>NC_083705.1:49191319-50441319 GCF_033118175.1 Dama dama | reverse complement strand
TGTAAAAGGAGTTGAATAGAAAGAAAAAAGCAACGGAGCAAGAAGAAAGATGAATTTAAGAAAATTTGAAGAAATTTGTCATCTGGGTCTCTGTAACATTGAATTGTGGGTTAGTCTCAATGCTAAAATGGCTGTCTGAGGAGCCCTTACAAATAGCTGTGAAAAGAAGACAAGTGAAAAGCAAAGGAGAAAAGGAAAGATATTCCCATTTGAATGCAGAGTTCCAAAGAAGAGCAAGGAGAGATAAGAAAGACATTCTCAGTGATCAGTGCACAGAAATAGAGGAAAGCAATAGAACAGGAAAGACTAGAGATCTCTTCAAGAAAGTTAGAGATACCAAGGGAATATTTCATGCAAACATGGGCTCAATAAAGGACAGAAATGGTATGAATCTAACAGAAGCAGAAGATATTAAGAAGAGGTGGCAAGAATAAACAGAAGAACTATACAAAAAAGATCATCATGACCCAGATAATCACCAAGGTGTGATCACTCACCTAGAGCCAGGCATCCTGGAATGTGAAGTCAAGTAGGCCTTAGGAAGCATCACTATGAACAAAGCTAGTAGAGATGATGGAATTCCAGCTGAGCTATTTAAAATCTTACAAGATGATGCTGTGAAAGTGCTGCATTCAATATGCCAGCAAATTTGGAATGCTCAGCAGTGGACACAGGACCAGGAAAGGTCAGTTTTCATTTCAATCCCAAAGAAAGGCAATGTCAAAGAATGCTCAAACTACCGCACAATTGCACTCATCTCACCTGCTAGTAAAGTAATGCTCAAAATTCTCCAGACCAGGCTGTGAACTTCCAGATGTTAAAGCTGGTTTTAGAAAAGGCAGAGGTACCAGAGAACAAATTGCCAACGTCTGTTGGATCATCAAAAAAGCAAGAGAGTTCTAGAAAAACATCTGTTTCTGCTTTATTGTGCAGAAGGAAATGGCAACCTACTCTAGGACACTTGCCTGGAAAATCCCATGGATGGAGGAGCCTGGTAGGCTACAGTCCATGAGGTCTCAAAGAGTCTGACACAATTGAACGACTTCACTTCACTCACTTCATACTTTATCATTGGAGAGGGAAATGGAAACCCACTCCAGTATTCTTGCCTGGAGAATCCCATGGACAGAGGAGCCTGGTGGGCCATGGTCCATGGGGTCACAGAGAGTCGGACATGACTGAAATGACTAAGCATGGACGCTGGTTTATTGACTATGCCAAAGCTGTTGACTGTGTGGATTGCCACAAACTGTGGAAAATTTGGAAAGAGATGGGAATACCAAACCACCTGACCTGACCCTTGAGAAATCTGCATGCAGATCAGGAAGCACAGTTAAAACCAGACATGGAACAACAGACTGGTTCCAAAGAGGAAAAGGAGTACATCAAGGCTGTATATTCTCATCCTGCTTATTTAACTTATATGCAGAGTACATCATGAGAAACGCTGGGCTGGGGGAAGCACAAGCTGGAATCAACATTGCCAGGAGAAAAATCAATAACCTCAGATATGCAGATAACACCACCCTTATGGCAGAAAAGGAAGAAGAACTAAAGAGCCTCTTGATGAAAGTGAAAGAGGAGAGTGAAAATGTTGGCTTAAAGTTCAACGTTCATAAAACAAAGATCATGGCCTCCGGTCCCATCACTTCGTGGCAAATAGATGGGCAAACGGTGGAAACAGTGCCAGACTTTATTTTTTGGGACTACAAAATCACTGCAGATGATGACTGCAGCCATGAAATTAAGAGACTCTTACTCCTTGGAAGAAAATTTATGACCAACCTAGATAGCATATTAAAAAGCAGAGACATTACTTTGCCAACAAAGGTCCGTCTAGTAAGGCTATGTTTTTTCCAGTGGTCATGTATGGATGTGAGAGTTGGACTATCAAGAAAGCTGAGCGCCAAAGAATTGATGCTTTTGAACTGTGGTGTTGCAGAAGACTCGAGAGTCCCTTGGACTGCAAGGAGATCCAACCAGTCCATCCTGAAGGAGATCAGTCCTAGGTGTTCATTGGAAAGACTGATGTTGAAGCTGAAACTCCAATACTTCGGCCACCTGATACGAAGAGCTGACTCATTTGAAAAGACCCTGATGCTGGGAAAGATTGAATGTGGGAGGAGAAGGAGATGACAGAGGATGAGATGGTTGGATGGCATCACCAACCCAATGGACATGAGTTTGAGTAAACTTTGGGAGTTGGTGTTGGACAGGGAGGCCTGGTGTGCTCCAGTCCATGGGGTTGTAAAGAGTCGGATACAACTGAGCAACTGAATGGAACTGATGAACTCAGTGCTAACATGGACAGATAGAATTGTGTCTTAGGAACAATGAAAGCAAAAGTCACACAGTCGTGCCCGACTCTTTGCAACTCCATGGACTATACAGTCTATGGAATTCTCCAGGCCAGAATACTGGAATGGGTAGCTCTTCCCTTCTCCAGGGGATCTTCCCAACCCAGGTTAAACTTAGTTACTGGTATTGCAGGTGGATTATTTATCAGCTAAGTCACCAGGGAAACCCATTAGAAACAATATACTGGTTCAAAAATGGGAATGGAGTAAGTCAAGGCTGTGTGTTGTCACCTCGCTTTGTTAACTCTGATGCAGAGTACATCATGTGAAATACCAGGCTGGATGAATCAAAAGCTGGAATCAGATTGATGGGAGAAGTATAAGCAACGTCAGATATGCAGATTACACCACTCTAATGGCAGAAAGTGAAGAGGAACTAAAGAGCCTCTGGACAAGGGCGAAAGAGGAGAGTGAAAGATCTGGCTTAAAATCCAACATGTAAAATCTAAGATCAGGGCATCCAGTCCCATCACTTTATGGCAAACAGAAGGGGGGAAAGTGGAAGCAGTAACAGATTTTCTTTTTGGGGAGCTCCAAAATGCCCATGGATGGTGACTAGAGCCTTGAGATTAAAAGAAGCTTACTCTTTGGAAGAAAAGCTATAAAAAAAACTAGATCGCACATTATAAAGCAGAGACATCACTTTACCAACAAAGGGCCATATAGTCAAAGCTATGATTTTTCCAGTAGTCATGTACAGATGTAAGAGTTGGACCATAAAGAAGGCTGAATGTAAAAGAATTGATGGTTTTGAACTGTAATGTTGGAGAAGACTCTTGAGAGTGTCTTGGACAGCAAGGAGATCAAACCAGTCAATCCTAAAGAAAATCAAACGTGACTATATTAAAAAGCAGAAACATTACTTTGTCAACAAAAGTCTGTCTAGTCAAGGCTATGGTTTTTCCAGTAGTTATGTATGGATGTGAGAATTGGACTATCAAGAAAGCTGAGCACCGAAGAATTGATGCTTTTGAATTGTGGTGTTGGAGAAGACTCTTGAGAGTCCCTTGGACTGCAAGGAGATCCAACCAGTCCATCCTAGAGGAAATCAGTCCTGGGTGTTCATTGGAAGGATTGATGATGAAACTGAAACTCCAATATTTTGGCCACCTGATGCGAAGAGCTGACTCATTGGAAAAGACCCTGATGTTGGGAAGGATTGAAGGCAAGAGACGGAGACGGCAGAGGATCAGATGGTTAGATGGCATCACCGACCCAATGGACATGAGTTTAGGTAAACTCTGGGAGTTGGTGCTGGACAGGGAAGCCTGGCAAGCTGCGGTTCATGGGGTCATAAAGAGTCGGACATAACTGAGAGACTGAACTGATACTGATACTGATACTGATTCATTGGAATGTCTGATGCTGAAGCTGAAGCTCCAATACTTTGGCCACCTGATGCGAATGGCCAACTCATTAGAAAAGACTGATGCTGGGAAAGTTTGAGGGCAGGAGAAGGGGGTGACAGAGGATGCAATGATTGGATAGCATCACCAGCTCAACTGATATGAGTTTGAGCAAACTCCAGGAGACAGAGGACAGAGGAGACTGGTGAGCTGCAATCCATGTGGTCCCAAAGAGTTGGACACAACTTAGCAACTGAACAACAACAACAACAATGCTATCTTGAGGTATACATTTTCTGAAGGATACATGTGTGTTCAATGATAAAAATCCAAGTTGTAGTCTTGTACATTAGAATTTACTGTGTAGGAGATAGCAATCATTAAGATTAAGATGTATCAGGCATTTTTTGTTTTTCTGGTTCTTTTTGTTGTTATTATTTCTGATTACAAAAATAATATATCATTAGGATTTTTATCTAAGGGATGCAAATGATGCAGTAGTAATTAAAAAGTAAAATGGAATGCCACATTCATCCCACCCATCCCTCCAAGAATCTCTCTAGAGTTAACCACTGTGAACAATTTTATAAATACTTCCTTAAATGGTACAGTACAGTATGTGTGTGTACTCTTGTAACATTTTTTCCTTAACAATTAATATTCACTGAGCCACTTCATCTTTTTTAACTGCTGGAGTACCTCATGCGTACCATAATTTATTTAACTGCTTTTCTAATTACATCAATCTGTATTCAGCCAGTGAAACAGAAACACTCTGTAATCCAGATAAAGGGTTTTAATAGAAAGACCTAGGGTAACAGCACGGATGTCACGGGAAGCCAGAGAAATGAGGCTGGTAGGTTACATAAGGAAACACTGAGAATCTCAGCCTGAAGCACTGATGTGGGAACTGCCACCATAATCAAGAGGCTCTGGGAGAGGTTCCACTAAATATCGACGGTGGCAGCAGCCCACCAGGAGCTCTCCAGCACTCACAGAGAAACTGCTCTAAATCTCTCATCTCCCTAGGCATCTGGCTACAACCAACTTCTGAGAATAGAAGGATTTCTGCCTCTCCTCTGCCTCCCAAGCATTTCCAGAGTAATACCACTTGGCAAACATTGCCCTAAACCATAAGGAAAAAGAAAAACACAGCCTTCTCCTTAGCAAAGCAAGTTCAGTTCAGTTCAGTCGCTCAGTTGTGTCCAACTCTTTGCGTCCCCATGAATCGCAGCACGCCAGGCCTCCCTGTCCATCACAAACTCCCGGAGTTTACTCAAACTCATGCACATCGAGTCGGTGATGCCATCTAGCCATGTCATCCTCTGTCGTCCCCTTCTCCTCCTGCCCCCAATCCCTCCCAGCATCAGGGTCTTTTCCAATGAGTCAACTCTTTGCATGAAGTGGCCAAAGTATTGGAGTTTCAGCTTCAGCATCAGTCCTTCTAATGAACACCTAGGACTCATCTCCTTTAGGATGGACTGGTTGGATCTCCTTGCAGTCCAAGGGACTCTCAAGAGTCTTCTCCAACACCACAGTTTAAAAGCATCAATTTTTCAGCGCTCAGCTTTCTTCACAGTCCAACTCTCACATCCATACATGACCACTGGAAAAACCATAGCCTTGACCAGACAGACCTTTGTTGGCAAAGGTGACTTTAAAACAGAGGGAGGGTGCTGCTGCCAAGTTGTAAGAAGGAAAGTAACAAACTAACAATAGGAAATTAGGTTGTTTGTGATTTTTGACACTATAAAGACAATGAGGAAATGTGTACATTCACCCTAATAGGAAAACAAGAGATATTTTTTATAACATGAACATTAAAAAAGCAAGAGAGTTCCAGAAAAACATCTATTTATGCTTTATTGACTATACCAAAGTCTTGGACTGTGTGGATCACAATAAACTGTGGAAAATTCTGAAAGAGATGGGAATACCAGACCACCTGACCTGCCTCTTGAGAAACCTGTATGCAGGTCAGGAAGCAACAGTTAGAACTGGACATGGAACAACAGACTGGTTCCAAATAGGAAAAGGAGTATGTCAAGGTTATATGTTGTCACCCTGCCTATTTAACTTATATGCAGAGTACATCATGAGAAATGCTGGGCTGGGGGAAGCACAAGCTGGAATCAAGATTGCCGGGAGAAATATCTATAACCTCAGATATGCAGATAACACCACCGTTATGGCAGAGAGTGAAGAAGAACTAAAGAGCCTCTTGATGAAGGTGAAAGAGGAGAGTGAAAAAGTTGGCGTAAAGCTCAACATTCAGAAAACTAAGATCATGGCATCCGGTCCCATCACTTCATGGCAAATAGATGGGGAAACAGTGGAAACAGTGGCTGACTTTATTTTTCTGGGCTCCAAAATCACTGCAGATGGTGATTGCAGCCATGAAGTTAAAAGACACTTGCTCCTTGGAAGGAAAGTTATGACCAACCTAGACAGCATATTAAAAAGCAGAGACGTTACTTTGTCAACAAAGGTCCATCTAGTCAAGGTTATGGTTTTTCCAGTGCTCATGTATGGATGTGAGAGTTGGACCATCAAGAAAGCTGAGCGCCAAAAAATTGATGCTTTTGAACTGTGGTGTTGGAGAAGGCTCTTGAGAGTCCCTTGGACTGCAAGGAGATCCAACCAGTCTATCCTAAAGGAGATCAGCCCTGGATGTTCATTGGAAGGACTGATGTCGAAGCTGAAACTCCAGTACTTTGGCCACTTCATGCAAAGAGTTGACTCATTGGAAAAGACCATGATGCTGGGAAAGATTGAGGGCAGGAGGAGAAGGGGATGACAGAGGATGAGATGGTTGGATGGCATCACCGACTCAATGGACATGAGTTTGGGTGGACTCCGGGAGTTGGTGATAGACAGGGAAGCCTGGCATCCTGTGGTTTATGGGGTCGCAAAGAGTCGGACATGACTGAGCGACTGAACTGAACTGAACTGATTCTGTAGCTAGTGACTGCTAAAAAAACGTGAGTAGGTCAGCAGAGTTGGGTTTGTTGCTTCATTGCATAGCATAACATTTGGGGGGTTTGTTGCTGGTGGTGTTGGGTTGTAGGAGTCCTTTATATAGTCTAGATATAAATCTCATCAGATTTATGATTTACAAATATTTTCTTTCATTTTGGACTGCCTTTTTACCATGTTGATAGAATATTTTGATTTATAATGTTTTTAATGTTGACATCTATTTTTTTGTTGTTGTTGCCTGTGCTTTTGGTGTCATGTCCAAGAAAGCATTACTAGAAAGTTACTTATTCTTTGTACCCAGTGTTTACTGTTCCCCTTATTAAATTATCTTATGCATTTATAGTTATTTGATTGATTCTCTTGGACTTCCTATGTAGATCATCATTATATATCTTCCTTTAACAACATTTATAACTCATTTCCTTTTCTTACCTTGTGGCATTGGATAAAGTCCAGTAATTTTCAAGATACATTTCTGGAAAGCTTACTTTAATGAATTCTGAAATGTCCTTTGGATTTTGGCAGTATTTGGAGAAAGTTGAAGGGTATGAACCAGATCCAAAATATTTACTGAATAATGCCAAGGTAATTTCAGATAGCAAAGCAGAAATACGGTGAGAGACAAGGGAGACAGATTAGTTGGATAATTCATCAGACATTAAGGAGCATATTGATATAGAATAAGAATTCAAAAACACTACAATTCTGCAAATAAGGATAGAGTAATGCTTGCTTTTTCTGGGCCATCATGATTTATAAGAATGATAGATGATGAGATATTGGTGTCAAGTACCTTTACAATTCATTTTACATTTTATTGTAATACCGACTGCCTGAAATTTCTAGAAAATATTTAGATTGATTACTGAAAGATGGTAGAAAAAGACAGAAAGACAGAAATAGAAAGACAATTGCTTTATGCATTTCTATGCTAGTGATGGAAGGGAGAGGGTTAGTTCTTTGCTTTCTGAGTGATAGTAGGAAATCTATCTGGTCAGGGGATTTATTATTATAGATCCATTATAATATTTTAATAGTTAAATAATATTTGAATAAGTAAAGTAAATAAATATTTAGTCACTGATAATTATAGTCAGTAAGAAGTAAAATAACAAATTATCACTGTCACATGCTAAACTCTACTGTTCTATGTAATCCTGCTTCCCTTCAGAGCTAGCAATACCAAGTTGTGGTATATTCTCTGTTTTGAAATGCATTTTAGTGATCTATAGATACAGAAAAAGATATGCTGGTTTAACATCATTCTTTTTACAGACATGGAATGTCATTATGTATATTACTTAGACAGTTCCTTAACAAATAATGTATCACACATATATCCTCATATTTCAAACTCTAATTTATTTATTCCATTATACAGTTACAATTTTTTCATTTATCCATTCTCTGCTCAACTGACATTTATATAGTCTCAAGCTTTTGTATTTTTATAAATAGGAGGGTAATGATAAAATTTGTTAATATATCTTTGGGCATATGAGTATGTTTAGAGGATAGATATATCTAGAATTGGAAATAAGAGTTAAAAGAGCAGTCAGATTTATATTGATAGAAAATCTACTAAATTGATGAAATGTTTAAGTACATATTCTTTCTTGGCCTTTGGAACTTAACTCATTCTTTGAGGCCAAAGTTAATGCCATGTCCCACTTAGACCACCTAAGATTGCATTTACTTCAAATAAATTGTGCATTCTGCTTGTAATTTGACTGTACTTTAAAAAATTTGTTATCTTTAACTTAAAAACAGCGCTGCATGTTAACATTCACAGGCTTTTATTTATTGCTCATGAGGAAGGCAACATAAATTGAAACAAACATGAACTTTTCAGATATACAGATTTACCTACACGCCAGACTCACTGCAGCACAGATTGCAGGATCTTAGTTCCCAGACCAGAAAGTGATGAGACCTAACCACTGGATTGCCAGGGAATTCCCTGATTAAATTTCTTAACCACACAGTGTGTGGTATCTGACATGCTCTGTAAAAAATAATTTGTAATGCAAACCTAGAGTTCAAACCAAATTCACTCTAAAAGTAATTTCAAATTCTGGTAAATATACTTAAAATAGGTGATTTTACACCAAAATCACACAGTTTACTTGAAGTAAATAGCATCAATATTAGTTTTCCATGGTTTTAATCCAGAAAATTATTTAAGACCGATAAATTCAAGGGGTTCTTGATAAAAGATCTATTACTAAAATAGAAGTTTTAAATAAGGCACTCAAAGAATTCTTTACTTTAAGCAACAGATTTACTAATATGCTATATGAGATATATTCAAAGATATGTTCACATGTATTTCCATTTCAGCTGTTGTTATTTTGAATCGTGTCTACTGAAAATATGAAATATGAAAAATGATAGAATTTTAGTTAAATAGTTATGTTTGTTTTGAATATCTAAAACTTTACTGTATTTGTCCCATTACATAAAAATATTTTATGAAAAAGAAAAAATGGAGGACTTCTTAAAATATTTTGATCTATTCTATAAGATTCCTTTATTGAAGAACTTATATTCACTTTTTATTTACAAATGAATCCATAAACACAAATCCTTGTTCTGTGCTTTTTGTCTGGTATGAATACACCAAACATTTATACCATATCAGTAAAAGGGCGCAACACAAAATAAGTTTAAAAAAAAGAAGGTGGAGCTACTTAATTTATAAAGTCAATACTGAATAAATATAAACAAGGCCTCCAGGAACCTTTAGTCGAGTTAAATTTATTGTTTAAATTTCTAGTTGTGCAGTGGATATAATTTGTGCTTGCTCTGCCAGTGGCTAATAATAATGAGATCCTTTCTTGTGAAGTAAAATCACATCATCTATATTAAGCACACATTTATGAACATATTTTATAAATATTCTGTTCACATTTTTTTGGAGGATAAATGTGGAATCACTGAGATTGTTGCAGAAAGATATACTTTGCAGCGGTTTGGTTATGGCTTGTAATTTAAAGAGAGCACTTCTCTATAAGCATGTTGTATTAGATCACAATATTTTAACAGTGTGATTAGTGGCGAATGGTTTCCTCTAGCAGAATCTGAGACAAAGATTCCTATAGAAATGATTTATTTAAAAAATGCTTCAAAAATTGGTAAGAGACTGGAGGAAAGCAGGGTGGAGAAGAGGGAAGAAATTATAAGGTGATGCTTGTACTGATGAAGCAGGAATCGGGATTATAAAAGTCACTGGTTTGTTCTCCACTGAAGTGAGGGAGCTGGACTTCCACAATTGCTTTCTCAATCCTGGATCAGTCAATTTTGGTGTAGGAGGAATGAAATTCCTGGCACAGTTATCTTTGAGGGCATCTGACTCAATGAGCATCTGGTGTACAGAACCACTAAGGGGATCCTGGATGATCTGGTCAAGAGCACTGACTGTACTTACTTGAAGGAAATTTCAAATAATTGAAGTAGAAATGATCATGAAAGACATTTCATTTTAATTGTTTAACATTGGTAGCAATAAGGTCCATTGGATATCATTTTTAATAATTATAAATTACTGGCATAAAAGATCATAAAATCTTTGGTAAATAATTGAGAAGTAATGAGATGATCTCAATATTGAGTAAGCAGAAGTCATGGGGGGAATGCCAGTAATAATTCCACAAAGTGGAGATTTCTCTCAGGAGGCCTGACCAGTGCAATATCATTGAGAGAAATTAGGGTTTAACATGAACATATATATACTCATATTAGTTGGCTGAGGAATTGATATGAATGGGGCAGAAACTGGATATCAGGCATTGTGTAATAATTATCACATTTCTCTTTTAATATGACTTGGTTTTTTGGTGTTATGTATACATATATTTTATTTTGGATCAACAAACTGAGGGTCTAGGAAAATTACTTTTTTTCCTAAGTTTACACTGTTCTTGATTGAACTTTGAATTCAAAGAGTGCTAAGATATGCACTCTTTTCAATATTTTTTAGCTATTTCATACAGATCTAATTTTGATTATCAGATCTTTTGGATTATAATTGCAAAGTAAATGAAGTTAATGTAAGCCTCAGAGTAGAAACTTTCCTCTTAGAATTTTAATCATTTCTTTAAATAATGGGGACTAAACTACTGCTAGGTTTTAGAATTTAAATAATAAATATAATTACTGAAACAAAAATTAGAAGTTTACTATTCAATAAGACCTAGCTATGAGAATGGTATGATTTAATAAACTTGCATTCCTAAACATGATAAAGTACGTAAACCTGTCTCTATCTTCTATCTTCCACCTGGTCTTAAGAGAAAATAAGGAAATGAAAACGGTGTGCTGTCCTTCTTTCTCATGTGGTTTAATGGTCTTTTATTTAAAAAAAAAAATAGTTTTAAAAACAACAGAATTAGTGACTCATGCATAATCTAGGGAAAGTTTATCAAAAACTAAAGTGTGTTGCTGCTGCTGCTGCTCCTAAGTCACTTCAGTCGTGTCCGACTCTGTGCGACCCCCATAGACGGCAGCCCACCAGGCTCCCCCGTCCCTGGGATTCTCCAGGCAAGAACACTGGAGTGGGTTGCCATTTCCTTCTCCAATGCATGAAAGAGAAAGGTGAACGTGAAGTCGCTCAGTTGGGTCTGACTTTTCTCGACCCCATGGAATGCAGTCCACCAGGCTCCCCCTGCCCATGGGATTTTCCAGGCAAGAGTACTGGAGTGGGTTGCCATTGCCTTCTCCAGTTAAGACATGACTTTCTTTACGTGTCAAGTACTGTTAGTATATATGTGTGTGCGTGAGTGTGTGTATATAAATCCTATAGAGTAAATTCATTGTCTCAGAGAAAACATTTATCTACATGTAAGCTATGCATATTCAATGTATGGAAGCATATTTAGTGCTGCCCTTCAGCAATATTTTGGGCTTCCCTGTTGGCTCAGATGGTAAAGAATCTACCCACAATGAGAGAGACCTGGGTTTGATCCCGGGGTTGGGAAGATCCCCTAGAGAAGGGAATGGCTACCTACTCCAGTATTTTTGCCTGGAGAATTCCATGGACAGAGGAGCTTGGTAAGCTATAGCCCATGGGGTGACAAAGAGTCAGGCATGACTGAGCAACTTTCACTTTCAGCAATATTTTAAAGAAAGTTAAAAAGATTAGGAATATATACATTCATACACCTATATAATTTTTAAAATAAAAAAATTGTGAATCACTATATTATATACCTGAAACTTATGTAATATTTTACATCAGAAATATTCCTAGGAATATATACATTCATACACCTTTTTAAATCACCATATTTGTTTCTTTTATTATTTGTCAGAGGTTGATTTTTTTTTCTACTGTAGTATAGCTGATATAAAATATTACATAAGTTTCAGGTATATAATATAGTGATTCACAATTTTTAAAATAAAAATAGAAAATGTTTATATAATTATTAAAAATACTGAATATACTCCCATGTTTCCCCTATTGTACAATAAATCCTGTAGCTTTTTTTATACGTATAGTTTGTACCTCTTAGACTCTTTACCCCTGTACTGCCCCTTCCCACTTCCCTCTCTTTACTGGTAACCACTAATTTGTTCTCTATGTCTTTGAGTCTGTTTCTTTTTGTTATTTTTGATACATTGTTGATTTTTTTAGATTCCACATATAAGTGGTAACATACGATATTTGTCTTTGTCTGACTTACTTCACTTAGCATAATACCCACCAGGCCCATTCATGTTTTTGCAAATGGTGAAGTTTCCTTCTTTTGTGTTTGAGTAGAATTCCATTGTTTATATACCACATCTTCTTTATCCATTTATCTGTTGATGGACAC
The DNA here is from genome assembly GCF_033118175.1 of Dama dama. Taxonomy (NCBI): domain Eukaryota; kingdom Metazoa; phylum Chordata; class Mammalia; order Artiodactyla; family Cervidae; genus Dama; species Dama dama. The sequence goes on along the minus strand of NC_083705.1, from coordinate 50,428,821 downwards.
TTATGTTGCTTATATACCTTAGCAATTATAAATAATGCTACTGTGAACATTAGGATGCATGTATCTTTCTGCATTAATGTTTTCAATTTTTTTAACCCAGGACTGGAATTGCTGGACTGTATGATCTATTTTTAGATTTTTGAGTAATCGTCATATTGTTTCTATAGTGATTATACCAATTTACATTCCCATGAACAGCATAGGAGAGTTTCCTTTCCTCCACATCCTCACAAACATTCGTTATTTGTGTTCTTTTTGATGATATTCTGGCAGATGTGAAGTGATATCTCAATGTGGTTTTGATTTGCATTTCCCTGATGATTAACAATGTTGCACATCTTTTCATGTGCCTGTTGGCCACTGGCATGTCCTCTTTGGAAATATGTCTATGCAGATCTTCTGTCCATTTTTCAATTGGATTGTTTGCTTTTTGGATGTTGTATGAGCTGTTTATATATTTTGGATGTTCAATGAGTATTTTCCTTCTCAGCTTCTAGTGGTGGTTGTCAATTATTGGTATTCCTTGCTTTTATAAATGTATTATTTGAATCTCTGCCTTCGTCTTCACATGACATTTCCATGTGTGTTTTTGCCTTCAGTTGGCCATCTTCTTACACAGATAACTAATCATATTGGAGTATGATCTAATCTTAATTTTGTAGCCTCAGCAACAACCCTGTTTCCAAACAAGATCACATCCTGAAGTACTGGGCATTAGTAACATGTTTTTTGAGAGAGACACAATTCAACCTATTACACAAAAGAGATGTGGAGAAAAGGCGTGGGGTAGTAAATCACAGTCTTGTGGTCTTCATAAGACCCAAGGAGACATGCAATTAGTGCCTATGCTTCCTCTTTTTCATTTTCTTTTTTATTAAAAGCAAGTTTCACATTTTGAAGGAATAGGAGAGAGATGGTTGGTAATAAACCAGGCTAAATAATCAACTCTTCTTTAAGTATGATGTGATATTTAGCCTGTTATATAGTAATAAAATGATAAATGTATTATATTTATTGAAACTGGGATTCTGGAAGAAACATTTCTCACACTCTATTTACTCTGATATGCTCCATATTAAAAACCAATATGTACTTATTAATTACAAGTTATAAATTCTCAAGGGGTAATAGATTATCCAATTAGGAATCGTTCTGCCTTAGATTCTTAGAGATAATTAAAACAGTCTGACACATAAATATAAATTGATTAATCACCACAACTTTACTTATGAACCTAATATTTAATTTATTTTCAAATGCCCAGTTTGGGAGACAATTGTTTTACTTTTGTTCTACTGAGAAAGTTCTACTGAGAAGATTTCTTTTTTAAGGTGATATTTTAAAGTTTGATCTGAAAAGCTTTAAAAAAATAAAAGCCAGTTGTGCCTTGTCAAATATTAAGAAGAAAAGATGAGAAGTGATTCATTTTAAGGCAATAACACGAGTGACAATGATCTGTGAAGGGTTTTATTTTTATAATAGAACTAATTCAAGAAGTAACTATGGAAAAGTTGAAACCCCTGAGCTTATGAAGCATACTGCTGTAATTATCTCAGCTTTTTTCTTCTTTCACAGAAATGAAATCACTTCAAACAAAACTATTTTAAAAAGAGACAAAGCCCCCCTCCCCATATAAAGTCCTTAAGCCCAGAAAAAGTCAGTTACTTTAATGAATACAAAGCAAAGTCAAATGAAATGAAATGAATGACAGTGAATAGTACAAACATGATTTCCAATTTTTGCCTTCCTTTTAGGAAAATGTCTTTATGCTTCATTTTTTAAAATTATAATATAAAAATAAAAAGTTTTTACAATGGTAACTGTCACTGTCAGTAAGCAGATTTTTGTTCTCACATAAGAAAGTTTTTTCTCCTTGTTCGATAGGGAAAACTTCCTTATTTCATTAATATAATATAACAAAATACAATACTTATTTCCAACATTTTGCTTGTAATCATTCAAAAGTTAACTTTTGAGTGTAATTGAGATAGTCTTTGAATGACTATCTAATACAAATGATATTTGTATTAGAATGGCATTCTAATACAATTACCAATAATTCTTCAAAAATTGTTATTTGGCAACTTGCTTAAAGCAGTAAAACCCTTTGCTACAAGTAAAGCAAATAATAATGGAGTTCAAACAGAATGATAATTGACAACTATATTTTACTAGGTTTTATTGAGCTATAATGTCACACAGCAAAATTCAGTTTTTAATGTAGAGCTTTATATTTTGAAATCATATGCAATTATGTAACTATCACCATAGTCAGGATATACAAAAGGTCTATTACTTGTGAAAATCCTGTCGGTGTGCTAAGTTGATTCAGTTGTGTCCAACTCTTTGTGACCCTATGGACTGCAGCCCTCCAGACTGCTCTGTCCATGGAATTCTCCAGGCAAGAATCCTGGAGTGGGTTGTCATTTCCTCCTTTAGGGAATCTTTCTGACCCAGGGATTGAATCAGTCTTCTGCCTTGAAAGGAGGATTCTTTACCACTAGCGCCCCCTGGAAAGCTCAAAATCCCTTCACACTACCATTTTGCAGTTATTCCTCCTGTATTATCCAGCTTCATGCCACCACTGAGCTTTCCATCCATATACATTTACCTTTTCTAGAGTGCTTTTTATATAAATGATATTATGCAGAATGAACCTTTTTGTGTAAGGATTCTCTCACTTGAGATTCAACCACACTATTATACATTCTCCGTGGTTCATTTATTTTTCTTGTCCAGTAGTACTCAACTGTAGGGTTATACCACAGTTTATCCATTTAGCAGATGAAGAACATTTGAATTGTATCCCATTTTTCATTATTAGGAAAATAGTTACTAATAAACATCCATATAAATTTTTTATGAACATAGTTTTCAATTCTTTAGGAAGATACATGTGAATGGTATAGCTGCGTAATATAAACATATGTTTAGCTTTATGAGAAATTGTCAATCTGTTTTCCAAAGTCTCTGTACCACCAGGAAGGGTGTGATTGTCAAAGTTGATACATATTTTGTAGGAGAATTTGTAATTGCTATTTTAATTTTTTTCTTTTTTCGTCATGCTACTAGGCATAGAGGATATACTCTTTTAATAGAAAAGGTATTAGGAACAAATTAATTTAAATGGAGCTATTTGATTGAGCATAAAGGATAATATTTGGAATGATGTGTTCCTCTGAAAAGTAAAGCTAGTCCTCTCTAGAATAAATTAATATATATTCTCAATATTCCTAGTAAAATAATAATTCAAGACAATTTATCATTTTATAAATTGACAATTTTGTTGTTAGGGTACATCAGAACATCTAGGACAATGGATCTCAATAGCTATCTAAATGTACCCATTTTTATTTCAGAAATAGGACATCTACATAACACAATATTTTTTCTTCTTAAAGTGAGAGAATTTACTGAGAATCCAATATTTTCTGAATTAAATTTCCATAAGAAATTTAAATGGAACTAAATTGAAAAGTTAACATGTTTCTTTGGAAGTGTAACATAAAGATCAAGGAATATGTGCTCAGTTACATCCTATAGTCTATGTGGTCCCATGGACTATAGTCCATCAGGTTCCTCCACCCATGGAATTTTCCAGGCAAGAATATTGGAGTGGGTTGCCATTTCTTATTCCAGGGGATCTTCCTGGCCCAGGGATCAAACGCTTGTCTCTTGAGTCTCTGCATTGGCAGGCAGATTCTTTACCACTAGTGCTGCCTGGGAAGCCCACTGATCAAGGAGTAGCTTTAGTCATATAGTTAGAGGGTTTAAATTACAAGCACAATTATTACAAAACTGAAGCTTAAATGTCGAGTATCTCTCTCTCAAAAAACAAACAAACAAAAAATCTCTCCAGAAATGAAGGTAAATAAAAATTATGTGATCTGCAGGGGTGTTTCAAATATCAGCAACATTTCTGAAGATGACTGTCAAATTCTAATTTTTAGCTAAGCTTTTTCATCTTAATCTCACCAGTGATAGAGACTCTGATAGCATGATTTTATCCATTTAGCAGATAATCCATGAATGTACTACTCATAGAGAAAGCATCAGCAATTAACAGTAGCAATTAAGCTACTTTCTCAAGATTCTTCTAGGAACTCAGGAATCTAGCATATTGTGAACTCCTCACTAAAATGTGACAATTTCATTTAACTAATCTTTAGATTTTGATTACTTGCCTCCCAAGTTAGTTAATTAAAAGAAAATTAAAAACATAAATAGAACACCATACTGGGGAAACATACTTGACAAAAGAGCTTCAACTGGACTTATAGCTGTGCTTCTTGAAATTCCTTGCTATATGAGAGTTTTAACAACATGTGGGTTTTTCTGAGAAAAGTAAAATAAGAATGGCAATAATAATAATAGAGCTTGATTAGCTTTTAGGAGTAACTCTAATTAATGATTTCTTTAGTTAATTTCCACATAACTGATGAAAAAAATTTGTTCGCTTTATACTAAAACATATTTAAATTTGAAAAATTAATCAGTTGATTTATTATTTAGCATGCTTTTATAGACATTTCAAAATATATTTATACTGAAGATAATTTTTTAAAATTTGTTATTCATACCTTTTCTGTGCAGGGGGATGCACAGAAATAGGTTTTATCACTATACTTTTTTTCTTCCTTTATATATAGCATGATCAAATAGATAAAACTATAATAGCATTATATTGAAATCATAAGAAAAAGGTTTTCTTGAAAGTTACTGAATAGATAGCTCATGCAAAAATATTCAATGGAAAACTGGTTAAATTTACATATTTTTATCCTGTAAGTATCTTCTTCTTAATGAAGGAGATTGTGACTGTCATTTCAGTGCTCCAGAGAGGCTTGAGTTTACCAGAGTTATGGTGGCATATTTTTTATGTTTTAAGACTAAATTTAATGTGCCAGAATATAACAAGGGCACAAAGACAAGAAATGCTGATAGCTGTCAAACTCAACTAAGTTAATTAGGATGAACTGACATGCACAAAGCTAATTGTGTCAGATAAAATATCACACTTTAATTATGTGTTTAAGAGATGTGATGCTAACTTCAACCCAATCATTTATTATTGCAAAAGTTCTAGCTACTTTCATATGGGAAATTTGAATTTGTTTGTTCTTTGATGACTTGAAAAGAGGTATAAAATTCAAAAATCTTATTTTGATACATGACTACAGGTTTATGCTCCTGCTCATAAATTAGGTAAACTAACAAAACAGGAGAGACCTATAAATTCTCAGAAAAAAACCCTCACCCCAATATTTACCTTAGAGTGGAAACAAATGGAGAATGGATTGCTGTCATTGAAGGCAAATTAGAAATAATTAACATCCAAAAATTAAACACCAGTTTGCCTTCGATAGGTACTTAATAAAATTGTTTTGAATACAATTTTTATTCTTATTAAACTGCAACTTGTTTGGTTTAGCCATATATTGAATTCAAAGTTAATCATAAAGCAAGTATCCACTTCATCTAAAACTTAACTGTCAGAGATACAGTCCCACAGAAGAAAAAAACTTCTTAATAAGCAAAAATGACTGAAGTTACTGTGATTTATGTTTTACTGATATGGCTAATATGATATGCAGAAATGGCAAAGGCCTTAAAAGAGAAACTGAAGTTGCAATTAATATGTTTTAACCCTTTTACCAAAATTCCCAGGTGACCTAGTGGTAAAGAATCTGCCTGCCAATGCTGGAGATGCAGGAGATGTGGGTTCAATCCCTAGGTTGAGAAGATCCCCTGGAGGAGGAAATGGCAACCCACTCAAGTATTCTTGCCTGGAGAAACCCATGGACAGAGGAGCCTGGCAGACTAAAGTTGCAAACAGTCAGACATAACTGAGGGACAGAGCACATACATACAATCTTTGTATCTTGTAGTTACAGAATTTGTGGTTAAAGAGGTTAAATTAGTGACCTGGGATTGCATGATTACTGGGTTGTAGAAGAAGGAACATAGTCCTGAGTTAGATCCAAGCCAGAAACCTGCTCTGCCATCTATTAGCTATATGTCATAGAACAAGTTCCTTAGACCATATATCTTACCCTAAAAGTGTTTTCTTTTTCTTTTTCAAGTGTAAGCCTAGTCTTTATTATTAATGAAGCTTGGACAATGGGGAGAGATCAAGACTTTCCCAAGAAAACAGGGAATTAATGATCTCAGCTTCATTTTCTTCATCTGGTACATCCATTGGTTTACCTAATTTTTTTTAGAGGCTACTTCTAGAAGTTGTACCTACTGAAGAGTTTGTGCCTTTCATGGCAGGTATTAGGGGACTTGGGGAATGTCAAGATTTGCTAAGGAAATCTACGGGAGTGGCTGTCAATCATGTGGATCATGGGTGTTAGGCATTAGTTGTCTCCATACAGGGGAAAGAGTTGATATCCTAGAATGTCAATGTTTACTTAGCAGTATTTTGCAGCCGGGTATTCATGACAGATAATGTAAATATGTATATGTAAGAGTTTGGTAGAAGATGATTAAGAAAATTCAAGTTTTTGTTTTATATGTCAAGATGAAAATGGACTATTTACCTATGGGTCTACAGGACAATTATGAAAGAGAAAATCCTTGGTGCCCGCTGGCCAGTCTGAAAACTCACACAGATTGCTTCCAGTGAGGTACATAGCTTGCTGCCTTCTCTGCCAGTAGCATAGATACACAGAGGATCATGATTAGAATATCATGAACCTGAACAAACTGAATAATCTGAAAATTCTGACATATTACAATAACTGTGCCCTTTAGGAAACTGTATCAGAGATGGCAGAGAATCAGCTAGAGTAATTAAGAAAGCTTGATCCTTTCGACTACACACACATATCTCCTGCTAATGGTGGCTCGCTGAGTTGGTTCTGCCCCTCATTGTGAACTTGGAGCAAGACATTTATGAAGAAATATGCATTTGTTCTTCCTGTTACTTTTCTCTGTTACTTATTTCAGAATAGAGACTGAAAGCTACACTCTTAACTTGATATGCCGGGGGGCAGGAGGGGCAGTGAAGTACAATACCAGAAATCTTAGCTTAGCTGGGTAAATACTAACCACAGGAGGATGGGGTGAGACATCCCAAGTTAATTAGATTCTGCTAGGAATGAGTTTATAAGAACAACCTTTGAAGACAAAATCACTTGGTATGTCTACAACTGCCTGTCTCCAAATGACTGACTATGAAAACTTCATACCTCATTTTTACAAGCAGCTAACACGTACCCGGCAGACGGATATAGCCTGGCAGGTGACTCGTTGAGACAGCCTTTCTCCTCAGTAAGCATGCAGAACCTTCGAGACTGTCTCCAAATGACAAACCATTCACTATGTCATGAATGTCAATCACCATACACCGTGTGTGTGCATCCACACTTACAATCTCTCTTCTCTCTTGTTTAACAAAAGGAGTGTTCTTAAACCTCTCAAGACAAAGATTTTTGCTTGGGTTAAGTAAGCTTTCCACTGGTGGCTCTGATGTAAAAAGAATTTGCCTGCAATGCATGAGACTGTGTTCAATCCCTAGGTGGGGAAGATGCCCTAGAGAAGGGCATGGTCAACCCATTCCAGTATTCGTGCCTGGAGAATTCCATGGACAGAGAAGCCTAGTTGGCTATAGTCCATGTCGTCACAGAGAATTGGACATGACTGAGCGACTAACACTTAAGTAAACTTTCAACTATTCTTTTCAAGATCTTCACTATTTTCTCACAACATTAATTTATCCCTGCTAACTAGAAAATGCACATTAGCATACAAATGACCATAACCTGGTCTGATGTTTCTTGTTATTTTAAACCCACATAGGTATTTTTAAAGCAGAATTTTTATTTATTTGTTTAGGACTGTGCTGGGTCTTCACCATTGTGTGGGCTTTGTGTAGTTGTGGAGAGCGGGGACTACTCTCTAGGGGCAGTGCATGGGCTTCTCATTGTGGGGGCTCCTTTTTAGCGGAGTTTGGGCTCTAGGCCAGCACACGGGCTTCAGTTGCTGCAGCTTATGGTATCTTGAGCACAGGCTCCCAGTTGCTCTGTGGTGTGTGGGATCTTCCTGGGCCACGGATTGGACCTGTGTCTCCTGCACTGGCACGCTGTTTCTTTACCACTGAGTCACCAGGGAAGACTCCAAATAGGTATTTTTTACCCTGAACTTCCTTTCAGTCTCTGATGCCCTTCTTTGTACCATTTCTCCAAAGGTTTGTTTACAGATGTCATTTTCCCATATTTACTTGCATTTAGTCTTCAAATCTCTGAATAATTTCTGACCTCAACAACTGCAACATTCTCCTTGCTTTCCCCTTGCTACTCCAACTTTCTTTTCCACTAGCCATCAAGAGTATTTTCAAACATGTAATCATACTCTTGCTCCTCTGCCATTATTCCACTTGGTAGCTTCAGGCTAAGCTTTCAATAGGCCTCAAGATTCTTTGTGACCAGGATTTGCCTTCTCCTTCTTCATAACACCTAGATACATTGATTTTTTTAAAAATTTTTCTCCCTTAAGCAACCCAAACTTGTTCAAGTTAAGGATGTTGCACTCTTTCCCTCTACTGAACACTTCCCCGCAGAACTCTTTGGATCATTCTTTTTCACCATTCAGATCTCAAATAATGTTTCCTCTGAAAAGACTTACTCAATCACTCTAAAGGATAACCCATCTCCTATGTCTCTTCTATTACCTGTTAAATTTTGTACGTCATTTGTTACTTTCTGAAATTATGAGATGGTTGGATGGCATCATTGACTTGATGGACATGAGTTTGAGTGAGCTCTGGGACTTGGTAATGTACAGGGAAGCCTGGCATGCTGAAGTCCATGGGGTCACAAAGAGTCAGACACAACTGAGCAACTGAAATGAACTGATGAGATAAGGGCCAAAGGGGGAGAAGGGAGCTCTTCTTTTTATTGCTCACAGTTGTCCCACCAATGTTTAGAACAGAGCCTGACATATAATCAATATTTTGTTGAAGAATCCATAGTTACATATAAATGTCAGGATAAATGGTCATGATTACATTAAGCTGACACATGAAAAAATCTAGCTAAGTTAGGTAGCTTTGGAGGATTTCTTTACTTCAAAATAAATCACTGGGAAAGAAGAAGGTCCGAATTCATTAACAAATATAACAGTTATGGGTTAATCAAATGATTTCTTTCTAAAACCTATAACACATATTTTGCATGCTTTAGAATATGAACTCTCCTAGGAAATCAAAACAACTCAAGAAAACAAATCTAATGATCCATCCCAACTAATGCACCATTTGCTTTTCTTTTGATGACACAGTGCCAATTCTATTCACCTAAACCTATTAAATTCTTATATGTTGAGGGATTAAACATATTTTTTTGAAAAGTTCAAGTTCAAGATGAACAGTGGTACAGATACACTTCTTTGGCTGCCAACCTTGGTAAGCTATTTTTTATAGACTATAAAAAGTCATGGAGTAAATGATAAGTTAAAGATAATGAAAACTTATAAAATGAATATGGATCTTTGAAGTTGTATTAAGTGTTTCTCTAAGGGTTTCATTTAGGGACAGCTCATGTATCCACAAATGTCATTTTGATGAAATGAACGAGAAACATTTAAACTCTCAAGGTGACATGAAAATCAGTATAAACCTTAATATTTTGGGAAAGTTAACTGAGATTGAATCTAGGAGGTTGAACACACTAGAGAAGTTATAATACCTGAAGCTAGGCATTTGGAATTTCACTAAAAATGAAAACAAACCTAATGGCTATTAAATAGCTGGTTTCACAGGGAGGAAGAAATATATTATCAAGCAGCAATACCTTTTAACAGAGGATAATTTATAATAGAATTGTCAGTTTGTTATTTCAAGATTCCTGAGTGAGATGGATGAGCTGTTAGTTATTAAATATATTTCCATTTTTAAGCACCTAGGGGAAATAATTTAAACTGTTGAATATGGAAGTTTTAAAAGTATTAACTGAAATAAAAACAAATGACTTAATATTCTGCTTTCTCTAGCCATCAAGTGTTGTAATGCAAAGTGAAAACATAATAATGTATAGGATGTGATGAAAATGATTCAGCGAGCAATAGAGGAAGGGTTAATTTAATATTGGGCTATCCATCATATAAGTTAACAAATCTTTACTGCAGATGTCAATTAATTGACACAAAAAATTGAGCATTTAACTGTTTCATAATAAGAATATTCTTCTTTTGGTATTTATTATCTCGAATTAAGAACACTGACATGTGAATTTACCAGGAAAAAGTTACATCCATGGGTACATAACTCAATCATATGGAGCATGGGTATTATGCATTAGTTTTCTTTATAGAGGGGAAAGAGCTGATATCCTAGGATATTGATATTCACTTAGCAGTGTTTGGTGGCCAGGCATTCATAACAGATGATGTAAGTATGTATATGTAAGAGTTTAGTAAAAGATAATTAAAAAATTTAAACTTCTGATTATCCTCCTTATAGGAGGGGAAAGGAAGAGGAGCAACATCCCATGACTAGTCATCATATTCCTATTGCCTTGTAAGTCACAGTAGTCTTGTTATCCCATCACTTTTCCCTCACAATCGTGTGCATTGTGTTATATAATTTACATGCATTTCATGGCTGATAAGGATAAATTAAAAACATTTATATGTAATTAAAATTAAATGTTCTTCAATTTAAAAAAATATTTACATGTAATTGTCTGAAGCAACCTTGCTGGTTAATGCCCCAGCTATGGTTTCCAAGCAGTTCTTCCCAAATGAAAAGTATACAGTGCAGCTTCCACATAACCTGGTGGTCTCATCCTGGGATGGGGGAGATGGGGCAGGAGAAGGCTCAATCAGTGAGCAGGCACATGATTAAGTCATTAGTCATTATTTGTAGGGACCAGCGAGCAGGCAGTCTCAAACTTAAAACCTCTTTTTCTTTAACTCAAATCGTTCAGATGAGCTAGCTCTATTACATAATGTTCTAGAAAGTAAAATAAACAAGAAACCCTGCATTGTAAATGGCCTGTTCACAATTTTCCATGACACCTATTGTAAGGCAAAAAGCATGGTCTCCCATGAGACACAATTTACTTAAATCTTTTTAAAAAATCAATTCTTAAAAACAACAACAAAAAAATCACCCTCTTCAGAATTTGCATTAAGTGTCTCCTTTATCTTCAATACACTGGTAAGAATGAAGGAATACTGTTCTCGGCTTGTTATAGATGGGCACACAATTCATTAATCAGAGGCCTCGGTTTCCTCCTTAATAAAGTAAGATTGCTGCTCTCAAAGAGTTTTGAAGGGATGAGAGAAACTGTAGAATGTGCCTAGCATGTAGTATTTGCACCAAAGCTATTATTTCCTTTTCATCTTTTCTAATTAAGTCGGCTTACAGAGAATACAACACATATAAAATTGTAGTCTTTTCAGGGCACTCTTAATCTTCTTGAGGGCAGAGTAATTATTTACCTCATCCTTGAGCCCCCAGTGATCTCTGAGATATAGACTGAGTAGAATAAGACATTGGACTAACTAAAGAGGAATTGGTCTGTATTGTAGCAAAAACAAGAACTTTATTTCATCAAGTAATGCCATGAAACTACAATTAGCAGGAGACGCATTGCATCAGACTGTACGATAGAGCAGCAAACATAAATCCCAGGCAGATTACTTAAGTATGCACGCATTTATACCTCCCACTAACAAACTATGATGAAAAGAGCTTGTAGATATAGAGAAGTGGTCAGATAGGAGGTGGCAAGAGTTAACATCAGCATTTTAGGAATCAGCAAACTAAAATGCACTGGAATGAGTGAATTTAACTCAGATGACCATTATATCTACTACTGTGGACAAGAATCCCTTTGAAGAAATAGAGTAGCCATCATGGTCAACAAAAGAGTCTGAAATGCAGTACTTGGATGCAATCTCAAAAATGACAGAATGACCTCTGATTGTTTCCAAGGCAAACCATTCAATATCACAGTAATCCAAGTCTATGCCCCAACCAGTAATGCTGAAAGCTGATGTTGAACGGTTCTATGAAGACTTACAAGAACTTTTAGAACTAACACCCAAAAAAGATGTCCTTTTTATTCTAGGGGACTGAAATGCAAAAGTAGGAAGTCAAGAAATACCTGGAGTAACAGGCAAATTTGGCCTTGGAGTAGAGAATGAAGCAGGGCGAAGGCTAATAGACTTTTGCCAAGAGAACACACTGGTCATAACAAACACCCTCTTCCAACAACACAGGAGAAGACTCTACACATGAACATCACCAGATGGTCCAACACTGAAATCAGACTGATTAAATTCATTGCAGCCAAAGATGGAGAAGCTCTATAGCTGAAGACTAGGAGTTGACTGTAGCTCAAATCATGAACTCCTTATTGCCAAATTCAGATTGAAATTGAAGAAAGTAGAGAAAACCACTAGACCTTTCAGGTATGACCTAAACAAAATCCCTTACCATTATACAGTGGGAGTAAGAAATAGATTTAAGGGACTAGATCTGATACAGTGCCTGATGAACTATGGACGGAGGTTCGTGACATTATACAGGAGTTGTGATATTATACAGGAGACAGGGAGCAAGACCATCCCCAAGAAAAAGAAATGCAAAATAAGCAAAATGGCTGTCTGAGGAGGCCTTACAAATAGCTGTGAAAAGAAGAGAAGCAAAAAGCAAAAGAGAAAAGGAAAGATATACCCACTTGAATGCAGAGTTCCAAAGAATAGCAAGGAGAGATAACAAAGATGTCCTCAGTGATCAGTGCAAAGAAATAGAGGAAAATAATAGAATAGGAAAGACTAGATATCCCTACAAGAAAAGTAGAGATACCAAGGGAATATTTCATGCAAACATGGGCTCAATAAAGGACAGAAATGGTATGGACCTAACAGAAGCAGAAGATATTAAGAAGAGGTGGCAAGAATGCACAGAAGAACTGTACAAAAAAGATCTTCACGACCCAGATAATCAAGATGGTGTGATCACTCACCTAGAGCCAGACATCCTGGAATGTGAAGTCAAGTGGGCCTTAGAAAACATCACTATGAACAAAGCTAGTGGAGGTGATGGAATTCCAGTTGAGCTATTTCAAATACTGAAAGATGATGCTGTGAAGGTACTGCACCCAATATGCCAGCAAATTTGGAAAACTCAGTAGTGGCCACAGGACTGGAAAAGGTCAGTTTTCATTCCAATCCCAAAGAAAGGCAATCCCAAAGAATGCTCAAACTACCATACAATTGCACTCATCTCACATGCTAGTAAAGTAATGCTCAAAATTCTCCAAGCCAGGCTTCAGCAATACAGGAACCATGAATTTCCAGATGTTCAAGCTGGTTTTAAAAAAGGCAGAGGAACCAGAGATCAAATTGCCAACATCCACTGGATCATCAAAAAAGCAGGAGAGTTCCAGAAAAACATCTATTTCTGCTTTATTGACGATGTCAAAGCCTTTGACTATGTGAATCATAATAAACTGTGGAAAATTCTGCAAGAGATGGGCATACCAGACCACCTGACCTGCCTCTTGAGAAACCTGTATGCAGGTCAGGAAGCAACAGTTAGAACTGGACATGGAACAACAGACTGGTTCCAAATAGGAAAAGGAGTACATCAAGGCTATATATTGTTAACACTCTTTAGGAAATGGCAAATAAAGGAAAATGATTTCTATGATTTCTCTTAAAGTTTAGTTATGTGCCATTAAGAGGTAGGTAATTGTTATGTAGGTATATGTTATGTTATGTATGTAGGTATATGTTATGTTATGTATGTAGGTATATGTTATGTTATACAGGATCTAAAAAAAGGTAAGGACTGCAAGTTTTCAGCCACAGTTTTAATTGTACTGCTGTTTGGTCTCTGTGAGTCTATGAATGAAGGACTGTCTCTAATTCCATGTTTTACAGAAAGCTTAGGGCAGCTGTTTAAATAAAGCACTAATGTATCAGAAGATAATAAATCCAAAAATAAAAGACAAATCCTTTGCAGTCCACCTGCTTTTTTAAATCCTGTATTCCGTTTCTCGCATGGTGTTTTGTCTTTCATCTCAGGAGCCCACATAACAATGTCACTGGCAGTTAGAGCATGTTGACATACTTGACATCCAATTTAGTTAATGCTGGGTCAGTCTGGGGGATGTAGAAACACTGCTATGTATGCAGCAGAGAAGGCTATGTGTGAGTACTGAAGAATACCCTCTAATTCCCAGGATACTTGTTAAACAATTCTAATGTCAGAATACCAGCAAGAGAGCTCTAAAAATCAGTGTCACGATAAAATACATAGGTAGCACATTGTTTTGAGAGTTAATGTGTTAAAATACACTGCCCCTTTTTTCTCTGTCTCTGAAATGTATTCTTTCCATAGCTCTTACAGTTACTTTAAGATTCAGAGAGATGACAACTGACTTTACATAGTATTATTGGAATAATCATTGCAGTCATATTTTAACAGAGTGTAGTATTTATTTATTTAAGCTTTGTCTGTAGTGCTGTTTAATTTATCTGATGTCTGTCAACTTCCCCAGGAATTAGCTTGCAAAGTGGAGATAGTCATTGTATTAACAAATCTATAAACATAGAATGACACACATTGCCAATGCAAATTAATATCAAGAGAATTGTACAGTGCGACCAAAATATAAATATTTGTATATGCTCTTAAAACTGGTGACTTTGTTCTTGTGGTGTTTTTTCTTCTTCTTCTTCCTTTTTTTTTTTTTTTATCAAACTGTACATTATGGGAGATCAATCAAGATGGTGGAATAGGAGGATGCAGAACTCACCTCTCCCATGGAACATATCAGGAATTCATCTACGTGAGGAACAATTCTCACTGAAAACTAACTAGAAACTGGAAGAAAGACTCCTATACTCTAAAACTATAAGGAAAACCTACATGGAATTGGGTAAAGGGAAGAGAAGTGATCAGGTCAGGACCTGTGGCCCTAAGTGGGGGACTCAGTGGAAAAGGGATATCGCATGGAAAGAGATCCACCCTGGGGGGTGAGCTATTCTAGCTACATATTGGGCACCCCAGTCTGGAGGTCCAAAACAGGGAAGACTAGCTCCCTTGGCTGGTCAGAGAGCCGCTGAGACTAACTGGAGGGCTGTGTGAAACCTGGACTCTGTTCACGAGGACCATGAGTTCTGGCTTGCTCCCATATCTGGACAGAGAGTGGACAGAGGAATGTTCCAGTAGCTACCTGACTTCCCACAACTGTGTACCCCAGCCTGAGGACAGCAAACACTCCAGGCCTGCTTATGTCACCTCAGAGCTCTGCACTAAAGCAAGGGCCGCCATAACTGGGGAGAGAGCTTAGTTGTGGTCAACAGGGGTGACTTATACCTGGGGAATCACCTGAGAATGGCGGGTCTGGCCATTGCTGGTGCTTCCCCAGACAGCATGTTGGAAGTAGCACTAACACATTGAGAGCTTAGCTGGGCCCCACCTACCCTGCAGCATAGCTCCACATGGGGCTGGTGGTAGCATATGCTGTGGGAGTGATCGGCTGTGAGGGATAAGTTAAACTCAGACCCAAAGTCAAGTCTGAACATGGCAGGGGCAGCCATTGCTGGCACTTTCATGGGTGATGCATCAGAGGCAGCCTGGACCACTGTCTACAGTTGGCCCACCACAGCTGAAGTGTCATTACTAGACAAGAGCCGCATAGGCCCCTCATGCTCCAGAACTCCTCCCCTCTAGGCAAACGTCCTGGTGCTGGGAGACGGAAGAGCACACACTTAAAAGGATCAGAGACAGTTCACCCCTGATTCAACCCTGACCCCTCAGGGAATCTGTACTAGCAACTTGAGATAAGACCACATCTTAATAGAGCATATCACTGAACAAAGGGGAAGCCTTGCCATATACCAACTCCATCCCCAACCTCTCCATCTTTAGCTCCTCTCCCTATCAAGGCAGGACTTGCCAGCACACCTGAAGGAAAGACATGACTTCTGTTCATGTCAAATCCAGCTCTCCTGCCAAAGGCACTGGGCACATATAAATAGTATAAGCATGCTCCCACATAAAGACACCTTTTTAAGATGACAATAGATAACTATTTTATCTCAATTCATAGAGACAGAGAGAATTAAGGAAAATCAGAAGGCAGAGCAACTGGTCTAAACTGAAAGAGCCAGAAAAGAAATCCTGAAAAAAAAAATAAACAGGAATAAATAGTTTACCAGATCAAAGATCTGAATCATTGGTAATAAGAATACTAACTGAATGAGGAGATGAGAAGATGAACTGGGAATTTTAACAAATAACTAGAAAAAATTTTAAAAAAGGAAACAGTCAGAACAGAATACAATAATTGAAACAAAAAACATACTAGAAGGAATGAATAGTAAGAAGGTATAAGAGAGCTGGAAGATAGAATAATGGAAATCACCCAATTGGAACAGCAAAAAGAGCTAATTAAAAATGAGAACAGTTCAAGAGATGTCTAGGATAACATAAAGCATACTAACATTCACATTATAGGGGACATAGAAGGAGAAAAGGTAGAAAAGGGGATAAAAACATGTTTGAGGAAATCATGTCTGAAATCTTCCCAAAACTAGAGAAGGAAAAAGATATATGGTTATAGGGAGTACACAGAGTCCCAAACAAGATAAACTCATACAGATCCACACCAAGACCTAGCATAATTAAAATGGCAAAAGTTAAAGAGAATATTCTAAAGGCACAAAGAGAAAAGCAGAATCACACACAAGAGAAATCTCATAGGGTTATGAGCTGACTTTTCTGCAAAAATGGATTAAGACCTAAATCTTAAATGTAAGACCAGAGACTGTAAAACTCTTGGAGAAAAACATAGTCAGAACACTCTCTGATATAAACTGCAGCAAGCTCTTTTTTGATCCACCTAAGTGATGAAAATAAAAAAATAAAATAAACAAATGAGACCTAGCTAAACTTAAAATTTAATTTTTAAGCACAGCAAATGAGACCATAAATAAAAGAAAAAGACAATCCACAGAGTGGGAGAATGCAAAGGAAGCAACCAACAAAGGATTGATCTCCAAAATATACAAAGTGCTTATATAGGTAAATATCAAACATACAAGCATCCCAATTAAAAAACAAATGAGTAGAAGATCGAATTAGACATTTCTCAAAAAAACGACATACAGATGGCCTGGAGGTGCATGAAAAGATGCTGAGCATCACTAAGTATTAGAGAAATGCGAACCAAAATGAAGTATCACCTCACACTGGTCAGAATGGCCATCATCAAAAAATCTACAAACAATAAATGCTGGAGATGGTGTGGAGAAAAGGGAACCCTCCTACCCTGCTGGTAGGAATGTAAACTGGTACAGACGCTATGGAGAACAGTATGGAGACTCCTTAAAAAACTAAAATTAGATCTACCGTCTCACCCAGCAGTCCCACTTCTGGGTCATATAGCTGGATAAAACTATAATTCAGAAAGATACATGTACCTCAGTGCTCATTGCAGCACTATTTATGATAGCCAGGATATGGAAGCTACCTAAATGACCATCAAAGAAGGAATGAATAATGAAGCTGTGGTACATATATACAACTGAGTATTACTCAGCCATTAAAAAAGAATGAAATAATGTCATTTTCAGGAATATGGGTAGACCTGAAGATTGTCATATTAAATTTTGTAAGTCAGAAAGAGAAAGGCAAATTTCATGATACCTCTTCTATGTAGAATTTATTTTAAAAGTGGTACAAATGTACTTATTTACAAAGCAGAAATAGAGTCATAGATTTAGAAAATAAACATGTTTACCAAGGGGAAAAAGTTGGGGAGGAATAAGAGAAATTGGGATTGACAGATACACACTACTATATTTAAAATAGATAACAAATAAGGACCTATTGTGTAGCACAGGGAATTCTACTCAATACTCTCTAATGACCTATATGGGAAAAGAATAAAAAAAGACTGGATAAATGTATTTGAATAACTGGTTTACTTTGCTGTAGTTGTGAAACTAACACAGCATTGTAAATTAACTACACTCCAATTAAAATGAAAAATAAATAGAATACTACATTACATTTTGAGACCATGTCGTCTTAGTCCCCACTTGATTGTAATACTCTTGTACATTTCCTTGTTTTTCATGGCTTTGACATTTGGGGGAAGTCTTATTCAGGCATTTCATAGAATGTCCCTTGATTGGTATTTGTTTAGTTTCTTTATTTTCATGATAAGACCATCAGTTTTTTGGCTTTCAGTTGCATTGGTAAATGCATTGGTAAATGGAAAAACTAAGTAGGAAATCAGAGGGGGATGGTGAGGAACTTGGGCTGAGTGTTTTCTTCAAATACAGTGCACAACTCTATTCCTCAAATATAGTGGACAATCCTATTCACGGTGTCTCTGTCTACAGTTTTCAGGTTCTTGTACCCACTCCCTCTCCTTGTCATTTCAGGGATTTAAAGTAATTGCATCTTCACTCTTACTATTCCTGAGCTATTTCATTACCCCTCATAATTTCCCAATCCCTCACACACGTCTTTGAAAACAGTCCCTTTGTTTAAAATTTCTTGAATCATCCTAATGAGAGTGTGCCATTTATTCCATTGGAATCCTGTCTAGTATATTATGAATCAAATTTAACTTCTCCTGACATTGAGGCAGAACTAACTTTTTAAAAATACATTTTTACTGTTATGTAGTACCTCTATGAGAAATTATTTGTTAATAATTATTACTATTCTTGGTTTAGCACTATCATTTCTTTGAAATCCTCCCAAATATGACAGATGTTTATTTATTTAATTTTCTATTTCATTTCCTAAACTACTGACTACAATTTCAAATAAGTCCATTTCATTGTATCTGTCTTCCAAATCCATTTAGATTAGTTAAATATCTCCTTACCAAGACAGAGTTGACTGCTGCTATGTCTATCGTCACAGGGAACAGCCACACGGTGTTAGTTTATGAGCTGTCTTGTAAGAAACCAACTACCTTGTGTCCACCAAAATCATATAGGTGCCTCTGTCAATCCCAGATGAGTTCAGCCTTCCAGCCACCCTCCCCAAGCCACAGAACACATGTGCAAAACACTGTACACCTTCCAATTGGGCCTATCTGCCAAGTGAATACCACAAAGTTTTCTTATGTGACATCACGTGAGAACTAACTAGCCAAGCTTTACCCAAACGCCTGGTCTAGAAAACATGAGATGTAATTTTTAAAGTTGCTATTTTAAGCACTTAGGTTAGTTTGCTATTAAGAAATACAAAACCAAAGCAGAATCTAGGACCTGAAAGAAGTGTTCTTGCCTAACATTGTCAACATAGGGCACTGCTTTTGATTTGGAACAGATGGGAGAAGCTTCAACGGCCTCAATGAGACCAATTGTGAAAGCTGGAAATGAATACTAGATAAAGGCGTTAAAGACAACAAGAAAAATGTTACTGGAGCCTGGAGAAAAGAGAATGATGATATGTTGTTATGAGCTGTTTGGCAACACTGTCAAGTATAGTAAACTAGAAGAATGGGTACATGTTTACCATACATGTATTCAGGTTCTGTTTAGAAGGCTACTAATAGGGTAGCTTTTGACATCTTATGAGGCACACTAAAGCAATAGCATTATTTTATTTGTGTAGTTTTGTTATAAAAATACACATGTTAATTACTTTAAAAAACTGGTAGTGTGTATCATGGTGGTGCTTTATTAGTCTAACAAGAAAGTTTCGTGGCTTATATTTGATTGAGGAAGTGCTAAGCTCCCATGACTTGAAATATTTCCTTTCCTCCATGTTAATCTTCAACTTCTCCTTTTAAACTATTTTGTTATTTAAGCACTTCATTATGTCACTTAGATATACAAATCAGTAACCACCATTATCAAAGCTCTTAATTATGCATTAAATCTAAGCAATACTTTCCTCAATAGCTTGTACACAATTCTAGAGTTAGTAATCATGGATGGTAATTATAATTGCAGGTTTGGGGTTCTAAGAATCATTGAAGACTTTCATTCTGTAGTTTTAAAGTGCATTTGTAGGCCAGTATACCTGATGTGAGCAAAATAAATGTGCTTAAAATTGTATTAGCTCTTCTAATAGTGAGACAGTGTTCAAATCGATCTCAAAAATGTTCAATTTAGCTGAAATCTTCTTTGTCAAGTAATCAATGTGTTTACTGAATGATAAAAGTGGTGTCAAGAAGCTAGCAAGACTTAAAGTTATTTGAAAGATAGAAAGCAGGCCAAGGAAAATTCACCGACTTGAACTTTACCGTCATTAATCAGAACTGATGATATCAAGAGAAAAATGGAACATCTGTTTGCATTTTTCCAAAGTGTAAGAGTGAGGTAAGTAGTTGACCTCATGAATAAACACTGAAAAACAATTGGTAAAATGGGTATGTACAACAGATGGTGTTTCCCATCATTGATGGTTTTGATTTTGACTTAAGAGAGTTTATTTATACGGTAGGAGCTGAATTAAAATACATAAATCCCAAAAAAATAATTGATAAGTGATATTTAATTAGATGTAGTTTGTTCTATTCTATGCCTTTCATCTACAACCTTACACACATAGGAAAACACATAAAGCATGTATTATTATGACTTGACTATCAGCTATTGGGCAGAAGTAGATAACTTATCCTTCCCCCACCCTGTTTTGTTATAGTGATCACATTAATCATTATTTAAAATGTGAAAAAGACATCGAGTCATGAAAAGAAGGAAGCCTTGAAGAAATGTCCTTGATGCTGAACAAGGCTTATACAAATGGTAAACTATTGAGCACAGAATAAATGAGGTAATTAATTATCATTCAGTTTTACAGATGGAAAAGCTGAGTCACCAGGAGGTCAAGTGGCTTGCCCAAGGTCACAGAAGAAGCTATTAGCATTATTATGCAGTTCTCCTGATTCTTTTTTATTTCTTCTCATATTTTATCAAGTATAGCAAGAAGCACTAAAAATAAATATTTTCCACATATACAGCAAGTTCATTCCTTTAATTTGGTATTGACACAAAAACAATGAAAGCAATTTTAGGGTTTAGTTTGTTTTGCTTTGCTTTTTTTCCACATTAATATACCTTACTCTTTATTTCTCTTTTTGCTATCATTGCAGAAATTGATTTGTTCCTTTTAAGCCTCTAAGACAGCATAAATCAACTAGAATACAGGAGTCATTTCTACATTAGTGTATATAGGAAAGTAAACATATGTCAGTGGAAAGCCCTCTGTAAAATAACCCTTGTTTTCTTCTGATGACTGATCTAATAGAAATCACTTTGTATTATATGAATGACAGAAAATCCAGTAAACTAAAACAATTTTGATATCATATTGCATAAATCTACTACAACATTTATGTTTCTAAGCGGTTAGCACTCTGATTCACATACATATTGCTGCTGCTGCTAAGTCGCTTCAGTCATGTCCGACTCTGTGTGACCCCATAGACGGCAGCCCACCAGGCTCCCCCGTCCCTGGGATTCTCCAGGCAAGAACATTGGAGTGGGCTGCCATTTCCTTCTCCAATGCATGAAAGTAAAAAGTGAAAGTGAAGTCGCTCAGTCATGTCTGACTCTTCGCGACCCCATGGACTGCAACCTAGCAGGCTTCTCCATCCATGGGATTTTCCAGGCAAGAGTACTGGAGTGGGTTGCCATTGCCTTCTCCAAGGATTCACATATTACATGACATTTTATGGAAATGTTAATTTAGTGTGGCATACATGGGCTAAAAAATACTTGGCTGCCACTTAATGTCTTATGGAATCAAAAATTAAATGTATGCTTTAATTTGATATAAACACTAGTTTTATATAATGCCATATTTATGGGTGCCTTGGGAACAATCTTCTGTGTATATATGAATTCACTTCATGGTGGGCATGAAAATATAGTTTTTAAATAGAAGCTGATTTCATATTTTTATATCCAGATACCTCTGTATATAATAAATACTGTCTTCACTTTCACATGGTTGCTTAACCTAGAACATGTTAAAATTTACCTTCTTGCTATATTCACTAAACTAGATATATAACTATGTAAAAAAATTCTGTTCTGTGAATGTTACAAAATATGTTCGTGGTATAAATTTTTACACATACATGAACACATTTCTCAGTTCTCAGGATCTCGGTTCACTTCTAAGGCAAATAATTTAATATCACAGTGTTGGCAACCCACTGCAGTATTCTTGCCTAGAGAATCCTGTGAATGGAGGAGCTTGGTGGGCTGCTCTCCATAGGGTGGCAAAGGGTTGGACACGACTGAAGTGACTTAGCATGCATGCATGCACTGGAGAAGCAAATGGCAACCCACTCCAGTATTCTTGCCTGGAGAATCCCAGGGACAGAGGAGCTTGGTGGGCTGCCATCTATGGGGTCGCACAGAGTCGGACATGACTGAAGTGACTTAGCAGCAGCAGCAGCAATCCCAAGTATATGCCCCAAACACTAATGAAAAAGGAGCTGATATTGAAAGTTTCTATGAAGACCTATAAGACATTCTAGAAATAACACCAAAAACAGATGTCCTCTTCATAATAGGGGACTGGAATGCAAAAGTAGAAAGTCAAGAGATACCTGGGATAACAGGCAAGTTTGGCCTTGGAGTACAAAATGAAGCAGGACAAAGGCAAACACATTTGCCAAGAGAAGGCACTGGTCATAGCAAACAACCACTTCTAACAACACAAGAAACAACTCTACACATGGACATCACCAGATGGTCAATGCCCAAATCAGGTTGATTATATTCTTTACAGGTGAAGATGGAGAAGCTCTGAACAGTCAGCAAGAAAAAAGACTGAGAGCTGACTGTACCTCAGATTGCGAACTCTTTATGGCAAAATTCAGACTTAAACTGAAGAAAGTAGGGAAAATAACTAGACCATTCAGGTATGACATAAATAAAATCCCTAACAATTATACAGTGGAAGGGACAAATTGATTCTAGGAATTAGATCTGATAGACAGAGTGTCTGAAGAACTATAGACGGAGGTTCATGACATTGTACAAGAGGTGGTGATCAAAACCCTCACAAAGAAAAAGAAATGCAAAAAGGCAAAATGGTTGCCTGAGCAGGCCTTCCAAATAACTGAGAAAAGATGAGAAGTGAAAGGCAAAAGAGGAAAGGAAATATACAGTCATCTGAAGTCAGAGTTTCAAAGAATAGCAAGGAGAGATAAGAAAGTCTTAGGTGAACAATGCAAAGAAATAGAGGAAAATAATAGAATGGGAAAGATTAGAGTTCTCTTTAAGAAAATTAAAGATACCAAGAGAAAATTTCACGCAAGTATGGATTACATATATTATGTAATTTACATTTATTATGTAATATATTACATAATATTATGTAAATTTATTTACATTTATTATGTAATATATTACATATATTATGTAAATTACATTTATTATGGTTACAATAAAAGACAGAAATATTTTGAACCTAAAGGAAGCAGAAGATATTAAGACGAGATGGCAAGAATACATAGAAGAACTACACCAAAAAGGTCTTAATGACCCAGATATTCATGATGGTGTGATCACACACCTAGAGCCAGACATCCTGGAGTGCAAAGTCAAGTGAGCCTTAGGAAGCATCACTATGAAAAAAGCTAGTGGAGGTGATGGAATTCCAGGTGAGCTATTTCAAATCCTAAAAGATAACGATGTGAAAGTGCTGCACTCACTTTGCCAGCAAATTTAGAAAATGCAGCAGTGGCCACAGGACTAGGATAGGTCAGTTTTCATTCCAATCCCTAAGAAAGGCAATGCCAAAGAATATTTAAACAACCACACAGTTGCACTCATCTCACATGCCAGCAAAGTAATGTTCAAAATTCTCCAAGCAAGCCTTCAACACTACATGAACCAACTTCCAGATGTTCAGGCTGGATTTAGAAAAGGCAGAGGAACAAGAGATCAAATTGCCAATATCTGTTGGATCATACAGAAAGCAAGAGAATTCCAGAAAAACATCTACTTCTATTTTATTGACTGTGCCAAAGTCTCTGACTGTGTGGATCACAACAAACTCTGAAAAATTCTGAAGAGATGAGAATATCAGACCACCTTGCCTTCCTCCTGAGAAATCTGTATGCAGGTCAAGAAGCAATAGTTAAAGCCAGAAATGGAACAATGGACTGGTTCCAAATTGGAAAAGGAGTACGTCAAGGATGTATATTGTCTGCCTGCTTATTTAAATTGTATGCAGGCACATCATGCAAAATACACAGCTGGATGAAGAACAAGCTGGAATCAAGATTGCTGGGATAAATATCAATAACCTCAGACATGATAACACCACTCTAATGACAGAAAGTAAAGAAGAACTAAAGAGACTCTTGATGAGGATGAAAAAGAGAAGAGTGAAAGAACTGGCTTATAACTCAACATTCAAAAAACTAAGATCATGGCATCTGGTCAAATCAGTTCATTTCAGTTGCTCAGTTGTGTTCATCTCTTTGCAACCCCATGGACCACAGCACACCAGGCCTCCCTGTCCATCATCAACCCCCAGAGTTTACCAAAACTCATATCCATTGAGTCGGTGATGCCATCCAACCATCTCATCCTCTGTCATCCCCTTCTCCTCCTGCCTTCAATCTTTCCCAACATTAGGGTCTTTTCAAATGAGTCAGTTCTTCACATCAGGTGGCCAAAGTATTGGAGTTTCAGCTTCAGCATCAGTCCTTCCAATGAACACCCAGGACTGATCTCCTTTAGGATGGACTGGTTGGATCTCCTTGCAGTCCAAGGGACTCTCAATAGTCTTCTCCAACACCACACTTCAAAAGCATCAATTCTTCAGCACTCAGCTTTCTTTATAGTCCAACTCTCACATCCATACATGGCTACTGGAAAAACCATAGCCTTGACCAGACAAACCTTTGTTGGCAAAGTAATGCCTCTGCTTTTTAATATGTTGTCTAGGTTGGTCATAATTTTCCTTTCAAGGAGTGTCTTTTAATTTCACAGCTGTAATCACCATCTACAGTGATTTTGGGGTCCAAGAAAATAAAGCCATCCACTGTTTCCCCATCTATTTGCCATGAAGTGATTGGACCAGATGCCACGATCTTAGTTTTCTGAATGTTGAGCTTTAAGCCAACACTCTCCTCTTTTCACTCTCCTCTTTCATCCTCATCAAGAGTTTGTTTAGTTCTTCTTCACTTTCTGCCATAAGAGTGGTGTTATCTGCATATCTGAGGTTATTGATATTTTCTGGCAATCTTGATCCCAGTTCATGCTTCATCCAGCCCATCACTTCATGGCAAATAGATGGGGAAACAATGGAAATAGTGACAAGCTTTATTTCCTTGGGCCCCAAAATCACTGCATATTGTGACTGCAGCCATGAAATTAAAAGACACTTGGACTTGCTCCTTGGAAGTAAAGCTATGACCAACCCAGATAGCATATTAAAAAGCAGAGACATTGCTTTGCCAACAAACGTCTGTCTAGTCAAAGCTATTGTTTTTCTAGTAGTCATGTATGGATGTGAGAGTTGGGCCACAAAGAAAGCTGAGCACTGAAGAATTGATGCTTTTGAACTGTGGTGTTGGAGAAGACTCCTGAGGGCCCCTTGGGCTGCAAGATCAAATCATTCAATCCTAAAGGCAATCAACCCCTGAATATTAATTGGAAAGAATGATGCTGAAGATGAAGTTCCGATACTCTGGCCACCTGATTTGAAGTCCTGACTCATTGGAAAAGACCCTGATGCTGGGAAAGATTGAAGGCAGGAGAAGGGGATGACAGCGGATGAGATGGTTGGATGTCATCACTGACTTGATGAACATGAGTTTGAGCAAGTTCTGGGAGTTGGTGATGGACAGGGAAGCCTGGTGTGCTGCGGTCTGTGGGGCTGCAAAGCACTGGACATGACTGAGTGACTGAACTGAACTGAACAGACCCACCTCCATCTGTTTGTCACTCTTGTCTTTCTCAAGGGTTAATAATTTTTTTTCTCTGTGGTATGTCAACACATACCCAAAAATTCTAGTCATGTACATGCACACACTATTTTTATAATAACAACTAAGTTTAAGAATCAGATTTGTGGCCAATCAGGATGATTCCAATAACAACATTTTGGCCTAATGTGAAACCCTAGTCAATAGTCAGGGCCATACTACTATAGGTATATTTTAAGAATTGCCCTACAACAGTAATTAAGTAATCTTTTCCAGCTCTTTTTCTTCTTACTAACAAAATTTTTTCTCCCTGACTTTTTGAAATATGTTCTCTCTTCCCTTGGCTTAAAGCTGACTCCATTCCATTCTGGTTTGCTTTCTATATCTATCAATTTCCACTTGGTTATTGTTTTATTTTTTCTTTCAAGTGTTTTACTTTACATCTGCTTCTCTTATGATTTGGGACCCTTAAATATCAATGTCTGTCTTCTGCCTTCTCTTCTTTATCTATACAATTTCCATGAATAGCCATCAAATATTTTCTGATATTTTTAAATCTACAGCTCAGACAGAATTGACTTCATAAAACTTCTTAGATATTTTATGCCTCATACTCAAAATTTAACTCAATACCTGCCAAACAATATATTTTACTTTTCTTATGCAATTTGTCTGAGAGAATGGGGCTACTTATATTAATCAGCTTCCACTAGATAATGCTATATTTAAAAAAGCAACCTCAAACTCATTTAATTACTCAAAGCCCTGACTATCATCACTGACCACTTCTTCACATATATAATCCACAAGCAATTAGTTAGAAAGCCTTGTTTATTCTCATCCTCTAATGACTCTCAATATTTCTTCATTTTTCCCCTATTTTTTACAACCTCTATTAGATTAAGTATCATTAGCCATGTCTTATTTGTATTATTGTAATAGCCTTCTAAACTAAATGCGCTCTCACCAACTCTAAATCTGTACAATTCTATTTTCCCAAATATCAGAGTGACATTTCTGAAAATTATCTTATCTCATTAAAAACATGTACATTTAGGTCATATTGAAATACTGTCTTCTCATATTTCCTCTCACTGAAGAAGGATAAGAGAGTTCTGGCTCTGTGAGTTCAAATTTGATTGTATGACTTTGGTCAACAAAGGTATGGGAAACTATTTGGTTGGACAATGATTTAAGAACCTATGTGTTTTTACAGCATTCTCTCTTACCTTTGCCACAGTGATTGACAACGCCCAGAAAATGGTTGCATTGTTGCTATGTTAACCTGGTTCTTAGAGTAAAAAAGACAATGGCAAAGCCCAGTCATACCCCCAGCCACCTGTCAAGTACCCTTCACAAGAGCAAGAAGTGTCCCTATGCTTTTTAAAACACTCAAATATTAGGATTTTTTTTTTAAAAACCACAACATAACCACTTCTAAGCTGACCAGTGCAACTTTTGGCCATCGCACCTTTGAAACACTTGTTATGTTTATGGGATTCCCTTCCTTATAAGTCTTGGTGACTCAAAGCCTATGGTACACTGTGTTAGTCATGATTCACCAGAACAGCAGACCAACAGGATGTAAATAGACAGAAAGAAAGAAAGAAAAGAAAGTGAAGTGGCTCAGTTGTGTCTGACTCTTTGTGACCCCGTGGACTGTAGCCTGCCATGCTCCTCCACCCATGGGATTTTCCAGGCAAGAATACTGGCGTGAGTTGCCATTTCCTTCCCCAGGGGATCTTCCCAACCCAGGGGAAGATGTGTTTCCTGCGTCTCCTGCACTGCAGGCAGACTCTTTACCCTCTGAGCCACCAAATAGACAGAAAGATAGATAATAATTAGATAGGTATGTAACTATATGTTTATGTAGATAGATACAAAGGAATATCTATCTATCTGCTGTCATCTAGCTCTCTACCTAAGAAGAGGGAGAGATTGATATAGTTGAACAAATTAACATGCACAACTGTGTAGGCTGGCAAATCCCAGATATGTGTAGCAGGCTGACTGGCTGGTGACTTTGGGAGGAATTGTAGTTCAAGTCTAAAGGCTGTCTCCAGGGAGACTTTCTTCTTCTTCAGGTAAGGTCAGTTTTTGTTTTTGTTTACTATGAAGGTCTTGAACTGATTAGATGTGGCCAACCCAATTATGAAATGGTTGCTATATTCCAAGACTATTTATTTAAATGTCAATCTCATTTTAAAAAAAAATGCCTTCACAGAAAGATCTAGAATGAGTCTGACCAAATATCAGGGTGCCATTTCCAACCTAGTTGACACAGAAAATTAACTATCATACTCTCTCTAAGGAAGTTGGAAAAGCTAGATGCTTTCTTTCCCATCATCCTCAGCAGCAAGGATATGGCATGGGCTGTAGCATGAGATGCATATAATCCAGACACTGAACTGAAAATCAGTGATACAAATAGCAAAAGAAGTTGTAAGAAATGATCTGTGGTTATGAGGTGCTTTCAGCAAGAGCAAACCTCTAGTTTCTTTAGGTTCAGCATCGTGGTTCAAGCTGCAGCATTCAAAGCACAAGAGGCAGTAGCATTGATAGGATTTTGTCCTTTCTTCCTCCTTTCAAATTCTGAGATCTGTTCTTTAGATTTCCTGGTGATTCTAGGAGGACTGACCTGCTTTAATGAACAGGTGGGCTCTTTATACCTTCCTATTTTAATGAACTGAAATTGGCTGCTGTTAGTAAGAACCATGCTGATTCTTGTAAACATCTTGTAACACAATACTGAAATTCCTGCTACCAAATGCAAACATTTGAGGCTTGTCATGTTGCCTGTACCACTTGTGGTGTGTCTCCTTCTTCTTAAATTCTAGGGTTTATCATTTATGTAAGTATATTTCTCTGTCCTGGACTATCTCTTCTACTATTGACTTATTGAGTAGTTCAAGAAAGCTTATTCAAAAAGTCTAAAAGTCACTGGCTCTAGAAATCTTGTAGAAATCTAGAAATCTTAATCTACCAATATTTTGGATCATTTTAAGTATTGACATCTCTGTGATACTTATTTTGCAAACTTCTATCAAACTCATAATACTATATTACATTAATTGTCAAAAACTCATATAACAAAATGATGACAGAAGCCATTAAACCACTGTCTTTTCATTTCCAGACTCTATGTAAAGCCTAACATCTCATATATGTTTAATATTTTTAAAAATAAAATTTTGAATGAATGAAAATATAAACAGAAAAAACTTAAAAAATGAAGTTTCAAAGAAAAGACAATGTTAAAGAGACACGATGACCAGGATCAAAGAAGTATTATTAGAAAAGCTGGCTTTTTAATAATACACACAAAAGTGAGTCACGGTTCCCAGGTGGTGCATTGGTAAAGAATCCGCCTGCCAGTGCAGGAGATACAAATGACACAGGTTTGATCCCTTTGTCAGGAAGATCCTCTGAAGCAGGAAATAGCAACCTGCTCCAGTATTCTTGCCTGAAAATTTCCATGGACAGAGGAGCTTGGCGGGCTACACACCATTGGGGTTGCAGAGTTGGACACAACTGAATGACTGAACACACATACACACACATATAAGTGAATTAAATTGGGGTGTGAAGAAGTAGTGCGGAAGGGGCTTTTTCATTTTTCTCTAGAAATTTTGGCCAAGTACACATGCAGAATTTATAGAATTACAATATTTTCAAGTATTAAGTAATATTTTTATGAAGTATAAATTTATTTAACACAAATCACTGATAATAATATATTTAGAAACTTTGATTTGTATTGAGAAACCAAGACTTTATAATATATATATAATAATAATATATAATATGGCTCTTTCACTAAATCTTTAAGTCATCAGTAAAAGTGACACAGAAAAAGGGGAAGGGTGGAATGGAGATAGGAATGGATGAGTGTTTAGACAAATATGCTCTGTAAGGTGTATTTGAAATCAATCACTATTAATCTTGTTCCATTAGGTGAGCAATTGCTTAACTAGACTGCTTTTCTGAACTCAACACTTGCTTTAGCCATTTTTTTCTTTGTCTTTATTGATTGCCAATGGGGTTGTCATTTTGAGTAATGCATTTATTTAAGGGCATCAAGCAATGATGATCTTGTTCCTTTGGCTTGTAGGAAAGTGATGCCCCTTTGGATTTCAGGGAAGAGGTATACAAAAGCAAACTGTCTTTTAAAAAAACAGACTAGATACAGAAAAAAACAAAAATAAAGAAGGGGAAATGGAAATAGAAAAGCATCACATGGAGGATAAAATGGAGCTTTGTTTTTCATAAAAGCCATTTTTTTTGTCTTTTCGCTTTCATAAATAAGTAAGTTTAAAATGGTCATATCATTTCCTTAAATTCTTAGTAAATATATTTACTTAGTAAATATATTTGTTTTCAACTAGATCATTTAGAGAGATGGTGTCGTTAAAATGCAAATTATATAACTGGATCACTCTTGGCTCACTTTCTGGAAGCTTGCTGCCTCCTACTTTTTCTCCATCACTACTTCAGAGTGACTATGTCACAGTGCATACCTCGTTATTACTTGCTTGCATACATTCCTCACTGATGCTCTCCACACTCCCACCTTGACAAAAGGAAGTCTTCTCAAAATTCTAACTCATCGCATATCTCCATCTTGTTTTCTATGCTCCAGCTTTCAAACATCACCCCTGCAGCTTCTTCATGCCAACTGCCTCCAATCAAGGCAAACTTGAAGCTTTTCTGTAGTCTGCAGCTTTCCTATGCCTCTGCCTGCTTTTGAATCTCTGACAAAATGCAAGAGATGATGGTTGACTCTCTTGGCCTAGAAAGTTCTGAATAAACAGCCTTTGCTTCTCATTTGGTTGTAATTCACTTATTTCCATAAATGTTTCAGGTTTTAAAGGAAAGATTTTGTGTAGACTATTCTCCTGGGTATAAAACAGGGCTCTAAGTTGCCTTGTTTGAGAACCAAAAAAGGATTAATAGAACATGTAGGTGTTGAGGATGAAGGCTGACTTATGTCCTGAGTCATAGCTTGCATGAAATACCACCAACATAAATCCCGATTCTTTCAATATGACACTAATGAACTCAGAAGACTGGTCTATATGCACTTTCGTGTACTGTAAGACCTGAAATGCTCATCTCAACAACTAGATTTTGTGTAAGATAAAGAACTCTGCATTATATTTGAGGAGAAGAAGCTGTCTGGAGAACAGAAAGGAAATATCTTTTCAAAGTCCTACTGCAATTATTGCTAAGGAGTGCTTTCTTGACATCAACTGTGGAGACACACATCGGTCTGTTAGTGTTGTGCAGGATAATGATGATACTAATAACTAGAATGAGAACTATGTTAGACTGTTTCTCACTACCTTAGAAATTCTGAGTGAGAGAGAGAGAATCATCACTATGTTGATTCCATAGTTAACAAAAACTATAAAATGCTTCAGTATAAGGAGAAATAGATTTTTTTTGGAAGGATTATGCAAGGATCATATAAAATATTTTATATTTATGTAGAATGTGGCTCAGATGGTAAAGAATCTGCCTGAAAATTCAGGAGAACCAGGTCTGGTTTGGGAAGATCCTCTGCAGGAGGGTGTGGCAGGCAACCCACTCCAGTATTCTTGCCTGGAGAATCCCATGGACAGAGGAGCCTGGCAGGCTAGAGTCCATGGGGTCAAAAAGAGTCGGACAAGACTGAGAAACTAACACTTTTCTCACTCTTCTATGCAAGAATTATATGAAATATATTTATGCAGAATACAGCTACTAAGATAATAATTCATATGAAATATTTTACCTGAATAATACCTCCTACCATGATAAGATTTGGAAATTAGCATTTAGGATAATAGTGAAGATACATGGTCTGTGAAAATGACATAAATAAGCAGAAGCTAGATCCACAAAAGATCAACATATCACTTGCTGGCCATCATACTAATAGAAATATGTGTACTTAGTTTGATATGTGTAATTCTCTTTTTTGAAGAGGGTCAGTTCATTAAGGGAAAAACATGAAAAGTTTTCATTTTGGCAGTAACTGTCTCATCTATGATAAATACACTCCAACCTGCCTCCATTTTTCCACTGGAGGTGCTCGTTTCGTTAACAACGCCTCAATTTACTTCCACAGCTCCTCAGTTATTCATTATTAAGCTGTCACTGTTATTATTTTAGACTTTATGAAAACTTTAGCCTCATATTCAGTTCAAATCTCTTCTCTCCACCAGCAAAGAGTCTTGTAATGAGTGTGGTCATACAGTCGGCTTTTCCATGACAACTTTTCTCCTTCCCTCCACATGTGCTTGCTCCACAGGCAAAGTGGAGATCTACAAAAGCCCTCACTGGCCTTTTTAATGGGATGTCTCCACTACTCTAGGCCTTTTGTCTATGGGGTGACTGCCCTCTTTCACACTGATGAGGAAGATACACATGAAGGCTGATACCAACTTCTTGGTGGGGCAGTCACAACTCCCTTTTCCACCCTCTTCTCCTGAGGAAGCACCTGGTTGTGCATGGGAAGAAATCCCAGTCTATTCCGTATGCAGTTACCCTTTCCTTACACATGTTGCACTCCCTAAGAGCTGACTGATATGCTTCTCTCCAGATATATATTTTTTTGTTTTGGAGGCTTTAGGATTGCATGGATTGTAAGAGTGAAGATATTGGAAGGGTGGCTTTTAGTAAAATGGTGATTATTATCAGAGAACATTTAGAATTATGGTTGGCCTCAACCAATGAAATCTTTCTGAATTTAGAAGGAAGGGGACTTAGCTTTTTTAGTCTTAAAACTCTAAGCTTGGTCACAATTCTGGGCATACACAAGTAGTCCCCCTTCCAATGTTAAAAACTTCTGATAACTCATGTATTTATAAACTATATGACAAAATATAAAATATATGCTGACAAGATTGCAATTGTTCAATTTAATATGTTTGTCTAAGCTTTTCTGGAGATTCTAGAGATTTTTGCAACTCTACAAATGCACTTCTCATAAGGAATAAATTTCATCAATGTGAAATATGAAATGAGGTGAGCATACTGAGAATATATACTTTAAGTGACTCAGCCTAGTTTACATTTTAAAAGTTAGTAAAAAATGTCAGATATTTAGAATAAAATAATACCTATCCTACTCATAAACACACATACGTACACACACCTACTAATAAAACTGTGCTAGCAATAAATATCAGCTTGTATTTGTTATTAAATGTGTACATCCTGCTGAAACATCATGCTAGGCATATAGGGCCAAAAAAATTGAAATATGAATGGGAAAGATAAATATCATGCTCTTTCTTTGGTCATTATTTTCAAAAATCAAAACTTGATGCTAAAACTTTTAAAAACATAATTTGACATTAAATACTAATTCTTATAGTACATTGAAAAATGTGCATCTTAAAATCAACCACTTAGGTAGGTAGATTAAATTATTCATTTTATTACATTATTCACAGAAAAATTAAGGATACTGTTCTAATGTGTGCAATATTAAATGTATTTTTCCTATTCACTGAAAAATGACATGTTAATTTGAATTTATTCACCTATGCAATTGAGAAATGAATCTCAAGTTAGCAGAAATAAACTAATAACAAAATGATTTATCTTTCAGTTTTGTTAATACTGTAGTGCAAACATTTGTTGGAGAATTGAAACCCCTTATTAATCAATTAGACTATAACTTACCATCCTGTACTCCTTTCCTCCACCCATATTAAAAACAAAAACAAAAACACAGGAAGCATGGACAAATTAGGGTAATTTATGAAATACACTAAGTGAGGAAATAAGTTTATTTCCTTTCATTTTACTTCCATGAACATAAATAAGCATTTATATAAATATTAGATATTCTTCATTTCCAGAGTTTCTAACTTAGAAACATACTGTTAAAACAATATGCAGCATTTTCCTATGTATATCAATAAATAAAGCTTTCCTCTTTGAATTTACTAATTCAATTATCTAGATGAAGTGATAAAAAGGTACTTGCCGTAAACATGCTCTTGGTGAGGATCACCATGATGAGAACCAAAAAGCATCCTTTTGTATTTGTTGAGAAGTTTGAGGACAGCACTGCCCATGGAGACTGAGAGACCTGTGCTTTGCATGAGTTCATCTATCAAGGGCATAAACACAAAAGTTGGGATCCAATAGCCATACGTAAAGAAATATCTTTCGGGTGAAACGGGAAGAAGGTGAAGATGGCGGCGGCCAGGGCGGGGGTCCTGGGAGTCCGGTGGCTGCAAAAGGCAGCCCGAAACATGGTGCCGATGGGTGCACGGACAGCCTCCCACATTACCAAGGACATGCTCCCGGGACCCTACCCCAAGACCCCAGAAGAACGGGCTGCTGCCGCCAAGAAGTATAATATGCGGGTGGAAGACTACGAGCCGTACCCAGATGATGGCATGTGGTATGGTGACTATCTGAAACTGCCTGACCGCTCACAGCAGGAGAGGGATCCATGGTATGACTGGGACCACCCAGACCTGCGGTTGAACTGGGGTGAACCGATGCACTGGGACCTGGACATGTATATCAGGAACCGTGTGGACACGTCCCCAACTGCTGTTAATTGGAACCTCATGTGTAAGCACCTCTTCGGGTTCGTCGCCTTCATGCTGTTCATGTTTTGGGTAGGGGAGACTTACCCCACGTACCAGCCTGTGGGGCCAAAGCAGTATCCTTACAATAATCTGTATCTGGAACGAGGCGGTGATCCCAACAAAGAACCTGAGCCAGTGGTTCACTATGAGATCTGAGGAGGCTTCGTGAGCTTTGTGTTCCTTAGCTGACTCCTTCAACTGGAGAAATTTAACTTTAATGAAACCCGTAATAAAACTTAGTGCTGTGGTAAAAAAAAAAAAAAAAAAAAAGAAATATCTTTCTTTGAGGAGTAAGGGTTGAATGAAATGAAAAAAATTGAATAAACAATAAAATATTAGACTCCAATTGGACAGAAACTGGGTAAACAGAAATTACTTTTTTTGTTGTTAGGGAGTATGGAATTATCAGGAAAATAAGACTTTAAATTTTGTCAGTAATTGAAAGTGAAGAATGCAGATGTAATGCCTGATAGTAAGAGGTTCTGAGCTTAAATAGCTTGTACTGTGCTTTTATTATCATTAAAAATTACCCACTCTATCAGTTAAATAAGGTTTTATAAGCTTCAATCAGGATACAGAATGGAATCTTTCCAGTAAAATTCTCTTAGCTTTACTTTTGTGATAAAATATGTTTATCTGGACTGGAACAATCATTTCCTTTAATTGTTGATGAAAATTCTGTCATGAAAATCTGGCTTCAGAGAGACATTACAAATAAATGTCACATCCTTAATGGTGCCTTAGCTGAGTAATTATTGGGCATTGTGGACTATTCATGTCAGACCATCACAAAGACTTTTTAGAAACAGATGCACACATTAATCTGGAATAATTTAATCTATTTATACTTAATTTACAATGTGCAATACACCGATGTAATGGACATGAATTCGGGCAAACTTTGGGAGATGTGAGGGACAGGAAGGCCTGGCGAGCTGCAGTCCATGGAGTCGCAGAGTCAGACATGATTGGGTGGCTGAACAAAAACAGCCAACATTTTTGTACTACCAGACGTTTGAACTAATGACTAGTATTTGCTTCTTTTTATTTTTGTAAAGTATTATAAAATACCTTTGAAGAATATCAAGAAAATAAGGAAAGAATAGTTAGTACTTTGATGTATTAGTGAATCTCCTGCAATATAACTACAACTAGCTGATGAAGATGTGCTTATATTTATGAAGATTCACTTGTATTTCACACATTTCCCCTAAATTTCTTCTTCTTCTTTTTCTCTTCCTTCCTGTCTCCCTCCTCTTCCTCCTACCCCATCTTCTTATCTTTCTCCCACTCACCCGCCTTTTCTTTCCTCTTCCATTATGTCAGCACTACAATAGATTATAAAATGGGGCCAGAATTAAAGGTGTTTGATAATCTGACACTTATCTCCAAAATATGCATTCCAAAATATATTGAGATGAAAATATTCTGTGCTGAATGTACTTAATTTTGATTATAGGCAATTTCCTCCTTTATCTGAAGCCTTTTTATAACCTCTTCTATCTGCTTAAAATGTCCTAGCATCCTCTCCTTACATATACTTGACAGATTCCATCTCATCTTTTGGTTCAGGCATCATATTATTTAGAACAATTTGTCTAATTTCTCAATCTCATCAGATAGGAAATCCTTCTTTTTGATCTGATAGATTTATGAATATGGCTTATCATTATATTTAATCCATTCTTTTATAATTATTTGTATGTCTTCTCAGAGAACCAATATTTTCTAATAGTATTATTTTAATTAGAATATGTCATAGTACCTGAAACATGTCTAAATTAAAAACATACATAAAGAGTGCATAAATATATACATTAGCAAATTGGATTACTATTTTTTAACCTATTTTCTCTGTTTAAGAAAAATGCTAAATATTATGTCAAAAACAAAATATGAAATAATTCCCTGGTCCAAATTTCCAGGAGGAATACTGTCATATATTTTTAAACAGAAACTGATACTATATTTCAAAAATACCTAGCTTGATTTATTGGCTAATAAATTACACATGTTGATGATTAAAAATTAGTTTTTTCTCAATGACCTTTTCTAATGGTGGTAACTTCTTAGAATGCTATGTAAAGAAAGATTCTAGTCCAGTGTCTGACACATAAGTTGTTCAGTAGTTAGTTATTAAATGCATTATTAAATGGAAAATTATCTCTTAAATGTGGTTTTCTTACTAGTTGATGAATATCTGTCTGTTCTTTTTTACCTTGAGTTTTCAACTGATATTCTTCAAATAGCAATTTGTTTTGTCAAGAGAATGCAAATTGAATCCACCACAATGACTGAATAAAATAGAAGTTGGGTTCTCTGAAGACTTCCAAGTTATAAAATACCAATAGGCTGGCTTTTTCCATAAGAGATAACTAAAATTTAATTTCTTATTTTGTACTCATGTTATATAACATATGTCCTATTTAAAATAGCTCCCATAGTTAATATTCTCTTCAGTTCAGTTCAATTCAGTTGCTCAGTCATGTCCAACTCTTTGTGATCCCATGGACTGCAGCACACAAGACCTCCCTGTCCATCACCAACTCCTGGAGCTTTCTCAAACTCATGGCCATCGAGTCCGTGATGGCATCCAACCATCTCATCCTCTGTCATCCCCTTCTCCTCCTGCCTTCAATCTTTCCCAGCATGAGGATCTTTTCTTCCTAGCAGAATAAAAAGTTGTTGCAATTTAATAAAACTAACTTTAGATATTTTAGCTTCATACCCATGTCATGGTGTGAAACACTATTTGCATTCTCTTGACAAGACAGAAATTTGTCAATTCTTTTTCCATGAAATTTCTAATATAATCTAAATTCTATAAGGAATGCTTATTCATTACAAATCAAGTGTCTAAGGTATCTTCTAAGGTACCTAAGTCTAAGGTATCTTCTTGAGCTGCTTAAAAATACTACTTGGTGAACAGAAACTTTTGATATTAATGATGTCAGATTATGCAAATTTTTCCTCCATGATATTTTCTGTCTGTATCTTTTAAGAAATATTTTCTTAACCACATATCATAAAGAAATGCTTCAATATTTTTCAGCATCATTTTTAATTCTTCCTTTTGATTTACATCTTCTTTAGATTTAGATCTTTTCTCTATAAGGAATTAGAAAGTGAAAAAAAAAAGTGAAGTCGCTCAGTCATATCCGATTCTTTGCGACCCTATGGACTGTAGCCTACCACCCTCCTCCTTCCATGAGATTTTCCAAGCAAAAGTACTGGAATGGGTTGCCACTTCTTTCTTCAGAGGATCTTCCTGACCCAGGGATCAAACCTGGGTCTCCCACATCTTAGGCTGACGCTTTACCATCTGAGCCACCAGGGAAGTCCTAAGGAATTAATAGGATGCCAATTAATATGTGATATATTCACACGTTTATATATTTTTTAATTTGTATATGAATGACAAGGTTGAAAGTGACCAAAATACATCCTTTACTCAGATTAAATAATTTGGGGTTAGCATAAAGAATGAATCAATGAATGCATATGAGAATAAAGTGGTAAGAATCTGAGTTTAATGGTAATCAGAATAAAGAAAAATAGTGTGAGAGCTACTGGAACCATTACTGAGGAAGAATTTTGCAGATTTCATACATAGTCAATTTTGTTATTGCATGATTAGAGAATGAGGATAATGTTAGAATGAAACATGGCCCTGGAAATAATAAAGAATTTATCTCCAAACACATTAGAACAGATTATTCTAAAAAGGCCCATATCCTGGGTGAGCACATTAAGTCCTTGATCCATGAGGAACATAATGTTGTTATCCAATAAATTCTGAATGAACGTATATTGTTTAATGGGTAAAAAATAGTAAGTCATAGGATAGGGTTAATATTAAGGTGTTATCAGATAGTCAGGTATTATTATCTCGAAAAATGAAAGTTTTGAAAGGATCAGTGGATATCATCACAGGTTTGCCATGTCCAAAAAGCCAGCTAGTACAGGACTTGGTTTATGGAGCTAAAATCTCAATCCTGAGTGGTGAAAAAGTATGAAATTTGAATTTTATGCTGGTGATGCAAGGTTAATCTGTGAGTTTATAGTTGACTTTCCTTGCTCTCTAATCTGCTTTATTCTTGCTGAATCTGAAGTATTTCTGTTCTCAGGCATTATTTGTTGTCAGAAGGAGGCCAGGCAGCTATAGTTAAGTATTGATCCCAATGCAAAGAAGAACAGAGAAAATGCTGAATATGATGTGGCAGGTGGGCACTCAAGTGGAAATATTGAGAATTCCAAGGGTCTTATACTGGGCATAAGCAGCCACCTAAGGTGATGGATAGTTTAAGAGCTTTTAATATTTTGTGTGAGAGTTAATACAACCCTTATTGTTTTATTAAAAATAGTAGTAATTAAGGGTAAATCAAATACTCTAATTTTTCAACCAAAACCAAGCTAATGTAATAATAATAGTTACATTTATTAATTATACACTTTTGTCAATAACCTATTCAATTCTCACAGAAAATTTATGAGGTAGAGTTGATTACTTAACTCACTTAACAAATGAAAAATGACAGCTTAAGCGACCCCCAGATTACTCAAAAGGTAACTGGCAGAAGCAGGGATCCAAATACACGTCTGCCTGTCCCTAAACCCAGTGATTTTATTTCTGAGCTACTTTGCCTTGCCACCTGGAGAAGCAACTACAGAGAACACAATTTCTGAGAAGCAGAAAAAGGATTTGCTCACAGAAAACACACCCCAGTCTGCCAAGTGATGCTTAAAATCCCCTTAACAGAGTGTTAAATTCTTTGCTTCCACAGTCTGAGATAAGGTTTAAAATGCAAATAAACTTTACAAAGATAACATTTGGGCTTAAATTCATGAAAAAAATAATAAAATCTTTTTGTGAGCAGATTTGTTGAGGGAATAACGATTATGTGCCACATGGCATGTGAAGAAAGGGGCATGGTGGGGCAAGGGAAAGTGGGGGAAAGTAGCAGATGAGGAATGTAAACACCCTGCATCACTGTTATCTGTGTGTGAGAGTCTGTCCTGAATTTTGTCTTGGCATGAAATTAGGATGTTCAAGGAAACAATAATAACAACAGAAGGAGGGGGGGGGGGGACTGCTTTTGATAAGCCCATGTATTCTAAAACTCTGAGAAGAGAATAAATACAATACTACTTAAAAGAATGTAAATTTTCTTAACTCCTTGCCTTTGATTTTCTGAAAAGTGCCACTAAGCCTTAAGGTTACCCTCTGCTTCCTCCCCTCTCCCCCGCCTCTGTATTCTTCATTTTAAAAGCTGTTCAATTCAGTTGTGCTCAGAGAGCCATTTCTACCTGCCAATGTTGTCTCTGGGAAAAGAGGCAAGTTAAAAGAAGGACATTTTGCTGCTCCTGTAATATTAGAAAATGTGCACAGCTGCTACAAATAT
Source organism: Dama dama (assembly GCF_033118175.1). Classification (NCBI taxonomy): domain Eukaryota; kingdom Metazoa; phylum Chordata; class Mammalia; order Artiodactyla; family Cervidae; genus Dama; species Dama dama. The sequence continues at coordinate 50,388,933 of NC_083705.1, read as the reverse complement.
GCTCCAAGGGTAACATCTGGAAAGAGAGTTTCCCACTTGATTAAATCACTGTCATTTAGCTGCAAGTACACATCTTTTCTTATGCTTTTCCTTATCCCTTCTTCAATTCCAGGTTCATAGTTCAAAAGCAGAAACCATGCTTTAAATATACCTGCATTTCTGCTAAATTTAGAATTCTCCTCAAGTGTTTGATTTGAAAATTACATGCACTTTAAAATATTTAAAATTATAACTTATGGTTTTGATAAATTCTCAGAGTGCTTTGTCAAAACATTAAATAATTAACTGACCTTGAGTTGAAGAATGGGGTATACTTAATAAATTAAGAAATTGTTGAGCAAACCCTGATAGAAAAACTTCAAAATTTGGTATATTCATGAGAAATGTCTATGACAATTTAAATGATCAATAATGGAAATTTAATCTATACTAACAATACCTGAAAGGTTTCCAGAAGTCAGTAAAGAAATCTCTAGGACTCTAACTTTTTCCAAACAGATATATCTCAAGAACCAGAAGGAAAAAACACCACAACTCTACTATGAAGAAAAAAGAAAGTAAAATATTCTGACTATAGAATTTCAAGAACTGCTTTAATCAACAGAAAATACTTTCACACGCAGTGTTAACTTTGCCAGTTCAAATTACTTTTATTGTTATTGGCTTAATATAACAGAAAGACTCTTATCTATGATGATGGAATGATAATGTAGAAATAGAGTAATAGAGCGATTTATTCCAGAATGACAATAAAATGAAACATTAATCTCTCCCTCATACACACACATACATACCAGCTCCCCATCAAATAATTCATATAATGTTAGGCTTAAGTAAACACGTGAAAAAAAACCATAAGCTTCCCCAAAGCATTTCATTAGCTATTGTGCCTTGTGAGTTGCCAAGAAAGGTAAATAAAGTATGGGATATTGCCCATACTCACTGGATTATGAAACTATTATTCTGGGCATTAAAGTATTACCATTTTCTTGTTCAGTCACTCAGCCATGTCCGACTCTTTGCTACCCCATGGGCTGCAGCACACCAAGTTTCCCTGCCCTTCACTATCTCCTGGAGTTTGCTCAAACTCATATCCATAGAGTCAGTGATGCCATCCAAGCATCTCATCTTCTGTCACCCCCTTCTCCTCCTGCCTTCTTACTGAATATTTGTTATATCCCAGTACTACAATAAACACTTTATATATCTCATTTGATCCTCAAACAACTATATCACTTTATGAGCAATGTCTTTTCATTATTTCAGTTTACAGAAGTGGAATCAAGTCCAAAGTGATAGTCAATTTGCCTACAACAACAAAAATAGAAAAAATCTGAACCCTGTCTCCCTGATTCCCACATTTCTATTCTTTCCTACTGTGCTCTTTAACCTCCAACAATATAACCTGAAACCTACATCAAAATTGTATCAGTTCAGTTCAGTCACTTAATCACGTTTGACTCTTTGTGACCCCATGGACTACAGCATGCCAGACTTCCCTGTCCATCACCAACTCCCTGAACTTGCTCAAACTCATGTCCATTGAGTCAGTGATGCCATTCAACCATCTCATCCTCTGTTGTCCCCTTCACCTCCTGCCTTTAGTTTTCCCCAGCATCAGGGTCTTTTCTAATAAGTCAGTTCTTCTCATCAGGTGACCAAAGTATTGGAGCTTCAGCATCAGTCCTTGCAATGAATATCCAGGACTGATATCTTTTAGGATTGACTGTTTGATTTCCTTGCAGTCCAAGCAACTCTCAAGAGTCTTCTCCAACACCAGAGTTCAAAAGCATCCATTCGTCGGCCCTCAATATCAGTCCCTAAATGAAATGTTCACTGATATTTATGATTATTTTCAAGCACAGAGAGAAATTTCATAAAGAACTTATGAACATTAAACCCTACTCATCCACATATTACAAGTACTTACTAGTAATGCTTCTATTTTCAGTTGAATAAGCTTGCTACTTATACAAGGACCCAATGTAAAATGAAAGATTATATTAATTGCATTCAAGTGTACATAATTTTTCATGTAGCATAACACTATTAACCATTATTTATCTTTGGATTTTTCATCCAACATTTGTTTTAATGAAAGAACAGAGGGCCATGTAGTGCTTGAAATTCAATGCAAATGCCTTTATTTCTAGATCTATATTTTGCAAACCAAACTGAAAAGAAAGGAAGCAGACAGAAAGAAAGGAATGAAGAAAGAAAGGAGTGAGGGAATAAAGGAGTGAAGAAAAGAAATTCAAAGGGAAAATTTTATTTCCTTATAATTAAAAAATATTTTAAAATGCAAGTAAATAAACAACCTAAACAACATAGCCTTTCATCTAAAGCAAGTAGAGAAAGAACAAACAATACCCAAATTTAGTAAACTGAAAGAAATCATGAAGATCAGAGAAGAAATAAACAAAATAGAGACAAAGAAAATAATATAAAAGATCAATGAAACTAAAAGATGATTCTTTGAAAATATAGACAAATTTGATAAACCTTTAGTCAGACTCATCAAGAAAAAAAAACAGAGGGAGAGGACTCAAATCAATAAACTTAAAAATTAAAAAGGAGACGTTACAACTGACACCAAAGAAATACAAAGGATCATAAGAGATTATTACAGTCAGCTATAAACCAATAAAATAACCTAGAAGACATGGACAAATTCTTAGAAAGTTACAATCTCAAAGTCTGAACCAGGAAGAAATAGGAAATATGAACCAACCAATCATAAGTACCGAAATTGAAACTGATTTAAAAGCTTCCAACAAACAAAAGTCCAGGAACAGATGGCATCTCGGGTGAATTCTATCAAACATTTAGAGAAGAGTTAACACTTACACTTCTGAAACTATTCCAAAAAATTGCAGCAGAAAGACACTCCCAAACTGATTCTGTGAGGCCACTGTCACCCTGATACCAAAACCAGACATATATACCACAAAGGGAAAAAAAAGAAAATTATGGACCAATAGCATTAATGAACATAGATGCAAAAATGCTCCTCAAAATCCTACCAAACTGAATCCTACAATATATTAAAAGGATCATGAACTATAATCAAGTGGGATTTATATATGGAATGCAAGGATTTTTTTAATATCTGTAAATCAACCAGTGTGATATGCTTCATTAGAAAGTTGAAGAATCGAAACCATATGATCATCTCAATAGATGCAGAAACATTTTTGACAAAATTCAACACCCACTTATGATTAAAATCTTTCCAGAAAGTGGGCATAGAGGAAACTTGCCTCAGCATAATAAAGGCCATATGTGAAAAGCCCAGAGCTAACATCATACTCAATGTTGAAAAGCTGAAAGAATTACCTCTAAGATCAAGAACACGAGAAGGAAGTACATTCTTGCCACTATTACTCAACATAGTTTTGGAAGTCCTAGCCATGGCCATCAGAAAAGAAAAAGAAATAAAAGGAATTCAAGTTGGAAAAGAAGCAAAACTTTCACTGTTTTCAGATGACATGATACTACATATAGAAAATACTAAAGATGCTACCAGAAAACTATTAGAGCTCCTTGAAGAATTTGGTAAAATTGTAGAATACAAAATTAATACAGGGGAATTTATTGCATTTCTATACACTCATAATGATAGATGAGAAAAAGAAATTAATGAAACAATCCCATTTATCATTGCATTGAAAAGAATAAAATAACTATAGACCTATACTTCAAAAACTATAAGACACAGATAAAATAAGTAGATGACAAAAACAAATGGAAAGATATAAAATGTTCTTTTACTGGAAGAATCAATATTGTCAAAAAGATTATACTACACAAGGCAACCTACAGATTCAATATAATCCCCATAAAATATCAATGGCATTTTTCACAGACTTAGAACAAAGAAACTTACAATTTATATGGAAAAGCAAAAGACTCTGAGCAGCCAAAGCAATCTTGAGAAATAAAAATGGAGCTGGAGGGATCAGGGTCTCTGACTTCAAACTACACTACAAAGCAACAGCAATCAGAACAGTATGGTACTGGCACAAAGCTGAACATATAGATCAGTGGATCTACAGAGAACCCAGAAGTAAACTCACACAACTATGGTTAATTAATCTACAACAAAGGAGACATGAATATATTCAATGCAATGGAGGAAAGACAGTCTTTTCAATAAGTGGTACTGGGAAACCTGCACAGCTACATTTAGAAGAATAAAATTAGAACATTCTCTAACACCATACACAAAAGTAAACTCAAAATAGATTAAAGACCTAAACTCTCCAGGCAAGAATACTGGAATGGGTTGCCATTCGCTTCTCCAGGATATCGTCCCTGGAGAATGAACCCAGGGAACAGGGAATGAATTCAGGTCTCCTGGATTACAGGCAGATTCTTTACCACTGAGCCACCAGGGAAGCAATTTAAGACTAGATACTATAAAATTCTTAGAGGAAAACATAGGCAAAACACTCTCTTAAATAAATTACAGCAATATCTTTTTGGATCCACCTCCTAGAGTACTAAAAATAAAAACAAACAAAAAATCAAAATGGTATCTAGTTAAACTTAAAAGATTTCACATCACAAAGGAAACCATGAACAAAACAAAAGAAAACCTACAGACTAGGAGAAAACATTTTCAAATGATGCCACTAAGGGACCAATCTCCAAAATATACAAAGAGCTCATGCAGCTTAATGTAAAATATTATATTAAATATATTATATTATATATTATTATATTATATTAAGTATATATATAGCAGTATATTAAATATATATTAATATTATCATATATTAAAAAACAATTCAATAAAAATGGACAAAAGACCTAAATAGACATTTTACCAAAGAAGACAGACATATAGATGGCCAAAAAGCAGCATGAAAATACGCTGAAGAATGAAGAATGCAGATTGAAACTACAATGAATTTTCATCTCACACTGGTCAGAATGGCCATCACGAAAATGTCTACAGGCAATACATGCTGAAGAGGATATGGAGAAAAGGAAACCCTCCTATGCTGTGGGAGGTTCCTTAACATACCAAAAGTTGAACTACCATAGGATCCAGCAGTAATCCCACTCCTGGTCTTTTATCTCAGGAAAACCATAATTTGCAAAGATGCATGCACCCCAGTGTTCACTGCAGCGCTATTTACAATAGCCAAGATATAGGGCTTCCTATAAGCTCAGATGGTAAAGAATCTGACTACAATGCAGGGGACCCAGATTCGATCCCTGTATCAGGAAGATCCCCTAGAGAAGGGAATGGCTATGCACTCCAGTATTCTTACCTGGAAAATCCCAGGTAAGAGATCCCAGGACAGAGGAGCCTGATGGGCTACAGTTCATGGAGTCACAAAGAGTCAGACATGGCTGAGTGTCTAACAAACACTTTTCAAACAACCAGAAATGAGACATAGAAGCAACTTAAATGTCCAACAGAGGAATGGATAAAGAGTGTGTGGTACATACATACAATGGAATGTTAGTCATTAAAAACAATGAAATAATGCCATTTTCAGTAGCACAGATTGACCTAGAGATTATCATACTGAGTGAAGTAAATTAGAAAAAGACAAATACCACATGGTACCACATACATGGAAACTTAAAAATGATACAAATGAACTTATTTATAAAGCAGAAACAGACTCACAGACTTAGAAATAAACATATGGTTACCAAAGGGGAAAGGTTGGAGGGAGGGGTAAATCAGAAGTTTGGGATTAACATATACATACCACTATTTATAAAATAGATAACTAATAAGGATTACTGTGTAACACAGAGATGTTTACTCAGTATACTGTAAGGACCTATATGGGAAAAGAATCTGCAAAAGAATGGATATGTATGACTAAATCACTTACTGTACAGCTGAATCTAATGCAGCATTGTAAATCAACTATACTCCAATACAAAATAAACATGAAATTTAAAAAATTGTAAGCAAATGACCAAACCAACAAATATACCTTGAGTTTTGTTTATAGATCAGAATCACACTTTGATTTCAAAAGCCACGTTTAAATAAGTCACTAGCTTGAACCGTTATTAACATTTCCGAAGAGTTTGTGCACCGATTATGCCAGGTGACCGTGAGCTGTGCATTGGACAAGGTTTCCATGTTCCAGTTTAATGCCAGTGTAACATACTTAACAGAGCCTCAAAATAGACAGAATTTCTATTGCAGCATCCGAGAGAGAATGCAATATGCATTACCCTGTGTATATTACCAAATTGGGAAATTTATCAGACTGTCCAGAAATGATCAGTCTTATTTAGATTTACTCCTTTAGGTTTTGATATTAAAGACCAACGTAAAATATATTATGTTCTTCTGATGATTTAGCAGAAATTTATGTATTTTAAAGCAACTGTTAAAGAGATTTTGAAAGGTAGACTTGGTAGTGCTGAGAAGACTGGCAAAAATGAGAAGAATCTATCATGCAGATATATAATTATTATAAGGGGCTTTATTATTTACACTTTTTGATCCTTTGTAATTAAATCATAGGTTTGTAAAGCAACCTGCTCTGACCTCAAAAGAAGTAAATTGGAAAAGTAAATTACTGCTTATCTATTAATTAGTTTAAGGTGCTAATATTTACTCTAGGGCTGAATTCTTGCCCAAAGACTTTCTTAAATTACTCACTGGTCTTTAATTCTTGTCTGTTTTAATTTACATTTTGGAAGGACTTGAATATTGCTAGTCTGTATCTTAAATTATTACCGGATGGTGTAGAAATTGCTATTTACTCTTAATAGCCTAAGCTGTTGACCATCTAAAATTAATGTGATATATGCATTTCATGCTGTGCAATGTAATAACATTCTAATATGGCCCCCTAGTGTACCTGGCTTATATAATTTTCTATCCTGAAGTGTAACTGGTGAGATCTGTGAATCTGGTAGCATACCACTTCAGTGATAATCTTATGTCACCCGGCAGAAGGAATTTTGCTGATATAATTATGAACTTTAATCAATTGATTTTGAATAAATTGAAAGGGATATTATTTTGAAAAGTAATATCCTTAAAAGGAGTCAGATAGACCTTATACCACCATTAGGGAAGCATGATGCTATGTTTTGAAGAGGACCATACGGCAGAGAATGCCAGGCACTCTAGGAGCCAAGAACAGCCTCCATTGACAGTCAGAAAGATAATAGGTACCTCAGTCCTACCACCATGATAATAAAAAAAAATCTGCCAATAACTTATGAGCTTATAGGAGATCCTTGACCTTTGGGTGAGAGAGCAGACTTAGTTGGAACTGATTTCAGCCTGTGACCCCACCCCACCCCCCAACAGAGAACCTACTCACAGAGTACCTAGAATTCTAACCAACAGAACTGTGAGATAATGAAAGCCATTAAATGTGTGGCAATGTGCCACACCCAATGATGGAAAAAAAACACAATGCTCTTTTTTTGGTGGAAATATGTCATTATTCAAGTCTTGTTGGAACTTTGAAATATTCAGAAAGAGGCTAAGAGGAGTGTCATGTGGGAAATTCTGCATCATTTTAGAGACGTAGCAGCAAACGCCCACTGATAGAAGACTGCCATGGCTCCGAAAGTCTTGTTAGTCACTGTCCAAACTTCACTTAGTGGATGCATTTTTGTATGTGGAAAAATTAAAACAGGTCCTGATTAGATAGTTGTCTGATTGTGATTCTTTTGAAGATGCTGAACTCATCATTGCTCTTAAATATCTCCTCAAAGATCAATGCCTAGAGGAACTTTCCTAAGGAAACTAAGAAAATAGAAAGCAGTGAGGAAGCCAGGAAGTGACAGAGATCTGTGTTTGAATTGGTGTGGCTGGGGTAGTGGCTTTAAATTGGAGGAAGAAGCAGGCAGGCATCCCTATGGAAGGTTAATATATAACATGCTATAGGATGGAGTCCTGGTGTCTCATCTATTAATACCACCTCTGCTTTGGCCTGTGAGCATCACCTCCCACCCAAGTGTGGGGTGAGTCTCTGAGTCTCTGCCATCTCAGCCCCATCCCACCACTGGCTTTGGACAAACAGTGCTAACCACTGTCTATCAGGCAGTTACATAATGCTCTGGTCCATATGTCCTCCAGTAAAATCAGCTATCACTGAACTGTGATTTAAGTAGCTGAGAGAGATAGGTGGGGCTGAGTTAACTCAGTGAGTAAATTTATTTACAGTTATTCTCCAAATCATGATGGCTCATGAATTAAAATCCAAAACAGCCTAAAGTCACTTCTCTACTGGAGGAAATGATAAAACCCTGAGTTGTGAACTTAGAGTAAGAAATAACTGAACGTGCTTTTTGGTGCTAGGGGCATTTTAGTCAGGTCCCGTTAAAGCCAGTAGTAAACTCAAGGGTGACAGGTATGGCTATCTGGTCCTTTCCCTTACACATTGATTGATAAGTAGTCAATGACACCAACTGATTATAAACTCATGGGCCTAAATACCTAGACATTTGAGGAACACAATTACTTCAGAAAAAAATAATATTGGATCACAGTTCTTATTAAAAACAGATAGATTAGAAAAAATGCAACTATATACTGTAAGATACATATTGGTATAGTTCAGGAAACTAAAATAGACAGTATTAGTAATCACACTTGAAAGCAGTTACAAAATTGGACAGTCCTATGTAAATTGACTTATGGTGAGTCTACTAATAAATATACTAAAGCAGATAAGGAGATTTTAAAGCAATAGGAAGAAAAAATGTTGCATTAGAAAAATAAGCAAGCAACAATATTAGATAAGAAAAATTTATTTGCAGAAATTAGGAAAAAGGAGGATAGATTGTCTCCAGTATACTATAGGTTCTGCAATCAGACTTCATTTCCCAGATTTTACTTCTTATGAAAATTATTTGTAATGTACAGCATTTTTCTTCATTTGGAAAATGGTTGTAATATCTCAGCTTACTACCTCTTTGCTAAACTGTGGGATCTAATTAGAATGTAATACAACTATTTTGTTTTCATTATATTAATGTTAATAATTATCAGTTATTTATTGAAAAAGTAATAATCTTTAATTTATAGCACTGATAGAAAGTTTTCTTCAAAAAATACATTAAGTGATAAAACAGAGCAAGGCAATTTAAAGAAAGTATTAAGTAAACATAGTGTAAGTAGAAAAGAAAAACTCGAAAGATCTGCAAATGATTGAATTTTAAATGAACTGTGTACTTAGAATTTTGAGGAAAGGGAAATGTAGTCCCAAGAAGAGAAAAAAAAAAAAAATTGGAGCACTGCAAATCTGCAGTGTGTTCAAAGCTCAGGAAGTAATTTAATATAATTGAAAATACAAGTTACATTTGGAACGTGACAAGAAATAGAACATATTGAGAGAGGCTAGATCATAGTGGGTCAATAGGATTATGCCAGACTAAGAATTTTATCTTGATTATAATGGATATTTTTTAAGCGGAGGAATAATATAATTAAATGTGCTTCTTTTATAAAGATTACTTGGCAGTAGAAACTGGAGAGGTGTGAGCCGAAGGAGATGCCAAGATCAATTCAGATACTATGACTGCAGTCCAAGCAAGGTATGAGACTAACCTATAATGTTGGCACAGAGAATACAGAGGGGATAATAAATAAAGACAGCATTATGGAGGTAAAAATAGGTAAGTGACTGATGGCACAAGAGCTTTAAAGAGAGGATGAAATATAAGATATGTCCCAGGTTTCTAACTTAGATGACTGCTTAAATTATTTTTGCTGTTAAGTCATGCCCGACTCTTTGTGACCCCATGGACTACAGCACACCAGGCTTCCCTGTCCTTCACTATCTCCCAGAGTTTGTTCAAACTCATGTCCACTGAGTCAGTGGTGCTATCCAACCACCTCATCTTCTGTCATCCCCTTCTCCTGCCTTAAATCTTTCCCAGGATCAGGGTCTTTTCCAATGAATCAGCTTTTCACATCGGGTGGCTAAGATCTTGGAGCTTCAGTTTCAGCATCAGTCCTTCCAATGAGAATTTAGGTTGACTCAGGCTTCCCTGGTGGCTCAAACAGTAAAGAATCCTGCAATGCGAATATTACTCAGCCATTAAAAAGAATTCATTTGAATCAGTTCTAATGAGATGGATGAAACTGGAGCCCATTATACAGAGTGAAGTAAGCCAGAAAGATAAAGACCAATACAGTATACTAACGCATATATATGGAATTTTAAAAGATGGTAACGAAGTACAGAACAGACTTTGGGACTCTGTGGGAGAAGGCGAGGGTGGGATGTTCTGAGAGAACAGCATTGAAACAAGTATACTATCAAGGGTGAAACAGATCACCAGCACAGGTTGGATGCATGAGACAAGTGCTCAGGGCTGGTGCACTGGGAAGACCCAGAGGGATGGGATGGGAAGGGAGGCGGGAGGGGAGAGGGGGGATCAGGATGGGGAACACATGTAAATCCATGGCTGATCATGTCAATGTATGGCAAAAATCACTACAATATTGTAAAGTAATTGGCCTCCAACTAATAAGAATAAATGAAAAAAAAAAAGAAAGAAAGAAAAAGAATCCTGCAACTCAGGAGACCCGGGTTTGATCCCTGGTTTGGGAAGATACCCTGGAGAAGGGAATGACTACACACACCTGTATTCTTGGCTGGAGAATTCCGTGGAAAGAGGAACCTGGAGGCTACAGTCCACGGAGTTGCAGAAATGGACATGACTGAGCAATTAATGCTTTCAGTTCCAAATTATTTTTAGTAATATTTAAATTCTTGGCTTTTATTCTTATTATAATATGGGATAAACAAAGAAAATGTTTCTTCATAGCTTATTATGTGCCAGGCTGAGTGCTAAGGGTATTTCTTACATTACTCATCTAATCTTCAGAATTTACAAGCAAAGATGATGAAATTATGATGTCCATTTTACACAAGAGACAACTAAGACTTAGAGTGGTTAAGTAGTTGACCAGCAGCACAGGAATGTGGCTGTAGGCTGCCTTACTCCATCATCTGGACTTCTAAAGTCTACCTGTTATGCTTCTAATGATACTGCTTATAAAGCCAAGCACATAGGAAAATAATGAGAAATTTGGGGGGAGACAAAATGACTTTTGTTCGGTCATATAGTTTTGGATGTCTGTATGTAATTCACATACTTTGTATTAGATTTCTAATATATAATATTAGAGGAATAAATAATTTTCTAGTAGGAAACATTAGAGGAATTCGAGCTGGCTGCTAAAATGTAAGAATAATCAGTGAATTGGTGGCAGAGGAAGCATGAGCAGACAACAGGTAACTCAAAGAAAGTAGAATTATTTAAGCACAGAAGAAATTCATAACTGGGAGAGAGAAAGACTGACATTTCAGTAACAGGTGGAAAAGGAGCAAAAAACTGACACTGGGAGAAAAGTGAAGGGGATAAATGGGAGAAAACTGGAATGATGTTACCAAGCATGTGAAAATTGTTAAAAATAAAGAATGGTTAGCACTGAAAAATGCCAAACCACAGATAAGGAAAATGTGTACTTAGAAATGACCTTTGCATTTGGCACTTAACATGGACACTGACAACTTCAGAAAAAGCAGATGGAAGGAGTTAGGTAGGCAGATTACTCTGCGCTAATGAGTTTTTAGAAAGTGAAAAAGTGGCAGTTACTTTATTAAAAAAAAAAAAAAAACTCATCTGTCAATAGGAAGGGAAGTGATATAATTACAGAAGAAAATGGAGTTAAAGAATGATTTTGTTTTAAAAATGAGAGAGACCTAGGGGTGTCTCCCTAGTGAAGGAAAGTTCCAGGAGAGAAGGGGTAAGGCTGGGTATGCAGACAAGAGAGGAGATAGTTGATGGAGAAAAATTCCTTCAAGGGAAAGGAAGGTAAGGATCCAGGGCACACACAGGACCAACCATTGATAAGATAAACAACGTTTAATAGAGACTGGAAATAAGGCAGTATGTAGATTTCCATCTCTTTTTAGGTTGAAGGTAGGACATCTGAAGGATCCTCACCCAATAATTGCCATTTATTTGTGAAATGTAAGAGAAGGTTTTCTCTCTGACAGAGTAGAGAGAACACAGGAAAGGGGCAGACACCCTGTGAAAATTTTTAAAGATTGTGAATAACATCTCAGGGATAAAAGATAGAAAGCTGTCATAAAATCATTGAAAAATATTACTTTCTCTAGTCATGGAGACTGACTGTAGGAACTATAGACAGAAATGCTAGGACTGACCAAAGCTTTAGGCCTGGCCAAACATGGAACTTGCAGGTGGGACTATTAGTGAAGGGAAAGCTATGTGTAAAATAATCTTAAGTAATGGATATTTTACTGCATGAGAAATTCAAATGAATAGAAAGAGTCATGCTACTAAAGGGAAGCTTTAAGTTAGGACATTTGCAGTGTATGGCGTGGCAATGAGTTGTGAATGTGGAGTAGTGGTGAAGCTTTTAAAGTCAAAGATGTAACTAACGTAAAATCCATGTAATGTATGCAAAGGGAACGCCAACGATGGCAACCCTCAGAATCACAAGAGCATGACTGCCTGGGCTCATCCTAAGGGTACTGTTTTGATGCGAATTATATATTTACAATATTGGAGTTTTAAAGTGAAATGGTCCCCTGAATTGATGCTATAATCTTCTAGGGTTGTAACATGATCTGTGTTGAAAATCCAGTTGCCAAAGACCCTGGTGAAATCCAGTGTTCTAGCAGAGGGTATGTAGCTGGGTTTTACAAGGCTAGAGGATAAATACCTGAAGGTAGAATAGTAATTTTATGCAAGGATGGGCATCAAGAAGGGCAGAAACGGTAAGCACCTAACATAAACAGAAGAGATTAGGAAGAGGTGGCAAGAATACAGAGAAGAACTATACAAGCAAGGCCTCAAGGACCTGGGTAACCACAATGGTGAGGTCAACACAGTGGTGATGACATCCTGGCATATGAAGTCGAGTGGCCCTTAGGAAGTATTACTATGAACAAAGCTAGTGGAGGTGATGGAATTCCAGGTGAGCTATTTTAAATCCTAAAAAATGATGCTATGAAAGTGATCTCTGGAGATCTCCAGCAACTTTGGAGAACTCAGCAGTGGCCACAGTATTGTAAAAGGTCAGTTTTCATTCTAATCCCAAAGAAGAGCAATGCCAAAGGATGTTCAAACTACTACACAATTGTGTTTACTTGACATGCTAATTAAGGTTATACTCAAAATCCTTCAATCTAGGCTTCAGCAGTACATGAATGGAGAATTTTAGATGTACAAGCTGGATTTTGAAGAGGCAGAGGAGCCAGAGATCGAATTGCTAACATTTGGTGAATTGTGGAGAAAGCAAGGGAGTTCAGGAAAACATCTACTGCTTCACTGACTACGCTAAAGCCTTTGACTATGTGGATCACAACAACCTGGAAATTCTTAAAGAGATGGGAATACCAGACCACCTCACCTGTCTCCTGAGAAACCTGTATACAGGTCAAGAGGCAACAGTTAGAACCTGACATGAAATAATGGATTGGTTCAAAATTGGGAAAGGAGAATGACACCTGTATACTGTCACCCTGCTTATTTAACTCACATGCAGAGTACATCATACAAAATGCTGAGCTGGATAAATCACAAGCTGGAATCAAGTTTCCAGGAGAATTATCAATAACCTCAGATATGTAAATAATACCACTCTAGTGGCAGAAAGTGAAGAGGAAGGAACTAAAGAGCATCTTGATGAGGGTGAGAGGAGAGTGAAAAAGTTGGCTTAAAACTCAACATTAAAAAAAAAAAAAAGAAGAAAAACTATCATCTGGCCCCATCACTTCATGACCAATAGAAGTGAGAAAAGTGAAAGCAGTGACAGACTTTATTTTCTTGGGCTTCAAAATTACTATAGATGGTGCCTGAAGCCATAAAATTAAAAGAAGCTTGCTCTTTGGAAGGAAAACTATGACAAACCTAGACAGTGTATTAAGGAGAGACATCACTTTGCTGACAAAGGTTTGTATAGTGAAAGCTATGGTTTTTCCAGTAGTCATGTACAGGTGTTAGAGTTGGACCATAAAGAAGTTGAGTGCCGCACCATTAATGCTTTAAAATTGTGCTGGAAAAGACTCTTGAGAATCCCTTGCACTGCAAGTAGATCAAACCAGTCAATCCTTAAGGAAATAAACACTGAATATTAATTGGAAGAACAGCTACTGAAGCTGAAGCTCCAATACTTTGGCTACCTGATGTGAAGTGCCGATTCATTGGAAAAGACACTGATAGTAGGAAAGACTAAAGGCAAAAGCAGAAAGGTAAGGCAGAGAATAAGACAGTTAGATAGCATCACTGACTCAATGGACATGAAAGTGAGCAAATTCCTACTGATAATGGAAGACAGAGGAGCCTTGTGTGCTATAGTTCATGAAGTCGCAGAGCCAGACACAACTTAGTGTCTGCACAGTAACAACATTTTGAAATGATAACAATTTGAGCCTCACTGCCTCATGCAGCCCCTTGGTATTTTATGGTAGAAATATTTATTGTTGTTTGTATTATCCTTGCAGTCTGAAGGCCATGACAAATTATAAATCTAAAACATCAGTGGGAAAAGACAGACCCCATATGGGCATATTGATTATGGAAGCCCCAAAAATCACAGGAGCATAATTATTTGAGCTGATCCTAGAGGAAACTTCCTCCACCTCATTGAGTTTTCAGAGGAATGGTTCTTAATATAGGGACAAATACAGAATTTCTTAGCTACTCTATTTAAAACATTATCATGCTTTATTTTTCAGTATCTAAATTTAAAAATTTGGAATAATGCTCATCTCAGCAACTTAATATGTACAGCTAACATATTAGCTAACATACATAAACTAGAACACAAAAGCCTGTGCTATTTATTGGGAAAATCTACTAGGTGGAAAAAAATCCAAGAATAGAGTGATTGTAAATTATATATTTGTGTGCAAGAATTTCAGTTGTGCAAAATATGCTACTCCATCAGCAAAACCCATAGCATTAATAGATCAGCAAAAACATCTTTGAGCATTTTACAGATATCTGGCTTAGCAAAAACTTGAAAAAAGCACTTAGTCATGTATTTTTGTGTTGGATAGTTAAGCCTATGAATACTTCACAAGGCAAATTCAATCTTCATTTTTCTATACCATCTATGTCATCCCCCATCCATGTTGAATTTGTGGAAAATATTACCATTTCCACATTATACATTTATTTTGAGAGGAAAGATAATGGGATCTTAAGACTGCTGCTGCTACTGCTAAGTCACTTCAGTCGTGTCCGACTCTGTGCGACCCCATAGACGGCAGCCCACCAGGCTCCTCCGTCCCTGGGATTTTCCAGGCAAGAATACTGGAGTGGGTTGCCATTTCCTTCTCCAATGCATGAAAGTGAAAAATGAAAGTGAAGTCACTCAGTCGTGTCCGACTCTTAGCGACCCCATGGACTGCAGCCTATCGGGCTCCTCCGTCCATGGGATTTTCCATGCAAGAGTACTGGAGTGGGGTACCACTGCCTTCACTCAAGACTGCAAGAGATGCTAAAGGTCAGGAGCCCATCCTCACAACTGGGCAGAAATTGCAATGTTTAGGGTTTTCATAATCACCTGCGGTTTGTTAGTCCTGCAGCTACCTGAGTGAGCCAGGTGACGATGAGTTTTATTGCTTCATCACAGCCATGGTGTGAGGTTCTTTTCTTTAGTAATGAGAAAGTTTATTGAGTGTGCTATGGGCTGAACTGAGTCCCCCACCAAAATTCATACGTTGAAATCCTAACCTGCAGTCTCTCAGATAGTGACAATTATTTGGAGATAAGGTATTTAACAGGCAATTAAGTTAAAATGAAGTCATTAGGGTGGGCTCTAACCCAGTATAACTGATGTCCTTATAGGAAGAGGAGATTAGGACACAGACATGGGGAAGAATATCATGGGAAGAACAAACAGGAAGACAATCCAAGGAGTGAGGCCTCAGAAAAAACTAACTCAGCTGTACCTTGATCTAAATCTCTGAGTCTCCAGACTTGTGAAACAAATAAGCTACAGGTGTTTAATACAAAGTCTTTGGTGCCTTATCATGGTGGTCTTAATAAACCAACCAAGGAGGTAAAAGGGAAACAACCCCTAATAAGAACATAAGCTCTTGCAGACAGTTTTCAGGACTGCCTTGCCAGTCACAGGTCAGTTATCATTTCATGGAATATTGATACAAACAGTTCAACTAGAGAGATCAAGGCTGCTAAAGGGTCTGTATGTGACTTCAAATCCTGACTTTTGTACTATTTTTGCCCCCTTACATTTCAGAAGGAGGGTTTGAAAAACAAGCTTAGCATTCCCTGGGGTGAAAGGGGTGGGGGGGAAAAAAAGAATTTAAATTACCTGCTAATGAGTAAAACTCCTTGGTGTATAAAGCTAAACTTTAAGTTACTAATTCAAAGATTTTCTGTTTAATGTATGATTTCAGAATACACTCCAATTTAGTGTTTAGGGCATTAGGAAAACTCAGAAGCACAGCTTGAATGCATTTTAATTATAAAATTAAAAGATGGGATATTGAACTGCTTAGTATGCCACTTACACACTTTCAAATAATAATGAGTGTTTCAAAATAAGCAGTAGTCTTATAAAATCCAAGTGGTTGATAGTTGGGTTATGGTAAATATGAACAAAATGAAATTTTCTTATCTGAAAAGCAATCCATAGAATGAGACCGTACCAAATATTTGCTGCAAATGTCAACAATATAGTGAATCTCAGCAGTCCTTTGAGGGATGCAAGACAGATAGAAAATGACTCAGTAGTAAAACAAATAATTCATACTGATAATTTTTTAAATGGAGCAAACATTTCCTGTAGGTAAACACTAACATTTCCTACCTCTCTGCTACTGAATAATATGGGAAAAGTCCTCCAATAATTGCTACACAATTAAACTGTAGGAAACATGATGATCTTGTCATGATGTAAGAAGGGCTCTCCTTTTACCAAAGAGATGGGTATCAAAACTGTTCTGTGAGTTGTTCCTTATCAGGGATCTATACTACTAATAAATAAACAGCAAATAATATCTTCTAAATTGGAAGAATATCTGCATTTTTCAGTTGCAAAACCTATCAGTGAGATGTTCTCTGATGATTTTGCTTTTCAACTATATCCTTGAATCCAACTAATTATGATACTTAAAAAGTCCATCAGTGAAAGAAGGAAACACATTGTCTGAGACATAGGGAAGGATAGGAAGATTTGAGAGATTATGGGCCCCTTGGGATTCCCTGATGGTTCAGATGGTAAAGCGTCTGCCTACAATGCGGGAGACCCGGGTTCGATCCCTGGGTCAGGAAGATCCCCTGGAGAAGGAAATGCCAACCCACTCCAGTATTCTTGCCTGGAAGATCCCGTGGACTGAGAAGCCTGGTGGGCTACAGTCCATGGGGTTGCAAAGAGTCAAATACAACTGAGTGACTTCACTTTTCTATTGACTTCAAGGATTGATTAAAAATGTGATTAAAAGCATAAACTGCTGGGTGAAATTGGAATTGACTATGAGATATCCCAAAAGAGTTTTTCAAATAGTTTGATTAACAGTTTTGCCAATATAACATACTGTAAAAATATTTTATTCTTTGTAAAATATGTTCTAGTATTTATAATCTTCACAATAGATTTATTGTACCTAGTTAATATTGTTTTATTCAAATATATATATGATTTTCATTTTATTTATCTTTCTCTTTTACAACTTCAAAATGAAATATAGTTCAAAAAACTGACTCAATAAATAGGACTAATGGTTTAGTGGCCTTGCTTTCAAGAATCTCACTGAAATTGCAGACCAGTACGAATTTTATTTTTTTTATTTTTATTTTTTATTTTTATTAGTTGCTAGTTAGAGGCTAATTACTTCACAACATTGCAGTGGGTTTTGTCATACATTGACATGAATCAGCCATGGAGTTACATGTATTCCCCATCCCGATCCCCTCTCCCACCTCCCTCTCCACCCAATTCCTCTGGGTCTTCCCAGTGCACCAGGCCTGAGCACTTTTCTCATGCATCCCACCTGGGCTGGTGATCTGTTTCACTATAGATAATATACCTGCTGTTCTCTCGAAACATCCCACCCTTGCCTTCTCCCACAGAGTCCAGAAGTCTGTTCTGTACATCTGTGTCTCTTTTTCTGTTTTGCATATAGGGTTATCATTGCCATCTTTCTAAATTCCATATATATGTGTCAGTATGCTGTAATGTTCTTTATCTTTCTGGCTTACTTCACTCTGTATAATGGGCTCCAGTTTCATCCATCTCATTAGAACTGATTCAAATGACTTCTTTTTAACAGCTAGTGAATATTCCATGGTGTATATGTACCACAGCTTCCTTATCCATTCGTCTGCTGATGGGCATCTAGGTTGCTTCCATGTCCTGGCTATTATAAACAGTGCTGCGATGAACATTGGGGTGCACATGTCTCTTTCAGATCTGGTTTCCTCTGTGTGTATGCCCAGAAGTGGTATTGCTGGGTCATATGGCAGTTCTATTTCCAGTTTTTTAAGGAATCTCCACACTAGAACGAATTTTATTAAAGTTCTCATCCATTTCCAGGACCAACATTTTTTTTAAAACACCTACCAATGTCTTGGTTCACCTCAAGCTAGAAAAACAGAAGATGCCTTTTGTTAAGATGAAAAAAATGCAACATGACTTCTACCATTGTTAACAAAACAAAAGCAACATTAACAATAAAAGTAGAGTTGACATAAGCAGTATAAATGCTTGATTTATCTAGGTATAATGGCTCTAATTTGGTTGGATAATTTTTCTTCACTTTCACCTCACTCCTCAAACCCCCAGAAACAGACCTGAAGAAACTGAAACTGTTTCCTCTTCTCACTCTTTGAAGAAAAAAATTAGTTAAAATCTTATTGACGGAGAGCTTGAGTTGGGGTTGAGAGGAAGACATGAGATCTGAGAGGGAGATGAGACATGTTAAAAATTTGAAAAAAACTGTTCTGAATTAAAGGAAGAATAAGGAGTACAGAGAGAAGGAATGTAAACTAATGAGAATTGATATGTACACTGAGAGAAAACATTAAAAATAACGAAAAAATTGTGACATTATCTGAATTCCATGTATATACTTGGTCATATTAAGCTATGTCTTTCTCTGATGGAAATATACTTGTACTTTGCCACATTGATTAGGCCATGAGGGACTAAATACAGAAGTACAAAAATAAAAGAAACTTGATAAGAGAATTGGAAAATAAGAAACAATGGCTGTAAGAAATAAGGACAGAGAATGATTTACAGAAGTTGTAAAGCATACTGGAACATGTTGATGGTAATACACATCAGGGCTAAGAAACCCATGATCATGTTCAAAGATGACAAGATTATAAGAAAATACTTGTCCTTCAAAATCCACAAACAATTCTACAGTCAGAAAGAGAAGCCCTAGAGGCAAGAAGAGATTGTATACAAATCTGAAATACAGAAAAGCAGAGTTTTCCATTCTTCTGCCCCACAGCTATCTGAGCAGAGAGGAGCTGAGACCAGAAGAGGAAAGCAGTGACTCTGGAAACAGAATGGCAACAGGAGAGGCATTAAAATAGCACATCTGGAAGATAAACTCATCAGGGGATTCATTCCTATAATCAGAATTCCATTTACTACAAATACAGGAAGACACTGTATTTCCATTTGGACTGAGGATTAATGCTTATTAATTTTGTTTAAAATTAGCTTTAAAATATGAAGTTAATTTTTAAATGTGAACAATCAATTATCACCTAATGTCTGAAGAAAATAAGCAACATTCAAGAGGAGCATCAAAAAAGAATTCTCCCACACAGTTTTCTAAAGGAAACATTATTAAAGTTAGCATAAAATAAAAATTAAATTAAAATTAGTATAATCAATCTTGAAGAAATATTGGAGAGTTAAAACCTCAATTTCATCCTTTAAGAAGTATAGTTTGCTAGGAAAATATAAGTGTTCTAGGGAAAAGATAATTGCCACCACAAAATTAAAGAAAACATTAACTAATGATCATACTTTAAATGGCTAGGCGTAAAATGAGGGAACAGGAAGTTTTTAATACAAAAATTGAAAAGACAACTTGTGAAGCTAATCCTACCTATAATATTCCTATTTTCAGTCATGTGAGAAACACATAACACATTTATTTACCAGCTAATATGTGCAATAGTAATTCCAGAGAGTACTAAAATATAATTTCACAAATCACTGAAGTAAGATTATATCACTCTTTTACAGATAGAAATACAGAAGCTTAGAATAGCTGCTAACTATCTTCAAGTGATTCAGATAAGAGATTGGCCACTGTCCTGCCTCTCAGAATCTTAAAGTATTCAGGTGTTTGGGTTCTCCAACCAGCATCAGGTACAAATTCCAGGGTCCAGGATGCAAATAATGACTAGAAGTCCAAATAAGCTCAATATTGTTTAGCAACCTAATTGGTAAAAGAATTTGAAAATTATAGATACACATATATGTATAAATGAATCACTTTGTTGTAGAGTTCAGTTCAGTTGCCTGAACTTAATGCTATAGTGTTCATCAGTTCAGTTCAGTTGTTCAATTGTGTCCGACTCTTTGCAGCCCCATGGACTGCAGCACAACGGCCTTCCCTGTCCATCACCAACTCCTGGAGCTTGCTCAAACACATGTCCATTGAGTTGGTGATGCTATCCAATCATTTCATGCTCTGTAGTCCCCTTCTCTTGTCTTCAATCTTTCCCAGCATCAGGGTCTTTTCCAATGAGTCAGTTCTTCACATCAGGTGGCCAAAGTATTGGAATTTCAGCTTCAGCATCAGTCCTTCCAATGACTATTCAGGACTGATTATCTTTAGGATTGACTGGTTGAATCTCCTTGCAGTCCAAGGGACTCTCAAGAGTCTTCTCCAACACCACAGTTCAAAAGCATCTTCTTCAGTGCTCAGCTTTCTTTATAGTCCAATTCTCATAACCATACACGACTGCTGGAAAAAACATAGTTTTGAATAGACAGACCTTTGTGGGCAAAGCAATGTCTCTTCTTTTTAATATTGAAAGGTTGTTGCTGAATCATGCAAAGATGCCGGGGTTCTTGGCATCTGGAGGAGAAGAATTCAATCCTGGGCCAGAGACGAGGCTGGATCGCTCAGAGCTTTTGTATAATAAAGTTTTATTAAAGTATACAGGAGATAGAGAAACCTTCTGACATAGACATCAGAAGGGGGTAGAAAGAGTACTCCCTTGCTAGTCTTAGCGCTAGAATTATATACTCTCGAATTAGCTATTCAGTTCAGTTTAGTCACTCAGTCGTGTCCGACTCTGCGACCCATGAAGCGCAGCACGCCAGGCCTCCCTGTCCATCACAAACCCCCGGAGTTTACCAAAACTCATGCCCATCGAGTCAGTGATGCCATCCAGCCATCTCATCCTCTGTCATCCCCTTCTCTTCCTGCCCCCAATCCCTCCCAGCATCAGGGTCTTTTCCAATGAGTCAGCTCTTCGCATCAGGTGGCCAAAGTACTGGAGCTTCAGCTTCAGCATCAGTCCTTCCAATGAACACCCAGGACTGATCTCCTTTAGGATGGACTGGTTGGATCTTGTTGCAGTCCAAGGGACTCTCAAGAGTCTTCTCCAACACCACACTTCAAAAGCATCAATTTTTCAGTGCTCAGCTTTCTTCACAGTCCAACTCTCACATCCATACATGACCACTGGAAAAACCATAGCCTTGACCAGATGGGCCTTTGTTAGCAAAGTAATGTCTCTGTTTTTTAATATGCTATCTAGGTTGGTCAAAACTTTCCTTCCAAGGAGTAAGCGTCTTTTAATTTCATGGCTGCAGTCACCATCTGCAGTGATTTTGAAGCCTCAAAAAAATAAAGTCTCACACTGTTTCCACTATTTCCCCGTCTATTTCCCATGAAGTGATGGGACCAGATGCCATGATCTTAGTTTTCTGAATGTTAAGCTTTAAGTCAATCTTTTCACTCTCCTCTTTCACTTTGATCAAGAGACTTTTTAGTTCCTCTTCACTTTCTGCCATAAGGGTGGTGTCATCTGCATATCTGAGGTTATTGATATTTCTCCCGGAAATCTTGATTCAAGCTTGCGCTACTTCCAGCTCAGCGTTTCTCATGATCTACTCTTCACAGAAGGTTAAATAAGCAGGGTGACAATATACAGCCTTGACGTACTCCTTTTCCTTTTTGGAACCAGTCTGTTGTTCCATGTCCAGTTCTAACTGTTGCTTCTTGACCTGCATACAGGTTTCTCAAGAGGCAGGTCAGGTGGTCTGGTATTCCCATCTCCTTCAGAATTTTCCACAGTTTATTGTGATCCACACAGTCAAAAGCTTTGGCATAGTCAATAAAGCAGAAATAGATGTTTTCCTGGGACTCTCTTGCTTTTTCAATGATCCAGCCGACATTGGCAATTTGATCTCTGGTTCCTCTGCCTTTTCTAAAACCAGCTTGAACATCTGGAAGTTCTCGGTTCACGTATTGGCTTAGAGAATTTTGAACTTTACTTTACTAGTGTGAGATGAGTGCAATCGTGCAGTAGTTTGAGCATTCTTTGGGATTGCCTTTCTTAGGGATTGGAATGAAAACGGACCTTTTCCAGTCCTGTGGCCACTGCTGAGTTTTCCAATTTTGCTGGCATATTGAGTGCAGCACTTTCACAGCATCATCTTTCAGGATTTGAAATAGCTCAACTGGAATTCCATCACCTCCACTAGCTTTGTTCATAGTGATACTTTCTAAGGCCCCCTTGACTTCACCTTCCAGGATGTCTGGTTCTAGGTGAGTGATCACACCATTGTGATTATTACAGTGAATCAAAAGAATGTCTGGAGGTTGTAAAGACTTCACCAGACATACTCCCATAATTTACGTTTTGAGGTAACAGAATTAGTCAGAAGGTTTTTTCCAGAGACTGTCCTCAGGCAAGATACATTATTGTTACATAATCCTAAGGAATGTAGAGGAGGGGGGAAAGTTTGTCCTTTCTTTCTCCTTGAGAATTCCAGACCCCTCTCTCTTTGAGGACCCCTAGACTTCTTATCAACCTGCCTAGGAATTGACTCTCTCAATATGTTGTCTAGGTTTGTCATAGCTTTTTCCCAAGGAGCAAGTAGAAACAAGATGGTGGAGTAGAAAGATGTGTGTTTATCTTCTCCTGCGAGAACTCCAAAATGCCACTCGCTGATGAACAACCATTGACAGGGAATGTTGGATCCCAACAAAAATGCAAGGGCAAAGGAGATGCCCCAACAAGATGGTCGGAGGGGAAAAATCACATTTAGAATCAAACCCCAAGCCCGCCAGAGATGCTCAGAGGGCTCAAACAAATTGTTAATCAAGTATACTCCAAAATAAATTAGGGTTTTTTTTAAAGGAAGTTCAAACAAGAATACCATATTGTATTGAAGTCCAATACTTTAATGTGTTGTAGTACTAAATTTTCAAGGAATGGAATTATACAGTTTAAAGCTGAAAAAAAATTAATGCTTCCTTGTTTCTTCGTCTATCAAAAAATTTTTTTTTGAATTTTCAATTTCTTCTTGTATAGTTGATTTACAAAATTATATTAGTTTCAGGTAAACAACATAGTAATTCAAAATGACTCATACTCCATTAAATTTAATATTGACTATATTCCCTATGTTGCACAGTAAATCCTCCCAGCTTATTTGTTTTGTACATGTTATTTTGTACTTTTTAATCCCCAAACATGATCATGTCCTTTCCTTTTTCCCTCTCTTTTTTGGTAACTACTAGTTTCTTCTCTATATCTGTGAGTCTATTCATGTTTGTTGTATTCATTTGTTCAATTTTTAGGTTTCACATGTAAGAGATAACATACAGTATTTGCCTTTCTCCATCTGACTCATTTCAACAACCACGATACCCTCCAGAGTCATCTATGTTGCTGAAAATGGCAAATATAACTCTTTATTATGGCTAAAAGTGTTATAAATATATACACAGATATTTATAGATTATCTTTATCTTTATATACATACATCTTCTTTATCTGTTCGTCTGTTTCTTGGGGATTTAGATTGCTTCCTTATCATGGCTGTTGTAAATAATGATGCTATGAACATTGGGGTGCACATATCTTTTCAAATTACTGTTTTCATTTTCTTTGGAAATATACCAGGAGTGGAATAGCTGGATCATATGGAAGAAGAGAAGCCAAAGGCAAGGAAGAAAGGGAAAGCATGCAGAGTTTCAGAGAATAGCAAGGAGAGAAAAGAAGGCCTTCTTCAATGAACAATACAAAGAAACAGAAGAACATAATATAATGAGAAAGTCTAGAAATCTCTTCAAGAAAATTGGAGATATCTAGGGAACATTTCATGCAAGGAGGGCAAAATAAAGGAGAGAAATGGTAAGGACCTAACAAAAGCAGAAGAGATTAGGAAGAGGTTGCAAGAAAATACAGAAGAACTATACAAAAAAGATCTTAATGACCCAGATAACCATAATGGTGTGGTCACTCACCTAGAGCCAGACATTCTGGAATGGGAAGTCAAGTGAGCCTTATGAAGCATTACTACAAACAAAACTAGTGGAGGTGATTGAATTCCAGGTGAGCTATTTCAAATCCTAAAAGATGATGCAGTGAAAGTGATGTACTCAATATGTTAGCAATGTTGGAAAACTCAGCAGTGGCCACAGTACTGGAAAAGGTGTTTTTATTCCAGTCCCAAAGACTCTCTGTGTGTGTATGTGTGTGTGTTTGTGTGTGTGTATAATGTGTTTGTGCACTCAGTCATCTCTGACTCTTTGTGACTGCATGAACTATAGCCCGCCAGGCTCCTCTGTCCATGGAATTTTCCAGGCAAGAATACTAAAGTGGGTTGCCATTTCCTTCCCCAGGGGATCTTCCCAAACCAGGGATTGAATCTGTATCTCTTGTATCTCCTGTTAGCAGATAAGTTCTTTACCAGCTGAGCCACCAGGGAAGCCCTCTCCTAAAGAAGGGCAATGCCAAAGAATGTTCAAACTACTACACAGTTGTGGGCATTTCACATGCTAGCATGTTATGCTCAAAATCCTTCAAGCTAGGCTTCAGCAGTACATGAACCAAGAACTTGCAGATGTACAAGCTGAATTTAGAATAAGCAGAGGAACCAGAGATTAAATTGTCAACATTCACTGGATCTTAGAGAAAGCAAGGGAGTTCCAGAAAAACATCTACTTCTGCTTCATTGACTATACTAAAGCCTTGACTCATGTGGATCACAACAGACTGTGTTGTCTTTTATCCATATCCTCACCAAAATTTGATATTTGTGGTCATTTTGATGACAACTATTTCAACAGGTGTAGGGTGATGTCTCATTGTGGTATTGATTTTCATTTTATTTGATTGTATTTCATTTCCATTTTATTTGAATATAACTGTGAAAAGAAGAGAAGTGAAAAGCAAAGGAAAAAAGGAAAGATGTACCCCTTTGAATGCAGAGTTCCAAAGAATAGCAATGAGAGAGAAGAAAGCCTTCCTCCATGATCCGTGCAAAGAAATAGAGGAAAACAATAGAATGGGAAAGATTAGAGATGTCTCCAAGAAAATTAGAGATACCAAGGGAACATTTCATGTAAAGATGGACTCAATAAAGTACAGAAATGGTAGGAACCTAACAGAAGCAGAAGATATTAAGAAGAGGTGGCAAGAATACACAGAAGAACTGTACAAAAAAGATCTTCACCACCCAGATAACCACGATGGTGTGATCACTCACCTAGAGCCAGACATCCTGGAATGTGAAGCCTTAGGAAGCATCACTATGAACAAAGGTGGTGGAGGTGATGGAAATCCAGTTGAGCTATTTCAAATCCTAAAAGATGATGCTGTGAAAGTGCTGCACTCAATATGCCAACAAATTTGGAAAACTCAGCAGTGGCCACAGGACTGGAATAGGTCAATTTTCATTCCAATCCCAAAGATAGGCAATGCCAAAGAATGTTCAACCTACCGCACAATTGCACTCATCTCACATGCTTCCCAGTGGCTCAGAGGGTAAAGCATCTTCCTGCAATGTGGGAGACCCAGGTTTGATCCCTGGATGGGGAAGTACCCTGGAGGAGGAAATAGCAACCCACTCTGGTACTCTTGCATGGAAAACCACATTAACAAAGTCTGGGAGGCTACAGTCTATGGGGTCACAAAGAGTCAGACAGGACTGAGCGACTTCAGTTTCACTTTTACTTTTCACACACTAGTAAAGTAGTGCTCAAAATTCTCCAAGGCAGGCCTCAGCAATAAGTGAACTGTGAACTTCCAGATGTTCAAGCTGGTTTTAGAAAAGGCAGAGGAACCAGAAATCAAATTGCCAGCATCTGCTGGATCATCAAAAAAGCAAGAGAGTTCCAGAAAAACATCTATTTCTGCTTTATTGACTATGCAAAAACCTTTGACTATGTGGATCACAATAAAATGTGGAAAATTCTGAAAGAGAAGATAATACCAGACCACCTGACCTGCCTCTTGAGAAACCTGTATGCAGGTCAGGAAGCAACAGTTAAAACTGGACATGGAACAACAGACTGGTTCCAAATGTGAAAAGGAGTACGTCAAAGCTGTATATTGTCATCTTGTTTATTTAACTTACATGCAGAGTACATCATGAGAAACACTGGACTGGATGAAGTGTAAACTGGAATCAAGACTGCTGGGAGAAATATCAATAACCTCAGATATGCAGATGACACCACCCTTATGGCAGAAAGTGAAGAGGAACTAAAAAGTCTCTTGATCAAAGTGAAAGAGGAGAGTGAAAAAGTTGGCTTAAAGCTCAACATTCAGAAAACTAAGATCATGGCATCTGGTCCCATCACTTGATGGAAAATAGATGGGGAAACAGTGGAAATAGTGGCTGACTTTATTTTTAGGGGCTTCAAAATCACTGCAGATGATGACTGTAGCCATGAAATTAAAAGATGCTTGTTCCTTGGTAGAAAAGTTATGACCAACCTAGACAGTGTATTAAAAAGCAGAGACGTGACTTTGCCAACAAAGGTCCATCTGGTCAAGGCTATGGTTTTTCCAGTGGTCATGTATGGATGTGAGAGTTGGACTAAAAGGAAAGCTAAGTGCTGAATAATTGATGCTTTTGAAGTGTGGTGTTGGAGAAGACTCTTGAGAGTCCCTTGGAATGCAAGGAGATCCAACCAGTCCCTCCTGAAGGAGATCAGTCCTGGGTGTTCATTGGAAGGACTGATGCTGAAGCTGAAACTCCAATACTTTGGCCACCTGATGCGAAGAGTTGACTCATTGGAAAAGACCCTGATGCTGGGAGGGACTGGGGGAAGGAGGAGAAAAGGACGACAGAAGATGAGATGGCTGGATGGCATCACTGACTCGACAGACATGAGTTTGAGTAAACTCTGGGAGTTGGTGACGGACAGGGAGGCCTGGCGTGCTGCGATTCATAGGGTCGCAAAGAGTCAGACACGACTGAGCAACTGAACTGAACTGAGTACTGTTTTGGTGATCATTAGGATTTTCTATGTGTAGTATTATGTATCTAAAAACTGTGACTTTTTACTTCTTCCTTTATAATTTAGATTCCTTTTATTGTTTTTCTTGTCTGATTTCTATGGCTAGGACTTCCAATACTGTGTTGAATAAAAGTGAATAGAGTGAACATCATTTACTTGATTAAAAAAATAAGTTTTCAGCTTTTCATCATGGAATTTGATGTCAGTTATGGGTTTATTATATATGACCTTTTTATATTGAGGTATGACCCATCTGTACCCATTTTTGAGGGTTTTTATACTAAATAATTGTTGGATTTTTGTCAAAATATTTTTCCTTATCTACTTATATGATCATTTGGTTTTTATTTTTCAATTTGTTAATGTGGTATATTGCACTATTTGATTTGAGGATATTAAGGCATCCTTGCATCTCTGGGCTAAGTCCCACTTAATCATAGCTTATAACTATTTTAATATACTTTTGAACTTGGTTTGCTAGCATATTTTGAGAATTTTGCATCCGTGTTCATCAATGACATTGGTCTTTGATTTTGTATGTGTTTGTGTGTGTAATATCTTTGTCTGGTTTTGGTATCAGTTTGATGATAGTCTCCTAGAATGAGTTCAGAAGTGTTCTTTCCTCTGCAAGTTTTGGAGCAGTTTTAGAAAGATAGATGTTCACTCTTCTGTAAATGTTTGGTAGAATTCACCTGTGAAGCCATCTATTCCTGGACTTTTGTTTGTCGGAATTTTTTTTTTAAAATACTGATTCAATTTCATTACTAGTAACTATCTGTTCACATTTGCTCGTTCTTCCTGATTCATTCTAGAATATAGCACATTTTTTCTAGGAATTTTTTTCATTTCCCCTAGGTTGATTTTTGATTTAAAAAATGCTTTTATTTAAAAGCTTTTAGAAATAAGAAAATAAAACACCTATCCAAATCTAGAGAAGTTCTAGATTTTTTACCAAGCTGTTGATTAAATCACAATGCCTGTATTATGTGAATAATTTACCTCTTTGCTCTAAGTGTTAATGAGAGTATGTAATTTCTTCTTAAATAGATGGAGATTATACATTTATTCAGGGAGAACTAAGACTTTGAAGAGGGATACATATGAAATTAATATTTTTTAAAATACCCATATAAAATAAAGCACTGTATATTATATATTTTCAAATTAAATAATTTAACATCCTGAAAATCATGTATATGTAATACAGTGAGAATCTAATAGAATCAGGTGGTTAGTGGCACAGTTCAAGACCTCTAAAACACACCCATCTCAACTCACTCAGAAGCACTAGACTTTTTGTGCAATAACTAAAATCTACACAGAAAGTTTCTTTTGGAAACAAAAGAAAAAAAAAAAAAAAAACAAAGAAATAAACTACTTTGATAGCCAACAGGAGAACAACCCTACTTTTTGTATATTCGAGAGTGAATCTCTCCTGTACAATCAGAATCTGTCAGTCATCTCTGCTTGAGCACAAGTTTAACAGGCCATAAATGCCAGAGCAGGACAAAGAGAATAAGTAGGAGAATTGCTATTGGCAGTCTTAACAAGCTCTGATCAATTGATTTATGTAGAAAATCCAATTAGACCTGGCTGACCAGAGCTCCATTGACATCAGAATGAAGCCAATTGTAGAAGAGACTGTTGTTAGTATCCCCCTTGGCCAAGTGAATTGATCAATATTAAACCCCCTTTGGTTTCGATCCTATAATAAAGATGCTAACATTACTTCTCTAAACATATTAAAAGCTCAAACCATGGAAAAAGAACACAAAAAGATTTGGTTGGCAAAAATAACCATGTGATCTTGCATACATGTATAAATTACAAACTAATTTATACATGTATATGTTATAAACTACACAGCTATGCTATAAATGTGTACATTTTACTTTTCTTAATCAAGTTTTCTGAATAAATTTAAATATTACATTCAATTCTGTGGAAATGAGTTAAAAATAGTGAAAGAACATCTTCTTACAGTCTCCATTTCCTATTTTGTCACAAGAATTAAAAAAAAGTTTCACAAATTATTTTAAGAATATTTAGCACAGTGGTTAAAAAACAATTGCCTTTGCAAACTCTAAGTTGAACCTATTAAGTTGATTTAATGTTTACTGTTTTAGATATGCCATTTATACATACATTCCTAATAAAATTCTGTCATAAATTTCAAATTTAGTATATACTAAATTAACATATGAAAAAAGCAACCACACACTCTTTTAATTTGATTCTGCTGTTCTTTGACCCATGAGCATTACCGATGTCTGAGTTCCTACTTCATGAAGAATGTCATTTGGCTCTGTCTTTCATGCAGGCTCGAAACACTTCATCCTAATTAGGCTTTTATACTACAAACTAAATTTAGTAACATTCATGTAGTGAAATTTTAGTGAACTTGGTCAAATACACACCAAACATCAGCTGTACTGGGTATGTCCTTCCTATAGCATTATGGTCATCTATTTCATAGCAGAAGCTAGTGAAACATTTGGTGAGAAAGTAAGGAATAACACTTCAGTTTCTTGTTCTCAGATCAGTTCACTTTCCAGTATTCCACATTTGACACTATATTCTTCATTTCGGTTTCCCAGGCACATATGTTTTCTAAATGTTTAAAAAAACAACAAAGCAGAGTTAATGATGTCCTCATTTAGGATCCATTGTATTTTGTAGCATATAATCAGTTATTTTTAAGTTTGTTTTTCTTGTTTAGATTAAAAATCGGTCATTCTTGTTCACAGTAACCAATACAGTGATTGGCATGAGGTATATGTTTAAATTAATGAGCAATATGTCTCAGAAAAATTGTGCTATTTACAAATATGTATCTGTACATTTCAGCCCCAGAGTGTAAACTACATTAAAAATAGAGCCCATGACATTTGAAGTTTTTCTTTATGGCAGGCACATAGAACTTGATGCAGTAAGCTCTCAAATATTCTTGAAGGAACAATTAAATGAATAAAGGATATTCTTGTCTACAAAAGATCACAATTATTTTAACAGAATTGCATTATGAGAAAAAATTACTTGGGCTCTTATAGAGCGATAACAATCTATTATCCACATTTTAATTTGAAAAATTTCCTTCTCTAGGAACTCATTTATAAAATAGGTTTCAAATATAGTGAAATATTATTCTAAGTGAAAGTGAAAGTCACTCAGTCATGTCCGACTCTTTCTGAACCCATGGACTATACTGTCCATGGAATTCTCTAGACCAGGATACTGGGGTGGGTAGCTCCTCCCTTCTCCACGGGATCTTCCCAACCCAGGGATCGAACCCAGGTCTCCTGCATTGCAGGTGTGTCTTTTAGCCACAAGGGAAGCTCAAGAATACTGGGTTGGGTAGTCTACCCCTTCTCCAGTGGATCTTCCTGACCCAGGAATCAAATTGAGGTCTCCTGCATTGCAGGCAGATTCTTTGCCAACTGAGCTATCAGGGAAGCCCAATGTACCCCTTAAAATGTTTTGAAATCCAGGACTTTTAATCCACTCAAAATTTCATGAAGCATCCAAAGTTGTTCAGGAGTAGCATTTGTACAGTGATAAAATACACAAGAGTTGAGCTGGGCACATGAGCATGTGAGAACATTTTAGAAGAAGAAACTTCATGAACCCGGTGAACCTTTTCATCAGATCAATTCTGTGAAGGCTTTTGCTATGTTGCAACTAACAGGACTTTCATCATCTGTTATTAAGAATTCCTGAGGTGTAATGGTACCAACCAGGAAAAAGCATTCTCTCTTCACGACTGGCTAATATTGTCCCTTCTTGAAAAAAAAAAGTTTATTTAATTCACACTAATAGAAGATAAGTAACTGTAAAGTCATGGACTGTAGGTTCTAGCTACTCAGAAAAATAAGGGGAAAGCATTTTCCTCCAAAGGAATTTTATGAGTCATGATTTCTACAAACTAGTGTGAATAACTAAATGCAAATAGTGGGTTATTCTCCTGTGGACTGTGAATAATAACCTCTGAATGGCTTTCAAATTCCCAGGAAAACAGTCACTGAATCTTCAGCATATATCAAAACACAACCAAAGTTACAGATAAAAGAAAAAAGGCCAGAATGTAATAAACAGAAAAAAAGGAATGCGTTGCTTAGAGTGAAAAGAAGAAGGCAAAGTACACGAAATATTTCCTTAAACTTTTCCCCCCAATATTTCTTCACATGCATTTTTTTTTGCTAACTCATATAGTTTATGGCATAGACCATTTATTCATGGCGATAATATGTGACATAGTAGAGCCTTTCTATAAAATTAATAAGTTTTTCCCAAAATTTCTAAAATATCTTATTAATATATGCTTGATCTCATCAAAAATGATACCCATTTAATATTAAGTGTAAATAGAAAGGAAAAATTCTGGCAAAGAAAGCACATTGTAAGAGTTTGTTTTGTTTTTAATTTCCCTGATATGACCATTCCAGATACAGAAATGTCTGCATTATAACCCCTGAATCAACTTTATTGTACCAAATTAAGCTGACAGTAGTCTTTTATTTGGACTCTATTGGGAAAAAGAATTAGTTAAATACAACAATAAATAAGATACTCTCTACAGTGTGTGTGAGTGTTAGTCACTAATTGTCAGACTCCTTGCAACCCCATGGATTGCAGCTCTCCAGGCTTCTTTGTCCACGGGATTTTCCAGGCAAGAATGCTGGAGTGGATTGCCATTTCTTTCCCCACTATATAGTATATACACATTCAATTTTTTATATTGGTAAATTGCCCTAATAATACACAGCTTTGGGAATCCACATAGAATTTGTTCTACATTTTCAATGACTGATGGTAACAAGATTTTCAAAGTTTGTGTAATATAAAAAGATTTATTTATGTGAAAAAGTCATGACAGAAGTAATTCACTTATGAATGAATGAATGTGTGTGTGTGTGTGCTCATTCATGATTCACTTTTTGCAACCCCATGGACTGCAGCTCGCTAAACTCCTCTATTTATGGAATTTTCTGGGCAAGAATACTGGAGTGGATTTTCATTTCCTATTCCAGGGGATCGTCCCAACACAGGGATTGAACCTGTCTCTTGTGTCTTCTGCACTGGCAGGCAGTTTCTTTACACCTGCACCACCTGGGAAACCCACTTTAAGAAACTTCTGTTTCTACTTATTAAAGCCAGTTTTGTCACAGTTAGAGTGACTTTGAACTGGAACTTCAGAATTTAATGAAGTCATGTTAATAAAATTCATATAGCTTATTTAAAATGATGCAATAAAATCAACTGGAAGCCCAGAAACTTTGGGGTCACATGAAGCAGCTTAAACAGTCTACCCTCTTTCCCAGATGGAAGAATTTCATGGTACTTTTCTGTCAGTGTGTTCACATCCCAACTGGACAGCTTGAGACATGAACTGATGAATAAATGAAGTGCCCTTTCTCTAGAGCAAGGCCAGACAGCTGGCGGAGTCACTGTGCCTTTGACATGTGAACTCAAGAAGACTGCACTTCTGTTCAAATCCCATCCATGTACCTTCAAACCAAATGGTATATTAAGAACAACTAAAATATATTTCATAGCAGCCAGGATAAGATAATAATAAACAATTAACTAAATATAACCTGTGCTTCTGTTAATAAGTCAGAATTCTTATGGAGTGATATTAATTTAAACCCCTAGACAGAAAAAGAAAAGTGTAATCTGCCCTGGTCTGGGATTTTTTTAATGCTTTCAGCCATTGTTTAACTTTTCTGTGATCCTGTGTTCAAAGAAATAATTATTTCTTTAAACAAAAGCATTTAATTATTTGCACACTCAGAATTCCAGTTTTAAATGGAGAATTCATCTAACAATATTGCTAAAGACAGAAACTTCCTCTAATTTGCTCAGAAAAGAAAGTGACTTTTGCTTTATGTATGTAACCTTGCAAATTTGCAACTCTCTGAGCTCATTCTTTGCTGCTTATGCATTTACCATCATGCAAAAGTGAGAGGCAGGTTTTAAATTCCTTTTGTTTCAGGGGAATAACATAACTTGCAGGTAGGGACTTGGAAGTCTTTCAGTTCAGTTCAGTCGTTCAGTCCTGTCGGACTCTTTGCGACCCCATGAATCTCAGCACACCAGGCTTCCCTGTCCATCACCAACTCCCGGAGTTGACTCAAACTCATGTCCATCGAGTCGGTGATGCCATCCAACCATCTCATCCTCTGTCATCCCCTTCTCCTCCTGCCCCCAATCCCTCCCAGCATCAGGGTCTTTTCCAATGAGTCAACTCTTCGCATCAGGTGGCCAAAGTATTGGAGTTTCAGCTTCAGCATCAGTCCTTCCAATGAACACCCAGGACTGATCTCCTTCAGGAGGGACTGGTTGGATCTCCTTGCATTCCAAGGGACTCTCAAGAGTCTTCTCCAACACCACAGTTCAAAAGCATCAATTATTCAGCGCTCAGCTTTCTTCACAGTCCAACTCTCACACCCATACATGACCACTGGAAAAACCATAACCTTGACTAGATGGACATTTGTTGGCAAAGTCACGTCTCTGCTTTTTAATATGCTATCTAGGTTGGTCAAAACTTTTCTCCTAAGGAGTAAGCATCTTTTAATTTCATGGCTGCAATCACCATCTGCAGTGATTTTGGAGCCCCCCAAAATAAAGTCAGCCACTGTTTCCACTATCTCCCCATCTATTTTCTACTGTTACCCATCTATTTGCCATGAAGTGATGGGACCAGATGCCATGATC
Organism: Dama dama; assembly: GCF_033118175.1. Lineage (NCBI taxonomy): Eukaryota > Metazoa > Chordata > Mammalia > Artiodactyla > Cervidae > Dama > Dama dama. Next base: position 50,354,737 of record NC_083705.1, on the reverse strand, counting down.
TTAGTTTTCTGAATGTTGAGCTTTAAGCCAAGCTTTTCACTCTCCTCTTTCACTTTCATCAAGAGGCTCTTTAGTTCCTCTTCACTTTCTGCCATAAGGGTGGTGTCATCTGCATATCTGAGGTTATTGATATTTCTCCCGGCAATCTTGATTCCAGCTTGTGCTTCTTCCAGCCCAGCGTTTCTCATGATGTACTCTGCATATGAGTTAAATAAACAGGAGGACAATATACAGCCTTGATGTACTCTTCTCGTATTTGGAACCAGTCTGTTGTTCCATGTCCAGTTCTAACTGTTGCTTCCTGACCTGCATACAGGTTTCTCAAGAGGCAGATCAGGTGGTCTGGTATTCTCACCTATTGAAGAATTTCCCACAGTTTGTTGTGATCCATACAGTCAAAGGCTTTGGCATAGTCAATAAAGCAGAAATAGATGATTTTCTGGAACTCTCTTGCTTTTTTGACAATCCAGCAGATATTGGCAATTTGATCTCTGGTTCCTCTGCCTCTTCTAAATCCAGCTTGAACATCAGGAAGTTCATGGATCACATACTGTTGAAGCCTGGCTTGGAGAATTTTGAGCATTACTTTACTAGTGAGGTGAGTGCAATTGTGTGGTAGTTTGAACATTCTTTGGCATCGCCTTTCTTTGGGATTGGAATGAAAACTCACCTTTTCCAGTCCTGTGGCCACTGCTGAGTTTTCCAAATTTGCTGGCATGTTGAGTGCAGCACTGTCACAGCATCATCTTTCAGGATTTGAAAGAGCTCAACTGGAATTCCATCACCTCCATTAGCTTTGTTCATAGTGATGCTTCCTAAGGCCCGCTTGACTTCACATTCCAGGATGTCTGGCTCTAGGTGAGTGATCACACCATCGTGATTGTCTGGAAGTCTTTAGCTGAAGCCAAATCTATATACAATCAAAAATATGGTTATTATCTGTGCAACTTTATGAATATAATTCCTGGTTGCTACAGCTTGGTATTTTACAATTTCAGCAGGATGGTGATTCCCAGCCTTTGGGGAATATGAACTATTTATAAGAATGAGGGGCCAGGGAGTCACATAAAATTGTATTTTTTCTGAGTTTGTATACTAAAACAAAAACCAAAATGATTTATTTATCACCCAATAGGTCATAAAAGAAATATTAGAAAACTAGAAATAGCAATTTCAAAATGACAATTTTTCAAATAATAAAGACTTACTTTTTAAGAAGTAGTCTCTACAATTGTCCCCTTGCTTCTCTGGTTTGATGGGAATGTCAGCATCAATTGGCACTTTTCCTAACAGTCAGGAACTTGGGAAACATGGTCTTGGCTTCCCTATAATCATGAATATTGCATACTTCATACATTACAGCCTTAAACATACACAAGTGTTACCTGGCATCATTCATTAAACTTGATTTTTGCAGAGGACCTGTTTTACATTCTATGTAATAACTGTAACTTTTTGAAAATCAAGCAAGTATTGTTTAATAGTTTTTACTTTTTCTACTACTTAGCATATGGCTCTATCCTCTCATATACTGGATATGTCACTTTGCACAATTTTATGTTTAAGAGAATTAATATAAATTTAACAAAATTACTCAGAGTGACAGCTCTTAATGATTCTTTAGGTAAGTCCAAGGAATAAATAACTGGAGATTGCAGTTTATAGCAAGACTTAGAATTATAATTATTTCTTTAGTGAAATTGCTTCATGAGAAAGACACATTGAGAAGACACATCCAAACCTTAACCTATTTTATCCTCTATGACCACTACTTCTATTATTTTATTACCAAGACTTTCACTGTTCTTTTGTAGATATAAGCAACATTTTTGTTACATAATTTACATTTTGAAACTTTACAAAACTAAAAATTTAAAATTTTCTTATATGCCTTGCTTTGACTTCAAGAAATATCTTGAAGATATTTCCATGTATCAGTGCATACCCAATAGCTATTCTATCTCTTTTTAATGTTCAGTTGAGTATAACAAGCTTAGAGAGGCATGAATTTACATATTTCATGCAAATTAAGTCATAAATTTGATATTATTTGGCAACATATACATTGGACACTATTGGACAGTTTGGTTTAACAGTTAAATGGTCACAGGTTATTTTGTTTACTTCTCAGTCTAGGAGTGATGTTTTAAATATACTAAGGTAGGAAGGGTTTCAATTTGCTTGTTGTTTAAGGTGAAAAACAATTTCTCATTATACAGTTACTCAGTGTTTCCAGTAAACCCTTTTTAACTGTATGCTGGAAGCGGTGACTCAGGAGCTCTATAGAACTTGCCAGTAATAATGAATAAAAACAGACACTATATTAAAATAAATGGAAATAACTAAGACAAAGTAATAAGTTCAATTATTTTAAAATCCTAGATATTATTTTATTTCGACTAATGATTTCACATTTACTCAGAACATACACCCTGTTTACAAAGCCATTTCCTATTTATACCACTGTTTCAAATTAACAGTTCAGAAAAAATAGATAGTGGACTCCTAACTGGAATGATTATAGCTTACTGTTTGGGAGTTTAGCCTCTGTATCTGATATAGTTTAGTTGTATTCCAGGAAAGTTCCACAAGAGCTGTAGAACTTGAGGCAAGGAAATGCATCCCTTCTTAAGTCAGAAAGAGAAAGACAAATACCGTATGATGTCCCTTGCATGTGGAATCTAAAATATGACAGAAACGAATTTGTCTACGAACAGACTCACATACATAAAGAACAAACTTGTGGTGGCCATGTGGCAGGGGGTCAATATCCCAGTGTGAGTTCTGTTAGATGCCTAGGGAGAGTAAACTTTTTATCCTGGATCTCATGATTCCCGTAGGCTATACTGCAGGTGTTCCCAACCCAGGCCACACAAGAGGAGGTGAGCAGCAGGTGAGCGAGCAAAGCTTCATTTGTATTTACAGTCGCTCCCCATCACTTGCACTACTGCCTCAGCTCTGTCGGATCAATGGTGACATCACATTCTCATAGGAGTGCAAACTCTACTGTGAGCTGTGCATGCCAGAGATCAGGTTGTGCACTCCTTATGAGAATCTAAGGACTGATGATCTGATTCTGCCTTACAGTGAATTGTATAATTACTTCCTTATGTACACAATGTAATAATAATAGAAGTGAAGTACACAATAAAGGTAATATTCTTGGATAATACAGAAACCATCCCCACCATGGTCTGTGGAAAACTTGTTTTCTACAAAACCAATCCCTGGTGCCAAAAAGGCTAGGGAACATTGCTATGATGTATCATCATTGCTTGTGAACCTTAATGGAGTTTCTTAAATGTGCGTCCAACAGCATATGACACAGTACTTAGATGTGCATTGTCCTATATGTGCAAAATTCTGTGTCCATAGGTTAGACGTCAGTCACATATACACAGGAAAAATATTGATTCATTTCTATTATTTTATATTTGGTAAAACAAATAATTATAATAAAATAGCTATTCCTTACCCTGACCCTCCTTCATTTGATATCTGTCATTATACAACCTCTGAATTTCACTTCAAACCCTCTTTCAAAAACCCTAGGTATAATTTCACTATCCATTGTAATTATGGTATCTACTTAATTCATCTTCATTCTAATTCATGATTTTGACTTAATAAAATTGCATTGTTGGCATACATTTTCATAAGATTTGCTTGATAAGATTTGGATTGCCATTGCAGTCATTTTTTAAAAGGAGAGGGAGCTTAAGTTTGACAGAACTAGGTTATAATATCTCTCCCATTTACTAGCTGAATGACCTTAGGCAAGGTATTTCAGTGTATTGACTATTGGAGTCCTCATTTGTAAAATAAGGCACTTTGTCTCAATTTTATCACTGATGTAAAGATTAAATAAAATGATTCATATTAAGATCACTACACAGTTTGTGAACACAGAAGACCCTTGATACATAGTAATTATTACCCCTATTCATACAATTACTTTCTGAAGTGGTGGCATTTTCCAATTATTGGTGTGGGACTAATATATTTTGTTAGGCTAGAGAGCTCCCTTCAGAAATGACCTAAGTAGAAGAGATGAAGAGTGAGTGCAAAGGAGGCAAGCAGATGGGAATATTGGAAATTTATGCTGGAAGTATTTTATTATGTGCCATGTAGCTCTTAGCACTGAAAATTTAAATATATACTCTCAATTAAAATTACTGTGCAGAGCTTTTAAGATGGATTTAATTTGTTAACTTTTGATAGGCAGCTGTTGAATTCTACTAAAGTCAGATATTTTACTCACAGAATAGAGAATGAAGCATCTTATTCATAGTTGTCTCCCCTAGAATTAAGTGATTTGTATTGGGTCTATATTAAAAAGCAGAGACATTACTTTGCCAACAAAGGTCCGTCTAGTCAAGGCTATGGTTTTTCCATTAGTCATGTATGGATGTGAGAGTAGGACTATAAAGAAAGCTGAGCACCAAAGAATTGATGCTTTTGAACTCTTGAGAGTCCCTTGGACTGCAAGGAGATCCAACCAGCCCATCTTAAAGGAAATCAGTCCTGAATATTCATTGGAAGGACTGATGTTGAAGCTGAAACTCCAATACTTTGGCCACCTGGTGTGAAGAACTGAATCATTTGAAAAGACCCTGATGTTGGAAAAGATTGAAGGCAGGAGGAGAAGGGGATGGCAGAGGATGAGATGGTTGGATGACATCACAGACCCAATGGACATGAGTTTGAGCAAGCTCTGGGATTTGGTGATGGACAAGGAGGCCTGGCGTGCTGCAGTCCATGAGGTCACAGAGTCAGAAACAACTGATTGACTGAACTGAACCGACCTCTGAGTAATATTTGATTCAATACTTGATTCCATCATTTGGAACTCTACACGGGGTTCACATGTCAGTGGAGATGGAGTTATCCAGCTTATATTATTTTGCCCACTGATTACAACTAAAAACTCTAAATACCTAAAGAAGCCACCTGAAGACTCTGAAAAGTAAATAATAATAGAATGTTGTGTGAAGTCACTCTTGAATGACATCATGCCTTTTCTGATCTATTCTCCTTTACAGATTCTACCTTTGACCTGAAAGTATTACAGATGAATGCCAGATATATTTGTAGGCACAAGAACTAAAAACTCTGAGATAAATAATTTATTTCTATTCAGAAGTCTGTGGGAAAAGACCTCTGTGAGACACCAAGTGTAGAGTAGAGAAGAATTCCTTGTTTTCCTCATCTCTCTTTCCCAGCCCCACTCAAAAATCCCCAGTGTCAAAACCCCACTGATGTTGTATCAGGGATGGTAACAGTGCATCGCTACGGACACCTACTTTCTTTCTTTTTTTCAAATTTTTTTTATTTTTTATTTTTTTTTTTATTAGTTGGAGGCTAATTACTTCACAACATTTCAGTGGGTTTTGTCATACATTGATATGAATCAGCCATAGATTTACACGTATTCCCCATCCCGATCCCCCCTCCCACCTCCCTCTCCACCCGATTCTAATGAGATGGATGAAACTGGAGCCCATTATACAGAGTGAAGTAAGCCAGAAAGATAAAGAGCATTACAGCATACTAACGCATATATATGGAATTTAGAAAGATGGTAACGATAACCCTATATGCAAAACAGAAAAAGAGACACAGAAGTACAGAACAGACTTTTGAACTCTGTGGGAGAAGGTGAGGGTGGGATGTTTCGAAAGAACAGCATGCATATTATCTATGGTGAAACAGATCACCAGCCCAGGTTGGATGCATGAGACAAGTGCTTGGGCCTGGTGCACTGGGAAGACCTACTTTCTTTCTATTTATTATAGCAAGAAAAACTAGGAAATGGAATCCTGTAGTCTGAAGTCAGCTTACCCGGTGGCTCAGTGGTAAAGAATCCACCTGCAGTGCAGGAGACACAGGAGATGCATATTCAATTTGTGGATCAGGAAGATGCCCTGGATCTTCCCCTGGCAACCCACTCCAGTATTCTTGCTGGGAAAATCCCACGGACAGAGGAGTCTGGAGGACTTCAGTACATAGGGTCACAGAGCGTCAGATACAGCTGAAGTGACTGAGCCCAGCACAGTCTGAAGATGATGGAGGGAAATCTCTGCTATTTATTTCTCCTACTTTTCTCTTGCTACTTTCCCCTGAAAGTGAAATCAGTTACATGAATGTTCGCAACCATATAAAGGGCTAAAATCTTGAGCTAAATCAATATTCCTGAGCAAAGTCACCAGGAAAAGAGGTCTCTGTCAACTGGAGAGGAAGGAGCAAGGAGATGAGAAGTGGTTTATGCTGCCTCTGCGCCTGAGCAGACCCAAGTCTCAACTTCCTTCAGAGCTGCACATGCACTGAACAGGTCATGGAAATAAAGTAGAAGCTTTGAGAATCTGAATACAGTGTAAAATCACTCAAGGCTGCCCCCAAAGAGCAAAATGCTTGCGCATTTAGACCTTACTAAGAAAAATTAAGTCATAAAAAGCACACCATCTGCCATTAACAGAATCAAACCAAAAGTCAGTTATTCAAAAATATCTAGAAAACAAAGTATTTGGAAATTAAACAATGTACTGCTAAATAATCCTTGGGTAAAAGAGTAATTCTCAAGGAATATAAGTAAATATTTTTTAACTAAAATAACATGAAAATAAAATAATCAAAATTTGTGGGATTTGGGGTTAAAAGGGTGCATAAATGATAATGGATACTAATAAATACCTATATTGGAAAAGAAAAAAGGTCTCAGAGACATAGTCTAAGATTTCCCTTTTAGAAACTAGTACAAGAAGAGTAACCTAATCCAAATTGAGAAAAATACAAATATTAATGAAAATAAAAGCAGAAATCAATCAGGGAAATTGACAACAAACTTAAAAAATGAGAAAAATCAATGGAACCAAAAACTGTATAAGTAGCAAGCCATGGTTCTTATCATGGGAATAACAAAAACAATAAAAAAGTGATCATAAAAATAAAATAATTGCAAGAGACACAGAGGGAATAGACGTATTGGTGGAGTTAACTCTTATAAGTAGGGGGTTGAGAAGAAGCTCTCATTGATTGTCACCACGATGGCCAAATCTCACCAGAAAATTCAATAAGGAGAAAGAAAGTCAGTTGTCAGATTGAGGGTGAGAAAGAGAATGTGGCATGTATAACGTTGTTGAAGCAGGAGGGAGTGTAGTTTGCACAAGAATATCAGGATAAGAGGAATTATTGAACAATAGGGATACTGGCACAAGCCAAGGAAATCATGCATTCACTTTTTCATTCAAAATATTACAAAGGGCATTATTTCATTCCTTTTTAAAAATTAATTTATTTGTAGTGCAAAAGCTTTTAAGTTTCATTAGGTCCCATTTGTTTAGTTTTGCTTTTATTTCCAATATTCTGGGAGGTGGGTCATAGAGGATCTTGCTTTGATTTATGTCGGAGAGTGTTTTGCCTATGTTCTCCTCTAGGAGTTTTATAGTTTCTGGTCTTACATTTAGATCTTTAATCCATTTTGAGTTTATTTTTGTGTATGGTGTTAGAAAGTGTTCTAGTTTCATTCTTTTACAAGTGGTTGACCAGTTTTCCCAGCACCACTTGTTAAAGAGGTTGTCTTTTTTCCATTGTATATCCTTGCCTCCTTTGTCAAAGATAAGGTGTCCATAGGTTCATGGATTTATCTCTGGGCTTTCTATTCTGACTATAAGTAAGGTGAAAAGACAGCCCTCAGATTGGGAGAAAATAATAGCAAATGAAGAAACAGACAAAGGATTAATCTCAAAAATATACAAGCAACTCCTGCAGCTCAATTCCAGAAAAATAAATGACCCAATCAAAAAATGGGCCAAAGAACTAAACAGACATTTCTCCAAAGAAGACATACAGATGGCTAACAAACACATGAAAAGATGCTCAACATCACTCATTATTAGAGAAATGCAAATCAAAACCACAATGAGGTACCATTACACGCCAGTCAGGATGGCTGCTATCCAAAAGTCTACAAGCAATAAATGCTGGAGAGGGTGTGGAGAAAAGGGAACCCTCTTACACTGTTGGTGGGAATGCAAACTAGTACAGCCACTATGGAAAACAGTGTGGAGATTTCTTAAAAAACTGGAAATAGAACTGCCATATGACCCAGCAATCCCACTTCTGGGCATACACACTCAGGAAACCAGATCTGAAAGAGACACGTGCACCCCAATGTTCATCGCAGCACTGTTTGTAATAGCCAGGACATGGAAGCAACCTAGATGCCCATCAGCAGATGAATGGATAAGGAAGCTGTGGTACATATACACCATGGAATATTACTCAGCCATTAAAAAGAATTCATTTGAACCAGTCCTAATGAGATGGATGAAGCTGGAGCCCATTATACAGAGTGAAGTAAGCCAGAAAGATAAAGAACATTACAGCATACTGACACATGTATATGGAATTTAGAAAGGTGATAATGATAACCCTATATGCAGAACAGAAAAAGAGACACAGAAACACAGAACAGACTTTTGAACTTTGTGGGAGAATGTGAGGGTGGGATATTTCAAAAGAACAGCATGTATACTATCTATGGTGAAACAGATCACCAGCCCAAGTGGGATGCACGAGACAAGTGCTCGGGCCTGGTGCACTGGGAAGACCCAGAGGAATCGGGTGGAGAGGGAGGTGGGAGGGGGGATCGGGATTGGGAATACATGTAAATCCATGGCTGATTCATATCAATGTATGACAAAACCCACTGGGAAAAAAAAATAATAATAATAAAAATAAGAAAAAAAAAAAATTACTTTGCCAACAAAGGTCTGTCTAAAAAAAAAAAAATAAATAAAGTATTTGCAAAGTGGAAAAAAAAATAAAATAAAAATTAATTTATTTATTTTAATTGGAGGCTAATTATTTTACAACATTATAGTGGTTTTTGCCATACATTGACATGAATCAGCCATGGGTGTACATGTGTCCCCCATACTGAACCCCTGTCCCACCTCCCTCCCCATCCCATCCCTCTGGGTCATCCCAGTGCACCAGCCCTGAGCACCCTGTCTCATGCATCAAACCTGGACCAGCGATCTATTTCACATATGACAATATACATGCTTCAATGCTAGTCTATCAAATCATCCCACCCTCACCTTCTCTCACAGAGTCCAAATTCTGTTCTTTGTCTCTTTTGCTGTCTCACATATAGGGTCATCATTACCATCTTTCTAAATTCCATACATATTAATTAATATACTGTATTGGTGTTTTTCTTTCTGATTTACTTCACTTTGTATAATGGGTTCCAGTTTCATCCACCTCATTAGAACTGATTCAAATGCATTCTTTTTAATGGCTAAGTAATATTCCATTGTGTATGTGTACCACAGCTTTCTTATCCATTCGTCTGCTGATGGATGTCTAGGTTGCTTCCATGTCCTGGCTATTGAAAACAGTGCTGCGATGAACATTGGGGTACACGTGTCTCTTTCAGATCTGGTTTCCTCAGTGTGTATGCCCAGCAGTGGGATTTCTGGGTCTTACGACAGTTCTATTTCTATTTTTTTAAGGAATCCCCACACCGTTCTCCATAATGGCTGTACTAGTTTGCATTCCCACTGACAGTGTAAGAAGGTTCCCTTTTCTCCACACCCTCTCCAAAATTTATTTTTGGTAGGCTTTTTGATAGCACACATTCTAACTGGCGTGACACAGTACCTCATTGAGGTTTTGATTTGCATTTCTCTGATAATGAGTGATGTTGAGCATCTTTTCATGTGTTTGTTAGCCATCTGTATGTCTTCTCTGGAGAAATGTCTGTTTAGTTCTTTGGTCCATTTTTTGATTGGGTCATTTATTTTTCTGGAATTGAGCTGCAAGAGTTGCTTGTATATTTTTGAGATTAATTCTTTGTCAAGTGCTTCATTTGCTATTATTTTCTCCCATTCTGAAAGCTATCTTTTCACCTTGCTTATAGTTTCCTTCGTTGTGCAAAAGCTTTTAAGTTTAATTAGGTTCCATTTGTTTACTTTTGCTTTTATTTCCATTACTCTGGGAAGTGTGTCATAGAGTATCCTGCTGTGACCTATGTCAGAGAGTGTTTTGCCTGTGTTTTAGTCTAGGAGTTTTATAGTTTCTGGCCTTACATTCAGATCTTTAATCCATTTTGAGTTTATATTTGTGTATGGTGTTAGAAAGTGTTCTAGTTTCATTCATTTACAAGTGGCTGGCCAGTTTTCCCAGCACCACTTGTTAAAGAGAGTGTCTTTACTCCATTGTATATTCTTGCCTCCTTTGTCAAAGATAAGGTGTCCATAGATTCGTGAATTTTTCTCTGGGCTTTCTATTTTGTTCCATTGATCTATATTTCTGTCTTTGTGCCAGTACCATACTGTCTTGGTGGCTGTAGGTTTGTAGTATAGCCTGAAGTCAGGCAGGTTGATTCCTCCAGTTCCATTCTTCTTTCTCAAGATTGCTTTGGCTATTTGAGGTTTTTTTTTTTTTTTTTTTTTTTTTTTTTGTATTTCCATACAAATTATGAAATTATTTGTTCTCGTTCTGTGAAAAATAGAATTTCATTCACCATTGCAATGAAAAGAATAAAATACTTAGGAATAAGTCTACCTAAAAAAACAAAAGACCTATATATATATATTTCATTTTTTTTTTTTTTTATCACTGAGGAGTATTCCATTGGATCATAAGTGAAGTAAGTCAGACTGAGAAAAACAAGTATCATACGCTATCACTTATTTGTGGAGTCTAAAACACGGCAAACAAAAAATGAACCTACTTCAAAACAGAAACAGACTCACAGATAAAGAGTTTAATAGACTTGTGGTTGTCAAAGGGGGAGCAGAGTTTGAATAATCCATTATGAGTTCTGTTAGATACCTTAGGAGAGTAAACCATTTATCCTAAATTCATGACTTCAGTGAATGGGAAAGGAAGACTTTTTTTTTTTATGAGGTTAACTTAAAGCAGACATTAGAGAGAAGAGGGGTTAGCCATGAAGATAACTGGCTGAGAAAGATGCAAGGAATAGGACAGAGCAAGTGTAAACGTCCTATGGTCAGGAGGTGGTTAGTGTATTTGGGGAGTGTAGGGAGTTGAGTGGCTTTAGGAGGATGAACCAGAGGGTGAGAAGGAAACCGGTCAAATCACAAAGGGCCAGTGAAATGGGCCCTGCTGACTCTGGCTTTTACTCTAACTGCGCAGCATTTCTAGTGGGGACGTGATAAAACTTGAGTTACATTTTAAATGGTTCTTTCTGCTTGCTATGTGGAGGACAGATAGGGGTGGCAGGGAGCAAAAGAAAATGACACTGGAATGAGTGCAATGGGAAATGAAAGTTGAGGATAACGGATACAACTGGCTTCAATAACTCTTAAAATCAGTTTATTATAAAGGGAAATGGAGAAATCAGAAAGGAACTAGAAAGGTATGTGGTTTGAAGGGAGGCTTTTATTATTATTATTATTATTTTAAGATGTATAATGTGTCAGTAAATGTGTATGTATAGAGAAAGAATCCATCGATCTGGAAATATTGATAACAAAAAATATGAAGAGGAGGAGTATTACTAAGTTCAGGGTCCAGTGGTTGTCAGGAATGGGTATGCTGACTGGAAATACAGGCCTGGGGATATTCACTTGGTTACAGAAGAGAATACAGAAGGCTTGCCTGATCTGGTATAGGGATGTGTGGAATATCTTTTCTGATTGCTTCTATGTCTGTGCTTTTTCCCCTATAGTATTGGAAATAAGTTCATCTGCTGAAATTAAAGTGCATGGAAGGGATATTTGAAAACCAAACTAAGAGGAAATCATGTAAGAATTATTGTTTAGGAAAGTTCAAAAGTTTGGTAAAGAAATAACAGCATGCATTTGTTTGAGATATAAAACAGAGGCTCTGATATCAACATTCCTGCTTATGCTCCAAAAATATACTAACCACCTCCTGACAATAAGACATTTGCACTTACTCTGTCCTCTGCCTTGAATCTTTTTCAGCTAGTTATCTTCATGAGTCTTAACCAGCACCACATTTCAAAAGCATCAATTCTTTGATGCTCAGCCTTTTTCTGGTCCAATACTCACATCTGTACATAAGTTCAGTTCAGTTCAATTGCTAAGTCGTGTCCAACTCTTTGCAACCCCATGGACTGCAGCATGCCAGGCTTCCCTGTCCATCACCGACTCCCAGAGTTTATTCAAACTCATGTTCATTGAGTCAGTGATGCCATCCAACCATCTCATCCTCTGTCGTCCCCTTTTCCTCCCGCCTCCAATCTTTCCCAGCATCAGGGTCTTTTCAAATGAGTCAGTTTTTTGCATCGGATGGCCAAAGTATTGTAACTTCAGTTTCAGCATCATTCCTTCCAATGAATATTCAGGACTGATTTCCTTTAGGATGCACTGGTTGGATTTCCTTTATATCCAAGAGACTCTAAAGAGTTTTCTCCAACATCACAGTTCAAAAACATAAATTCTTCCACACTCAGTTTTCTTTATAGTCCAATTCGCACATCTATACTTGACTACTGGAAAAACCATAGCCTTGACTAGATAGACCTCTGTTGGCAAAGTAATTTTTCTGCTTTTTAATATGCTGTCTAGGTTGAACCTAACTTTCCTTCCAAGGAGTAAGTGTCTTTTAATTTCATGGCTGCAATCACCATCTGCAGTGATTTTGGAGCCCCCCAAAATAGTCTCTCATTGTTTCCACTGTTTCCCCATCTATTCGCCATGAAGTCACAGGATTAGATGCCGCGATCTTAGTTTTCTCAATGTTGAATTTTAAGCCAACTTTTTCACTCTCCTCTTTCACTTTCATCAAGAGGCTCTTTAGTTCATTACTTTCTGCCATAAGGGTGGTGTCATCTGCATATCTGAGGTTACTGATATTTCTCCCGAGAATTTTGATTCCAGTTTGTGCTTCATCTAGCCTGGCATTTCACATGATGCACTCTGCATATAACTTAAATAAGCAGCGTGAAAATATACAGCCTTGACGTACTCCTTTCCCAATTTGTAACCAGTATGTTGTTCCATATCTAGTTCCAACTGCTGCTTTTTGACCTGAATACAGATTTTTGCAGGTCAGGTGGTATCCCCATCTCTTGAAGAATTTTCCACCGTTTTTTGTCATCCACACAGTCAAAGGCTTTGGCATAGTCAATAAAGTGGAAGATAATTTTCTGGAACTGTCTTGCTTTTTCAATGATCCAACGGATGTTGGCAATTTGCTCTCTGGTTCCTCTGTCTTTTCTAAATCCAGCTTGATCATCTGGAAGTTCATGGTTCACTTACTGTTGAAGCCTGGCTTGGAAAATTTTGAACATTACTTTTCTATCATGTGAGATGAGTGCAAATGTGTGGTACCTTGATCATTCTTTGGCATTGCCTTTCTTTGGGGTTGGATTGAAAACTGATCTTTTCCAGTACTGTGGCCACTGCTGAGCTTTCCAAATTTGCTGGCATATTGAGTGCAGAACTTTCACAGCATCATCTTTTACGATTTGAAATAGCTCAACTGGAATTCCATCACCTCAGTTAGCTTTGATCATAGTGATGCTTCCTAAGGCACACTTGACTTCACATTCCTAGATGTCTGGCTCTAGGTAAGTGATCACACCATTGTGGTTATCTGGGTCATGATGATCTTTTTTGTATAGTTCTGTGTATTCATGCCACCTCTTCTTAATCTCTTCTGCTTCTGTTAGGTCCATACCATTTCTGTCCTTTATTGTGCCCACCTTTGCATGAAAATTTCCCTTGGTATCTCTACTTTTCTTGTAGAGATCTCTAGTCTTTCCCATTCTATTGTTTTCCTCTATTTCTCTGCATTGATCACTGAGGAAGGCTTTCTTATCTCTCCTGGCTATTCTTTGGAACTTTGCATTCAAATGGGTATGTCTCTCCTTTACTCCTTTGCCATTCCCTTCTCTTCTTTTCATAGTTATTTGTAAGGCCTCCTCAGACAGCCATTTTGCCTTTTTGCATTTCTTTTTCTTGGGGATTATCTTGATCACTGTCTCCTGTACAATGTCATGAACCTCTGTCTATAGTTCTTCAGGCATTCTCTCAATAAGATCTTATCCCTTGAATCTATTTGTCACTTCCACTGTAATGTCATAAGGGATTTGATTTACATCATACCTGAATGGTCTGGTGGTTTTCCCTACTTTCTTCAATTTAAATCTAAATTTGGCAATAAGGAATTTGTGATCTGAGCCACAGTCAGCTCCCAGTCTTGTTTTGGCTAACTGTACAGAACTTCTCCATCTTTTGCTGCAAAGAATATAATCAATCTGATTTCAGTATTGACCATCTAGTGATGCCCATGTGTAGAGTCTTCTCTAGTGCTGTTTGAAGAGGGTGTTTTCTATGACCATTGCGTTCTCTTGGCAAAGCTCTATTAGCCTTTGACCTGCTTCATTCTGTACTCTAAGGCCAAATTTGGCCGTTACTCCATGCATTTCATGACTTCCTACTTTTGCATTCCAGTCTCCTATGATGAAAAGGACATCTTTTTTGGGTGTTAGTTCTAGATGGTCTTCTAAGTCTTCATAGAACCATTCGACGTCAGCTTCTTCAGCATTACTGGTCAGGGCATAGACTTGGATTACTGTCATATTGAATTGTTTGCCTTGGAAATGAACAGAGATCATTATGTTTTTTTGAGACTGCATCTAAGTACTGCATTTCAGACTCTTTTGTTGACTATGATGGCTACTCCATTTCTTCTAATGTATTCTTGTCCATAGTAGTAGATATAATGTTCATCTGAGTTAAAGTCTCCCATTGGAGTCCATTTTAGTTCACTGATTCCCAAAATGTCGATGTTCACTCTTGCCATCTCCTGTTTGACGATGCCCAAGTGGCCTTGATATGTAGACCTAACATTCCAGGTTCCTATGCGATATTTCTCTTTACAGCATCGGACTTTACTTCCATCACCAGTCACATTTGCAACTGGGTGTTGTTTTTTCTTTGGCTCATCCCTTCCTTCTTTCTGGAATTATATCTCCACTGATCTCCAGTAGCATATTGGGCACCTACCAACATGGGGAGTTCATCTTTCAGTGTCCTATCTTCTTGCTTTTCATACAGTTCATGGGGTTCTCAAGGCAAGAATACTGAAGTGGCTTGTCATTCCCTTCTCCAGTGGACCACGTTTTGTCATGATTATTGGAAAAACCATAGCTTTGACTATATTGATTGCAAATTGATGTCTCTGTTTTTTTAATACACCATCTAGTTTTGTCACAGCGTTTCTTCCAAGAAGCAAATATCTTTTAATTTCATGGCTGCAGTCATTGTCCACAGTGATTGTGGAGCACAAGAAAATAAAATCTATCGTTGTTTCCATTTTCTCCCCAACTATTTGCTGAGAAGTGATGGGACTAGATGCCATGATTTTCAATTATTGAATATCGAGCTTTAAGCCAGCTTTTTCACTCTCCTCTTTCACTTTCATCAAGAGGTTCTTTAGTTCCTCTTTGCTTTCTGCCATTAGGGTGATGTCATCTGCATATCTGTGGTTATTGATATTTTTCCTGGCAGTTTTTATTCCAGTTTGTGATTCACCCAGCCCAACATTTCAGGTGATATACTCTGCATAATATTTGAATAAGTAGGGTGACAATATACAAGCCTTGACATACTCCTTTCACAATTTTGAACCAGTCCATTGTCCCATGTTCAGTTCTAACCGTTGCTTTTTAACCTGCATACAGGTTTCTCAGGAGGCAGATAAGTTGTTCTTTTATTCCCATCTCTTTAAGATTTTTCCACAGTTTGGTGTGATCCAGACAGTCAAATGCTTTAGTGTAATCAATGAAGCAGAAGTAGTCATTTTTTTCTGGTATTCTTTTGCTTTTTCTGTGATGCAACAGATGTTGGCAATTTGATCTCTGACTCTTCTTCCTTTTCTAAATCCAACTTGCACATCTGGAAGTTCTCATTTCATGTACTGTTGAAGTCTAGCTTGAAGGATTTTGATATTTATCTTGCTAGCAGGTGAAATGAGTGCAATTCTGTAGTAGTTTGAACATACTTTGGCATTGCCTTTGGGATTGGAACAAAAGCTGACCTTTTCCAGTCCTGTGGCCACTGCCAAGTTTTCCCAATCTGCTGGCATACTGAGTGTAGCACTTTAACAGCATCATCTTTTATGATTTTAAATAGCTCTGCTGGAATTCCATGCTTCTCACTTCCATAATATTTTTTCCCTCTGTGCTCCAAAGCACTTCCAGACTCACAATTTATTTTGATTTGAATCCTTGGATAAGTGTTAAGGTTATTCAGGGTTCTCTAGAGAGCCAGAGAAGAAGTGATATTGCAGTCTCAAGTCTAAAAGCAGCAGGGAGGCAGAATTCTGTCTTCTTCAGAGGTCTCAGTCTTTCTTTCAAGACCTTTAACTGATTAGATGAGGCCCATCGATCCCTTCACAGTAACACCTAGACTAGTGTTTGATCAAAACCTGGGTACCATGGCCTAGGCAAATTGATACATGAAATTAATTGTTATAACCAGAAAGGAGGCGAGAATCTAGATCTCCCAGTTTTTATTTTGCTCTTTTCCTTAATACATACCATTTAGAATGCAGATTTGGATTTTCTCATCATCTTACAGAAATATATCTATATATCTAGCAAATTTTTACTTCAACAAAATTCTAACAATACTATCAGAGAAGGTCAGTGTAGTTGGAAGGAGGTGAATATTAAAGCAAACAACATGCAAATAATTAATAACAAGGAACTATTATTTTACATCATGTGACCCCTACCTCAGACTTTTAAATTTTAGTATTATTAGCTCCATACTGTAGAGCTATATGTACAAGGAAGTAGATATTACAAGTGGTTATGATACATTCTCTAGAGCTAAATGGCAAGTGTGGAATTCAAAGGCAGAAATCCATAATTTCAGAGTCTGACCTCTTTTGATTTTAAAATGTTTTGCTTCCTGGAGAAACTTGAAAACAAGATGCATGTTTGAGTTCAGGCTCTATTACTGGCTCACTGTCCTACTTAGCATGTTCCTTAACTGATACAATTACCAGTTTCTTTCTGTATAAATGATATATATAAGTTCCCAGTTCTCTCTGGTAGGGCTTATTGAGGTCCAGAAGAGAAAATTTATGGGAAAGATTTTTAAACTTTAAAAGTTTTCATATATGAGTTTTTAACTATTATCATGGGAAGATTAGCTCTTTCCCTGGTGTACACTGTTTCAATGGATTATTTTTAAAGTGCAGTTACATGACTATTGCTGATCTTGGAAATCCACATAATTGAAAAATTAGAAGGCCCCAGGGCTTTGCAATTTACACTGATTATTGCTACCTGTATCATATTGGGGAGAACAGCAAAAATTAATTTGAGTTAAGATCAGAAATGTTGACTACTTGATAAGAAATCAAACTTCACTTTCTATAAATTGCAACACTGCATTCAATCACAAAGAAAAATAGTAACAAAATACATTTTAATTTTAAAAGACTGATATTGTCAAGCTGTACGCTTTTACTTTGCTGACACTCAACTGCCACATGATACCTGAAGCAGAATTGGACTTATATGATTAATAGATACATCTCACAATCATTTCTATGGGATGGGCCTGCAGGGCTCCAGTCATTTGGGATTTATTTAACCTCAGTTCTGTGACAGGCAAGCAAGAACTGGAGTTATAGAGCTGCTAAAATTATGACAAAATTCTACAACTTACTTGAAGAGATTTTTTTAAAAAGTAACTTTCATTTTCCCCAAATACAATAAATATCTCAGAGAAGACTGTTCTTTATATTTGACTCCAATAATGAAATCCATAAAGTGCTAAATTAATAAAGTCATTCAGCAGTAGAAATTACAAGAACATTCTATTATTTGTGGTTAATGATACTTTCTGTGGTCAAAACTTTTTGTCTATGTGAAGAAAATTAATTATTAAATATAATAATCTCCTTATTCTAATTATGTTCCTTAAAATATAATTTAGTCACTTTGATATAGTATTTCCAGTGCTGTGAAAATGAAAAGTTGGCAATATATATTGGAATCTCATGCTTTTCTTCATTGCTATATTTTACCTACAAAAATTATATTTCATTTTCTGCTATTTATTGAATAGATTACATTGCATTCAGTTTACATACACACAAACACATTTCAATACAGAATGAAAAAAAAAAAACCCACAATATGATTTAGATCAGTCTTCTGAGTAAACTCCAACAATATAACTAATTTTGACTTCTTTTCAACTGTAAATTGACAAAAATCTCAATTTATCTTTGGTCATTTTGTCATCACTCTTCAAGGGGAAGAAGATTACATAAGAATGTGGGTGACATTCTACCCCCACAAAAATTATCCTTTTTTTTTAAAGTTTTTTTTTTTTTTTACTGTCCTCTCTACACAGAGTATTTGAGATACTTTTCTGCTATTTTGTGTTTTGTTCAGCTGTTTTCATTTTTGTTATTGCCTTGTTGGTATATAGATAAGATTGTAGCATTTTTTAAAAATTTGTCTAGTTGGGTAAAGATGCAAATAATGACTCTTATCTGATCTTCTTCACTAACTTCTACCTTGCAGATTATGCATCACAGTTTCTTTAGGGTTACATTACTAGGCATTTTATGTTAGCACTTATGTTCATCTGGTTTCATATCTTGAGACCATAGGTGAGTCCATCTCTATGACTTCATTTCTTCACACTGGTTGTGAACTTTAGCTTCTTATTTGGTCTATTTCCTATTCTTCTGCAGGCCATTGTCTCATTTTAATGGAGGTGTCCCCTCCTTATCCATGATAAAGTGAAAGTGAAAATGTTAGTCACTCAATCCTGTCTGACTTTGCAACCCCATGGACTGTAACCCACCAGGGTCCTCTGTCCATGGGATTATCCAGGCAAGCATACTGGAGTGGACTGTCATTCCTTTCTCCAGAGGATCTTTCCAACCCAAGGATCAAATCCAGGTCTCCTGCATTGCAGGCAGATTCTTTACCATCTGAGCCACCAGGGAGATCCATGATAAAGAGGACTATAAAGACTCTCCTGGCTCAAGCAGAGGGATTTATAGGCATTTACAGAGGCTACCAGTAGAACACATCCAACATTTTGTTATACTAACACTCTTGATTTTTCATAATATGCTTTTTCTAAAATTATTCTTTTTTCCTAAACTTTAAGAGGACGACAGAGGATGAGATGGCTGGGTGGCATCACCGACTCGACGGACATGGGTTTGGGTAGACTCCAGGAGTTGGTGATGGACAGGAAGGCCTGGTGTGCTGCAACTCATGGGGTTGCAGAGTCGGACACGACTGAGTGACTGAACTGAACTGAACTGAATCAACCTAAAAGTAATCTCTGATTATTTGGTTTCCTACTTTCAGAAGCAAACAGTCAGAGAACTGATAAACATAAATACAAATAATGGGAAATGCAGTGAAATATATCTAGTGATCAATTCATTTATCATTTTTGTAGCATAAAGTGCTTACTTACTTTCTTTTTTTTTTTCATTTATCTTTATTAGTTGGAGGCTAATTACTTTACAATATTGTAGTGGGTTTTGTCATACACTGACATGAATCAGCCATGGTTTTACATGTATTCCCCACTTTCTATAAGAATGAATTTAGGGGCAAACAGTGATAGATAAGTATGCTAGCAAAATAAGTAAAGTGTTAGTCTATCAATCAGTAAAATGGTTAATGTGCATTAGATTGGACAGAAAATAAGCAGTAAGGAAGTATAGTTTACTTTTTTAAGTGTGTGGAGGGAAAAGTGAGGAAAATATTGAAGGGAGAAGCTAAATTAAACTATATTTATTTTTAGGCAACAATGTTAATAAACCAAGATTTTTTTTTTTTTTTTATAAGCAAAAAGGTTCCTGGATTTCAAATCCAAGTTGTCCAATTCCTAACTGTGTGACCCTCAGCTTGCTACATAATCACAGCTTTATTGTTTCTAATGAGGGAAAAATAATATCCCCTCTTGGGTTGTTGGGAAGAATAATTGAGAAAAAGTAAGTAAAATGTTTGATACAGTTATTGACTCTAGTATGAACACGGAATATCAAGGGAGTTATTGAAGATGAAGTATTTAGTTCTTTACACTTTCAAAACCTCTCGCAGCCACAACATTCACTTAATATGGCATAAAGTTTAGCTTTGTCTTTTATCCTATTTGTTGACAACTCTCCTTAACCTACTACATTTTCACTGACCTGTGGGAGGTTCCTTGGACATAACAAGATTATTTTATGTCAATATACCTTTAGTAGGTCTCAGGCAGATTCGATCCCTGGGTCAGGAAGATCCCCTGGAGGAGGAAATGGGAATCCATTCCAGTATTCTTGATTGGGAAATCCCATGGACAGAGGAGCCTGGTGGTGGTCTACAGTCCTTGGGGTCGCAAAAGAGTCTGACACAACTTAGTGACTAAACAACAAGCAACAAGTTCTCAATATGTATTTCATAGAGGAACAAATAACCTAATAAAATATGTTAATAATCTATTCCTGAGATGTTTTATCCATGCTTGAATTTTTTTATATTAACTAAGAGTATTTCACTAATTCCTGATAGCACCTCAATTATTCTAATTTTATTTTCTTACTGTTCTTATAAGTCCCCCAAACAAAAATCTTCTCATTCTTTGTTACAGAAAGAAAACATAGTCCCCACAGGGTTAAAACATATTTCATACAGCATTTGGCCCCTGAAAAAAGCAGTTTAGTTTATCTTTAAGTTATTGAAATTCTATTCACATCAATTTGGACCACGGAAAATAATGTTACATTACACAGCTGATGGAGGAGATGAAAAACCTAACCCCAAGGAGGGTGGTGTTACCACTAAGATTCGATATTAACTAGAAATGGGGACTTGAATTTTGTCATGACTTCAGCACTCAGACATCATTCTCTTGACTAACAGAGAAGCTTTCTTTTCATGGATTGATAGGATTTCCAACAGGTTCAGAAGTTGATATTTTAAAAATTTTGCCTCCTATTTGGCAAAAAAAGTCAAGGAAAAGCTGTTGTAATCAATCATACCCAGTGCCAGGAACATATGAAAGCAAGAAGGTTGTTCAGGACCCATATGATTAGAGCCTGGAAGAAAGCAGCTGTCAGAATATAGGAAACATGAGGGATAAACTGGGGAGGTGTGTGTTAACCAGAAAATAAGTAGCATCCACTAAAAAACAAACATATATGCATGTACTATTTCCTCTAATGTTAGCCCATAAAATTATTGGTAGAAAATATATTAGTTAAAAACAGGATTAAGCAGACATGTAGAAAATTATATGCAATGCCATTGTTGTTTATGTGCTAATACATGGATTAAGTTCATTTGTAACAAGAACTACAGTGCTGAAGCAATTCTAGTAGTATCTGGTAGTAAATTGTGCCTAGTTGTGTATGCTAATGTTGAGTCTATCTCACAGAGCTTATCTGTGCTCTCATGTTGAACACCCACATAGACACATTCACTGGGAAAATACTATTTTTTCAAAAATCCTGTGTTCTCTATTGCAGCAAGCTGTCTTTGGGTCCCCAGTATCTAGAGTTACATCTTAAAACTCAAAAGAAATGAACAATGTTAATCACTGTATGCAATAAATGCAAATTTGACTAAACTAAGTTTGTTAAAGTCAGTCTTACTAGATATAGTAAGATAAAACCTGTCTCATATTGTCAAGTGAGAATTTAAAAAATGTGTGTATATTTTTAAATACACCCATTACACAATTTTAATATTTCACTTTAAATAGTTTAGTAGTTCAAGAGTTTCCATGGTACATTTGCACTTCTTTCCTCTGCCTCCAACTATGAACTCTAGATTGTTTCCTTCAGGGAATGAAAAATCCTTCCCAGCACTTTGCTTTTTTCCCTCTATTTTATCACACATCCCATCTTGCTAAGAGACCAAATCCATATTTAAATACTAAAGTGATAAAATACATTTATCAGGGAAAGAAAGTGATATCCTTTATCTGAATCCAAATTGATGGAGACATTTCAAGTTTTATTTGGCAGAAGAGAGCAGATTTTGCAAATAATAAGTTGGAGGAGAATCTCCAGAGCATACTGGGGTATGCCAACTGGAGGCTGGATTTAAATAATTAGTGAAATCACCATTTGTGTGTGAGAAATATGATATTTTTTACTCTGCACATTACTGCTGCAGAGATCAAATCCAAAAAGCTTATCTTCCAGGGACTTTAAGATCCAGCGTCTTGATTGAGCTACAGGGAAATTTTACCTTTAGCTGAGAGTCAGAAGTGATGTTGGTAAAAGTGAATCATTATCTTTGAGGAAAAAACAAAATTAACAATCTCCTCATGGAAAAGCAAAACTTACTAATGAGTGCAAAACATTAGTCAGAGCCAATTTTTTTTTTTTTTCTGTTTTTAATCACCAGATGTGGCATAATATTTTTACAAGTCCACAGTGGGTCCGCTCAGGGTGGGAGGGATCAGTAATGAGGTAACCCTGGGGAACTAGACACACACTATTGTGACTGGCCTAGACTTTTTAGGGGAACAAAGAGGGTGCAGCATTTCCAGCTAAGTAAGATTTGAGGCTTTCTGGAGCTATGCAAGGTAAACAAAATGGACCAGAAATCTATCAGGTCCGGCCTGCAGTATCCCCTTGCAGCTGGATAACAAAAATGTTTTCAAGTTGGAAAAACAACCCCTAGATATCAAATTAATGTCAGTATTACCTCAGTTTAAAGAAATTGTTTTTTTTTTTTTTCCCCCACCTTTCTTGTAGCTTGATGGAAATGAGTATGAAGCATTTTTTTTTATTCCAGCCTATCTTTTTTAATCATTAGTTACACGGATTAAAAAAAATTTTAATAAAAAGATTTTTGTATATGTCTCACTTATTTCTTTACTTACACGTTATAGATAACTCCCTTGTAGTTACTTGCAGTTTACAAGATTTTATTAAAATACTTAATCACACAAACATATCTCCATCCTGCATTTGCCTTAATAAGTTGGTCTTTTTAACCAGGATATGAACTGCTTTTCAGAACATTACTTGGAAATAACTCAGGGAAACAAACAAACAAACTTGAAGATTAAAGACATGCCCCTTGATATTTGCACCATATGTACAATTTTAGTACTCTTTTCATCCATGAGAACTTATGACATGAGTCAATCAATACTAGACTCATCACCCCATCATTATTTACTAAGAACTTTAGAACAACTGTATTACACAATTGTGCATGTATGCTCAGTTGCTGAGTAGTTTCCGACTCTTCACGACCCCATGGAGTATAGCCTGCCAGGTCCTCTGTCCATGCGATTTGCCTGGCAAGAATACTGGAGTGGTTTGCTATTTCTTCCTCCAGGGATCTTTCCAACCTAGGGATTGAACCCACATCTTCTGCATCTAACACATTGGCAGGCAGATTCTTTACCACTGAGACACATGGGAAGCCCAATACACAATTGTATTGATTGGCAAATAAATGGCAGGTAGTTGGATTGGCAGTTTTCTGGTTCTGTAAAAATGATAAAATGGAACATGGTTCCATAGGACCATGCCTCACTGGAGACTAGATTGTGAACCTTCTATGGGATACAAACAGAAAGTAGAACAGCAAGATCTAAGGTGTCTTTTCATCAATAGTTATTATAATTTAAAATAGGGAGGATCTTGTTTAAATATTAGAAGGCTGATACTGGTAACATTGGAACCAATATTGAGAAACTGCACAACACACACAAAAAAGAACTAAGCAAAATCCCAGAACTGACTACTATAACAGCTGGTTCTGAGTTAAGGAGAAATGGTATGTACTTTAGACACTCCAAATTGAAAGCAAAGTCCACAAAATAGAAAGAAAATTTTGATACACTAAGACTTGTAGATAGAAGTTCACATGAAGAGATTGTACTAAGTTTTCTAGTTTTCAAACACTACTTCCTACCCTCTACCCTTAGATAAAATATGAATGGCTTTTAATAACAAAGAATGAAGTGTATATGCATAATTCCCATAATTTTTTAAGATAAATGGATTTTCTCTATGGCAAAGAGGTGGTCAGTATTTATTTATATGATAGGAAAGCAGTCTTGTTTACTTACAGCATCGTTCATGAAGATAGAGCCACAAATTAAACAATGTGAGACTGTTTGCAGATGACATGGTCTTCTACATAGAAAACCCTAAAGACTCCACCAGAAAATTACTAGAGCTAATCAATGAATATAGTAAAGTTGCAGGACATAAAATTAACACACAGAAATCCCTTGCATTCCTATACACTAACAATGAAAAAGCAGAAAGAGAAATTAAGGAAATAATTCCATTCACCATTGCAATGAAAAGAATAAAATACTTAGAAATATATCTACCTAAAGAAACAAAAGACTTATATAGAAAACTATGTAACACTGGATAAAGGAAATCAAAGAGGACACAAATAGATGGAGAAACATGCCATGTTCATGGATTGGAAGAACCAGTATACTGAAAATTAGTATACTAACCAAAGCAATCTATAGATCCAATGCAATCCTTATCAAGCTACCAACCGCATATTTCACAGAGTTAGAATAAATAATTTCACAATTTGTATTGAAATACAAAAAACCTCAAATAGCCAAAGCAATCTTGAGAAAGAAAAATGGAACTGGAGGAATCAACCTGTCTGACTTCAGGCTATACTACAAAGATACAGTCACCAAGACAGTATGGTACTGGCACAAAGACAGAAATATAGATCAATGGAACAGAATAGAAAGCCCAGAGATAAATCCACGCACCTATGGACACCTTATCTTTGACAAAGGAGGCAAGAATATACAATGGAGTAAAGACAACCTCTTTAACAAGTGGTGCTGGGAAAATTGGTCAACCACTTGCAAAAGAATGAAACTAGAACACTTTCTAATGCCATACACAAAAATAAACTCAAAATGGATTAAAGATCTGAATGTAAGACCAGAAACTATAAAACTCCTAGACTAAAACATAGGCAAAACACTCTCTGACATAAATCACAGCAGGATCCTCTATGACCCACCTCCCAGAATACTGGAAATAAAAGCAAAAATAAACAAATGGGACCTAATGAAAATTAAAAGATTTTACACAACGAAGGAAACTATAAGCAAGGTGAAAAGACAGCCTTCAAAATGGGAGAAAATAATAGCAAATGAAGCAACGGACAAAGAATTAGTCTCATAAATATATAAGCAGCTCCTGTAGCTCAATTCCAGAAAAATAAATGACCCAATAAAAAAAATGGGCCAAAGAACTAAACAGACATTTCTCCAAAGAAGACATACAGATGGCTAACAAACACATGAAAAGATGCTCAACATCACTCATCATCAGAGAAACGCAAATCAAAACCACAATGATGTTCCATCTCATGCCAGTCAGAATGGCTGCTATCCAAAAGTCTACAAGCAATAAATGCTGGAGAGGTTGTGGAGAAAAGGGAACCCTCTTACACTGTTGGTGGGAATGCAAACTAGTACAGCCACTATGGAGAAGAGTGTGGAGATTCCTTAAAAAACTGGAAACAGAACTGCCATATGACCCAGCAATACCACTGCTGTGCATACACACTGAGGAAACCAGATCTGAAAGAGACACGTGCACCCCAATGTTCATCGCAGCACTGTTTATAATAGCCAGGACATGGAAGCAACCTAGATGTCCATCAGCAGACAAATGGATAAGGAAGCTGTGGTACATATTCACCATGGATTATTACTCAGCAATTAAAAATAATGCATTTGAATCAGTGCTAATGAGGTGGATGAAACTGGAGCCTATTATACAAAGTGAAGTAAGTCACAAAGAAAAACACCAATACAGTATACTAATGCATATATATGGAATTCAGAAAGATGGTAATGATAACCATATATACAAGACAGCAAAAGAGACACAGATGTACAGAACAGTCTTTTGGACTCTGTGGGAGAAGGAGGGGGTGGGATGATTTGAGAGAATAGCATTGAAACATGTATATTATCATATGTGAAACAGATCACCAGTCCAGGTTCGATGCATGAGGCAGCATGCTCAGGGCTGATGCAGTGGGATGACCCTGAGGGATGGGATGGGAAGGGAGGTGGATGGGGGTTCAGGATGGGGAACACATGTATATCCATGGCTGATTCATGTCAATGTATGGCAAAACCACTACAACATTGTAAAGTAATAAGCCTCCAATTAAAATAAATAAATTTTAACAAATAAATTTAAAAAAATAAATAACGTGAGAGATGATTGTTCTTTTTGAAAATCCTAATTGTTTCCTAGAGTAGAAATTTTGTTTTGGTGGAGATGGATGTGCATGACAGCTAGACTTAGATGGTTCCCAAACTGTTGTCAGAAATTCGATAGTAAATGCCCATATTGGGGAAATAGAGCCATGTGCCTTGGTTACACATGTGAGAAAGCAACAGCCTCAAAGCTCTGTATAGACTGTGTCATGTACGCTAAATTTTGAGTAATCATTACTTAATCTTACAGTTCTTTTATCCTTATTGCAGGATCACTCATTGCTTGAGTTTCTCATTAAGGATTGACAAAATGAAGTGCATAGGTCAAATCCAGTCTCCTAACTGTTTTTGTACTTACAATACATGAGCAAAGAATGCTTTTACATTTTAAATTGGTTAAAAAGAATCAAAAGGAGAATAATCAAAATTTCATGTTCATAATGCTTTATTACAACACAGATAAGCTCATTCTTTTCTGTATTATCTGTGAATGCTCTCATACTTCAGCGGAAAAGCTGAGTAGTTGAGACAGATATATATATATATATATATCAATTTTGCCTCTTGGCTTGCAAAACCTGAAATATTTGGTGAAAAACTTTGCTGAGGTCTGTCCTAGTTTTTGAAATATTAGATTACTCGGTGGCAGAAAGTAAATTTTGAGATTTCTTGCATTACATGTAATTTATATCAATAAAATAGAACCAGCTTCTCTTTTGAATATCAAGTCTTACAGATGGTAAGGTTATATCTCTTGACTTATAGAAAAATTCAAAAAAAAAAAAAAAAAAGGAAAAAAGAAAAACTTATACTCTTTCTTTAGAAAAAATGATGGCTAACTTGCCCCAATTTTTGGAAATGCTGTCATACCTACCATTCAGAATTCAAAAAAAAACTATAAAATTCTGCTTGAGCATTTACGTCAAGTATTCATTTCCATATTTGGAATGCAATGACTAGGAATATTAATCTCAGGACTTCAAAATTATCTCAATTAAGATTGTGAATCCCTGTGAGTATGTGAGTGTGTAAGCTTTTTTAAAATTTAATAACTTTATAAAATTCTAGGATGAAAGAGGAAATAAATCAGTTTCAAAACTGTTTTATGGTAAAATTTGTAAGACCAATTAAGTGGAAAGGTATCATTAAAGTTATATAATTTATTAATAACAACAATTAAAAGCTATTCTTAGCTGCTCTTCATGGATCACTGCCTTGTCATGGTGAAGTGGCTTACATAACTCAATGAAGCTATGGGCCATGCCACGTAGGGCCACCCAAGACCGACGGGTCATAGTGGAAAGTTCTGACAAAACATGATCCACTGGAGGAGGGAATGGCAAATCACCCCAGCATACTTGCGATAAGAACCTCATGAATTGTATAAAAAGCCAAACAGATATGACACCAAAAGATGAGTCCCGCAGGTCTGGAGATGTCCAGTATGATACTGGGGAAGAGCAGGGGAGAATTACTACTAGCCCAAGAAAGAATGAAGCAATGGACCAAAGTGGACATGATGCTCAGTTGTGGATGTGTCTGCTGATGAACATAAAATCCAGTGATGTAAGAACAATGTTGCATAGGAACATGGAATGTTAGGTCCACGAATCAAAGAAAATTGGATGTGGTCAAGCAGGAGATGGTAAGAATAAACATTGACATCTTAGGAATCAGTGAACTAAAATAGATGGGAATGGGTGAATTTAATTCAGATGACCACTATATCTACTACTGTGGGCAAGAATCCCATAGAAGAAATGGAGTAACCCTCATAATCAGTAAAAGAGTCCAAAATGCAGTACTTGGGTGTAACCTCAAAAATGATAGAATGATCTTTGTTTGTTTCTAAGGTAAGCCATTCAACATTACAGTAATTCAAGTCTATGCCCCTATTACCAGTGCTGAAGTTGATCAGTTCTATGAAGACCTAGAAGACCTTCTAGAATAACACCAAAAACATGTTCTATTCATCATAGGGAGAGACTGGCTGTGGCAATCTGGGTCTTGTTCTGATGGGTGGGGCCATGCTCAGTAAATCTTTAATCCAGTTTTCTGTTGATGGGCAGGGCTGTGTTCCCTCCCTGTTGTTTGGTCTGAGGCCCTCAAAAGGACTTATGCCAGCACTGTTGTATTCAGTATCCCTGACCTCACCGTAGGCCACTTGCCGACCCATGCCTCCATCAGAGCTTCTTGGATGCTCACAGGCAAGTCTATCTTAGTCTCTTGTGGGGTCACTACAACTTTCTCCTGGATCCTTGTGTGCACAAGGTTTTGTTTGTGCCCTCTGAGGTTTGTTTTGTCAGTTTCCCCAGTCATGTAGTTCTATAATCAAATCCCACTAGCCTCCAAAGTCAAATTCCCTAGGGGTTCTCAGTCCCTTTGCCGGATCCCCAGGTTGGGAAATCTGTTGTGGGCCCCAGAACTTTTCTAACACTGCGAGAACTTCTTTGGTATAATTGTTCTCCAATTTGTGGTTCATCTGCTACACGGCTGTAGGGTGGGGTTAATGGCAACTTCCTCCAAGAGGACTGAAAAGACAGACTGTGCCAACCAGGTCTGCAGCAGTCAGAGCCCCTGTCTCTGTGGCAGGCCACTGCTGACCCACGCCTCTGCAGCAGACGCTAACATTTAAAGACAGGTCTGGCTCAGTCTGTGGGGTCTCTGGACCCTGGTGTGCACAAGATTTTGTTTGAACCCATCAAGCATCTCTGGCTGGTATGGGCTTTGGTTCTAAATGTGATTTCACACCCCCCCCCCATTTTGTTGAGGCTTCTCCTTTGCCCTTGGGTACGTGGTATCTTTTTTTGCTGGGATCCAATATTCTTCTGTCGATGGTTGTTCAGCAGCAAGTTGCAGTTTTGGAGCTCTCCCAGGAGAAGATACATGCTCACACTTCTACTCGGCCATCATAATTCCCCTTCAGCCTATCCCTCCCAATAGGAAGCTTCCACGAGTCTCTTATCCTTATCTATCAAAGGGTAGACAGAATGAAAACCACAGTCACAGAAAACTAACCAAACTGATCACATGGATCACAGCCTTGTTCAACTCAATGAACCCATGAGCCATGCCATGTATGGCTATGCAAGATGGATGGGTCATGGTGGAGAGTTCTTGCAAAACGTGGTCCACTGGAGAAGGGCATAGCAAACCACTTCAGTATTTTTGCCTAAGAACCCTATGAATAGTATGAAAAAACAAAAGACATGACACTGAAAGATGCACTCACCAGGTTGGTAGAAGCCCAGTAAGCTACTAGAGAAGAGGGGAGAAATAACTCCTGAAAGAATGAAGGGACAGAGTCAAAGTGAAAACAATGCCTACTTGTGGATGTGACTGGTGATGGAAGTAGAGTTCAATGCTGTAGGAACAATATTGCATAGGGACCTGAAATGTTAGGTCCATGAATCAAGGTAGATTAGAAGAGGTCAAACAGGAGATGGCAAGAGTGAACATAGATATTTTAGGAATCAGGGAACTAAAATGGACTGGAATGGGTGGATTTAATTCAGTTGATCATTATATCTACCACTGTGGACAAGAATCTGATAGAAGAAGTGGAATAGCCCTCATAGTCAACAAAAGAGTCCATAATGCAGTACATGGATTCAATCTCAAAAACAACAGAATGATCTTTGTTTCCAAGGCAAAGCATTCAATATCACAGTAATTCAAGTCTATGCCCCAACCTCTGATGCTGAAGAAGCTGAAGTTGAATGGTTCTGCAATGACCTACAAGGCCTTCTAGAAAAAACACCAAAAAAAGATGTCCTTTTCATCATAAGGGACTGGAATACAAAAGTAGGAAGTCAAGAGATACCTGGAGTACAAGTTTGGCCTTGGAGTACAAAATGAAGCAGGGCAAAGGCTAACAGAGTTTTGCCAAGAGAACGCACTGGTCATAGCGAACACCCTCTTCAAACAGCACAAGAGAAGACTCTACACATAGACATCACCAGATGGTTAATACTGAAATCAGATTGATTATATTATTTGCAGCCAAAGATGGAGAAGTTCTATACAGTCATCAAAAACAAGACCAGGAGTTGACTGTGGCTCAGATCATGAGCTCCTTATTGCCAAATTCAGACCTAAATTGAAGAAAACAGGGGAAACCACTAGAGCATTTAGATATGACCTAGGTCAAATCCCTTATGATTATACAGTGGAAATGACAAATAGATTCAAGGGATTAGATCTGACAGATGGTGTCTGAAGAACTATGGGTGGAGGTTCATAACATTGCGTAAGAAGTAGTGATCAAAACCATCCCCAAGAAGAAATAATGCAAAAAGGCAAAATGATTGTCTGAGGAGGCCTTACAAAGAGCTGAGAAAAGAAGAGAAGTGAAAGGCAAAGGAGAAAAGGAATGTTACACTCATCTGAATGTGGAGCACCAAAGAATAGCAAGGAGAGATAAGAAAGCCTTCCTCAGTGATCAGTGCAAAGAAATAGAGGAAAACAACAGAATGGGAAAGACTAGAGATCTCATCAAGAAAAGCAGAGATACCAAGGGAAATTTTCATGCAAAGATGGGCACAATAAAGGACAGAAATGGTATGGACCTAACAGAAGCAGAAGATATTAAGAAGAGGTGGCAAGAATACACAAAGGAATTACACAAAAAGATCTTCATAACTCAGATAACCACAATGGTGTGATCACTCACCTAGAGCCAGACATCCTGCACAGCAAGTCAAGTGGGCCTTAGGAAGCATCACTACAAACAAAGCTAGTGGAGGTGATGGAATTCCAGCTGAGCTATTTGAAAATATTAAAAGATGATGCTGTGAAAATGCTGCACTCAATATGCCAGCAAATTTGGAAAACTCAGCAGTAGCCACAGGACTGGAAAATATCAGTTTTTGTTATAATCCCAAAGAAGGGCAATGACATTGAATGTTCAAACCACTGAACAATTGCACTCATCTTGCATGCTAGCAAAGTAATGCTCAAAAAACTCTCCAAGTGAGGCTTCAACAGTATATGATCCAAGAACTTCCAGATGTTCTGCTGGATTTAGAAAAGGCAGAAGAATCAGAGATCAAATTTCCAACATCTATTGGATCATAGAAAAAGCAAGGGAATTCTGTAAAAACATCTAACTTCTTCATTGATATGCTAAAGCCTTTGACTGTATGGATCGCAACAAACTGTGGAACATTCTTCAAGAGATGGGAATACAAGAACACTTTACCTACCTTATGAGAGGTCTGTATGCAGGTGAAGAAGCAACAGTTAGAACTGGACATGGAACAGCAGATGGGTTCCAAGTTAAGAATGGAGTATATCAAGGTGGAATTTTGTCACCCTGCTTATTTAACTTATATGCACCATACATCAGGCGAAATGCCAGGCTGGATGAAGCAGAGGCTGGAATCAAGATTGCTAGGAGATATATCAATAACCTCAGATATGCAGGGGAAACATCCTTATGGCAGAAAGTGAAGAGGAACTAAAGAGCCTCTTGATGAAACTGAAAGAGAAGATTGAACAAGCTGGCTTAATACTCAACATTCAAGAAACAATGATCATGGCATCTTGCCCCATCAATCACTTCATGGCAAATAGATGGGGAAACAATGGAAACTGTGAGAGACTTTCTTTTCTTAGGCTCCAAAATCACTGCAAATGGTGACTGAAGCCTTGAAATTAAAAAATGCTTGCTCCTTGAAAGAAAAGCTATGATCAAAGTATATAGCATATTAAAAATAGAGACATTACCTTGTCGAGAAAGGTCCATATAGTACTAGCTAAGATTTTTTTCAGTAGTCATGTATGAATGTGATAGTCGGACAATACAAAAAGCAAAGTGCCAAAGAATTGATGCTTTTGAACTGTGGCATTGGAGAGTCTCTTAGACTGCAAGGAGATCAAACCAGTCAATCCTAGTGGAGATCAGTTCTGAATGTTCATTGGAAGGACTGATGCCGAAGCTGAAGATCCAATACTTTGGCCACCTGAAGCAAAAAATGAATCATTAGAAAAGACCCTGATGCTGGGAAAGATTGAAGGCAGGAGGAAAAGGGGACACCAGAGGAGGAGAGTTGGTTAGCATTACTGACTCGATGGACATAAGTTTAAGCAAGCTCTGGGATTTGCTGATGGAGAGGGAAGCCTGGTGTGCTACATCCCATGGAGTTGCAAAGAGTTGGACACGACTGAGCAACTGAACTAATTCATCTTTGGGGGTTGGAATGCAAAAGTAGGAAGTGTAGAGATAGTTGGAATGACAGGCAACTTTGACCTTGGAGAAAAAAATGAAGCAGGGCAGAAAGACTAATTGAATTCTGCCAAGAGAAGGCACTGGTCATAACAAGTACCCTTTTTCAAAAAGAGACGACTTTACCCATGGACATCACCAAATGGTCAATACCAAAATCAAATTTGTTACATTCTTTATTGCCAAAGATGGAGAAGCTGTATATGGTCCACAAAAACAAGACCTGGAGATGACTGTGGCTCAGATCCTCAAATTTTCACAGCAAATTTCAGACTTAAACTAAAGAAAGCAGCGAAACCACTCAGCCAGCCAGATATGACTTAAATCAAATCCCCTATGAATATGCAGTGGAGGTAATGGATAGATTCAAGGGATTAGATCTAGTTAACAGTATGCCTGAAGAACTACGGACAGAGGTCCATAATACTGTTCAGAAGTCAGTAAACTAAACCATCCCAAAGAAACAAAAATGCAAGAAAGCAAAGTGGTTACCTGAGTAGGCTTTACAAATAGCTGAAGAAAGAAGAGAAGCAAAAGGCAAGGGAATAAGGGAAAGGTACACCCTTTAAATGTACACCCAATTAAATGTAGAGTCCCAAAGAATAGCATGGAGAGACAAGAAGGCCTTCTTCAATGAACAGTGCATAAAACTAGAAGAAAACAATAGAAGGGAAAAGACTAAATATCTCTTCCAGAAAATTGGAAATATCAAGGGAATATTTTGCCCAAAGATGGGCACAATAAAGGACAGAAACAGTAGAGACCTAGTAGGCACTGGAAAGATCAATAAGAGATGGAAATAATACATGGAAGAACTATACAAAAAAAGATCTTTTTGAACTGGATTATTATGATGGTGTGGTCAGTCATCTAAAGCCAGACATTCTGGAGTGAGAAGTCAAGTGGGCCTTAGAAAGCACTGCTGTTAGTAAAGCTAGTGCATGCAATGGAATTCCAGTAGAACTATTCAAAACACTAAAGAATGATGCCATCAAGGTGTTGCATTCAATATGTCAGCAAATCTGGAAAACCAGCAGTGGCCACAGGACTAGAACGGACCAAACCTTATCCTAATTCCCAAGAAAGGTAGTACAAAGAATGTACTAATCATCAATTGCACTCATCTCCAATGTTAGTAAGGTCATGCTTAAAATCTTGCATGCTAGACTTCAGCATTATGCAAACCAAGAACTTCCACATGTCCAACCTGGGTTTAGAAAAGGAAGAGGAACCAGAGATCAAATTGACAACATTCGTTGGATCACAGAGAAGGCAAAAGAATTCCAGAAAAACACCTATCTCTGTTTTATCGACTATGCTAAAGCCTTTGACTGTGTGGATCATAACAAACTGTGGAAAGCTCTTAAAGAGATGAGAATACCAGAGCATCTTACCTGTCTCCTGAGAAACCTGTATACAGGTCAAGAAGCAAGTTAGTACCCTGTAGGAACAACCAGGGTTTCCCTGTTAGCACTAGGGGTAAAGAACCTGCCTACCAATGGTGGAGACATAAGAGACATGGGTTTCATCCCTGGGTTGGGGAGATTCCTTGGAAGAGAGTATGGCAACCCACTCCAGTATTCTTGCCTGGAAAATCCCCATGGATGGAGGAGCCTGGTAGGCTACAGTCTGTGGGGTCACAAAGGGTCAGACATGACTGGAGCAACTCAGCAGCAGTAGCAGCAGAATGGAACAACTAATTGGTTCAAGGTTAAGAAAGGAGTATGACAGATTGTCTGCTATCACCCTGTTTGTTTAACCTATATGCTGAGCACATCATGAGAAATGCTGGGCTGAATGAGTTACAAGCTGGAATCAAGATAGGCTGGGAAACATTAACAACCTCAAACATATGGATATCATCACTCTAATGGCAGAAAGTGAAGAGGAACCAAAGAGCCTCTTGATGAGGGTGAAGGAGGAGAGTGAAAGAGCTGGCTTAAAATGAAATGTTTAAAAAAAAAACTAAGATCATAGCATCCAGCCCTATTGCTTCATGACAAATAGAAGGGGAAAAGTGTAGGTGGTGATAGATTTACTTTTCTTGGGCTCTAAAAGTCACTGTGGATGGTGACTGCAGCCTCTGAAATCAGAAGATGATTGCTTCTTGGCAGGAAAGCTATGGCAAACCTAGACAATGTGTTGGAAAGTAGAGACATTATTCTGTTGACAAAGGTCCTTATAGTCATGGCTATGGTCTTCCCAGTGGTCACGTATGGTTTGTGAAAGCTAGACTATAAAGAAGGCAGAGAACCAAAGAATTGATGCCTTTGAACTGTGATGCTAGACAAGACTCCTGGAAGTCCCCTGGACAGCAAGGAGATCAAACCAGTCAATCTTAAGAGAAATCAACCCTGAATATTCATTGGAAGTTCTGATGCCGAAGCTGAAGCTTCAGTATTTTGGTCATTGGATGCAAGCAGATGACTCATTGGAAAAGTCTCTGATGTTGGGAAATACTGAGTGTAGAAGAAGAGGGCATCAGAGGATGAGATGGCTGGATGGCATCATCAATGCAATGAACATGAACTTGGGTAAACTTCAGGAGATAGTGAGGCACAGAGAGGCCTGGTATGCTGTAGCTCATGGGGTCATAAAGACAGACTTGACTGGGTGACTGAACAACAACATGCTTAGCTGGCCAGGCTGAACAAAAACTATGTATATCAAAATATACTCAAAAACCATTATCTTGAGTGAAAAACACCAAGTTGAGAAACACCAGGGTATTAATCATCTTGCCCCACATTATGCTGTGGTCACAAACAACCTTAAATCTCAGTGTCCCTGTAACAACAAAGTTTATGTCTCATTCATGTCACACATCGGTTGCCGGTCACTTGTCATCCTGTGGGACACGTCCTCTATCCTGAGTCCCTGCCTGAAGCAGCAGCCCTTACCTTTGATTTGTGACTCAGCAAGAACAGAATCACGTAATGTCATTTAAGCTTTCAGTTTGGAGAGAGTCAGTCACATAGCCAAGCTGACTTCAGTGGGCTGGAAAAGGGCAAGGCAGCACTGCACCCTTGGAGACTGAAGTAGATGTATAATTCTCTGAAAGGAAACACAGCCGATCATTAGGAATACCCACAGACTCTTCCACAATAAATGGAGTATGACATTTAAGACAAAAATCCCTGAATACCTTACATCTAGCTATAGATGCACTTAGTAAAATATATAAAAGTATTTACTACAATATAACATAATCAACTTTGATTTGGGGCTGGGTAGTAAGAGAATGGACTAGAGAAGAACAACAAAGTGAATGCTGTAATTATTAAAAGCTTTTAATTATTACAGCTTAATTATTTTAATTATCACAGCTTTTAATAATCATCAAGAACAAATACCTTGTTAGGTTTTATTATTTGAGGCAAGATCTCAGAAGCATTTGTTATATTTTTCTCAAGTTTTGGTATTAATAAATAAGATAGAGAAGAAGACTATGGAAAAAGCAATCAATTAATGCTTTCTTTTCATTATAAGGGGCTTCTCTGATAGCTCAGTTTGTAAAGAATCCACCCGCAGTGCAGATGACCCCGGTTTGATGCCTGAATTGGGGAGATCTGCTGAAGGGCGGAGAAGGCAATGGCACCCCACTCCAGTACTCTTACCTGGAAAATCCCAAGGACGGAGGAGCCTGGTAGGCTGCAGCCCATGGGGTCGCAAAGAGTCCGACACGACTGAGCGACTGCACTTTCACTTTTCCCTTTCATGCATTGGAGAAGGAAATGGAAACCCACTGCAGTGTTCTTGCCTGGAGAATCCCAGGGATAGGGGAGCCTGGTGGGCTGCCGTCTATGGGGTTGCACAGAGTCGGACACGACTGAAGCGACTTAGCAGCAGCAGCAGCTGAAGAAGGAATAGGCTACCCACTCCAATATTCTTGAGCTTCCCTTGTAGCCCAGCTGGTAAAGAATCTGCCCACAATGAGGGAGACCTGGGTTTGATTCTTATGTTGGGAAGATCCCCTGGAGAAAGGAAAGGCTACCCACTCCAGTGTTTTGGCCTGGAGAATTCCATGGACTACAGAGTCCATGGAGTCACAAAGAGTCACACTCAACTGAGCCATTTTCACTTTTCATTCCAAATAGTCTCTTGCTCAACTAATTATTACAACATTTACCAATTTCACTTCTGTATTTTTTTCAAATTAAGAAAAAAACATAATTTGTATCATGTGAAAAATAATTTATATTACCCCATAATTAAGACCAACTAAATGCTGTGTGGGGAAACAAAGTCTACTAAAATTACTTGTCTGAATAGAAGTTTTTTTGATAGCTTTATGTTACCACTTTGTCCAAGACTGGCTTAAATATTCCCGGAATTAAATGTAGAAAAACGTGTTTAATAGGAGGGGTTTTTGTGATTAGTATGAAGGATATTACAGCTTTTAATTTGTATTCTCTTTCCATATGATCTTATCTAAAATGCCCTTTCTCTCAACTGGCCATTAAGAAAGCTTGAGTGGACTTTTTCATATTACCTTGAAATATGTGTAAATAAAGCAGTGATGTCCTACCTATGCTGAATATGCATTTCTTTTCTAATAGACAATTTAAAATTAATGACAAAAACTTGAAGGTTATTATCAGCTATACTATCAGCTGAATATTTAAAATATGTGGTACATTCTATAATCATCTTTCAAAGCAGTGTATTCTTCATAGTTCCTTGAGAAAACTGATTGTTCTAGGAACAAGCATAAATATGTTTTTCAAGATCTGAGAATGAAATTATTCCTTCAGTGATTAAGTCAGGAAAAGGCAGTGTGAGGTACAGTAAGCATTAAAACTTCTATAAAACATTAAAACTCAGTTTCATAGAGTAGCTGAAAAACAGGGTGCCAGTGAATGGGGGCTGGAGGTGTAAAGGTAGACATTTCTTACAAAGGGCCAGAATTTCACTCAGTTTTGTAGCAGGCATTATACTTCCAAATCCTAATGCTTTCATATGTTATTTAAAACCCATGAATATCAAGAGACTTTGTTCTTACTGCTGCCAACTGGGGCACCTGATCCTCTACTCCTAATTCATCTCATGGGGGACCTAACTACTTTGTTTCCTTTTGTAAGAGTTGTTCTCTCAGGAAAACCCAACCCATGAGTTCCAGGACACAACCTGCAGGAATTTAGGCTCAGTCTTTCTTCTTTCAACATTTCACTCATGCCTACCACCTGAGTCTCATTTAACTCAGACTCAATCCCTTATGATCCTATATGCAACTTGACCTCAGGATTTTGCATCTCTTCTTTGCCATTGTACTTGAACTCATCATAATAAGTAGCATATGAAAGGCACATGGTACACTATAAATATTTGGGGAATGAATGTATAGATGACCTGGATTTCCTACTCTCTCAAACAGTCAATGATGAGAAAATTATTCAGTGCATGATTACAAATCCTCATTTCACTTATAACTAAAATCTGTTTGAAAATTTAAGCATTTGAATATTATCTAATGTTAGATAGTTATCAATGTTCTAATCATCTCATAAATCATCTGAAGATTTGGAAAGCCTTAATTCTTTTAAAAGCATCAGTCAATAAACTATACAAATTGAAGGAAAATCACTGCCTTTCTGAAACAAATATTTAGGAGACTATTTCCAAAGAATACTTTCCAAAGTCATCTTATGTTTGACGTGTATGTAATGTGCTGGGTTTTTACTTGTACTCAGCAGAAGGATAAGGAAAAGCCCATCTATTCCATCTACCTGGAATGAAAGTTCGTACAAATTTAGTTTTGATGTTGTGCATGGAACAGGTCTTTTCCTTTTTTTTTTTTCCCTGTATACAAGAGTCCCTTTTGAAACATAAAACCTTAATTTTGTCACATTTAAAAATTGATTTCCCTACTTAGTTTGGCACAAGATTAAGCTTACATTTAGAAATTTCATCTATGTGTTCTTTTATTGAACAATTGAAATTATAAAGTCTGCAGTTTATATGCAGTATTGTTTTAAGAGATGTCTCTTTGGAATATGAATACTTTCCAGACTTTATAGTAAGTTTCATTTATAATATTTCAACTTAAAAACAATAGAAGACTTTCTCAAAACCCTGACCTTAATATTTTCTAAACTTTGCATTTATCACATGTTTCTGAAGTTTAGTGGATAACTTAATTAACAGAGGTATATGGCAGAGTAATTTTTGACACAGAAATTATATTAAGGTGCATTATAATGTTTTACACATGACCAATATCTTCTTAATTTAACGGAAAAAGATATTTGAGAGCAAGTTGTGCTGAGTAACATAAATTTGCATAGAGTCTTAGGAAATAAAAGTTAAATGATCATCCTAAATATATTCTTTAAAATATATTCCCAACTAATTATGTGCTTGATAAAGTTGTTTATTATAAAAAATAAAATACAGAGCATATCATTCAGAGGTACTAAATATTCCCTGGAAATTAATTCAATAAATAAGAAAATTAAACTAGAAAAATACTTTTCAATGGAAGAGTGTGAATATACACACACAATTCAATGATATATTGATAAATCAAATATGTGTCTCTCAATAATAAATGGCAAAATGCCTCCAATTACTTTGTGTATTATGTTAATTGTCAAATTTTTCATAATTACTATGGTGTAAATTACTGTGTTTCTGTTATGTCACAATGGTTTTCTGCAAAATAATGCATTCACTAATCAGCTTTTTTCTTTCATTATTCACCAGTCAACTGAAATAAAGAATCCTCACTCATTTGACATTTAGTGAAAAATAAACAAATCTGCTGTTGTTTTATGCACTATAATTTTAAAAATATTGATAAAAAAGGAAAACAAACATCTAGACAGTTTGTCTATCTTTCCACTGATTAGCTCTGAACTTTGATGGTATCTATTGTGTAGAACATGTGCTGTTAGCTACATAATTAACTCTACTCAAGCTTAACTAAACACATCATTTTGCTTCAAAGAGAATATTTTTATTTTTCACTGTTTCCTAACTTTATTTTGCTTTGACAAATAATTTAATGTCATAAATAATCATAAAATATAGAAATATTATTTATATGTAACATGGATTATTTAATTATACTTAAAAACAATATATACCTAGGACTTATTTCAACATGAGCATGTCAAAATATTTTGTTGCAAAAAATGAAATTAGTTTCTAAATAATGAATCATCATAAAAGAATTAATCTTATTACTTTAATGACAAACTTTAAATTTAGATATTGCATATTTTCATATTCAAGAATTCATCAAGAACTTTGATGAAATATAGCATTCTGCACCATTTTATATAGTATGTTATCACTTTGGTGCAAGAATTCTACCAAAAGTCATTATAGAATATAGCAATCTAGTAATATTAATCTATTATTGTATAGAGGACATTAGTGTTAAGAACCATAGGAATACATAGATATATGAAAAAACTTTCCAAATATATGATAAAACAAAGTATAATATATATTTTAGAAGCAATTAATTCTTTATAAATTATTGGAATATTATAAGCTTCTAGTAATATTTACTAATATTTAAAAGAAGTATTTGTGAGTGGAACATGATATAATGTTGAAATCCTCTTTTATAAAACAGCTCACTATTATCTTGATTTAACATAAAAAATACTGTATATATTTTTTAGCATTTGCAAAGCCAATGGAAAAACATAGCCTTGAATTTCAATGGAAAGTCTTTTTAAAGTGTTAAACAGGGTTCTCCATAAATTCATGTCCACCCAGAGTGTTAAATTTGACCTTATTTGGAAACAAGGTCTTTGCAGATACAACTACTTAATATGGACTCATATTGGATTAGGTTATGACTGGTTTTCTTATAGGAAGATCATGTTAGGGCTCTTTCTGCTAATGAGCCTTTGTTCTTATTTGTTATATGTTGACTTGTGTTCTCCAAAATTCATATGCTGAAGTCCTAACCTTTCATTTATAATGTGACTGTATATGTGGATAGGACTTTTAAAGAGGTAGTTAAGTTAAAATGTGGTGGTGTAGGTGGGTACTAATCCAATATCCCTGGTGTCTTTATAAGAGGAGATTAGTACACAGACATTGCACAGAGGGAAGACCATGTGAAGGCATAAGAAGACTATTATCTACAAGTCAAGGAAAGGGCCTCAGAAGAAACCAACCTAATATCTTAAACTTGAACTTTTAGCCACCAGAATTGTGAGGAAATATATTTCTTCTAAGTAAGCCACTGAGTATCTAACATTTTGTTATGGCAGTCCTACCATAAACATTTATTTATGTATGTATGGAGTCTGCAACTCCTATTTTATTCCATGGGATTTAACCCACCACTATTATTAACTACAAGAGACAGAAGAGATGTGGGCTCGATCCTGGTGGGGAAGATCTCCTGGAGGAGGACAAGGCAACCCACTGCAGTAATCTTGCCTAGAGAACCCCATGGACAGAGGAGCCTGGAAGGCTACAGTCCATAGAGTCACCAAGAAGTGGACATGACTGAAGTGACTTAGCAGCAGCAGCAGCATTAATTACTTTGATGTTTGAAAGTGTGGAAGTATTAGTTGCTCAGTCATGTCAGACTATTTGTAACCCCATGGCCTGGGATTATTTGTAATCCCACAAGGCTCCTCAGTCCATGGGATTCTCCAGGCAAGAGTACTGGAGTGGGTTGCCATTCCCTTCTCCAGGGGATTGAACCCAGGTCTCCCACATGCAGGCAGGTACTTTAGCATCTAAGCCACCAGGGAAGCCAAGTTATCCAGGGAGGTTCCCCTTTAAAGGAGCTTTCTTTTCACTTTGATGTGTCCCAACTGTTCTTTGAACATTTTTTTTTTTTTTTTTTAATGACCCAGCAAGATATTCTAGGTTCATTTCTACTACAGTCCTGAAACTTGGCATTTCTGTGAGGAATAATGGTTGATTTTAGTAAAGGATGCAAAGTAGAAATTTAGATCTGAATGTTCAGTATA
Source organism: Dama dama (assembly GCF_033118175.1). Taxonomy (NCBI): domain Eukaryota; kingdom Metazoa; phylum Chordata; class Mammalia; order Artiodactyla; family Cervidae; genus Dama; species Dama dama. The sequence goes on along the minus strand of NC_083705.1, from coordinate 50,313,329 downwards.
ATCATAGATTCTTGGACTTCTCAGTAGGAACAGCCAAAGAATATAAGTACATTACATATATAACATAGTCATAATTGTAATTGTCAGTTCGACCCCGTGAACCGCAGCACACCAGGCATCCCTATCTGTCAACCACTCCTGGAGTTTACCCAAACTCATGTCCATTGAGTCGGTGATGCCATCCAACCATCTCATCCTCTGTCGGTCCCTTTTCCTCCTGGCCTCAATCTTTCCCAGCATCAGGGTTTTTTTCAAAGGAGTCAGCTCTTCACATCAGGTGGCCAAAGAATTGGCGTTTCAGCTTCAACATTAGTCCTTCCAATGAACACCCAGGACTGATCTCCGTTAGGATGGACTGGCTGGATCTCCTTGCAGTCCAAGGGACTCTCAAGAGTCTTCTCCAACAACACAGTTCAAAAGAATCAATTCTTCGGCGCTCAGCTTTCTTTACAGTCTAACTCTTACATCCATACATGACTACTGGAAAAACCATAGCCTTACTAGACGGACCTTTGCTGACAAAGTAATGTCTCTGTTTTTAATATGCTGTCTAGGTTGGTTATACCTTTCCATCCAAAGAGTAAGCATCTTTTAATTTCATGGCTGCAATCACAATCTGTGGTGATTTTGGAGGCCCCCCAAAATAAAATCAGCCACTGTTTCCACTGTTTCCCCATCTATTTGCCATGAAGTTACAGGACCGGACGCCATAATCTTAGTTTTCTGAATGTTGAGCTTTAAGCCAACTTTTTCACTCTCCTCTTTCACCTTCATCAAAAGGCTCTTTAGTTCTTCTTTATTTTCTGTCATAAGGGTGGTGTCATCTGAATATTGAGGTTATTGATATTTCTCCCAGTAATCTTGATTCCAGCTTGTGCTTCACCCAGCACAGCATTTCTCATGATGTACTCTGCGTATAAGTTAAATAAGCAGGGTGACAATATACAGCCTGATATACTCCTTTTCCCATTTGGAACCAGTCTGTTGTTCCCTGTCCAGTTCTAACTGTTGCTTCCTGACCTGCATACAGATTTCTCAAGAGGCAGGTCAGGTGGTCTGGCATTCCCATCTCTTTCAGAATTTTCCACAGTTTACTGTGATCCACACAGTCAAAGGTTTGGCATAGTCAATAAAGCAGAAATAGATGTTTTTCTGGAACTCTCTTGCTTTTTTTGATGATCCAGCAGATGCTGGCAATTTGATCTCTGGTTCTTCTGCCTTTTCTAAAACCAGCTTGAACATCTGGAAGTTCATGGTTCATGTATTGCTGAAGCCTGGCTAGGAGAATTTTGAGCATTACTTTCCAGTGTGTGAGATGAGTGTAATTGTGCAGCAGTTTGATCATTTTTTGGCATTGCCTTTCTTTGCGACTGGAATGAAAACTGACCTTTTCCAGTCCTGTGGCCATTGCTGAGTTTTCCAAATTTGCTGACGTATTGAGTGCAGCACTTTCACAGCATCATCTTTTAGGATTTGAAGTAGCTCACCTGGAATTCCATCACCTCCATTAGCTTTGTTCGTAGTGATGGTTCCTAAGGCCCACTTGAATTCACACTCCAGCATGTCTGGTTCTAGGTGAGTGAGCATACCATCATGATTATCTGGGTCATGAAGATCTTTTTTGTACAGTTCTTTTGTGTATTCTTGCCACCTCTTCTTAATATCTTCTGCTTCTATTAGGTTCATACCATTTCTGTCCTTTATTGAGCCCATCTTTGCATGAATTGTAATCATAATTATTTCTAAATCTGTTTATATATGTTTAAAAATGAATTATTTAGAATGGAAAGGAAAAGCAGGACATATGGGAAAAGATGATGGTATAGTACAAGGACCGAAGGAAAATATAGGTGAGGGAAAAACTGCTTGTGTATTTTAATTTTTATTATTTTAAAAAGAAATAAGCCTCATGGAGATGACAAGTACATGAGTGTTTTCTATTCTTGAGTTAGAAAATAAGAAGTGACCTGGAAAATGCTCAATTTTAATTCCTATCTGGATGCATAGGTGAAGTGCTGGCTTCCTCCTGCTGCCAATATCAGCAAAGTCCAAACTGGTGGACTCCCCATCCCATTATTGTCAGCTTATTGCCACTTTAGGGCTATAATAAGTGGGAAATCTCTATGATCTTATTGTGTAATCCAAGGAAAGCTTTTTTGGTGGTAAAGTAAGATTTTTATTTTACTTTTCTAAACTTTATTGAGGAATAGTTAAAGGCCAATAAACTGTACCCATTTAAATTGTACAATTCACTGAGTTTGATAGATGCATTCACTCTTGAAATCACTGCCAAAATCAGGACAAAATCAGAACTCCCATCACATACCCTATGTCTTTCCTTTTCTTCTATTTCCTGTGTGCTATGACTACATGCACTATCTGTTAACACAACTATGTTTTGGCTGCCTGTCTTTCTAACTTTCAGGGTTTCTATATGTCCCTGATAGCAAAAGGTTTCTTTGGAATCCTTACCTCAGGATCTTTCCTAATTGAAATCAGCAACTGCAGTACCTTCAACAAGATTAGTAAAGAATATACTCTGTGTTTAATAGAAATATGTTATTACTACACTGCCAAAAGTAGGAATGCATAAGACTTTTTATTCATAAAAATCTAGGTTATATTTTTTCTCTAGAGTAGAGATTATATATGCATAGGAACATGCATATCCACCCACCCCCACCTACACACACATGCACAGGCTCTCAAATAAACACTATAAGGATGTGCTGTAAAACTGTGCAGACCTATCCCATCATTCTAAATCCAGTTTGCGCTTCTGGAAGTTCTCCGTTCATGTATTGCTGAAGCCTAGCTTGAAGGATTTTGAGCATAATCATGCTATTATGCCAAGTCCATATAGTCACAGCTATGGTTTTTCCAGTAGTCATGCACAGATGTGAGAGTTGGACCATAAAAAAGGCTATGCACCAAAGAATTGATGCTTTCAGGCTGTGGTGCTAAAGAAGACACCTGAGAGTCCCTTGGGCAGCAAGGAGATCAAACCAGTCAGTCCGAAAGGAAATCAACCCTGAATAGTTATTGGAAGGACTGATGCTGAACCTGAAACTCCAATACTTTGGCCACCTGATGAGAAGAGATGACTCACTGGAAAAGACCCTGATGCTGGAAAAGATTGAGGGCAAGAGAACAGGGTGACAGAGGGTGAGATGGTTGGATGGGATCACTTATTTCAATGGACATGAGTTTGGGCAAACTCTGGGAGATGGTGAAGGACAGGGAAGCCTGGTATGCTGCAGTTCATGGGATCACAAAGAGTCTGACAGGACAGAACAACAATTCCATCATTCATTACTTTTATTTAATTCACTAGAAATTTTATCTATTCAAAACACTGTTCATATTTTAACCTCTATAATTATAACTTTCCCTCAAAGAAAAATTAATTTTTATTTGCAGTGTCTAATGAGAAAAGTCATGAGCTCCTAAGGTTAGGGTATGTTAGGAAAAACCAATGGTTTAGCTACATTCCTGAAGACAAAGAATACAACAGCTTTTGTTCTTATTTACGCCCAACATCTACTTAATAATCTAGATCATGTATCTTGTTTACCTATTGGATTAGAAATTTTTGAAATTTGTACTTTGAGGAAAAGTCACCTTTGATGCTATTTTTTCCTGTTGGCTCAGACATTATTAAAGAATCTGCCTGTAATGCAGGAAACCTGGTCCCATCCTTGGGTCAGGAAGATCCCCTGGGGAAGGGAATGGCAACCCACTCCAGTACTCTTGCTTAGAAAATCCCACAGACAGAGGAGCCTGGCGAACTACAGTCCATGGGGTTGCAAAGAGTTGGAGACGACTGAGCAACTAGCGTGCGTGTGCACACACACACACACACACACACACACACACACACACACACACACACACACCTCTTTGATGCTGCAGCAGTTAAAACAGCATGGCCCCCTCTCTGTTGTTTTCTTACTAATCAGTGAGAGCTGTCCTTCTCAAACCCAATTTCTCTGACACTTAATTGGTGCCTACTCTATTAAAGGAATGATAAGAAAAAATTGATGCTGATCCCACACTGATCACAGTTTAATACAGAGAATTGAAAATATAGTCCCAGGATTTACGTGAGGATACAAAAGGTGGGGGATAAGCAGTGATAAATGCTGAAGGAAAAACAAGTAACATTAAAAACTTAGACATGTACACGAGGAAATTTTCATAGTCTGTGTTTTTTATTTATCATGCTTTATGCTGTTGTTCCCCGTCTCTGTCTTCAAGTCTCCCACTGGATTCATTAGTTTTCTTCTAATTTTTTTTCTTTATCTTACTTGACACTTGCACTGTGGTAGATAGAATTGTTGGTTCTGTGATAACTGTTCTTCTTTTCCTCAGTAATGTACCCTCTGATTTTTAGGCTGGTAAGTAAGCACCCATAGATCACAAGCAGGTCTGTGTCATGGCTGTTTGACTAGTCTTGCCAGAGTGAAGCCAAAACATCTTGTTTTAGCTTCATTAAGAGACCACTGGCCAATATTCTGTGCCCTCATCTCTTTTTCCCCTTTTCTTCTTTTTGGATGGAATATAGGTGGATATTTGGAAATAGAACCAGCAACTTAAGCTATGAGGTGAATTGGGAATGTTGGATAGCTGCTGCTGCTGCGGCTAAGTCACTTCAGTTGTGTCCGACCCTGTTGGATAGCAAGTTAGGGCAAAAGAGAGATTAGGTCCCAGGGAAAGTACACTAGAGCCATCCTGACCACCCTGAATTGTCTAGCTATAGACTTTCATCTGAAAAAAATAAATGTGGTCCTTGTTTAAGCCACTGCAGTTTTGCATTTCTTGTATTACTCTCAGCCAAACTTAACCATGCTAATACACTTATAAAGAACACTACCTTCTTGGGAAAGTACCTCATCAAGGATTTATTTCCTCTAGCCCTCCATACTGTCTACATTTTGCTTCTAGGTTAGCAGGAGACTGTGTTCTTTTTTAAATGCTTATTTGTACAAAAATGAGTTCATTAATTTATTCGCTTAACACTGCTTTTGTATTTGTTTTCTTCCTTCTGTACTCATCTACTCATCTTCAATGAAATATATTTGCCAGAGTTTTTCAGGGAGACTCTGGTGTAGATACATTTGCTAAGTAGTCTACTTAGAATTGTATAAGTCATCAAATCGTGCACTGAAAAACAATTTGTCTCATGAATTTATAAAGTAAATTTTTTTCTTTAATATTTTCTTGGAATATATCTCTGATTTGTAAACTCAAATACTGATGATATTAATTCTGAAGTCAGTTTTATTCTTAACTGCTCTTTAGGTAATTTTTGTCTTTATTCTACCAGCTTTTAGGATTATCTCCCTGTCTTGAAAAAAAAACAGTTTCAGAATGTTTTGAAATGTGTGGGTTTAGCTTTAACCTAACTGGTGCTCAATAAGTTCTTGTAATCTGATGATCCCATTTTCCTTGTATTGTGTGAAACTCTCAGCTTTCATGTCTTCAATAATCACATCACTCTCTTTACCTTTATTTTCTGAAACTACCAGAGAGAAATTAGCACCTCTGTATCTATTAATATTCTCCACCTCTCTCTCCTTTTCCTATTTACTTTACATTTTATTCTGTTGTGTTCTGGGAAAATTCTTCCCTCTAATTTTTCACATGGTTAATTTTTGTTAAGCCTTATACATTCTGCTACTTAACCCAATTACTGATATTTAAAAATTTTAATAATTAAATTTTTCATTTTCAAGATCTTCAATAAATTCTTCTCTCTCTTAAAAAAAAAAAGAAACATTTTATTTTACTTTTTGGGTGCTCTGCAAGGCATACAGAATTTTAGTTCCCTGCCCCAAGTTGGAACCTATGTCCCCTGCAGTGGAAGTATACATTCTTAACCACTGGATCGCCAGGGAAATCCCTAAATTCTTCTCTTAACCACCAATTCTTTTCTTTTGCTGACATAACACAGAACTTTAAATCTGTGAACAAACTCATCGAGCTTATTTGCAATATACATTTCTCCTTGGGCAACAATTTTTGCCTGTTGAAGGTCCTGGTACACACCTCACTGACTTGGTAGTTTCTGATGGAGCGCTCATTTTTGCCGTTGAGAATACCTGATAGAGTGTGTGCTGTCATTGCTTGTGATTTCCACCTTGGTGAACAGGAATAAATACTTCTGCTTCTTGTGTTCAGCTCTGCGAGAGTAAGCAATGGATGAGATGTATGATAGGATTCAATCTCACAAACTATTTTTTGCCTTAATTTCTCACAGCATCTTCAACCATCCAAGGACCCTGTACTGCCCATAAAACTGTGAAAAATAAAAAATAAAAACTCTTAAATTTATTGACTGTATCTTAAATTCAAATAGTCATTCTCTCAATCAAATATACCTTGTTGTATATTTATATAGGGGTGCTGTTGGGAAGCTTTCAGAACACTTCTACTGAGACCTCACAGAAACTCATGGATTGGCCTTTGTGGAGAGTGATTCTATTTGGAAGAAGAGACAGTTAAATTTTATTGATTACTTTTCTTTTGACAATGAAGTTACTGGACAAAATCTAATGTTTTCTTTTTTTGTGTGTGTGAAAACACCACATTAAAAAATTTAAGCAAACTTTTAAATATGTGATAACCACCTAAGTAATTTTTCTCAAATATCAAGTTCCTATCACATTAGTACATTAACATTCTAACTGACCTACAATTAGGAAATTTCAAAACACAGATGAAATATAGATTATCCACTAATATAAATAGTGCTTCTTTGTTTGAGGAGAAAACTGTGGATACAAGGATTTTTTTTCTTTTTATCACTATACACATTGGCTTTCATTTCTCTGAAATGTTTTCATAAGGAAGTATAATTAATGCCACATGTCTTTATAGTAATATTACAGTTTATAGTTTGTATTAGTTTTTCTTTTTTTTTTTTCATGTTTTGACTAAAGCTTTTAATAGATATTACTTACATTTTTTTCTTTCTTTCTTTCTTTCTTTTTTTTTTATTAGTTGGGGGCTAATTACTTCACAACATTTCAGTGGGTTTTGTCATACACTGATATGAATCAGCCATGGATTTACACGTATTCCCCATCCCGATCCCCCCTCCCACCTCCCTCTCCACCCGATTCCTCTGGGTCTTCCCAGTGCACCAGGCCGGAGCACTTGTCTCATGCATCCAACCTGGGCTGGTGATCTGTTTCACCATAGATAGTATACATGCTGTTCTTTTGAAATATCCCACCCTCACATTCTCTCACAGAGTTCAAAAGTCTGTTCTGTATTTCTGTGTCTCTTTTTCTGTTTTGCATATAGGGTTATTGTTACCATCTTTCTAAATTCCATAGATATGTGTTAGTATGCTGTAATGTTCTTTATCTTTCTGGCTTACTTCACTCTGTATAATGGGCTCCAGCTTCATCCATCTCATTAGAACTGATTCAAATGAATTCTTTTTAATGGCTGAGTAATATTCCATTGTGTATATGTACCACAGCTTCCTTATCTATTCGTCTGCTGATGGGCATCTAGGTTGCTTCCATGTTCTGGCTATTATAAACAGTACTGTGATGAACATTGGGGTGCACGTGTCTCTTTCAGATCTGGTTTCCTCAGTGTGTATGCCCAGAAGTGGGATTGCTGGGTCATATGGCAGTTCTATTTCCAGTTTCTTAAGGAATCTCCACACTGTTTTCCATAGTGGCTGTACTAGTTTGCATTCCCACCAACAGTGTAAGAGGGTTCCCTTTTCTCCACACCCTCTCCAGTATTTATTGCTTGTAGACTTTTGGATAGCAGCCATCCTGACTGGCGTGTAATGGTACCTCATTGTGGTTTTGATTTGCATTTCTCTAATAATGAGTGATGTTGAGCATCTTTTCATGTGTTTGCTAGCCATCTGTATGTCTTCTTTGGAGAAATGTCTGTTTAGTTCTTTGGCCCATTTTTTGATTCGGTCATTTATTTTTCTGGAATTGAGCTGCAGGAGTTGATTCTATATTTTTGAGATTAATCCTTTGTCTGTTTCTTCATTTGCTATTATTTTCTCCCAATCTGAGGGCTGTCTTTTCACCTTACTTATAGTTTCCTTTGTAGTGCAAAAGCTTTTAAGTTTCATTAGGTCCCATTTGTTTATTTTTGCTTTTATTTCCAATATTCTGGGAGGTGGGTCATAGAGGATCTTGCTGTGATTTATGTCGGAGAGTGTTTTGCCTATGTTCTCCTCTAGGAGTTTTATAGTTTCTGGTCTTACATTTAGATCTTTAATCCATTTTGAGTTTATTTTTGTGTATGGTGTTAGAAAGTGTTCTAGTTTCATTCTTTTACAAGTGGTTGACCAGTTTTCCCAGCACCACTTGTTAAAGAGGTTGTCTTTTTTCCATTGTATATCCTTGCCTCCTTTGTCAAAGATAAGGTGTCCATAGGTTCGTGGATTTATCTCTGGGCTTTCTAGTCTGTTCTATTGATCTATATTTCTGTCTTTGTGCCAGTACCATACTGTCTTGATGACTGTGGCTTTGTAGTAGAGTCTGAAGTCAGGCAGGTTGATTCCTCCAGCTCCATTCTTCTTTCTCAAGATTACTTTGGCTATTCGAGGTTTTTTGTATTTCCATACAAATTGTGAAATTCTTTGGTCTAGTTCTGTGTAAAATAGTGTTGGAAGTTTTGGCCACAGCAATCAGAGCAGAAAAAGAAGTAAAAGGAATCCAGATAGGAAAAGAAGAAGTGAAACTCTCACTGTTTGCAGATGACATGATCCTCTATATAGAAAACCCTAAAGACTCTACCAGAAAATTACTAGAGCTAATGAATGAATAGAGTAAAGTTGCAGGATATAAAATTAACACACAGAAATCCCTTGCATTCCTATATACTAACAATGAAAAAACAGAAAGAGAAATTAAGGAAACAATACCATTCACCATTGCAACAAAAAGAATAAAATACTTAGGAGTATATCTACCTAAAGAAACAAAAGACCTATACATAGAAAACTATAAAACACTGATGAAAGAAATCAAAGAGGACACAAACGGATGGAGAAACATACCGTGTTCATGGATTGGAAGAATCAATATTGTCAAAATGGCTATTCTACCCAAAGCAATCTATAGATTCAATGCAATCCCTGTATTAGTTTTAAAACTAATTAGTTTTTATTCATTTTAATAGTTTTAAATAGTTTTTATTTTTAAATTTAATGGATTTCTTTCCTTTTTAAAGTTTTTCTTTCATTTTTGTTGAGTTTAATTCATCTTCTTTTCTAACTTCCTATATCAGAACATTAATTTTTAGACATTTCTTTTCTAAAATAAATATTTAAAGACATACTCTGTAAGGACTGTTTTTGCTATGTTCTATAACTTTGGATATGTTTTCTATTTATTTTTGCATAGTTAAAAGCATTTTCTTTTGTGCTTTATTCTTACACACATGGTTTATTTAGAAATACTTTTCTTTATTTCCAAGTGTTTAATTATTTTGAGGTAACTTATTTAGTTCTATTTTAACTTCATTGCGGACAGAAAATGTATTCCATATGACTTCAATCCTTTAAAATTTATTAAAATTGTTTCATGGACCAAGACTTGGTAAATACTTATAACGAGGTTTGTCACTCTTCTGTAACTCAATGGGACTTGATTTTAGAGTTTTATTAACAAATTTAAGCTTAAATGAATTCATTTTCCCTATGTTTGCCTTATTCTGTCTTAAGTATCTGGGTTAGCTATGCCTTGCATGATACAAGGAGTATGTAATTCAGATGAATAATCTTTTAAAATTACAATAAGATGTTTCACTAATAACTAGAGTGTAACAATGTAGGATCAAATATTCCCTCTCAAAAATGAAACATTCTCTTTTACTCAAAACATCTGTGTCCTTATTCAAATGGGAGTTATATTAAAATTTATATTTCATATCATTGAATGGTATTGACTACTACAATTAAAATATAGATAGAAAACAACTTTTTCAGAAAAAAATTGAAAAGATGATGACATCTAGATCACCAACAGTATCGCAGAGACAATTAAGAATTACTTTCCTGGAAGCTGGCAAAAAGTATGTTTCATAAGAAATTAAAGCACTTTTTATATTGTCAATAAGCTAGGATTAGTATCCTAAAATCTAGAGCATAGGCCATGTATTGCCTTCTTCTAAAAGAAAATCCTGACAAGTTTGTATTTTAAAAATGTGAGAGAAAGAAAAGAAAAACTTTTTCATTGCAATGCTTTGCAATTCTTCCATAATGCAGGTCTTACTAACACAATATTAACTAAAAGTGAATTCACTATAAAACTAATAATAGATCCTTTAGCAATATTTATTTTTATAGTCCCATTACAAAGCCCTGAATGGGCTCTTAGAAGTTTTAAGTTTTGTCCATTCAATTTTGCAAATTTTTCAAATGTAAGTTTTGGGTTTTTTTTTTTTTAATTTCAGTAGTAGGAAAACTTCTTCTTCTTTGACCTCCTAGTTCATCATTCATCTCTTTTTGTTGGTATTAGAGAGGCTATAGGACATGTTAGGGGTCAGGCTTAAGGCAATGCTGTTCTTGGAATAAATTCAGTTTTCAATTTCCTTGGTGGCTTAGATGGTAAAGCATCTGCCTACAATGCAGGAGACCTGGGTTCAATCCCTGGGTCAAGGAGATCTCCTGGAGAAGGAATTGGCAACCCACTCCAGTATTCTTGCCTGGAAAAGCCCATGGACAGAGGAGCCTGGTAGGCTACAATGCATGGGGTGGAAAAGAGTCAGACAGGACTGAGCAACTTCACTTTCACTTTCACTTCCTCATACACAAAAGTAGAGATCATGATACTTTTCATTCCTACATCATCACTCTTTGGGTAGAGTAATCTATATAGCAGCAATAATGATTACTTACATATTCCATTACAACTAACTCAAAGAACAAGATTATAAGATTATAAGCAATACTACAAAAGAATATAATTATGTTTCTAAAACAATAACATGATATTCATTGGCATCTATTCAATAATAAAATAATGGCAGTTGATTTGCTTTAGTTTACCCACCAAAGTCATATTTAAGGAAACAAAAAATAGGCCAATTTAAACACTGTAACCTGCTACACAAACAGCAAAAAACAAAATTGTGGGCCACCAATATTCCTTAATATCAAGCATTATTCTCCTTGATATTGTTGTGGCTGTCTCACAAATCCCTATCCTAGCACTGTACCATATCAGCAACATTATTTGTGCACTCTTTTAGATTGCATTGGTTACTACTTTCACAGAACAGAAATGGAGGCTGAAGTAGCCAAAAAAGTGCTTTAAACACTAAAAGTACAATAGAAAAACCTAAGTTTTTTTTTTTTTTTCCTAAAATGGGTCAGCAAACACAATTCACCTTTTAGTAGAAAAGAGAGCAGGAACTGTTCCCACTTGAGTGACATTAGCATTATCTTTGATTGTGGTGGTAATTAGATCTGTGTTCTATCCTGAGGTCCTACATCTGGTAAATTATTTTCTTGACTGAGTTAGATTCCAGTGTCAGCAAGGACAACAGAATGCATTCTATGCCTTGGGGCTTCTCATCTGGCCACTTCTCTTTGACCTGTGAACTCCTACACAGTAGTGTCTTATACTTTCAACAAACTGCTCAACTGTGTTTTTGATCCACTTATGACCTATACTGTCATCAAATATGAATAAGCAGTTAACAGGGGCTCTCTTATCTATAGTGTAACCAGTTAATTACATAAGTGACTGAGATCATTTATAGACGTATGTGTTAGACTACATTTGAAAATATGTCACTTCTTGACGTGGAGAAGGGATAAATTTAAAGATGATTATGAATAGTAAATAACATTTAAAGAAAAATTCTCTATCACTATATCTATATAGGCTGTCCGCAGGAACTAGAATGTATTGCTATGGCTCCTCTATACGTTTAGAAGTCTAGCAATATTATAGTGAGATCACAGGGCATTTGGTTATCTGTCTTCCCTAATGTTGGTAACATTCTCAGGAAGGACAAATAATCAGTACCTCTGGAACCTCAATGTGTTAATAATATTAACAGAGCTTTTATTGCCAAAATGGAAAATGCCCCCAAATTTATCACTCTACCTCATATAGTGCTGAGAGTTCTACCTATTTGGAAAACTGTAGATTATAGAATTCTTCAATAATATTTTAACATAATTTGTGTATAAACATCCCATGATTTGTAACATTCGAGCAAGGTATCCACTTACCATGGGCTTCCCTGGTGGCTCAATGGGAAAGAATCCTCCTGCAATGCAGGGGACACAAGAGATGCAGGTTCTATCTCTGGGTTAGGAAAATCCCCTGGAAGAGGTATTTCCAATATTCTTGCAATCCATGGGGTAGCAAAGAGTCAGATAAAACTGAAACAACTGAGCACCCATGCATGCATTCACTTAAGACAGGAGGCTGTGTGATATGTAATGGAAAATGCATTATATTTAGCTAAACCTAATGGACTGGTATAATGGACATTGGAAATGATTATTTTCAAAAATTATTTAAGTCATTTGTAAAAGTAGACACTTTACTGGGGGAGCCAAAATTCCTTCCCCAACTTCAGTATCTCCTCTAGAATCAACCCATGTTTGGAGTCAGGAACAAATTGTAGATATCTATAAGAAGTAAGATCATGTGTAGCCAATAGATTTCTGAATGCTGAAACATTTAGGGACATTTCTATGAAGAAAAGCTTGAGTGAAATGTTAACTTTACAGAGAAAAGATAATCATTTTGCTAGGACTGTATATTCAAAGTTGAATAAAGATATGACTCACTAACAAAAATTAATAGATTAGAAAATATAAAAACAAAACAGAACATTTTTTAAAAGATACCTAACAATGTAATTCTTGCTGAATTACAGGAATGCTTTTTAGCAATCCTGTGATTAATCCACTACAGGTAATATTTTTGAACATCTACTATGGGCAGGTACATTGCTAGGTGAAGCTGAAATATGACCATAAAATAATTACCATAAATTGTATCAAAAATTTTTAGACCAAGAACTGTTTTGGACACCTGGTTGAAATCTGCGCCAAGGTTCACTGGACCAGATATGTCCTTATATGTGTGATCTGTGATGTGGTACAGTCTCAGTTCGGTCTGGATATGTCCTAATAGTACAGAGGAAATCTGAATCTTGCAAGCCAGTTGGATGGAGACCTAGACACTTCACAACTACCAATTACGCACACGTATTACATAGGTCATTACCCAGTGGAGAAACAAGGAACTTTTAATTGGTCAATAATAGTTCTACCAGAGGTAGCTCTGCAGCTGATATAATTATAATAATCTTGTATTTGGGGCTCTAATCATGACCCAGTTCAGTTCAGTTGCTCAGTCCTGTCCGACTCTCTGCGACCCCATGGACTGCAGCATGCCAGGTTTCCCTGTCTGTCGCCAAGATTGGAGTAAACTTGGAATAAACTCTTGCTTAACCAAGATGTATGATGAGACCTACCAAAGCAAAGACAGTATTGGGCATATAACCTACAGGGTTCTTCTAGTCCACCACTAAGATACACAAAGATCAACTTCTCTGTATTAATCTTTCTTTTATATATATATAAGAACCTTACTCTACATACAGAAAATTGTAAAAGGTCACCTGAACTAAGGACATTAGATGAATATAAATCAATAACATCTAGGATTATGGTATAATTGCATTATTCTCATCTCCCCAGACAATATCATGAATTCATGGAACCTGAGGCCCCTCATACCTGTTGAAGAAAATAAAGCCCAGCAAAATAGAAAAAGAGACACAGAAATACAGAACAGACTTTTGAACTCTGTGGGAGAAGGTGAGGGTGGGATGTTTCAAAAGAACAGCATGTATACTATCTATGGTGAAACAGATCACCAGCCCAGGTGGGATGCATGAGACAAGTGCTCGCGCCTGGTGCACTGGGAAGACCCAGAGGAATCGGGTGGAGAGGGAGGTGGGAGGGGGGATCGGGATGGGGAATATGTGTAAATCTATGGCTGATTCATATCAATGTATGACAAAACCCACTGTAATGTTGTGAAGTAATTAGCCTCCAACTAATAAAAAAATTAAAAAAAAATAAATAAATAAAAAATAAATGACAAAAAAAAAAGCCCATTAATCACTCATAACACACAACAATTGATTGCTATCCATTTTTAACACAATGCAAGATAAGAAAGAAATATGATAAAAGTCCATAACTCTGAAAAATTCATGGACATAAAGGGAGAGAAAATATCTTGTCTGATGACTCTCCCTACATGGAAGAACACTCCCTACATGGAAGAACTTCCAAACGTTTAAGCATCCAGAACTTGAGTTACTTTAGTGTGCTTGTCATGTACACTGCAAAGCATCATCAAATAAATGTGCTTCTAAAATTAGACGTTCAAGTATGCATTGAGAGACAAATGAATTGTGCGTTAGGACACACTAAAATTCTAAACCTATGTAAGTAGTAAATTGTAAGACCTAAACCTCCTTGCCCTAGAATAAAATTCTCTCAGTACAATTAACCACAACTTGTCATAAACTTGCCCTGGAATCATCAAGCTATCCTGCAGCAGAGAATGAAACCTTTATACCAAAGTTACCAGAACGGAGGGATTATAACAATGTTCCATGACCTCTGAAATGACCAGATCATCTATTTCGATTTAACTATAAGGGGAAAAGGAACTAAGTGTCTGAGAATTAAACAGAAAAGAATGTTAATGCCAAGCCTGTCATACTGAACATAAAACCCATTTATGTAATTTGAGACCCTCTGGTGACTAAGATGGTAAAAGCGTCTGCCTACAATGCAGGAGACCTGGGTTCGATCCCTGGGTCTGGAAGATCCCCTGGAGAAGGAAATAGCAACCCACTCCAGTATTTTTACCTGGAGAATTCCATGGACGGAAGAGCTTGATACGCTACAGTCCACGGGGTCTCAAAGAGTCGGACATGACAGCGATTTCACTTTCACTTAGGGGAAAAAAAGAGTGAATAAATTTATGTTATTGGAAGTTGTATTAAAATAAAAACAAAAGAGAAAAATCTCAAAATACATAGTATACTTTCTGAATCCAGGACACAACTGATTATAAGACATGGTGAGATTTCCAAGATACCAATGGCAAATCAATGTGTATTTTAAAGGCAATAAACTATGGAAACCAAAATGACTGTCGTTTGCTGGAAATCTGTGGTTGGTTTTAACACTCAATTAAAACTTATGTTTGGTATGTTCCTTCTGCACATCCAAAGAACAAAGAGTGATGCTAAGAGACATATTTGACTGGTGTCTGTTCCCCTGTTAAACACAAAGAGTCCTGAATATTCTGGGGAAAAAAAAAAATGGACTTACTGCATAGGCCCAGCTTTTCCTAAGAAATCTATTAGTGTAATCCAGTTTGGGTACCTTTGGAATAGAACGACTCTATTTCCCCAGACAATTGAGGCAATTAATTTTTAGAGATATTGTCAATATAAATTCCATGTGTTAACCAAACTGAGTATTTTTTATGCAAAGAAAATGCAACAAACAGTGGGTTTTTAATATGTAATCCCTGGTAGCTCATTCGGTAAAGAATCTGCCTGCAGTGTAGGAGACCCAGGTTCGATCCCTGGGTCAGGAAGATGCCCTGGAGAAGGAAATGCCAACCCACTCCAGTATTCTTGCCTGGAACATCTTATGGACAGAGGAGCCTGGTGGGCTACAGTCCATGGGTTCGCAAGAGTCGGACACGAATTAGCAACTAAACCACCATATGTAACAAGCATAAAGTCACTTCCTGGGTCCTAGCAAGAAACTGATGCAATAAGATAAATAATGAACAATACTTATTCTTTAAAAGAAAAGGATGATTCTGCTTTTATTCATCTATGCTCTTACCCAGCTTCCCTGGTGGATCAACTTAAGAACCTGCTTGCAGGAGAGGCAAGAGACAAGTGTTTGACCCCTTGGTCAGGAAAATCCTCTGAAGAAAGAAATGGCGACCTGCTCCAGCATTCTCGCTCCCCTGGTAGCTCAGCTGGTAAAGAATCCGCCTGCAATGTGGGAGACCTGGGTTCGATCCCTGGGTTGGGAAGATCCCCTGGTGAAGGAAATGGCTACCGACTCCAGTATTCTGGCCTAGAAAATTCCATTGACTGTGCAGTCCATGGTGTCCCAAAGAGTTGGACACGACTGAGTGAATTTCACTTTCACTTTCCTGTATTTGGCCTGGAAAATTCCATGGACAGAGGAGCCTAGCAGGCTACAATCCATGGGTTTGCAAAGAGTCAAACATGACTGAGCACAGATGCCATGCCAAAGATGTATTATTATTATGCCTAGAAATTCAAAGGTTTGACATTCATCCAAATATAAAAAGCAATATATATATACATACATATATATGTATATATATATATGCCAGATGGTCTCTATAAATTACCTGCTGGTTATAAAAGCAATACTATGAAGAAGTTATCTTTTATCGCTCCTATTTTACTGATGAATAGACTGAAGCACATTTTATCTAAAGTTACCCAGGAGAAAGTGACAGATCAGGGACTTGAACACAAGTAGCCTCGTTGTTCAGTATATACTCTAACTACTATATTGTGTAAGCTCAATAAGGTGGTAGGAACAAAATTTACTTTAAAAAATGAGAATGTTCACATTAATCAGAAATAAACTGAAATTTTAATAGAAATACCTCATTTGTAAATGAAAAATATAAATATATAAGAATCAATTTAACTGAAGGTACAAGATTTATACATGGACAAAATGCAAATTTTGCTCTAGTTCACAAGAAATACTTCAGTTGATCAACAGTAATTCTGTTTTTGAATGAAAAAACATTTAAAAGTGTCAATTATATTAATTAATTAAATATGATATATTTAAAAATCTGTTTAATGAAATTATATATGTTGGTTCTAAATCCATGGGAAAATGTTGAGAAGAGCCAAAACAAACAAATAAACAAAGCCACAATAAGGAAGAATAAAGAGTAGAGCTGAACTCATAGGTTATCTGCAGTGGAAAACTCAAGTTATCCAGAGTGAAATGCAAGTTCCAGAATGGACTTTCAGAAAACAACCCAGAAACATATTCTTGCATAAACAATGAGCTTTATATAAAATGCATGGTCTTTCAAATCAGTGAATAAAGGATACACTATTCAACAAATGATATGAATTCAATTGTAAATGTTTAGGGAAAAAAAGTATCATCATATATACACAGTAATTAGACATTTACCATTCGTCTCAACAGGAAACAAAGCAATAGAGCAAAAATTATATGACTCATTTTACTGTTTTCTACATTTTCACATTTTATATTGGCGAGAACAAATGTTTGAATAAAGGTAGTACAACTAGTCACTCTTCAGAATTCTGTAGCTGCAATATAGAACAGTTCCTTTTTATTTCATCTAATAAGGATAAGAAAAGAATGTAGGAGTATATAAAAAAGTCTTTGATTTTCTACCTCTATATAAGAAAAAGATGCTTCCTAGTATTTATTCATCTGCATAGGTGTCTCTGAGTGAATTTCAATGCAAAATTAATGAGTGTTGAATTATCTGTCAGGTACAGAGCATCATACTGATTATTTTATGTAACCAAAAACTATCAGACTAAAGCTGAAAATAATATAATTATATATACCTCTCTACTGAAGACTATTCAAAAGTTATTTTGCATTTCAATCAGTTACATAGTTGAAGGAAGACTTTCATTGTTCTTTCACAACATTTTTTTAACTTAAAGACATTTTATTATTTGAATAAATGTGAAGACTGACTCACATGAATGGGTCTCTGGATTATAGTCTTTCATTTCCTAACCTAATAAGGATCTCAATACATATGCTACTTAATTTTCCTAAAATAATTTTTCTAATTATACACTGTGGCCAGTCCAATTATTGAATCACCCTTTTTTTAATAATAAAAAAGGGTAATTGTTCCATCAAATCATTTTCAATATAAATCAAATAAAAATACCCTAGAAAATATTAAAAAGTAATCAAAAGAATATTTAATTTTTCACATTCCCTTGCATATCTTTTCCTGAGGTGAATTATAATTTTAAGTTCATGGATTTTTTGTTTGCTTTTTGTACTCTAGAAAGCATAAGAGATGTCTTGGTTACCATGGTATATCTTCACTAGACTTGGACAGTAGCATCTCACTTGCCTCACTGCAAAAGCTGTTATATATTTCAGTGTAATGGTACCTCTGCATAGAACCATAGAGTCACCTGATTTTATAGATATCAAGGTTTCCTAGAGACTTCTCAATTTGAGATTAGAGAAATGTCACAGTCATGGTCTAAACTCTTCACTTCCAAAGGCTGGACCTGAGAACAAGTATCCTGAGTTTCTGGCCAATAGTTAAAGCCATACGGTTTAGTTAACTTAGGTAATGTTAGGAAAGATTTCACCAATCAAACTGGGCTGTGTTATAGAGGATTTGAAAATGACAATTTATTTTACTGTTACTATAGATTTAGATGTCTGAGATGTATTTTTTAGCAAAATATAGGCAAAAAGGCTGATGATACTTCTTGTTGCTGGCTATGCAGATGATGCTGTTCAAAACTCATCTGTCCTCCCCCAAACTATAGGAGATAGAAACCATTACTAGCCCCATTTTACATAATAGAAATCGAGTGCTCCAAGAAATCACTGCTGGTTAGGTATGGGAACAAAGGCATTAGGGTTGGTTCTCTGGTGGCTCAGCTGGTAAAGAACCTTCCAGCAATGTGGAAGACCTGGGTTCGATCCCTGGGTTGGGAAGGTCCCCTGGAGGAGGGCATGACAACCCACTCCAGTATTCTTGCCTGGAGAATCCCCATGGACAGAGGAGCCTGGTGGGCTACAGTCCATGGTGTGCACACAGAGTTGGATACTAAGCACTCATGCACAGACATCATGCTCTTAAATAGTGCATTATAGTAACAGTGTAACAGTGAAATAATTTATGGGAGGTCCAGAAACATTGGGCTTTCATATTTTTCTCTATCTTAAATGGCTTAAAATATGCAAGGATAACTAGTATTTGTTAATACAGTGGTGTTACTTCTGTTACTTAGTTCATGTCACAAAATCAGATATTTAGTAAAATGTTTAATGAATGAGCTAAAGTGAAAGTGAAAGTCGCTCAGTCATGTCCGACTCTTTGTACCCTCATGGACTATACAGTCCATGGAATTCTCTAGGCCAGAGGGTAGCCTTTCCCTTCTCCATGGGATTTTCCCACCCCAGGGATTGAACTCAGGTCTCCCACATTGCAGGCGGATTCTTTACCAACTGAGCCACAGGGAAGCCCAAGAATACTGGAGTGGGTAGCTTATCCCTTCTCCAGCAGATCTTCCTGACTCAGAAATCGAACCGGGGTCTCCTGCATTAAATGCCTTTTAAAAATACCTGCTTACCAGAGAAACATTTTAGTTGCTCAGTTCACATGTTTCCTTCAGAATTAGACAATGTGTATTTCCTGAGATAAGAAAAGCTTTGCAATTCTCCACCTCAGTAATTTACTTCTGAGCTGCAACTATGTCCAGTCTAAGAATAGAGTAGTTAAGCCAAATTAGTCATTCTAAGTGTGAGTTTTTGCTATTAGCATTTGGAAGGCATGTAGAAGTAACTGGAAAGCAAGTAATTAGGAGATTTAACAAATTTTCAACTTATATATTCCTAAAGGATTTATATAGCTTCCTTCTCCAATGTTCCCTTTATTGCTTATTTTTCCTTGTAAAAATATATGGGAATTGCCTTTGTTCAAATGCTTGCTCAGAAGTAAATTAAGTGCATGCATTTTTGCTTCTTTGTTTAAAATTTTGTCACATATTACAGAAATGATTCTTGCAAGGCATATTATAATCTAAACAATTTAAAGGAAAATTGATGTGATGAATCAAATATAATAAATGGCTTCACACTTTGTGTAGTATAATTATTTCAAATTAGAAGAATTATATGTTGGGTACATTGGTTTTCAGATGAACAAGAATATTCTTTTCTTCTTCAGTCAGGCAAGTAATACTCCATAATTAAATAATGTAATAACATAAATGTTTCGATTTCCAAACAGAGGGGAAGAGAATGTAAAATTTGCCTTAAAGTCAAATAGGCATTGAGATGCCAAGGAAATTTCTGATAATATTCATTGTATCAGTGATAGGAAATAATGTCTTTTCTCTTTCCCTCCAAGTAGATTGGAGGCAAAGAGCTAACACAATCTTGCCACAAAATTTCCATCCTTCTATTTTAATTCTTTGGCTATTTCCTGTGGGAATCCAGGGTGTGTTATTAATAACATTCATGAAAAACCAGAGGTCACTCTATTAAATCACATTAAATAGAATAATCATTTTATTATCAATAACACTAATATGTTTGATATCATAGAATGTGTTTCCAGTAAAACTAAATGTACTAAGTGGTCATTAGAATGATTATTTTGAAAACAAATAACAGCATGTACTGGCAATCAGAATACCTGACATGTTCTCATACTGACTGAGTTTATATGTATGTTTCTCCTGATAAGATGACAAGATCCTTACAAGGAGGGACCATGTTCTTGGCCATTATATGCTCAACAAGCACATGATAAATTGATAAATTACAGTTTTCCACTTTGATATTCTATCAAAGTGCATTCTTCCTCCCAATTCCCTTTTTTGAAGGATACAGGTTTGTTGTTGTTCAGCTGTGAAGTCGTGTCTGAGTCTTTGCGACTGCGTGGACTGCAGCCTGCCAGGCTTCCCCGTCCCTCATTATCTCCCGAGTTCACTCAGATTCATGTCCATTGAGTTGATGATACCATCCAACCATCTCATTCTCTGTCACATTCTTTTTCCATCTTCAATCTTTCCCAGCATTAGAATTTTTTCCATGAGTCGGCTCTTCACTTCAGGTGGCCAAACTATTGAAAGGAGTCCTCCTAGTGAGAAGGAGGACAGGACCCACAGCAGAGAGAAGAGTGCTGCAGCCACTTCCTAGCAATGCACCCACCAAATTGAACAAGTTACTGGAGCTCTTAAACTTCCACTTTTCACTTGAAAAGTGAAGAAACTAATACTTATTACGTAGGATTACGTGAGTCTGTGCTCAGTTGTGTCCAACTCTTTGTGACACTGTGGACTGTCAATGAGATTTCCTAGGCAAGAATACTGGAGTGGATTGCCATTTCCTCCTCCAGGGGATCTTCCTGACCCAGGGATCGAGTCTGTCTCTTGCATTGCAGGTGGATTCTTTACTGCTGAGCCACCAGGGACGCCCACATAGAATTACAGATAGTATTAAAATAAACAGCAATGGCAAACTGCTTGACACATGATAGACATTTTAGTGCAAGTTAACAATCTTCTTTAGTGTTTTTCTTTTTTAATGTTGCTTGGAGATTGTTTTTCATATCACCCCGATCACTAATGATCTTCCAGCCATTCTTCAAGTAGGTACAGTATTTATAAACTAAACATAGCAATGCTCATGCTCCTAAACTTCATATGTTGAAATCTTGACCTTGTAATGTGATGATATTTGGAGACAGGGTCTTTGAAAGTTAATTATGTCATAAGGGTGAAGCCCTCATGAATGGAATTAGTGCCTTGATAAAAGACATAGAACTCCCTCACCTTTCTATCATGTAAAGAGAGCGGGAGGAGGGTCATTTATGAAATCAGATCCTTACCAGACACAGAAACTGCCAGCACTTTGATCTTAGACTTCCCAGCCTCCAGAACTGCGAAAAATAAATATTTGTGTTTATCCAACCAGTCTATATAGCACTACTGCTATAGCAGCCCAAACTAACTAAGACATCTAGCTTTAGTCATGCCTTCATTAGAAAGATTATTGTCTACCTCATTCAGACTTAGATATGAAATATTCTTACAAGGAGATTCCAGATTTATTTAATATTAAAAACTTCTCTTAGCAGATGAATTTATTTGTAATTAATATTCTTTTTACACCATGCACCAAGAATTACTACATTGTGAAGTAAACAAATTCTAAAGCGTAATCAGTCTGCATGCCTGCTAAGCTGCTTGAGTCATGTCTGACTTTGTGCGACCCTATGGAGACTGTAGCCCACCAGATCCTCTGTTCATGGGATTCCCTAGGCAAGAATACTGGAGTGGGTTGACATTCCCTCACTCCAGGGGATCTTCCCAACCCAGAGATCAAATCTGCGTCTTTTGTCTCTTCTGTGTTCTGCATTGGCAGGCTGGTTCTTTGCACTAGCGCCACCTGGAAAGCCCCATACTCAACTGAACCTTTCTCTATTACATTCTTTTCTATATCAATACTCATTGAAAACAATAGTAGTTCTGGTGGATTTCTGGGAGTTTTTGTTCACATCATTTTTGCAATGTGATGATGATATGAAGTGTTAACAGTTTCCAAAGCTTAACCAAATATTTGTAGATCTCTGTTTTCATTTAGAAATAATCTCTGAAATTTCCAACTGACTTAGGTTTGATCCCTGAATTGGATCAGGACGATCCCCTGGAGGAGGAGATGGCAACCCACTCCAGTATTCTTGCCTGGAGAATCCCATGGGCAGAGGAGCCTGGTGGACTATGGTCTGTAGGGTCGCAAAGAGTCAGACATGACTGAAGTGACTTGGCATGCATGCATGCTATATCCAAAGTCACTCTGATGAGCAACTTCAATTATCTTCTAAAATGAAAATATGTGTATTTTTATGGTTAAGAAAGTAGAAGAAACTTTATTTTGAGGGACTCCTGAGGCAATGATGTGTATCAAAAAATCATTATATCAACAAAAATAATTTTATATTTATAATAAACTACTTATCTATCTAACATATAGGTGTCTTGATTTAGATGTATTTGATTTCTTTATTTTTTAATATCAAGAAATATAATTAGCAACTAGAAATTATTACTTCCATCTATCTATCTATCTGTATGTCTATCTGATCTATGCATCAGAACATGTGAGGTTAATAGCATTGGCCCTGTCTAATCAGAAGTTGATACAGTGATGAATATGCTGCATCCAGCTAACAAGTGGAGCGGAGAAGAAGTTAATATAGAGAAGAGTAGAAAGACTATCTTGTTTTACTCCCTGATTCATCTGTTGAAGATGAGAAAGATCTTTGCCCCCAATTTAGATCTAAACCAGTCAAGGCTTTCCACAATACTAACAGCCAGTGTTGAAAGAACATGGCTTGTTCAACATATTCAATGTCTTTTCCTCATAGTGTAAGCACTGACACTCTTGCACCTGCATTACATTGCATTGACATTTCTTACTCTTCTATTCCATACTCTTGCCCTCTGACTTCCACTCCCTTGGTTAATGTTTCCATAGCAATTTAAATAGTGAACCACTGTGAACTCATATAGTCATAAGAGGAGCTAAAAATACACTTTAATGCAGTGAATGGAACGAAGTGGAATGGAAAATAGCAATAATGATGTCATGAAATATTCAGATCTGATGATATTCACAGTGCAGAGATAATTATTTGTCCAGCTTAAATGGAACTATTGTTACTCTGGCCTTTTTATTGCTGAATTTAAGTTTTAACTAGTAAAGTATAAAAGAGATAGAAGACTTATTTTAGCTGAAATTCAATTAAGTCTCTCATTTCTATCAAAGATAGCCCTACAGATTTTTAAATGAATAAAAGTTTAATGTTTTAAATTAGGAGTATCCTCTTTTATGTAAAAAGTTGTAAAAACTTAGAAAAAATGTAAAATCCTTAGAACAGTGTGAGACATGCTTAATTTGATGCAGCCTTTCTAGTACAGTGTCATACATTCTTATCAAAAACAGTCTCACAGTATAGGGCCCCAATCGGATATATCATGAAAGTCTAAGAGCTTTAAGCAAGAATTTGTCTTCTTTCAGAGAGCAGAGGATACTTCAAGAAACAGCCTCAAAGGAAAACTATATCTCAAATAAAAAAATTCTTTACACAAATGCAAAAAGAAGTTGACTTGGAAATGCCTCTTCATGTTTTTAGAAAAATGTATACAATTTTATTTGTAAAAATTATTTCTTTGTTTTGTGAAGGCTTTTTAAACTAGAATCACACTTAAAATCCTAATGTAGCATTATACACTGAGTTACGTGACCTAATCACTATGAATTATCATAAAATGGATGAGATAACACATTCCTTAAAAAGGAAAATGTAGGATTAAATGAGATAGTTAAGACCTTGGCATAGGTTCTAGCACATAATGCAGTCAAGGAAATGAAAGTTGCACAGTCATGCCTGACTCTTTGCAACCTCGTGGACTATAAAGTCCATGGAATTTTCCAGGCCAGAATACTGGAGTGGGTAGCCTTTCCCTTCTCCAGGGGATCTTCCTAACCCAGGGATCGAACCCAGGTCTCCCACATTGCAGGTGGATTCTTTACCAGCTGAGCCACAAGGGAAGCCCAAGAATACTGCAGTGGGTAGCATACCCCTTCTCCAGTGGATCTTCCCCACCCAGGAATCAAACTGGGGTCTCCTGCATTGCAGGCGGATTCTTTACCAACTGAGCTGTCAGGGAAGCCCACAGTCAAGGAAAGGCAGCAAATTATCATGAAAGGTCTAAAGAGAGGTTTTGGTGGGGGGAGGGTACTAAGGAAGTAATTGCTATTTTCTATATAACTGTGGTTGCATATTTTCTAATGATTTGGCAGTGTCTCATGTGAAAACTAACTTCATAAACAATAGTAGTGAAAGCAAAAACAGAAGAAGGAAAAAAAAGACCGAGAAAGTGAACAGGAGGATCAAAATAAAACTCAGTAAGCTAGTAATGATAAATGGCCAACAAAAAATCTTGACTGAGAAATATATTCATGGATTTGTTACTGGGAAGATATTTTGTTTGCCAAATAATTATGAATTCATTCTCCCCTTGGATTACAAAATTTGTTAATTTTCTGCTTAAAAGAGTCAGAATATTAATATGAAATGAATGCTTTGAGGATTAACTATCAAAGTCACTACTAATTATTGAAATGACTCAATGGCTAAAGAACTATGAAGACTTCTGTTACCAGAAAACATTAGCATTAAGAGGATAAACTACTAAGAAGTTTATGACAATGATTATTTATTAAAGAGTATTTATAGCATTGTGTTTTTTTTTTTTTTTCAACTTTGACTCAAAGACAAAGCCAGCATCTTAACATCAAAGTTACTTCATTAACAAGAAATAGCAGGTCTCTGATCAATTTTTAAAGACTACTGACATTCTGGTCATTATAAGTATATATTATTTACTAATTCCACAAATATAATCCACAGGCTGCCAAGTCTCCAATATTCGTTGAATCAATAGACTAGTGGATATTAACATCATTCTTATCTTGGCTAAGAAAATGTTATTCCTGGAATAGCACTGTTTGATGATTCTTTGTTGTTCATAAAGAGTTACCTATTAAAATTTCATTTCTGCTAACAAAGTTTATTCCATGATGTTACTTATGGTTTCACTTAAGATCTATTACTATTATTTTAACTATAGTGTGAGACTAACTTACAGGATATATGCATGAATATTATGGACAATTTTTACCTTAATATACTTCAAAATTATTATTCTTGACTCAAATTTAAATATTAAGTTTATTCATGGCAAATGTTTGTAATAATGTGCTACTTTAAGCTTAAAGTATAGTCCTATTTATTTCAGTTTTTGATCCAAAAAAGTAAATATGCCTTGGTGTTTTTCTTTTCTTTGTACCTTTGGATTTGAATAGCAAGCACTTGAAGTTTATGTTTTATTTTCTTTTATTTTCATTGTATTTTCTCTCCAAGGACTGTTAATTTAAACTACAAGGAAGTCGTAGGGAAATAAGAAATAAACTAGAAAACAAAAAGCAAACAAACAAAAACAACTTTCATGTTATATAAGACAATATACATGCTATGACCCCAAACACAAACTCTGTGGGACAATCTAGACCTTGATGAGATTGCTATCCTAAAGCTAACATAGTCTCCTTAGACCTTGACAGGCTATATATATTCTCCAAAGTAAGTTTCACTGTCTTGAAATATGGCCATCAATCTTTGAATAAATGATTGATATCATGTAAGGACTGATGCTGAAGCTGAAATTCCAATATTTTGGCCACCTGATGCAAATAACTGACTCATTGGAAAAGACTCTGTTGCTGGAAAAGATCGAAGGCAGGAGGAGAAGAGGACGACAGAGGATTAGATGGTTGGATGGCATCACAACTCGATGGACATGAGCTTGAGGAAGCTCCAGGAGTTGGTGATGGATTCCACGAGTTTGAGCAAGCTCCGGGAGTTGGTGATGCAGCCTGGAGTGCTGCAATCCATGGGGTCACAAAGAGTCGGACACAACCTAGAAGCTGCACTGAACTGAAGAGTATTGAGTGGGTACATGAAAGAGTTCAAGAGCAGGAAATAC
This sequence comes from Dama dama, assembly GCF_033118175.1. Lineage (NCBI taxonomy): Eukaryota > Metazoa > Chordata > Mammalia > Artiodactyla > Cervidae > Dama > Dama dama. The sequence continues at coordinate 50,286,905 of NC_083705.1, read as the reverse complement.
ATGAAACACTCTAGAACGGTTAAGTTATCAGAGAAGAGAGAAACAAAACCTTGCAGTTTAATTCTGTTGTTATCAGGAGTTCTCATATTTTACTATGCACTAAAATCACTCGACTTCTTTAAACACAAGTTTCTGGGCCCCAAACACATTGTTTCCGATTCAACAGGTATAGTATATGACCTGCAAATGTGAATTTCTAACAAGTGTCTAGGTAATAAAGATATGGCTGACTTAGATATCACAACTAAAGAAATGCATATCGTTACAACCTAACTTACTTGCATAAAAAGAACTCTACAAATGAAGCTGGAGACAAAAAATAGACAGGAAGTTTTTGCTGTGAGTCAGCACAGGAATGTGAAAGCCAGGGGAGAATCCCAAGTGGATGCGGCAGGTTGACAAAGCAGATACTGTTTCCCTCTCCCCACTCACCAGGAATGCACACGTGCCTGTGCACGCGCGCGCACACACACACACACACACACATATCCCGCAATTATTTGGAAGATAACGTGAAAAGCCACTTTGAAAGGAGTGACCCGAAGAATTAAATCACAGAAAATTCAGAAAAACAGTAAAATTTTCTAAAAGTGCTTAAACAGCAAAAGATCAAAGAACAATATGAGTTGCACACAGTATTTTGTATCCTAAAATTTGTTACAGACAAGATAAACACTTAAAAGCAAAACCTGAAAGAAGAGATCAGAAGGATCAAAGCACAAGAGGAAAGGTTATAAGACAAAAGATTGATAAAAAATGAGACACTGAAGCTGAGGGTCATTCAAAAGAAAAAAGTAATGGGATAAATAGAGAAATAATTCAATCTTAAAAACAGAAAAAATAAAATGAATAATCTTGAAAGTATGCATTATGTGCTAGCTAGACCTGATGAAAAATACTCATAAACAGAGTGGAAAAAAGTATAAAAACAAAAGATAGATATGAAGATAAATATAGACAAAATGGGGTTTATAAAAAATAATAAGTGAAAGAAAATATGCTTCAGTATATAGAAATTTGTCCTGAAATAAAATAAAGTTACATTGAAATAAAAAAACATAGCTCCACATACTGAATATATTCTGAAAGAGACAGAAACCCAAATGTGAAAAGAGAATCCTAAACTTATTAGAAGAAAATACATGAGGATACATTTAGATTGGATATAGGAAAAGATTTTTAAAACAGGCTTAAATAATACAGACTATACTAGAAAGAGTTAATAGATTTAGCAATGCCAGAATTTAAAGATTCTGAATGTGAAAGAGTGAAATTTCATGTTGTATGACAGTTGAATCAATGTGAAACCCCCTCAACAAGGAAAACTCTAGAATATACAAATATATTTGCCCTTTGTTCTGGAGCAAAAAATCTTGTGTTCTTGTTATCAGTATGGGCATAATATTTTAATGAAATATTAAAATATTGTATACATTATTCCTATATTTTTAGAGAAATGTTGAGGAAATTGTATATAAGATCACTCATGGATCTTTGCTAAAATTGTGTTATAATATTGTACGCACAGTGAAACTCCAAATATGCACGATAAAATTCATGCCACAGATTTGAAAACAGAAATTAGTTAAAATGCACATTGTAATGACTAATAGGCTTTTCTTAAGTCTAAAGTATTTCAGTTCAAATCAACATCTCACATTATATTTTCTTCTGAATCTGTGTTACATCAGCTGTATGACGGTAAGCTTTACAAATGGAATACCATGCCTTGAAATCTGTGAACCTACTTTCCAGGTAACAACTTATTGGACTGGTGAAAGCCATCTGTAGGTCATTACTGGCCAATGAACATAGTTCAGTTAACAAAATCTCTTTAACATCAATTCTCTTCTGAGTGGTGTCCAAACATATTCTATCCTTTCTATGACAGACAAAGAAAGAAAGAACATACTGTGACAGGAAAGAGCTGGTTGAGGTTAAGCACTAAATCTAAAATCAGTGACATATGTTCAACAATATTACATTTGTGATATGTGGCATATTAACTTTATTAAGTTTCAGGTTTCTGACTCAAAACACTAATTATAGTAAATGAGACCATGTAGATAGATGCGTTTTGTATGAAGTAACCATTCAACATATGCTATACATTTTCTTAATAAATACAATAATGCTGGAAGAAAAGCACACGCTGAGGAGCAATATTTTGAGACAGCAGAAGCCATGATAAATCAAGATGGGTGAGAGGAAGTTATCTCTGGAAGTAGAAACAGTGGAAGAGACAGGATATGGGTGGCCTTCATAATAGTGACTTACAGCAGGAGCAGTTTATCTTCTGGAAAAGCAAAAGACAGTCTTAACCATTCTGTCTGAATTCTAATATGTTCTTATGTATATTCTATATCCATGATAATTGACGGTGCATTTTTTGATAGATTTCTACTTTTTCAGTATATTCCATGTACTCAAACAATAAACCCCCATTAATTAAGGCAATTAGTCTGCCTTCAAACATAACCACCTATCTGTTCTGATAGTAATATAAATATTACTTCCTACTAGGCATTTTTGTATTTTTTAATTTTAATATTTGAAAAGTCTTCTTCCAGGTACTTTTGGTAGCAAGGTGCCTGGGATGCTAGTTTGAGATGAAGATTCCTGAGGTCTGTATACAAGGGAAAACCCCTGATTACTGAACCTCAGAATTTGATGTCCCTAATTGCTTACTCACAGAGAACTAAATTTTAGTCATATAAGGGTTTAATATTTTCTTTTCTTATGACTGTGATTTTCAAACAGCTATTTGGGGTTATTTGATTCAGCTTCTAAGAAATCTACATTTTAATAGTTATTCTAGTTAAAACCACTGCTACTTTCTATGTATCACACTTGCAAGTAAAGCTTTAGTGTAATTAGTTTATGTATTCATCTGATACTATGCTAACTCAAATTGTTATTAAAACTTTCAGATTACACTTGCACATGTTTTTTCAGTTAAAATGTAATCAACTGGAAAGCTTAGTCCAACTCACAAGCCTTTTTTATATGATCTTCAGAGACCAATAAAGTACTGTTTATACTAAGCATTATATGAAAGTAGTAATTGATAAAGGTTTCCAAGATTGATAGCCCTCCTAGAGAGTAGGAAAATATTCTGCTCCCTTGAGTTTTATTGGATAAATTTGTGAACACCCAGTTAGTATAATGAAACTTCTGCATGTGAAAACCCAATGTAAAACCTGAAGCAAGAGATATACAAGGGTTTGTACATGTACCCTATGTATGTGAAGCTAACAGAGAGTGTCAAAAAATGATTATAAGGCAAAAGTTATACAAATTGAAGCAAAGAAAATTGTTTCTAGTGTCTTATGAATGATCTTTCTGATGTTGTCTTATATAACAAATGACATAGGTATTTGCTATTCACAAAAGATGGCTTCAAACGTTCTCCCACCTGCCTCATGGGCCTGATACTGTACTTTTAGTGATTTATTAGTGCACATTTGTATGTATCACAAAAAAAGAGATTCAGTTCATATACATAAAATGCAGCCTGAATGGATAAAGGAGAATTTCAGAGAGTTGGAAGGGTTACAATTTTATCACCAGTGTTTAAGGTTTGCTAAGAAAAAAAAAAAAAAAAAATCACTTGATGGACATTTGTGTCCCTGGTATTTATTTTGTTTCATTTATTTAAAACAAAATCCCTCAAGCCATGTTCATTCTGTTCACATGTAATACATTTTATATATTTATTTGACTGATATTAAAATATCATGCTATATTTGAATGACAACTGAGTGACAAGTGTTAAGTGTCTCCAGGGGAAAATTGTTTAACAAAAACATATTTTAAAATTTCCTATTGAATCAATCATTATTTCTAAAGCTAAAAATTTCACAGGAATGAAAGATGGATGAGACGGTGATAAAGGCAAACAGTTTTAATGATATTATGAGGTTTCGCCTTGTTTTGTACCATGTTTGACAAACAGCGACATCCGTCTAAAATCTGTCAATATGATGGATGGGAAGCATAAATCACATTATCTTATGTCAACACTCCTCTCAGAACAATATTTTAACATAAATTCAGTGCTATGTCATGAATGTGACCCTTAGCAATAAAAAAAAGTACATATAACATTCAGCTAGATCCTATTTACATGGTTATTTTTAACCTCTTTTAATGTAGGAGGTCAAAACTTTAAAAAAAAAATTTGAAAGACATAAACTATATTTCATACAGTTTGAAAGCTGGTGATGTATCCAAATGAAATCCTAAGAATATATGCTATTGTAAAGTCTGTATTGACACTGACATTTCCTCAGAAATCATACTCTGAAAGTAATGCAATTAAAGTTTTCAAGGCACAAGTTTGGAGTTTTGGCTAATATTAATTTCAATGCACTTACTAAAGATTCATTCAATTGTAATACCTTCTTGACTCCAGTGTTGGGGTTGATGATTTTTAGTAATTTATAGTGTTCTGAAATGTCACAAACCTTCAGACCACTGAGAAGCACCACTTCAAATAATAAAATACCTTTATAATAAAACTTTTTTTTTTAACTCTAAGAATTTTGCCAATGTTTGTGAATACATAAAATGTATTCTACATGTCTTTGATGAAAACATTGTCTCATTTGTCAGGGTAGTCTCCTTTGCATGGGCAATACAATTAGATTTTTTATCTGTTTAAACGATGTTTTTAAGGTTTTAACATTTATCATTAAACCTTAATAAATGTATCCAAATAAGCAGCGTCTGAGCTTCTCCTCATCAATCTCCAAATTCAAATACATTCGAAAGTGTTCCTTTAGCCACTCTGTGCAAGGAAAGGATGACCTTTCCTGTCCATGACCTTGAGTCAATCCTAGACTATTCTTGTGTTAGAAGAAAAATCATCCTGCATGTTCCCACTGACCTGAAATTTTTCACCACCTGTAATAAATCAACTGAACTGCTGGCCTCTTAACAAATAACCATCTTATCTAGTAGAGTTCCTTTCTGTTGCTTCTAAGTCTCTTCCAGTTATCCTCAGGCAGAGGTTAGCATGGCATGATCTTCTAATTGTTGTTCTGTCTAAAAGACTTTAGCCTCAATTCACATGGCACAAAACGAAGTGATATTCTGATAGTTTTAACTCCAATATGACGAATAGAACCACCACAAGTAGTAATCAAGGCACTGTAACTTTATTGTCATTATTTTTGTCTTTTTATTTCGCTTGTTCATTACTAAATCATCTGACTTAAATTACATTTGCCAGAAATAAAAACAAAAGTCCATTTCATTTAGCACCATGTAGTTTAAATGGCATCCTGCCTAATCATTCATGCAAAGAAGAGAGCTTTGTTGTCAGTGGGTGTGATCACACCAAATAATTTAGGCACTCAAACTCTGTTTTACCTCACAGTATTTGTCTATTTATTTAACCTTGATAATTATTCATACTTTTGTTTTTAAACTAAAGCTGGCTACACACATAAACCCACTTGAAGGAAATAATGATTCAATTAAATTCATTAATATGGTAACTAACCTGTAGCTAAAATATAGTTTGGAATCAACAAAGTCATTTAAACCTTATTTTACTTTTTTTTTCATGATGAATGTTTATATTCTCTGTCACAGTTTTCATCTCTGAAATTACAATGTAGGAAAGCTTATAAATTTAGGCAAAGATTAAGTTTATGTCTTTTAAACCCTAATTTGACAATAACTCTAATAGTCCTTATAGTTTTACCTAAGAATGGCAAGAGACTCAGACAAACTACCAGGACAATCTGGAATTCCCAAGACAAGACATATATGAGGTCAGATAGGACAAGCCTTTATGATGGATTGGCTATTACTGGGAGATGAATGCAACTATGGTTTCAAGAGAGTCTAGATGTTCCCTTGATGTCCTTATTGAAATTCTGAATAAGGCTGCCTTCACTTACTGAACCATAAAGGTGGCAATAACCTTGGATATAAAAAAATAAGATATAAGATACTGGGAGACATGGTAATATAAATGGGGACATCTGCATAACTTTGTTGAACCAATTTATTCCCAGATAAATGAGAATCAGGAAACATTTGGACTTTATTTATAGAAATGTGAGACCAACATGTTCTTTCAAAATAGTCTTCTTGAAGTCATTATAAATACATAAAAGATAATATGAATGAAGGGGACAATATTGCTTAGCAATAACTACAAAGAGGATCACATGGATGGTCCATTTTTCTTATATAGAAAGCAATTCTAAAGGAAAGGTAAATTAATTTTGAGAAGGAAGTGTAAACATTATTATGTAGCCCCCACTTTCAATTCCTCATTACCCTCTGCCCCCTCCAAATCTGAGAAATTATTAGAAAGTTACAAGAGGAATTATAACATTATTTAGATAGACAGCAGTTAGGAAAAATATAAACCTAACAATGTATTTAAAAGTAATTCATTTGTTGAGGATGACAAAAGAAGCTATGCTATGAGCTACCTGATAAAGTGGATGTTGTTTTTGTTCAGTCTTGTCCTACTCTTTTGTGACCCCTTGGACTGTAGCCCACCAGGCTCCTCTGTCCATGGGATTTCCCAGGCAAGAACACGGGAGTGGGTTGCCATTGTCTTCTCCATGGGATATTCCTGACCCAGGGATGGAACCTGTGTCTCCTATTGGCAGGCGAATGCTTCACCAGTGAGCAACCTGGGAAGCCTGAGGTAGCGGCTAGGTTTGTCCAATGTCTCATTTTCTCCTCTCTCTGGGCATAACATCCAGATGACTGATTGTGGAAAAGTATAATTACCCGCCTCAGCAACCGCGGAACAAGGGCAAGGAGCCCAGTCAGTGTTAAGGAAGACAACGCCAGAGCTAGAAGCCTGCACCAAGAAAACTGACATATCTTAAATGAATTCAAGTACCTCTCTTAATTTCAACTGCTAGCAAAGTATGGAGACAATATGTTTCTCAGCCATCTAGATGGCTTCAAATAGCATCTTTAACTTGAGTTAATACAGAATAAGAATGGGGGCTCTTCCTTTAGTTTCCTGGTGGCAAATGGAAAACTCAATTAATAGTGTGACTTTATTGCCAATCTTCTAATATTCTTATTTTCTGGCCTTTTTCAATATGCTCTATGGTGTGTCAGAGACAGCACCTCCAGTATCAATCCTGAGGCAGTAATGCATGATCTGACTCATTGCTGTGGGCTGCAGTACTCCTGAGAGCAATTTTATTGTCCTAAAATTCAAAGAAGAAAAATCTCAGGAGAAAGTGATGCTTCCTTTAAATATTCAAGACTGAGGTAAAAACAGAAAAATTTTGAAAGTAAAAGTTCTCAGTTATTTCCTTAAAATTTTGGGGATTGATTGGATGAAAGCTGGTGATTCTATAAAGAAAATTTTCAAAATCAGGTAATTGTGGCCAACTCATTGCTGACTTCCATGGCATATCTGGGTTTATAATAAAGATAAGCCCTATAAGGGAGAAAGGCATTTTTAAAAGATGATGTTTCTTAGAATTATACTTAAGAGGAAGAACAGGATGTCAGGTGAAGCACATGGGAAATATTCCCTTCAGCATAAAAGCTGAAATCACAAATAAATCACACTAGGCAGAACAATTCCTATTATCCGTATCACTAAAAGTCATTTTATCACCTTCTGACTGGCAGGATCATTGTTATTCTTGTCGATTCCTCACAGAGTTTACATTTACAATTTATTAAAAAAAAAAAAAAAACACAGGAAAATTGAAAGTGTTAAACTCTTAGGGAAATGCCAGCAACACTATCATCCTTAGGGTACTAATAAACACCAACTGAGATCATTTTACCAAAAGCAGTCAATCTACCTCTGGAGTGGAAAAAAACATATGAGCAGGACTGAACTACACCAGGAACGTCTAACAGAAACACCACACATCAGGGCCATGTTGCAGGTCTAATACAAAAGCAAAGTATAAACAAGGCCTGAAAGCTGGAATGGTAGAGTAGGAGTTCAAGGGTAAGAAAGAAAGAACCTTGGCAAGCCAGCCCCACCTTAAATACAGTATCACTGAAGAAGCTGAAGACAATGATGAATTGAGTAACCTTACCAACCACAAACTGAAACCCAATCCAACTCTTAATTTGATTAACTCCTCACCCTACACTGTCAAAAGCCTAGCAGAAAGCACACCTAGTTCAAGGCATAAGACTTTTTACCATAACTGCATTTGCTAACCCCCCTCATCTTTACCATACAAGGTAATGCAATCACAGGAATAAACTCTCATCACTTTCAGAGGTGCCGAACAACAGAAAGTCAAAGGAAGAGTATTATATAACAATGTGAGTCACCAGGTAGCATCTTAGAATTCTGCCTACCAGTACCGAAACCGCAGATGTCAAAATCGAAGAAATATAGTAGACACATTAATTGGCTCCTCTTCCCATTAAGAGCAGAACGGAGCAAGTGCGACAGCATTCAAGTCTGCTCCTCTATGTACTTAAAGACTATGGTCAATCCAAATTTTGAAACAAAATAATAACCTTTGGCTCTTAGATAAATCGCTGGAACCAAACTTAAAAAGAATTTCAATAAAGATAAGAAATTATAGTTATGTCTCTCTTATACTACTTGAAAAATAACACCAGGTGATTCCTATCACTCATGAAAGTAGTTATTAAGTATTTCAGAATGGAAGATTAATCATCAGCCCAATTATCATCCATATTTTATACTTCAACTAATTTTATTGCACATTCGGAATTTAAAGCTACAGTTACTAAATGTAGCATTTGCATACTATTACTTTGTCTAAATAATTTTAAATATTTAACATCTTTCTATGTATGAAATGTAATTCACACACAAAATTCCACAATAATATTTACTTACACTTTATTAATATTTAGCATGCTAAACGAAAATAATTGTTGTTTCATCACTAAGTCATGTCCAACTCTTTTTGTGACTCTGTGGACTGTAGCCTGCCAGGCTCCTCCATCCATGGGATTGTCCAGGTAAGAGTACTGGAGTGGGTTGCCATTTCCCCCTCCAGGAGATCTTCCCAACTCAAGGATCAAACCCATATCTCCTGCTTTAGCAGGTTGATTCTGTACCGCTGAACCACGAAGGAAGCCCAAAGGGAAATTACCCATCAGCTAAAGAAGGATGCATGGTAGTCAGGCACAGAGTCTGGTTTTTAAATCTGAAATATTTATATATGTTTATAACATCATGGGCTTCCCTGGTAGCTCAGGTGGTAAAGAATCCACCTGCAATGTGGGAGACCTGGGTTTGATCCCTGGGTAAGGATGATCCCCTGGAGGAGGGCATGGCAACCCACTTCAGTGTTCTTGCCTGAAGAATCCCCATGGACAGAGGAGCCTGGTGGGCTGCAGTCCATGGGGTCACAAAGAATCGGACATGACTGAGGGATTATATGAGGGACAGCACATATAACATCACATGTAAAATTTCATAAATAGAAAACAAAAATATTCAATATGTGTTCAGAGAAAAAGAGAGGCATTTTGCAATAGGAAAGATTACAAAAGACTTCATAGAACTGGCATTAGTCAGGAAATTTAAGATGGTGTAATTTGTATAATTAGAAGGGGAAAAGGAACATTCCATCAGAAAGGAACAACCTTGATAATCTAATAAAGAAGGGAGGCATAAATCATAATTGGGAAGCAGCAATTTGGGAATAGTAATAGAGAATTATTACTATGATTTATGTGGGAGACAACTAAACCATCACTTCTTCAAGGAAAGATCTAATGGAGAGACAAAAGGAGAAAGTTCTAGGTATTAGTAAGGTACTAAGTATAGTTAAGTATAGGTAAGTAAGTATAAGTATAGGTAAGTATAAGTATAGGTAAGTATAAGTATAGGTAAGTAAGTATAAGTATAGTTAAGTATAGGTAAGTAAGTATAGTTTGAGAGAACTTTAGCAATTGACTTAATATTCTTCAGAAAGCAATATTCACTATTTTTTGCAGTGTTAAGAAGTCAGATGGATTTGTGGGATTGAAGACAGAACAAAAGTTGTAAATTAATATTTTCAGAATGTAAACCATAATTTTGAATTTAATAAAGGAATTTATGAGAGGCAAAAGAGCCAAAATATTGTGAGAGCCAAAATATTGTCATTCAATCTATTAAAGATTTTCTTTTCTCCCTTCAGAATCCAGTAACCTAAGATAAAAATGGGCTTCCCTAGTAGCTCAGATGGCAAAGAATCTGCCTGCAATTCAAAGGACCCAGGTTCAATCCCTGGGTGGAGAAGATCCCCTGGAGGAGGAAATGGCAACCCACTCAGGTATTCTTGCCTAGAGAATCCCATGGACAGAGGAGCCTGGCAACAGTCCACGGGGTCACAGTCAGACACAACTGAGTGACAAACACACAGGAGATAAGAATGAAATAAAGCCACAAGTTTAGCCCCCAAAAAAGTGGTTGACCTGTGTCAGAAGTAAAATCTGTTTGAAAGGCAATTAAATAAAACAGATGCTAGGATTATTTTGAAAATTGAGAAGAGTAAATAATGAAGAGTGGTGAAGAAAAAAAAAGAAACTACATTAGGGGGTTGTTGTTATAATTTCTAGGTAAAAGAGCTTGGAGATAGAGTGATTTTAAACAATGGTGAGACAGCATATATAGGGGTCTTGTTTTTGTATCCATTCAGCCAGTCTTTCTCTTTTGGTTAGGGCATTCAACCCATTTACATTTAAGGTAATTATTGATAGGTATGGTCCCGTTGCCATTTATTTTGTTGTTTTGGGTTCACGTTTATACAACCTTTCTGTGTTTCCTGTCTAGAGAAGATCCAGATATACAGTGGAAAAAAGACAACCTCTTTAACAAGTGGTGCTGGGAAAACTGGTCAACCACTTGTAAAAGAATGAAACTAGGACACTTTCTAACACCATACACAAAAATAAACTCAAAATGGATTAAAGATCTAAATGTAAGACCAGAAACTATAAAACTCCTAGAGGAGAACATAAGCAAAACACTCTCCAACATAAATCACAGCAGGATCCTCTATGACCCACCTCCCAGAATATTGGAAATAAAAGCAAAAATAAACAAATGGGACCTAATGAAACTTAAAAGCTTTTGTACAACAAAGGAGACTATAAGCAAGGTGAAAAGACAGCCCTCAGATTGGGAGAAAATAATAGCAAACGAAGCAACAGACAAAGGATTAATCTCAAAAATATACAAGCAACTCCTGCAGCTCAACTCCAGAAAAATAAATGACCCAATCAAAAAATGGACCAAAGAACTAAACAGACATTTCTCCAAAGAAGACATACAGGTGGCTAACAAACACATGAAAAGATGCTCAACATCACTCATTATCAGAGAAATGCAAATCAAAACCACAATGAGGTACCATTACACGCCAGTCAGGATGGCTGCTATCCAAAAGTCTACAAGCAATAAATGCTGGAGAAGGTGTGGAGAAAAGGGAACCCTCTTACACTGTTGGTGGGAATGCAAACTAGTACAGCCACTATGGAGAACAGTGTGGAGATTTCCTAAAAAACTGGAAACAGAACTGCCATATGACCCAGCAATACCACTTCTGGGCATACACAACAGAAGAAACCAGATCTGAAAGAGACACGTGCACCCCAATGTTCATCGCAGCACTGTTTATAATAGCCAGGACATGGAAGCAACCTAGATGCCCATCAGCAAACGAATGATAAGGAAGCTGTGGTACATATACACCATGGAATATTACTCAGCCATTAAAAAGAATTCATTTGAATCAGTTCTAATGAGATGGATGAAACTGGAGCCCATTATACAGAGTGAAGTAAGCCAGAAAGATAAAGACCAATACAGTATACTAACGCATATATATGGAATTTAGAAAGATGGTAACAATAACCCTATATGCAAAACAGAAAAAGAGACACAGATGTACAGACAGAATTTTGGACTCTGTGGGAGAAGGTGAGGGTGGGATGTTTCGAGAGAACAGCATCGAAACATGTATATTATCAAGGGTGAAACAGATCACCAGCCCAGGTTGGATGCATGAGACAAGTGCTCGGGGCTGGTGCATTGGGAAGACCCAGAGGGACTGGGTAGAGAGGGAGGTGGGAGGGGGGATCGGGATGGGGAGTGCATGTAAATCCATGGCTGATTTATGTCAATGTATGACAAAACCCACTACAATATTGTAAAGTAATTAGCCTCCAACTAATAAAAATAAATGAAAAAAATAAACAATGGTGAGATCTGAGATTAGATTTAACTATAAATATAGACACCAAAGCTACTTGAGATGTACAAAGACCCGCAAGGTCAAAGAATTGAATCATCAACAGCTTAATTTAACTCTCTGAAATATTGGCATAATGGAATGAAAAATTATAAATCATGAGTACTAATAACTGAGTATAAATGAGTAATATGATGAGTATTATAACATGTACAATAACTAATATGTATTATATTATAAACATGTATTATAACTAATAAACATGAGTATAATGAGAAAAGGTAAATAGCTAATATCAATATAGCTTCAAATATTACCATTAAAGTTCTCGGAATGAATTTCAAAGGAAAAGGTGCTGAAACACTGACAGGGTTAATGATAATTTTGAAGAATCAATCAAGAGTACTGAATTTGTCATTGCTATTCTTCTTAAGAAATGGTAGAGTAGGAAAAAATAAGATGTTGAATCATAATGTATACTGCATGGACTATATAAACAATATGATAGAAATTAAAAGGTCAAACAATTAGAAAACATGGTTCTTATCTTTTCCTATAGTAGTTAAAGACAATGAAGGATTCTCTAAGCATAATAGTGTTTTTATTGGAAAGTCATGGCTTATTTATAACACTTTGAAGGAAACTTTACATGAAAAGCTACAGAATAATATAACAAGAAGTTTAAGAAACAGAGAAAGGGAATTCTTGAGCAAGATAAAGAAATAATTTTGAAGAAAGGGCCACTTTCAGAATAACCAGACTACAGTTGTTGATAGCCAACTGAACATCGTATCTTATATTTTAAACTTTTCAATGCTGCTACTGCTGTTTCTTCAGTTTTGTCTGACTCTTTGCAACCCTATGCACTGTAGCCCGCCAGGCTCCTCTGTCCACGGGATTCTCTAGGCAAGAATACCAGAAAGGGTTGCCATGCCCTCCTCCAGGGAATCTTCCCAACCCAGGGACTGAACCCATATCTCTTATATCTCCTGCATTGGCAGGTGGATTCTTTACCAACAGCACAACCTGGGGATCTGTATACAAATGAACATTATCTGTATACAAGTTTTTCAGTATCTTGCCATCAAATATTACCCGGACCTGGGAGATCCAAAAAACTCTTTCAGGAGAGTCAAATAACTGTCTAATGAAGTGAAGAGAGCAGATGATTTACCACTCTTATTTACTCTAAGCAACTTCTTTATTTTAAATATGGCTGTATTCTAGAACTAATGATACTTCAGATGGAGTTACCAAGTAGAATGTTAAATGATTGGATCATACTACATAAAGAAAGGATGAGTATTGGGGAAAAAAATAAAGTAAAACATACTCTTATTTTTTCTTTTTAATTAATGTAAAACATAATTTTACAAAGTAAGAATAGTAACAAAACTCTTTGTTTATAGTATATATAAAAGCTAAACAATGTCATGCAAGGGAGGAACTCTGAGTATTCTTTCATAAGGAACCTACCCTACATGTGTGATTCACTTTTAAGGCTTTTGTAAACACAGGTTAAGATATTTGTTGTTGTTGTTGTTGTTATTTAGTTGCTAAGTCATGTCTGACTATTTTGCAACCCCAAGGACTAGCCTGCCAGGGTCCTCTGTCCATGGGATTTCTCAGGCAAGAATATTGGAGCTGGTTGCCATTTCCTTCTCCAGGGATCTTCCCAACCCAGGGATCAAACCCACGTCTCCTGCATTAACAGGAGGATTCTTCACCACTGAACCATCAGGGAAGCCCAAAATACTATATAATCCATACCAAGTATAGATTGATATATAAAAATTATAAACCCACAAATTTCATCTTCTTAATTAAAAGATGAATACAAGGGCTCCTGTCTTCAGAGTTCACATGAATCCAAATTTTTTGTCTTTAAAATCATAATTTCACAGGTGCATTTGTGTGACTAAAACCTTACTATATTTGATGCCACATGAATATTATGATTATTTCTTACACTGAATTTATAGAAGTTTATCTTTCTACTTTTCATAAAATGTTATTAATATACAGCCATTAGCTATGTGAATGTAAAGAGAATAAGCAGTCCAAAAGTAGTACTTGCCTGAGAGGAAGTTTTCATCAAACTGCAGCCTTTTAACCTAGAGATATGTATTTGAGAACACATTTTGTAAGATATTACCAGTAAAAGTCATACATCCATAGTGTTAATTAATAAGTGCTACATTTTATAATAAATTGTGCAGAAAGCATGAGTAAAGAGCTGAAAAACTAAATGCCAATGTGTTCTTAGAAAAATTCATGATATATATATATATTTGGATATATTAACCACAGAAAAGCAAACATCAAAGATAAAGTGTCATCACCATTTTAATTACCATACATGTGTTTGTAATCACTGGAATTTCTGAAGTGAATGAGGAAAGGATTATTTTAAAAAGATACTTCAAAGAACACATGAGATTTTATAACTTCATTAAAATTATTTAAAATTCAGTGAAAGTTGTAATCCCTTTCCAGGTAAATAGTTATATTATACTGAAAAATGTAGCAGTAAAATAGAGTAGTATGTAAAAATAATATAATTCATAAACTTAAAATGAAAATTTCATCATTGACTCTATAAACGTATTCAAAGTTTTTTAATAATTTGACTGAATCTGAGGTATTGAATAAGAAAAACCAATTACTGTTCATAGGTACATCTTATAAATGCATAGCATATGCGTATCAGAGAGTACACACAACTTTTGCTATTATGAAAGACACTGGTTATATAAGTTATGTTGCAGTGTAAAATCCATTAAAGCATCACAACAATTGAAGTAGGTCAAGACCTGGCCTTAGGGCTAACTTCTGAAGTCAAAGAATTTCTCAACTATTGGGGAAGACAGAAACCTTCAGAATCACAGGCACCATTTTTTTTTCACAGTTCTTCAAGAAATTGATAGCACTTCTAACTTCATGAAATGTTTATGCTGCCGTCATTAAAGAGGATAATATAGCTATATTTAGTGAATAAAATTGAACAACATCCTCCAAGTAGATATGTGCAATCACTGACAAATTAATAACTATAAATTATTAAAAATTAATGAACATCCAAGTTTTACTTTTTCAGGGAAGATAGATGAAACACTCATTCCCAGGATTCAAATACGTATCTGGGTCAGAATTTTTAGCTTAAATTTTAGTTTTAATTTTAAATACTCCTATTCAGAAATAAGAAATTATACTTTAAGGAGAATTTACAAATCATGATTTTTTTCCACATGTTATTCCGAATATTGGAAACAGAGTAGAAAATAGTTAATCTTTTAATCAGTGTATGTTCAGAGGTAAGAGAACCAATGAAAACTAAAGTAGACATTTCAAAATAGTACTTTTGTAACACGACTGTAGTAATAATGATAAAAAATAAAAATAAATATCTCTGGTGCTAAAAATATAAATAAATCAAAAGCAATAGCCAGATGAGGTAATTAATAATTTTATATATTCTTTGATACTGATATAGAATGATGCAGAACATTCAGATCAGACTCAAAAGAATCAGAGAACTTACCCAGAATGAAACTAATAATTTCAGAAGTTCGGTGTGCTGTTTGAGTCATAACCTAGTTATAATTAATACATTTGTATTCTTCATATATTTGAATATATGGAAGGCAAATATATATGAGGCAGAATGAGTAACACATCATTTTTACTGGTTATATTATTATTTTAATTAGAAAATCATGCAATTTTAAAATAATAATAGCTCATCATAGTCATTACTAATATATTTTTCTAACATTACACTTGAGTGAACATGGTTAACTTTTTAAGACTCTTTAAGCAGCATGTAGACCTTATTTTATTTTGCTTAGGTTTTTCCAATCTTTTAAAATAATTATTATTTAGTTAATATGATATTTAGGTTCTGTGAATTTGAGATATAGATTTTCCAGAAAACATTTATCAGTACAGTTCCATTTCATTGTGTCTGATATTCTATATTTTCTGGAGATACATAGTGGAATTTTTTTTCCTAGCTTCTTATAAAAATTTCAATGTACATTTAACTGT
Source organism: Dama dama (assembly GCF_033118175.1). Taxonomy (NCBI): domain Eukaryota; kingdom Metazoa; phylum Chordata; class Mammalia; order Artiodactyla; family Cervidae; genus Dama; species Dama dama. The sequence continues at coordinate 50,270,676 of NC_083705.1, read as the reverse complement.
ATTTGGGTTCCTATTGTTTAATTTTTTTTGTTCCCTTTTCAAATGCCCATTTTATATTAAAAAAAACCAAACATCTTTTAACCTGATTTAAAATTGGCCTTATTTTACTAATTTGGGTCATTGCATCAATTTCTGTCCGTTTAAATGGGCCTTTTCTTTCCCAGGTGAAGTAACACTGAGCAGACACTGAACGCTTTTTCAGGTCAATCTTTTCTTAAAGATTAATTCTGTTAAATGTCCCTTGAATTCATTTAATGCTTAAAGAGTCTATCTATTGTCATTAGCGGCATTCTATAAAAATAGTTCACTTTTACATCCATCTTATTTCATCCAAAATTAAATAAATATGATATAAATTTGCAAGAGAAAATACCTAATACAGGGATATTTTAGAAGTCTTATTATCAGGCAAAACAACTTTCATTTCCTTTCATTTGTTTTTTCAACAAGTATATAAGTACTTAGTATTTTCATAGCATTGTATGAAGTATAGGCCCAAAAGGTGAGTAAACAGTGAAATGTGCTCTCTGGGATCTCTGCCTAATAATGGAGATTGAATATATTCATAAGCATGCAATATAGAAGACCATTCAACAGAAATATGATATATATCACTTGTGGGAACCAATACTTAAGTGACAATATCAATACAGTTTCTATACATTTTCCGTTTCTCTGTGTTGCTATGTATAGCTTCAGCAGGCAGCCAAATAACTTCCCCTTTACAGAATTCCTTTGACATAAATTGTCAAAAAAACCAGGTTTTTCATGGTCTGAAGAGACTGCAGTTATTAGCTGGTAACAATATTCTTCTGAATTCTAAATTATAATCAGTCAAATTAATATTTCATAACAGCATCATACATTGGTCATGATTTGGTGACAGGACGATAGATATTCAAAGAAATGTTCAGTTAAGTGAGGTACAAATTTAATTAACAGCTTTAAGGATGTATGGCTAGAGGTTCTAGTCATATATCTGCCTTTATCACATTGTACTCTCAGACCACAATCTCTTTTGCAGATTTTTTTCTTATCAATAGATGGGGAAACAGTGGAAACAGTGTCAGACTTTATTTTGGGGGGCTCCAAAATCACTGCAGATGGTGATTGCAGCCATGAAATTAAAAGACACTCCTTGGAAGGAAAGTTATGACAAACCTAAGTAGCATATTAAAAAGCAGAGACATTACTTTACCAACAAAAATCTGTCTAGTCAAGGCTATGGTTTTTCCAGTGGTCATATATGGATGTGAGAGCTGGACTGTAAAGAAAGCTGAGCACCGAAGAAGTGATGCTTTTGAACTGTGGTGTTGGAGAAGACTTTTGAGAGTCCCTTAGACTGCAAGGAGATCTAACCAGTCCATCCTAAAGGAGATCAGTCCTTAATATTCATTGGAAGGACTGATTCTGAAGCTGAAGCTCCAATACTTTGGCCACCTGATGGGAAGAACTGACTGCAAGGAGATCCACGCAGTTGGTCCTAAAGTATATCAACCTAAAGTATATATTCATTGGAAGGGCTGAGTCTTCTTTGGCCATCTGATGCAAAGAGCTGACTCATTGGAAAAGACCCTGATGCTGGGGAAGATTGAATACAGGAGGAGGAAGAGACAATAGAGGATGAGATGGTTGGATGGCATCACCGACTCAATGGACATGAGTTTGAGCAAACTCCAGGAGATGGTGGAAGATGGGAAGCCTGGTAAACTGGCAGTTCATGTGGTCACAAAGTGCTGGATACGACTTAGTGACTGAACAACAACAAAAGGCATCGGTTATAATACTATTGCAATGTCTTAAACTCTTCAATAATATTTGGTTGTAAATTGAAATGGTAAAAATTTTAAACTAATGGAAAAGCATATAAATAAATTGATCAACTGGCCTAAACAAAAACTGGATGACTGGCAAGAGCCAAGTCTGTTGGCTTCTATACTTACTCTCTTTAAAATGTCTTAATCTGTACAGTTGCTTAATCTGTACTGCCAGCATTAGAGTAAATGATTTCTAAACAGGTTTTGCATGCATGCATGCTCAGTCACCTCAGTCATATCGGGCTCTTTGCCAACCCGTGAACCGTAGCCCACCAGACCCCTCTGTCCATGGGATTTTCCCAGCAAGAATACTGGAGTGGGCTGCCGTGCCCTCTTCCAGTGGATCTTTCCAACCCCAGGATCAAACCCACATCTCCTGTGTCTCATGCACTGCATACCGATTCTTTATTGCTGAACCACTAGGAATGCGCAAACAGGCTATAGATATACTATTCATATTTAAAAGCACAAGCCTAATAAAAAGCATTAGCCTGAGAGAAGAGATGTTTTGATCATTGAGCTCTCCTGACATCCCCACAATTCATCTCATTTAATAAGCCACCTAATATGGTTACCTAAATTTCATATGTGATTTGTAATTTACTCCATGTTAAAAATGACATCTGCTGAAAACCATGTAAAAGGAAAACAACTCTTAAATCTACCACTTCTAAGGTAGAAATTAAAGAAGTCTTAGATTCTAGGACATATATTCTTCCCTTTTGGGCTTCCAAAATATGAAGGCTTATTCCACTATAGAAAAAATTGTCCCCTAGAGTAGCAAGTAGCAGAAAATTATATACTCCAGTGATCAGAAAGAGAGAACATATTTTATGCTCCCCCCACTTTATTAACTCCAGTCAGCTTTTTCACAATCACATTTAGTAAACAGCATTGAATGTGTACCCTGTCTATGGCCAGTGCTATGAAAGATGCTTAAACCAGGGGGCACCTGTACACAGCAGTGAGTAATGAGTAGCAAGGAAGTTTGCCTGGGGTGGGAGAAAAGAAGGACAATGCTTTTAAACCAAAAGAAAAAAAAAAAAAAAAGCAAATCTACCCAAAATGATTAATTCTCATGCTTTCAAGAAATTCTATTTGGTACGAAGCTCTATAAATCATGGATTCCTCCCAAGAAAAGTTTTCATCATTCAGTTAAATCACAGTTGAGAGATTTGCTTAGAATTTATCATTTAGATCACAGCTGAAAAAGTAAATAGATTTAAACCCTTTGAATCTGAGTGGAACTGCATATGCAAGAGTTCTTTTCCTGGCATCTTGTTTGCATTGAATGTGTAGAGATGATTTGCTATCATTGTGCTCACAGTCAGATGTCTGCAAACACAGGTTCCTAACACAGGCCACAGTAAATACACACCACATGGGCACTGACACAAAGTAATCACTACCATGATGCTGGCATCAGTAGACATCTTTAATTGTAGATGTTAGCTGTACACAAACAATATTGCTCTAGCTTACAATTACCATTTTTATAAGATTATTTTTTCAGTTCTGTGACTTAAAGATTCCTGGGAATTTTCTGTTCTTTTGTGTGATAACAAATTATTCTGCTTTGCATAGTTTACATACTCATGACTATAGTGGTCTCAAAACCATATGGCACATGTTAATGTAATCAGTTATGTCTCCCTTACATAAGAAAGGTCCATTCTTATTGAATTCATCCCAAACTCTGTTAGGAAAAACAGTCTTTCTACAAAAGATACAAGGTGTTGTGCAGTTAACCAATAAGAATGCCTTTAAAATGAAGAAAATGTTTATACTTCATTAGTACTCTCATTGTCAGGATGTAAATGCATTTCTAATACTGTTGGAAACAGGTCTTTTGGCTTTTCCACATGTATTACTCTTGAGTTACAGAATCATGGAATTCATTTAGTTAAAAACATTTCACTTCACATTTACAGTGGTTTAAGCAATTATATAATAGTACATAAAAAATAAAGTCTACTGTAGAACTATTTGGCTTTAAAATACATAAGGATTTTTTTATAATATTCAGTGGTAAAAAAAAGATAAAGCTATAAATGAAAAAATGATTCGTTTGACTACATGAAAATTGGAGGCGAGGTTCTGAAATAAACAGCATTATACATACATGTGCATGTATGCTCAGTAGTGTCCAGCTCTTTGCAACCCCATCAACTTTAGTCTACCAGTTCCTCTTGTCCATCGAGTTTTCTAGACAAGAATACTGGAGCAGGCTGCCATTTCCTACCACAAAGACGAGATCTATTTATTTATTTATTTTTACCCTTTCCTTGGTAACCCATTATGAATGAATATCGTAAAATGAGTACTAATGTTTGTTCTATATAAATTAGAATCCACTATAAATTTTCATAGTACAAATTTACAATTTCCCTTCTTTCTATTCTTTTCTTTTTATTGTCACTCAAAAGGACATTATATATAAGCACATTGTCTGAATTCTGTCTGAACAAGCAAATCCTTGCTCTGGACTTGTCCTATAGGAATTCTCAGGGAAGGGTATTATCCTGGAAATGGAATATTTCCCTGTGCTATGAAACTAGCACTATGAATTCTCAGGTCATAGGCATAGGATATGAGATTACAATAATGGGAAATTAGACTTTTGAGATGACAAGTGTGGCAATGTTTCAGGTTATTGTTTATATAATGGACATATTAATAGTAAATTTGTTTACAAGTAATGGTGTAATCTTACTAAAGAAAAAGTTAAAGAATAAGATGGTTTTCAATGGTTATTCATTGCAAAAAATAAAATTTATTGTACAATGATTTAATTCTACATGCCACATTACTCATATATCCACATAAAGAATCACAAAAATATTGGTAAAGTCAGTGGGTCTATTATGTGAAAATTAATGATCAAACTCTATTTACACATTTAAGTCACATTGTTTTTATAATATTCTATACCAAATTATTAATTGCAAGAATAATTTTACTTCTACATTCTTCCTAACCATGTGATATACTGTCCCCAGAGTTAATAGACACATTTAGGAGTGTGTGTATGTATGTGTGTGTGGTATGGTATGTGCATGTTTTAATTTTTTAGGAACAACAATTTGCCCATCTGCAGTTCAGTTCAGTTCAGTTCAGTCGCTCAGTCGTGTCCGACTCTTTGTGACCCCATGAATTTCAGCACGCCAGGCCTCCCTGTCCATCACCAACTCCTGGAGTTTACTCAAACTCACGCCCTTCGAGTCGGTGATGCCATCCAGTCATCTCATCCTCTGTTGTTCCCTTCTCTTCCTGACCCCAATCCCTCCCAGCATAATGTTTTGTAAATATAAGCATATGGAAAAGTCAATTTTTCATTCCAGAAATGATGGAATATGTAGGTGACTGGTGTCAAATGTTTTGCTGAAAGCCAGCAGAGTTGAATGTAAATGTAAAAAGCACATTTAATCAAATATATGAGAAAGCTTCCCCAATCTATAGGGTACTGATGCATGGAGGTGAGCACAGAATGGAACTGCTGGACACGGTGGACCTCTTCTTATTCCAGTGGCGTGACTGAGAAGCTGAGACGTGAGCAGTCTCCAGTACACTCACCAAAGGAGAACGACTGAAGTTCAGGACCCAGCAAGAGGGCTGATCCATGGCAAATACCCAGATTTTGAGTAAAATTTGTTGCTAGGAACTGAATTCTCACTTTCAATTATCTAAATCCTTGATTTGTTTATGGTAATATGAAAGTGATTCTACCACTAGCCTGGCTACTTATTAGAACAGGCAAATCCTTGCTCTAATAAAATGTTATCAAAGGAACAAATTATCAGAACACTTTCTCAGGTAAAATGAGAAATGCACAGAAATAAGGGTAAACAAGGACAATGATTAAAAGCCAAGAAAGTAGAAATAAAAAGCTATAAAAAAAGAATTCTCTGGATTTCCAGTTAGGGATATCACACATCGACTGTAAAGGATCATGCTTACAAAATTAAAAGATAAAAACCTGGATAATATAAAACAACAAATAATTTATAAAATTAATAAAACAATAAAATATTTTATTTTGTTTATATTGTTTTATAAAATAATTTATAAAACAAACAAATTCATAAATTGAAAAACATAGATTAAGCATTTATTGGTTAGAGTTAACACAGTAAAAAAATAAGGCATTTGGTAATCTTGGATATAGATGAGATGAAAAGATCCAAATTAGGCATGAAGACAAAAAAATGGTAAAAAATGAAGTGAATATCATATATAAACAATGCAGAAACAGAGAGTATTTCCATGAATCATATATGATTGGAATCTCAGAAAGGGGAAAGAGAAAATGAAGCTGTGTAACATCTCAAGGTAACAGATGGCAGTTTTCCAAAAGTGATGAAAACATCAATATTTGCCCTCATTAAGCTTTACTAGTCCAAAGTTTCTGAAATACAAAATAAGCCAAACTAAAGAATATCATTATAAAACTGCTAAAGACTAAGTATAAATAAAAAATAAAAGATAGTTTAATTAACTAGAAAAAGGGGTACAATCCTGTATCTATAATGTAAATAAAAAAGAGACTGAACTCCTACTGTACTGGTATAATTACATTGGACATGGAATTCTGGGTTGATTGAGTTTGTGAAATTGGTGCTCATTGCTTTAAAAATATTAATCCACTGTCTTCTGGCCTCTGTTATTTATGATAAGACTTTGGATATCAAGTGTAGCAATGTTTCTATGACTAGGAATTTTCTTTCTTCTATCTGCATTCAGTATTCTCTGTTTTTCTCAGCTTTTAGCATATGGCTTGATGCCCCTTTCTTTTCTTTGTATTTATGCTATTTTGAGTTGGCTGAGATTCATGACTCTGTATGTTCTGTATTTTATTCAATTCAGTAAATAGAGGTCATTATTTCTTTCAGAATATTTCTACCCTATTGTCCTTTTATCTGATATTATACCTCACTGACCCTCTGCCCCTTATTTTTTAAAAATACTTTTACTTAGTATCCTTAAGATTGAAAAACATCTATTCATCTGCCTTTCTATTAACTGGAACTATTTTTTTGCTGTCACCAATCTGCTATTAAGGACCCTCTAGGAAGATTTCATTTCCCATACTATAATTTTAAGTTCTTAAATTTATCCTTTCACCTATTATATTTCATAGAATTTATCACAATTATATTTTCCTTGAACTGTTTGAATATACTTAACATAGCTGCTTTAAAGTTTTGCTAATCACAAAATTTGGCTCATCTCAGCGCCTATTATTCTAAATCATGTATTACCTTAACCTTTTTTTTTTTTAACAAGTTTAGTAACTTTTAATCTTATGTTCAACATTGAGTATGGAATGTTTTACACAAATAATGCTGGAAGAAACCCTGAACAAATGTGTAGAAAAGCATAAATCTTTATACCTATTTCAGACAATGTATAAAAATGTGTACCAGATCTGAGACTGAAATATAAGTGTCAAACTGTAAAACTTCTAGAAGCCATTTTAGGACGATATCTTTGCAATTTTTACATAGGTAAAAATCAGTAAAAAGAAGACAAATAATGTAATTAAAATGGGAAATATTTGAATAAGTATATTGTTCATAAAAGAAGATACCTCAATTGTCTATGAGTACATTCAATGGTTTTTCATACTGTTAAATGTAAGAAATGTAATGAAAAAATGAGATAATATTATAAAGCAACAAGACGGCTAAAATCTAAAACGTTGGTGATACCAAATGTTGGTGAGAACTTCCAGCAACTGGAACTTTTACACTGCTGACAAAGATGTAAATTCATTTAATCATTTGGAAAAACTGTTTTACAGTTTCCAATAAAATCAAACACATGTCTAGTCTCTGACTCAGAAATTTCACTTCTAGGCATTTAGGATAATTTTATTTTCTTACTTTAAGTCATAGACATTAGTGACACAACCAGTATCAAAATATCACATATCCTTTAGGAAATAACATATCAACAAAATTTTAATGCAATTTTTATAAGTTTCTCTAGAGAACCAAAGAAATAGTTGACTGTTATATAAACAACTACCAAATAAAAACTACAGTCAAACTTCTTCCAATATTCTTTCTTTACCATTTTCCCTGCTCTTCTATACCATAGCTCCCCAATACTATTCTTTTCCTCTTTCAAATTTCAAAAATAATTCAATCAGCAATCAAATCAGCCAAACAACTCCAACTGTGTTTCTCTCTCCCTGTTTTCCTGTATCCTGTCTCTCTCTATCACACAGACACACACACACATTTTCTCTCTTTCTCTCACCCCTGCAACTCCACCACCCATGCCATTCCTGGAGCATATTCTATGTATGATTTTAATCTTCCTAGCCTTTGGGCCTCTCTATATTTTCACTTCCATGTCCCTTCACTTAATGATGGGCAGAATGACAGCCACAGAGCTTTTCATAGTATCCAACTCATTTCCAGTGATTGATTGGATCCAACAAGGACAACTGAAGCCCAAATGACAAAACAACAACAACAACAACAACAAAAAACCCACCAGCAATGGACTTATAAACCAAGTCCTGATACAGATAGCAAGAGTTTCTGCCTTTTTGGGGAGAAAATTTCCCATCTCTTCAGAAGAAATCCAAGAAAGAGAAGGGCATCACATGTCTGCACATATTTGAAAATGTTATAGAATCTCTCATCAGTATGGAGAGAAAAGAGTGATAGTGGCAGATGTGTTGACTCAAGCAACCCTCACATCTATCTGCCAAAAGGCCAATGACTATGTTAGTTTTTTTAAAAAAAAACCTATTATTCAAACTAGAAGAGTTGAAGGTTGTTGTTTGGAACAGAATATTTCAATAAAGTCAAATATTGCTTACATGTAGAATCTATATAAAAAGGATATGAATGAACTTATCTGCAAAACAGAAATAGTATTACAGATTTAGAAAATAAACTTATGGTTACCTGGTGATAAGGAGGGGGGCATAAACTGTAAGATTGTGATTGACATGTAAGCACTACTATATAAAAAAATAGGTAACTAACAAGAGACTGCTATATAGCACAGGGAACTCTACTCAAGACTGTTTAATGGCTTATATGAGAAAAGAATTTGAAAAGGAGTGAATATATGGATATATATAACTGATTCATTTTGCTATTAACCTGAAACTAATGTCATATTATAAATCAACTTTACTCCAATAAAAATTAAAAACAATACTTAATTGAAATAACATATTTTACAATAAGGCTCAAACATGCTTGAGTATTAGGAACTACTTTTTAAAAGAACAGGAGAGTGTGAAATGGGTTAACACCACATGAAAGACATATGGTTCAATAAAAGATAAATAATGAGGAGGAAATGATAAATTCTTCCATAAAAGCCTGCAGCGAGGAGGGAAAGACTGTATGCACTATGTTCTGTTTCTCATACAATAAAAATGATTCGTTTCAGTTCAATTCAATCGCTCAGTCCTGTCTGACTTTTTGTGACCCCATGCACGACAGGTCTCCCAGTTCATCACCAACTCCTGGAGTTTACTCAAACTCATGTCCATTGAGTCAGTGATGCCATCCAACCATCTCATCCTCTGTCGTCCCCTTCTTCTGCCCTCAGTCTTTCCCAGCATCAGGGTCTTTTCAAATGAGTCATATCTTGGCATCAGATGGCCAAAGTATTGGAGTTTCAGCTTCAGCATCAGTCCTTCCAATGAACACCCAGGACTGATCTCCTTTAGGATGAACTGGTTGAATCTCCTTAAAGTCCAAGGGACTCTTAAGAGTCTTCTCCAACACCACGGTTGAAAAGCATCAATACCTCTGTGCTCAGCTTTCTTTATAGTCCAACTCTCACATCCATTCATGACTACTGGAAAAACTGTAGCCTTGACTAGACGGACCTTTGTTGGCAAAGTAATGTGTCTGCTTTTTAATTAGACTTAATAAACTAAGTGCTAAAAGTATGTTTTTCTTAATTCTCAATTGGATATCAGAAATATATAACTTAAAATAATATAAAAATATTTTTCTTTAAACATTTGACAGTTCTTTGAAAATATTCAGTTCAGTTCAGTTCAGTCACTCAGTCATGTCCGACTCTTTGTGACCCAGTGAAGTGCAGCATGCCAGGCTTCCCTCTCCATCAACAACTCCCAGAGCTTGTTCAAACTCATGTCCATTGAGTTGGTGATGCCCTCTAATCATCTCATCCTCTGTCATCCCCTTCTCCTCCTACCTTAAATCTTTCCCAGAATCAGTCTTTTCCAGTGTCAGTTCTTCACATCAGGTGGCCAAAGTATTGAAGTTTCAGCTTCAGCCTCAGGCATCCAAAGAATATTCAGGACTGACTTTGTTTAGGATTGACTGGTTTGATATTCTTGCAGTCCAAGGGACTCTCAAGAGTCTTCTCCAACACCACAATTCAAAAACATCAATTGTTTAGCACTCAGCTTTCTTTATGATCCAAATCTCACATCCATACATAACTACCAGAAAAACCAGTAGTTTTGACTAGACAGACCTTTGTTGGTAAAGTAATGTCTCTGTTTTGTAATATGTTGTCTAGGTTGGTCATAGCTTTTCTTTCAAGGAGCAAGTGTATTTTAATTTCATGGCTGCAGTCACCATCTGCAGTGATTTTGGAGCCCAAGAAAATAAAGTCTTCTACTGTTTCCACTGTTTCCCCATCCATTTGCCATGAAGTGATGGGACTCTATGCCATGACCTTTGTTTTTAAATGTTGAGTTTTAAGCCAACTTTTTCACTCTCCTCTTTCACTTTCTTCAAGAGGCTCTTTGTTTCTTCTTCACATTCTGCCATAAGGGTGGTATCATCTTCATTTCTGAGGTTATTGATATTTCTCCAGGCATTCTTTATTTCAGCTTGTGCTTCATCCACCCTGGCATTTCACATTAGGTACTATGCATTTAAGTTAAATAAGCAGGGTGACAATATACAGCCTTGACGTACTCCTTTCCTAATTTGGAACCCATCTGTTGTTCCATGTCCAGTTCTAACTGTTGCTTCTTGACCTGCATACAGACTTCTCAGGAGGCAGGTCAGGCGGTCTGGCATTCCCATCTCTTTCAGAATTTTCCACAGTTTGTTGTGATCTACACAGTCAAAGGCATTGGCATAGTCAATAAAGCATAAGTAGATTTTTTTTTCTGCCCTCTCTTGCTTTTTCTATGTTCTAGCAGATGTTGACAATTTGATCTCTGGTTCCTCTGACTTTTCTAAATCCAGCTTGAATATCTGGAAGTTCTTGATTCAAGTACTGTTGAAGCATCACTTGGAGAATTTTGAGCATTACTTTACAAGCATGTGAGATGAGTGCAACTGTGTTGTAGTTTGAACATTCCTTGGCATTGCCTTTCTCTGTGTTTGGAATGAAAACTGATCTTTTCCAGTCCTGTAGCCACTGCCCAGTTTTCCTAATTTGCTGGCATACTGAGTGCAGCATTTTCACAACATCATCTTTCAGGATTTGAGATAGCTTAACAGGAATTTCATCGCCTCCACTAGCTTTGTTCATAATATGATGCTTCCTAAGGTCGACTTGACTTTGCATTCCAGGATGTCTGGCTCTAGGTGAGTGATCATACCATCGTGATTATCTGGATCATGAAGATCTTTTGTGTACAGTTCTTTTTTGTATTCTTTCCACCTTTCTTAATATCTTCTGCTTCTGTTAGATCCATATCATTTCTGTCCTTTATTGTACCCATCTTTGCACAAAATGGGCTTTCCTGGTGGCCCAACTGGTAAAGAATCTGCCTGCAATGCAGGAGGTCTGGGTTCAATCCCTGGGTTAGGAAGATCCCCTGGAAAAAGGAATGGCTACCCACTCCAGTATTCTGGCCTGGAGAATTCCATGGACTGTACAGTCCATGTGGTTGCAAAGAGTTGGACACGACTGAGTGACTTTCACTTTCAAGGGTACTTTTTGCATGAAATGTTCCCTTGGTATCTCTAACTTTCTTGAAGAGATCTCTAGTCTTTCCCATTCTATTGTTTTCCTCTATTTCTTTGCATTGATTACTAAGGTAGGCTTTCTTCTCTCTCCTTGCTATTCTTTGGAACTCTGCATTTACATGGGTATATCTTTCCTTTTCTCTTTTGCCTTCAGGTTCTCTTATTTTCTCAGCTATTTGTACGGCCTCCTCAGACAACCATTTTGCCTTTTTGCATTTCTTTTTCTTGGGGATTGTCTTGATCACTGCCTCCTGTACAATGTCACATACCTCTGTCCATAGATTTTCAGGCACTCTATTTATCAGATCTAATCCCTTGAATCTATTTGTCACTTTCACTGTATAATCATAAGGGATTTGATTTAGGTCATATCTGTAGCTTCATTTTATATAATCCAAATATCATTCACATGTGATGTTTTAGCATTTTCTCCCCAAATTGATAGATATCTGATACAGCAGCTTAAGTAACAGGTCTTTAATTATCACAATTATATATTAATGAAGAAAAATTAACCTATGTAAATTAACCTGTCCATTATTCAGTGGCTAGAGTACAGTTTAGATGTTTGAAAATGTGCTCTCTTAGAACAAGATAAAAGTAATTACATGTGTGTTAATGTGCAAATTAATTTTATGTGGTCAATATTGTTTTAAACCTCACAGTTAATTATTTTACAAGCATAAGAATTTTCTAAAGGGTATGTCATTCTTTATCTTATTTGACAGATAAAATTTTAAATTGCTAAATTCTCAAGTGAATCTTTTAAGGAAACACATTTTAATTTTTCTGCACTTTTGTTATAATTGGATAGTGTCTACACAGTAAGAAAATTGCCAGTTGATGAATGTAATTCTCTAAAACTATCTAATGGAAAAAATCAAAACGTTGGCTGCATCTGACTGAATATTTTTTCTAAATAGCCTAAGGTTAACCTATATACCTAGAGTAAATGAATAAACTATAATTGGCACAAGTATTTGTTTACAATGGTATATTTGTATTTATCTAGTAGATGAAATATTCAGATTCATAGATATTTTAATTTTAAATTGGGTTAATTGATCTTAACAAGTAGCATTAATTTGTTTTCTGGAATGTGTCATGATCATTTATTATATTCATGGGTTTTATATTTTGAAATTAAAGAGACTAAAATTACTAAATTATGAGAGTAGACTCAATAGGTTTGTTTACCTTTGCTCCTACCCATTTTGGCAATGATGGAGTAAGAGGTACTGAATTTGGCTTCCTGTCTTAAACATCTAGAAAGCTTAACAAAATATACTGAAGTTTTTTCAGACAGTTGGAGCAGAGAGCACAAGGCTATGATGCTGAGACAAGGAAAAATTAGGTAAACCTTTGAACTGTCCAGGCTTCATGCAAGGCGGTGCATTCTGAGCCATGGGGTGGTAAAGGAGATCAATAAAGTGCACCAGTCTTGCTAAGATGAGGAGACCCAGATCAGAGTTCATGGATATAGCTGGAGGTGGTGAGACGGGTTTCTGAAGAGAAGCAAGCAGTCAAGAAAAGAGCTTCAAAGCTTGCATTCCCTTAAATCTTTATTGAATACTAAGTTATTCATATAGAGGGTCAAACTCTATAAGGTGATTCAGTAGAGCAACTAGATAGGAGCTGAAATGTTCCCAGAGGTCACAAAAGGCTGGAAATAATTTCTGCCAACCCCAGATCAGAGTCTTCAGCAATCAAATGCAACATTTACTAGAAATTCCAGAAGGATCTTATCTAAGTAAGGGAAATACATTACTCAGAAAGTAAGTGCTATTTTAGAAAATCTTAACAAAATGTTAAAATAAACCTCATAATGATCACACAGAACTGGGAGAAACTCAACAGCCCACCAAAATAAAGAGCCAAGCATTTATCACAGGAATTCTAAAAGATTCAGAGACATTCAACAACAGTAAGTTACTAGACATGCTAAGACATAGGAAAGTGCAAAATATAACCAGTAGAGAAGAAAAAAACCTCAAATGATAGAGAAAATGAAAAAGATGGCAAATACATTAAAACAGGTATTAAAAATAAAATAAAGATTGTAAAGAAATACATAAAGGTAATAAAGAGGAAAATGGAAGATACATATTTTAAAAAAAAGATCCAAATTTGCTGTTTAAAATGAAAGTGTCTTTTTCATTTGATATAGTCCCACTTGCTATACTTTCTTTCAATGCTTGTATTTTTGGCCCTAACCAAAAAACATTGCCTATACCAAAGTCAAGAATTTCCACTATGTTTTTTTCCAAGACTTTTACAGTTTCAGGTCTTCTGTTTAAGTCTTTGATTCATTTTGCCTTTCTTTTTATGTGAGGTATAAGCCTAACTGTTTTGTGTGTAGATATACAGTTTTCCTAATTCCATTTGAGACTATCTTTTCCCCATACTGAGTCCATGGCACAAAGATTAGCTGATTGATTATATATGCATGAGTTCATTTCTGGACTCTATCCTCTTCAAGGGGTTCCCTGGTGGCCCCAGTGGTCAAGAACCTGCCTGCCAATGCAGGAGACATGGGTTTGATCCCTGGGTCAGAAAGATCCCTTGGCAAAGAAATGGCAACCTACTCCAGTATTCTTGCCTGGGAAATCCCATGGACAGAGGAACCTGGTGGGCTACAGTTTATGGGGTCGCAAAATAGTCGAACACTTAGAATTAGTGACTAAACAACAATAAATCATTTACAAAGGTTTATATATCTGTTTTGATGCCAGTATCACACCTTTTAAAATTACTGTGGATTTAACAATCTAAGTATCCATTAACAGATGAATATATAAATAAAACATGATATATGAATATAATGGAGATATCATGAAGCCTTTAAAAAAGATGGAAATCCTGCCATTTGTGACAACATAGATGAACTTGGAGGCTAAGTGAAATATCAATTGCAGAAGGACAAATATTGCATGATTCCACTTTCTTGAGTTATATAAAGTAGATAAACTCATAGAAGCAGATAATACAACAGTGATTGTTGGAGACTGGGAGCTGGGGAAAATGCAGAGTTATTATTGCGTGCACTAGACGGATATTTACTGTTTCTCAGCTTCAATGGGAATATTTACAATATATTAACTAAACTGCATTTATAGTTTAGAGTTGTTACTCTAACTAACTAACTAACTATAAACTAAACTGCATTTATAGTTTAGAGTTTTTACTAGGTACATCATATCCCAAATTCCGGTTATCCTTATGAAGATTTATAAATTAATTCTACATAACTTTTTGGAATCCTGATAAATTTGGTTGAATATCAATAAATTAATTTTCTTTATATATATTAGGGAAGAATAGTAGTAAAAATGATGATCAGATTAAAACAAGGAATCAGGAATTGACAAGCAATATCCAGATACTGGAACTGGTGAGAACAGTCTTCTTGTTCTTTTTTTTTCTCTCTCTGAGGACAATCTACTTTACTCAATCTTCTGATTCAAATGTTAATCTTTTCTCAGAATCATCTTTATAGATCCAGAAATAATGTTTATTAGCTACCTCTGGGCATCCTTTAACCTTGTCAAGTTGACATATAAAACCACTGCAATTTCCATGTGAGTTACAGGAGTACCCAGCTTTAAAGGGAGGGAATTTAAGGAGAGGCCTGGCATGCTGCAGTCCATGGGGTCGAAAAGAGGTGGACTGGGCAACTGAACAACAACAACAATTGGGATCCCTACTTCTTGATAAATGAGTTTCTATATATCATGAATGCATGTGGGATAGTGTAGTATAGTAGTCAGAACAATTATCCCTTGATAAAGGGTCCTCATCCAACTCCCTGAAACTTGTGAATATACGACCTTACATAGCAAAAAAGATTTTGTAGATGTGACTGAGATTAAGAACTTGAGATGGAAGAACATCTTGGATTATAAAAATGAGCTCAAACCTATGAGTCATTCAAAGTGGAGAGCCTTTCCTCACAATGGTCAGAGAGAAAAATGAGTAAAAAATCAGGATCAGAAATATGCATAATAATAACTTTATAGATTAAGGAAGGGAACCAAAGGTGAAAGAATGTGAGCTGCCTCTAGAAATTGGAAAAAGCAAGTAATTGGATGTTTCCTCTAGAGATTCTGGAAAGGAACTCAGCCCTGCCAACATCTTGATTTTACCCAATGTTAGATTACCCTATTTGCTTCTGACCTACAGAATTGTAAGATAATAAATTTGTATTGTTTTAAGCCAAAAATTTGTGGTAATTTTTATAGCAACAGCATACAAATAAAACAGAATATTTCATAAAGATCATTTTTTGTTACAGAGGACACTCTGCATATAAATCCTTTCTAAATTCCAGCTGACCCCTAAACCAGGTATACACTGATCATAAGCAGAGTAGCTAAAATAACTGAATGCTCTTACCCTTCTGCCAGGAGATCCAACCAGTCCATCCTAAAGGAAATCAGTCCTGGGTGTTCATTGGATGCACTGATGTTTAAGCTGAAACTCCAGTACTTTGCCCACCTGATGCGAAGAGCTGACTCATTTGAAAATGCCCTGAGGCTGGGAAAGGTTGAAGGCGGGAGGAGAAGCAGAGGATGAGATGGTTGGATGACATCACCGACTCAATGGACATAAGTCTGAGTAAACTCCAGGAGTTGATGATGGGCAGGAAGGCCTGGCATGCTTCAGTCCATGGTATCACAAAGAGTGGGACACAACTGAGTAACTCAACTGAACTTAACCCTTCTGAAGGGCACAGATTTGTAGTTTGAGTCCAGACAAGGTAAATTTATACAAAAGAAAATAAAGTCTTGATTTTTAAGAGAAACGAAAGAAAATCTATAATATATTTACAAATTCAAATTTCAGTTTACATTTCATGCATATGAATAAAAATATGACCCATATTCAGGGAGAACATCATTAATGGAGACTGACCAGGAGCCAGTCCATATGTGGACCTAGCAAGTATTTTAAAGAGTCTACTATATAAAAACTTTAAAAAAAAGTTAAATCTTGCCATAATTAATGACTACAAAGGGAATATCAGTAAAGAGGTATTAATAAAAACCATAAAATAATTAATTGGAATTTACAGAACACAATATCTTGTATGAAAAATTAAATATATGGACTTAAGTATAGATTATGCCTAACATAATAGAGAATTATTAAATTTGATCAATAAAAATAGTCAAGTAGGTGAAATATGAGAAAAGCTTTTAAAAACTGAAAAAGCTGTGTCAATTACTTTGAGACAATAAATACCAAAGGCTTAATAATAGTCTGAATGGAATAAATGACCAGAAGAAAAGAAAATGGACCTGAAAAAGTATTTAAAGACATATGGCCCAAATCTCCTACACTTGGGGAAATATTTCAAGTAAAAGATTCAAGAAAACCAGAAACTTCTAAATAGATAAATAAAGTGAAAATGGCATATAGGCAAATCACAGCCAAATTGACAAAAAACAAAAATGAGAGAAAATCTTGAATGTAGGCAAAGAAAAGCAACACATCAAATTTAGTGGATCCAAAATACAAATAACTGTTGTCCTATTCACAGAATCAACGAAAAAGGATACTATTAAGAATTGTATGTCCATTAATTGTACCAATGTTTTCTTAGGTCAGTCTAAGGCAATAGAAATAAAAGCAAAAATAAACACATGAAACTTAAACAATCTTACAAGCTTTTTTTACAGCAAAGGAAATCATACACAAAATGAAAACACGTACTACAGAATGGGAGAAAACATTTGCAAACAATGCAACCAACAAGGGATTAACCTTCAAAATATACAAACAGCTCATGCAGCTCAACATCAAAAGCAACCCAACCAAAAAATGGGAAGAATATCTATACAGACATTTCTACAAATAAGATGTACAAATGGCCAAAAAGTACACAAAAGGATGCTCAAACCACTGAATATACAGTTCAGTTGCTCATCCGTGTCCGACTCTGCAACCCCATGGACTGCAGCATGCTGAACTTCCCTGTCCATCACCAACTCCTGAAGCTTACTCAAACTCCTGTCCATTGAGTCGGTTATGCCATCCAACCATCTCATCCTCTGTTGTCCCCTTCTCCTCCCACCTTCAATCTTTCCCAGCATCAAGATCTTTTCCAATGAGTCAGTTCTTCGCATCAGGTGGCCAAAGTACTGAAACATCAGCTTAAACACCAGTCCTTCCAATGAATATCCAGGACTGATTTCTTACAGAATTGACTGATTGGATCTCCATGCACAAGATTGTTTTCCAACACCACAGTTCAAAAGCATCAATTCTTCAGCACTCAGTTTCTTTATAGTCCAACTCTCACATCCATATATTACTACTAGAAAAACCATAAATTTGACTAGACAGAACATTGCTGGCAAAGTAATGTTTCTGCTTTTTAATATGCTGTCAAGTTGGTCATAACTTTTCTTGCAAGGAGCAAGCATCTTTTAATTTCATGGCTGCAGTCATCATCTGCAGTGATTTTGGAGTCCCCCCAAAATAAAGTCTGTCACTGCTTCCATTTTTTACCCATCTGTTTGCCATGAAGTGATGGGACCAGAGGCCATGATCTTAGTTTTCTGAATGTTGAGCTTTAAGTCAACTTTTTCACTCTCCTCTTTCACTTTCATCAAGAGGATCTTTAATTCTTCTTCACTTTCTTCCATAAGGGTGATGTCATCTGCATATCTGAGGTTATTGATATTTCTCCCAGCAATCTTGATTTCAGCTTGTGCTTTATCCAGTCCAGCATTTCATATGAGGTACTCTGCATATAAGTTAAATAAGCAAGGTGAAAAACAAAACAAAATAAAACAAAACAGCTTTGATATCCTCCTTTCCCAATTTGGAACAAGTCTGTTGTTCCATGTCCAATTCTAACTGTTGCCTCTTGACTTGCATGCAGATTTCTCAGGAGGCAGGTCAAGTGTTCTGGTACTCCCATCTCTTCAAGAATGTTCCACAGTTTGTGGTGATCCACACACTCAAAGGCTTTGGTGTAATTAATAAAGCAGAAGTAGATGTTTTTCTGGAACTTTCCTGCTTTTTTTGATGACCCGATGGATGTTGGAAATTTGATCTCTGGTTCCTCTGCCTTTTCTAAATCCGGCTTAAACATTTGGAAGTTCACGGTTAACATACAGTTGAAGCCTGGCTTGGAGATTTTGAGCATTACTTTCCCAGTGTGTGAGATGAGTGCATTGTACAGTAGTTTTAGCATTCATTGGCATTGCCTTTCTTTGGGATTGGAATAAAAACTGATCTGTTCCAGTCCTCCTGATTTTTTCAAATTTACTGGCATACGAGTGCAGCATTTTCACAGCATTATCTTTTAGGTTTTGAAATAGCTCAACTGGAATTTCATTACCTCCACTAGCTTTGTTCATAGTGATGCTTCCTAATGCCCATTTGACTTCATATTCCAGGATGTCTGGCTCTAGGTGAGTGATCACACCATCGTGGTTATCTGGGTTATGAAGATCTGTTTTGTATAATTCGTCTGTGTATTCCTGCCACCTCATCTTAATATCTTGTTTCCTTTAGGTCCATACCATTCCTGTCTTTTACTTTGCCCATCTTTGCATGAAATATTCGCTTGCTATCTCTAATTTTCTTGAGAGATCTCTAGTCTTTCCCATTCTATTGTTTTCCTCTATTTCTTTGCATTGACCTTGAGGAAGGTTTTCTTATCTCTCCTTGCTATTCTTTGGAACTCTGCATTCAAATGGGTGTATCTTTCCATTAGTCCTTTGCCTTTCACATCTTGTCTTTTCACAGCTATTTGTAAGGCCTCCTCAGGCAACCATTTTGCCCTTTTGCATTTCTTTGCATGCCTTCAGAACCCCATGAACAGTGTGAAAATACACTGAACATTAGACAAAAGCAAATCAAAACTACAACGTTGTATCACTACACTCTAATCAGGATCAGTTCGGTTCAGTTCAGTCACTCAGTCGTGTCCAACTCTTTGTGACCCCATGAATCGCCACACACAAGGCCTCCCTGTCCATCACAAACTCCCAGAGTTTACTCAAACTCATGTCCATTGAGTCGGTGATGCCATCCAGCCATCTCATCCTCTGTCATCCCCTTCTCCTCCTGCTCCCAATCCCTCCCAGCATCAGTGTCTTTTCCAATGAGTCAACTCTTCGCATGAGGTGGCCAAAGTACTGGAGTTTCAGTCTCAGCATCAGTCCTTCCAACGAACACCCAGGACTGATCTTCTTTAGGATGGACTGCTTGGATCTCCTTGCAGTCCAAGGGACTCTCAAGAGTCTTCTCCAACACCACAGTTCAAAAGCATCAATTCTTCGACACTCAGCTTTCTTCACAGTCCAACTCTCACATCCATACATGACCACTGGAAAAACCATAATCTTGACTAGATGGACCTTTGTTGGCAATGTAATGTCTCTGCTTTTTAATATGCTATCTAGGTTGGTCATAACTTTCCTTCCAAGGAGTAAGCGTCTTTTAATTTCATGGCTGCAGTCACCATCTGCAGTGATTTTGGAGCCCCCCAAAATAAAGTCTGTCACTGTTTCCACTGTTTCCCCATGTATTTCCCATGAGGTGATAGGACCAGATGCCATGATCTTAGTTTTCTGAATGTTGAACTTTAAGTCAACTTTTTCACTCTTTTCTTTCACTTTCATCAAGAGGCTTTTTAGTTCCTCTTCACTTTCTGCCATAAGGGTGGTGTCATCTGGATGGCCATCATCAAAAATTCTAAAAACAATAAATGCTGGAAAGTGAAAGTCACTCAGTCATGTCCGACTCTTTGCAACCCCATGGACTATACAGTCAATGGAATTTTCCAAGCCAGAATACTGGAGTGGATAGCCTTTCCTTTTTCCAGGGGATCTTCCCAACCCAGGGATCAAACCTAGGTCTTCTGCATAGCAGGCGGATTCCTTACCAACTGAGCTACCATTCTGTTCAGCTCAGTTCAGTCACTCAGTTGTGTCCGACTCTTTGAGAACCCATGAACTGCAGCATAACAGGCTTCCCTATCCAGCACCATCTCCTATACCATGCTCAAACTTATGTCCATTGAGTCGATTAAACCATTCAACTGTCTCATCCTCTATCGTCCCCTTCTCCTCCTTCCTTCAATCTTTCCCAGCATCAGGGTCTTTTCCAGTGAGTCACTTCTTCACATCAGTTGGCAAAAGTACTGGAGCTTCAACTTCACCATCAGTCCTTCCAATGAATATTCAGGACTGATTTCCTTTAGGATGGACTGGTTGGATCTCCTTGCAGTCTAAGGGTCTCTCAACAGTCATCTCCAACAAAACAGTTCAAAGGCATCAACTGATCAGTGCTCAACTTTCTTTATGGTCCAACTCTCACATCCATGCACGACTACTGGAAAAACCATAGCTTTGACTGGACGGACCTTTGTCAGCAAATTAATGTCTCTTCTTTTTAATATGCTGTCTAGATTGGTCATAGTTTTGTGTTTTGTTTTTGTTTTTTTTTGAAGGGGCAAGCGTCTTTTAACTTCACGGCTGCAGTGACCAACTTCATTGAGTTTGGAGCCCAAGAAAATAAAGTGTGTCACTGTTTCCATTGTTTCTCCATCTATTTGCCATGAAGTGATGGGACTGGATACCATGATATTTGTTTTTTGAATGCTGAGTTTTAAGTCAGCTTTTTCACTCTCCTCTTTCTCTTTCATCAAGAGGCTCTTTATTTCTTCTTCACCTTCTGCCATAAGGGTGGTGTCATCTGTGTATCTAAGGTTATTGATATTTCTCCTGGCAATCTTGATTCCAGCTTGTGCATCTTCCAGCCTGGCATTTCACATGATGTGCTCTATATATAAGTTAAATAAGCAGGGTGATGATATACAGCCTTGACAGACTCCTTTCCTAATTTGGAACCAGTGTGTTGTTCCATGTCCACTTCTAACTGTTGCTTCTTGACCTGCATACAGATTTCTCAGGAGGTAAGTCAGGTGGTCTGGTATTCCCATCTCTTGGAGAATTTTCCACAGTTTTTTGTGATCCACACAGTCAAAGTCTTTGGCATAGTCAATAAAGCAGAAGCAGACTTTTTTTCTGGAACTCTTGCTTTTTTTCTGATCCAGCAGATGTTGGCAATTTAAGATCTGGTTCCTCTCCCTTCTCTGTGTCCAGTTTGAACATCTGGAAATGCTTGGTTCACGTACTACTGAAGCCTGGCTTGGAGACTTCTGAGCATTAATTTGCTAGCATGTGAGATGAGTGCAATTGTGATGTAGTTTGAGCATTCTTTGGCATTGCCGTCTTTGGGATTGGAATGAAAACTGACCATTTCCAGCCCTGTGGCCTCCCAACATGATGGCAGAGTAAATGGACCTGCTCTCATTTTCTCTTACGAGAATTTCAAAATTATAACTCACTGCTGAACAACCATCACAGGGAAATGTTTGATCCCATCAAAAAAAAAAAAAAAAAAGATCCCCATGTCCAAGGGCAAAGAAGAAGCCCCAGTAAGATGGTAGGGGGGTGAAATAGCATTCAGAATCAAACCCCATACCCGTCAGAGATGCTCAACCAAAACCTTGTGCGCAGTAGGACCCAGAGACCCCGCAGAGACTAAGACAGACCTACCTTTGAGTATTTGAGAGTCTCCTGTGGAGGCATGGGTCAGCAGTGGTCTGCCGCTGGGACAGGGCCTTTGGTTGCAGCAGACCTGGGTCAGGCAGCATTACCCACCATATAGCCGCCCAGCAGATGGTTCATAAACTACAGAACAAATAAAGCAAGGAAATTCTCACACTGTTAAGAAAGTTCTAGGACCTGCAACAGATTTCCCAACCTGGGGAGACAGCAAAGGGACTGAGAACCCCCAGGGAATTTGACTTTGGAGGCCAGTGGGTTTATTACAGAACTTTCACAGAACTGGGGAAACAGACTCTTGGAGGAGAGCTACCAGTTCAGTTCAGTTCAGTTTAGTTGCTCAGTCATGTCTGACTCTTTGTGACCCCAGAGACTGCAGCATGCAGGGCCTCCTTGTCCATCACGAACTCCCAGAGCCTAATCAAATTCATGTCCATTGAGTCAGTGATGCCATCCAACCATCTCATCCTCTGTCATCCCATTCTCCTCCCACCTTCAATCTTTCCCAGCATCAGGGTCTTTTCAAATGAGTCAGCTCTTCACATCAGGTGGCCAAAGTATTGGAGTTTCAGCTTCAGCATCAGTCCTTGCAATGAATATTCAGGACTGATTTCCTTTAGGATGGACTGGTTGGATCTCCTTGCAGTCCAAGGGACTCTCAAGAGTCTTCTCCAACACCACAGTTCAAAAGCATCAATTCTTTGGCTCTCAGCTTTCTTTATAGTCCAACTCTAACATGCATTCATGACTACTAAAAAAAAAAAAAACCATAGGTTTGACTAAATGGGCCTTTGTTTGCAAAGTAATGTCTCTGCTTTTTAATATGCTGTCTAGGTTGGTCATAACTTTTCTTCCAGGGAGCAAGAGTCGTTTAATTTCATGGCTGCGGTCATCATCTGCAGTGATTATGGAGCTCAAAAAAATAAAGTCTGTCACTGTTTCCACTGTTTCCCCATCTATTTGCCATGAAGTGATGGGACCGGATGCCATGATCTTAGTTTTCTGAATGTTGAGTTTTAATCAAACTTTTTCACTCTCCTCTTTCACTTTCATCAAGAGGCTCTTTAGTTCTTCTTCACTTTCTTCCATAAGGGTGGTGTCATCTGCATATCTGAGGTCATTGATTTTCCCCAGACAATCTTGATACAAGCTTGTGCTTCATCCAGCCCAGCTTTTCTCATGATGTACTCTGCATATGTTAAATAAACAGGGTGACAATATACAGCCTTGACATACTGCTTTCCCTTTTTGGAACCAGTGTGTTGTTCCATGTCCACTTCTACCTGTTGCTTCTTGACCTGCATACAGATTTCTCAGGAGGCAGGTCAGGTGGTCTGGTATTTCCATCTCTTTCAGAATTTTCCAGTTTATTGTGATCCACACAGTCAAAGGCTTTGGCATAGTCAATAAAGCAGAAGCCCCAAATGCTGGACAGAGTGTTGAGAAAAGGTAACACTCCTATGTTCTAGGTAGGAATGTAAACTGGTAAGGCCACTATGACCTTCCATATGACTATGAACTGCCATATGACCCAGAAATCCCACTCTGAGTATATATTTGGAGGAATACATAATATCGAAAGATATATGTACCCCAATATTCATTGCAACACAATATACAATAACCAATACATGGAAGATGTGATACACATATATACAACAAAATACTATTCAGCCATACAAATAATGAAATAATGCCATTTGCAGCAACATGGATGGATCTAGATTATCACACCAGGTGAAGTAAGTTAGATATAGAAAGACAAATATCATGTGATGTTACTTACATATGGAATCTCAAATAGTGATACAAATGAACTTATTTATAAAATAGAAACAGACTCACAGACTTAGAAAACAAATTTATTGTTACCAAAGGGGAAAGGTGGGGGAGGGATAAATTAGAAGGTTGGGATTAACAGATAGACACTACCATATATAAAACAGATAACAAACAAAGACCTGCTCTATAGAACAGGAACCATATTCAATACTCTGTGATAACCTATATGGGAAAACAATCTGAAAAAAAAATAGATATATGTATCTGTATAACTAAATTGGTTTGCTATACACATGAAACTAATACAACATTGTAAATCATCCGTCCTCCAATACAAAATAGTATTTTTTAAAAAGCACATATACATTGATTAAAAAAACAGAAGATGTTATGCATATATACGATGGAACACAACTCACCCATAAAACATTAAAATAATGACATTCACAGCAACATAGATGGATCTATATAATACCATACTACTGAAGTAAATCAGAAAGAGATAGACAAATACCATTATTTGTGATATCATTATCACTTACATGTGGAATCTAAAATGTGACACAACTTATCTATGAAACAGAAACAGACTCACAGATATAGAGAACAGACTTGTGGTTGCCAAGGGGAGATGGCTTAGAGAGGGGGATGAACTGGGAGTTTGGGATTAGTAAATGCAAGCCCTTATATATGAATGGATAAACAAAAAGGTCCTACTGTATACCACAGGGTATTATATTCATTATCCTAAGATAAACCATAATGGAAAAGAATATGAAAAATTATATGTATACACACACACACACACACACACACACAGGCTTCCCAGGTGGCATGAATGGTAAAGAACCTGCTGTCATTGCAAGGGATGTAAGAGACGTGGGTTTGATCCCTGGTTCGGGAAGATCCCCTGGAGGAGGGTCTGGCAACCCACTCCAGTATCCTTGCCTAGAGAATCCCATGGACAGAGGAGCCTGGTAGGCTATGGTCCATAGAGTCACAAAGAGTCAGACAAAACTGAAGCTACCTAGCATGCACACACACATACATATATATAACTCAATCACTTTGTTGTGCATTAGAAATTAATACAACATTGTAAATCAACTATACTTCAATAAAATAAGTGTTTGCTGCTGCTAAGTCACTTCAGTCATGTCTTACTCTGTGCAGCCCCATAGACGGCAGCCCACCAGGCTCCCCCATCCCTGGGATTCTCCAGGCAAGAACACTGGAGTGTTCTGGGTTGCCATTTCCTTCTCCAATGTATGAAAGGAAAAGTGAAAGTGAAGTCCCTCAGTCGTGTCTGACTCTTTCTTTAAAAAGGAATTCTATTAATATATTCAGTGAAAATGACCTTCAATAATAAAGGTAAATAAAGATAAATCAAATTTTAACCTTCAAAAATAAAGGTAAAATAATAAAGGTAAATTTTGTATTTCATACAAAATAAGAGAATTTGTTTCCATCAGAGAAGTAACATAAGAAATAGTAAAAGAAAATCTTTAGGCTGAAAGAAAATGGTATCAGATGAAAATTCAAATGTGCACTAGAAATGATAACATATGAATAAATATAAAAGCAGACTATTTTTCAGTATGTCTTTAGCATTATATAGCTGCTCCATGCCAAAGGAACAGCATAGCTTTGTGCAGTTTGGAATGTTTGCCAATGCTATGCCTATGACAATCATAACATAGAATAAGGGGAGAGGTGAGTAAATTAACGTTTGCAAAATTCTCATTTTTTTGTACACAGTTTCAGTATTAGCTTATACAAACTTCAAAGGTTAAACATGTATTTTTCAATCTTTATAGAAATCTCTAAAGAAATATTATAAAGCATTATATTGGAAATGCTGTTCACTAAATATCTTTAAAAATACTTATTTAACCCAAAGGAAGGCATAGAAGGAAAGTTCAAAAAAATATATAAGACAAACAGAATACAGGTACAATGGTAGATATCACCTGTGTGTTTCTTACACTCAAATATTCATATCTCTTATTTCTGACTCATATATAATCAAACTTAAAGCAATTTTAAATAGGAATCAGTCTACTATCCCCTAGTTTCAGTGGGAATATCCATGATACTTCTTAGATACCATTTATGCATTTTTAACTCTGTCCTTCAGAGTTGTTACTCCGTCTGTCACATCCAAAATTCAAGTTGTCCTCATGAGAAGTCTAAATATTTGTAAACTTGGCTGAATGTCAATAAATTCATTTTATAGACATTTTAGGGAATAATAGTGGTATAAATGATGATCGGGTAAAAAAGGATGTGAGAAACAGTAAACGAATACTAGATGTTTGAATGATTCTCCATTGATACCCTGTTAGGAACTAATGTAAGAGAATTTGACTGTTCCTTGGGGCATAGATTGAATTACAGGGTACAGAAGAGTGAAAGGCAAGATTCAGTATTTTCAGATAAAAGAAAAAGAGATGAAGTCCAAGTTTTCATGCGAATAAAAGTTTGCCTAATTTTTCTCTAGGAAATGAAACAAAATTGCAAATATCTGGTTAAAAGAGGGTAGGGGAAATTACAAAATAAGAAAGGATTACTTTAGGACTATAAATGTAAAATAACACAAGGTCTATTATTTATCACTGAAACCGTTTAGACAGAGTTTATTAACCTTCTTATTAGTGTGCTGCCTTTTTTTTTTTTTTTACTTAGTGAATTCAATTTAAGCTTATTAAAGTTTCCATTGGTTATTCTTGGTTTTCCTGTCTATTTTCTCTATGAGAGCTTTATTATCTTCACTGCAACTACTCCCATCACTAGGGTTAAGATAAATATTATTCAAACAGTCAGAGTCCTAGCAGGAAATAAATGGCACATTCAAATGTGTCTTATTTAAGGAGAAATTAATTTTTAAAACTTTTTTAAAAGTACTTCCAGGGTGGCGCTACAGGTGAAGAACCCACCTGCCAATGCAGGAGACAGAGACA
Organism: Dama dama; assembly: GCF_033118175.1. Lineage (NCBI taxonomy): Eukaryota > Metazoa > Chordata > Mammalia > Artiodactyla > Cervidae > Dama > Dama dama. Next base: position 50,243,596 of record NC_083705.1, on the reverse strand, counting down.
CGGATGGATCCCTGGGTCGGGAAGATCCCCTGGAGAAGGGCATGGGAACCCACTGCAGTATTCACACCTGAAGAATCCCATGGGCGGAGGAGCCTGGCGGGCTACAGTCCATGGAGTCGCAAAGAGTCGGACAGACTAGAAGCAATTTAGCACGCACGCGCATTTTAAAGGTACAAGCACCAGCCCCGAGTACCCTGTCTCACGCATGGAACCTGAACTGGTGATCTGTTTCACATGTGATAATAGACATGTTCAGTGTGCTCGGGGCTGGTGCACTGGGATGACCCAGACGGATAGGATGGGGAGGGATGAGGGAGGGGGTTTAGGATGGGAAACACATGTACACCCGTGGCGGATTCATGTCAATCTAAGGCAAAACCACTACAATATTGTAAAATAATTAGCCTCCAATTAAAATAAATAAATTTATTTTTAGAAAATAAAATAAAAGAAATTCCTCCAATATTCAAAATCATGCTGATAGTCAAACCCTTAACAAAATCTGAATGTTTTGTAAGTTGTCTAGTCTTTTAAAAAATAAATATACTACAAGTATTTAAAACAAAAAAGATTTCAAGGTTTTGAATTATTTCAAAATAAAAACTAAAAAATAAATTTAAAAAATAAATAAATAAAGGTATAAGCAAAAAGTATACTAAAATGGAGAATGCTATTCCCAGGGTCTGGTGAAAGCCAATGCAGTTACTGCATTTACTCTGAAAGGTAGGGAAAGAACCTCATTTTTACTAAAACCCAAATAGAGAGAGGGCTGTGTGGACAGAGTTCCCTTTGGGGAGAGGGTACCTTTGGGGAAGAGAGTTCCCTGAATAGGAAGGGCCAACTTCATGACAAGAATCAGTTATATGGGAAGAGAGGACCAAGATTAAATACCTTGACTTTACTCTTCTCCTTCCCTCAAGTTTCCTACTGGTAATTCCACTCCATTGGCCATGAAACGTGAAGAAGTCTGTGCATTTTACCCATGCACATCCCAGCTCTAGGCACAGATCTGAGGGAAGCGTGAAGAAGCAGATCTATATTGTGAGAAGTCACTGTACATGGGAAGAACTCTATCTTTCTCTTATACAGGCATAATATTTTTGACATATTAGATACAGTATTTCTATACAGTATATCACTGTTTTTGACAACTTGCAAATATAGTCTTCTCTCTGTATCTGAGAGAGATTGGTTCTAGGACTCTCTAAGTATACCAGAGTCCAAGGATGCTCAAGTCCTTTATTAAAATAGCATAGTATTTGCATATGACCTACTCAATCCTCCCATACACTTTACATAAAATCTAGATTTTGTGTGAAACTTAATACAATGTAAATGCTATATAAAAACTTGCCAGTGCATGGAAATTTAAGTTTGCTTTTTGGAAGTTGGTAGATTTTTTTGGTAATATTTTGAAGTGGGTTGAATCCACAGCTGTGGGACTCTCAGAAAAGCAGGACCAACTGTAATATTAACTTGACTACTGACTAAATGAATCCATTTATTTAGAAAAAATAACACATTACATAAATACTTCTGTATGCCATAATTTAGCTCTATATTATATAGTGATAACATCTATACCATATTAAAAATGACAGTTGGCTATGATATCTGAAATGTAAATGTAAATTTAATTGAAAACTTACATTAACTGTAAATGATTTCTGATAAACTCTTACATTTTCATGTAAATAATGAATTTATGTGGATTTATTATGTATGATATACATATATTATATAAATTATTATATAATTTACATATAAACTCCTTGTGTATTTGTAAATTTGTCTTCTAAGTTTTCATTTCTTCCCAAGTTTCACCTTACTCATTGAATCACTGATTTTTTTTTTTTAATTTGCATCCTTTGAACAGACCATATGTCTTTTTTAGTTGATGTTTTCATTTATGGTAAAACAATTTTTTGGTACATAATCCTTTCAAGTCTGTCATATGCCTTTGAAAGCTTCATTAACTCTTTTAGGCCACAAGCAAATTACTACTTCAGTGCACCAAATGTTCCCCTTGTCACCTAAAATAGTTTATTCAGCTTCTAAAATAGTCTAACTTGGTCTTAAAAAATTGGTTACCACTGAGAGGCTTACTGAGAAAGAACAGCACAATTCAAGGAACATTATTACTTGCTGTCATTCAGTTGGAAGCTGAGAGAATTTGTGCTGGGGTGCATGAAATTATCCATAAAAATAGTCAATATACGTGTTCTATCAAAGAACACAGAATGCCATTTACCTCCAAGAAAACAGGGTGTGCAGGTGTATATATAGAACTAAGGACTGAAGTCATGTGCAGATTCCCTTAGACTATGTAATGACTTGTATACGGTTAGATATAAAGCAACAGTTGCTTTGGGGAAAATGATGAAAATGGCATATATTTAAATTTAGTAGAGCTGAGTTGAAATCAAAGGGTCAAATACGCAAAGAACCACCTGTGATGAGGGGAAATAGTAAATAGATTAAATGGAGACTCTTCAACAATGAAAGCAATACAATTTAAGTAGTTGAACAAGTAGATTTGTTATGTAATTATATTAGGGAAGAGTGTCTAAAACACAAACAGTTGTTAATTCTGAGAGATATTTGTCCTTCAATAGCACAGCACATTGTTTTCAATCACCAAAACATTTTTTCTCCAAATATGTATTGAAAGTCAATAGTGTTCAAGTTGATGTAACAGCTCCAAAGTAACTAGGTATATGTTCTGCCCTAGAGAATCTTCATGTCTAGGAGGGAAGATGAATCTCTCATATCATTAAATAAAATTTCAGATAAAATGATAAATGTTATTTTTTTTATTTCTAGTGGTATAATATTTTCTGTGGATCCACATGGGTCCATTCTTTTAGTCTACTCTTTCAAAATAATATCGATGTTGAATCATTGACTATTTTGATTTTTAATAATAAGGAAAACCTTATTTATGTGTACCTTACACTAGGGTTGGACAAACTTCAAGAATAAGTATTGCTCCCAGTTCCTACAACTATGTATCTACAACTTGAGGTTAGATTGAAATTATGCCATACACCATGCATAGCTCAGAGTCCTCCTCAGGTACATTGGTATCTTTCTTTTCTGTCTTTCTATCTATCTATAACTTATTTACACAATAATAGAAAGAAAATAGAGATTAAAATTAACCTAATATATTACAGATTCTGTCAAGGTACAAAATAGAGCTGAATTATATAACTAAAATTCATATTTGAGTATTAACAGTCTCTAAAGAGATGTCATAAAATTACATAAAAATGACCAATCTCTTCATACTAAACACGCCAGTCAGGATGGCTGCTATCCAAAAGTCTACAAGCAATAAATGCTGGAGAGGGTGTGGAGAAAAGGGAACCCTCTTACACTGTTGGTGGGAATGCAAACTAGTACAGCCGCTATGGAAAACAGTGTGGAGATTTCTTAAAAAACTGGAAATAGAACTGCCATATGACCCAGCAATCCCACTTCTGGGCATACACACTGAGGAAACCAGATCTGAAAGAGACACGTGCACCCCAATGTTCATCGCAGCACTGTTTATAATAGCCAGGACATGGAAGCAACCTAGATGCCCATCAGCAGATGAATGGATAAGGAAGCTGTGGTACATATACACCATGGAATATTACTCAGCCATGAAAAAGAATTCATTTGAACCAGTCCTAATGAGATGGATGAAGCTGGAGCCCATTATACAGAGTGAAGTAAGCCAGAAAGATAAAGAACATTATAGCATACTGACACATGTATATGGAATTTAGAAGGGTGATGACGATGACCCTATGTGCAGAACAGAGAAAGAGACACAGAAATACAGAACAGACTTTTGAACTTTGTGGGAGAATGTGAGGGTGGGATATTTCAAAAGAACAGCATGTATATTATCTATGGTGAAACAGATCACCAGCCCAGGTGGGATGCACGAGACAAGTGCTCCGGCCTGGTGCACTGGGAAGACACAGAGGAATCGGGTGGAGAGGGAGGTGGGAGGGGGGATCGGGATTGGGAATACATGTAAATCCATGGCTGATTCATATCAATGTATGACAAAACCCACTGGAAAAGAAAAATATATATAATAATAATAAAAATTAAAAAAAAAAATTGCACCTTTGTTTTTCATTGAATTATATATTTTTGACAGTTTTCTTTCTAATAGCTCTTACTGATCTTAATTTATTCTGAAAGTAAAATAATTATGAACCATAATTTATTTAACCAACACATACTTACTAGATGGTTTTGCTGTATCAAATTATTTTTTTTGCATTAAAGTAGTATTCTTGGCTATATAATTGCATTTATATAGTATTATTTTAATTAATTATTCAGCTGAAGTATAGCTTCCCCAGTGGCACTAGTGGTAAAGAACCCACCTGCCAGTGCAGGAGACGTAAGAGATGAAGGTTCAATCCCTGGGTCAGGGTGATCCCCTGGAGGAGGGCATGACAACCTACTCCAGGATTCTTGCCTGGAGAATCCCGTGGAAAGAGGAGCCTGGAAGGCTATAGTCCATAGTGTAAGACACCACTGAGGCAACCTCACAAGCTCACTAGGTTTGTCATAGAATGCATAGTTGATTTACAATGTAGTGTTAGCTTCATATGTATAGTATAGCAATTCAGTGTGTGTGTCTGTACACACACACACACACACGCATATATATGGAATACATACTAAAGAATGTGCTAACCATTGGACAATTGCACTCATCTCCTACACTTGTAAGACCATGCTTAACATCTTGCATGCTAGGCTTCAGCACTATGCAATCCGAAAACTTCCAGATGTCCCAGCCAGATTTAGAAAAGGAAGAGGAACCAGAGATCAAAATGCCAGCATTCACTGGATCATAGAGAAAGTTATGGAATTCCAGAGAAACATCTGTTTCACTGGCTATGCCAAAGTCTTTGACTGTGTGAACCATAATAAACTGTGAAAAGCTCTTAAAGAGATGGTAATAGCAGACTATCTTACCTGTCTCCTGAGAAACCTGTATTTGGTCAAGAAGCAACAGTTAGAACCCTGTATAGAACAACCGATTAGTTCAAGATTGAGAAAGAAGTACAAGAGGGCTGTCTGCTGCCACCCTGTCTGCTTAATCTCTATACTGACGACATCATGAGAAATGTCCGGGCTGGATGAGTTACAAGCTGGAGTCAAGATAGGTGGGAGAAACATCAGCAACCTCAGATATGCAGATGATAACACTCTAATGGCAGAAAGTGAAGAGGAATTAAAGAGCCTCTTGATGAGGGTGAAGGAAGAGAGTGAAAGAATAGGCTTAAAATTAAATATTAGGAAAAAACCAAGATCATGGCATCTAGCCCCATTACTTCATGGCAAATAGAGGGGGAAAAGGTGGAAGTAGTGACATATTTCCTCTTCTTGGGCTCTAAAATCACTGTGGATGGTGACCACAGCCATGGAATCGTACACATTTGCTTCTTGGCAGGAAAGCAATGAGAAAACTAGATAATGTGTTGAAAAGCAGAGACATTGCTCTGCTGACAAATGTCCAATGGTCATGCACAGTTGTGAGAGATGGACCTTAAAGAAGGCAGAGCACCAAAGAACTGATGCTTTTAAACTGTGGTGCTGGAGAAGATTCCGGAGAGTCCCTTGGACAGCAAGGAGATCAAACCAGTCAATCTTAATGGAAGTTAACCCTGAATACTCATTGGAAGGACTGATGCTGAAGCTGAAATTCCATTATTTTGGTCATCTGATGTGAACAGCTGACTCAGGAAAAGTCCCTGATGCTGCTAAAGATTGAGGGCAGAAGAAGAGGTTGTCAGAGGATGAGATGGCTGGATGGCATAACCAATACAATGGACCTGAAACTTGGGCAAATTTTGGGAGATGGTGAGGGACAGAGAGGTCTGGTGTGCTGCAGTCCATGGGGATGCAAGAATCGGACATGACTGGGTGGCTGAACAACAATAACAATCCATGGAATATACATATTGAGTAGAGTTATTTGTTCTATACAGTAGGTTTTTGTATCTATTTTATATACAGCAGTACCTTAAAGCAGTATTAATAATGAGGATCTACACATAAAATCAGTAAAAGTTAACTAGTACAAACTAATTTGATTATACATTAAGTAAATTTAATGTGATTATTTTATCAAAAGGGTAGATACATTTTTCAGTTTTGGTAAATATTGGCCTCAATAAACTTTACACATCATTTCACATTAGGTATGAGTCCCTGGTTCCCCACACCATTGGTAGAAATATTAGTCACCAAAATTTACTTAGTTTGAATAGGAAAATTTCTGTCATTTGCCTCTTCCCCAATAAACTTTGATATGACTTCAGACGTGTGTTACCAAATAGACACTGTATCATTTATCTTTATTAAGAAATGATAACGGGAAAAATAATAGAAGAAAAAAGAAACCCGTTTGACAACCATGCAGACAATGTATTGTACAAATATCAACAGCCATCTATGATCACAGCCAGATGATTTCATTGAGAGATAAAGTTTGCAGAGCAAGTTTTGTTGGTTTCATCAGCATGAAGCTCAAAGGAGATAAACTCTAATTTTGCGAGCACAGATATTGTGAGGTCAAATGTTGGAATGGCTACCATTTATATCACAGCACCTGACAAGCAAAGGATAAGGGCATCTGCCTCTCAATGACAGTCCTGTCTTTCTTTTTTTATTTCTTTAATATTCCTCCATCTTCCACACACATCTGTCTTTTATACCTCATCTCTATTTTTCTACTTGTTTTTGTTTCAAAGTGATTTTATCTTACTTTGACAGTATTCCCCACAAAATAAAACCTTTCTACATGCTCATGCACACAAAATAGATTATTGAAAGTGTAGCCCCATGGCAGTTCAACTGATTCTACCAATCTATTCCTTAAAGGAAAATGATAACAAATAATAGTTGTCATTTGCTCACTACTGCCACAGAATAGCACTTTTTGGTGAGGGTGAATTATATATTCAATACACATTTAATTTGACAAGATCAGAACTAAATTGCTTTTCTGAATACTTCTGATTACAGCATATTGTGCTAAACTGTTATGTCTAACTGTGTAATCAAATACACTATGACCGTCCTTTCTCTAAAGCATGCCAATGCCATACAAAAAAGGAGGCGATAAAAAATATGCAGGTACAAATGCAAGCACTTTACTTAGGAAACACACATGTGATGTTACACAAGCCTTTTCTTTAAAATCTGATCAAATAAAGCTTTAAATACAGAGCTGGGCAGACAAAGAAGTGCATTTACATTAGCACAACATTACAAAACACAACAAAAACAGCTAACGAAGTCATCAAAAAACCTGGTAACTTGTGCAACGTGTGTACAGCCAGATATGTAAAGTACGATTTTTCTGACAGCAGATCTAATGGAGTAATATGACAGGCATCCACAGCATATTCTAGTCTGTCAATTCTCTAGAAGTAAACCAGGACGGCTTTCAAATGAGAATAGTAGGTACTTCTGTATTCACTAAGTGAGTCTAAGACGACAGTATTTTGGTTTAAGCACATGTTCTTCGTCCTTTTATCTCATCAGTTGCTCCCATGAATTAATTTAGTTCAGGCAAATGGAACAGAATAAATGAAAGCCCTCCAAATTCAGTTCAGTATATGGTAGTGTCCTCATGAATTATCAAATATGTTAAGAAAAGCAACCATTTCAGATTTCCAAAGACACTAAAATGAAGAGTGAAGGACAAATCACTTGGAGGATGAAAAGTCTTTATAAAAGTCATGTGGAAAGCATCATGATTTTTTTTCCAGTTTCCCATATTAAAAAACAGAAATTTCCCATTATTTCTAGAACCACATGAAATTATTTTCTGATCATATGGACAACAAATCATGAAAACTTTGAGTGTACCACTGTGTTGTGAAAAGAAAGAGGTTTTGGCAGTAAAGAAAACGTATTTCTATTACATCGTGTAGAGTAATTTTCTCTATGACTGACTGACTGAAAGTTGCTCAGTCTTGTTTGACTCTTTGTGACTGGCCACAATACTGGAGTGGGTAGCCTTTTCCTTCTCCAGGGGATCTTCCCAACCCAGGGATCGAACCCAGGTCTCCCACATTACAAGCAGATTCTTTACCAGCTGAGCCACAAGGGAAGCCCAAGAATACTGGAGTGGCTAGCCTTTTCCTTCTCCAGTGGATCTTCCCAACCCAGGAACTGAACTGGCGTCTCCTGCATTGCAGGTGGATTCTTTACCAACTGAACTATCAGGGAAGCAAATTTTCTCTATGACTGTGTAAAAATCACTCGGTGTTGCAAGTTCTCAGTTGTATTCACCTTAATACCAGTTAGTTTTTAGGTTCTTATATCTCTATGATAATTTAATTTCATATATAAATCTATGGTTGTAGACATTTTAATAAGCATCACATATGGGGGGGGGGTGTTCAAATTAAAACAAACACCACACTCGGGATAAATTTTATGAAAATCTTTAAAAGTATTTAATGTTTGATAGTTTCCTAAAAACCTAATTTATTAAAGAATCTACCTTTAATAACCTAAACTGTCAAAAAACAAAGCTGAAGTTGACCTTCTATTTACATATAAGTACATGTAATTTTTCATGCAGGAATGATCATAAACCCAAGATTTGAACAGATACAGATTTAATAAAAATGTAGGTTCAAGAAATAAAAGAAAATGTCCAGGCCTTAAGTAAATTACAATAGTAGCAAACAAGCAGACAAGCAAAATCTTCTTAATTTTTAGTCTATTAAGATTAATATCTTTGCAGACAAAGATAGAAAAGCCCTATACAGTCAGCAAAAACAAGACTGGGAGCTGACTGTGGCTCAGATCATGAACTCTTTACTGCCAAATTCAGACTTAAATTGAAGAAAGTAGGGAAGACCACTAGACCATTCAGGTATGACCTAAATCAAATCCCTGATGATTATACAGTGGAGTGAGAAATAGATTCAAGGGATTAGATCTGATAGACAGAGTGCTTGAAGAACTATGGATGGAGGTTCATGAAATTGTACAGGAGGCAGGGAGCAAGACCATCCCCAAGAAAAAGAAGTGCAAAAAGGCAAAATTGTTTTCTGAAGATGCCTTACATATAGGTGTGAAAAGAAGAGAAGCAAAAGGCAAAGGAGAAAAGGAAATATATTCCTATTTGAATATAGTGTTCCAAAGAATACCAAGGGGAGATAAGAAAGCCTTCCTCAGTGATCAGTGCAACAAAATAGAGGAAAAAAATAGAATGGTAAAGACTAGAGATTGCTTCAAGAAAATTAGAGATACCAAGGGAACACTTCATGCAAAGATGGGTTCGATAAAGGACAAAAATGGCATGTACCTAACAGAAGCAGAAGATAGTAAGAAGAGGTGACAAGAATCCACAGAAGAACTGTACAAAAAAGATCTTCATGACCCAGATAATCATGATGGTGTGTTCACTCATCTAGAGCCAGACATCCTGGAATGTGAAGTCAAGTGGGCCTTAGAAAACATCACTACAAACAAAGCTAGTGGAGGTGATGGAATTCCAGTTGAGCTATTTCAAATCCTGAAAGATGATACTGTGAAAGTGCTGCAGTCAATATATCAGCAAATTTGGAAAACTCAGCAGTGGCCACAGGACTGGAAAAGTCAGTTTTCATTCCAATCCCAAGGAAAGGCAATGCAAAAAGAATGTTCAAACCACCGCATAATTGCACTCATCTCACATACTAGCAAAGTAATACTCTAAATTCTCCAAGCCAGGCTTCAACAGTATGTGAACCATGACTTCCAGATGATCAAGCTAGATTTAGAAAAGGCAAAGGAACCAGACATCAAATTGCCAACATCCGTTGGATCATCAAAAAAGTGAGAGAGTTCCAGAAAAACATCGACTTCTGCTTTATTGACTATGCCAAAGCTTTTGACTGTAGGGATCACAAAAAACTATGGAAAATTCTTCAAGAGATGGGAATACCATAACACCTGACCTGCCTCTTGAGAATCTGTATGCAGTTCGGGAAGCAGAAGTTAGAACTGGACATGGAACAACAGACTGGTTCCAAATCAGGAAAGGAGTACATCAAGGCTGTATATTGTCACCCTGCTTACTTAACTTATATGCAGAGTACATCATGAGAAATGCTGGGCTGGGTGAAGCACAAGCTGGAATCAAGATTGCTAGGAGAAATATCAATAACCTCAGCTATGCAGATGACACCACCCTTATGGCAGAAAGGGAAGAAGAACTACAGAGCCTCTTGATGAAGGTGAAAGAGGAGAGTGAAAAAGTTTGCTTAAAGCTCAACATTCAGAAAACTAAGAGCATAGCATCTGGTCCCATCACTTCATGGCAAATAGATGGGGAAACAATAGAAACAGTGACAGACTTTATTTTGGGGGGCTCCAAAACTGCAGATGGTGACTGCAGCCATGAAATTAAAAGATGCTTGCTCCTTGAAAGAAAAGTTATGACCAATCCACATAGCATATTAAAAAGCAGACACACTACTTCGCCAACAAAGGTCCATCCAGTCAAAGTTATGATTTTTCCAGTAGTCATGTATGGATGTGAGAGTTGGACTGTAAAGAAAGCTGAGCGCCAAAGAATTGATGCTTTTAACTGTGGTGCTGGAGAAGACTCTTGAGAGTCCCTTGGACTGCAAGGAGATCCAATCAGTCAGTCCTAAAGGAAATCAGTCCTGAATATTCATTGGAAAGACTGATGTTGAAGCTGAAACTCCAATACTTTGGCCACCTGATGCAAAGAACTGACTCTTTTGAAAAGACCCTGATGCTGGGAAAGCCTGACAGTGGGAGGAGAAGGGGACAGCAGAGGATGAGATGGTTGGATGGCATCACCGACTCAATTGACATGAGTTTGTGTAAACTCTGAGAGTTGGTGATGGACAGGGAGGCCTGGCATGCTGCAGTCCATGGTGTCGCAAAGAGTGGGACATGACTGAGTAACTGAACTGTACTGATTAAGATTAAATTAATGAACATCTTATCAAGATCAAGGTCTAATGAAATGTGCATTTTATTGGCACCAAAGAAAAATAAAATAACTGAATCATTAAAAAAATATTTAGGTATAAATCTAGTAAAACATGTACAAATCCATAACAGGAAAGCTCTGATTTAAAAAAGCAAAGAATATCTAAGTAATTTGAGAGAGAGTCCATGTTCATGGATAAGAAGACTCAGCATTGTTAAGTTGCCAATTCTTCCCATGTTGAATTATATAATCAAAAAAAAAAAAAAAATCAAAATCAAACTTCCAGAAAGTTATTTTGTGGATATTGACAAATTTATTCCAAGATTTATATAGAAATGCAAATGATTCAACAATATTAAAGAAAAAGAACAATATCTGAGGGCATACTTCCCACTCTCAAAACTTACTGTGTGGTATTGGGAAAAGCATAATCAAGATTGTTTGAAATTGGCAAAAGAGTAGACAAATAAATCAATGAGATGAGAGGCCAGAAATAGACCTACATATATATAGTCAACTGATCTTTGTCAAAGGAGAAAAAGCAATTCAATGAGGAAACGACAGTCTTTTCAACAAATTGTCCTAGAACAACTGGATATCCACATAACAACAGCAACAAATCTAGACAAAGACTTTATATCTTTCCAAAAATTTAACTCAAAATGGGTTACTAAAACTATAAAACTTTCAGAAGATAATATAAGAAATCTAGTTATCTTCGAGTTAGGTGATGATTTTTTGGATACATAATGGTGACTCATGAAAGACAAAATTGGATTTTATTAAAATAAACTTTTGGACTTTCCTGGTGTTGTAGTGGTTAAGAGTGCAGTGCAGGGGACATGAGTTTAATCCCTGGTCTTGGAAGGTTCCACATGCCATGGAGGAAATAAGCCTGTGAGCTCCAATTACTAAGCCTGCAATCTGGAGCCCGCAAGTCACAATTACGGAGCTCATGCACAACAATTACTAAAGCCTGTATGCTCTAGAGAGCCTATGCTTGACAAGAGAAGTCACCACAATGAGAAGCCCGCACACGGCAACTAGAGAGCACACCCCGCCTGCTGTAACTTGAGAAAGCCCACCTGCAGCAACAAAGACCTAGCACCACCAAAAATAAATGAATAAATAAGAATTTTTTTAAGAAATAAATAAACAAGAACTTTTATTCTGCAAGTTATACTACCAAGAGAATGAAAGACAAATCACAGACTGAAGAATAAAAATTTCAAAATACATTTCTAATCAAGTCTAAAACAATAAGAACATCAAAAGCTAGCCAGGTTGTACAGCAACAGGAAATATCACCCAGTACTGATGGGGATGCATAACGGTATGGCCACTTCAGAAGACAGTTTGGCAATTTCTTACAGATTTAAACATAGTCTTACCATACAAGCTGGCAACTAATCCTAGGTAAATAAAATATCACTCAGAGATAAAATGGAGAAGACAGCAGCAACCTGCTCCAGTACTCTTGCCTGGAAAATCCCATGGACGGAGGAACCTGGTAGGCTGCGGTCCATGGGGTCGCTAAGAGTCAGCCACAATTGACCGGCTTCACTTTCACTTTTCACTTTCACGCATTGGAGAAGGAAATGGCAACCCGCTCCAGTGTTCTTGCCTGGAGAATCCCGGGGACGGGGGTGCCTGGTGGGCTGTGGTCTATGGGGTCGCACAAAGTTGGACATGACTGAAGTGACTCAGCAGCAGCAGCAGCAGAGATAGAAGGAAAAATGCTATGAAGATATAAAAAGACACAGAAATGAATGGTATATTGCTAAGTGAAAAAAGAAAGTTTAAGAATATTATGTTACAGTATGATTTCAACTATACGGCATTCTGAGAAAGGCGATACTGTAGAGACAGTAGAGAGACAAGTGGTTGCCAGGGGTTGAGGAAAAGGAAGAAGGCATGAAGCACAGATGATTCATAGAGCAGTAAAACTATTCCATGACACTATAATGGTGGAGACATGCAGTATGCATTTGTCAAAAGTCAAAGAAATAAAAAGAGTGAACTGTCATATAAACTAGGCATGAGTACTGAGTCGCTTCAGTCATGTCTGACTCTCTGCGAGCCCATGGACTGTAGCCCACCAGGCTTCTCTGTCCATGGGATTCTCCAGGCAAGAATACTGGAGTGACTGATTCCCTCCTTCAGAGGATCTAACCAACCCAGGGATTTAACCAGCATCTCTTACATCTCCTGCAACCACAGGCAGGTTCTTTACCATTAGCCACCTGGGAAACCATCACTTAAACTTTGGGCTTTAGTTAATAATAATGTATCAATATTGCTTCATCAATTGTAATAAATGTATCACACTAAAGCAAAATGTTATATAGCAGGGGAACTTCATGTGGGAAAGAGAGTGAAATTTATGGGAACTTTCTGCTCCCTTGTTTTGTAAACCTGAAACTTCTCTAAAAAATAAAGCCCATTTTAAAAGATGTATATAGTATTAAGAATTTTTGGAGAAAAAATAGCTCAAAGCATGACATACAAAATAAGGTCTATCGGTCTAGTTTAAAAAAAAAAAAAACTAAAACAGGAAAATCAGAAAAACTCTAGAAACATTTACCAGATTATTGGCAAGAAGATGTATAACTCAGACTTTTCCATTTAGAGTCTTTTCTGTGGTAATATAAAGATGACTGCAACAGGAAGGAGGGGATTTATGCTCAGAGAACAAAGCCCTGTGAGTTCATCACCTTCGTGTATATCTTCTAACAGTCGAAGAAACTAAATATGCCATGGATTATTCAGATCAACACTTTGAAAATCAATGTACTCCCAAAGCTTATGTCCCTCTTCTGAATTTCCCCAGGGTCTGTACCAAAAGTAACATTTGATCTCTTGAATAAACAGAAAGTCTTTGTTTGTGACTTCAGATCAAAGCTAGTACACAGATGGGGAATCTCATGGGAAAGGAAGTGGAAAGGATTGTGGCTTATACTAAGCTAGCTCTATATTTTCTGACTTCCTGAGTGTCTATAAAAATCTAGTAAATCACCTGGTTATCGACATCACTGTGAAAAAATACTTTAGATATTTCTCACTGCATTTGGTCTTGGGAAAAAAGGCAACTTTTATATTTTATGTTTTCATAAAAAAATCTCTCTTGCTATTCCCAGTAAGCGTAATCCTTAAATTTTCACATCACCTTGCCTATAGGGAGGTTATGTTGGTTATATTTATGGTGATTAAAAACACTTGGTCATGTCTCCAAGAGTGTGTCATTCATTTGCTGATGGTGATTCTGAGTCTGTCTTTATCCAAAAGTGGTAAAGACAACCTATTCTGTATATGTGCATGTACACATGCATGTCAGTGGGTGTATATTGCTAAAGTTGATTACAGTCTATCTAGTTTAACACTTGTTTGCCATCACCATACATAACAAAAAAATAAGAGGCAGTTCCGAAAACACACACAATACACTCAGGTAACTACAAGAAAAAATACACATAAATAAGACACTGTGTGTTTCCTTGAGAAGAGTGTTGCTATGGGAAAATGTGGTTTGTACTCTTGAAGGAACACTGACAAAATGAACTTTTGGACTACAAATCCTTCTGAGGATGGGGACTGCCTGAAGGTAAGATTCTTATAGCATGGTGAGAGTAGAAGATTCTTCTTAAAGCCCAGAGCTAGTTGGTGGTTATATTTGGTGTCTAGGTCACTTACCCTGTAGTTCACTGCTCTTTCTAGTAAATTTTGCTGCTTTTGTTCTTGGCTTCTCACCTACCAAATCATATTTGACAAGTACCACTTAAGGTTACCACTGCAGATCACTAGAGTTCCTTTCCCCAGCAGCTCAAACCAAAGGGAAAAGAGGATAAAGAAAGTAGAGAAAAAATAAATCCTTGGGTTCAAAGGAAAGTGCAGAAGGCCATGCCTTTCCCAGGGCTATCATGAATGTGCACAGCTCTCAAAAAAAATAAGTCTGCACTCTTACTAGTTTCTACTGGTTTTGTACTAAAACTGTGTGCATTGACTTTGTCTTCTTATAGTCTTCAAAAAATTTTAGATTACCAATGTCTTTAAGCACTTTAGTGGCAGCTGGGGAAACAACTTGGAGTATGTATTCTTTTCTTCTATATAGGAAAGTAAAGAATCTTGAGTCAGTAAAGACCTGCTGTGCCTGAACTTGTTATCTCTAACAAGTATTTTACTTTCTTTTCCCATTCAATTTAATGTTATTTTCACACCTGCCTTGATTTCTTCTGCAGCCTTTTATCCAAGTAAAAGGTTTGTCAACTCTATCTCCTTTTTACATAGTCCTTAATTCATACTAAGACAAGTAATTCTTTTAAAATGAAGAGGTTCTTACTTTTAGACTTCCAATCTTCTATTTTTGTTTAAATTCTTATACAAGTCAATCCACATCACTCTGTACAGGAAATGGGGGTATGATAAACTCATGGTTATTAAATTGTTACTGATTATAAATCAGGAATAATAATGTTTGTTAGTTATCCGATAATGCATGTAAATGACTTTGAACAGACAGCATCTAGTATAACAAGCACAAAGTAAGAACAACTATTACTGCTTTTGTTATTGTTGTTCCTAACATTAAGCAGGCCATTAACTATTTGCTCCTCCAAATTCATTTGCTGCCCTTCTCTGCCCTGTTTTATGCCCCAGGAGGTTGCTCTCTGTGAAATGTCTCTTCAGAGCATCTTTGTCTCTGGCTTCCTGTTCCTGCTGCCCATGACAATCACCACACAACACCAGAGGGCAGGAAGAGAGATCTGAGATATTTATCACCTGCGCATCTCAGTTGCCTCCAGGAAGCAGCTGATAACAGTTATCTTGAGTCACATATCCTACAGATGGCTCATCATCTATGGCTACAACTCACTCAGCTCATGTAACACCTTTCTAGGTCCAAGGTCAATATTGCTTATGTTGCTCCTGTTCTCTTTATTTTCTCTTATATTGTAAGGTCCATTTGTGCTGTTCCAGCATCTATAAATAATCCTTCATTAAGCTTTCTTCAATCAAGTCTTTTCAGTAGAGTCTGCCCCCAGCTAAGTCAAACCCAACAATAACACAAATTACTACCTCCACCATCACACCATCACCACCGCTAGTATAAACTACTAGTGACACTATAAAAGCTACTAATATGATTACTATTGCAATTGCTAGTATTACTACTATTACTATTCCCTCTGCTTCTATTACCATTACTGGAAGTAGAATAATCCTAGAAGTAATAATGTCACTGTGCTATGATGAGCATAAAGTGAAAGGAGAAATGATACTTATTTCCTTCTATGAATGAAATCATTTCAGTGCCATGCCTTTCAAATTTTAGGTATCTTTCTCTTATTTTATTTTCCTAAGGACCAAAGACTATGGTAAGTAGTTTTATCATCTATCTCCTTATAAGTTAGCATCTAAACTTGTTAGCTATCATCTAAATTTCTATCCCAATAGTTAAAGCTCATTCCATGGAATAATTTTTACTATTAGTCTAAATGAGAAAAGAAGAAAACAGCTGGCACCTTAGATTCACACTCTTATTTACCTGGCAAACCAGCCAGATAAGTTAGATGATTCATCTGTGGATAGGAAATCATCATAGAAAAGAAAATAGCAAAGACATGATGCATGCGCAATAGCAGCAGAGTGTGACAAGTGTGACTGACATCACACTCATCGCATATTCTTTTGATGAATTTAGTGTGATTTCAGGCTTCCTTGCTAGCTCAGCTGGTAAAGAATCTGCCTGCAATGCGGGAGACCTGGGTTCAATGCCTGGGTGGGGAAGATCCCCTGGAGGAGGGTATAGCAACCCCTTCCAGTGTTCTTGCCTGGAGACTCCCCATGGACTGAGGAGCCTGGGGGGCTGCAGTCCATGGACTCTCAGAGTCAGACACGAGTAAGCAACTAAGCACAGTGATTTCAGCAGGACCTGTTTTATTATTGTAAACATAAGAACAACTGAACGATGGGGTCAAATACCTCCAAACCAGATATCATGAGAAGA
Source organism: Dama dama (assembly GCF_033118175.1). Lineage (NCBI taxonomy): Eukaryota > Metazoa > Chordata > Mammalia > Artiodactyla > Cervidae > Dama > Dama dama. Next base: position 50,226,602 of record NC_083705.1, on the reverse strand, counting down.
GTCAGCACTTGTGTAAATGGTCACTGTCTCAGATCCTGCCTATTTTTGCCAAGAATCGCATAGATGACTAAGTGCTAGTAAGTATCATTAGCTGGAATAATGCTATAGAAGTTTGATCTCTTGAGAAACTGGCTGATGTTTTATTACACAATGAATATTCACTTTATTTTTTAAAAACTTTATTCTTCAATAGTATGAATACTTTGTATTATTTTCATAGATTCTTTTTTCATTGAAGTAGAGTTGGTTTACAATGTTCTTTTAGTTTCTGCTATAGAGCGAAGTGATTCAATTTATATATATGTCTATAAAATATAGTTATGCATATATTATTTTTCAGAGTCTTTTCCATTATTTTTAATGACAAGATACTGAATATACTTCCCTGTATTATACTATAGGACCTTGTTGCTTATTTTACATATCGTACTTTGCAACTGCTAATCTCAAACTCCTAATTTATCCCTCTCCACCCCCCCATTTCCCCTTTGAGTTTTTTCCTTTGTCTGTGCATTTGTTTCTGTTTTGTACATAAGTTAATTAACATCATTTTTCTTTTAGATTCCTCATATAAGTGATATGATATTTGTCTTTCTCTAACTTACTTCACTTAGTATGATCATCTCTAGGTCCATCCATGTTGCTGCAAATGGCATGATTTCATTCTTTTTATGGCCAATCAATTAAGATTCTGTTGATTGCTTAAGGTTGCTTCCATGTCTTGGCTATAGTATATAGTGTTGCTATGAATCTAGGGTGCATGTATGTTTTTGAATTATAGTTTTGTCTAGATATATGCCCTGGATCATATGGCAATCCTCCTTTTAGTTTTTTTAAGGAACCTCCATACTGTTCTCCATAGTGACTGCCCCGATTTACATTCCCCCAACAGTGCAGAAGGGTTCCCTTTCTCCTTATACTCTTTAGCATCTGCTCATACAGGTGTGAGGAGATACCTCATTGTAATTCCAACTTGCACTTCTCTGAGAATTAGAGATGTTGAGCATCTTTTCATGTGCCTATTGGCCATCTGTATGTCTTCCTTGGAGAAATGTTTGTTTAGGTCTTCTGCCCATTTTTTTTGTTTGGATTGTTGTTTTTATATTGAGTGATATGAGCTTTTTGTATATTTTGGAAATTTAGTCCTTGCCAGTTGCATCATGTGCATCTTTATATTTTAGTTGTTTCAAAAAGATTCCATTTGATAAATGTCCAATTTATAAATAAATACAATTTTATTTATATATCTTGAGCTAGTGATATAATTTCTTATTAACCCCATTGTCATATATATATATATATATATATATATATATATATATATAATTTTATTGAGTGTCAGTTCTCTATAGTTTCAGGAGTTATTTCTCAACAATAAAGTGTCTCATGGTCAAACTCATAATTTCCAATATCCTAATGAGAATCAGCATTAAATTTCCAAATTCACAAGCTCAATATTAAAAGTTCTTTCAGTATCGTAGACTTGGTTTTTGTCCTCTAAAACCAAGACAGTGATAGATGCAGGAAAAAAAAAAAAAAATCACAGGAAGCAGTGTTTCAATTGCTATGCCTGCCTCATTCCATTTGCCAAGTTTAAGTATTTATTTTGCTATATGTGCTTCTTTTCACATGGTCTTAACTGTGTTACCACGTAAATGACAGCATCAAAATGATTCTTGTTTTTGAAACTTGTTAGTTTGAAGCAACTGTCAAAAGCGTCTTTCTCATAAATTATGAGTTTCATCTTAAAACTTATCCTGCACAGTTTTTGACAAAGTGTGTATTTCCTGGCTTTTCATTTATGGGTTTGGGTATTCTACTTTCTCATTAATTACTTTATCTGGCCCCCATTTTCTCACATAAATTCCCTCAAGATGCCACTATAAGTCCTCTTACCTCAAATAAAAAAGTGATCCTGTAGTCAAGCAAAGAAATATTTATTTAGAACTCCCCCTTTTTAAATGTGAGTCTACATCCTTTTTCCCTATCATCTTTCTCTCTCTTAGCATCTTAGATCTTCTTTTCTGAGCCTGTGATAAAATGATAGTAGAAACTAGTCATAATCCCTGCCTTCAAGCAATTTATGGCTTAATGAGGGATAACCAGTGATCACATAATCTCACAAATACATGAAAAACCATAAATATAGGAAGTATAATGATAAAATATGTATTTATAAGAGCATGTAACAAGGTAAGCTGACCTGATCTTAGTGTTCAAGTTATGCAATTGCTGACACCAGAGAAAGCCCTATGAATAAGGAAGATTTGATTCTCTTTTGTTGCGATCATTGAACATTCAGTAAAAGATATTCAATGACATAGAAATGTGATCAGACATGCCATTTTCAAATATGACTTGGGTTTCCATTCAGAGAAGTCATCCAAGATAGGGCAGCATGGAAGCAGGAGAACATTAAATTGGCCATTCTCAGATGCCAGATGTCCCGCATATCTATTGCATATCAAACTACATCAAAACTTAGAGGAGTAAAACTACAACCATTTCATTAAGCTCAGAAACTCTGTGGGTCAGGAACAGGGCACAGGGAATATAGCTGAGTTGAGGAGCTGAAATCATCTGGAGGCTTCTTCATCAACACCTTGTATGGGGTTACTTTAATGCTGGGCACAGCTGAGATGTTGAACTGAACAACTTTATGTGGACTTTCTATGTGGGTTTGCCTTCCTTATAGGATGGCAGAGTCATGTTAGTTGGACTTCTTACATGGTAACTTAGGGCCCCAAGTATGCCTGTTCCGAGAAAACAAGAATGAAGCTGTAGGGTTCTTTATGACATGCTCTTGGAAGTAAAGTGGCTTCACTCCTGTCCTACTCCATATGTGAAACTCAAGGAGAAAGGACAAAAATTCACACCTCTTAATGGAATGAGTGTAAAACAATTTGAAGCCCTGTCTTAAAACTTCCACAATTGTCAAATGTAATTTTAATTTAATTAAAGGAGTTAATATGATGAGAACAGGGTATATTTGGTGATACTGGAAGAACTATATGATGTAATGATGCCCTCTATTTCTTCTTGGTGAAGGATTTTTGTTTATTTAGCTTTTCTTTTTAAAACAGTCTTCCTACTAATTTAGAATTGCATTACTCTTTTCAAAGAATCAACATTTTATTTGTTTTTCTTTGATTATAAATTTGTTTTCTATTCCAGTAGTAATCTTTATTATTTCCTTGCTTCTTATAATTTGCAGTTTATTTTCTAACTCATTAAAATGGATGCTTAGAACTGTGATTTTGACCTTTCTTCATACATAAAATAGGTTTTCAGCTCTACATTCCTCATTCACCCCTGTTTCAATGATATTCTTCATTTTGATTTGTAATATATTGTTTTCTTTTATGTAAAAAGTATTATCAACTTCCATTGTGACTTTTTCTTTGAGCAATAATGTTACAAATTTTTTGTTTAATTTCTAAATATATATGAATTCTGTGCTTCTTTTTTTTTTTTCTTTATTAGTCCGTAACTTAATTTTACTGTGGTCAGAGAACATACTTTGTACTCTGTATTTTTTTTTCCATTTATTTTTATTAGTTGGAGGCTAATTACTTTACAATATTGTAGTGGTTTTTGCCATACATTGACATGAATCAGCCATGGATTTACATGTATTCCCCATCCCGATCCCCCCTCCCACCTCACTCCCCACTCCATCCCTCTGGGTCTTCCCAGTGCACCAGCCCTGAGCACTTCTCTCATGCACCCAAACTGGGCTGGTGATCTGTTTCACCCTTGATAATATACATGTTTTGATGCTGTTCTCTCAAAACATCCCACCCTCGCCTTCTCCCACAGAGTCTAAAAGTCTGTTCTGTACATCTGTGTCTCTTTTTCTGTTTTCTATATAGGGTTATTGTTACCATCTTTCTAAATTCCATATATATGCATTAGTATACTGTATTGGTCTTTATCTTTCTGTCTTACTTCACTCTGTATAATGGGCTCCAGTTTCATCCCTCTCATTAGAACTGATTCAAATGAATTCTTTTTAATGGCTGAGTAATATTCCATGGTGTATATGTACCAGAGCTACCTATACATAGAAAACTATAAAACACTGATGAAAGAAATCAAAGAGGACACAAACAGATGGAGAAACATACCATGTTCATGGATTGGAAGAATCAATATTGTCAAAATGACTATACTACCCAAAACAATCTATAGATTCAATGCAATCCCTATCAAGCTACCAACAGTATCCTTCACAAAACTAGAACAAATAATTTCACAATTTGTATGGAAATACAAAAAACCTTGAATATCCAAAGCAATCTTGAGAAAGAAGAATGGAACTGGAGGAATCAACCTGCCTGACTTCAGACTCTACTACAAAGCCACTGTCATCAAGACAGTATGGTACTGGCACAAAGACAGAAATATAGATCAATGGAACAAAATAGAAAGCCCAGAGATAAATTCACAAACCTATGGACACCTTATCTTTGACAAAGGAGGCAAGGATATACAATGGAAAAAAGACAACCTCTTTAACAAGTGGTGCTGGGAAAACTGGTCAACCACTTGTAAAAGAATGAAACTAGAACACTTTCTAACACCATACACAAAAATAAACTCAAAATGGATTAAAGATCTAAATGTAAGACCAGAAACTATAAAACTCCTAGAGGAGAACATAGGCAAAACACTCTCCAACATAAATCACAGCAGGATCCTCTATGACCCACCTCCCAGAATATTGGAAATAAAATAAAAAATAAACAAATGGGACCTAATGAAACTTAAAAGCTTTTGTACAACAAAGGAAACTATAAGCAAGGTGAAAAGACAGCCTTCAGAATGGGAGAAAATAATAGCAAATGAAGCAACAGACAAAGGATTAATCTCAAAAATATAGAATCAACTCCTGCAGCTCAATTCCAGAAAAATAAATGACCCAATGAAAAAATGGGCCAAAGAACTAAACAGACATTTCTCCAAAGAAGACATACAGATGGCTAGCAAACACATGTAAAGATGCTCAACATCACTCATTATCAGAGAAATGCAAATCAAAACCACAATGAGGTACCATTACACACCAGTCAGGATGGCTGCTATCCAAAAGTCTACAAGCAATAAATGCTGGAGAGGGTGTGGAGAAAAGGGAACCCTCTTACACTGTTGGTGGGAATGCAAACTAGTAGAGTCACTATGGAGAACAGTGTGGAGATATCTTAAAACCTGGAAACAGAACTACCATATGACCCAGCAATCCCACTTCTGAGCAAACATACTGAGGAAACCAGATCTGAAAGAGACACGTGCACCCCAATGTTCATCGCAGCACTGTTTATAATAGCCAGGACTGGAAGCAACCTAGATGCCCATCAGCAGACAAATGTACTCTGTATTTTATCAGTACTTTGAAATTCGTTGACACTTTACAGCCCATCATATGGATAAATTTTGTCAGTATATCATGTGCATTTAAAAAGAATGTGTACTCTGCAAATGTTGAGTTTAATTCTAATTTTTGTGACAGTTAAATACTGTTTTTATTACATTTTTCAAATTATTTATATGTTTACAAATTGTATGTTATGCTATTGATCAGAAAAACTAATTAAAACATCCTACTGATTCGAGATTTATTTCTCATTTTGCTTTGGAGATTTCTGCTGCATATATTAAAACTATATCATCATATGTAAATTCATGTATATTTCTGGCAAATTAGCCTTTATATTATCGTATAATATCTTTCTTTAAAGTAATGATTATTACCCTAATTTATTTTGCCTGGTATTTTAGTATAACTAAATTTTTCTTTTGCTACTGTTTTCATGGCATCTTTCATTTTCTCAATCATTGTCAACTTTTACATATTCTTATACTTTATATGAATATTATAAATATCATAGACTCAATTTTTAAATTCCATTTTTAAAAATTTTCATTTTGAACTATATTCTTTATTCTACTATTTATTGATAATTGGAATTAGGCTAAACCTACCATTTGCTTTGTTTTATTTCACTCCTATTGTTTTTTTCTTTTCCTTCTCATTTAAAGAAATTTTATTTAGGATTCATTAGGTGTTTTAATTTCATTTTCCATTAGATTTTTAGCTGTTCATTCTGTTAGTATATATTTATCACTTCTTAGTAATGAAGGATCTTAAGAAACTATCATTCTAATTACTTTTTCTTCCATACATTTAATATGTCATAACATGTTATTGCCTCATTTTATGCAGATGGTAATATATTTAGATCTACATACCTGCTTATCATTTTTTCATCTTGCACCTCTTACATCAAATATTATGTTATTTTGTAACTACTCCCAAAATAAATATATCATATAGGTGTAGAATTCTAATTTGGTAGCTTTTTCTTTGAAGTACTTTGCAATACAATTCCTTTTCTGGCTTGTATATGCTTCTTTTAATAAATTAGCTGCTTATTTTAAGTTTAATCTTTTAAAAATAATATGTTTGTTTTCTTTGGCTTCTTCCATAATTTTCTTTGCCCTATGGTTTATAGAAGACTTGTTGTAATACACCTAGATCTCTTGCAATTTTTCTTTTTTTTTTTCCTTTTCCTGGCTGAAGTTCTAAACAATTAAGAAAATCTCCCAGCTATTATGTTTTTATGTTACTTTTAATCTATTTTCATTGTCCTTTCCTTATGCAGTCTGATTACAAACATGTTGAAACTTTCTACTTTGATTCAAAGGTCTCATATATTTTTTAATGTTTCCCTCACATTGTCTTTCTGCATTTCAGCATATGAATTTTCCACTGATGTATCTTCTACTTAATTAATTCCTTATCACTCAGATAGCTTTTAATTTTGATAATCATTGCTTTCATTTCTGTATGTTCCATCAGACTTTTTTATACTACTGAATCATTTCCTGAAATTCTCAACCATTAATTAGTTGGTAATTTAATTATATTTAATACCCTGCCATATCTGGATATACTGTGTATTTGTCTATTCCTGCATTAACTTTTTGGTCAGTTCTTGTCTTTTTTTCAGTATGTGTGGTATGTTTGTATTTTACATTACATAAGTGAAAAAATTCCCAATATATTTTCCTCTTCAAAGACAACATATTCAATTCTTCTATAAAGCAGATGGCAATGGGGAGTAAATCTTATTCTATATCCAGGTTGTGATAAAGTGAGCCTGTCTCCAGTGTTTTTCAGGATTAGCCAATTCCTCAATAATCTTTTCCTCTTTTTGTGGCCCTTTATGATTCCAGTTGAAAACCTGGTGTGAACAGCAAGGCCCATCATCTTTAATGAAGCATAAATAATGTTTTTCATTTCCTATCTCCATGATTTTGCTGAAAGCTCAGTTCATTCTTTTCTATTTCAAGAATCCAGTTTCGAGTCATCAAGCACCTTGATGAAAAAGCCATAGTCAATTTAGGATCATTTGCTGCACCTCCATTCTCCCCAGGATGTTGGTGTCACAATACTTACTCACTTGGTGTTTCATATATATATATATGTATATAAAATAACTTTTTTCTGTAATCTCAGCAGGACAGCTGGTTAGAAATATGTTTTATATCATTTCTGGAAGCAGAAATTTCTCCCTGATTTATTTTTCTTCCTAGGTTTGCCCCTGGCAAAATATTAGAGATTGATACACTCACTGGCTTAGCTCCTCTCATGGTGACCCTACCAGGCTCCTCCATCCATGGGATTCTCCAGGCAAGAATATTGGAATGGGTTGCCATGCCTTCCTTCAGGGGATCTTCCCAGCCCAGGAATTGAACTCAGGTCTCCTGCATTGCAGGCAGATTTTTTTTACTATCCGAGCCACCAGGGAAGCCCAAGAATACTGGAGTGGGTAGCCTATCCTATATCCAGGGGGACATCCCAACCCAGGAATCAAACCAGGCTTTCCTGCATTGCAGGCAGATTCTTTACCAGCTGAGCTACCAGGGAAGCCCTTTTACAATAGCACATGAGAAGTTTATCTGTTTGTTGTGTCTTTTTCTCCACTCAGTGATATATCCATAGGTTTGAGAATGGTGAGGGTCACATACAAAGCAGACAGTGCACATGAATGATAGTGGAATTCAAATAAGGAGTCAGAGTGGAAGGTATCAATTTTAGAAAACACTGACGTTTTGTGCCCTTTAGACCCTTTATCACACAGATGTGCAGTTCTATAGGACTCTGCTGAAGTGGACCAGAACAAAGTTTATGCTTGAAGAAGCAAGATTTACACAAATTTACACAACTGAGGATTGTGATATTAGCATGAAATTATGTTGAGCAAAATAAATATAGATCATAGTAACACTTATGATGCATGCAGAGTTGATACCTTTCAAAAGGTAAAAATAGAAATAGTTCCCATAGCATAAAAAGGCTAGCACAAATAACAAAGTCTTTAAAAAAAGAGTATATCATTTTTCACTGTACTACTTGTATTTTTCAAATTTTAATACAAACACAAATAATCAGTTTCTTAAAAATTTTTATTATTATCCTTAATTTACAAATGTAGTCTTAATCTTAGCTATATATTCACCCATATCAAATAATCAAAACATTTAATTTTTAAAGTTTTAACATGTATATTTTCATTTTTTACTTATATAAAAAATTTAAACAAGGAAAAACTATAACAACTTGAAATCATGTTCATTTTGACAGAAATGGCATTGTCCCTGAGGCTTTCAGTGATCAAATGACAGTGAGATCAAAGCACTGTCCAAACCATACCCAGTAAGTCTGTCTAAAGCAACATCAATCAAATAATAAAGTATAGATTTAAAAACTGTCTCATAGTGCAATACATATTTAATTACCATGAACGGATATATTGGTACAACATTACTACTTATTCTTCTGGAAATACTAAGCAGTGATTCACTTAAAATATTATTCAGCAATACTTAAAATCCATTATTATGATGCTGAATGAAGCAGGTGAAAAAATAAAACCTGTTCATTTTTGTAAAAACAAAAAAATAAAAGTAAATTAATTGATAATTTAAATTAGAACTCCCAGGGAAAAATATAAAGGTAAAACACTGTATATAGGAAAATAGAATTAATAAATGTAAAAGCTGAAATAGTTGAATTAGCTCCTCCATACACCAAATTTAACAAATCAATTCAAAGGATTATATTTTTTTTAATTAGGTATAATTCTGAAATGAGTATCCAAAAAATAATTTTAGAACACACAATAATAAATAATGACAATAGGAAAAAATTCAAAATATCATATATATATATACACACACATTTACATATGTGTATATATATTTAAGCTTCTGTGAAATCAATATTTTTTGATAAGTGTGGATTTTCAACTTGTCTTAGGAAATGATTTTTTAAAATATTGGCAAAAAAGAAAAAGCAGGATGTTATTTTTCAAATTTACTCCAAAAACAGGTACTAGACCTAGATGAATTTATGAGGTAGCACATCAACTTTGTGAATGGGCTGTGGATAGAGGGTAGAAAGTTTTCAAGAAAACTGTTACTGGGAACAGGAATGACACTGAGAAAACCCTTACATGAAATTGAAAAAAAGATGATACTTGTAACAGAAAGTTTATCAGAACTATGACCTGCAGTGACATGGAAAACAGAAAATTTATGTCAGATCTTTTGTATCTAAGAAGATTAACCTGTATGTGAAAACTGTGTGCAGGTCAAGAAGCAACAGTTAGAACCAGACATGGGACAATGGACTGATTCCAAATTGGGAAAGGAGTGCATCAAGGCTGTATATTGTCACCCTGCTTATTTAACATCTATGCACAGTACATCATGTGAAATACCAGGTTGGATGAATCACAAGCTGGAATCAAGATTGCTGGGAGAAATATCAATAACTTCAGATATGCAGCTGACACCACCCTTATGGCAGAAAGTGAAGAAGAACTAAAGAGCCTCTTGATAAAGGTGAAAGAGGAGAGTGAAAAACCTGGCTTAAAGCACATCATTCAGAAAACTAAGATCATGGCACCCAGTCCCATCACTTCAAGGCAAATAGAAGGGGAAAAATTGGAAGCAGTGACAGATTTTCTTTCCCTGTCTCCAAAATCACAGTGGATAGTGACTGTGCTCATAAAGTTAAAAGACAGTTGCTCCCTGGAAAGCTATGACAAACGTACATAGTGTATTTGAAAGCAGAGACATCATTTTGCTACAAGGACCAATATAGTCAAAGCTATGGTTTCTCCCGTAGTCATGTACAGATGAGAGAGTTGGATCACAAAGAAGGCTGAGCACCAAAGAATTGATTGAATTGTTTGAGTGTTATTGGTGTTCCTCACTGAATAATTGATTGTTTCAAATCGTTGTGCTGGAGAAGACTCTTGAGAGTCTCTTGGACTGCAAGGAGAGCAAGCAAGTCAATCCTGGAGGAAATCAATCCTGAATATACCTTGAAAGGTCTGATGCTGAAGCTCCAACTTTGGACACCTGAAGTGGAGAGCCAACTCATTGGAAAACACCTTGTTGCTGGGAAAGACTGAAGGCAAAATGAAAATGGGCCAGCAAAGGATGAGATGGTTAGATAACATCACTGACTCAATGGACATGAGTTTGAACAATGTCTAGGAAATAGTGAAGGGCAGAGGAGTCTGGTGTGCTGCAGTCCATGGGGTCTCAAAGAGTCGGACATGACTTAGTGATTGAACAACAACAACAATAAAGGCGATTTCCAAGAATTTTAGCTGTGTATGATCATTAGGAATATAAAAAAAAATAGGTAAGGTGTGAAATGTTTGACTTTAGGCAAAATATAAAGGAGTTTGGTGTGCTATAACATAATAATAGTTTTTATTCTAGGTCTTTCCATCCAGCAAAAGAAAAAATAAAAATAGGGAATAACATCAGGGCAAAGATAAAGTCCAGGATTCAGGCTGTAAAACATAATCTGAGTAACACTTATATCAGAGGGGCTTCCCAGATGACACAACAGTAAAGAACCTGCCTACCAATGCAGATAACAAAGAGATGAAAGTTCAATACCTGGATTGGGAAGACCTCCTGGGTCTGGCAACCCAATCTAGTAGTCTTGCTTGGAGAAATCTATGGACAGAGGAGCCTGGCAGGTTATAGTCCATGGGGTCACAAATAGTGGACATGACTGAAGTGACTTAACACAGCATGATTATAAATTGTTAAGACATCAGAAAGATTTAAATATTGCCTTGTTGCAATCTCAACTTGACAAAGGATGAGCAAACTTTTTTGTAGACACCAGATAGCAAATATTTTCAACTTTGTTGCCCATAGGATCTCTAAAGAAATAATCACGTAGAGAGAAAGAGGTCACAGAAAATACATAAATGAATGGATGTGGGTGTGTTATAATACAGCTTTATTTACAAATTTGGCCTTTGTACCATAACTTGCTAACCCTGAGCTATATAAAAAGTGGCATAAGGGCATATCTGTTAGACATTCTCTGATAAAGTTACAGCAGAAACCAATACAACATTGTAAAGTAATTATCATCCAACTAAAAATAAATGAAATAAAAGAATCCCAAAGCTGTCTCACACAACTCCTACTCTCAGTTCATGGCAGAGAGGGTCCATCTGAAAGAAATGTGAAGTTGTCCCTCTTGTTCAATAGCATAAATTCCAATATTATTCTCACAAGCAAAACAACAACAGCCTACTGTGAGGCTGTCACGGCTAACGCCATGACAGGCAGCCTAGATTAGGAGTAGGCCTGGTTTCCCAGGGTAACATAATTATCAGGCCTCCTGCAGCCAGCCAGTCAACATATGCCTAGCCAGGGGAAAGCTGAAAGCTTTCAGGGGAAAGCTGAAAGCCCCACGTTGGGCCAACAAAAATTACCTTGCAACTGTGTAACCAATCAGCTTGCACCAACTACCCACTGTGTAACCAATCTGATTGCGCCAACTACCTGCTGCTTATTTTGACCTAATAAATACCTGAGAGAACTGGGGCTCGGGGCCTTTTGTCCTCACACACCTGGTGAGGGCAGGAGGCCCTGGCTCGAGTCAGTAATAAATTCCCCTATTGCAAGTTGCATTGTTTCGAGGAGTCTTCTTTCCCGACCGGGGACTCAGACTATGGGCAGAACATTTGGGGGCTCGTCGGGGATCCCTTGACTGGAGAAGAACGCTCTTTGGGACAAAGGGGAAAAAGACAGGTAATAGCACCGGTGCTCAGGCAGGTTTAGAAAAAGACCAGAGTAAAGCCAAGGCCCTGCTGTGAAGCGGGAAGGTGTCTGGCGCAGAAAAAGACCAGAGTAAAGCCGAGGCCCTGCTGTGAAGCGGGAAGGTGTCTGGCGCAGAAAAAGACCAGAGTAAAGCTGAGACCCTGCTGTGAAGCGGGAAGGTGTCTGGCGTTAGGGAAAGCTTTCCATGAGGGAACGGACCGGCCATTCCAGCTGGCGAGAGGCCGAGGCCAGCAAGCGCGCTGGGAGGCAGCCAGCTCTGCGGGAAGGAGACCTCCTCCCCTAAGCCCGAATCTGGGGAACAGTGGACACCATACGGTAAGGTGACCCTTGTTCCAGAGGATCTGTGTTGTCGGCCGATGTGTGTCTGTCTGTGTGTTTTTCTGTATAACTGCCAGCATTGTCTCCTGTCTCGTTGTTCTCTGGTGTGTCGTTGTCTACTTCTTCCTATAAAGCCTTGGAGCCTCATTTCTGTTTCTGAGAGTTTCAGTGAATGGGCAGACAGTTGTCGGGGCAACTGACGAGTCCCGGCCAGGGCTACTCCCTGGTGGATTCTGAAGGCCTCCCAACAAGTCAGCCCCAGTAATGGGAGCCCAAGAGGGTGAAACTCCTTTCTTTTTTTTCTCGTATTCTAAACTGAGAATCTGGCCAAATAAAAACCCATCTGTGTGGGCACGGGACAGGCACTTAAGAGCCGATAGAGTGCCTGCCACTGGAAGACTCCCGTGAAAGGATAAGGGGGTCACGGAACGGGCTAGAAACACTTAGGGTGCCCGCCCCCAGCAAGAAAACTTCCGTGCAATGACTAAGGCACTCAAATAGTTCCACGAAGCATACCACAAGCCCAACCTCCTGGCCGCCACCATTCCCGATAGGATTTATTGGTGGTAATTCTCAGTGACTTTCTTCTGACTCTCGCTATGGGGAGAGAGAGACCTCACTCTCTCTCATGACTGATCATTTCTCAGATGTCAGGGCTAGAGCATATGATATGTCGCTACTGGTTACAAAGAGTAAATTAATAACCTTTTGCTCTGCAGAGTGGCCCGCCTTGCAAGTTGGATGGCCTCCAGAGGAAACTTTTCAACCTTCTATTATTCGGGCGGTAAAAGAAAAAGTTATGGCTCCTGATCCCTGGGGCCACCCGAGCCAAGTCCCATATGTTATGGTCTGGTAAGATCTAGTAAAAGATCCGCCCGAATGGTTAAACCTTTTGTTCACAAACTCCCTGATTCTCCTAATGTACAGGCCCTGGTTATGGAAACTCCCACTCCCCCAGAGGAAGCCAAGAAGAATAAGGGCCCAAAACCTGTCTTGCAGGAATCCTCGAACCGGAACCTGATTGACTTGGAGACGGAAATTAGGCCCCCGCCATATGCCCCTCCTCCATTGCAGTTGCCCCTAGGCGGAAGAGCCCCCCCACCCAATGAATCAGAAGGGACAAGGGAATCCTGATCCCGTAGAAGGAATAAAGGAAATAAGGGTGAGCAAGATCATGGGGACCCAGAGTTACCTTCATCTACTGCACAGGCACTCCCCGTCCGGGTGGGACCAGCTAACCCGGACGGAGAGCGAACCTATCAATACTGGCCCTTTTCCCATTTTGTTCACTCACAACCCCACCTGGGATGACTACCAGCAGCTGTTGCAGGTGCTCTTCACCACGGAAGAACGGGAGCGAATCCTGGCAGAGGCGCAGAAACGGGTCCCGGGGGTCGACGGGAGACCAACCGCCCAGCCTCATCTCGTGGATGAGGGGTTTCCTCTGTTGCGGCCTAACTGGGATTTTGAGCGAGTGAAAGGTAGGGAGCGTCTCCAAGTGTACCGCCAGACTCTAATGGCTGGCCTGCGGGCCGCAGCTAAAAAGCCAACAAATTTGGCAAAGGTAAATTTAGTAAGGCAAGAGCCCACTGAGAGCCCGTCAGCCTTCCTAGAGAGGCTAATGGAAGCCTTTAGGCAATATACACCTATGGACCCCCCAGGCTGAGGAATCATGCGCTGCAGTTCTACTAGTGTTTGTGAATCAGGCAGCCCCAGATATTAGGAGGAAATTACAAAAGATGGAGGGGTTAGGAGAACAAACAATACAAGACTTACTGAAAGCAGCTGAAAAGGTATTTAATAATAGGGAGACCCCAGAAGAAAGGGAGGAATGACTTTGTCGGGAGGAAAGGGAACTAGCTGAGATCAGAAAAAAAGATAGGGAACATAGGGCAAAATAAAACCGGAAGAACCAGAGAGAGCTAGCCAAGATTCTTTTTGAGGGGATGAAGGCTGGAACAAAATTGAGGGAGCCTCGCGGCCCCCAGATGGGAGAAACAGAGAGACCAAAAAGGCAGGCCCTAAAGAAAGATCAGTGCGCTTACTGCAAAGAACGGGGGCACTGGAAAAAGGAGTGCCCTAAGAGGGACCTGAAGAGAGGAACAACCCAGAGAGAGAGAATTTCCCCTGGAACTCGAGTTCTATATGCGGGAGAAGACAGTGACTAGGGGAGTCAAGACTCGACACCCCTCCCCGAGTCCTGGGTAACCATACATGTAGAGGAGAAACCTGTTGGCTTCATGGTGGACACTGGCGCCCAACACTCTGTTTTAAATCAAAAACTTGGACCAATGTCTAAGAAAACCAGCTTGGTGCAGGGAGCCACTGGGACAAAAAAGATATTGTTGGACCACGGAACAGAAAGTAAATCTGGGGACCCACCAGGTGTCCCATTCGTTTTTGGTGATACCAGAATGCCCAGCCCCTCTACTTGGACGGGACTTGTTGACTAAAGTTAATGCTCAGATCCATTTTGACCCTGGAGGAATGTCAGTCACGGATGGACTTGGGCAGCCGATACATGTCTTGTCTCTAGCTTTAAGAGATGAATACAGACTTTTTGTGCCTAAGCCCTCAGAGGTTATAGCACCAGATATACAACCGTGGGTCCACAAATACCCGTTGGCATGGGCAGAAACAGCAGGAATGGGACTGGCTAAACAGTCTGGGACTGGCGAGACAGCCAGTCGTCATCGAACTAAAAGCCGAGGCTACTCCTGTGAGGGTGAAGCAATATCCTATGAGCCAGGAGGCTCGGCGGGGGATCACTCCCCACATTCGATGGCTCATGGATGCCGGAATTCTCAAGCGGTGCCAATCCCCTTAGAACACCCCCTTACTACCGGTGAAGAAGCCAGGGAGTATGAATTACAGACCTGTCCAGGACCTACGAGAAGTCAACAAGTGGGTGAGTGACATACACCCTACTGTCCCCAACCCGTATACCCTCCTGAGCAGTCTGCTGCCTGAGTACACTTGGTACACTGTGTTGGACTTGAAAGATGCTTTTTTCAGCCTACCCCTGGCGGCCCAGAGCCAGGAAATATTTGCCTTTGAGTGGACTGAGGGGGAAGGCCAACCGGTAGTACAACTAACTTGGACCCACCTCCCACAAGGGTTCAAAAACTCCCCTACCTTGTTTAATGAGGCTTTGAGTGAAGACCTCTATGAATATCGGACTCACCACCCAGAGGTCATCCTGCTGCAATATGTGAATGACCTTATGTTGGCTGGAACCATAGAGGAGGCATGCAGCCGTGCCACCGGTGACCTCTTACAGACTCTAGGCACCTTGAGATATCGTGCTAGGGCAAAGAAGGCGCAAATATCCCGGCAAGAGGTCACTTATTTGGGGTATAAGATCAGGCAGGGGCAAAGGTGGCTAACTCAGGCCATGAAAGAAACAATATTGCAGATACCAGAGCCCAAGACCCCCCGCCAGGTGAGAGAGTTTTTGGAGACTGTTGGATATTGTAGACTGTGGATCATGGGGTTTGCTGAGAAGGCCCGGCCCTTGTATGAGGGAAGTAAAGAGACCCCAAACTGGGCTTGGACTGAGCCAATGAAACAGGTTTTCCAGACACTCAGACGGGCCCTACTAAAAGCGGCTAGGCGGGACTACACCGCCCGCATATTAGCCATGGGACTTCCACCTCCTAGTATGGGGACTCTGCTGCCAGTCCCCGACTATGCCCTCCCTGACCTCGTTTGGATCAACGAGGATACCACCCTCCAGAAGGATGACAAAGATGGATGGTACCGAGATCAAAACAACAACCTGATATTGCCTGCCATCCTGGGTCGTCACCTATGTGAACACCTGCACACAACTACACACTTGAGAGAAAAAAAGACCTTGACTCTTCTCCAGACAGCCTGCCTGAGGTTCCCTCGACAAAATGCAACTGTATGAGAGATAATCCAGGCTTGCAAAGCGTGCCAGCTGATGAGGACAGGGAAAAGGCAGCACACTGAAACGAGGTACTGAGGGGAAGAGCCAGGGCAACACTGCGAGATAGATTTCACTGAGGTAAGACCAGGCAAGTATGAGTATCGCTATCTGTTGGTTCTAGTAGATACCTTCTTGGTATGGGTAAAAGCCTTCCCCACTAAGGGAGAGACAGCAACAGTGGTTGCTAAAAAGATCTTAGAGGAGATAGTGCCTAGGTACGGGCTGCCAGTGACTATGGGCTCAGATAACGGACCTGCCTTTGTGAGCCAGATTGTACAAGGGCTGGCCCAAGCTCTGGGGACAAAATGGAAGTTACATTGTGAATATAATCCCCAGAGCTCAAGACAGGTTGAGAAAATGAATCGGACCCTAAAAAAAACTTTGACAAAGTTGGCAATAGAGACTGGCGGAGACTGGGTGACCCTCCTTCCCTTCGCACTCTTTCGAGCGCGTAACACCCCTTATAAGCTAAATCTTACCCCTTTTGAGATTCTGTATAGAAGACCCCCTCCTATGTGTCCTATATTCTAAGGAAAATGCCTACCACCCCCTACCTTGGGACAATTCCAGCAATCACTGATGGCATTAAGTAAGGTACATAGCCATGTTTAGAAATTAATTCGAGAGATACACGAGGGTCCAAGCAAGGGGACCATCCCCTCACATAATATTGGCCCGGGTGATTGGGTTTGGGTAAAATGACACCAATCTAAAGCATTAGAACCTAGATGAAAAGGCCCTTATGTTGTTCTCCTTACCACTCCTACTGCTGTTAAGGTCGACGGGATCGGGCCCTGGGTTCACTGCAATCACTTGCGGCAAACCACCCCGGAAGAACACAAGAGAAGATGCAAGCAGAGTGGGAGGCAAGACCTCACCCGTCAAATCCTTTGAAACTGAAACTCGTACGACGGGAGCCCTCTTAACTCTCCTGCTGATGACAGTTTTCATCGGCCCAGGAGCAACCAGCCACAACCCCCATCAGCCAGCTAACCTGACTTGGGTGATCTACAATCCTGAGACTGGAGAAGTGCTTAATTCGAGCTCCAACGTGGCCCCCAAAGGGACATGGCGGCCAGTACTGACCTTTGATTTGTGTGTGCTGGTGGCTGATGGTAATGGGTTTGGTCCCCACCAACTGACCAAGTTCTTTGCCCACGGCTCTTTCGGTCTGTTCACCCGTAACTGTGAGCAAAAAGGCCCACAGTACTACGAACAGGTGCCTGTCTATGTCTGCCCCGGGGGGAAGAAGGGATCAAAACCAAATTGAAAAATGTGGGAGAGTTGACTCTTTTTATTGCACCGCTTGGGGTTGTGAAACCACGGGAACAGTCCATTTCGCACCTCCAAGAATCCTTGAGCTCCTTGGCTGAAGTAATGTTACAGAATAAGAGAGGTTTAGATTTGTTGTTTCTGCAACAAAGAAGATTATGTGCAGCACTGAGAGAAGAATGCTGTTTCTATATCGACCATTCAGGGGTGATACAAAAATCTCTCCAGAAAGTAAGAGAAACTAGCCCAGCAAAAGAGAGAATGAAAAGCCCAACAAGGCTGGTTTAAATCTTGGTTTCAGCGCTCCCCCTGGTTGACCACTTTGATTTCCACCCTCCTGGGTCCACTTATAATATTAATATTGTTACTGACCTTTGGTCCATGCATTTTAAACTGTCTGGTCTCATTTATTAGAGAGCGCCTAAATACCATCCAAATTATGGTATTGAGACAACAGTATCAGTCAATTTCACAGGGTGAAGAGAAAGATTTCTCTACAAAAGTACAAAGACAGGGGGGAAATGTGAAGCTGTCACGGCTAACGCCATGGCAGGCAGCCTAGATTAGGAGTAGGCCTGGTTTCCCGGGGTAACATAATTATCAGGCCTCCTGCAGCCAGCCAGTCAACATATGCCTAGCCAGAGAAAAGCTGAAAGCTTTCAGGGGAAAGCTGAAAGCCCCACGTTGGGCCAACAAAAATTACCTTGCAACTGTGTAACCAATCAGCTTGCACCAACTACCCACTGTGTAACCAATCCGATTGTGCCAACTACCCGCTGCTTATTTTGACCTAATAAATACCTGAGAGAACTGGGGCTCGGGGCCTTTTGTCCTCACACACCTGGTGAGGGCAGGAGGCCCTGGCTCGAGTCAGTAATAAATTCCCCTATTGCAAGTTGCATTGTTTCGAGGAGACTTCTTTCCCGACCGGGGACTCGGACTACGGGCAGAACACCTACATTATTTCTTCTGTGCTTAGTCTGACTCTTTGGGACTCGGTTGACTGTAGCCCTCCAGGCTCCTTTGTCCCTGGGGATTCTCCAGGCAAGAATACTGGAGTGAGGTGCCATGCCCTCCTCCAGGTGATCTTCCCAACCCAGGGATTGAACCCTGGTCTTCCACATTGAGGGTGGATTTTTTACTGACTGTGTCATCAGGGAAGAGAATCGTATTGGAGGAAATGTCATTATGTAATAAAATTGACAAAAGTGGCTAAAAATGAAAGGAGGCCTCTGGGTTTCAACCTTCTAGCATGAGAAGGAGACTGAGAAATCTACTCAGCTATAGTCATAGGTCATTTTTAATTAAAAAGGGAAAAAGAAATATGACTTGGAGCCAGAACCAAGTGTCAAAAGGTAAAACCACAACCATAGAAAACCATACCAAAGGAAAAGGACTGGACCCTAATGAAGGAACTGGTAAATGCAGTTGGCTGAGTTTCAGAACCATTACAGACCAGTGACTTCTATGTTCATCTCATGGTGCCTGTTTCCTAATGGGATTATTCAAACATAGCCCTGCCTCATTATTATATATGAATATGTAAGAGACAGATACATTCTCTCTTTATCTCAAAAGTTTTCAGATGAGAACAAATATGTACACGCAGATTAGACCCCAAGGAACCTCATCTGTACCTTGATCTGACTGAAATGAGATTCTGAATTTTAACTGGTGCTTGGACTTGAACTGACAATGTAATAGTATAATATTTTAGAGGATCGAGTGAATGTGTTTTGCTTTTAGGAAAGACACGAGTTGTATGATCAGAGGGAAGACTGCTTCAACTTGCACTTTGCAAAGAAGACTTTGACAAAATCTCCTACTATACTTGTTTGTCAACAAGAATATATGATCCTGTGATTCTCTAAATAAGAAGAGGCTAGTAGTCCACACCATTTAATCTGCTCAGGCCCTGAGAATGTGATTAGCACTAGAGCACAGCAAAAAATGGTACTGTTTTACTTTCAAGGATATGCTTCTATCCAGGCCTTTGGGAATACTGATTTGGAGACACTCTTTTAGAACTCAGACACCATATGTTGAGAGACTCAAGCCAAATGGAAATGTCGTTAGTAGATACCTCATTTGCCAAACGTAACTCAGGCCTGAGTCAGCATCAATTGCCAGCCGTGCAAGTTTTTCCTCTTGAACATTCAAGTCTGGTTGAGAGGCTCCATGTCTAAAGCCACTATCTGATGGAAACGGTATGAAAATCTTCAGTAAGACCTGCTTATGGACTTCCTTGGTGGCTCATTAGCTAAGACTCCATGTTCCCAATGCACGGGGCTTGGATTCAAATCCCTGCTCAGGGTCAAATGCTTCAATTAAAGATCCTGCATACCACAGTGAAGATCTCTGGTCCCATGTGCAACCACTAAGATCCAGCACAGATAAATAAAAATACTTAAAAAAGAAAAGAACTAGTTAGCTTCACCTTGTCAATTCATAGTACTGTAATAGACAATAGTAACTTTTTATTTAAAGTCATAAAATGTTGGCCTAGTTTGTTATGCAGAGATGGATGAAAAGCACATAAGACGAAATAATTTAGGTTTGTTGTTCTGGTTGCTAAGTTGTGTCTGACTCTTTTGTGACCCCACAGACTATAGCTCACCAGGCTCCTCTGTCCATGGCATTTCCAGGCAAGAATAGTGGAGTGGGTTGCCATTTTCTTCTCTAGAATTAATTCATATATTGCATACTATTGTTGAGCTCAAAAATGAAAATTAATTTGAGGTTTAAAATACTACAAGGCAATTTTTTTTAGTTTTTTTCACTATACAGATCATCTGCAAAATCATTAAAATGA
Organism: Dama dama; assembly: GCF_033118175.1. Lineage (NCBI taxonomy): Eukaryota > Metazoa > Chordata > Mammalia > Artiodactyla > Cervidae > Dama > Dama dama. The sequence continues at coordinate 50,206,080 of NC_083705.1, read as the reverse complement.
AGATTATGAGTTGGCAGAAAAAAACATATCATAGATACTAGTGGTCATTTGAGACACCTAATTTAACTACATGTGATAAAAGTTAAATAGAGACCATCATCAGTCATTTTTTCACAATTAAATATTATTTGAAAACTATTTCTCTAAAAGACTAAGGATTGTCATGCTGCTGCTGCTAAGTCGCTTCAGTCGTGTCTGACTCTGTGTGACCCTATGGACAGCAGCCCACCAGGCTCCTCTGTCCATGGAATTCTCTACGCAAGAGTATTGGAGTGGGTTGCCATTTCCTTCTCCAAAGGATTGTCATAGATTTCATCATTTGTGCCCCATTCATGTGCCATATAAAAAGTGTTTGACCTCCCATTGGAAAGACTTATTTATTGAAATTCCTAACATCAGTGCCTGATTGACTTTCATGATGCTATATATTTGGAAGGCTTCTGAACTTTGTGTCCCTACAATAATTCTGAGTCAACTTGTGAAATAGTGAAAAATGATATAATCACAGGTTAAATGAATTATGGCTCCAAAATATTGACAAAAATAAAAGAATACAAGAAAGCTGTGTGTTGTAACAATCATAGAAAGTCAACAACTTTTAATAATCTTATTTTTCAAAAGATGGTAGATTTAGCAAAACATCTCTCACATTAGAAATTTTGGGTTTTTGCCTTCTTCCTGATACCAACAAATGCAATTTCTTACTTTAAAATGGGATATATGAGACCATAAATAAATAACACAGTCTTCCAATAATTTTCTTATTCTCTTCAGGACAATTTGAATGTGTGTTAGCTTGATTCTGTTAGTAGCAGAACTTTGAGGAAAAGTTTTAGAGACACTGGCATAAGGCAAGTCTAAGAGATATTGAAATATTTGTTTCATTATAATATTGTAAATCCAAGAGAATAGGGATTATAGCCTGAAAAATAAATTAAGGGTAAATGATGGCGGTTCCACCAAGCCTGGAAATTTATAAATATTTTCAATAGGTGATAAGCTACTTTATAATTCATTTTAAGATGTGAATTTATGAGGGCAGAATTTTGTTTTAGGAAGTTTAATCTGATGAGATTATCTGAAATCAGGTAGGCTGTGTACTACCAGGAGAAAAACTAATGCTGAGACAGTATAGACAAACATAATAGAGGACTTCCCTGGTGGCACAGACGGTAAAGCGTCTGCTATAATGCTGGAGACCCGGGTTCAATCCCTGGGTTGGGAAGATCCCCTGAAGAAGGAAATAACAAACCACTCCAGTACTCTTGCCTGAAAAATCCCATGGACGGAGGAGCCTGGCAGGCTACAGTCCACGCGGTCGCAAAGAATCGGACATGACAAGTGACTTCACTATAGACATAGTAAGTAAAAGATAAAAGGGAGACATGAAGAAAAGTAAAAGCAAAAGAAGGCAAGAGAAGGGAAGGGAGAAGACAAGACATATAGGAAAAGTGAGAGAAGAAAAGAGAGGATAGAGGAGACCAAAGCAAAATGCAAATGATTTATTTATCCAGATGCTTTAAGTTTCCAAAAGTTGTTAGAACATTTATTGTCCTTGGGCAGCTGTGGCAAGCCTATTTTAAAAGCAGTGAGACTGAAACTAGCAGAAATAATTACTTTGACTTTTAACTCTCAGCAAACGAACAATAGACCACATGAAAAGGTTCATTCTGAGTTACTGCAAGCGTCTCCTTGAATTCCCCAGTTCATAGCTTCTGCATTTACCTTTAACTTTTAACCTCATTTTAATATCCTTGTTCAATTTAGATGTTATCTCCCCAGTTCAGTTCTAGCTCTTGGTCCACCAACTTACTTTCCTGAATACTGCCGCTCTATCTTCAAAACTTCTCTAGGATCGGAGACTTCATCATCCCATCTTCCTCTTTTCATTTCTCAATCCAAGTATTTTCACTGTTTGCATATCCTAGACTTCCATCCCCTCACATTTACACACCCAGGGGAATTTACTATGCTTCTTCTCCACTGCTACCATTGTCTCCAGTCTTTCTTAGGTTAGATCTTTAGATCCCTCACTACAGCAACTATGATTTGGTTCTTTTCCCCTATGGTTTCTAAGTACATGTAGATGAGAACCACAATGAACCTGGGATAAATTGTGAAGAATGTATCATGCTCTATTGCTGTTTAGAAGCTCAAATCTTTTTTTTTTTTTTTAATTTTATCCTATGCAAAATATTTTTATGGAAACAATATGATTCTATTAAAGCTAAAACTGGAAAATAAATCCATTCTCAAGTAATACTGATTATATCTATTAAAGCTTAGTAGGACTGAAACTTTTGTAGCCCTTAGAAAAATATTTAGTTGAGGATAATTAAGAACTTGATGACAGTTACTCTGTTGATTCTTAGGATTATAAAACAAAAGAGATATATTTTTTAAAGCATGAATCACACAGTATCCCACACATAATACTATTCCTCTAACAATTCTGACATGATATAATGTGGTATCTCCCAAACCTTTCAAAAATTAAATAAGAGATATGAGATACTTGTATATAAATATTCTTATATTTTAATCTTTGAGTTTTAGTTTTCTTAAAGAGAATAAGAAATTTGTAAAGACATGGATTGAATTAAAACCTCCCATAGTTTTGTCCTTGATGCAATTTAGTCAACATTAATAGGTGGCACAGTGGTAAAGATTTGGCCTGCCAATACAAGAGTCCCAAGAAACACCAGTTTGATCCCTGGCTTGAGAAGATCCCCTGGAGAAGGAAATGGCAACACACTCCAGTATTCTTATGTGGAAAATTCCATGGGCATAGAAGCCTCGCAGGCTACAGTCCACGGGGTCATAAAGAGTCAGACATGACTGAGCACGCACACACATAGTCAACATTAATAAGTATACAGTGCAAATTACAACAAATAAAGAAGAACATACTATACTATGAAAACGAAAGTGTTAGTCACTCAGTCATGTCCAACTCTATGCAATTCCATGGACTGTAGCCCATCAGGCTCCTCTGTCCATGGAATTCTCCAGGCAAGAGTGCTGAAATGGGTAGCCATTCCCTTCTCCAGGGGATCTTCCTGACTCAGGGATCAAACCCAAGTCTCACCCATTGCAGGCAGATTCTTTACCTTCTGAGTCATCAGAGAAGCCTGCATACTTTACTATATGCTTGTGTAGTTAAATTTAATCTATGACTGTTTCATTCAAAATGAGATTTCTTGTAAAAAAAATTTAGTAGAATCATAATTACTCAAAATCTATTCAACCTATCAAACCACAGCCTAGAGGAATAGGCTGGAATTACAAAACTTGAGACATTTATATCTATATAGACTTACTTTGAAAATAAGAATGTACTATGAATACTGATACCTGAAATCTCTGCTCCCTTTTATATTACAAGAGAATCGGGTTGAAGTTGTTTTCTGCCACCATAATTGTGGTTATAATTTCAGCGCAACCGGCTCATATGACAAAAACCAAAATGCTTTGTCTATTTTTGAGATTAATCCTTTGTCTGTTGCTTCGTTTGCTATTATTTTCTCCCAATCTGAGGGCTGTCTTTTCACCTTGCTTGTAGTGTCCTTTGTTGTGCAAAAGCTTTTAAGTTTCATTAGGTGCCATTTGTGTATTTTTGCTTTTATTTCCAATATTCTGGGAGGTGGGTCATAGAGGATCCTGCTGTGATTTATGTCGGAGAGTGTTTTGCCTATGTTCTCCTCTAGGAGTTTTATAGTTTCTGGTCTTACATTTAGATCTTTAATCCATTTTGAGTTCATTTTTGTGTATGGTATTGGAAAGTGTTCTAGTTTCATTCTTTTACAAGTGATTGACCAGTTTTCCCAGCACCACTTGTTAAAGAGGTTGTCTTTTCTCCATTGTATATCCTTGCCTCCTTTGTCGAAGAAGATAAGGTGTCCATAGGTTCGTGGATTTATCTCTGGGCTTTCTATTCTGTTCCATTGATCTATATTTCTGTCTTTGTGCCAGTACCATACTGTCTTGATGACTGTGGCTTTGTAGTAGAGTCTGAAGTCAGGCAGGTTGATTCCTCCAATTCCATTCTTCTTTGTCAATATACAAGCAACTCCTGCAGCTCAATTCCAGAAAAATAAATGATCCAATCAAAAAATGGGTCAAAGAACTAAACAGACATTTCTCCAAAGAAGACATACAGATGGCTAACAAACATATGAAAAGATGCTCAACATCACTCATTATCAGAGAAATGCAAATCAAAACCACAATGAGGTACCATTACACACCAGTCAGGATGGCTACTATCCAAAAGTCTACAAGCAATAAATGCTGGAGAGGGTGTGGAGAAAAGGGAACCCTCTTACACTGTTGGTGGGAATACAAACTAGTACAGCCGCTATGGAGAACAGTGTGGAGATTTCTTAAAAAATTGGAAATAGAACTGCCATATGACCCAGCAATACTACTTCTGGGCATACACAACCGAGGAAACCAGATCTGAAAGAGACACGTCCACCCCAGTGTTCATCGCAGCACTGTTTATAATAGCCAGGACATGGAAGCAACCTAGATGCCCATCAGCAGACGAATGGATAAGAAAGCTGTGGTACATATACACCATGGAATATTACTCAGCCATTAAAAAGAATTCATCTGAATCAATTCTAATGAGGTGGATGAAACTGGAGCCCATTATACAGAGTGAAGTAAGCCAGAAAGATAAAGAACATTACAGCATACTAACACATATATATGGAATTTAGGAAGATGGTAATGATAACCCTATATGCAAAACAGAAAAAGAGACACGGATGTACAGAACAGACTTTTGGACACTGTGGGAGAAGGCAAGGGTGGGATGTTTCGAGAGAACAGCATGGAAACATGTATATTATCAAGGGTGAAACAGATCACCAGCCCAGGTTGGATGCATGACACAAGTGCTCGGGCCTGGTGCACTGGGAAGACCCAGAGGGATCGGGTAGAGAGGGAGGTGGGAGGGGGGATCGGGATGGGGAATACATGTAAAACTATGGCTGATTCATGTCAATTTATGACAAAACCCACTACAATATTGTAAAGTAATTAGCCTCCAACTAATAAAAATAAATGAAAAAACAAAACAAAAAAAATGCTTTGTCATTTTGCCTTGTTAATTTCCTGTAAATATATATTTTTTTCAAAGACTTGAAAAAGTCAAAACTCAACACGTGCTGATTAAAAAAAAAAAAAAACTACAAAACTGTTCAAATTGCAGAGTATTTCCCTAAGAAGTTTCAACAACATAGAAGTTGAATCAGTGTTTACCAGATGAGGGCAGCAGAGGGACATCATACAGGTAAAAGAAAGGTAATATTGGGTTGTCAATAATCCCAGTGTATGAATTCTGATTCAAGAAGACTGGGCACTGGGACTGGAATGTAGATGAGAGTATGAAAAGCAATGACAGTATCAAAAGCTAGCTTGGGAAAGAAAGACTTAGCCCTGCTTCCACTTTAATCTCTACTGCCCTACCCAAATTTTTGGATTTCAGCAATTGATTGATTTTAGAATTTAATTTCTATAAAATTCTATATAAACACTTCTTTAGATTACTGCCTGCAACAATAATGCTACCTCTATAGAACTTATCAAACTGTCACCTCCACTGTACTTTTTAGTACTTTTTAGTGATTGCAATATATTATTTTATAGGTTCCAAGGGTTAAGAAAGTACACAGTAAAAAAAAAAATTAACTCAAACATCAGAAGATACTTTTTAACTCCGTTTAAATAATCTAACGTATAGGTGCATTTCTCTTAATTGGAGGCCCACAGCTTCAGATGTCTCCATTTTTTGGAAGAAGGAGGGCATGGTAAAATTAAAATGTACAGTTTAATTAAAATCAAGTATTTATCAAACATCTAATATTTAGTTGATAAATATATTTTCTTCCTTTCACCTTCCATTTTGTAACTTTGATCTTTCTCCTTTGCCTATTGTAACTTTATAATAAATTGTAAGATCTGGTAGTGCAGTTGTTTAGAATAATTTATATTTTTTGGCATTGGATTTTTATCATTTCATATATTTTACTCTAGACTATTTTAGAATAATTTTGCTTTAAATTTTTTTCTCCCTTTCCCCCACAAAAATAACAAAACATTAAAACTGTATTTCACTCTTATTAAACTGGGAATTAATAGACTAAATCTACTCAAATTTTGTTTTAGGTATCTTTATTAAGAAACTTTATTTTTCTATATGTAACACTTTCTCACTGAATTATTCTATCTTTATTATGGAGAATGGAATTCTACCACTTAGAATTCCTACAAGGATGTTACTAATATATAAAATCTTTTATTCGTATTCAAATTATTAGTACATACCCTACACTTTGCTGGAGAAGTCAGTGGCAACCCACTCCAATATTCTTGCCTTGGAAATTCCATAGAGGAACTGACTCTAAGAGTCAGACATGACTGAACGGATGAACAAGTATGCTCACTACTACTTTGTAAATATTTTAAATAATTATAATACATTGTTGATTGATTATAATAAATCATAATAAATTGAAAATGCTGCTATCATTTTCAGCAAAATAATAATCCCATTATTGCAATTTATATGCATAATATTTGTATTCTATATGGTATTCTAACACTGTTACATAAAAATCTTAAAAGTAGTTATATTGAAACTGTTGATTGCTATCTAAAATGTATTATCCTTTTTCTCTTTATAAAAAGAAAATAAGTCCTAGATGGAACAGCTGAAAATACCGAATTTGTTCTTTGTAGTGATGTTAAAAATAATCAACTCCCTAGATTGCCTTGCAATTGGAAGTGACTATGTAACTCAATTCTAATCCATGATATTTATATGAAAGATACTCATGGAGACTTCTGGAAAACATCCTTTAAAATAGGCAAATTCTCTTGGCATGATGCTTTTGTCTTTTGCCCTCTGCTTCTGGCCTCTCTCTTCTTCTGCCTGGATTTATGGAAACAGTATCTAGTGGGAGCAGCAGGTGTTACATGAAGGAGTTGTCTCTTGTTTATAGCTAAATACATTCTTGATTAATGCAGATGATATTGTTACATTACATCTGAGTTCAATCATTTATCTCAAGAATTTGATGGGTGAAAAGGGTATTAGGGCAGAATGTGGATTTGGCAGTCATTTGAGTAGCAAAGATGTAAACTACCCATCTAGGACACTGGGAATGTAAATGGACAAGAAACATTAAGAGCTCACATGAGCGTCTTAGGCATGAATTTAACATGAGGCAGATCAGCGTGTCTCTATGGTGCTTTTCTCCATCTACGGTCACTTGAATGGCTGCAGGTGCGTATGTAGAGTGGTGTTGAGTTAGACCTAACCAAGACTGTAAAATTTCCAAGATAATATGAATAAGAACACAAGAGAAAAGGCAACTGAGCATATATATTCAAGGGAGTGATTATTTTGATTTAATGAAATTTAAACTGGGTAAGGGAGGAACAGAGAACATCAAAGGCACAGAAATAAGTGAAAGAAGAAATGATCAATCTTACTGGGGTTAAAAGAACATTAGGTAGAGCTCAGAGAGAGAGATGCTATGCTAGTCAGGGTTCTCCAGAAAAGTAGAAACAGAACCAGTGGGATATGGGTGTTAGTGTGTATTTATCAATGTTTATGTGAATTCCCTGGTGGCTCAGATGGTAAAGCGTCTGCTTACAATGCGGGAGACCCGGGTTCAATCCCTGGGTTGGGAAGATCTCCTGGAGAAGGAAATGCAACCCACTCCAGTATTCTTGCCTGGAAAATCTACCTGGAGGAACCTGGTAGTCTACAGTCCATGGGGTCGCAAAGAGTCGGACACGACTGAGCGATTTCACTTTCACTTTCATGTGTAAATCTATAAATCTTTATATATTTATAATCAGATCTATCTAAAGGTATCAATACTATATTTAGAAATATATATGTATGTATGTATGTATATACATACACAAATATAAATATGGGGTTGGTCAAAAATCTCATTTGGATTTTTTCATAACATCTTACAGGAAACCCTACATGAACATTTTGGTGATCACTACAGACATACACACACACACACACACACACACACACACACACTTATGAATGATAGAGGGAGGAAGAGAGAGAGAAAAAAGAAAGAGAGAGAGGGGCAGGGTAAGAGGAGAGGGGAAGAGAGAGATGAGAGGAAGGAGAATTATTTCAAAGAAATAGGCTTATGTAATTCATTTCTGGGGCTGGCAAGTCTGAAATTCATATGGTAAACTGGCAGAATGATACCTCTCTTGGCTAAAAGCTGATGCCAAAGACTTGAGGCAGAATTTTTTCTTCTGTAGGAAAACTACAATTTCTCATTTAAGGCCTTTCAATTGATTGGATGAGGTCGACTGACACTATCAAGGTCATCCTTTAAAGTATCTACAAAATACCTTCACAGAGATACCAGATTAGATTTTGTTTGAATAACTGGGTACTATAGCCTAGCTGTATAATCCTAAGGGATTTGATTTAGGTCATACATGAAAGGTCTAGAGGTTTACCCTACTTTCTTAAATTTAAGTCTGAGTTTGGCAATAAGGAGTTTATGAACTGAGCCACAGTCAGCTCCCAGTCTTGTTTTTGCTGACTGTATAGAGCTTCTCCATCTTTGGCTACAAAGAATATAATCAATCTGATTTCGGTGTTGACCATCTGGTGATGTCCATGTGTAGAGTCTTCTCTTGTGTTGCTGGAAGAGGTCGTTTTCTATGACCAGTGCATTCTCTTGGCAAAACTCTATTAGACTTTGCCCTGCTCCATTCTATACTCTAAGGCCAAATTTGCCTATTACTCCAGGTATTTCTTGACTTCCTACATTTGCATTCCAATCCCCTATAATGAAGAGGACATCTTTTTGGGGTGTTAGTTCTAGATGGTCGTTTAGGTCTTTATAGAACCATTCAACTTCAGCTTCTTCAGCATTACTGGTCAGGGCACAGATTCAGAGTGCTGTGATACTGAATGGTTTGCCTTGGAAATGAACAGAGATCATCCTGTCATTTTTGAGATTTCATCCAAGTACTGCATTTCAGACTCTTTGGTTGACTATGATGGCTATTCCTTTTCTTCTAAGGGATTCTTGTAGATATAGAAGTATAGTATACCTTGTACATATACTATATCTACAGTAGTAGGTTTAATGGTCATCTGAGTTAAATACACCCATTCCAGCCCATTTCAGTTCGCTGATTCCTAAAACGTCAACATTCACTCTCGTCATCACCTGTTTGATCACTTCCAATTTGCCCTGATTCATGGACCTAACATCCCAGGGTCCTGTGCAATATTGCTCTTTACAGCACTACACTTTACTTCCACCACCAGTCACATTCACAACTGGGTGCTGTTTTTGCTTTCGCTCTGTCACTTCATTCTTTCTGGAGTTATTTCTCCACTGATCTCCAGTAGCATATTGGGAACCTACCAATCTGGAGAGCTCATATTTCGGTGTCCTATCTTTTTGCCTTTTCATGCTGTTCATGGGGTTCTCAAGGCAAGAATACTGAAGTGGTTTGCCATCCCCTTCTCCAGTGGACCATGTTTTACAATTATACAGTGGATGTGAGAAATAAATTCAAGGGATTAGATTTGATAGACAGAGCATGTGGAGAACTATGGACGGAGATTTGTGACATTGTACAGGAGTCAGGGATCAAGACCATACCCAAGCAAAAGAAAGGCAAAAATGTTGTCTGACAAGTCCTTACAAATAGCTGTGAAAAGAAGAGAAGCAAAAGGCAAAGGAGAAAAGGAAAGATATACCCATTTGAATGCAGAGTTCCAAAGAATAGTGAGGAGAGATAAGAAAGCCTTCCTCAGTGATCAGTGCAAAGAAGTACATGGAAACAATAGAATGGGGAATACTAGAGATCTCTTCAAGAAAATTAAACATTTTCTTGAAGGGAACAGGTTATGCAAAGATAAGCACAACAAAGGACAGAAATGGTATGGACCTAAAGAAGCAGAAGATACTAAGAAGAGCTGTCAAAAATACAGAAGAACAAACAAAATCTCCATGATCCAGATAATCATGATGGTATGATCAATCACTTAGAGCCAGACAGCCTGGAATGTGAAGTCAAGTGGGCCTTAGGAAGCATTACTACGAACAAAGCTAGTGGAGGTGATGGACTCCAGTTGAGCTATTTCAAATCCTAAAAGACAATGCTGTGAAAGTGCTGCACTCAATATGCCAGTGAATTTGGAAAACTCAGCAATGGTGACAGGACAGGAAAAGGTCCATTTTCATGCCATCCCAAAGAAAGGCAATGCCAAAGAATGCTCAAACTACAGCACAATTGCACTCATCTCACACACTAGCAAAGTAATGCTCAAACTTCTCCAAGCCAGGCTTCAATAGTATGTGAACCATGAACTTCCAAATGTTCAAGCTGGATTTAGAAAAGGCAGAGGAACCAGAGATCAAATTACCAACATCCGTTGGTTCATCGAAAAAGCAAGACAGTTCCAGAAAAACATCTACTTCTGTTTTATTGACTATGCCAAAGCCTTTGACTGTGTGGATCACAACAAATTGTGGAAAATTCTGAAAGAGATGGGAATACCAGACCACCTGATCTTCTCTTGAGAAATCGGTATGTAGGTCAGGAAGCAACAGTCAGAACTGGACATGAAACAATAAACTTGTTACAAATCGGGAAAGGAGTCTATCAAAGCCGTATATTGTGTCTCTGCTTCTTTAACTTATATGCAGAGTACATCATGAAAAATGCTGGGCTGGATATAGCACAAGTTGAAATACAGATTGCTGTGAGAAATACCAATAACGTCAGATATGCAGATGACACCATCCTTATGGCAGAAATTGAAGAAGAACTAAAGAGCTTCTTGATGAAAGGGAAAGAGGAGAGTGAAAAAGTTGCCCTAAAACTCAACATTCAGGAAACTAAGATCATGACATCCAGTCCCATCACTTCATGACAAGTAGATGGGGAAACAGTGACAGAGTTTATTTTGGGGTGACTCCAAACTACTACAGATGGTGACTACAGCCGTGAAATTAAAAGACGCTTGCTCCTCGGAAGAAAAGTTACGACCAACCTAGACAGCATATTAAAAAGTGGAAACATTACTTTGCCAACAAAGGTCTATCTTATCAAAGCTATAATTTTTCCAGTAGTCATGTATGGATGTGAGGGTTGGACTATAAAGAAAGCTGAGCACTGAAGAATTGATGCTTTTGAACTGTGGTTTTGGAGAAGACTCTTGAGAGTCCCTTGGACAGCAAGGAGATCCAACCAGTCCATCCCTAAAGGAAATCAGTCCTGAAAATTCATTGGGATGACTGATTTTGAAGATGAAACTCCAATACTTTGATCACCTGATGTGAAGAAGTAACTCATTTAACAGACCCTTATGCTGGGAAAGATTGAAGGCGGGAGGATAAGGGGAAGACAGAGGATGAGATGTTTTGATGGCATCACCGACTCAATGGACATGAGTTTGAGTAAACTCCAGGTTGGTGATGGACAGGGAGGCCTGGCGTGCTGCATGGGGTCACAAAGAGTCGGACATGACTGAGCGATTGAACTGAATTGAACTGATAGCCTAGCTATGTTGATACATAAAACTATCACATGAATGAACTAGGAATCATACCACAGTTGCAGCTAGTGGTGACAACAAGCATTACCTAGGATGACAGGTAGAGATTAATTTAGGGTAGGGGCCAAGATGCTGATCAGTTTAAATAACTAGGTCATTGAAAGGAAAAGTAAATATCAAAATTTCCAAAGATAATGCAGAAGTAGTTTGGAGAGTGTGATAGTGATTCAGAAAAGAGGAGTGACTCAGGGGGCATAGAATGTCCGAATGAGAGAAAATTCATGAGCATGTAACAATCTGATGTTCAAAGTTGGGGAACAGATAAAACAACTGAGACTTGCAGTTACTAGAAAATGTGATTTGCACTCAGTTGCCTATTCTGATTTCATGCTCAGTATAAATTAGTGAACTCCCTTCTTGGGGAATGGCCAGGCCCAATTCTAGGATCCTGAGTCAGGCATAGGACTCTACTCCCTTCTGAAGGTGATGAAAATATTATGCCAGAGTCTCAACCTTTATGTAATCTGGGGAGTTCTCAGTTCAAGATAGTGAAATTAGACCAAGAAAAAGGCACATTCTTCCAAAATTAAGAACAACATTTAGTTATGGACTTCATGTTCACGCCCCTTCTAAAAGTTCCTGTCTTACTGTTTGGCAGTAATATACCAGGAGATTTTCATGCCAGAAATATGAATTTATAGAAAGAGAAGCACTCATTTTCACATCCTCCTGATTACAGGTTAATTGATTGCCAAAGCCTGAATATTTCTCAAGGTTTTTCACCCGTCTCCAACTTTGTTAGAACTGTTCTAGTACAAACTACAATTATTTCTTGCATATACTCTCATGCGCTATCAGACTTAATTTGCACTAATATATTTGAAAGGAACATAGATTATGACACTCCCCTGCTTAAAGACTATCACTACTACTTTTCTTTTAGAATTGAGTTCAATGTTATAAATGTTATGATATGACCTCCCCCTCTTTTTTATCTATGTTTTATGCCACTTCTCTGTTTCCTTCCCTGGTGGCTCCGAGGGTAAAGTGTCTGCCTGCAATGCGGGAGACCTGAGTTCAATCCCTGGGTTGGAAAGATCCCTGGATAAGGAAATGGCAACCCACTTCAGTACTCTTGCCTGGAAAATCCTATGGACAGAGGAGCCTGGTAGGTAACAGTCCATGGGGTCGCAAAGAGTCGGACAGGACTGAGTGAATTCACTTTCACTTTCTGTTTGTTTACCAGGCTCTAATGTGATTAGGTTTTCTTTAGTTAATCAAATGATCTTTGTTTTCTAACCCAAGCCTTCACTGAAGAATTTTTGTCTACCTTAGCATTGACACTTCTCTTTACTTTTCAGTTCAGTTCAGTTCAGTCGCTCAAGCATGTCCAACTCTTTGTGACCCCATGGATTGCAGCACACCAGGCCTCCCTGTCCATCACCAACTCCCAGAGTTTACCCACTCTTCACTTTTAAGTATCAGTAAAAATGCAAACTTTGTTAGAGCACATTATGTGCTGGATGTTTATGCTTCCTCAAAATTCATATGTTGATGCCTAAAGGCCAATGTGACGATATTTGGAGATGGTTCTTTGGGTGACAGTTACTGGTATAAGATATTATGTGGGTGGGGTCCTCATGTGGGATTAGTGCCCTTATAAAAAGAGACACCAGAAAGCTTAAAATCTCTTGCTGCATGCACAGGGACAAAGGAAATGTCCTGTGAAGGCACACTAAAGAACTGGCCATCAGTAATCTATGAAAAGAGCTCTCACCAGGAATAAAGTAGCACCTTGGCCTTGGACTTCTCAGGTTCCAGAACTGTGAGAAAAGTCATTTCTTTTGTTTATGCCACTCAGATATGGTATTTTGTTATTGCAGTCCATATGACAGGGAGTCATTTTCTGACTTCTCAGCTTTTGGCTCCCAGGATTATTCACTCTGTATTTGTAATTTTTAGTAAAGTTTCATGTTTACAGTTTATTACTTATACAATGGGCTTCCCTGGTGGCTCAGCTGGTAAAGAATCTGCCTGCAATGTGGGAGACCTGTGTTTGATCCCTGGGTTAGGAATATCCCCTGGAGAAGAGAAAAGCTTCTCACTCCAGTATTATTCGGGCCTAGGGAATTCTATGGACTGTATAGTCCATGGGGTCACAAAGAGTTGGATACAATTGAGTGACTTTCACTTCACTTCACTTATACAATAGCTCTCTTCTCCAAATGTACATAACATTTGGGGACAAAGAATGTGCCTGTCTTAAAACCTAAGTTCCTAAAACAGACTACTTGGCTTATAAAAAACAATATTTTATGCATTGAAAAATAAATAGGTTTATAGAAGAATGAATGAATGAAGCCAACATCACTCATTCATATTGACCATAGACAGCTACAATGTTGTGAAATTAAGAAGGATACATAAAATGAATATACAGATTTACAGACGACTAAACTGTAAGCGTCTGCCTATAATGTGGGAGACCCAGGTTCCATCCCTGGGTCGGGAAGACCCCCTGGAGAAGGAATGGCAACCCACTCCAGTATTCATGCCTGGAAAATCCCTTGGACCGAGGAGCCTGGGGGGCTACAGTCCATGGGGTCGCAAAGAGTCGGAAAAACTGAGCGACTTCACTTTCACTTTCACTTTCAAACTGTAAGCGCGGAAGGATTAATGCGTTTGAACCGTGGTGTTGGAGAAGACTCTTGAGAGTCCCTTGGACTGCAAAGAGATACAATCAGTCCATCCTAAAGGAGATCAGTCCTGGGTGTTCATTGGAAGGACTGATGCTGAGACTGAAACTCCAATACTTTGGCCACCTCATGCGAAGAGTTGACTCATTGGAAAAGACCCTGATACTGGGAGGGATTGGGGGCAGGAGGAGAAGGGGACGACAGAGGATGAGATGGCTGGATGGCATCACCGACTATCTGATGGGCAAGAGTTTGAGTAAACTCTGGGAGTTGGTGATGGACAGGGAGGCCTGGCCGTGCTGTGATTCATGGGCTCGCAAAGAGTCAGACAACTGAGCTGCTGAACTGAACTGAAACGGTGAGTCCTGAATAAAACTGTTGTGGAAACAAAGATGATATTATCCAAGGAGTTTATAGTGAAAGAAAATGACATTCAAATAAGAAATGCATTGCTAAATACATAAGTGAAGTTGCTCAGTTGTGTCCGACTCTTTGTGACCCCGTGGACTGTAGTCTATTATCCATGGGATTCTCCAGGCAAGGATACTGGAGTGTATTCCTATTTCCTTTTCCAGGGGATCTTACCGACCCAGGGATTAAATCCAGGTCTCCAACATTGCAGGCAGACCCTTTACCCTCTGAGCCACCAGGGAAGCCCGCTAAATACATAGGAGCCATGCATATTTGGAGATGATGGGGAAGGATTTAGAAATTAGAGAGAGGTACAAGAAATAGAATTAATCATATTTAAAAAGACTTCCTAGAGAAAGTAGGGCATGAATAACATTTGCAAGCCTACATGAATTTATACTATTAGGAGGTGGGTCATATATAAGATAAATAATGCAATGTGCCAATGTTTCAGAAACTAATGTAGTTGATTCGTTATAGAATTCTATTTTTAATCAAACATTCTTAAATCTACTTGTGATCATTTGTCATGTTAAAATCAAACATAAACAA
This sequence comes from Dama dama, assembly GCF_033118175.1. Taxonomy (NCBI): domain Eukaryota; kingdom Metazoa; phylum Chordata; class Mammalia; order Artiodactyla; family Cervidae; genus Dama; species Dama dama. Next base: position 50,190,843 of record NC_083705.1, on the reverse strand, counting down.
TGGAAACTCTAATGTATAGCATTAATGTAGGAATCTCACATAAAGTAGGAGGTCATAGAAACAATTTCAGTTTCTACTCCAAATCATAAATATGATGATGAGGTTAGAATCTCTTAGAAATATGATACAAGATTCTGTAAATGCATCACTCAATAAACAAACCATTTCTTTACCCCTTTTTTTTTAGATCTGTATTGATATTAGATTGATTGCAATACAAATTGCATTGTACTGGTCAAAATTGTCCATGAAAAATTAAACTCAACAATGAATCTTAAAGCTCACTCTCTCCTAGAAAGTAAAATCAGAAATACACTCTTTATTCAAGGGTAATTTTTTTTTTTCTTAACCAAACTCATGTTTCCTCAAGTATAGAGTTAAATTCAGTAGTTTATAATTTTCAGATTTTGCATTATCTCATGAGAAAATGTAGCATTGGGTTCAAAGTCATAGGTGGCCAACTTTCCATGGTTTTCCTTATTCCACCAAAGCCTCAGAACTTGTGGAATAAGATGGGAGTTGTAACTCCACTACATCTTTTGATTTTCAGACCTAAGGGGAGCAATAGAAAAGAAAAAAGTAAAAGATGGTATCATCATGCAATACCTATCAGAAAGGATATGGATGTATGGTGGATGAAATGTATACTCATGTACCTTATTTGAGAGAAACTTTTTGAAATAAAGAGTGCTGAGAGGGCTAGTAATTGAAAGTGTAATACCCTCCTGGCCTTGTCAAAAGCAAGATGATGAATTTAAAATTCTAAGTATTAGTCAATTTCTCCTAATTGTTTGAGTAATTAAATGGATATAAAATCAATAATTATTTAGTAATACTTAGAATTGTAATTAGTCACCTTACTCTTTGTAAGGCTAAAATGATATCTCTGTTTCAGTCTCTGTCAATGGCACACAAAAACAGCCATATTCTCAATCACTGATATACACACAAGTAACTCCAGAAAATATTTACAAGACTAATCTACATATTCTTTACATAAGGCTTTTATATTTTCTTTGTTTATAACTTTTAGAAAAATCCCAGTTAAAAGTAGCCACAGCTAATCTGGAATACCTAAGGGGAAAACATTTTTAGCACCAGAAAATTTTATTCTATTACTGTAAATTTTCCTAAATTGGCTCAAAATATTGTTACTAAACATTAATGATAATTTAGGTAAACAAAGGTTTTTCTTTCAAAAGTCAACACTAGGCCCAAGACTTTTATCCCTGCCAACCCTATCACAATCTAATTATTAATGTATTTCATGTAGAGATGTATATCAAACCCCTGGAGTCAGCTCAATTAAATCTTAATGTGAATTAATTCCTGTTTATTGTCACTTCCCCCCCCTACTGTTCTGATTGATTTAGCCCTGTTATATTTTGAATAGGTAATTTGAAGACTTTTATAATTCAATAAGCACATATGAAAAATAACTAAAAGAAAATTATCCATTGAAAATAATACTCCTTCTAAGCACTTGCATTATCTAGCACCAGGACCCTAAATTTAGTGTATCAATGATCTGAGTTTTTCTTTTATTTGTATATTTATTTTCAGTTTTTCTTTTTAAATAATTTGTGTTTTATGTGTCAATTATATATCAACAAAATATATAAATATTTTAAAAATTCTAAATATATCTTTAAGAAAATTTTAACCCAAATGTTAAACGCTAACATTATTTTTGCTATATCATATATATTTAAATATGTATATATATCTTTTACTATATTTTAAATAAGATATACTTAAAACATATAGACTTAGAAAAGGCTTCCCTGAGGGCTCAGATGGTAAAGAATCTGCCTGCAAAGCAAGAGACCTGGGTTCAATCCCTGGGTGGGGAAGATCCCCTGGAGTAGGAAATGACAACCTACTCCAATATTCTTGTCTGGAAAATCCCATGGACAGAGGAGCTTGGCAGGCTATAGTCACAGAGTTGGACATGACTGAGTGACTAATGCATAGACTTGGAAAATATTTTCCCTACCTCATTTCTTCTAAATATGTAGGTACAATTTATAAGCATTTTATTTTTGTTATAACAAAAATATTTTATATAACATTGTTATTTTATATAACATTTATACATATTTATATATATTATATATATAACATTTATATATAACATTTATATAACATTGTTATTTTATAACAAAAAATAATATTTTGTTATAACAAAAATAAAATCCTTATAAATTGTGTGTGTATGTGTATATATATATATATATATATATATATATATATATATCTCCAAGTTAATGAAATCTACCAACTGAGATAACTGTGTCTGAATTACCAGATCTTAAAATATGCCTCTTTATAGGTGTTTCCATTTTCAAAACCCTAGCTGAAATTAAATTCTTTGGATTTTGAGGGATTTATAGATTTTAAGAGTAATAAACCTAGAGCAGTTTATTAGGTGATTTGTCTATAAGTAATTTGCTGTACTTTGTGACTAACCCTATAGGTTTCACATACAGTAAGTAGGGATGAGCACAATATATTTTCTACTGCTTTAGTTTGCAATTGGATTGTTTTATTACTATAATTAAGACATCATCATATTTTGACAATTATATTTAGTTTTAAGATACCAGTAACCTCAAATGTTAGGCAAAAGAAAGGCAATGCCAAAGAACACTCAAACTACCACACAATTGCACTCATCTCACATGCTAACAAAGTAGTGCTCAAAATTCTCCAAGCCAGGACTCAACAGTACATGAACCATAATTTCCAGATGTTCAAGCTGTATTTAGAAAAGGCAAAGGAACCAGAGATCAAATTGCCAACATCTGATGAAGCATCAAAAAAGTGAGAGTTCCAGAAAAAACATCTACTTCTGCTTTATTGATTATGCCAAAGCCTTTGTCTGTGTGGATCACAACAAACTGGAAAATTCTTAAATAGATGGGAATACCAGACCACCTGACCTGTCTCCTGAAAAATCTGTATGCAGGTCAGGAAGAAACAGTTAGAACGGACATGGAACAACAGGCTGGTTACAAAATGGTAAAAGAATATATCAAGGCTATATAATGTCACCCTGCTTATTTAACTTGCATGCAGAGTACATCATGAGAAACACTGGACTGGATGAAACACAAGCTGAAATCAAGATGGCCAGGAGAAACATCAATAACCTCAGATATGCAGATGATACCACCCTTATGGCAGAAAGGGAAGAAGAACTAAAGAGTCTCTTGATGAAAGTGAAAGATGAGAGTGAAAAAGTTGGCTTAAAGCTCAACATTCAGAAAACTAAGATCATGGCATCTGGTCCCATCACTTCAAGGCAAATAGATGGGGAAACAGTGACAGATTTTATTTTTGGGGGCTCCAAAATCACTACAGTTGGTAACTATAGCCATGAAATTAAAAGACACTTGCTCCTTGGAAGGAAAGTTATGACCAACCTAGACAGCATGTTAAAAAGCAGAGACATTACTTCACCAATAAAGGTCCATCTAGTCAAAGCTATGGTTTTTCCAGTGGTCATGTATGGATGTGAGAGTTGGACCATAAAGAAAATTGAGTGCCAAAGAATTGATGCTTTTGAACTGTGGTGTTAGAGAGGACTCTTGAGAGTCCCTTGGACTGCAACGAAATCCAACCAGTCCATCCTAAAGGAAGTCAGTCCTGATGTTCTTTGGAGGGACTGATGCTGAAGCTGAAACTCCAGTACTTTGGCCACCCAATGTGAAGAGCTGATTCATTTGAAAAGACCCTGATGCTGGGAAAGATTGAAGGTGGGAGGAAAGGGGATGACAGAGGATGAAATGGTTGGATGGCATCACCGACTCAATGGACATGAGTTTGAGTAAACTCCGGGAGTTGGTGACTGACAGGGAAGCCTGGCGTGCTGCAGTCTATGTGGTCGCAAAGAGTCAGACACGACTGAGCAACTGAACTGAACTGAACCTCAAGTGTTAGGCCTATATTTATATATTATAACTCCTTCTAAAGCCTGAATTAAACTGTACAATGATGCTGTGTTAATTTATATTTGATGTTTAGTCAGGATCCCTACCAAACTAAATAAGGCTAACCATGCCATTGGGCTTCCCAGGTGTCTCAGATGGTAGAGAATCCACCTGCACTGTGGGAGACCTGGTTCGATCCCTGGGTTGGGAAGATCCCCTGGAGAAGGGAACAGCTATCCACCTGGAGAATTCCATGGACAGAGGAGTCTGGCAGGCTACAGTCCATGGGGTGGCAAAGAGTTGGACACGACTAAGTGACTTTCCCTCACTCACTCAACCATACCATACTTATATGCTACTTTCAGAAAGACTATAGGCTAATGTTGCCCCTTATAGTCCTCCACAGTTCACTGTATTTATTACAACAATGGAGCACAAGTGTTTTGCTAAAAGCACACACATGTTACTTACAATCTTACTAATAGGATATACAGGCAGCATACAAAAAGTGAAAATTTAAAGAACAAGTCAGAACCTTTATTTCTTTCAGTGTTTAAAGATTTCAGCTCTATTGAATGTAACGTGCACTCAAACTTATGCAATAACTCAGTCTGACATTCATGACTCCTTTCAGTAATTTAATACTATTAATTTAATATTTACATGAATCTGACATTCATGACTCCTTTCAGTAATTTAATACTATTAATTTAATATTTACATGAATCTAACAGAAGCCCAAAGTTTTTCTAGCGCTCTCTCTCTCTCCTTTTTATTAATAGAGTAGAATATAAGTACATTAGCATAATCCCAAAGAAACCAAAGATTGAAATCATTTTTTAATAAGAATTAATTTTGAAAATGCTAAGCTAAAGTATCAAAGAAGTTTTCAAGAATGGATTTGTATTAGTAATTTTTCCATATTTATGATTTATAAACATGGAAACATAATAATAAGGAATGAAAAGAAATAAGCATTAAATAAGAAAATATACATAAAATCCAGAATTAGAATTTTTTCAGAAGTTCAGCCAAACACAGCCTAGAAATGATAACAGAATCAATTTTTCTCAAAGACTTGAGCCAACATTCCCTATTTTAAATTGATGTCCAGTTATGGTATGATGAATTAAGGGACAAGTGAACTATGAAGTTGTCATAATGCAATTCTGGCATTTACAATTGGAAAACAGGAGACCTGTGGCAGAAAGGGAGTGCAAATGGCAAAAATTAAAATGATATAAAAGTAATTTCCAGGAAAAAAAAGTCAAGAAACCATGTAAGAAGGAACATTAAGGGAAAGCATAAGTGGAAGAAAAGGGAAATTTCCTTTAGAGGTGACTATCAACTGAGAAATCTCATAGAGAAATCAGAGAACAACAACGACAAAATTTAAAGTAATTTGAACTGCTAGTTTTATTGCCATCAGGTGAAGAAGTTAAAAGTTTTCATTCTCATTATGACAGCATGAAAAAATCAACAAATTAAAAACAAATCAATGTTTGTTATTTCTGGACATATCAGAGAAATGACTTTCAGGACAAATTTCTACCCTGAGATCTGATGACACAGGTAAATCCAGAAAGTTATTGCCAAAATCTGTTTATCTGGAGCAGAAGCTACTAGAGCCACAGACTGGTAGAAACACTTACATGATGAGTTTTGACAACCTTCTATTTAAAGACTAGTGTGTAAGAGAGAAACACTGAAGACTGCAGTCTTTGAGGAGCCCTCACACTTTTGTGGTAATGCCAATGAAACTTATCAGGTGTTTATAGAAAGAAGTCCTTGCATCTTTGATAGGAGCAATTGAAGAGCTATCCCTGGGAAGTGAAATCAGAGCCTCCTCCATTAAAAGGGGGAAAGGATTCATGATTCAATCTTGGTAGGTTGTATGTTTCCAGGATATCAGACATCCCTACTCTCTTTTGGTTATAATTTACATTGAATATAAAGAAATTGAAAATATGAACAGATCTATAACTAGTAAACAGACTGAATCAGTAATGCAAAATCTTTCAGAAAACTCCAGGACCAGATGACTTCACTGCTGAGCCTTTAAAAAATTAATGGCAATCTTCTTTAAACCCTTCCAAAAAATCAAAGAAGACCAAACACTTTAAAACTCATTTTTATGATGCCAGCACTACCCAGATGCCAAAGCCAGACAAAGACACTACAAGAAATAAAACAAACCAATATGCCTAGTGAATATCAATGCAGACATTCTCAACAAAATAGTAACAGAGAGAGTTCAAAAGAGTATTATAAGAATTATATACCATGACTGGACTTCCCAGATGGCACTAGTGGTAAAGAACCCACCTGCTAATGCAGGAGACATAAAGAGAAGTTTATTCCCTGGGTTGGGAAGATCCCCTGGAGGAGGGCATGGCAACCCACTCCAGTATTCTTGCCTGGAGAATCCCATTAATAGAGGATCCTGGCAGGCTATGGTCCAAGGTATCACAGAGTTGGACATGTCTGAAGTGACTTAGCATGCATGCATACCATGACCAAGTAGGATTTATTCCTGCAATGCAGGGATGGTTCAGCATACAAATCAATCAATGTAATAGAACACATTAACAAGATGAAAGGGGGAAAATTACTTGATCATCTCAGTTGATACAGAAGAATTATTTTATGAAATTCAACATCCTTTCACAAATTAGAAATGGAAGGAAATTATATCAAAATAATAAAGACCACATATGAAAAGACCACAGCTAACATTATACTTATTGGTCAAAGTTAAATGCTTTACCCCTAAGATCAGAAACAAGACAAGTGCTTTCACCAGTTCTGTTCAATATAATACTAGAAATCCAAGCCAGAGAAATTAGTCAAGAAAAAGAAATAAAACGCATCTAAATTGGAAATAAAGAACCTCTGTTCACTGATAAAAGAATCTTAAATGTCATAAACCTTAATGTTTCACACCCAAAAATGTTTAATAGACAAATTCAGCAAAGTTGCAGGATATAAAAATCAATATACACAAATGTACACAAAGTTGTGTCTCTATAAATTAACAGCAAAGAATATGAAAAGGAAATCTTTAAAGCATTTCCATTTATAATAGCATCAAAAATAATAAAATACATAGACATAAATTTAACCAAGGAGGCAAAAGACTTGTACCCTAAAAGCTATACACATTTGTGGAAATAAATTAAAGATATCAATAAATGTAAAGACACCCCATAGTCATGATTGGAACAATTAATGTTTTAAGATGTCAGTACTACCCAAAGCAATCTACAGCTTTAATGTAATTTATGTCAAACTCCCAGAAACCAACAAATCCATCCTTAAATTCATATGGAATCTCAAAGGACCTTGAGTAGCCAAACAATCCTAAAGAACAAAGTTGAAGGTTCCACACTTTCTGATTTTGAAACTTATTACAACCCTACAGTAATCATTACAAAGCTGCAGTAATCAAAATATTGTAGCACTGGTATAAAGATAGACACACAGACTAATGGAACAAAATAGAGAGTCCAGAGGGAAATCGACATAAAAATAGCTAGGATAGATTACACACAGCCAAGCAAAATGTCAGTGATCTTGAAGGTATGTCAATAGAACTTCACATAATGAACTTTCAAAGAGGAAGAAAAAATAATGAAAAAAGTAGACAAAAGAAAATATCCAACATTGAAGAAGTAGAAATAAGGGAAAATACAGCAGAATAAATATTTAGTAATGGCAGAGAACTTTCAATAATAAATGGCTGACAGCAAATCACAAATCCAGGAAGTTCAGGGAACATCAAGCAGGTAGTTACAAAAAGAAAAAAAAAAAAAAGCAACATGTAGAAATATGTATAAATGAGTCGCTATATACATATTCCCTTGCGAGGGCCTAGAACACACTCCAGAAGTAGCAAGCATCCTCGGTGCCCAATCTTGGTTTCTAATACCATTCTATGGAAAAGAAATCAGTGCTGCTTGAAGACGTGACTATTTGGAGATTGGTGCAGGGACTAAACATGATAAGCCTGTAACATCTAGTTTCAAAAATTACAAAAATGTTCCTCTCCTCAAATAAACCCAAAAGGATATATTAATATGAACAGATGATTGAATAAAGAAACCAGTGGAGAAGAACACAAAAAATCCTATATTTAGAAGATTTCTAATTTATGTATATATATATATATATCCCTTTCTTGAGCTGATGGAGCTTACATCCCCAGTCCTCAAGTAAAACCTGCACACAGTAACTTTCTTCCAAAGAAGACAGCATGTAAAGGGAAAATAAAAATAATTATTTTATAGTAGAGAAGCTGACAAACTCTATATCAAGCTATGTGATCAAGGTTAACATCAACAGTGATAAATCACATTTATATATTACACCATTAACATGAAATGATAAGAATAGAACTTTACCTTAGTGGTCTTCCTTCCAGTCTAGTTATGAGGAAAACATCAGACAAATCCCAGTTGAGGGGCATTCTACTAAATACCTCACTAGTATTCTTCACAACTGTCAAGGTCAGCAAAAGCAAGAAAAGTCTGAATAAATGTCACAGCCAAGAAGAGTATAAAGACACAGGAAAACTAGATGTAATGATATCCTGGAGAGGATTATGGAACCATAAAAGGGCAGCAAGGGAAAACAGGAAATCTGTAGAACTTATGGACTTAGTTAATGATAATGCATTACTGTTCATTAATTGTGACTAGTGCACCATACTCATGTAGATAGTTAGCAAGGGAAACAGGATATGGAACATATAGGACTCAGCAGTATCTTTGCAAATGTTTTCTAAATCTAAAACTGTCCTAAAATTTTAAAGTTAATTTTAAAATGTTATACAAGAGAAACTAAACAGTGTTGGTTTCTTTTCCAACTCTTGCACAATTAAGTCCTAGTTTTAAAGGCAAAATACTCTCTATTTCTCTTATATTCCTAAAAACCCCTCCACCAGCCACCACTATTTTTTATTTTGTTCACCTGGTCCTTCCTTTACTCTTATATATTCTTTGCCACAGATCTGTGGTACAATTCTATTTCAGGTGACCTGATTTTCAATGTGCTTTCAAAACAGCCAATGCAGACAGATTAGTATTAGATTATCCTGAAAGAGCTGCAGTGTGGTGTCCTGAGATTGAATTGGAGGCAATCACCAAAGCCTTTGGGTGAACAAGAGAAAAAAGGAAAGAAAAGGATATAGCATACTTCTAGGTTCTGAAGCTATGAGGAAATCAGGCATGGCATTCCTATGCCTGTCTTCCTTAAATCCTTAGAAACTGGAGAAAAGTAATCTTTAACAATCTAGAGAAAATGATTTTAGCGCTAAAGAAAATACTTATTTAATTAGAAAAAAACACTAGATAAAGATAGTTTTCATAATTTTAGAGTTTACTTGCTTTGACAAAATAAGCAATGCTACTTATCTTACATGTTGCCAGTCAGAAAAAGTTTTAAAATGATGGTTCACATTTGCTTCTATAATTAAAGGCACTATTCAATAGCTGCAAATTAAAAAAAAAAAAAAAACTTTATATTTCATTATCATTTCTTAGATTTCACTACTTCCATAAAATAATGATGGTACAGTGATGTCAGCAGGCCAGCATTCATTCTTGAGCCTCAGTAGAAACTGGATATAAGGAACTTAGATGTTTACTACTGCAGAGGGAGTTTCCCCAGAGAAGGGGCCAATCACACCAACTCTAATTTCCATGGCTGAGCAATAATGGGTAATGAAGATTCAGGGGCCAATACGGGGAACATATAAAGCAGGTAACAGGAGAGCTTCCTAGTACACAGGTGCCTTCTTTTTGGCTACTCTGTGCAAAAGATTTGTGGATTTGAAAACTGTATTTCATAGTGTTTTTAATCAGTAGCTAAATGAAATATCTATTCTTAACTTATATTATGACAATATGAACACTAAAATACCCACTGTGTGAAGTTCGTTTAAAGTAAAAGGAAAACAAAAAGGAATTTTAGAAACTCAACATAAAATATTTTTATATAGAGTGCATTATATTTTGGATTAAAAAGAGATGTGCATAAGAGCAAGTTTAACATCTTTTGTGGTCTACTTACATAATGTTTTTATATGTGCACCTCTCCATCTCTAGTTATTGTCCCTTTCCTAGTGGGAAGTAAACACCTAATTTTTTTACTTAAATAAAAATTAGCAAATTTTTCAAAACATGATTTGAAACAAACACTAAAATACCATACCATTGAATGAAATTTCCAAATTGTCTTATAGTTTGAAAGGAAATTCAAGTTTTAAAAAGAGATACCATATTCTTTAAATAATTTGCACTACTTATTAAATTTTATAAAGTTCCCAGAAAATGTACATTTTGTTATAATCTTATTTATGTCTGATCAATATTAACCATTGATTATCTGAGTTGCTCTGCTTATTTATTTTGCCTGCTTTGGTGGCCCCAAGACATACTTCCCAAAAAACTCCAATTTAACCTTTTCTTTTGTTCTTTCTTAATATGAGATTAGGGTTTCCCTGGTGGTTCAGATGGTAAAGAATCCACTTGCAATGCAGGAGACCCAGGTTCAATACCTGGGTCAAGAAGATATCCTGGAGAAGGGATAGCAACCCACTCCAGTATTCTTGCCTGGAGAATTCCATAGACAGAGGAGCTATAATCCATGGGGTTGCAAAGAGTTGATCACGACTGAGCAACAAGCACCCACACACAATATGGATTACTAGAATATTTCTACACATTAAATAAGCTCTTGACATATTTTGTATATCAGTCCTATGTTTTTCTTCATTTCTTTGCCTCACACTGTCTTCTATTTTCCTCTATCATTTTCTGCCTATATTATTAAATAAAATTCTATTAAGTTATTATTTTAATCAGATTGAAAATTCTGATGCTTTCAATTTTAGTTAGATTATATTTTTTAAAATAATATTCACAATCAACCCAGAAATCTATTTTGAAATCTCTCACTTTTTATGTATTCTATCCTATTTATCATTTGTTTCTTTTAAAATTTCTTTTTGTAAGTGAAGATGTAGTGAGCTCATGGTAACAGAAGACAAATCCTCTGTTAATCTTTTCCACTTTTCTTACTCCAAATATATTTGGGTCAACAGATTCTATCCACTTAGTAATCAAGAAAGTTGTGACTAATCTTCAAATGAGAAGAGTTTATCTTTACAAGATTACTCAAAGAACAGATCTAAAGAAAAAAAAAGTTTGAGTAATTTTAACTAGATTTGTTATTTAACTCATTCAGTAATATTTAAGTTATTTTAAAACACATAGATGTTAAGGTTTTTTTTTTTCATAAATAGTTCAGTTAATTTTGCCTAAATAGTTCAATTAATACAACAGTAATTTTGAAAATTTTATACAGATAGTAAGGGAGAAATTGTCCCCATTGTTCATAGTAGTTATTTTCATTCTCTCACTCCACTTATAAAATGATCTTGCTTGCAGAGATTTATGTGAACTGTGTATTTTGGAAGCATACTTGGCTATAATCATAGCCAACTCTGCTGCTGTGAACATCACTAGAATTCTGAATTTTAGTGACCTCATCATAAATCCTTATGACTGTTACACATCCAGTGACAGTTCTAAACATAAAGACTTATTCAAAAGGAAAGAATCATGAATCTAGTTCTCTACACTCAATGTATACATCAACTTAGGACCACAATGCTTTGGCCTATTCAGAATCATTGCTCATAAATTTATAGAAGCTCCTACTTAGATTTAGAGACAATCTTAAAGGCATTTATTTTCTAAATATTCTACAGTAATTGTAATATTCTTTTCATGAAAGACTTCAAATGAAACATGTTTTTTCCTGAGGCACAACTTACTAGTTTAAACTAATATTAGCCATTTTCCTCAACTTTTGGTCACATACTGTAAAATCCAAACACTTTACATTATCTAACTTATCTAGAGTTAATCCTTATGACCCTCATGAGGAAGGTGGTCAAATAAACTATCATCCATTCCAGGACCTAAAAATAATTTAAAACGTAATAATTTATATATTTTTCAGAATTTCTTTAGCCTTAATTTAAAATGATTATTTCAAAAAATAGTAACACAAAACTCATCAAAGACAGTATATCTACTTGTTCTTGTTTATTATTAAGTTATTTCTGACTTTTTGTGACCTCATGGACAGTAGCATGCCAGGCTCCTCTATCCTCCATTATCTCCCAAAGTTTGCTCAAATTCATGTCCATTGAGTCAGTAATGGATCTAACCATCTCATCTTCTGCTGCCCACTTCTCCTTTTGCCTTTAATCTTTCCCAGACTCAGTCTTTTCCAATGAGTTGGCCCTTCACATCAAGTGGCCAAAGTATTAGGGCAGTCATTCCAGTGAATATTCAGGGTTGATTTCCTCTAGGGTTGAGTGGTTTTGATCTCCTTGCAGCCCAAGAGACTCTCAAGTTTTCTCCAGCACCACAATTTGAAAGCATCAATTCTTTGGGGCTCAGTCTTCTTTATGGTCCTCCTTTATGAGGTCTCTGCTTTTTTTTTTTTTTTTTTTTCCCATTTATTTTTATAAGTTGGAGGCTAATTACTTTACAATATTGTAGTGGGTTTTGCCATACATTGACATGAATCAGCCATGGATTTACATGTATTCCCCATCCCGATCCCCCCTCCCACCTCCCTCCCCACCCCATCCCTCTGGGTCTTCCCAGTGCACCAGCCCCGAGCACTTGTCTCATGCATCCAACCTGGACTGGTGATCTGTTTCACCCTTGATAATATACATGTTTCAATGCTGTTCTCTCAAAACATCCCACCCTTGCCTTCTCCCACAGTGTCCAAAAGTCTGTTCTGTACATCTGTGTCTCTTTTTCTGTTTTGCATATAAGGTTATCGTTACCATCTTTCTAAATTCCATATATATGCGTTAGTATGCTGTAATGTTCTTTATCTTTCTGGCTTACTTCACTCTGTATAAGGGGCTCCAGCTTCATCCATCTCATTAGGACTGGTTCAAATGAATTCTTTTTAATGGCTGAGTAATATTCCATGGTGTAAATGTACCACAGCTTCCTTATCCATTCGTCTGCTGATGGGCATCTAGGTTGCTTCCATGTCCTGGCTATTATAAACAGTGCTGCGATGAACATTGGGGTGCACATGTCTCTTTCAGATCTGGTTTCCTCAGTGTGTATGCCCAGAAGTGGGATTGCTGGGTCATATGGCAGTTCTATCTCCAGTTTTTTAAGGAATCTCCACACTGTTTTCCATAGCGGCTGTACTAGTTTGCATTCCCACCAACAGTGTAATAGGGTTCCCTTTTCTCCACACCCTCTCCAGCATTTATTGCTTGTAGACTTTTGGATAGCAGCCATCCTGACCGGCGTGTAATGGTACCTCATTGTGGTTTTGATTTGCATTTCTCTGATAATGAGTGATGTTGAACATCTTTTCATGTGTTTGTTAGCCATCTGTATGTCTTCTTTGGAGAAATGTCTGTTTAGTCTAGGGAGAAGAACCAAATTAACAAAATTAGAAATGAAAATGGAGAGATCACAACTGACAACACTGAAATACAAAGGATCATAAGAGACTACTACCAGCAGCTCTATGTCTCTGCTTTTTAAAACTAAGGATATCTATTAGAATTCTGAATATTTCCCTAAAATAAGTGGGACAAAATTGTAAATCTTCTCAATTTTTTCTAGTCTGAGAGAAAGAATAAATTTAACCTATCTAAAAAAGTGTCTTCTAAATACAGTTATACAAAACCAGGGTTACTTCTTCTCCCCAATTAACTCTCCTTCTTTAATTTAGAGCAGAGACATTTCTTTGTTGATAAAGGTCCATCTAGTCAAAACTATGTTTTTTCCAGTAGTCCTGTATGGATGTAAGGGTTGGACCATAAAGAAGGTTGAGCACTGGACAGTTGATGCTTTTGAACTGTGATGTTGAAGAAAACTCTTGAGAGCCCCTTGGATAGCAAGGAGATCAAACAAGTCAACCCTATAGGAAATCAACCTCTAATACTCATTAGAAGGATTGATGCTGAAGCTGAAACCCCAATACTTTGACCAACTGATGCAAAGAGCTGACTCACTGGAAAAGACCCTGATGCTGGGAAAGATTGCAGGCAGGAGGAGAATGGGATGACAGAGGATGAGATGGTTAGATGGCACCATCAACTCAATGGAAATGAATTTGAGCAGACTCTGGGAAGTAGTGAAGGACAGGGAAGACTGGTATGCTGCAGTCCATGGGGTTGCAAAGCGTTAGATATGACTGAGCGACTGAAGAATATCAATATATTTAGTTGACATATATAAATGTGTTGTTGAGATTCATTTAACCTCTTTTTGATTCCAAGGTTTATTTTCAAAATAATTACAATTCTCAAAAAGTATTAAAACCCAATGCTTTAGAACTATATACTTATATTATCATGATTAAAAACTCCCAACTGATTTTGAGAAAAATACTCATCAACAAAATTATAAAAACTCACAATATATGACCCTTAGGTTGGCCTAGGATGTACTCAGCAAAGTTTACTTAAAAAAAAAAAAAAATTCTAATTAATTATGGACAATAGAGAAAACACCCAAATTGCTTTCAATCACTTTGTATGGTTTCCACATTGGTATTATTATAAATATTGTAGTTCATTAGTAGTTATACATAAATAGAAATAAAAATTCTACACATTTATGTTTTATAGTTTGGGGAATTTTAAATTTAAAGAAAACATGTGAAAATTTTTACAAGAAGTCCCATATATGCCTTATCTAGTCTCATCTATTATTAGCATTTCACATTACTATTGCATGTTTGTTAGGATTGTATAACTGTTTCATACATTGTGATTAACTGAAACATGTTTTTTTTTTTTTTTTCAGATTTCCTCAGTTTTCCCTTGATTTGCTTTTTCTTTCTTTCTTTCTTTTTCTTTTTTTTTTTTTCCTGTTTCAGGATTCTGCTCAGGATGCCATATCACATTTAGTTCTCATGTCTTCCTAGGCTTCTTTGGCTGTGGTATTTTCTCAGACTTTCTTTATTTTGGATGACCTTGACAATTTTGTGGCCTACTGATTAGGTATTTTGTAGAATTTCTTTCAACTGGAATTTGTCTGATGTTTTTCTCATAATTAGTCTGAGGGTTCTGTGTTTCTGTAAGGAAGCTCATCACCAAATCCAAGTTTACTTAGTTTTTCTTATGTACTTTTTCAAGAAATTTTCTAGTTTTGAATATTATAATCCATTTTAGTTAGTTTTATATAATATATACTTGTACCGATGTCCAATTATTCTAGCATCATTTGTTGAAAACACTATCCTCTCTGCATTGAATCGCCTTTGCTTCTTTGTCTAAGATTATTTGACTGTACTTGCGGATAAACTATTTCTAGGCTCTCTGCTCTGTTATTCTGATCTACGTCTGGTCTTTTACCAATAACTTGCTGCCTTGATTACTACAGTCCTATAAGTTTTGAAAATAGGTGGTGTGTGCCCTCCAACTAGTTTCTTCTTTACTATTGTGCAGGGTATTCTATGTTGTTTTCCTCTTCATATAAACCTTAAAATCCATTTGGTACTATCTATAAATATCTCAACAATCTATGCTTTCAATGAGTATATTTATACAATTCATGTTTAAAGCAATTTTAATATAATTTCATTAATATTTGTATTTGCCAACTTTCTCCAGAGAAATAAAATCTCTGAGAGAGAGAGAAAAGGAATTGGTTTAAGGAAATATGGAAGCTGACAAGTCCCAGTGTCTGCAGGGTGAGTCAGCATGCTGGAGATCCTTGAGAGCCTATGATTTAGTCCTAGTCTGATGACCAGCTGTCTTGAGATCCAGGAAGAGTTGATGCTTCACTTTGAGTACAAAGGCAGGAAAAATTTTCTCCTGACTCAAATGAGGGTCATCTTATTTGATTTATTCAAGCCTTCAACTGATTGGACAATGCTAACCCACATCAATGAGGGCAATCTACTTCACTTAGGCAACAGAGTCAAATGTTAATCTCTTCCAGAAAGACCCTCATAGATGCACCAAGAATAATGTTTGGCCAAGTATCTTGCTGCAGTCCATGGATCAAAAAGAGTCTGACATGACTGAGCAACTGAACAACAAGTCTCTTGGCATCCTGTGACCCATTAAAGTTGACACTAAAATTGGTCATCACAACATTTATGAACTCTGTGCCTGTTTTCAATTTTTTGTACTGTTCTTCTCCCCATGTCCCACTCATATTTTGCATTCTCTGGTTTTAAATAAGCATTTCTTGTGATTCTATTTTCTTTTATTTTATTCCTAACTTAAAAGAATCTACTCATTGCTCTAGAGTGTTCTATATTCATTTATAACTAATCTAAGTCTACTTTCAAATAACATCTTATTTCAGGTAGTGTGAAAGTGCTTTATGACTGTACCCCAATCAGGCTACCTGATCATCATAATATTGCTGTCATTAATTTACCTTATTCATATACTATAATCACTTAATATATTATCATTGCTATTATTTTAAACACATATTTTGATCTATTATATATGAAAAAATTTTAATTATCCTACCGTATTTATTCTTTCCTGAATGCTTTTCCTTTCTTCATGTGGATCTGAGCTTCTGATTGACATAATTTTTCTTCTCCCTAAAAAATAATTTTTAAACAATTCTTATATAAATCAATGAAGGTGAAACACTATCTCATACCATACACAAAAATAAACTCAAAATGGCTTAAAACAAATGTGACATGACACTATAAATCTCCTAGAGACTATAGGCAAAATATTCTCTGATATAAATCATACCAGGACTTTCTTAGGCCAGTTTTCCAAGGCAATAAAGATAAAAGCAAAAATAAACAAATGGGACCTAATCAAACTTACAAGTTTTTGTACAGCAGAGAAAACCAAACAAAGTGAAAAGACAACCTATAGACTGGGAGAAAATATTTGCAAACAATGTGACAAACAAGGGCTTAATTTATAAAATATACAAACAGTTTATATAACTTAACAAGAGAAAAACAAACAACCTAATCAAAAAATGGACAGAAGACCTAAGCAGATATTTCTCCAAAGAAGACATATAGATGGCCAAAAAGCATATGAAAAGGTGCTCAATATCAGTAATCATCAGAGAAATGCAAATCAAAACTATGAAGTATTATTTCACACCAGTCAGAATGGCCATCATCAAGAAGTCTACAAATAATAAATGCTGGAGAGGATGTGGAGAAAAAAGAAGCTTCCACCCTGCTGGTGGGATGTAAATTGGTATAGCCACTTTGGAGAACAGTATGGAAGTTCCTTAAAACACTAAAAAGAGAGTTACCATTTGATCCCCCACTCCCATTCTTGGTCATGTATCAGAAGAAAATTCTAGTTTGGAAAGACACACACACCCCAGTGATCATAGCAGCACTATTTACAATAGCCAAGACATGGAAGCAACCTAAATAACTAATACTGTTCATTGACAGATGAATGGATAAAGAATACACACACACACACACACACACAAACACACACACACACGCACAACGGTATCAATTTGCTATACACCAGAAACTAATACAAAGTTGTAAATTAATTGTTCTTTAATTTTAGAAGTAAATAAATAAATACATAAAATATAATTCAAAAAATTTTGCAGAGAGGTTCTACTGGTGGTGAATTCTATTCCATAATCTTTTGTTATCTATAAGAATCTACTTCACTTTTGAAGAGTGATTTTTCTGGATATAGAATTCAAGGTTTTTGTTATTGTTGATTTTTCTCAATGCTCCAGGCATTTCACTCCAATCTCCTCTTGCTTGCATGATTTCAGAAAATAATTATATATTTTCAAATTTTCTCTGCCATTATTACTTTAAAATATTTCTTCTGATATTTCTTTCTTTTGGAATCCAGGTTGTACATGTGTTGTATCATTTGAAATTGTTCCCAAACTCTTGGATGTTTTCTTTTGTATCTGTTTGTTTTGGGTTTTTTCTCTCTCTTTTTTTTTATCTCTGTATTGCAGTTTGGGAAGCTTTTATCTTCAAGCTCACTTTTTTTTTCTTTCATCTGTGTTTAATCTACTGGGAGCTAATCAAAGTCATTCTTCTTTTAGAGTTTTTAATTTCTAACATTTCCTTTTGATTGTTTCTTATTATTTCCATCTCTTTGCTTATATTATCAGTCTGTTCTTGCATGTTGTCTACTTTTTCCACTAGAACCTTCAGCATACTAATTATAGTTGCTCTACATTCACCTTGAAAATTCCTAATTCTGATTCGTACCTGAGTTTGGAACTAATGCTTGCTTTGTTTCTTCAGATTGTGTTTTGTTTTCCCTTTTAGCATGGCTTATTAGTTTTGCTTTATATAAGAATGTGATTTTTAGGGACAATAGATAATTATATAATTAGCTTTTAGTTGTAATCTAACTAGGATCTGAGGTGTTTTAATGTTTTGCTATAGCTATCGGTGTTAGAGGTAAGTTTCTCTACTTTCCTCTCCTTTCTTAACTTTTTACTTCCTTAAGAATTCTTCAAATCCTGTCTCATAACTCTTTTAGCTATAATCCATCATTGTACTGCAGTCTTATTAATGTGGTTGTAAGGTGTTTGGGATGTAAAGTATTTTAAAATGTTATGATCCAGGCTCAATTAAGTAGGTCTATGTCCCTGGATGTGACCTAAACTATGGTATTCTATCTCCCTCCCTTTAGGTGAGACGAGAGGCTAGAGTGGAGTTGGGATTTGGCACCAGCACTTCCTGCAGGCAAAACAGATCTCCGAGAGCCTTTTCCCTCTAGAGCAGCCCTTTCCTGTGGAGAACAGTATGGGCTTATGTCCACATTGTCACTCTCTTGTCCCTTTGGCAGAACCAAAAGGGATTTTCTAAACTCCTCACTATGAGAATCTGGTGTGGTTACTGAAGATAAAAATCACAAAACTGTAGGAACACTTCTAAGACTGAAATTCTGTTTTTCACTCTCATGCTAGTTCACAATTACCCTTCAGAAATTCATCAAAATCATTATTTAAGCATTCTTACCAGTTTATATTAATAGCTTCAGTATCTTCTATTTCAGGTAAGTAAATCCTCACTCCAACTTTCTTTATTTGCCAATCTCTATATTTTAATGAGACCATTTGTTCTGTGACCTCAGTTCTCTATTAGGCTAAGTAAAGCTGATTTATATTTTTTTTCAGCTATTTTCTTCTAAGTATGGAGGTAACAGTTGTTAAACTCTTCACATGTTAGAGTTGAAAGTACAGCTTCTATTTTCATTGACAATATTGTAAAATTTCTAGATACAATTAGGAAATCTATGAACACTAAACTAGTTCCAAATACATTTCTGCCACAAATTTTTGCTTCTGTATTTGTAAGAACATAGCTGTAGCCAGAAAGATTCTTTCAAGTTTCTATTTTTATTATTTCTATGAAAAAATAATTTTATTGATAAAATTAAAAAATACTTTATCAATATTCAACATTTAAATTGAATTTATAATAATATTCACAATGATATCAGATATTTTATCCTTGACAGAATTAGTTTCTAAAATCTTTGATTATAAGTATTGAATGATGAAAATCAAGTCATTGCTGAAACTAGTCTTGAAGAACCTGATGTCACTGATATAACTTGTATCAGCAAACTGTTTAAACTCTTTCTAACACAGCCATATTAAGTTTGTCTTCACTTTTCTTACATGTAAAAAATATGGAATAAAAAAAGAGCAAAATTAACTTGGAAGACTAGTCACTTGATCTAAATGAAAAATCATTCTTTACAGTGTGATGCATAAATGTAGCATCTGATGCTGTACAAATTAAACCATGATATTAGTGTTATAGTTTTATTGTCATTATATTCTGACAATGACTTTCAAATTAGGAAGAGGAGGTTGATACTTCTTAAACAGATTTTTGTTATCTGGTTTACATGTTGTAAGTGATAGTTCAAAGCTCTCCTTTAGAAACACCAACTTTTGATAAACTGTACAAGACACACTCATTGTCAAATTTCTTGAGTAACAAAAAGGTATTTCTTAATTCGTTATTTAACAAATACTTTTTAATAAAGTATCAATATCAAGGATGTTTGTTTCAGTATACAATGTTGTTACCAAATATAAAAGTCTTGTGTTTACATCATAAAATAAGTGACAAAAACACATTATCAAGGATATTCAAACTTCTCCCCATGCTTCAGTTCCTCAACAGTGTTGCTCAGCTTCTATTTCTCATGTGTATCTCAGGTAGCTGTAACTTACAAAGTTTTTTTATTTTTAATTGACATTGTGGACTATAACCTAGGGACTAAACTGATCTCTCAGAACATAGCTCCACTGCTGGTAGGGTCAGTGCACGCTGAATATTTTTCTGACTATAATCTGAGTCTAGAGAATTTAGCTATCCTGTTGCACCTGTGTCTGAGGCTACTTAGCTTTGTCAGTTGGAGCCACACGCTGTGTTTCTGAAGGGAAAACATTGGTGATATGGTTTCTTGGAAAGTTTGAGAGAAGATTCAAGTATTTGCTGATTTTTTTTTTTTTTTCAAATTAAAATACATGTCAGAACAAGAATTCCATCTAATACAAAGGTCTCATACATTATCAGATGAGACCATGGTAGCAACTCTAAGTACATAGTGGGAAAAATTAACCCACTCTGGATTACTTTAATGTAATGAAAAAGTGATTCATTGCTAAATGTGAGAAACGTTGAGGCAACAGGCAGAAACTGAAACTCTCCTAGGAAAAGCAGGAGATACATTTTTACCTTTTCTGTGTTTATTCTTTTCCTAAGCTAAACATTTTTAGCTGGTTGGCATTTTTTTACACAAAATGGCTCTTCTCATCATACTCTTCCTCACTTATGATGAAATTCAATTTGTGAGTAAAGTTCTTAAAGTACAGTCCTCAAAATGAAGTGCTGTATGGTCTTAAATAAATAGAATGGGACATTCCCCTCACCACTCTTCACCTCTAACCCCTGCCATCACTATTCTAAATAGGAATATAACTATCCCAGTGCAGCCTAAGTTCAAAACAGCTTGGGGCCATTCCAGCTATCTCTTGCTACATAAAAAATCACTCTAAAACTGAGCATATATATATACAACAATTTACAATTACACTTCATGGTTCTGGGGACCGACAGACAGCTGAAGAGTTATTGCTCCAGGCTCTCACATAAGTTTGTTGTCAGATAGTAGCTAGAGTTGGGGTCAAATGGATGCTTTTCCATTTACATGAGTAATATCTGGCCTGGCTTGTCAACTCAAAGAAGCTAACTTGGACACCACACTGCATCATCATCCTGGGGTTCTCAGACTTACAATTCAGAGTGAGCATGCCATGAGACGAAGGCAAACCTGGAAGTTTTTTTTCTCTCTAGCCTGAAAAGTCATCTCAGTGTTGCATTAGACACACACTATTAGTTTATCTTAAATACTAGGGCCAGCACAAATTCTAGTTGAGGGATCTATTTAAGTTAAAGGATCCCAGGAATGCTGGGAGGCATGATTCATTGGATAGCCATTTTGGGGTGAATTTATTTAAAATAAAAATATGCTTTAATTGAAATTTATAGATTATTTTTCAGTTTATGTTAACCTGACCTCTCACTAAAATTGCTATTTTTCACCATTATATCATTAACATTTTTGTGTCCTTCATTTATGTTCCGCGTCTTCCCTCCTCCTGCTTGTTTTCCTTTTTTTTGCTTAATCTGTCCATTGCTATCCATTTTTAACTATAAATTTTCACATTTAATCCATCCTCCTAGCCAGAAGATATCTTTTTGAAAGCTGAATTTGTTATCCAGAATATCTATTATTATTTCCAACTCCATGTCTGAACAAATTTAGTGAGGATGTTATCAAAATTTGCATCCAGCTCATAGAAATACATTAAAGAAGAGCATCAGGGGAAGATCACAGAACATGTCAGAATGACTTGAACTTGGGCCTTGTTTGTTGATGTGTGTTATATTGATTCACCCAATTTGTCCTGCTGTGTACATTTCTCCATCTTACACAACAGAGTCTGTCAAACAGCTTGCTGAAAACCATTTTCACTGTCTGCAGCACTTCCCTGAGCTTACAGTCTCATAACCATATCAAAAAAGACAATTGAACTAGCCTAGTGTGACTTATTTAATGAGATTATATTAGTTCCTCATCATCACCACTCTCCTTTATAGGTGTTCCAACGCTTCTCTTTTATTAATAGACTCAGAGAAATTATTCAAAACTGGCATCAAGATCTCTGGTTGCTGAATATGCCTTCCATTTGGCCTCAAAACTTGTAAATGCCTTTGACTATCTAATTTATCCTATCCTTCTCTGCTAATTTTTAGGGGTGATGATTCTTTATTTAAATTGTCATATCTTTTAGTGCCTCAGAATTTAATTCATACAGTATAGAATACAAAATATAATTTAGTAGAGTTGCACTGTTGCAATTTCTCCTCTTTGTTTGGATTTGAATTTCATCTTGCCAATAGCAAATGCTAAATTTTCTATTCCAGTGTGACTCTTTTCTTTAATAAGAAAAAAGAGAGCACAACAGGAGTGGTGGAATTTTTTTTTTCTCAGTGCCATCATTAGCATTATAACATATTTTTTAAGGAGTGAGCTGACAGCTTTCTGGCTCTTCTTCCTCTGAGCATAACTAAAATCATCTTTCTTATCCGTTAGTTTTTTTTTTTTTCCCCATATATGCCAGTTCATTATTTGGGATGTGACTGAGTCTCGATTATGTTTTTGTTTTTTTTTTCAGGTTTTATACAAAAATATTCAATCTGAGCCTAACACAGAGTTCTTTATAAAATCACAACAAGCTCTTTGGGTATTTTGTTTCTAATTTTAAACCCTGCTTTTTTCCCCATCAAGTGTTTAAGATAACTATATTTCAATATCTTTCAAAATTTTTCCTCAATGGAATAATTTGTGATTGTGCAGTCAGAATTATTTTTTTTTCAAACATTTATAGCACTGGTCTAACACCTTCTCATTTAGAGACTTAGCAGAAATTGATGTACTCCTTAGATTTGAATGTACAATTTTTGTGTGTATTCTCTTGCTTGTTGATCATTTTCTGACAACAAGACCAAATTCCTCTAAGGTTACCATCAATTTAATGTTATTAAGTATTTTTCTTCTCAATCTATACCTAGAACCACATGGAGAGTTTTCTATGACTAGCTGATAACAAAAATAAATCAATCTTTTATACATATATTTTTTTCCATGCTCAAAATAGACTACTGCAACATTACAGTTTGACTTAGGCCAGAAAGACAGCAGCAGCTCCAAATCCCACCATGGGCAGAACTTCAAGCAAGACATTTGTTTGTTGGTTTCCTGGAAGAAGAATTAACCAGAAATATGGATCTACATGGTTAGTGACATGGCTGGATTATCAAAACCACAGAACAAGATGAGTGCAAAGAGAGTTGGGATGGAGTATATGATTGGACAGTCAAAATGTACCCTTGGGTAAGGATATGTATTTTCTATTCAAATGCTGCCAAAGGACAACCACTGCAAAGGATGCTATTTCTCTGCCCCTTTCAGTGTTTGCTAATCAGACTCATGAAGAAAAGGGATCATGGTAAGAGTGATGTAGCCTTTGCTTACCAATATGGACTTCTACTTACTAAGGCTTATCATCTGCTAACAACAGAACCCCAAAGTGAGTTTCTAATGTTATTTGTCCTTGAGGAAACAAACCAGTAACATGATATTTGTTCTTGTTGTTCAGTTGCTAAGTATGTCCGACCCTTTGTGACCTCATTGACTGCAGCATACCAGCACGTCCCTGTCCTTCACTATCGCCTGGAGTTTGCTCAAATTCATGTCTGTTAATGTTACATACATTTTATTGAACTCCTTCCATCATGGAAGGACAGAAGTTTATCTTCAATAAAATACACATTTGCCTCACGTACTCTTGATACTTTTGTTGGCACCACCATCCATGAAACTTTCTAAAGTCTTGTTCATTATCATGACATTCTCCTATTTAGCTATTGGCATTGTGTAATAGAAACACAATGACTTAAAACAACATTTAAAAAATTCTCTCATCAATTGGGACTCAGCTGATTTAGCCTGAGCTTAGCTAGACCTGGAGTCAACCTGCAGGCTGTGTCTAGGTCTGCATTATATGTCTCTCATTTTCTTTAGATTATATATATGATCTAAAGAAAGATCACACACACACATATATATTATATATATAAAGATATATATATGATCTAAACAAAGACCATATATAAAATCATATTATATATATAATTGATAAGGATAATTTCTTTTTAATATCTTTTATGAAGAAAGCAGATCATTCTCTTAAAGCCTGTTCCACACACTGAATTTGACAAAATTTTTTTTTCTCATTTGACTTGATCCTATTCCTTTTCTTTCCTCTAAACTGGTAGCTGTAGAGGTTTTTATGATTTGGATTCTAAATTTAGGCAAAAATACTAGAAGCAAAAATTTTACTTCATCATGATTGTGTGTATTTATAATCAATAGGGATTATTTATACTCACATGAATATTATCTTCCACTCAATGATTTATAAGTGTCACTTTTATGATATGTGATATGATAAATATACTTATATAACTTATTCACAGTTTTTCTGATTATTCTTTTCTCTTTTTATATCCCATTTTTATTTATTTATATTTTTAATCAGTTTGTTGAGCTCCAGAAAAATAAAATCTCTTGCTTCTTTCATAGGAGTCACATTAAATTTGCTTAGTAATTCAAAGAGAACTAAAAATTTTTATGAAAATCAGTCTTCTTTTAGAAGACTGAATATCTTTCCATTCGATGAAATTAATTTCATTTTTAGAAGCACTTTTAAATTTCCATGATAAATCTTCACTCTTAAATAGTTGTTTTAGATATTTTCCACTTAATTTATTGCTGTAAATGTTCCTTCATTTCCATTATATCATCTAACTGTTAGTATATATCAAAGTTTCTCAGCCTTAGCATTATTGCCTTTTTGGCCTTGATGCATATTTGTCCTGGAGGTGGGAACTGTCCAATGCATTGTAGGATGTTTAGCAGCAGTCTTCCTGGATGCTGTTCAAATTCAGGCAGCAACCTCAACCTTATTGCTACCACTCTGATAATCAAAATTTTTTCCAGACTTTGTCAATGCCCACCTCCTCCCTGCCCCCGCAGTGCTCCTGACAGGGGTTGGCAAATTTGCATTCCACTGTGAACCACTGGTGTAGATTAAGAGGATAGATTTTTTTATGTTAATTTCATATCCTGCTACATTATTAAATCATCTTATATCTTTTTTCATACCAATACTATTGGGGCTTTTAACTGCAAATAAAGTTCGTTCTTATGCCTCTAATTGCTCTATATTGCTTGAGTGGGTTATGCAATGTTAAAAAGAAATGAGGATTATGAGCTTGCCTACATCCTGATTTTATCTAGAATGCTTTTATTTTTTCATCCTTAAGAAAGATGCTATTTTTTCTTATATATGATAGAGAAGTAAAAAGCATTCATTGACTGACTTGTAATTTTTTTTCATCATAAATAGTGTTGTCAATGCTTTTAAAGTATCTATAGCAATGTTTTTAATTTTTTCTCTATTCTTCCTCTACGCTGATAAACTGAGGTGTTGACTATTCTTATATTGAATCAATTTTCATTGATGAAAAAGCTCTAGCTGCTCATCTTAATATTATTTTTAAAGTGCTGCTGTGCTGGATTTTCTTGATAATATTTAGGTACTTTTTATGATAATTATTATTTTTATGGTATGATTGATTTGTAATTTAGTTTTGTTATACAGATATAAGTATCAATGTTATGTTATTTCATGAAAAGAATTTGGAGATTATTCTCTTCTGTTTTTTATGACTAAGAACAGGTTAAACAGCTTTGAGAGTATCTTATCTTGAAAGTTTGTGGAAATATATTCAGAAATTGTCTTCTCAGAAACTTTCTTGTTATGGGTGAGGGAGGTAGTTCTTTTGCATTTTCCTGTGGAAATTGGTTTGGTAAAGTTTTATGCAAATGAAACTATCCTCCTCAGCTGGGTATTATCTCCCAGTATTCTCAAACCAAATAAGTAAAGGTTTTTATTTTATGTAGGAAATAGTTTGTTTTTTTTTCTATAGTCCTAATTTTTTTTAATAAAATCTGGCTGAATAGAAAACTGTTGGCTCAAGCTTCCTTTCTTTTTTATAAAAAATGTTGCCCTGAAGGCTGTACATTTTAAAGTATCCTATTAGGTCACTTTATGACAAATGATTTTTTCTCTATTTTTCATCTATGTGATGTTTTGCCTGAATGCCCCCCCAATTTTTTTTTTCATGTCGAAATTTAATGATTGAAAACGTTATGTCTCAGGATTGATCTTTCCAGTCCATTTTCCTCATTGAGACCCAGGTCCTAAGTCCTTTCATATTTGATTTCTGAAAAGTTGTCTTAAATTTATTTAATATTAAATATAGGTTCTTTTTACATAGTGGTTGTTTCTATTTTTCGGAAGACTTAATTATATGCATGGTGCATACTTTTTGCCTTTTTTCTTTATCTACTCCTTTGTTTCTACTTTTTAAGTGCTTATTTTCCTGTTTAATTTGCATCTCTTTATTCAGCCCCCTTGTATTCTTTATCAAACTCTCTGAGTAGGTATATTCAAACTTTGCAATTTGTTCTTATTTCCAAAGTGTTTTTTTATTCTGTATCTTTCCTGAAATTTAATAGGTCTTACATTACATTTTCCTCTATCTCCATTTATTTTCATGTCCTCCTCTGCTTGCTACATTACTAAATTTGCTTCATGTGCTGTTATAATATGTGAGGGTATGAAGGTATTTTCATACTTTCTGCTAAAATTTTTTATTCTTATTTTCTTTATCTTGCTTACAACAATTTACGGTTAATGTATTTTGGTGTTTAAATTCTAAAAGAAAAAAAAAGTTGGTTTATTTTTTCCCTTTTTTTTTAAGACTTGTAATAGCAGGAGAGCCTATAAAGGGAATGTGAGGGGGGGTTCATTTCTCAAATCAAGGGCAGACTGTTTTGTTTCTTGAAAGTACTATTTCCCTAATCATGGTGACTTTTTTCTTTTTGTCTCTTACTTCTGCTTCATTTCTTTTATCTTGTTTTATGTTCCTCCATCCTTCACTTCTTTATTCCATGATTAAGCCAACAAGCGGTATCTCTCCCTTTCAAAATATCTTCTTCTCCATGAATCCCACCTTTCTAAGACTGCCACTCCTGGTCTCCCAGACTTTCCAAGAGTTTTTTTTTCTGGCTAATCACCAAAAGCCAACTAGATCACTGAATTGTTCTTAGCATTTCAGGTCATAGAAGAGTATTCTCTTTCTGAGAATGAAACTTCATTAATGATACCTTTATTTCCAATTCTGTATTCTAAGGTGGGACTTTGTAAGTCTCAGGTATGTATTTCTTCACTTACATGTAAATAAGCATTATTGTCACTGTCTCCTAGAACCTTGGAATTGTGGTCTATGGGTGATTTTGTGTTCTCTCCTTTTGGGCTGTATGTGTTTAGGAAGATTATTAATAGATTACTATTCATGGCAGCACTATTCTATTATCATAACTAACCCTAGAACATCTCTTTCACTTCTTGAAATTGGTAAGTCAAAAAAAAAAAAAACATACTAAATACACAGTATAACCCATTATATAAAAAAAATAATACTACAAATCTTTCAAATGACCATAAGGGGAAGAAATTAAGCACAGATTAAATCACAAAATCAAGTAAACAATTGAGTACTCTCAAATGTCAATTCAGAAATATTTATAAAAGTAGGATAAAGTCACCAATATAACTGATATTCACTTTAGATCACAATGTGACTTCCAGACAAATATAAATTCAGAGATTAACATTTAAAACAATAAAAAGAGATAGGAACCCAATGGACACAAGCACTGTAAGCCTATTTTCACCAAATAAAAAGGCATCAAAATTTATAAAGCAAAAACAGAAGAAAGTGCAAGGAAATTCAGCATAAAGTCCAAATAGGAAAATTCAACTGACTGCCATAAATTCAGATAATAAAGAAACACTGCTTCCAAATAATGTATTGTTCCAGTAAAAATATAGATCACTCTTTAAACTCTGACAGAGATTAAACAGTTTAGGTGATATAAATTATTTATAAAAATTGACTGGAAGCAAACCTCAATAAATCTCTTAATATAGAAATATTAGAACCACCAGTTCTTATCACTATGCTGATCCAGCAAAAACTGCTGGCAACCTCCCCAGTACCAACCCCAGAGGAATTAAAAACTGAAATGCCAAGTAAAGAGATGCTTTTGGGGAAAATAGTTGTCTTTTGAACAGGTTTGCCTTAGTAGTAGTGGCTTTAGCTTGTGCAAGGCGTGACAAGACACCACTTTAATAAAATGAAAAGGATTCTGATATCCCTACTCATAACTAGTCATACATTATTTTGAACTGTAAGTGCCTGATCACATAACTATAGTACATCAGACTACTTAGGTAGATGTACTCAAAATAAAAACTGGTTCGGTTAGTTGCTAGAACAAAAATATGTGAGAACTGATCAGCTTGTGGAATTTGCTTCCCAAACTCTATCTTTCCAAACACCTAGGGCTGGTGAAGTACAATCCAGGGAATCCTTCCCCTCAAGTTGGCTTCTTCCTGGAGGTGGAAGGTAATACCTTGAAGTGATGACTTGTTTCCTTGGATTGAGAATGGATTTACTGAACTGGCCTCAAGTCTGTAGATTTCCTTGGTAGGACTCCTTCCTGCTTGGCTTGAGTTCACTGGGGCTGATACAGAGCAGATCTGATGTTAGGACCTTTCCTCATATACATAACAGGACACAGTTCCCAATATCCTCAAAGGAAATAAAAATTCCCAGTTAAAAATAATCTGAATCTGAGGGTTTCAAGTATTTTAAATTAAAAGAGAGAGAGAGAGATAAAAACAAAACAAGTCATATCATCAGAAGCAGAAATACTTGGATAGAGGGCCAAAAATGTAAAATAATATAACATGCTAAAACTTATCAGACAATATTAGCAAAATGAAAGAAAAGCAAAATTAAAAACAAAGGAAATTAAAAGGATTTAGCTACAAAGCATATAACAGTTAAATAATATAACAGATGGTGTGGAAAAACAAGCCACTTTATCCCTGAATGATATTTGTAACTCAGCCACAGGAAGGTGTTGACTCAGCAGAGAGCTAAAAGCAATATATGCAAACTTTTAGTCTACTGGCATCCAAGTAAAGAATGTTTTATACAACAGCAAGATTGCAGTACAAATTGTAATTTTTATGTATTTACAAATCTTTTGAGTAATCCCTCTTACTCTTCCTTTCAGAAGCAAAAAGGAGAAACAAAACCATTT
Organism: Dama dama; assembly: GCF_033118175.1. NCBI lineage: Eukaryota > Metazoa > Chordata > Mammalia > Artiodactyla > Cervidae > Dama > Dama dama. Next base: position 50,161,518 of record NC_083705.1, on the reverse strand, counting down.
GGAAATAAAAAAAATTCTAAATGTCTCTTTGGAACATAAGGTTCATACAAAAAAGCCAGGTTCAAAAATGCCAGTGTGATGGCAAGATTTTAGAAGACCACAGGCATTTTATTGACCATGTTCTTCTAAATCCCTGCAATACATTAGGTTACCTATGCACTAAATTATAGTGCTTGGAGACTATTAACCTGATGGATTAACAAGGGCATTAAATCATAGAATGAATACATCTGAGAAATTGATTAGTACCCTGGCAAAGAAGATTGAGAAACTCATTAAGAAAGAAGAAAGAGATAAATATACAGTAAATATAATAGAAAGGATAATATAAAAGAAATACTATGAATCAGGTAATAGAAACCTCAGAAAGAAATAAAAATATAAACAAAAATATTTTTTAAAAAATAGATAAATTTCTCATATGTACTAAATAAGATTAAGAATACCACAGAAAATAAAGAGTGATAGTAATAAAAAGTTCAGAATTCATATTAAAATTAAAGAATATCAAAGACAAAGGGAAAATTCTAAAAATGTTCAGGGAGAAAGAAGAAATTATATATAGAAAAATAGTGTATTTTTCCATAGTAACATCAGTTGCAAGAAGACAAATAGTATGTTCAAAATATGTAAGGAAAAGATCATTGCATGAGAATTTTATAACCAGTCAAATTATAATTCAAATTTGAGATCGAAAATGTTCACCAGAATGAATATAAGCTTCATGTGTTTTGACATGTGAATACATTGATGGAAAAGAACTTTCAATTGTACTTAAAACTTATTGAGAAAAAATTATGTAAAGATGATCAAATGCCTTAGGAAAACATTTTGGCTTTGAAAAGAAAAGATATAAACTAAGATCACCCTACAAAATAAAACTGCAAATAAAATATAACTATAATAACCAAGAATTTAAATTTCAGATCACCATCTAAATAGTGTCAAAATACACATATTTATGTACTTATATAAATGTATAGGGAAACATTCATGTATATATATTTTTTAAACATGTTTTTCCCAAGTAAGTTCTATCAGACTTTCAAGAGGTCATCTCAATTATTTTTAGTCTCCAGAAATCAGGAAAGAGAAAATATGCCACAATTTATTATATGAGACCAGTTTAATCCTAAAACTAAACCAGAAAATTATGTTAATCTGTGTGAGAGATTGCCTAGTATGGAATGAAATACTGAGGACAGTCACAGGATCGAGGGGCTCTCAGGAAATAAGCTGAACACAGATGCAGAGGATGAAGGGCCGCCACACTGGAGGGTGTGTGACTATGAACCAGTGCGATCTGTGAAGGAATAAGATGGATGTTTGTCATAAGTGAAGCATGACCTCCAGGCTTTCCAACTAATAATGCAGTATGAACAGAAATAGTAAAGAAAATGACATTTACCTCTTCCCCTCTAGTTCAAATCCTCCCCAGAAAGACATAAAAGACCCAATCAAAAATAAAATAAAATAAAATTTTCCATTTGCGATAATGTGGGTAGGTCTGGAGGGTATTATGCTTAGTGAAATAAAAAAAAAATACAAATACCGCATGCAATCACTTATACATGGCCTTTAAAAAAATAAAACAATTGGATGAATTAAAAAAAGAAAAAAAGACCCTAGTGAGAAACAAATGAAAAGCGAAAAAGTGAAGGAATAGAACCTTGTTCTTTGTCCCAAGAGGAATTTATGAATCAAGGTAAGAACTGAAGTTGGGAGAAATATTTATTTAGAATTGGATACAAGATGTAGGTTTTCAATAGAGTAGGATTAAGTTTTAAATCACTAAATACTAGGCTATAATAGATTTCTTCCTATTATAAAATTAAACAAAACATTAGCAGAAATTGCTCAAAATGTTAAGTGACAAAGAAAAGAATTTTAATTTTAGTATGCTTGAAAATTTTGATGGAAGAAAATCTTTCTTCAGTTATTTATGCTTAGTATTATGACCTTTATGGGAGAGAGAAGATGTGAATTTTAATTAATAATTCAGGATAAGTTTTTCCTCTATTCATGGCAAAAAAGCTGGAAAATATCTTCATTTTACTCTCTTTTAAGCAAAATGTATTATTAAGAATAAACTTGATAAAATGTATTTGTATTTTTATAAGAATTTAATCCCAGTGGTTAATGGCCAAATGAAAATAGCAAATTAGTAAAACTTATAGCATACTAACATAAGCAGGATTTTATCTCTGGGAAATATTTATAATAACCTTATGTAGAATAAATTATTGAAGCTTTTATATGATGCATTTAGTAGTGGAAAACAATTTTAGTATCACTTAGATTCAATCTTTTAATTTCTATAAATGTACATTTTGGACAAATCAAAACATAAAATGTTAACCTGATGAGTATTGCTAATATGGTGAAAAGTTTCTAATCATCAAGGCCAGTTTTCCAAAGACTTAAGAAATGGATATCTGATCCATTAATTTAATTTATCTTAATTATGTTAATTGCCACACAAGCAGTTCTATTAATGTGATCAGTATCTGTCTCATAAAGACAGGTTACAAAATTAAATTGGCACTCTACAGTATGACATGGAATTCATTCAATTACCCTTGAATTATTGAACATTTATGATGTACAAAGCTCAGTTTAAGATAAACAGAAGTGGATATTCTTATAAGGACTTAATTTAGAAATAGACTGTCATGATAATCCTTGTAAACAACTTGTAAATGCTTCAAGATTGCAGGATAGATAGAAATGCTATGGAGTAGGGGTTCAGGAAATGCTCAGAGACAATGAAAGGTGTTCAGAATGGGATAGGACCAGACACACCAGATTATCAGAGCACACTTCAGGTGAAATTATAAAATTTTGATTTTGCACTATGTTAATACCTTTAGTTTTTGTAAGCTTATAATTAATGATAGTTTCCACCCATTATTTGTTCCTTTTAGGCAAATTCTAGGCTTAATGTGAAGAAGAAAAAACCTCTAGGTACCCTTTACTTGATAGGGACTTCCCTACAAGGAGAATTTTTCCCATGGTCAAACTAATACTGGGTTTGAAAGAAGGAAGTTGTTGTTGTTTAGTTGTTCAAGCTCCAACTATTTGCAACCCTATGAACTGTAACCCACCAGGCTCCTCTGTTCAGACAACTTCCCAAGCAAGACAACTGGAGTGTGTTGCCATTTCCTTCCCCAGGGTATCTTCCCAATCCAGGTGTGGAACCTGTGTCTCCTGCAAGTTTTCTGCATTGACAGGCAGATTCTTTACCACTTAGCCCCCGAGGAAGCCCTGGAAGGAGGAAGAGGCAGTAATGATGGAAGGCATTATAGGAAGAGGGACTGAAATAAGCACGCAATGCAGAGATTAATTTCACTGAGAGCATAACTTTTGGAAACATGAAAGTCTCTCAATCGTGTCTGACTCTTTGCAACCCCATGGACTCTATAGTCCAGGGTTCTCCAGGCCAGAATACTGGAGTGGGTAGCCTATCCCTTCTACAGCAGATCTTCTGGGCCCAGGAATAAACCCGGGGTCTCCTGCATTGCAGGCGGATTCTGTACCAACTGCACTATCGGGGAAGCCTTTGGGAATAGCCAAAGATAAAGTGAGAAAGGAAATTCAGATTTACATTTTGGTAAGCCTTGAATGATAGAGTTTTAATGTTTTCTGACTAAAATATTGTTTTTTTAAAAAAAAATTATTGCAGTAATGAAAAGAATATTTTAAGAAGATTAACCTGGAGTTGGGGACTAGAATGGATTTGATAGGGAGGAAAATAACTTTTATTTAATTTTATTTTGCAAAATGTAATGGAAAGTTCTTTTCCACATGTTTAGTCTTCCATTCAATAAATATCCACAGCACCATTATGTGCCAGGCACAGGTGCCAGGCTGGGATGCGCAGTAACAGGCAAATTATTCACCCTTATAGAGTTTAGGGGCTAGGGAGGAGACAAGACATAAATAAATAAATAGCAAAATAAAGTTTAGATCATCCTAAATGCTCTGAAAAAATATTAAAATGGTCATATGATAGAGTATGGACATCTGGAGTAGGGGCTCAATACAGGGGCTGGAAGAGTCTCCCTGGAAGGCAGTACGGTTTAAGGGACAGATTTGCTGGGAATCTTTCAGAAAAGTATTTGAAGACAAAGAGACTTGTGTGGGCTCAATGAAGGACAGGTAGCGGGGAAAGAAGGGACAGTGCAATATTTATTACCACCCAGATATCAATACTTTACTAATAAGAATACTGAACCAATTTAAACCGTTGTCTGAGTTCACAGTTAGTACATTTTACAAATCCAAACCTAGTTACTTTTGATAATTAATATTTATATAAAGAATATAGTAATTAAAGGTGTTACTTAGTTGCATATAATTCACCATATAGTAATGTTGCGCAAACACAGTTACATACACAGGTACACACAAAACCCACTATTATTTAGGATTTGTTTTTTCATTTGTCTTTTCCAGTTTGTGAAGTAAAGTGGAAGTCACGCAGTCATGTCTGACTCTTTGCAACCCCACGGACTATATGGCCCATGGAATTCTCCAGGCCAGAATACAGGAGTGGGAAGCCTTTCCCTTCTCCAGGGGATCTTCCCAACCCAGGAATTGAACCCAGGTTTCCCGCATTGCAGGTGGATCCTTTTACCAGCTGAGACACAGTAGTTCTTTCCTAATTACAATTTGGAGAATTCTTTAGCTAACATTGCTCTGTTCTGATGGAATCTGTATTTATAATATATTTATACCATGAACTATATTACACATGTGTGTGTCAGTAGCTCAGTTGTGTCCGATTCTTTACAACCCTATGAACTGTAGCCCACCAGGCTCCTCTGTTCATAGAATTCTCCAGGCAAGAATTCTCCAGGTTGCCATTTCCTTCTCCACTATTGCACATGCAGAAGAGTACACATGTGTGTGTGTGTGTGTGTGTGTGTGTGTGTGAGTGATTTAACAGACAATGATAAAACAACCCACACATCCAATACTGAGCTTCAAAGAGAACATTAAAGTTCATAATTAGCTATTTACATGTGCTCTCTCACTAGTCTGTGGGTTCATAAAAGGCAAGGAAGGCCCATTATTGATTGCTATAATCCCTGCTTTTAAAACAGATATAACATATCCTTTGTGTTTAATAAATATTCCTTGATTTATAAGGTCTATATGGATATAGCTGTATGATTTTAATACAACATTTAGGTTTTCATTCAAGCCTATTTTGTTCAACTATCTATGTGAAAGCAACTTTCTGCTGCCATTCAGCTCTAGTTAGAATGTTTTCTGAAAATCCATACGGAGGTCCCTCTGCCTTAGAAGCAAAACTAAGATCTATTTATATTCTATAGTTTTTAAGATTTTCTAACTGTTAGAACCACTTTTCTCTTTTTGTCAGTTAATGCCTAAGATGATATCTTCAGATGCTTTGTGTAAAGATTGCAATAAAATACCCTGAGGTTTTTATGTATGGCCTAAGAAGTCAATGTATGGAAAAGATCATAAAAGTAAAATGAGTTAATGATATACTTCTGGAAAAAATAATCTGATATAAGAAATAATAAGTAGATATTTTGGGGTTCAGCTCCATAGATATCATCTGATCTTTTTAAAATCACCAACAAAATTATCTTTTTATTATTTGTCCTTTAATTGGTCTTTTTTTCTTCATCATTTCATTATCTGTCATCTTTAATAACTGTACTACTTTACAACACATATAATTTGTATATATATTCCTTTATGCAACTGGGCCTACTTACCTTAGTTGAGAGGTTCCAAATACCAGAGAGGCAGCTAGAGACTTTCTATATTACTAAGGTAGGATTATAGTTACATTTTAATGTTTGTATTCACAGATAAAAAGCATCAGCCATTCAACAGGGGAGATAAGATGGCTGACAGTACTAAGCTGCCTTCACTAAAGAATGCTGATGGTTGCATTTCTGGCAACCTGGGGCAAGATTCATGATTAAAAAGAAAGAAAAAAGCACTCATATTTCCACAGGCAATTTAAAAAATATCCTTTGGAATAAATTTAATGGTATATCATTACAGCATTTCACAATATATCTTAAGAGCTACCAAGATCTCTTTTTGTTCAAAATTCATCTGAGAGTTAATTCTTCATGCTTAATAGCTGAAAGCTTTTCATAACTAAAAGGTTGTTAATGCAGAGAGAGTCATTGTGTTATATGAATAAATCCATCAATTCATAAAATTATCTCAAAATCCACAGACATACATATATGGACTTTGGCAGTGAAGCACCGCATAAATATTCAACACATTATGTTAGATATTTATATTTATAAATATACATTTCACATTTAATGAAATGGGTAGGAATATCAAGGGCCCTATTAAGAGCTTCATTCCATCTAATAGAAAACAAAATACAAATGTGCTATAGTAATTAACTGTCTTACATTAATCTTGTTTTTTGAAACTAAAGCTAGAAATGCATATGTTTAGATACCAATGCAACATATTAAGGAGGTTGAATATTTGCTATATGAAAAAAAGTTCCAGAAGACAATGAAGAATTCAAGAAAACAGTCTACTGGCTAAAGCTTAATATCTTTTCAAGGAAATGACTGAAAGGAGGGTAAGCAGTCATTTTGGAGCACATATGCTTTGTTGCTGTTCTGCCAACCCCACTGCATCCACACAAAGCAGTAGCTGGGCCTGCAGTTCACTCCTCCTTTTCCATAAACCCGTCCTAATTTACTCTGATTTCTAGACTGGAAGCATGCTGTTCAGTAACATGAGGAAGGGCCCCACTTCTGCAGGGTCATCATCAAGTCTCCAGGCAACAACATGGAAAATGCCTATTATTCATCCTCCTGTTCACCAGCCTCATGCTGGTCAGGTTTCAGCTTGTGATTGTGGGGTTTCTAGCTTGTGATCATGGGTTTCAGCCACTTCCTGATGGTCTTTTCCTGACTGCCTGAGTGCTCTGTGCTTCAGCATCAGAGATGGAGGCTGCCTTGCAATGGCTATTTAACCAGCCCCTGCATTTGCTTTATCCAACTATCTCTCTATATCTACCTATCTATCTACCCATCCATCCATCCATCCATCCACCTACCTACCTACCACTCCGTCATCTCTCTCCCACTAGTTCTGTTCTTTGATTGGACCCTGACTGAGATATACCTCTTGAGTTTTACATCTTTCCATGATTATTTAATTGTTAACCTCATCTAGCTGAGTCACTTTCAAGTCATAAAATATGCAAGGTCCCTAATGCTAGTAGTTCCCTAACGTTACTACCTTTTGCAACAATGATACATTTGGTAACACCAGGAAATTAACACTAGTATATCACTATTAACCAACCTCAGACTTTATTCAGCTGTTACCAGCTTTTCCACAAATGTTCCAAAAGACAGTCTAGGATGCCACATCATATTCAGTCATCATATTTCCTTAATCTTCTCCAATCCCCAAGGTTTCTTAGTCCTTGGTTTTCTTGTTTTTCTGTCCATAACCTTTATAGCTTCAAAAAGTCCTAGTCATATATTTCTTTACATGTATTTCATTATGGCAAACTTCAGTTTTCTAACTAACATTTTTCATGATCAGTTTGGAATTATGAGTTTTCAAAAACACTACAGACCAGAGATTCCCTTATAATCATGCCCTATCAGGGATATGTGATGTCAACATGACCATGACTTGGCTAAGGTAGTTTCCAGCAGATATCTCCACTGTAAAGATACTCTTTTTCTTTTTCATACTCTGATCTCAAATTTTTTTTTAATTGGTATAAACCTTTTTTTCTCCATGGTTAAATAGGATGCTTTTTAAGTTTTTCTGAATTAGATGCAATTCTGCAATAAATGTATCAAAAATATAGATTCAAATAAAGTTAAATAAAAACCTAAAGAAGAATTTTCATAAAGTAACCATATATCTGGTCAATATTGAAAGAGAGAGAAATCAAACTAAGATAGCGGGTAAAAGCAGGGGAAGAGGAAGAGATGAAGAGGGAAGGAAGAAAGGGAGAGAGGGAGGAAATTAAGAAAATCAGGTTCATCTCAATTTACATTAACACACACAATGGCAAACATGGAGGACTATTATTCAGACAAACAAACATTTTGAAGATATTATTTATGACCTATTTTTTATAGATGTCTAGATGGTGAAATATATAAATATTATATAAGCTATATGCCCTCAAGAACTTTATATGCCAATAAATTAGCTGTAAATATCATCAAAACCACCCTGGAAAAGAGTCAAATGACCCTTATTTTTTCTAAATGAACTATAGTTTCAATCTAAAAATTAAAAAAAAAAAAAAAGAATGGGCTGGGGAGGTGGGCACCAACATCATTGGGAAGCTCACTGCTGGCTCACTTTTTCTGCTGGGTTTTGGTGCAAGATGCTATTATAGAACTGGGCTCTCTGTTAGCACTAGTGATGATGGGATCCCAATAACAGACACTAGGTCAAGATCTCACTGATAAGAGGGGAAAAAAAAACTATGTGGAATTATGATAATGAAAGGCAAATTTGAAGTGGAAGCTAGTGAAATCTGATCAGCAGGGAACTATAGAGAGGCTTAATAGAGCATGAGCCTCTACGGAGAATTTAGACGGGAAACTACTAAGGGTGTGATAGCTCAATCAAGGCAGCTAAAAGAAATCAAGGAAAAAGTGATCATAAGTGGGACTGTAGCTAATTAACGACTCATATCCCACATCTTCCCAAGAAATAGCCATTTCTCAAAGGGAGCTGCCTCCACTTCTCCTTGGGAACAGCTTGCATCTAGTGACACAGAAACAATAGAACAAAGGCCTTATTCTTTTGCCTCCAGTTGGGACTTCTCTGAAAGACACCTCAAAGTCTGTCTTGCTTCTTCCTTTTTTCTCTGGTAAATCCAGCTTCCCTCACTCCATTACAGGTAGTTTTTGTGAGCACTCTAATAACTCCACTTGTCTGTAAATCCCCATCTTGTCTCTCTCTCTAGGATAACTTGATCTATGACGTCAGACCCTTTGTTTCTGTGTCTTAAAATAAGAAGCTCTTTCGGGAGTGTGTCATCCTGGGAGTGATCAAGACTAATTCATTCACAGCACACTCAAGTATGCCTTACAATCAACTTCATATTTTAAACATGTTCTTATTGAAATAATCAACTCTAATGTCTGTCTTCTTGATCACTGTATTTTGTGGCATTTTTTTAATTTAAAATTTTAATTTTTACAATTCATCAGCATTAGCTCCATTCACTCTGCTTTACCCTATCATCACTATCTAGAACCAGAACATGTTCATCACCCCAAATAGAAACTCTGTACCCCTTATGCAGTAACTCCACCTTCCCTTACCTCTGTCTCTGTTCATTTACCTAGTCTGAATTTTTCATGCTAGTGAAGTCATACAATATGCGAGCTTCTGTGTTAGGCTTGTCAACTACAAATTGGCACTTACCCAGCATTGCCAAGGACTGAGCAATAAAGGCATTTGCCATCTGCCTCTGCATAGACTGAATCCCATGCTGCTATACCTCTCCACCTTCAATAATCCCTGAGCGAGTTCATGGGCAGTGAAGCACTCTGTTCTCCAGGGAATCTGGTGGGACAGGTCTTTAGATGTTTCCAGGAGCAGATTTTATGTTTTATGTTTTCAATCCTTGCATCTCCTCATATCTAGAGAAGTACTAAATCCCTTCATGGTGACATCAGATCCTCATGACTAACAAAATACCTTTTGTAAAATGAGTGCTTAATGGTACTGAACTCTCCCTTCACCAAAACTTTTATTGACCTTCCCCCACTGCTGCTTTGGAGCAGTCTCTCAGAGCTATCTGAGAGGCTGTCTTCCAGGCTGCATTCCTCACTTTGCCCCAAATAAAACTTAACTTGCAGTTCTCAAGCTCTTTTCATGTTCCTCATTCCTTTTATAACCGAATAATACTTTACTGTATGAATACATCACAATTTGTGTATCCATTCATCTATTCATGGTCATTTGGGTAGCTTCCATTTTTTGTTTCTTCTTTTAAAATAAAAATCAAATCTATTTAGGTGTAAAATATGTTTTGATATAAAGATATGTAGTGAAATGATTACTATGGTCAAGTTAGTTAACATATACATCTCTTCACAGAATTACCTTTGTTTTTTTCTGTGGCATAAATTTTTACAAGGAAGAGGGAACAGTCAATGCTTTAGGTTTCCTCATTGAGCTTGGGATAGGAACAAATACACTGGGGCAGAATAATCATAGAAAAACTATCCATGAAAGAAATATTTTTCTGTTTCTTTCCTTGTTTTTCAGAAGTTTCCTTCTTCACTGGCAGTTTTAGGACAGGGGGCAAAAGGACTTGGCTGACTGTCAAAAATCAGTTCTTTCTAGTTGCTATTGTCTTAGGAGGTTAAAAATATTTCTTTAAAAACTTATTTTTAAACAATTTAAATCTATTAAACTTTTCCTGACCTAGTAGAAATGGATTGCAAAATCAATTTCTTTTAGAGAATGTACTTTATAGATAAATAAAACATTTTCAGATGACCCCTTCTAACTCATTCATGTTGCAAACGGAAAGTGAATTCTTTTGCGAAAGCATCTACTCTATCGTCTTGCTTCAGGCCTACTAACCTCCAAATTTCCATAGGGATTATCATCTGTCCACAGACTTTCTAATAGCCTTTTATTTGTACTAACTTTAACTTTTTCCCCTTATGTTTGTTTTTCTTATATTTTAAGCCACATGTTCTTTCTGATTCTTCTGATGTTAGCGAAATAAAAGCTACATGCAAGAGGATCACCAGAGTTTTATAATGCAGACTCCAGCAGAACAGAAACTCAGATTAGGAAGATAGGGGCATGGACACACACGGTTGCTTGGGGCCAATAAATTATGACCACAACTACAGCCAGTATCATTTAAGTACTTTTTAGTTTCTGATGATAAAGCACTAGCTTATCACCATGCTGACAACTGCAATTCTCTGTGGCCCTGGGCTTCTATCTTTTCTATTTGTTACCTAGTCAGCCACATGGAATTTAACAGCACACACACTAAAGTATCTTTCTAAGTAGACCTCAATAAAAGACATGGAGCAAAGTTAATAAGAGCTTATGTCTTGTCAGGTAAAGAAATTGTTTCTTCCACCTAAGTACCACCACCCAATTGCAGAGAGAAAACACAGACATGAAATTACTACATTGTCAGTGAATCTCTCTGTTTTATCATCCGTTGTTCTAGTGAAGAAAGAAGAAACTATTTTCATTGAATAGTGAAAAGTACAAGATTTCATAGTCAGTTTATAATTTTAGAGTGATTATATATTTTTGTGTCCTGATTGTCACTTCTACTTGGAAAAAAATTCTTTACATCTGTAAGACAAAGACTTTTTTTTTTTTGGCAAATGTTGTTTTTCACTTAAAATAATAGTATTTAAAATTAAATATGCAGTTCCTTTTTAATTATGGATTTGACAATCAAATTAAGAATTATAGGGGAATGAGGATAGCAATAGATTAAAACAGAAGTGCTGATGTCCAGTTAAATGTCCTCATTTTGCCAGGCTTAAAATATTTATCTGTTGCTCCTAGAGATCAATAAAATTATCATTATGAACCAAAGCATTAGTTGAAACCTCTGCTTCACTTTGGAATATGGGTAACTATCAGAAGGACAAAGTTTTTTTTAAAAAGAAATAAAATATTATCCTTGTTATAGGTCTGTAATTTCCCCAAAACTTATGAGCTATCAGCCTGATGATGTAATATATGCCATATAACAATTTTAAGGAGACATTACTTATAATTTTGTTTAAAATGCATTTGAACCTCACAGTAATTTATTAGTTTCCTCCATTATTTATAAAAATAGTTTATTTGATAAAATATTTACCTTAATAATTATCTTTTCATCCTTTTCTATCATATACCTGACCTATCACCATCTAAAGGCATATATAAAAGCATAAGACATCATTTTTCTTTCACTGGTTTCATGTCAGCATTTTTTTTTTTAGCTCTTGCCATTGGCATCAGGCAACAGAAACTGACATTAAAAGTGAAACAGACTTTGACATGTTTTCATGAAACTAGATTTTAACAACTTCATTCCTTTGAGTGTTTCCTTCATTAAAGTAATAGTAAACGAGTCTAAAAACTTTTAAAATAAGTCAAAATATGTTCTAGTACTTAAACTAGAACATAGCAAAAGTGGAAAATGTATAGTTAAATCATATACGTTAACCTAAAAATTTTCTTAGACAAAAACAAGTGATGTTAGCAATATTTCCTGTTTCCCATTTCTCTGTCTGATCATTTCTCTCAAATGATGTAATTTGGCCTCACTTAAACAGTAGCTCATTTCCTTTTTTTCCCTGTTCTGCAGAATAATATCCAAGAATCTGAACATAGGCTAGGTATCCTAAACATCAATTGTAAAGTAAATTTGTTCAGAAAGAGGAGATCTGCAGAAAGCAACCAATTTTGTTTATTTTCATTACACATTCAAGTATTTATTGAAAGTCTCCTTACTTAAACCTGGATATTCAACCTACATTACCTAGAGTATCATTAGATAAAATAAATTAGACATTAAGAAGCATTATTTTGAAATTTTCAGTGAGATATTTCAAAGAAATATAACAAATAATGTTAAAATTTGGATGAAGCATAAAAACTCTGAATAGCCAAAACAATCTGGAAAATAAAGAACAAAGCTGGAAGCATGATGCTCCCTGATTTCAAACTAGACTACAAAGTTATAGTAATTAAAGCAATATTATATCAGCATAAAAACATATAGATCAATGCAACAGAGAGACCAGCGCAAACTCACACATACATGATGAATTAATTTATGACAAAGGAGATAATATTATACAATGGGGGAGGGAGATTCTTTTCCATAAATGGTGGTAAAAATTTGGACAGCCATATGCAAGGGAGTGAAATTGTACCCCTTTCTTACACCATACACTAAAATTAACTCAAAATGAATAAAAGACTTGAAATTAAGTCCTGAAACCATAAAATTCTTAGAAGCAAACATAAATGGCAAGTTGCTTGATGTAGGTCTTAAGGATGATATATTTTTGTTTTTAATCTGATAGCAAAAACAAAAGCAACAAAAACAAGTGGGACTACATCATACTAAATGCTTCTGTAAAACAAGCGAACAAAAGTCAACAAAATGAAAAAGCAACCAACTGAATGGGAGAAATATTTTCAAATCATGTATCTGATAAGAGGTTAATAATCCAAAATATGTAAAGAACTCATACAACTAGATAGCAAAAAAGAAAAAGTAATTAAAAATCTGATAGAAAATCTGAAGAAACATTTTCCCAAAGGCATACAGATGGCCAACAGGTACATGAAAAGATCCTCAACATCATTAATCATCAGGGAAATGCAAATCAAAACCACAATGAGATATCACCTCACCCATGTAAACATGGCTATTATCAAAAACAAGGGATAATAAGTATTGGCAAGAATGTGGAGAAAAGGCAACACTTAACTGTATAAAACTGACGGGAATGTAAATTGATTCAGCCATTATGGAAAATACTGTGGAGTTTCCTCAAAAAAATAAGAATAGAAATACCATATGATCCAGCTATTCCACTTCAGGTCACTTATTTAAAGAAAATGAAAACTTCCACTAAAAAAGATATATGCACCCCCATATTCATTATAGCATTGTTTATAAAAAACAATATGGGAACAAACTAACTGCCCTTTGATGAATGAAGAAATATAAGATATAGATAGATAAACACATAAAGATAGACCACAATGAACTATTTTTCAGCCATAAAAAATGAATAAGGTCTTGCCACTTCTGACAAATATAGATGGACCTTGAAAGCATTATACTAAGTGAAATAAGTCAGAGTAAGACAAATACCATATAATTTTCTTATATGTGGTATCCAAAACAAACAAAAAACAAGTTCATAAATACAGAAACAGATTGTTAGTTGGTAGGTAGATGGAGACTGGAGGTGGGATAAATGGGTGAAGGGGGTCCAAAGTAAAAAGATAAAAGGAAACATGTCTTGTTTGAAATCTGAGAGGCAGAATTAAGATCAGTGAGCATTACTCTAAAAAAATAAACTTTCTTTTAATGGAAACTACCCAGTTATAAATAAATGAGTCATTTACCACTTAGCATATCTTAATCTTAGTAGCTATCACTCACACCCACTTTCAAATACAAACTACAAAAATCCTTCCCTTATATATACCTCGCACACTAGCCTCTCAGAAAGAAAGAATGAAGCTATACTTGCATGGAGGATATAAATAAGATCAGAGGTCAAGAGGGATTAGATTTAAGGAGATATTTAATGTTCCGTCTGGTATGTGATTTTTCTGCAATATTTTTAACAATGCAAAAGAATTTGGATGTTCAGATGCCTTATGTTCTTTTTCATCTGGATGAACTTAACCTGATAATCAGATTGTTGTCTCTAGTTTTCAATAACTGACTATCTTCAGGAGATACAAAGAGGAAAATGGATCAGTAATTAAAATAAAAGGTACAAAGGTGTTATCTGCAAATCTGCTTTAGTATGTAATCCTATGAGCATGAGTTTAGTACAGGAAATAAAACACTGAATTGCTTTCACTGCTTACATGAATGTTCCCTAGATTTTTACATTTTCTAAATATAAATGGTTGGAGGATGGCAAGAAACATAATTAAAGAGGAACGTGTCTAATGATAAATCTGGCAACCCTCTAGGAAAATCAAGTGAGGCTCCTTTGTCCATGGGTTTTCCCAGGTAAGAACACTGGAGTGGGTAGCCATTTCCTTCTCCAGGGGATCTTCCTGACCTAGGGATTGAACTCCAGTCTCCTGCATTGCAGGCATATTCTTTACCACTGAGCCAACAGGGAGTGGCTAGATTTTAATTTAGGTAATGTTAAATTATATAAAAGGCAAATTAAGAAATAAAAGTTTACATAGACAAATCTATACTCTGAAAGAAGTGTTTCAACACATATTTTATAGTAAATGATAGGATAAAAATATCAAAAATCAGTAAGTAGTTAGAAGTGAAGAGCATAAATAGAAAATTTGGCACTTATTGGTGTACATAAAGCACCAAACAGCAAAATACTTCAAATTTTTAACAGGACTAGGATAATTAGCAAAATTAATCATATATTGAGTTAAAAAGACTTAAAAATTCTTGAGTTAAAAATTAAAATTCAAATTAAATTTAAAATAATTTACTTTATTAAATTTAATCAACTTAATTTAATTTTAATTTATTAATAATTTAAATTATTTTAATACTTTAATTATTAAAATTAAAAGTCAATTTAATTTTAAAATTGAGTTAAAAATTCTTAAGACTTTCAAAGGATTTAAATCAGAGAATTTTCTCTAAAATGACAAAAAATAAATAAATGATCTGGATATTGAACAAAATTAAAGAAGAGAAAGAGGCACAAATAACCCACATCAAGAATGATAAAGGAGATGGTACCAAAGTATGAAAAGAAAACAGCTGTTTGAAAAATCAAAGTTCAACTAATTTAAGTATTTAAGTCCAGAGAAAAACACAATTTATGAAACTGACAAAAAAAAGAGTGATAGTATCATTTCACTTATATTAGATTGTACTTTAAAATGATCTTATTAATTACTATGAAATGTGTGGATATAAACATTTAGAAAAAAATTATACACATTATACAAAATACTCTTCCAGAGCACAGAAAAAGGGAAAACTGAAAGTGAAAGTGTTAGTCCCTCAGTTGTGTCTGACTCTTTGTGACCTCATGGACTGTAGCCTGCCAGGTCCTCTGTCCACGTGAATTCCCAAGTAAGAATACAGGAGTGGGTTGCCATTCCCTTCTCAAGGGGATCTTCCCAACTCCTGGATTGAACTCGGGTCTCCTGCATTACAGGGAGATTCGTTACTGTCTGAGCCATCAAAGACTTCCCCCAACTTCTTTTATAAAATCAGTTTACTTTGATAACAAACCTGAAAAGACATCACAAGAAATAAAATTTATACCAATGTCTCTCATAAAACAACAGATGCAAAATCCCAAACAAAATAATTCAGCAGAACAATGCATTATGAACAAATGAGTTGGTTGTAGGAAAATGCAGTAGACAAAATAATGTCTTCCTAAAGATATTCATTCCTAACCCCTAGAACCTAGGATTTTGCAGATGTGATTAATCAAAAGATTTTAGAGATTCAGGAGATTAGTTTTGGGTTATCCAGGTAGAACCAATGTAACCACAAGGGTCCTTATAAGAGGGAGACAGAAGGATCAGGGTCAGTTCAGTTCAGTTCAATTCAGTCACTCAGTCTTGTCCAACTCTTTGCGACTGCACGGACTGCAGTACGCCAGGCCTCCCTGTCCATCACCAATTCCCGAAGTTTACTCAAACCCATGTCCACTGAGTCAGTGATGCCATCCAACCATCTCATCCTCTGTCGTCCCTTTCTCCTCCCACCTTCAATATTTCCCAGCATCAGGGTGTCTTCCAATGAGCCAGTTCTTTCATTGGGTGGCCAAAATATTGGAGTTTCAGCTTCAGCATCAGTAGGATCAGTAGTAGGAGATACATTACAGAAACTGATTCTGTGAATTATGTTACCTTAATGTGGCAAAAAGTACTTTGTAGATAAGATTATAGTTAGGGATTTTGAGATGAAGGAATTTTCCTAGACTACAAGAGTATCATTCAATTTAATCACATAGATCATTTCAAGCAGAGACCCATCCTTGGCTGTCTCAGAGACATGTGATGTGAGAGAACTTTACTTGTAGTTAATGACTTTGAAAATGAAGAAAAAGAGACAGGACCCAAAGATTGTGTATGATCTCTAGAACCTGAGCATAACCATCATCAGATAATTTAGAAAAAAATAAAAATAGGAAAATAGGTTCTACATCAAGACACTGAATTTTGCCAATAACCTGAATTATCAAGGAAATCTATCCTCCCCATGGGAGGGAACAAACCCTCCATTAAAACATGCAGAATAAAATGCAATCTTGCAGATACCTTTATTTTAGCATATGTGATGGGCCTCTGACCTATAGAATTGCAAGATAATAAATGTGCATTGTGTAAGCTGCTAAATCTGTGGCAGCAATAGAATATTAATGCAGATAGTGAAAGAGATTTAATATTAAATAATTTAAACAGCATAATTAATTCCACAAGAAGAATAAAGAAAAATCATACCATCATCAAAATAGATTGCAGAAGAATCATTTCTTTGGTAAACTCCATTAATATTAATGACAAAAACCACTTTACAAATAGAAATAAAAAGAAACGTTCTTAATGTTATAAAGGTTATTTTTTAAAGCTATATCAAAATTTTCCTGTTGATGAAAGGTTAATATCTTTATTTTCAGTTCAGTTCAGTTTAGTTGCTTAGTAGTGTCCAACTCTTTGTAACCCCAGGGACTGCAGCACACCAGGTTTCCCTGTCCATCACCAACTCCCAGAGCTTGCTCAAACTCACATGCATTAAGTTGGTGATGCCATCCAACCATCTCATCCTCTATTGTCTGCTTCTCCTCCTGCCTTCAATCTTTCCCAGCATCAGAGTCTTTTCTAATGAATCAGTTCTGCACATCAAATGGCCAAAGTTTTGGAGCTTCAGCATCTGTCCTTCCAATGAATATCAGGACTGATTTCCTTCAGGATTGACTGGTTTGATCTCCTTGCAGTCCAAGGGACTCTCATTTTAGAGAATGGAGATACGATAAATATTCCCACTATGACATTCTTCAATGGCCAAATGAGAAAAGAGGGTGTCAACATGGCATATTGATTTCCCCCCATCTGCCACTTCTCTCTGAATCTGTTTTTGCAATGTGACTGAGTCATCTCCTTTCAAGAGATGAAGTCCACCCCTGCTCCCTTGAATCCGGTATGTTTTATAAAAGGATTTGACTGATAGAACATGGCAGAAGCATTAGTGTAGGCCTAAAGAAGCATTTACACTTCTCTCTTTCACCATGAGAAAACATCTGGGGTAGCCTGCTGAAATGACTAGCAAAGTTGAGGTTAAACATGACACTCAACCTATCTGCTGCCACCAGACAAGAAACTCCAACCAGGTTTAGAAGTTACCTGTGTGACCTCCAGCTGACTGCTAACATATGAATGAGCCCAAAAGAGACCAGAGGGAAAGTCCAGATTATTTATAGACTCATGAGTAAAAATTTCAACCAATTAAGCTACTCTGTTCCGAATGTTTTGATATTCAACACTGTTGTGACAATGGAGAACGGATAGAAGAGACCAAAGTATTTGTAGAGGAAATACAACAACAGACCTAGTCTCTGGTAGACAGTGATTTATATTCAACTACTTTTACATAAGTAATTTATATATATATATATTTATATACATGGTTAATTCAACATATATATAATATATATTACTAATTCAAAAACTTAATATAGTTATAGGTGTATTAATTTTATTTATACTGAGATAACTTCAAAATAACCCTGGGTAGAATTTATTGACTATTGAATACGTGCCCATGTAAGAACTGACTCTTCCTAAGAGAGTTAAACATTTTTTTTTTTTTAATTATTAACTGGTTATAATGGAAGGGAGAACTAACCAACTATTAACTGAATAGTGATGAAGAGAAGAGTATGTTCAAAAAAACTGATAAATTATTTATGCTACAAGGAAAAACAATATATTTAGCATAGATTGTATTTTCAGGTGAAAAAAGAGTTTAATAACTCTGCCTATATGTTCTGTTAGCTCAAAGCTGACAAATTCAGCTTTCTGGAACTGCTCAATGCCCACTGTTCTTTTTGTCTCCCCACTACTACATTTATCTTGAAGAAAGTAGGACCAAGGAAAATAAGTACTCCCTGCCCATCCATCTTGATAACTTAATGCTTCTCTCTGCCTGCAGCATTGTACATTAACGTTTTGAGCAAAATCTATAGGTCAATCAATCTCCTGCTTGAACCAAAGTGCCAATCTGTCATGTACTGTAATGCACTCTCTCTCTTCTAACCAAATTTTTAGACTCTGAATTCATTTTTCTAGATGATTCTGTCAATGTGCTGCATGATAGAAAACAAGCCATATGTTAGCCATGCTTGTACACTACCTGATAAGCATCACCATGAACTACTGCTTGATAAATGGCCATATAAATGTAAATATATCTTTATTATGAAGCTCTGAACCATAGAATCTTTCCCTCAAAGAAGAATCCTAATATATGCTAGTCATGAAAGGAAAATAAAAGGAAAACTTTTTGACATTCTAAAATATTTTCCCACCATTTCACAAGAATACTACATAAAATAGGCTATCTAATTAGAGAGAATTATCTAGTACAATTCATTGAAAATTATAACCGTAAACAGTTGCATTTGCAGTATACGCTAAGGGAAAGTTACTTAGACTTGTTGAGTTCCAATTTCTTCTCTTGCAGAATGTACTTATGATACATGCTAAGACCAATAGAAATTCATAGATAAATACTTGTTTTCATGCATCAAATATTATGCTCAGCACTAGGGAGACACTGCATCAATTCATTTAAACTTGTGTCTTAGTCACTCAGCTGTGTCCAACACTTTGCGGCCCCATGGACTGTAGCCCGTCAGGCTTCTCTGTCCATGGGATTCTCCAAAGAAGAATACTGGAGTGAGTTAGCCATTCCCTTCTCCAGGTGATCTTCCTGACCCAGGAATCAAATTCAGGTCTCCTGCATTGCGGGCAGATTCTTTACCATCTGAGCCACCAGTGAAGCCCTAATTTAAACTTAATCACAACTATATATAAATTAAGTAACAAAGTATATGGAAACTTTTTAGTGAGATGGTCATTCAAATAGATAGATGATAAATGTCAGACTCCGTTTTACTACATGTGTTTGGTAATGTGACAAAAACTTGGCAGATCTCATTTACTGATGTTGATGTCACCACTTTACTCACAAGACTGCAAGTCATCTCAGTCACTACTTCTGTCAGGCAACTTAGGAACCCTTTGTAGGATTCCTGAGAAAAGAAACCATATCACACAAATCAAAAGTACATGCCACATGGTCAAACAGAGAAGAGTTTATTATAAGAATTCTTAGTAATTTATCTTCGCAGCCCTGTAATTGTTCTGCTCATATAACAATGAAATATAACCACCAAAGTTGATATAACTTTTGGCTGCCTTACAAATTTTAGATGTATACTCAGATCTCATGGTCCAATATATTGACCTGAAATATTAAATCTGTCAAAACATACTAACTGAACTCAACTGAACTGATATGCTCCTTTAGTTCATGCTACTCAGTATAACAGTAAACTTTATCATTTGCAATTTTCCATTCCTGTAAGCCCCTTAAGTCTCACCCCACATTTACTCTTTCTCTTTCTTTACTCCTTTCTTTTCTTTCTTTCTTTCCTCCCATCAATCTTTCATTTCTAGCCTTTCTTTCTTAAAAAACAAAAACAATGACAGAGGGAAAAAAGCTATTTCTGTCACTTACTTATTGCAAGTTACACCACACTCTGAAAGCAAATTTCCCTTCATTAGCAATATTTGCAAAGTTTCTGTGAGTCAATTTGTCCACAAATGTATTGACTTGCTGTGACAGTTGCTATGAAAAAGTATAGCAGGACATGTTCATATTAAATGCCTCAAATACTGAAATGGAGCCATGAGTGGACGTCCCCATGGCCTGTGATGTCTGCCCTAAGAGAAATAAAAGGAGTCAGAATAAAAATCACCTTGCAGTAAATATCTTCCACATACACTGTTGGGAAAGGTAGGGTTGAGATCTACTCAGAAATATAAAAGAAACAGCCTAAAAGCAGAGAATTAAAACAGTGTGATTAAAATACAAATATTATCAAACAATCCTAAGGTGATCTATAGTTCAGTTCACTTCAGTTCAGTCACTCAGTGGTGTCCGACTCTTTGCAACCCCATGGACTGCAGCACACCAGGCTTCCCTGTCCATCACCAACTCCTGGACTTTACCCAAGCTCGTCCATTGAGTTGGTGATGCCATCCAATCATGTCATCCTCTGTCCGCCACTTCTCCTCCTGCCTCCAATCTTCCTCAGCATCAGGGTCTTTTCCAGTGAGTCAGTTCTTTGCAGCAGGTGGCCAAAGTATTGGAGTTTCAGCTTCAACATCAGTCTCTCTAATGAACACCCAGGACTGATTTCCTCCAGGATGGACTGGTTGGATCTCCTTGCCATCCAAGGCACTCTCAAGAGTCTTCTACAACACCACAGTCCAAAAAAGCATCAAGTCTTTGGGACTCAGCTTTTTTTATAGTCCAATTCTCACATCCATACATGACCACTGGAAAAACCACAGCCTTGATGAGACAAATCTATGTTGGCAAAATAATGTCTCTGCTTTTTAAAATGCTGTCTAGGTTGGTCATAACATTTTTCCAAGGAACAAGTGTCTTTTCATTTCATGCCTGCAGTCACCATCCTCACTGATTTTTTAGCCCCCCAAAATAAAGTCTGTTGTTGTTTCCACTGTTTCCCTATCTATTTGCCATAAAGTGGTGGGACTAGGTGTCATAATCTAGTTTTCTGAATGTTGAATTTTAAGTCAACTTTTTCACTCTGCTCTTTCACATTCATCAAGAGGCTCTTCAGTTTTTCTTCACTTTCTGACATAAGGGTGGTGTCATCTGCCTATCTGAGGTTATTGATATTTCTCCCAGCAATCTGGATTCCAGCTTGCACTTCACCCAGTCCAGCATTTCTCCTGATGTACTCTGCATATAAATTAAATAAGCAGGGTGACAATATATAGCCTTGAAACACTCCTTTTCTATTTGGAACCAGTCTGTTGTTCCATGTCTAGTTCTAACTGTTGCTTCCTGACCGACATATAGCTTTCTCAAGAGGCAGGTCAGGTGGTCTGGTATTCACATCTCTTGAAGAATTTTCCACAGTTTGTGGTGATCCACACAGTCAAAGGCTTTGGCATAGTCAATAAATCTGAAAGAGCTTTTCTAGAACTCTCTTGCTTTGTGATGATCCAACTAATGTTGGCAATTTGATTTCTGGTTCCTCTGCCTTTCCTAAATCCATTAAACATCTGGAAGTTCTTGTTTCACATACTGTTGAAGCCTGGCTTAGAGAATTTTGAGCATCACTTGATTAGTGTGTGAGATGAGTGACTTTCTTTGGGATTGGAATGAAAACTGACCTTTTCCAGTCCTGTGGCCACTGCTGAGTTTTCCAAATTGCTGGTATATTGAGTGCAGCACTTTCACAGCATCATCTTTTAGGATTTGAAATAGCTCACCTGGAATTCCATCACCTCTAGCTTTGTTCATAGTGATGCTTCCTGAGGCCTATTTGACTTCTCATTCCAGGATGTCAGGCTCTAGGTGAGTGATCATACCATCATGATTATCTGTGTCATGAAGGTCTTTTTTGTACAGTTCTTCTGTGTATTCTTGCCACCTCTTCTTAATATCTTCTGCTTTTGTTAGGTCCATAACATTTCTGTCTTTTATGAGCCCATCTTTGCATGAAATGTTCCTTTGGTATCTCTAAGTTTCTTGAAGAGAGCTCTAGTCTTTCCGATTCTATTGTTTTCCTCTATTTCTCTGCACTGATCACTGAGAAAGGCTTTCTTATCTCTCCTTGCTATTCTTTGGACCTCTGAATTCAAATGGGTATATCTTTCCTTTTTTCCTTTGCTTTTTGCTTCTCTTCTTTTCGCAGCTATTTGTAAGGCCTCCTCAGACAGCCATTTTGCTTTGTTGCGTCTTTTTTTCTTGGGGATGGTCTTGATCCCTATCTCCTGTTCAATGTCACGAAGTCCATAGTTCTTCAGGCACTCTGTCTATCAGATCTAATCCCTTGAATCTATTTCTCACTTCCCCTGTATAATCATAAGGGATTTGACTTAGGTCATACCTGAATGGTCTAGTGGTTTTCCCTACTTTCTTCAATTTAAGTCTGATTTTGGTAATAAGTTCATGATGTGAACCACAGTCACCTCCCAGTCTTGCTTTTGCTGACTGTATAGAGCTTCTCCATCTTTGGCTGCAAAGAATATAATCAATCTGATTTTGGTGTTGACCATCTGTTGATGTTCATGTGTAGAGTTTTCTCTTGTGTTGTTGGAAGAAGGTGTTTGCTATGACCAGTGTGTTCTCTTGGCAAAACTCTGGCCTATAGCATAATGCTCTAAAAGTTTTGTTTCATTGCTAACCTTGAAAATGAGTACCAGTCAACAGAAAGGAGTGAACCCTAATTTTTTCAAGTCCCTGATAACCAGTTTCTGAATGTGTCTATGCTGAGCTGCAGATTTCTTAAAGGAATATCTCTGTGTTTACACATATAATTATACTGGTTCTTAATAAGGCACATGTCCTCAACTTATTACTACTGGGCTAAGCTAAAATGAAATTAAATAATCCAATCTAATTTTTCCTTGAGAGAGAGAATGACTCACAAAGAAACGTTGTGTTCCATTCTTTGTATAGCTAGAACTTATTAGACAATTCATACTCATAATAAATAATTCTGTATGCACCCTTCTCTATTAAAGACCATTGTTTTCAATTATTCTTCCATGGACTCACTAAATATAGAGAAAATTCAAAGTTTAGTTTGAAATCATTGGGGAATGGACAAATATGATATTATGTGCCTCTTCCAAAGAACCATTGTAATCATCCAAAAATTGACAAGGGAATAAACAAGATATTTATTCTTTATTTCCACACTGCTGTTATCAACATGGATTTTTCTTGTCTGTCAGTACTGACACTAAGCTCTCAAGATTGTATCATTAAGCATTATGATCTATGGGTCTTATAAGTGCCTAGAGCTGTGGGTGAGTGCAAACACTTTGAATTTCAACCTCATGTGTTTCTTTTATAGGTCTGTAGATATTGCCTCTGAGATCTAGTTATATTCCCAAGTATGTCAGCATTCGGTATAAATTCACTATGTAGTCAGCAGGTTGCAATTGTTGAGACAAGATTTCTAAGAACCCACATAGAGAAAGATGAAGCTTCCTCTTCAGAGGGCCATGTGAGCAATAAGGAAGTCTTCTGGCTCTGGATCGGGGTTATTGTCTTTGACTATCAAGCAGTGGACTGTGGAAACTTCAAGTAGAAAGCAGTAACAAAGCAACAAAATAGCTCAGGTGAGGTGAGGTTTGCCGAGAATTTAGATGAATATGACCAGACAAGGTAGAAACAGAATAAATTCTCTCTCAACCTGCCATATGCTGCAATAAAGTGTAGTGATATTTACCAGACTAACATATAAGTGTGAATGTAACAGGAAAAAAAAAAAAAAAAATAGAATACTAAATTTTTTCCCCTTTTTTGGTTAAAAAAAAGGTAAAATTAGCTCTTCTCTGTCTCTCTCATTCTCTTTTTTCTTTCTCTAAGCTGAATATGTAATGCCATATTTTTTAAAATATGTAACATTAGACGTTAAAGTCAGCATGCTTGTTACTTTTATTTATAACATTAATCAAAATACAATTCGAATCAACAACAATAAGTACATTCATACCCACTCTCCTAATCCAAATTTCATTACATATTGACCTCCATAAACACATATATTTTATATGAATGGAATAATAGCAACTGAAAGAAAATTAATACCTGTTTTTACTGCCATGCAATATAAACAATAAGCATCTATATTGTGCCCAAGTCTATGTATTATTAATATGGCTTGAAAACCACAAGGGTCTCCCAATTTTTATAACTGATGAATTCCAAAAAAGTAAAAGACTACCTTAAATAGCTAACATAAAGTATATGCATCACTATGGCTACCAAAAATATGTAGAAGTTTGAACTCTAAAAAGGAAGTAATTGGATGCACATCTTTGCCCACACACTTCTCAACTAAATTAAACTGAGAAAGTGATTTAACATCTGCAAGCCTCAGTCTCTTTACTGTAAAATTAGAATAACATTTCTCATATATATGGCATCATTTTTTAACTATAATTATTATTTGCTCCATAGAAAAGGCTGAGGAAATGCTATCTGAACAACACTTAAGAAATAAATAAAATTTGAAATACCTAACATGATTTTATATAAAAATGGTGTTGATATTGAAGCTTTGGAAAGAAATCCTGTCTTGTTTTCTTAATCACAGTTGTGATGAACACAGGACTACTGAAACTGATAAAGATTAAAACAAGTGCGTGCATCCATGCTCAGTCACTTCAATAGTCTATTTCTTCACAACCCTATGGACTATAGCACGCCAGTCTCAGCTGTCCATGGGATTCTCTAAGCAAGAATCCTAGAGTGAGTTGCCACCCTCTCCTCCAGGAGATCTTCTCAATCCAGGAATCAAACATGTTTCTCCTGCATCTCCTGCATTGCAGGTAGATTCTTTACCCACTGAGCCACCTAGGAAGACTTAACACAAGTAGATTTTGCTAAAGAAAATTATTTTTAATAACATGTCCTATTTTTAAATAACCAAAGAAAAAGAGTTGAATTAAAAAAACTGACTATAGCTATCAATTTTTATTTTTTTTTAAATTAAAAGGAAAAGGTAAATGTGTTATTTTTTCAGTTAATTTCAACTTTTCTCCACTTCTCCCCATGGACTTCTTTCCAATTATGATATGTCAAAGAAATATAGATTTGTCTCTGTTTCCTAAAATAATGTGCTCATCTTCCATGGGCAATTTTTCCATTTATTCCTGACCCCTGAATTGTGCTATTTGGAAAAAAAAAAAAAATTCTTGGCATCTGTTCAGCTGATACTTAAAATTGTGTAAGTTTTAGTTGTAATTACAAACTGTACAATCCAGAGAGATATTGAGATGTGTAATATAAAACAAAATAGCACTGAGGCATGACATCAGCAGACTGGCAGAAGAGGAGTTTTCTACTATCTTCCCCACAAAATCACCAATTTAGACATCACTTGGGATTAGAGTGACCTTGGAGCAATCTGAGAATTCAGCAGAGAATCTCTGGCTCAAGACTGGGGAAAAAAATCTGAGATTGAGGAATAATTTCACTTTATTCATGTCAACCCCCTCCAAGGTGAGAAGCCGAGTGCCAAGAAGACCTTCTGGGCCAATGGTTTCTCCCACTGGGAAAAAGTGAGAGCTTGTGAATGAGCCCCTGGATTCTCCCATTGTGGGAGATACTGCTAGAGAGGCCCATGGCTTTCTCACCTCACCCAGAATACTGAGGAGTGATGCAACATGACTGGGGATGGGTCAGGGAGGGGCTGGGACAGCAGCTGAGCACAATCCCCCCAAGAATGTCCCCAAGTGGGAACAAGAGGTGTGGAGCCAGGATATCCATAGAAAAGCTCTGAAAATGCTTCAGGATCCCTAGTAGGGCTGACTGAAGGTATTTCTTTCCCAAACCGGTCAGTAAAGACCAGAGGAGATGAAAGCATATTGAAATATGAGAGAGCAATGAAATGCTTCAAGGAACGTGAAAAATCAAGGAAACATGACACCACCAGAGGGATATAATAATTTTCCAATAACTGACCACAAAGTAATGCAGATGTGCAATTTTCTCCTTAAATAATTCAAAACAGTTGTTTTAAGGAAGCTCAGTAAGCTGTCAGAAAATATAGAAAGATGATTCAATGAAATCTGATAAATGAATGGATAAAGATTATACATATGTGTGTGTGTATATATATATGTATACACCGACTCAATGGACTTGAGTTTCAGTAAACTCTGGGAGATAGCGGAGGACAGAGAAGTCTGGCATGCTGCAGTCCATGGGGTCACAAAGAGTCTGACACGACTTAGTGACTTAGCAGCAGTAACAACAACAACAACAACAACACACACACATATACAACAAAGCTAGAACTGTAAACTATGTCATCTCACACCAAGTTTAGTGATATGTTTAAAATTCAATATATTTCTTTTTTTCTTTATAAAACAAAAAGTATATTGTCCCTGAAAAAATAGTTTAAAAAATCCTTTCATGAGGATCCAAAGATAATCACTTGGTACGCTTGATATATATGTCTTAGAGCTTTATTTTTCTTCCCCCTTCTCTTCCTTATTTCCTACATTTCTTCTTTCTTGCCTTCATTCCTTCTCTCCTTACTTCTCTCCACTCCACCTTATATTCTTCTTTCTGTCTGTTATCTGCCTGTTGTTCTTTAGTAGCATATCTGCCCTTTATGTTCTATTTCCTGGCTAGTGGCTTCCTACTAACTCCTAACAAGAAACATTGATGGGAGATCAGAATGGTGGAGGAGGAGGTGGATGTGGAGTACATCTCTCTCCATGGATATGTCAGGAATACACCTTCAGACACAGAAGTGCATGCAGAACACCAGCTGAGAGTGAACAGGAGTACCTGACCAGTGGAAAAGAATATACAGAACCATGCAAAACTCATTAGGATGAAGGAACTAAGGGGAAGAAAACAGGAGTGTTAGTAGGACTGGACCTGCCCTCAGCGGGTGGGAGAACTGAAGCAGGGTCAGATCCCTATCCCCACAAAGGGGCAATTGTTTGAGTCAGATGAGAAACATTTAAAGCTGAAAGTGAAACAGCAGATCTGTGGCAGCCTAAAACGAATGAGAATCAGAGTCCTTGCTGCAGCCATCCATACCCCAGACAGGGACGCAGGTCCCCTGGAATGTGCAGCAGCTGGGAGCTGGAGTTTAGGGATTGTGGAGCAATCCCAGGGCAAGGGTTGCTTTTGACTGTGAAGAGACAGATCGAGGGTATGTGAGGGAGGCGATTGTGGTGGGAAGTGCCTGGGGATCAAAGCAGGGTAGCCAAGGAAGCAATAAGGCTGAGTCATGCATAGTGGGTGGAGCCATCACCATTGCCTCTCTCTCCCCACAGGCCAGCATCAGCAGCTAAACAATAGAGAGGCTGGCTCATCAGATGCCTGAGGCACTGAACTACAGAGAAGGACTCCAGCCAGCGGCTACAGAGAAAGACTGGCCAAAGAGGCCTTCTGATCGCCAGCTGCAAGACGTTTGAAAAAAGACTTTGATAGGGCCAGAACTCCTGTGGTGGAGGCAGTCCATGTCCCTGCACAATTTGTGCCGCCAGAGTCCCCACAAGCCAAGAAGCTGTGCCACCTTCACGTTCAACTCTCCTGGGGGCAGAGCTGCTACAAGCAAAAAAAAAAAAAAAAGATCTTGCATCTATGTACGGAAGATCACTTGGGTAATGTCCAACTCTTTGCGACCCTGTAGACTGTGGCCTGCTAGCCTTCTCTGTCAGGGGCGTTCTCCAGGCAAGAATACTGGAGTGTATATTGGCCAATACCGTCTACCCTTCTAGAGCACTATAGTTCCTGTGGCCCAAGCCGCCAGCTCCTCTGAGTATCTGGTGCTCCCAGAACCCCTGTGACCCAAGCAGCTGCACCACCTCACCTCACAGGGGCAAGCCCAAATCCTCCTAGGCAGCCTCAGGAGCAATCCCCAGGGGATGAGCCACAGGCAGAGGTAGAAATAAAAGCACAATTGAAACCCAGGGGTAGTGTGGCTACAGCAGAGGACTCAAGACCTTTCCACGAGCTGTATGAGCTACAGATTAAATCCACATGATCAACTTGGCAGCCTCTGTCTCTGTGGAATATATAAAAGGACACTGAGCTCTCCCACAAAAGAAAACGCACTAGTTCTGATAGCTGTGGACATTGGAGGCAAGAACACACAGGAGTAGGACCAGGTTAGACTCTGAGCTGCCCCCACAGCAGGTCCAGAGACCAGCACAGTGTCAGAGGGCATCCTAGGGAGGTGAGGTGGGCTGTGACTCCCAGCGAGGGAAAAGGCTCTGACAGCAGTGACTCAAGAAAATCATGTATTATTCTTATGTTTTGACTTGTTCTATAGATTCTTTTGGATTATTTTCATTTTTTTTCTTCGTCCCCTCCCTGTTGTAGTTGTTGATTTTATTGGCACTATGAAATCTGACTTAAGTTTTGAGCTTTTTTTCCCCTCAGTCATATTTTCTCTTGTTGTTATAAACATCTGCCTCTACGTTGGGCTTTTGCAGTTCTGTTGTGGAGTTTTCCTTTTCTCTCTCTCTCTTTTTTAATTTTAATTTTTAATATTTTAAATCTACTATTATTTTTTCTACATTTATTCCATTCGTTTTTTTTTCCTACTGTTCTTTTCAACTTGCTGCTAACTATTAATGTATATAAATCTTCTTCATCTACTTCTATTTAACTTTGCATATCTATTCTTTCTTTTCTTTCCGCTCAACAAACTTATTAGTGTTA
This sequence comes from Dama dama, assembly GCF_033118175.1. Classification (NCBI taxonomy): domain Eukaryota; kingdom Metazoa; phylum Chordata; class Mammalia; order Artiodactyla; family Cervidae; genus Dama; species Dama dama. Next base: position 50,132,300 of record NC_083705.1, on the reverse strand, counting down.
TTTTCATTGCTTTATTCCCCAATCGGCACCTTGCTTTAGTTTTGTTTTCCAGTTTGTGCTTTAGTGAGTTTTGTTCTTAACTGGTAGATATAATTCTTGGTTTCTTTTGTTCGCTGGGTCAGTCTATTGTACTTTATTTTTGTTTGACTGTTCTAATTTTCTTTATGGGTGTATATGTATATGTATATATTCAGCCACACTTTTTATTGTTGTTATAAACCTCCACATCTACATTGGGCTTTTGCAGTTGTGACTTTTTTTTCCCCTTTCTGCTTCCTTTTCTTTTCTTTTCTCTTTTTTAATAATTTTGATTTTTAATGTTTTTAAATCTATTCAATTTTTCTAAATTTATTCCTTTGCTTGCCTTTCCCTCTGTTCTTTTCCCCTTGCAGTTAATCTTTAATATATATAAATCTTCTTCATCTATTTCTGTTTAACTTTGCCTATTTATTCTTTCTTTCCTTTCTTTCCTTCCCTATCAACATATTGGTTAGTTTTGTTTTCATTGCTTTATCCCCCACTTGGCAATTGGCTTTACTTTTGTTTTCCAGTTTGTGCTTTAGTTAGTTTTGTTCTTAACTGATAAATATAATTTTTTATCCCCTTTGTTTGCTGAGTCAATCTACTATACTTTATTTCAGTTGGACTGTTTTGACTTTGCTTATGGGTATATATGTATAGTGTATATCCCATTATATTAACTATTATATGCCTGATTTTGTAACTGCCATTTGTCTGGGGTTCATCCTTAATTTCTCTCTCTCTCTCTCTCTCTTTTTAATCTCACTTAATGCCATAACAAGGAGAAGGAAATGGCAACCCACTCCAGTATTCTTGCATAGAAAATCCCATGGACAGAGGAGCCTGGTAGGCTGCAGTCCATGGGGTCGCTAAGAGTCAGACAGGACTGAGCGACTTCACTTTCACTTTTCACTTTCATGCATTGGAGAAGGAAATGGCATCCCACTCATGTTCTTGCCTGGAGAATCCGAGGGACCGGGGAGTCTGGTGGGCTGCCGTCTATGGGGTCGCACAGAGTTGGTCACGACTGAAGTGACTTAGCAGCAGCAATGCCATAACAAACCACTTGTGGAAATTTTTGCTTGACCAGAGATCAAGCCCTGAACCTTTGAAGTGGGAGCACTGATTCCAAGACCCTAGACTACCCTAGACTACCAGAGAACTAACCCTGCTGCTGCTGCTAAGTCACGTCAGGCATGTCCGACTCTGTGCAACACCATAGATGGCAGCCTAACAGGCTCCTCTGTCCCTGGGATTCTCCAGGCAAGAATACTGGAGTGGGCTGCCAATTCCTTCTCCAATGCATGAAAGTGAAAGTGAAGTCACTCAGTCATGTCCTACTCTTAGGGACCCCATGGACTGTAGCCTACTAGGCTCCTCCATCCATGGGATTTTCCAGGCAAGAGTACTGGAATGGGTTGTCATCAAATAGTGAGAACTCACACTAAGGAAACCACTTGAAACACCCAACCACCAGTAGCACCCTGTGTATAATGCCTCATCTAAACAACAAAGCAAAAATATAAACCCACATCATCACCAGACAGGATTACCACTTCACTTAGCCTTGCCCATCAGAGAAAAAACAAACAAACAAACAAAAAACTCAGAACAAATATCACCCTACAAGAAGATTAAACAAACCACTGGACCAAGCTTCAGTCAGTTCAGTTCAGTCGCTCAGTGGTGTCCGACTCCTTGCGACCCCATGAATCGCACCATGCCAGGCCTCCGTGTCCATCACCAACTCCCGGGGTTACTCAAACTCATGCCCATTGAGTTGGTGATGCCATCCAGCCATCTCATCATCTGTCGTCCCCTTCTCCTCCTGCCCCCAATCCCTCTCAGCATCAGGGTCTTTCCAATGAATCAACCCTTCGCATGAGGTGGCCAAAGTACTGGAGTTTCAGCTTCAGCATCAGTCCTTCCAATGAACACCCAGGACTGATCTCCTTCAGGATAGACTGGTTGGATCTCCTTGCAGTCCAAGGGACTCTCAAGAGTCTTCTCCAACACCATAGTTCAAAAGCATCAATTTTTTGGCACTCAGCTTTCTTCACAGTCCAACTCTCACATCCATACATGACCACTGGAAAAACCATAGCCTTGACCAGGCAGACCTTGGTTGGCAAAGTAATGTCTCTGCTTTTTAATATGCTATCTAGGTTGGTCATAACCTTCCTTCCAAGGAGTAAGTGTCTTTTAATTTCATGGCTGCAGTCACCATCTGCAGTGATTTTGGAGCCCCCAAAAATAAAGTCTGACACTGTTTCCACTGTCTCCCCATCCACTTCCCATGAGGAGATGGGACCAGATGCCATGATCTTAGTTTTCTGAATGTTGAGCTTTAAGCCAACTTTTTTACTCTCCTCTTTCACTTTCATCAAGAGGCTTTTTAGTTCCTCTTCACTTTCTGCCATAAGGTTGGTGTCATCTGCATATCTGAGGTTATTGATATTTTCCCCCACAATCTTGATTCCAGCTTGTGCTTCTTCCAGCCCAGTGTTTCTCATGATGTACTCTGCAAAGAAGTTAAATAAGCAGGGTGACAATATTCAGCCTTGACATACTCCTTTTCATATTTGGAACCAGTCTGTTGTTCCATGTCAAGTTCTAACTGTTGCTTCTTGACCTGCATACAGGTTTCTCAAGAGGCAGTTCAGGTGGTCTGGTATTATCTTCTCTTTCAGAATTTTCCAGAGTTTATTGTAATTCACACAGTCCAAGGCTTTGGCATAGTCAATAACGCAGAAATAGATGTTTTTCTGGAACTCTCTTGCTTTTTTGACGATGCAGCAGATATTGGCAGTTTGATCTCAGGTTCCTCTGCCTTTTCTAAAACCAGCTTGAATATCTGGAGGTTCTCAGTTCACGTATTGCTGAAGCCTGGTTTGGAGAATTTTGAGCATTACCTTACTAGCATGTGAGATAAGTGCAATTGTGCGCTAGTTTGAGCATTCTTTGGCATTGCCTTTCTTTGGGATTGGAATGAAAACTGACCTTTTCCAGTGCTGTGGCCACTGCTGAGTTTTCCAAATTGCTGGCATATTGAGTGCAGCACTTTCACAACATCATCTTTCAGGATTTGAAATAGGTCAACTGGAATTCCATCACATCTACTTCTTTGTTCGTAGTGATGCTTTCTAAGGTCCACTTGACTTCACATTCCAGGATATCTGGCTCTAGGTGAGTAATCACACCATTGTGATTATCTGGGTCATGAAGATATTTTTTGTACAGTTCTTCTGTGTATTCTTGCCAGCTCTTTTTAGTATCTTCTGCTACTGCTAGGTCCATACCATTTCTGTCCTTTATCGAACCCATCTTTGCATGAAATGTTCCCTTGGTATCTCTAATTTTCTTGAGGAGATCTCTAGTCTTTCCCATTCTGTTGTTTTCCTCTATTTCTTTGCGTTGATCACTGAGGAAGGTTTTCTTATCTCTCCTGGCTATTCTTTAGAACTCTGCATTCAAATGGGAATATCTTTCCTTTTCTCCTTTGCTTTTCACTTCTCTTCGTTTCACAGCTATTTGTAAGGCTTCCTCAGACAACCATTCTGCCTTTTTGCATTTCTTTTCTATGGGGATGGTCTTGATCCCTGTCTCCTGTACAATGTCGCAAACCTCCGTCCATAGTTCATCAGGCTGTCTGTCTATCAGATCTAGTCCCTTAAATCTATTTCTCACTTCCACTGTATAGTCATAAGGGATTTGATTTACGTCATACCTGAATGGTCTAGTGGTTATCCCTATTTTCTTCAGTTTAAGTCTGAATTTGGCAGTAAGGAGTTCATGATCTGAGCCACAGTCAGCTCCCGGTCTTGTTTTTGCTGACTGTATAGAGCTTCTCCATCTTTGGCTACAAAGAATATAATCAATCTGATTTCATTGTTGACCTTCTAGTGATGTCTATGTATAGAGTCTTCTCTTGGGTTGTTGGAATATGGTGTTTGCTATGACCAGTGTGTTCTCTTGGCAAAACTCTTATTAGCCTTTGCCCTGCTTCATTCCATACTCCAAGGCCAAATTTGCCTGTTACTCCAGGTGTTTCTTGTCTTCCTTCTTTTGCATTCCAATCCCTTATAATGAAAAGGACATCTTTTTTGGGGTGTTAGTTCTAAAAGGTCTTGTAGGTCTTCATAGAACCATTCAACTTCAGCTTCTTCAGTGTTACTGGTTGGGGCATAGGCTTGGATTACCATGATATTGAATGGTTTGCCTTGGAAATGAACAGAGATCAATCTGTTGTTTTTGAGATTGCATCCAAGTACTGCATTTCAGACTCTTTTGTTGACTATGATGGCTACTCCATTTCTTCTCACGGATTCCTGCCCACAGTAGTAGATATAATGGTCATCTGAGTTAAATTCACCCATTCCAGTCCATTTTAGTTCGCTGATTCCTAGAATGTTGACATTCACTCTTGCCATCTCCTGTTTGACCACTTCCAGTTTGCCTTGATTCATGGACCTAACATTCCAGGTTCCTATGCAATATTGCTCTTTACAGCATTGGACCTTGCTTCTATCACCAGTCACATCCACAACTGGGTATTGTTTTTGCTTTGGCTCCATCCCTTCATTCTTTCTGGAGTTATTTCTCCACTGATCTCCAGTAGCATATTGGGCACTTACCAACCTGGGGAGTTCTTCTTTCAGTATCCTATCATTTTGCCTTCTCATACTGTTCATGGGGTTTTCAAGGCAAGACTACTGAAGCGGTTTGCCATTCCCTTCTCCAGTGGACCACATTCTGTCAGACCTCTCCACCATTACCCAACCATCTTGGGTGGCCCCACACGGCATGGCTTAGTTTCATTGAGTTAGACAAGACTGTGGTCCTGTGATCAGATTGGCTAGTTTTCTGTGGTTATGGTTTTAGCATGTCTGCCTTCTGATGCCCTCTCGCAACACCTACCATCTTACTTGGGTTTCTCTTACCTTGGACATGGGGTATGTCTGCGCTTTGCTGGAGCAGCTACTCCTTACCTTGGACGAGGGGGACCAAGCTTAGGAGGGCAGAAACCAAAAGGAGGAAAGAATTCAACCTTGCAGGCTGGGAAATGGAGACCTCAAGCACAATAAGTTAAAAAGATATATATATATATATGAAAAGGCAGAGATATACTACACAAATGAAGGAACAAATTAGAAACACAGAAGTCCAAATGAAAGAAGAGGAAATAGGCAAACTGCCCAAGAAATAATTCAGAATAATGATAGTAAAGATGATAAAAAACCTTGAAAACAAAATGAAGAAAATCCAAGAATCAATTAACAAAGACCTAGAAGAATTAAAGAATAAACATTAATTTATTATATTAATTTATTAATTTATTTAAACAACACAATTACTGAAATTAAAAATACTCTGGAAGGAATCAATAGCATAATATCTGAAACAGAAGAACTGACCAGTAAACTGGAAGAGAAAATGGTGGAAATAACTTCTGAAGAGCAGAATAAAGTAAAAAAAATAAAAAGAACTCAGGATAGTCTCAGAGGCCTCTGGGACAATATCAAATCCACCAACATTCAAATTATAGGAATCTCAGGAAAAGATGAGAAAAAGAAAGGGTATGAGAAATTTTTTGAAGAGATTACAGTTGAAAATTTCCCCAACATGGAAAAGGAAAGTCATCCAAGTCCAAGAGTCACAAAGAGTCCCATACAGGATAAACCCAAGGAGAAACACGCCAAGACATGTACTAATCAAACTAACAAAGACTAAACACAAAGAATACTAAAAGCAGCAAGGGAGACGCAATAAGTAACATACAAGGAAAACCCCATACATTTAACAACTGATCTTTTAGCAGAAACTCTACAGCCCAGAAGGGAATGGCAGGATATATTTAAAACACTGAAAGGGAAAAATGTACAACCAAGATTACTGTACCCAGCATTATCTCATTCAAAATTGATGAAGCAATGAAAAGTTTTTCAGACAAGCAAAAGTTAAGAGAATTCAGTACCACTAAACCGGCTTTCCAACAAATGTTAAAGGGACTTATATAGTCAAGAAATACAAGAGAAGAAAAAAGATCTACAAAATCAACCCCAAACAATTAAGAAAATGGCAATAGAAATATATATATCGATAATTACTTTAAAAGTAAATGGATTCAATGTTCCAACCAAAAGACACAGACTGGCTGAATGTATACAAAAACAAGACCCATATATATGCCGTCTACAAGAAACCCAGCCACTTCAGACCTCAAGACACAAGTAGACTGAAAGTGAGAGGATGGAAAAATATATTTAATGCAAATGGGAAGCAAAAGAAAGCTGGAGTAGCAATCCTCATATCAGAAAAAATAGACCTTAAAATAAAAAAGATTACAAAAGATAATGAGGGACACTACATAATGATCAAGGACTCAGTCCAAGAGGAAGACATAGCAATTGTAAATATCTATGCACTGAACATAGGAACACCTCAATACATAAGACAAACACTAACAGACATAAAAGGAGAAATTGACTGTAACACAATAATAGTAGGAGACATTAACACCCCACTCACATCAACGGACAGATCATCAAAACAGAAAATTAATAAGGAAACACAAGTCTTAAATGATACATTAGATGAGGTGGATCTCATTCATATCTTCAGGATATTCCATCCAAATGCAGAAGAATACACTTTCTTCTCAAGTTCACATGAAACATTCTCTAGGATAGACCACATCTTGGGTCACAAATCAAACCTCAGTAAATTTAAGAAAGTTGAAATCATATCAAGTGTCTTCTCTGACCACAATGCTATGAGACTAGATATCAATTACAATTAAAAAACAAAAAAACCTGTAAGAAACACTAACACATGGAGATTAAACAATATGTTTCTAAATAATCAACAGGTCACTGAAGAAATCAAAAGGGAAGTAAAAAAATTTCTAGAAACAAATGCAATGACAACTCAAAACCTATAGGATGCAGTGAAAGCAGTTCTAAGAGGGAAGTTTATAGCAATACAATCCTACCTCAAGAAACAAGAAAACCATAGAATAGACAATATAACTTTACACCTAAAATAACTGGAAAAAGAACAACAACAAAAAAAAAAACCCTAAAATTAGTAGAAAGAAAGAAATCATAAATATCCAAGCAGAAATAAAAAGAAATGAAAAAAACAATAGCAATGATTAATAAAACTAAAAGCTGGTTCTTTGAGAAGATAAATAAAATTAACAAACATTTGGCAAGACTCATCAAGAGAGAAACAGAGAAGAATCAAACCAACAAAATTAGACATGACAAAGGAGAGGTTACAATAGACAATGCAGAAATACAAAGGATTATAATAGACTATTATTTGCAACTATATGGCAAGACTGAACCAGGAAGATACAGAAATTATGAACAACCCAATTACAAGCACTGTAATTGAAGCTGTGATAAAAAAAATCTCCCAAAAACTAAAAGCCCAGGACCAAATCGCTTCACAGGAGAATTCTATCAAACATTTAGAGAAGAGCTAATGCCTATCCTTCTAATTGCAGAGGAAGGAACACTTCCAAACTTATTTTACAAGGCCACTGTCACCTTTATACCAAAATCAGACAAAGACAGCACTAAAAAAGAAAACTACAGGCCAATATAACTGATGAACATAGATTGAAAAATCCTCAATAAAGTTTTAGCAAACAGAATTCAGCAACACATCAAAAAGCTCATACACCATGGTCAAGTTGGGTTTATTCCAGGGATGCAAGGATTCTTCAATACTCGCAAATCAATCAATGTGATACACCATATTAACAAATTGAAAGATAAAAACCATATGATAATCTCAATAGCTTCAGAAAAAGCCTTTGAAATAATTCAGCACCCATCTATGATTAAAACTCTTCAAAAAATGGGCATAGAAGGAACCTACATCAACATACTAAAGGGTTTATATGATAAAGTGAAAGTGAAGCTGCTCAGTCGTGTCCAACTCTTTGAGATCCCATGGTCTGTAGCCTACCAGGTTTCTCCATCCATGGGATTTTCCAGGCAAGAGTACTGGATTGGGTTGCTATTTCCTTCTCCAAGGGATCTTCCCAACCCAGGAATTAAGCCAGGTCTCTCGCATTGCAGGCAGACACTTTACCCTCTGAGCCACCAGGGAAGCCCATATGATAGCTGATATGATAAGCCTACAGCAAACATTATTCTCAATGGTGAAAAACTGAAAGTATTCCCCCTAAGATAAGGAACAAGACAAGGGTGTCCACTTTCCCACTATTATTCAATATAGTTCTGGAAGTCCTAGGTACAGCAATCAGGGAAGAAAAAGAAATAAAAGGAATCCATTTCAGAAAAGAAGAAATGAAGCTCTCACTGTTTGCAGATGACATGATACTGTACAAAGAAAACCCTAAAGATAGTATCAGAAGATTATTAGAGCTAATCAATAAATTTAGCAAAGTTGTAGGATACATAATCAATACAGAAATCACTTGCATTTCTATATACTAACAATGAAAAATCAGAAAGAGAAATTAAGCAATCAAGCCCATTTACCATTGCAACAAAAAGAATTAAATATCTAGGAATAAAAATAGCTAAGGAGACAAAAGAACTATACACAGAAAATTATAAAACACTAATGAAAGAAATCAAAGAGGACATAAACAGGTGGAGAGATATTCCATGTTCCTGGGTAGGAAGAATCAATATTGTGAAAATGACTATACTACCAAATGCAATCTACAGATTCAATGCAATCCTATCAAATTACCAATGGCATTTTTCACAGAACTAGAACAAAAATTTCACAATTCGTATGAAAATGAAAAAGACTCCAAATAGCCAAAATAGTCTTGAGAAAGAAAAATGGAGCTGGAGGAATCAACCTTCCTGACTTCAGATTATACTACAAAACTACAGTCATCAAGAAAGTATGGTACTGGCACAAAAACAGAAATATGGACCAATGGAACAAGAGAGAAAGCCCAGAAATAAACCCATGAACCTATGGGTACCTTATATATGACAAGGGAGGCAAAAATATACAATGGGGCAAAGACAGCCTATTCAATAAATGATGCTGGAAAAACTGGACAGCTACATGTAAAAGAATGAAATTAGAACACTTCCTAACACCAGTCAGTTTAGTTCAGTTCAGTTCATTCGCTTAGTCATGTCCAATTCTTTGTGACCCCATGGACCACAGCACACCAGGCCTCCCTATCCATCACCAACCCCCAGAGTCTACCCAAACTCATGTCCATTGAGTCAGTGATGCCATCCAACCATCTCATCCTCTGTCATTCCCTTCTCCTCCTGCCCTCAATCTTTCCCAGCATCAGGGTCTTTTCAAATGAGTTAGTTCTTTGCATCAGGTGGCCAAAGTATTGGAGTTTCAGCTTCAGCATCAGTCGTTCCAATGAATATTCAAGACTGATATCCTTCAGGATGGACTGGCTGGCTCTCCTTGCAGCTCAAAGGACTCTCAAGAGTCTTCTCCAACACCACAGTTCAAAAGCATCAATTCTTCAGTGCTCAGCTTTCTTTACAGTCCAACTCTCATATCCATACATAACTACTGGAAAAACCATAGCCTTGACTAGATGGAACTTTGTTGACAAAGTATTGTCTCTGCTTTTTAAAATGCTGTCTAGGTTGGTCATAACTTTCCTTCCAAGGAGTAAACATCTTTTAATTTCATGACTGCATTCACCATCTGCAGTGATTTTGGAGCCCAAACAAATAAAGTCAGCCACTGTTTCCAGTTTCCCCATCTATTTGCCATGAAGTGATGGGACCAAATGCCATGATCTTGGTTTTCTGAATGTTGAGCCTGAAGCCAACTTTTTCGCTCTCCTCTTTACACAAAGATAAATTCAAAATGGATTAAATACCTAAATGTAAGACCAGAAACTATAAAACTTTTAGAGGAAAACATAGACAGAACACTCGATGACATAAATCAAAGTAAGATCCTCTGTGACCCACCTCCTAGAGTAATGTAAATAAAAACAAAAGTAAACAAGTGGGAACCTGATTAAACTTAAAATCTTTTGCACAGCAAAGGAAACAGTAAGCAAGGTGAAAAAATAATCCTCATAATGGGAGAAAATAATAGCAAATGAAACAACTGAAAAAGGATTAATTTCCAAAATATACAAGCATCACATACAACTCATTACCAGAAAAACAAACAACCCAATCAAAAAGTGGGAAAAAGACCTAAACAGACATTTCTCAAAAGAAGATATACAGATGGCTAACAAACACATGAAAAGATGCTCAACATCGCTCATTATTAGAGAAATGCAAATCAAAACTACAATGAGATATCACCTCACACCAATCAGAATGACCATCATCCAAAAGACTACAAGCAATAAATTGTGAAGAGAGTGTGGAGAAAAGGGAATGCTCCTGACTGTTGGTGGGAATGTAAATTGATACAGCCACTATGGAAGATGGTATAAAGATTCCTTAAAAACAAGTAGGAATAAAACCATTATATGAAGAAAAACAACTACAACAACAAACATTGTATGACCCAGCAATCCCAGTCCTAGTCATGTACCCTGAGGAAACCAAAATTGAAAAAGTCACATGTATCCCATTGTTCATTGCAGCACTATTTACAATAGCTAGAACATGGAAGCAACCTAGATGTCCATCAACAGATGAATGGATAAAGGAGTTGTGGTTCATATACACAGAGGAATATTACTCAGCCATAAAAAGGAATGTATTTGAGTCAGTTCTAATGAGGTGGATGAACCAGAACTTATTATGCAGAGTGAAGTAAGTCAGAAAGAGAAAGATAAATATCATATTCTAACACATATATACGTAATCTAGAAAAACAATACTGAAGAATTTATTTACAGGGCAGCACTGGAGAAACAGACATAGAGAATAGACTTATGGACATGCAGCTAGGCAAGGAGAGGGTGAGATGTATGGAAAGAGTAACATGGATACTTACAGTACCATGTGAAAAATAGATAGCCAACGGGGATTTTCTGTATGGCTAAGAAACTCAAATAGGGGCTCTGTATCATCCCAGAAGGGTGGGATGGGGAGGAAGATGGGAGAGAAGCTCAAAAGGGAGGGGCTCTATGTATATCTATGGCTGATTCATGTTGAGGTGTGACAGAAAACAACAAAATTCTGCAAAGCAATTGAAATATTTCCATAAAATTTTCAATTTTTACTGAAGAATTTCAATTAAAAAAAATCAAAAGAAAAAAGAAGCACTGATGGAAAGTCAAAAGGTGAAAGGAAGGAAGGGGTTAATTTCTTCATGTTCTCACAAGTGACAACTGCCTCCTAAATATCAGAGTTTACTGACATCACAATGTGGGGGTCAATGGAGGAGGCGGTTAGTATTTGGACTTTCTGACAGTTCTCGCTTTGGTTGAAACAGCACCCCTTCAGTGGATCTATCACCTCCCATAATAACATCTCCAACATTAACAGCTGTAGATTTCAACTCTGCCGACTCTACCACAGGAGCATTAGCTTTTTCTCATCACTGTGAGTCATCCTTTCTTTGTGTCTGCCTTTCCAGACCTACACTGATCCACTCCACTTTTCTCTCTTCTTTTCTTCTATCCTTCACTTCTATCCTTTTACAACTTTGTACTTTCAATGCCCAAAAGGAGCAGAACAAGGAAGTCACACTAGGCAAAAAAAAAAAAAAACAGATTAGTTATTGCAGAGTTACTTTCCTTTAGAGGATGGCAAAATATGTCAGACAGATAACCTAACTAGTGCTGATCAAGTGATTCCTGCTTGACTGTTTAAAATGCCATTTTGGGGAAAGCCAAGCTGTAATAAAGTTAAAATAAATCTCAGTTCAGGAATGTGGAGTTTAAAATAAGTGACTACTTTCTGGCCCTCTTGTCTTATTTTTTTTTTAATACTATCTGTTTACCAACTAGTTATCAATCCATCTCATCCACCATCTCCTTATCTATATATCATGTTTCATATAAAACATACCCTTTCATGGCCCTAAGCCTTTTCATGGCAAAGGGGCCTGCATAACTCAATGAAGCTATCAGCCATTCCTGCAGGGCCACCTAAGATGGATGTGTCAGACTGAAGAATTCTGACAAGATGTGGTCCACTGGAGAAGGGAATGACAAAGCACTCCAGTATTCTTGCCACTACAACTCCACTAACAGTAAGAAAGAGTTAAAAATAGGACATATGAAGGTGAGCCCTCAAGGTTAGAAGGTGTCCAATATACTCCTGGGGAAGAGTGAGGGGCAATTACTAATAGCTCCAGAAAGAATGAAGTAGCTGGGCGAAAGTGGGAATGATGCTCAGTTGTGGATGTGTCTAGTGGTGAAAGTAAAGTCTGATACTATAAAGAGCAATATTGCATAGGAACCTGGAATGTTAGGTCCATGAATCTGGTAAGCTGGACATGGTCAAGCAGGAGATGATGGGAAGAGTCAGTGAACTAAAATAGGAATGGATAAATTTACTTCAGATGACCATAATATCTACTACTGTGGATAAGAATCCCTCAGATTCTCGTACTTAAAGAAACAGAAGAAAACAATAGAATGGGAAATACTAGAGATTGCTTCAAAAAAACTGGAGATGCCAAGGGAATGTTTCATGCAATAATGGGCATGATGAAGGACAGAAACAGTAATGACCTAATAGAAGGAGAAGAGATTAAGAAGAGGTGGCAAGAATACACAGAAGGGCTATACATAAAAGGTCTTAATAACCCAGATAATCACAATGATGTGATCACTCACCTAGAGCCAGGCATCCTTGAGCATGAAGTCAAGTTGGCTTTAGGAAGAATTACTATGAACAAAGCTAGTGGAGGTGAAAAAAAATCTTGCCTGTTGGCTCAGATGGTAAAGCATCTGCCTACAATGAGGGAGACCCAGGTTCGATCCCTGGGTCAGGAAAATCTCCAGGAGAAGGAAATGGCAACCCACTCCAGTATTCTTGCTTGGAAAATCCCATGGACAGAGAAGCCTGGTAGGCTACAGTTCATGGGGTCACAAAGAGTTGGACACAACTGAGTGACTTCACTTTCACTTTCAATGAAAGTGATGGAGTTCCAGCGGAGCTATTTAAAGTCCTAAAATACAATGCTGTTAAAGTGCTGCACTTAAAATGTCAGCAAATTTGGAAAACTCAGCAGTGGCCACAGGACTGGAAAACTTCAGTTTTCATTCCAATCTTAAAGAAAGGCAATGCCAAAGAATTTTCAAACTGCCATACAATTGTGCTCATTTCACATGCTAGTAATGTTATGTTGAAAATCCTTCAAGCTAGGCTTCAACAGTACTTGAATTGAGAACTTACAGATGTACAAGATGGGTTGAGAAAAGGCAGAGAAAGCCAGAGATCAAATTGCCAGCATTTCTGGATCATACAGGAAACACGGGAATTACAGAAAACCATCTACTTATGCTTCATTGACTATGTTAAAGGATTTGATTGTGTGGATCACAACAAACTGTGGAAAACTCTTAAGGAGATGGGAATACCAGACGATCTCTCCAGTAGTCATGTATCGTTGTGAGAGTTGGACCATAAAAAGGCTGAGTGCAGAAGAATTAATGCTTTTCAGTCGTGGTGCTGGAGAAGACTCGTGCGAGTCCCTTGGACTGAAAGATCAAACCAGTCAATCCTAAAGGATATCAACCCTGAATATTCATTCATTGCAAAGATTGTTGCTAAAGTTGAAGCTCCAATACTTTGGCCACCTGAAGCAAAGAGCAGTCTCATTGGAAAAGACACAGATGTTTGGAAAGATTGAAGCCAAAAGCAGAATGAGGCAGCAGAAAATGAGATGGTTAGATAGTATCACCCACTCACTGGACATGAATCTGAGAAAACTCTGGGAGATAGTGAAGAACAGGGGAGCCTAGTGTGCTGCAGTCCAGGGGGTCACAGAGTCAGACACACCTTAGTGGCTGAACAACAACAATAAAACATAAATATTATGTGTATAGGATTCCCTGGTAGCTCAACTGGTAAAGAATCTGCCTGCAGCGCAGGAGACCTGGGTTCAATTCCTGGGTCGGGAAGATCCACTGGAGAAGGGATAGGCTACCCACTCCAGTGTTCTTGGGTTTCCCTTGTGGCTCAGCTGGTAAAGAATCTGCCTGCAATGTGGGAGACCTGGGTTCAATCCCTGGGTTGGGAAGATCCCCTGGAGAAATGAAGAGACCAACTCTTTGCAACCCCATGTACTATATAGTCTATGGAATTCTTCTGGCCAGAATACTGGAGTGGGCAGTCATTCCCATCTTCAGAGGATATTCCCAACCCAGGGATCGAACCCAGGTATCCTGAATTGCAGGTGGATTTTTTTTACCAACTGAGCCACCAAAGAAGCAACAATTTATTGTTGTTATTTTTACATGTCAACAGATATTTTCCAATTTGACCTATCTAAGTCCTTTCTAAGGCCTTATTATACACAATATCACAATTGTAGAAGTAATGCATACATGTGCTTATTTATTTTTAATGTCCTATAACAGGAATTATTGTGTCAACAGAAGTTATTTTAAACACCATTGATATTTTGATGTTTTTCTTCTGCAAAAGGTTACATCAAACTTTCTTTTCCTCTTGAAGTGAATTAGAATAAGTGTTTTCCTCATACTCTTGCCTCAAATGTTATTTTCTATTTTATTCTGACAGTTTTATTGGTAAAAAATTTTATTGCCTTGATCTCCGATGAGGCAGAATATATCTTTCATTTATATTCCTTTTTTTTTTTTTTTAATATTGCCTATGATGACCATTACTCAATTCTCTACTGGAGTGTTTGCCTTATTTTTCTTATTTGAAATGTGAGGTTTCATTCCAAAGTGCACACTAAATTTTATTTTCCATAAATGTTGATCTTTTTATTTGTTTATAATTTTCTGATTTTTTAATTTATAAAAAGTTAGTGAATGTAAAAGATATTTTAGATATAGATATTAAACTATACTATGTATTTATATTTAATTTTTTTCTCTCTCTTGTCAGGCTTAAAAGGCTTTTTAAAAAATAAATGTTTACCAAAATCTGCAATTTTTTTTATTAATACCACCATTAATCTATTTATCAAAATCAGAACTGAGGGGTTCATATTTGTTAAATTGCTTTTCCTCATATTTTTATCAATTTCCATTGACTATACCTCCAAAATATTTCCCAAGTCTACCCACATCTATCAACTGCCATCACCTTCCTCCCTACTATCTTCCATCCCCAGAAATAATGCAATAACCATTGAACTGGTGTTTCCAGTTCCATTCTTGCTTCCTAATCAATTACTCACAACCAGTATATTCATTTTACAAATAATGGAATGGAACTCATTTGCCTAAAAATGTTTAATGACTTGCTTTTTCTTAGAATTAAACCTAAAACTTCTCCATGCTCGACCTGAGCCTTCCTAACATCTCCAACCTCATATGATGACCAGGAAACAGCTCTTGGTCACGCATCTCCTAACACACTGGCTTTCTGCCACTTTTTGGTAATCACTAAGCTCTGTGCCACATGGGGGATCTTCTCTTGTTTCTTTTCCTTGGTAACATTCTTCCCCTGGCTCTTCACTTCAACTCAACATCTCCTCAGCTCTACCTTTAACATATGCCTGCTTTTCTCTATTTCATAAGCCTATTTATTTTCTTAACAAGAATATCTTGAATCCATTCTTTCTTTTTATAGGTATTATTTATCTCCCTAATGAGAGTTAAGTAGGAAGTAAGATTTTTGAGAGAAGAAATCCCAACTAAACTGTTCACTGTGGTATTGTAATCATTTCATAATGTTTAACATAAAGTGAAGGGAAAGTGAAAGTCGCTCAGTTGTGTCCGAGTCTTTGCATCCCCGTGGACAATACAGTCTGTGGAATACTCCAGTCCAGAATACAGGTGTGGGTAACCTTTCCCTTCTCCAGGGAATCTTTCCAACTCAGGGATTGAACCCAGGTCTTCTGCATTGCAGGTGGATTCTTTACCAGCTGAGCCACAAGGAAAGCCAATAAAGTAGATGAAAGGAAATGAATATTTTCCTGAATAAGGAAAAAAAGAAAAAAATGAATGAAATATCATTTTTCAAATAAGGAATCTGAGACTCAGAGAAATGACTTTTTGTTGTTCAAAGTTTAGCCATTATTTTCTCACTAACTTAAAAAGCTGTGTGTGTATCTATGTGTTTGTGCTTTAAGTTTAGTTATTACTGCAAAGAAAGCAGACCTTCCCTATAGCCTTAGAAGACAGAACTTTCTAGTGATCATAGAAGGCGTCTGTCCACAGAGTTAAGACATGGTCAGAAACACTTCCCTTATTAGGCTTGTTAGCCACATTAATGAAATCAAGCTTTATACTAAGGATTATGAGAAATCACCAAAGTCTTCTGTTGGAAACCGATTTGATTGGATTCATTAATATAAATATGTATATTCACTTCGCAGGGATTTGGACTAGATGATCTCTGAGATTGATTCAAAACTATATCTCATAATTCTGTGACTTAACATTTGAAAGGCAACTTTTTGAATATTAATTGAATGTTAGAAATTAGCATCAATACCTTATTTGTATGTATTCTTATATAATTCTGCATTTACTGGCAAATAATGTGAATCCTAAGAATTTTTTAAACTGTTTCACTAGAGTTTGTTTTAACTTGATTAGCAGCTCTGAACTATGGCAAAGTTCTGTCAGAGACTTTGAAAGAACAATTTTAAATCCTAAACTGTTATATCACATATTTTCATTCATTTCCTAGACCATGTATACATGAATAATATGTTTACCTTCATGTTACACAAACAAAAAGCAAGAAGCATGCTATTAGCATGCAGAGCATTTATACTTAAGAAAAAATAAATTCTTCCTGTTTCTCAATATTAATGTAGTTTTTTTTTTTTCCTTCTCATTAATGGCACCTCAGATCAAAGAGGTATTTTGGAACTCTCTTATCCAAGAATAAGTCTACTATCCAAATGTCACTCTCACTTTACTCAGTTTTATTATATTTATGGAACTACTTTCTGTATAAAGGAGGTATCTGTTATAGTTCTTCTCCTGGGTAGTATGTAGTTGCCATGATAGTATACCTTATTTTTTACTTCATTTAATTGCAACACTTTGAGCAGTTCTTAGATCACACACACACACACACACTCACACACACACACAAATTGCTGAACAAATGAAAGGCTGAATAAACAGTCACTTTAAGTTATTAATCGTATTTCAAATCAAAGTTTTGCTAGTTATACGGCTAGTTGTATGGCATGCATGCTAAGTTGTGTCTGACACTTTGCGACCCTATGGACTATAACCCACCAGGTTCCTGTGTCCTTGGGATTTTCCAGGCAGAATACTAGAGTAGGTTGCCACGCCCTCCTCCAGGGGATCTTCCTACCCAGAGATTCAACTCACATCTCTTGTGTCTCCTGCATTGGCAGGTAGGTTCTTCCCCCTAGCACAACCTGGGAATCCCCAGTTATATGGAGGGCTTGTGTGGTCAGTCGCTTGTCATGTCTGACTCTTTGCAACCCTATGGACTGAAACCCACCAGGCTCCTCTGTCCATAGGACCCTCCAGGAAGAATACTGGAGATTCTTACTGGAGATCAATATTCTTGATCCTCCTCAAGAATACTGGAGTAGCTTGCCATGCCCTTCTCCAAGGGATCTTCCCAATTCAGGGACTGAACCCTTGTCTCCAGTGTCTCCTGAATTGCAAGTGGATTCTTTACCCACCAAGCAACCTGGGAAGTTTGTTTTATGGTTTTGTTACTGGCTATTTTATCTTTGGTCAAATCACTTAGCTACCGTACTCCTTGGGTTCTTTACTTATTCAATGGGAAGATTCATTCATAGTATTGCTTTAGTACTACAATGAGATAATAAATGTGAAAATACCTGTCAAACTGTAATAAATAAATGAAAATCTAAGACCACTATTGTTATCTTGTTAAAGAAAAACTTACCATCCAGAACAGTTCCGAGGCAACTTGAACTTGATTAAGAAAATAGGTACTCTAATCACATATAAAATAATTATGTAATAAAGGTTAAGTTAAATGACTTCTGCTAATCAAATTTGCCTCACAATGAAGTCGAACATGTCCACTAAAAAAATACATACAATTTTAAAATATCAAGGCTAAAATCAAAATTGACAACTGGAAATAATGATATAATTGATATTTGCCATTCTTCTCATTATTTAAAACCATCATTTTTAAGAAATTCATTTTGCCAAATATGTTAATCCAAGCATATTCCTTAAAATGCATACCTCAAATATGTTGCATTCCCGAAATATCTCCTATTTGCTACTCAAAAGATTTTAACTTGGAAGAATTTTTTCTTGAATATACAATCTCTTTGTATACTTGAGACCTTAAGATGCACACACTAAAATTGAAGAGATTGTAGATGGTAAAACCCATATAATATACATATACATATTTATAATTATCAGTCAATCCATATTTTAAGCATGACAAATTTTAAAAACATAAAAATGGAATCTGTATTTAAGTCTCCAAAGATGTTTTATAAGAACCAACTTCATTAAATAAAAACACAAGGGTATTAACGTGAAGACCACATACAACTTTCATATATTAAAATTCACATTACATATGTCTGAAATTCAGATATAAATGCATGAAGTGAGCACAGCCTGCCTCTAAAGTTACCAGTAATTGTTAATTCCAGGAAAAGCAGTCTTATTTACTCAAATTAGTGCATTTGGGGGTTTTAATTGTCCATATTTGTACTTAAATTAACAGCAATCTGTGTGGATTTAACCATCATAAGTCAGTATTTTTATCTTCATTCAGCTGCTAAATCTAAGAAAATTGTTGCCTAACAACCACAGATCGATAACAGAGTAGACTGTTCCAACTATTTCTTGTTCTGTGGTCAGCCTTTCTGTTTCCTCCAATATCTAGTACCAGAGGCTGTGATATAGAACAGAAAGCATTCTGTGCCAACTGAGAGACTGATTCTGTGGTATGACCCTTCTCCTAAAACAGCCCATAAATTCCTATCGTCCTTTATCTGAGCCACCTAGTGTTAATTAGTTCAATATTTCCTGTGAGCTTACATTTCACAAGACACTGAATAGGATTCAAATTTGAATAAAATATTCTGCGTTAAATTGTTAATGATGATAAAGCTGTTGTGATGCATGTGCCCTGTTAAAGAAAATCTGTAAGAAATAGTTTAATAAGCTACAAAAATAAAGAAATAAATAAAAAGCACCAGAATTACAAAAAAGTAAAGATGAATTTTAAAGAGTAATATCATGTTAAGGTTTGACAGAAAACAGCAAAATTCTGTAAAGCAATTATCTTTCAATAAAAAATAATTTAAAAAATTAAAAAATAAAGAGGGTAAGAATACAACTGTCTCCACTAACCCTTCTCTTCTTTATTTCTTTTGTTTCTCCCATATTACCAATTCTACTTCTAATGGCAAAGCTAGAATAGAACATTACATGTTTTTTCTTGCCTAATCTTTATA
This sequence comes from Dama dama, assembly GCF_033118175.1. Lineage (NCBI taxonomy): Eukaryota > Metazoa > Chordata > Mammalia > Artiodactyla > Cervidae > Dama > Dama dama. The sequence continues at coordinate 50,112,788 of NC_083705.1, read as the reverse complement.
CTACTCCAGTGGGTATAAATAGTAGCAAGGCCATTTACTAATAACTAAATTCTCACTCATAACATTATTATGGTACTAATTTAAGATCACATTTCTGGTGTGAGGGTCAGAATTCAAACCCAGAACTATGTCATTCCAAAGCATGATCTTTTATCCACCTTGCTATAATTTTGTCCACACTTCACTGTGAAGAAAGACAGGAAACTGTTTTGCAGGATCAGAAGAAAGACATTTGACCCTGAGGCAACAAGATGTTTAAGAGACACTGAGTTGTGAGATTTCACAGTATCAATAAAAACAGACTATTTGAGTGAAACTGGAGTGTAAACCACTTGCGAAAAATAGTAAAAAATGAAACTGAAAAGACCAAGTCATAGAGCACTTTCCCAAGGAAATAGGATTTTATTTTTAAAAGTTGTGGAGTTATTATTTTTATTTAACAGTTAATAATATTATTTTAGTGGATTTCCCTAGTGACTCAGCTGGTAAAGAATCCGCCTGCAATGAGGGAGACCTGGGTTCGATCCCTGGATTGGGAAGATCCCCTGGAGTAGGAAATTGCTACTCCAGTATTCTGGCCTGGAGAATTCCACGGACTGTACAGCCCATGGGGTTGCAAAGTGTCGGACACGACTGAATGACTTTCACATATGCAATGTAACCAGGATACTTTAATGTGTGACATTTGAAATGTGTCAAATATGTGTCTAATAAATCATATTATGGGGACGTAGTAAAAGATCTATTAGAGGAACTTTAGGAATGTAGGAAGCAAGCAGGAAGAACACTAGAATCACCAGGTTGTGAGTAAGGAAAACGGGGCATATTGAATGGAAGATGAAGGCAAACATAGAGAAGATGCACTACGGACAATTATACTGAAAATTTGGAACACAGGCAAATAACCCAAATTGGAAAAATGGTCTAAACATATAAAAAGGATCAGTTCAGTTCACTCACTCAGTCGTGTCTGACTCTTTGCGACCCCAGGGACTGCAGCATGCCAGGCTTCCCTGTTCATCACCAACTCCCGGAGTTTACTAAAAATCATGGCCATTGAGTCGGTGATGCCATCCAACCACCTCATCCTCTGTCGTCCCCTTCTCCTCCCACCTTCAATCTTTCCCAGTATCAGAGTCTTTTCAAATGAATCAGTTCTTCCCATCAGGTGGCCAAAGTATTGGAGTTTCAGCTTCAGCATCAGTCCTTCTAATGAATATTCAGGACTGATCTCCTTTAGGATTGACTGGTTCAATCTTGCAGTCCAAGGGACTCTCAAGAGTCTTCTCCAACACCACAGTTCAAAAGCAGCAATATATAATAGCTAAAATCCCTTGAGAAAGTTGATAAAATGCAGAGAAAACTCTTAGTGTAGGATGAAGGAATCAATAGCACAAATAGGTGCCTTAGAAAAAATGTATAGTGGAGGGAATTACGAAAGGAAGAAACTGTAGAGAAGCTAAGCAGTGAAAAGTGCAGTAAAAGCACATTTAGGAATGTGCACATTCACAGAAACAGAGAAAAAATAGTATTACTATAACCTCTGTTCTCCAATGTCATGTGCAGTAGAAATAAAATTTAAAATGATATCCCAGATGTGGGCACTAGGTTTTTTTAAGAAGGAGGTCATCACTGACCTTCAGTATAGTTTTGCTTGGTGATAGGTAGGGTCTAAATCCAAAAAATAATGAGTTAAAGAGTTTAAAAGGAAGAACTGAATACAATGGGAGTATTTGAAGATATTTGGAAATATAGGAAAATATGAAACTGTAAGTTCTCTTTAGTGTGGACTCCAGATCAAAGGAAGATTTTTAAAAAAACTAATAGGTGCTGCTCAGATATTCTACAGTGTCCTGCAGCAAGTTAATTTGCACATATCGAGTATTCAGATATAAACAGTTAACAGAACTAAATATCTAGTTGGGAAAAAATGTGGACATAAACTATTCTTTTTAAATATTGAGGGCTTCACTGGTGGTCTGGTGGTTAAGAATTCACCTTGCAATCCAGGGAATACTGGTTCAATCACTGATTTGGAAAGATCCCACATGCCACTAGGCAGCTGAGACCCTGCACCACAAATCCTGAGCCCATGTGCCAAAACTACTGAAACTGCTGAAGCCCAGGAGCCCTATAGCATGTGCTCCACAAGAGACGCCACCACAATGAGAAGCCTGCATGTCACAACTACGGAGTAGCCCCTACTTGTTGCAACTAGAGAAAGCCTGAATGCAGCAACAAAGACCCAATGTAGCCAAAATTAATGAATAAATAATTTTTAAAAATTGAAATTATGAAAGAAATCATATTCTTGATGTAATGGAGAAAGCCAAGAGGAGGAACTCAAGGTAGGGTATCATGAATAAAATCACAGAAAATAAATCATTATATAACACTGAAAAAGGAGGAAAAAATAAAATGCTACTGCTAAGTCACTTCAGTGTCCGACTCTGTGTGACCCCATCCCTGGGATTCTCCAGGCAAGAACACTGGTTTGGGCTGCCATTTCCTTCGCCAATGCATAAAAAGTGAAAAGTGAAAGTGAAGTCGCTCAGTCATGTCCGACTCTTCGCGACCCCATGGACTGCAGCCTACCAGGCTCCTCCGTCCATGGGATTTTCCAGGCAAGAGTACGGGAGTGGGGTGCCAAAAATAAAATAGGAGATGCTAATAAATTGATGTATGCAAGGATCTGGCGAGTGCAGGGGTTAGGTGAGGTTGATGAATGACTTTTGGGGTGGGTTTTCATCTTTTTTTAATGCAATTAACACATTGATGCTGAGCATGAGACTGTTGGGTGGCCAGGAAGCAAAGGTTTAGAAGTTCTTGAGAAAGTTTGGGCATATATACAGGTCATGACATTCTAGCGCAATCCAACTGAAGGAGTCTTCACATAGCTTGGCCCTCTTTAGTTAGACTTGTAAAACTAGGGGAAGGAGAATACAAATGTGGGTAACACATGGGCTTCCCTGGTGGCACAGTGGTAAAGAATCTGCGTCCCACTGTAGGAGACATAAGAGATACACGTTTGATCCCTGTGTCAGGAAGATCCCTTGGAGAAGGAAATGGCAACCCACTTTAGTATTCTTGTCTGGAAAACTCCATGGACAGTGTAGCCTGATGGGCTACAATCCATTGCGTTGCAGAGAGTTGGACACAACTGAGCACACACACCACGTGGTAGACAAGTGATTGATATTAAGACTTTTCCTGCTTGTTTCTGCAAGTACAATGTGCATTCAAAGCACAACTTTTGTGCATTCAAAAGTTGCAGTTGGGGCATCCAGGAGGCTAGAGTGATGGAGAAGTCATCTGCATAACAGGGAATGGAGATGGAGATCTGCATAACTGCTCAGAATGGAGATGGAGATGGTATTTCTGGTTTTATTGCATATGGATTTCTTTTTTTTTTACTGATAAGTAATCTGAACTTTATTCATGAGGCTTGTTAAAGGATTATTCTGGAAAGAGTGATCAGTGCCTGTGAAGGAATGATCCCCCTAAAACAGAGGGAAGGTAGAGTCTTCAGATGCTCCAGGACATTGAGGTCTACAGGTCCTCACAGGGTTTGGGGAGATAACACTTATTCCCTAGCAATACCCCCAGGGATGTGGGAAAACATCCCCAAGTGTGATGGGAGGCACACCCACAGAAGTGGGTCTTAGGGAACAGAACACTTGGCAAGGGCAAAAAATCATATTTGAGGTTGACGAATCTTCCATCAGTGATGAGGAGAAACTGAAACTTAGAAATCCTGCCTCAAATTTTAGGTACCACACAGGTAAATGCCACAAATATATACTTCTCACCTGGGGAAAAAATGAAAATCAAACTCATTTCCTGCATAGCTATAAACTGCACTGAAAACTCTCTCAAAAGAGTATTTTTTATGTCTCCCTATTGGAGGTTATATATGTTAAACTTTGATGCATTATAATACATGATAACATCACTGAGAAACACAAAGTGATTTAAATTCATTAGCTTATTAATCCATGGAAGATGACTCTATGTTACAGAGGAAATTGATATTATTATTTTACTCCATGGAAAGCTGAAAGGCACTGCCTATCTAAAGCCATTTTTTAAAAAGCTAAACTCTGTAAATTGTAGGTGGTTTTATATTGTACCTGACATAGCTCAGAAAAGAAAAAGAATCAAAAGAGGCAGATTCATGCTTTCCAGGCATGCCCCAGGAATGGAGGATTCTCTTTTTATGTTAATCCACTCTCTTTGAGCCAAAAGCTGACAGTGCACAGACAACAAAGGGCCTGCTAGGTCTGCTGTCCAAAAATACTCACCACAATTTGTCAGGCTTCACATTAAACATGGCTTTTTACACATCACTGGCCTCTAAACATAAAAGATCCTGTTGGTTTCCCTAATTAAATACAGTGAGATCAAAGCTTCCCCAGTGTCTATCTGACTACATCATGGTATTCCAGGACTGAAAGCAAATGAGAAATCTAAGGAGAACATGCTAAAATTTCCAGAGAATGAATGAAGGAATGAATGAATAAATAAAGCAAGCAAGCAAACAAACAAGCAAAAAGCAAGACAGGGCAGTCTAAGAATGTTGTTATTTCCTTTGTGTTTTCCCTTAATCAGATCGTTGTTTTGACATCAGAGTTAGAAGAAACTGAAGTGCAAAACAGAGAGATGACAGACATCTCATTTTTGTAGCAAAGATGGTATTGCCCTATGATCCAAAAATACTACAATGAATACTTTTCTATGTGGAAAACCCCTGAAACAATGCATTTTAATAAGTCAATGACATTTCAGAGGAAGAACCATTAAACTAAAATATGGCTAGACTTCGATGACTAAAATCCTACTATAGACTCATGAATCCATCCATAGATTACTCACAATTGAGGTATTGTTCACAGGAAATTCCAGTGTCTAAGGGATGATCTAATTCTAATACTTTGGGAGTGAGTCAATATTGATTATTCTTATTAAGGGAACAATAAGTTGTAGATTTGGAAATGATCTTCTCTTTCAGGAGCACATTGCATTGGCTGAATTAAGAACTTGAAAAGAATTGTCAAAGTTTCAAGACACATATGGCAGGATACACTCACTACTTCTATTTCTCTCCAAACAGACATATTTATGAACAAAAAATAAAAAATAGTTTTGAAATTTTAAAAATAACTTTATTTAATAGGTATACCTAATATGGTATTTTATACATAATATGATTTTAAATATACTTGGAAAGCTATCATATGAGTTTTCCATGAAAACATCAACTAGACTAACCAATATTTTAAATGACAAGTAATTATCAATGAAGACTTACCAGGGAAAAACATAAATGCTTATATACTTTATTTAGCAACAAAACCTGCAGTCTTCAATATGTTCTTTATTAAAATGTAATAAAAGTCTCTCCTGAAAACCAGATGGTAGATGACATGATAAATTAAAGCCCTGCATAAGTGCAAATAAAAAAAAAACAACTTGCCACTGACATAAATGACACTTACAATATCACATATGCTTTTTTTCTAATGAATATAGGATGATCTAAGTATTGCAAAAGACCTTATTCCAGAAATGAAACAGCTAAAGGAGAAAAAAAACAAGGAGGCAGCAACTTACATTTCTATAGAAATTGAAAATTATGTCTATGACCTATACTCCAATTTGAAAAATAATATTTGAATAGTAGTGAAATATGGACACAAATAGAAAGAATACTAATTATTCTTAGAGTTTTCCTGACTCTTCTTTTATTCCTATTTGTCAGACATGAACTAAAAAAGAAATTCTGTGTCTAATATATTTAATACTTTCCTAAATACATTGACTCTGGTCAAATATGCTTCAAATTACTTTGTCAATACACATGTGATTATGCTACAGTTTTACTTACCAGCATTATTTACAGGTCCCAGTATGTGCTTATGAGGGCCTATGACGTTCTGGGTTACATAATTTGAGATATTTCTCCACCGCATACCAGCTGTGTGACTACGGGCATGTTACTGAAACACTCTACTCTTTTATTTATTTTTCTGTAACTGAAGATTTCACTAATAAGTAATATAAAATAGTTGGGAGGCTTAAACAGGGTGTTGTAAACAGCACTTAACATAGTACCTGGCGCACACACACTAAGCCCTCAGTAAACCATCAGTCATTATTATTACAGTTTACAGTTTTTAAATGCAGACAAAAATATAAATTAAATAATACTAAATGAAAGACATTTGCTGGCTCAATTCTAAGTATTGTTCCTTAAACTGTAGCATAACCTTTTTTGGCAGACGCTCTTCAACAGTTGCCATCCGTGACTGGCTGTGAAAATGCTAATGACTCTGCATACTGAACGGATCTCAGTTAACTTTGTAAGCAAAATGTTTAAAAATTTCAGGAATTGTTTCATGGTAGAAATGGCCAATAAACTGCTTATTGCTTTGCAAATATTGAACCTGGGAAAATAATGCTACATCTGCTAAAAACTTATGGAGAGTAGCTGGTGGCCTTTTACAGAGATAAATATGGAGGGAACAAACAAGACTAATAGTTAGACTTCAATAAATCTGGTCTTTAAGTACACAACTGACAAGCTGAAAATAGTGGTTAGATTCCGAAAAGAAAAAGAACTGAGGAATAAATTATATTCTTAGATACAATTTAGGTATAGAATACAATTTAGATTTAGAATTTAGTTATCTTGCCAATAGAGAGCCATGGAAATGAACATACTTAAACTGAAAATCCCAACTCATGTGTCAAGAGATTTCATGATAGTCTAGATCAAATATTCCCTTCATGGATCACAGCTTTGTTGTGGTGAAGGGGCTTGTATAACTCAATGAAGCTATAAACTATTCCCTGCGGGGCCACCCAAGATGGATAATCATAGTTGACAAAAAGTGGCCCATTGGAGAAAGGAATGGCAAACCACTCCAGTATTCTTTCCTCAAGAACCTCACAAACAGTATGAAAAGGCAGAAAAATATGACACTGGCAGATGAATCCCCTAGGTCATGCTTCTCCAACATGCTACTGAAAAAGCTTGAAGGGTGACTACTAATACTTCCAGAAAGAATGAAGAGGCTGGGTCAAACTGGAAATGACACCCAGCTGTGAATGTGCCTGGTGGTGAAAGTAAAGGCTGATGCTTTAAAGAACAATATTGCATAGGAATCTAGAATGTTAGGTCCATGAATCAAGGTAGGTTTGACGTGGTTAAGCAGGAGATGGCAAGTGAACATCAACATCTTAGGAATCAGTGAACTAAAATGGACAGGAATGGGTGAATTTAACTCAGATGGCCATTATATCTACTACTGTGGGTAAGAATCCCTTAGAAGAAATGGAGTAGCCCTCGTAGTCAACAAGAGTCCAATGTGCAGCACTTGGGTACAATCTCAAAAGCGACAAATGACCTTAGTTAGTATCCAAGGCAAATTATTCAGCATCACAGTAATCCAAGTCTATGCCCCGACCGCTAATAACAAAGAAGCTGAAATAAACAATTCTATGAAGACCTACAAGGTCTTTTAGAACTAAACCAACCCCTCCCCCCCAAAAAAAGTCCTTTACATCATAAGGGGTTGGAATGCAAAATTAGGAAGTCAAAAGGTATCTGCCCTATGATACCTTTTGTATCATAGTAACAGTCAAATTTGATCTTGGAGTACAAAATGAAGCAGGACAAAGGTTAATAGATTTTTGTCAAGAGAACACACTGGTCAGAGCAGACATCCTCTTGCAACAACACAAGAGACAACTCTATATGTGGACATCACCAGAAGCTCAATATGGAAATCAGATTGATTATATTCTTTGCACCTGGTGATGAAGAAGTTCTATCCAGCCAATAAAAACAAGACCTGAAGCTGAATATGGCTCAGATCATAAGCTCCGTATTGTAAAATTCATGCTTAAATTGAAGAAAGTAGGGTAAACCACTAGGCCACTCAGGTATGACCTAAATTAATTCCCTTAATATTATACAGAGGAGATGACAAATAAATTCAAGGGATTAGATCTGGTAGACAGAGTGCTTGAAGAACTATGGACAGAGGTTCATAACACTGCACAGGAGGCAGTGACCAAAACCAACCATAAAAAAAGAAATGCAAGAGGACAAAGTGGTTGTCTGAGGAGGATTTACAAATAGCTGAAAAGAAGAGACTTGAAAGACGAAAGGGAAAGATATATCCAACTGAATGCAGAGTTTCAGAGAACAGCAAGTAGAGATAAGAAAACCTTCTTAAGTGAACAATGCAAAGAAATAGAGGAAAACAATAGAATGGAAAGACTAGAAATCACTTCGAGAAAATTGGAAATATCAAGGAAATATTTCATGGAAGAGTGGGCACAATAAAAGACAGAAATGGTAGGAACTTAACAGATGAAAAAGAGTTTAGAAGTGACAAGAATACAAAGAACTATACAGAAAAAGTTTTAACAACACAGGTAACATGATAGTGGGTCATTCAACTAGAGCCAAATATCCTGGAGTGTGAAGTAAAGTTGGCCTTAAGAAGCTTTACTATGAACAAAGCTAGTGGAGGTGATGGATTTTCAGCTGAGCTATTTCAAATCCTAAAAGACGATGTTGTTAAAGTGGTGCATGCAACATGTCAACAAATTTGGAAAACTCAGCAGTGCCCACAGACTGGAAAAGGTCAGTTTTCATTCCAGTCCCAAAGAAGGGCAATGCCAAAGAATGATCAAATTACCATGCAATTGCACTCATTTCAGATACTAGCAAAACTATACTCAAAATCTTTCAAGTAGGCTCCAGCAATACATAAACAAAGAACTTTCAGAAGTTTAAGCTGGATTTAGAAAAGGCAAAAAAACAGAGGTCAAATTGCCAACATTCATTGGATCATATGATGCTGAAGCTAAACTTCCAATACTTTGGCTACCTGATGTGAAGAACTGACTCATTAGAAAAGACACTGATGCTGGGAAAGATTGAAAGCAGGAGGAGAAGGAGAAGACAGAGGATGAGATGGTTGGATGGCATCACCGACTCAATGGACATGAGTCTGAGCAAGCTCTGGGGGTTGGTGATGGACAGGAAAGCCTGGTGTGTTGCAGCCCATGGGGTTGCAGAGTCAGACATGACTGAGCAACTGAACTAACTGTTGGATCATAGTAAAAGCAAGAAAATTCCAGAAAACACCTACTTCTGCTTCATTGACTACACCAAAGCCTTTGACTGTGTGGATCTCAAAAAACTGTTGAAAATACTCAAAATGATGGGAATATCAGACCACCTTACCTGTTTCCTGAGAAACCTCTATGCCAGTCAAGAAGAAATGGTTTGAACCAGACATGAAACAAATGATGGGTTCCAAATTGGGAAAGGAGTATGACAAGGCTGTATAATGTCACCCTGCTTATTTAACTTATATGCAGTGTGCATCACGGAAAGTGCTGAGCAAGATGAGTCACAAGCTAGAATCAAGATTGCCAGGAGAAATATCAACAACCTCAGATATGCAGTCAATACCGCTCTAATGACAGAAAGTGAAGAGCAACAAAAGAGCCTCTTGATGAGGGTGAAATAAGAGAGTGAAAAAGCTGGCTAACAACTCAATATTCGAAAAACTAAGATCATGATATCTGGTACCATCACTTCATGGCAAATGGATGGGGAAAAATTTGAATCAGTGACAGATTTTATTTTCCTGGGCTCCGAAATCACTGCAGACTATGACTGCAGCTATGAAATTTTAAAAGACGCATGCTCCTTGGAAGGAAAACTATAACAAACGTAGAAAGTGAAAGTGAAAGCCGCTCAGTCGTGTCTGACTCTTTGCAACCCCATGGCCTATACAGTCTGTGGAATTCTCTAGGCCAGAATACTGCAGTGGGTAGCCTATCCCTTCTCCAGCAGATCTCCCCGATCCAGGAATCAAAGTGGGGTCCCCTGCATTGCAGGTGCATTCTTTACCAACTGAGCTATCAGGGAAGCCCAACCAGAGCATTGGACCAGGGACCTGAACCTTGGACCCTCAAATTAAAAGTCTGATGCTCTACTGGTTGAGCTATCTGGGTACAGCTCCGTGTAATCAAAGCTATGGTTTTTCCAGTAGTCATGTATGGAGGTGAGAGCTGGATCATAAAGAAGGCTGAGCACTGAAGAATTGATGCTTTCCAATTGTGGTGCTAGAGATGGTTCTTGAGAGTCCCTTGGACAGCAAGGATATCAAACCAGCCAATCCTAAAGGAAATCAACCCTGAATGTCCATTGGAAGGATTGATACTGAAGCAGAAGCTCCAATAATTTGGCCACCTAATGCGAAGAGCCAACTCACATTAAAAGAGCCAACTCACATTACTGGGAAAGACTAAAGCAAAAGAAGAGGGTGACAGAGAATGAGATGGTTAGATAGTATAGCCTACCCAATGGACATAAATTTGAGCAAACTCCAGGAGATAGTAAAGGACACGGAAGTCTGGTATGTTGCAGTCCATGCAGTCGCAAAGCGTTGGACATACTTTAGCAACTGAACAACAACAGATCAAATATAGATTCAATTAGTCATATCTCAGGGGTAGCACTTTTTTTTTTTAATCACTTAGGCTATATTTAACTTGTAGCTAGTTTGTTTTAGGGTTAAAACAGAATTTCCATGTCAATCAATACCCATTGACATAAATTAATAGTAGGAGAACCCTTAATCTGGACTAAGCAATAATGTGAATTTAAATGCAACACTTTTGCAAAATGATGTGTATTTACACTTTGTTGTTCAATAGCTCAGTCATGTCCGACACTCTGCAATCCAACAGACTGAAGCACGCCAGGCTTCCCTGTCCTTCGCCAACTCCTAGAGCTTGCTCAAACTCATGCCCATTGAGTTGGCCATGCCATCCAAACATCTCATCCTCTGTCATCCCCTTCTCCTGCCTTCTATCTGTCCCACGATCAGGATCATTTCCAGTGAGTCAGCTCTTTGCATCAGTTGGCCAAAGTATTTACACTTTAATTGGTATTTAATTAATTAGTCTGGAAATTAATGTTACATGGTGAATTTAGTAAATGGCTAAGAATTTTTCCTAGTTGAATCCCATTTATGTCTCATATTATGTTAAAGATACAAATGAAACTAATTTATACATTTGTATGGATGACATAGCTGCTAAGGTTCCAGTAGGAAACAGGTGGCCCTAAAGTATTTACGTGAAGTGAGTTTCAGAGGAGGGACTCTACACAGAGAACATGAAATTCAGGACACTTAGGAGAGACAATCACCCAGGGATTAGTAATAACAGGAACCCAGTGTCACTCTGAGTGAGTCAAGGAGAAGATGCACTGTTTAGGCAAGTGCAGCATAGCTAGATATGTGGAAGATGGATAGCAAATAGGAGCTGCAGGCATAGAGAAAGGGAGTCACTGTCAGAACAATAATTACCCACACAACTCTTTCCTCATAGCTTTCTTCTCCTTCAAGTGCCTCACAATGGCTGAACCCAACATAAAGTCAGAGGACAGGGAAACCTACAAGATTCAAACTCCCAGGGTACAGAACAGAGCAAAGAAGATCTGAGGTTGAATAAGGTATCTGGTGATGAGAAATGTGGGAAAATAGAAAATAAAAACCACAGATGAATAAAATGTGATTAGATTGCCAGCTTAAATTTTAAAGTGCCTGATTGTGATACTGCAAAAGAGATAAAACTTTTCTTTATGGTAACTGTTTTACTATATGCATGAAATTGCTTCATCCACCACATTTCAGTTTTAAGTATTTTTTAATTCATACAAATGCATGCAATAAAATGCAATTACAGCTCAATTAAAACTTCAGTGCAATTAAAGCACATTGAAAATAAATAGTACAAAACAAATCTTTGGTATTGTTTTTGCTTGCGTTTATTGGGATTTTGATGCTTTTCAGTTCCAATCTGTTACAAATATATGGAAAATAGATAAGTTTGCTATGTAGTCTACCCAATAAATAAATCATAATAAATCACCCTTAAGATTACTGCATTTAAATTGTACATAAAAACTTGGGATTTGAAATGACAAAAAGCAGGTTAAAAATAAACATTTGTACATTCAAGTTGAAGGGTATATGCACTGAAGTTTTGATAGCTATTGTTTTTTTGTTTTTTTTTAATGAAGACATTGAGGGAACTCAAGAACTCTCAAAATGTTCAAAGATGTTTTGGACGTTGAAATAGGTAAATGAATGTAAGAATAATGATACTGAATAAAAGATCTGCTTTCATTGTCAATCGAAATAACAAATGCTAAATGTGCACTTGTCTTCTAGGTTATACTGGGTTGGAATCAGGGCAGCTTATTAAGGAATAAACTATTTCCTTGATCCCTATTATATTAAAGAAGTCAAAGTATAAGGTTAAATGGTGTTAGCACACAAAGATATCTGCAATATTAGTTTCCATTTATAGTATGCTTATAATTTCTATGAGGAGATGAAACTTTAGGACATAACTCACAAACACACAATGGGATAATGTAAGAGTTGGATAAAGAATCAGAATTAAATGATTAATAGGAAATAATTTAAGAGGAAGTGGCATTTGCACTGAAACTCAACAGGTATATAACAGTGAGCTAGAAAGAGGAGGGCATTCAAATAATGGAAAACAGGTAAAGGAACTATGGACTGGTTCCAAATAGGGAAAAGAGTATGTCAAGGCTGTATATTATCACCCTGCTTATTTAACTTATATGCAGAGTACATTATGCAAAATGTCAGACTGGATGAAGCACAAGCTGGAATTAAGATTGCTGGGAGAAATATCTGTAACCTAAGATACGCAGGTTACACCACCCTTATGGCATAAAGCGAAGAAGAACTAAAGAGCCTCTTGATGAAAATGAAAGAGGAGAGTTATCTTTCTAAAATTGGGATTTTAAAGGAAAGTTGTATCTACTGTGTATAGATAACATGGTAAAAACAAATCTAATTGCGAGTAACCTTACAGTGACAATCATCTCAAAGGTGTAATCTGGAGTTTATCCCACAGGAAATGGGAAGCCATTGAAACTATTTCTATAGAGAAAGGGTCTATTGAAAGAGTTTTAGGATGAACTGAGACAGTTAGAGAAAAGAAGCAGCGAATAATACATTCCCAGAGGGATATGGAGGAACTAACAATAAAATTAATGGTAATAAAAAAAGTGGGGGGGGGATATCAGAAATATTTAGAAAAGATAAGGTAGACTTACTCTGTTTAGAAGCAGACAACAGTGAAGGATAGGGAGTTAAAGATGACTTCAAGACATCAAGCCGTGAGGATTAGAATAATGTCAGCCTTGGGAAAATCAGAATGCTCAGAAGGCCCTAAAGAAGGAGTTCGAACGTCCTTGGCTCAGATGCAGCTGCACCAGGAGCAGCCCTGGAGAGGAAAATTCTGTTTCTGAACTTTTTTCAGAAATCTGCAGACCGTGTGGTAACACCAGGGAAGTTTTTACCTATTGCATTCAGTAGTCCCAACCTGAAGCTCCCAGGCAGTCTTAGAGAGGTTTTAGCCTCAGATTAAGGAAGTGTTTCTTAGAATTATGTTCAAGCTTATATCATATTACACAATTATTTTGAGTGTGCTAAGATCCTAAAGGTTCTGAAAAACAGGACAGACATAGGGGTGACAGAGGTAGTGGGAAGGGAATAGAAGAGGATGGACATCTCACCTTTCTCCCAGCTGTTTACAAACTAGACCTGAGTTGAAGATTCAGATTTTCCCTTTCTATTTCATTAATATCGGAGCCATTTACAAAATTCTAACTTCTGGGAAAAATATGTTGATCTTCTTAAAGTGAGTTATAGCAAAATACTGAGTCTAATGGAAAAACTTTTGACATGGACATCAATTATGTGAACAAAAAAAGATTAAAAAAATATTTAAAATTTGTTTGTGTGACTTCATAGGAGAAGTACCTCTGAAAAATCACATAGGTAACATATATAACACAGAAGGAATCAAAGACATTAATTGACTAAAAAAAGGCATTACAGTGTAGTTTCAAATGCTGAATCAGGAACTTTTTTTTTTTCTTATAGTTGTTCTTATGGTGCTAATAATTTTTGTTGTAAACAGGGAAGGCATCGCATATCTATGGATATCTAACTCTCCTCACAGGACTGTTTTAAGGACAACATGGAAAAAGAATTGAACTGATTTGAAGACATAAAACCATATACAATCACGATCCTCTCTACAGAGAGAGTATTTATAGCTTTTCTAGTCACTGGATACTGGTGATATATTTAACAAAATTCAATCGGGTCCAGCGAGGAAATCAGAGCTCAAGCTTGACAGTTTGAAAGAGTACTTAAAATGCAGAAGTGGTTGCTAAAATCGTGAATGGGTGAAAGGCCAAAATGGTCTATATAAGGCAAATCAGAGATTATGATGTGTCTATCTGATAGTCACACTTTATGGGATTAGGGGTGTGAAAAGAAGAGTTGGTGTTACAGATCCTGGGATCTGGGACCATGAGATGGCTTCTTGCTTAGAAGGAGGGAGGATTATGAAAAGGGGCTTTTTATTGGAAGTCAGAACACCTGAGGAGATACAACCACTGCTGGGGATGCTGCCTGAAGCAGAAAAGTTGGGGAGAAATCTCCTGAATTCTTTATCCTTCCTGCCAGTGCCTCTTGTTGGTGGAGCCTACATAGAAGCTTGTTGACAAGGAAAGTGAAAGTGAAAGTCTCTCAGTCTTGTACCACTCTTTACAACCCCATGGAATACTCTGGGTCAGATACTGGAGTGGGTAGCCTTTTCCTTCTCCAGGGGATCTTCTCGACCCAGGGATCAAACCCAGGTTTCCCACACTGTGGGCAGATTCTTTACCAGCTGAGCCACAAAGGAAGCCCAAGAACACTGGAGTGGGTAGCCTGTCTCTTCTCCAGGGGATCTTCCTGACCCAGGAATCGAACCAGGGTCTCCCTCATTGTGGGTGGATTCTTTACCAACTGAACTATCAAGGAAGCTCAGACAAGGTAGATCACAGGCATAGGCTCACTACAAAACAGGGCAGACAGAGATGGCTGAGGATTGGACCTGAGAGCAAATTATCAGCAAAGGTAGGAAAAATAAAAAAAAACCTGAATTAAATTCTAAATAGAAATTATCTGGTCTAGTTAAGAAACAAAAGCCTAAAATCAGTAAAATTATACTAACTTGCCTTGTTTAAGTAGATTAAGGGCCTTGACCATGACCAAGCCTTGTCAATACAGCTTCCACACATATCTGAAACTCTTCTCTTTAGTTCAGGCAATAATTCTCTCTTATCTAGAAGAGTTTAATAATCTCCAACACCTCTAGCATATCATTCGCACTATTACTAGATGAGTGATGATGAGTGATGCTCTAATTAAAATCTCTACATTCACTTACCATTATGTTGACTGTAGGAAGATGACCAAAAGACTTAGCAAGTCATTTCACAGTGTCCAAAATTTAACCTTGTCTATTGCCATGAGCTGTCTTACAATGAGTGGACTCAAATTTACCAGCTGCCCCAAACTATTTACATTTCCAAAAAGTACCATCATATGTCTCACTAATAAGCCTATTCTTACAAGCTTCTTAATAAGCCTATTCTTACATTCTTACAATATTCCCATATTGGAATATCTCCTATCATCTTGCCCAAACTAGCTAACACATATTCATATTTTAATTCTTAGTTCATGTGTTAGATTATCTATGAAGTATTTCCTGAAACCATCTTGCTAAGCAAACATGATCACCACTGCTTTGTGGCACTACTGCCTCCTGTAATTCTGCAATAATAATTGTAATGGTAGTTGTAGGATGTCCCGTCTGATGTTAAAACTGAATTTTTAATTTGTTCTTTATTTTAGAGAGGCAGAAACTGAACAATTTTAAAAGGAAAGACTTTCAGATGATGGATAAAATCAACTTAGAGATTCTAGAGATCGCTTCCATCAGAAGAGTAATGTAGGATCACAGATTTAAGGGTAACCTCCGTGGATGATGAAAAAGTAATCCAGATTTCAAGGAAAGAGGATTGCCAGGGAGATAAGGAGGACATGACTACTGGGATTTACAGATGTTACAACATTATTAAATTCTGAAACAATACTCTTGGGGTAAGCTGGCATTCTGATACCTTTGAAAGAAAATCCGTACATCTGTACTGTAGTCTTGAAAAACCAGCCATGGTCACAGCAGAAGGTTGCAATGAGATGAATGACTTCCTCAGTGAAGAACTATTGAAACATTGGCTAAAAAATGTTAACCAGTGAGAAATGACTCTAAAACTGACACAATTATCTTCAGTTCATATGTAGAGGATGTCAATAGCTATGGCATCAAGAAGCAATGGCAGAAGTGGACAGTTCAGATTCTAATTGGCCCTCTGCTTGGTTACAGTTGCTGGAGTGACTCCCTGATTTCTAGGCTCTGTAAGGAGGAATTAGAGTAAGTGCAAGCGGAGTTACCAAGATACAGCCTACCAATAGGACCACTATAGATGTGAGCAACTAAATAGAAAATTAAATAAATATGTTCACAGTTTTTATGTTGAAGTTACTACTGCTAAAAAGTATACCATTAATTATTATTTAATTATGATGCATTGTTTACATGTCTACACCATTTTCTCAATTACAATTTTTTGAGAATAAGATATAGATTAGTGTCTCAAATGTCCTCCCATGTTTGGAAACTATTAGAGGATAAGTAAAATTGTTACTAAAAAAGAAACTGTCAGTAAGTAAATAAATCATTACACTGATCATATGAAGGCAAATTCAAAGAGGACAATTATACTAGCATTTCTTTTATGTATGTTGCTTTAAAAAAAGAGAAAAATCAAAGCAAAAGAATTATAAGCAGATTCAGTGACAAATTATAAGGTGAAAGAGTTGAATTACATAGTAGAATGTAGCAAACTATAGTTTTAGCTATTCTTACTCATGCTAAATATAGTTGATAACAATAATTATCTTCTCTAGGCTCCACAGTCAAGGTACATCACTCATTATCTGATTCATTCAGTTACTAATCAGTTCAGTTCAGTTCAGTTCAGTCGCTCAGTCATTTCCGACTCTGCAACCCCATGAACCTCAGCATGCCAGGCCTCCCTGTCCATCACAAACTCCCGGAGTTTACTCAAACCCACGTCCATTGAGTCGGTGATGCCATATAACTATCTCATCCTCTGTTGGCCCCTTCTCCTCCTGCCCTCAATCTTTCCCAGCATCAAGGTTTTTTCAAATGAGTCAGCTCTTCTCATCAGGTGGCCAAAGTACTGGAGTTTCAGCTTCAACATCAGTCCTTCCAATGAACACCCCGGACTGACTGATCTCCTTTAGGATGGACTGGCTGGATCTCCTTGCAGTCCAAGGGACTCTCAAGAGTCTTCTCCAACACCACAGTTCAAAAGCATCTTCTTCAGCGCTCAGCTTTCTTTATAGTCCAATTCTCACATCCATACATGACCACTGGAAAAACAATAGCCTTGACTAGACGGACCTTTGTTGAAAAAGGAATGTCTCTGCTCTAGTTTGGTCATAACTTTCCTTCTAAGGAGTAAGTGTCTTTTAATTTAATGGGTGCAATCACCATCTGGGGTGATTTTGGAGCCCAGAAAAATAAATTTAGCCACTGTTTCCACTATTTCCCCATCTATTTGCCATGAAGTGATGGGACCAGATGCCATGATCTTAGTTTTCTGAATGTTGAGCTTAAAGCCAACTTTTTCACTCTTCTTTCACTTTCATCAAGAGGCCCTTTAGTTCTTCTTCATTTTCTGCCATAAGGGTTGTGTCATCTGCTTATCTGAGGTTATTGATATTTCTCCCAGCAATCTGGATTCCAGCTTGTGCTCCCTCCAGCCAGAGTTCCTCGTGATGTACTCTGCATATAAGTTAAATAAGCAGGGTGACAATATACAGCCTTGACATACTCCTTTTCCTATTTGTAACCAGTCTGTTGTTCCATGTCCAGTTCTAACTGTTGCTTCCTGACCGGCATACAGTTTTCTCAAGAGGCAGGTCAGGTGGTCTGGTATTCCCATCTCTTTCAGAATTTTCCAGTTTATTGTGATCCACACAGTGAAAGTCTTTGGCATAGTCAGTAAAGCAGAAATAGATGTTTTTCTGTAACTCTCTTGCTTTTTCGATGATCCAGCGGATGTTTGCAATTTGATCTCTTGTTCCTCTGCCTTTTCTAAAACCAGCTTGAACATCTGGAAATTCACGGTTCACATATTGCTGAAGCCTGGCTTGGAGAATTTTGAGCATTTCTTTACTAGCGTGTGAGATGAGTGCAATTTTGTGGTAGTTCGAGCATTCTTTGGCATTGCCTGTCTTTGGGATTGGAATGAAAACTGACCTTTTCCAGTGCTGTGGCCACTGGTGAGTTTTCCAAATTTGCTGACATATTGAGTGCAGCACTTTCACAGCATCATCTGTTAGGATTTGAAATAGCTCACCTGGAATTCCATCACCTCCACTCACTTTGTTCGTAGTGATGCTTTCTAAGGCCCACTTGACTTCATAATCCAGGATGTCTGGCGCTAGGAGAGTGATCACACCATTGTGATTATCTGGGTCGTGAAGATATTTTTTGTACAGTCCTTCTGTGTATTCTTGCCACCTCTTAATATCTTCTGCTTCTGTTAGGTCCATAACATTTCTGTCCTTTATTGAGCCCATCTTTGCACGAAATGTTCCCTTGGTATCTCTAATTTTCTTGAAGAGATCACTAGTGTTTCCCATTCTATTGTCTTCCTCTATTTCTTTGCATTGATCACTGAGGAAGGCTTTCTTATCTCTCCTTGCTATTCTTTGGACCTCTGAATTCAAATGAGTATATCTTTCCTTTTCTCCTTTGCTTTTCACTTCTCTTCTTATCACAGCTATTTGTAAGGCCTCCTCAGACCGCCATTTTTCCTTTTGCATTTCTTTTTTCTAATAACACTTAATAAATGTGAGATTACTAAATTTATGTGTGGGAAATTTTTTAAAACTATTGTAATCTCTGGATATCTATGAACTTGCAACATCACCCCAGTTTTGCATGAATGAAGTCAAAGACTAAATAACAGATACCATAAAAGAAGAGATGAAGGATACTGTTAAGTTCCTTTAAACTATGATTTTGGTATCTTTAGGCAAGAATCCTCACCAAATTTTCTCAGTAACAAATTACTATTTATAAAAAGGATGAACAGTAATAAAAGGCAGAGAGGACCAAGTGATGATGAAAGGAAAAAGCTTGAAGAAAATCATCTCAAGAACATGACCTATTCTGAAGTCAGGGAACTGTACATACTTTCAATAGGAAAAAGGTCTGTTAATGAGGGAGTAAGAGATGAGTTAGAAAAAACAATGTGGGGACTTCCCTGTGGCTCAAATGGTAAAAGAATCTGCCTGCAATGCAGGAGACCTGGATTCGATCCCCTGGAGAAGGGAATGGGAACTCACTCCAGTATTCTTGCCTGGAGAATTCCATGGACAGAGGAGCCTGGCAAGCTACAATCCACGGGGTCACAAAGAGTCAGTACTGAGTGACTAACACACAGAGAAAAATCAATGCAACCCAAGTCACCAGAATAGCTTGTCTTTAGGCTTTAAATAAAAGTATTAGTGCAAATTTGAAAGGAAACTCGTCTTTTCCTCTGCATTTCTCTAGGGATTCAAAGAAAATTTATGTCTCTCGTGCTCACTTCTGATTCTAATTTTCTGCTTCTACTTACTTCTTAATTTCTACCAGTTCTATTCTTTTTTAAATTTTCCTTTTGGAGGACACATGCCAATCACTTACAAAAGAATGAAAATGCAGGAGGCTTTTATTGAAACATTAGAGTAACAGGTGGAATAAATTGTAGAGAGGCATAAGAAAGGTTTTAAATTAGATACCAGCAATCCCTGCTAGTAATAGTCAAAGCTTACTGAAACAAAATGAACCAAGAATTCAGTGGCTCAAGTAAAACAGAAGTTTATTTCATTTCCAAATACTAGTACAGAGATGAGTAGAATAAGACTAGTGTGGTAGTTCTATTATGTTCAAAAGATGGATTTTAGTGGCCATCATTTTCCAATCCATGGAAGGGGGAAAGAGAAAGCCCAGGCCAAGTGGGTGTCTTTTTTATACAGACAAACCATAAACTGAATACTTCTTGTCAAAACTCAGTTCTCCCATTAGTGTCTTGGTGGCATCCAGCTTCAAGAAAGGCTGGGAAATGTAGCTATTACTCTGGCAGCCAGGTGTCTAACTAAAATTTAGGAGATTCTATAATATCCCCAATAGAAGAGATACATTGGTCTCTCTTACACCCTGTTACATGAAAAATAACTAGTTTCTTGGTATTTTGCTAGGATTCTCCTGTCCTGCTATTTCCAAGATCTTCTCATTCTTCCTACTTCCCTCAATAAGTAAATATATGTTCTTACTGTCATGCAAAGCAATTTTCTTTATTTTCTCATTTTTGTCTTCTGAACAAGACCCTGAAGAGTTCTTATCACATAGCAAAAAAGTGTACTTTTGTATTTTTCTTAACAAAGTGTATATGCCCAAATGAATTATTCTGTTTCTCCCTTTGGAAGCAGAAATTCAGATGGTAAGTTCTACAGAGTAATTTCTTTTTCTCTGCTATCGCAGATAAGGAACCTAATGTGGAAGACTGGATGCAACTATAAGAAATCTGCACGTTAGGCAGTAGATTAAATGGAGTCCTTAAAAATTTCCATCAGTGGAGAGAATTTTCTACTTTAGAAGGAAAAAGAAGCCAGCATCCTATGCAGGTTGATTGTAATAGGAGGGGTAAAACCTGGATCCATTCAGAAACACATGTATGTTCATAGTTCTTTATCATATTAAATATATCTTTACCATTGCTTGAAAAATTCTCTTTCTCCAAATCAGTTTTAATTAGTTTTTCCTGGTCTAGAATTATTTCTTTTTGTGCCTCTACTGAAAAGTACCTCATGAATATAACCCCACACAATTATTTTATTGATTATTGAAAACAAGACATTCAGTTAATAAGCATTGTGCCTGGAAGTTTGCAAATTACCAGAGATAGAAAGATATACTCTCTAACCATAGAAAAGTTACAACATAGTGGGAAGATAGCTAAAGAGAAAATCATGACACAATATAGAAGATACCTTACTTCTGTATTATAGAAGTCAACATGGATGCTGTAAGCTCACCCTAAAGAGCACCTTTGAAAGAATCGGGAGATATTCTTAGAGGAGTTGCTATCTGTGTTTTGTCTGGGGTATAGAAAAGAAATTTCTCCAAAGAGATGCATACCTAGGCTAAAAAGAAGTTAGATATTAGTGACAGCATGAGATTGTGTTGATTTGTATTTGGTCAAGGGGACAAATTAAAAGATGCCTGTTCCTTGAAAGAAAAGCTATGACAATCTTAGACAGCATATTCAAAAGCAGAGACATGACTTTGCTGACAAAGGTCCATATGGTAAAGGTGGTTTTTCCCAGTAAGTCATATATGAATGTGAGAATTGAAGCATAAAGAAGACAGAATGCCAAAGAGTTGAGGCTTTTGAACTGTGGTGCTGGAGAAAACTCTTCAGAGTCCCTTGGACAACAAGGAGATCAAACCACTCAAATCATGAAGGATATCAACTCTGAATGTTCATTGGAAGGACTAATGCTGAGCCTGAAGCTCCAATACTTTGCCCACCTGATATGAAGAGTCAACTCATTGGAAAAGACCCTGATGCTGGGAAAGATTGAAAGCAGGAGGAAAATGGGGTGACAGAGGATGAGATGGTTGGATGGCATCACTGACTCAATGGACATGAGTGTGAACAAACTCCAAGAGACAGTGAAGGACAGGAAAGCCAGGTATGCTGCAGTTCATGGGGTCACAAAGAGTCAGACACAAATTAGCAAATGAACAACAGAGGGGACAATAAAGAACTATCGTGGTGATAGCTTTTAAGTTTTCCAAAATGCCCCAATAGAGAACTATTGATGGATTTTAAACAGTGAGTAAATTCAAAAAAATTTTATTTTAGAAAAATCAACTTGAGAGGTATACAATTCAGACAACCTAAAGGCACAGTGACAAATTAAAGCACTATTGTGTAGTGGGCTTGTGGTTGACTCCCCAAGATCCATATGGAGTAGCCATGGAGATTGGCTAACACTCTCAATCCATCACTAGATGCAACCACCATTAAAATTCCAATATATAAATATTTGTGGTATATTTTCATATGATTAACATATATACTTTTATAATATGTAATTTGACTATACTGACATAATTTTTAAATATAAATAAACAACAGAACTCAACTCTGAGAGTCACACAGCAGTCAGTATAAAAATTTTTAGAATTACATCAGGTTTAAAATCTCTACACAGAACTTCTCTATGGCTTTCCATCACTGAATAGAAACTTGTCTGCGATTTCAACAAAGCCCTCCTGATTTAAACAGAAGAGATTTTCTAATCTTAATTATTTTCACTTTCCACTCACTACTTGGATCAAGTCACTCTGGTGGCCATGACAGAGTAAACGCTGTTTTTCTCATGATTAACTATCCACTACCTAAAACAGCACCCAATGAGCACTCAACAAACATTTGTGGAATAAATTCTGAAAGTGTATATGCAGTACAAACCAGCTATATAAATAAAAATAGTGTTTTTCTGATGTCACATTTACTGGGGAAAATTTGGATCAAAAGTCCATAGACTGCTCACACTGAAGTAAGTTTTCTCTCACACTCTGAGCTACCAGCTTTCTCTGAACATCCTAGAGGGCCATATTGATGTCATCCCATCTTAAAGAAACACTGAAAGTATTAGTTGCTCAGTCATGCCTGACTCTTTGCAACCCAATGGACTGTAGTCTGCCAGGCTCCTCTGTGCATGGAATTCTCCAGACAAGAATACTGGAGTAGGTAACCATTCCTTTCTCCAGGGAATCTTCCAGACTCAGGGATTGAATCTGGGTCTTCTGCATTGCAGGCAGATTCTTTACCATCTGAGTCACCAGGGAAGCCCATCTTAACATTGTTTTAAAGTGCCAAGATAAGAAAGCAAGAAAAATTCTGGACAGGAATTGACAAGTCTGGAATGACATAAACATTTATTGCTTACAAAGAAACATCTTATCGTCATTTTCTGGTTTTTTGTTGTTGTTGTTGTTGTTGGGTTTTTTTTTTTTTGCTACATTTACAAGGATTCCTTTTTAGTGAAATAGTGAAAAGAGATATTATGCCATTACTGTCCTTAAACATCACTGTCATTTGAAATATCAAATTTTCTTGCTGGTTTCTAAGAATAAATGTTATATAAGTCATATTCCCAAGGAAGTACAATCAATTGGTCAGATTAAGCTTAATTGACAACGTTATCAAAGTATGTAATTCATGTGGTAAAGGCCAAAGTTGTGACTCAGACAGTAACTGATATAGCATGTCATGTGTTTGGACTTCTTTATTAGGTTTGATTAATGGAAGATGGAAAGGACAAGAACATGGAAGGGATGAGAGGAAAGGGAAATAATACTAAAGGTGTAGAAGCCAGCATGCATTAAAACAGTTTACCTGTAAAGAAATTGGCCAGCCTGGCTTAAAATTAGAAAATGTTAAATTAGTTAAAAAAAAAAAAAAAAGAAATTGAAATTGTTCAATTCTGACCCTGCTCAAGGTCAGAATATGAAGGGTCTTAAATCAGGTCAAGATAAAAATGAAATAATTTCTGAATGACTGACTTACCCAGATTGAAAGCTGCAAGGATTTCTGTCAGTGCCCCTCCCACTTTTTTTTATCATTTGTATTAACCTACTTGTTGTTGTTCATTCACTAAGTTGTATCTGACTCTTTGAGACCCCCATGGACTGCAGCACACCGGGCTTCCCTGTCCTTCACTATTTCCTGGAGTTTGCTCAAACTCATGTCCATTGAGTCAATGATGCCATCCAACCATCTCATCCTCTATCACCTCCTTCTCCTCCTGCCCTCAATCCTTCCTAGCATTAGGGTCTTTTCCAGTGAGTTGCCTCTTTGCATCAGGTGGCCAAAATATTGGGGCTTCAGGTTCAGCATCAGTCCTTCCAATGAACATTCAGGGTTGATTTCCTTCATGATTGAATGGTTTGATCTCCTTGCTGTCCAAGGGACTCTGAAGAACCTTCTTTAGCACCACAGTCTGAACTAACCTACTACTCAAATTATACTCAATCTACCCTAGAAAACTAAGGCAATGTATAAATAGCACATAAAATTTGGATTAACAAATCCAAATGTGGATTAACAAATCCAATGTGGATTAACATTTGTATAGAATACAAAAAAATGAAATGTTTGTAGCATTTTTTATGTTAAAAATTCATTTTGAGATTAGTACTCTGCTTTTTCTATTTTTCTGGAGAAGGGTGTGGGGGGTTTCACCAATGCTCTAGTGGGTAAAGAAACCACCTGCAATGCAGGAGACACAGGAGACATGAGTTCAATCCCTGGGTTGGGACGATCTCCTGGAGTAGGAAATGGAAACCCATTCCAGTATTCTTGCTTGAAAAATCCCATGGAGGAGGAGCCTGGAAGGCTACAGTTCATGGGGTTGCAAAAGAGTTGGATATGACTGAGCAACTAAGCGCATCACATAATGTTTAGAGATTGCAACTGAAATTGAACTTCTATGAGAATGTAGTGTTTTTATTGCATAAAGTATACTATCTAGGTTATATGTAAAATGCCATAAAGAAATCTATTCGTTATTAACTAGAAGAATTAAAAGTTCATGGTCAGAGTGGAATTTTAAAGCTCTCTGAAGTTTTAATTTTGGTGATGATTTTATATCCTAATCTTCCTTTAATATATTATAGTTAAAATTTTACAACATTACTCATATTAATGGATTTTCCCCCTTCCTTTCTTTCTCTCTTCATTCTTCCTTCTATCCCTCCCACAGTTTTCCTCTCTTCTTGTTAATTAGTTTTAACTGGAAGATAATTGCTTAAAAAGTGGTTTTAGTTTCTGCTGTACATAAATGAGTCGGCAATAAGTATAAGTATATCCTTCCTTCTTGAGCCTCCTCCCCACTCGGTCCATCCATCCCTCCAGGTCATCACAGAGCACTGAGCTCGATGAGCTTCCAGGGTGATACAGCAGCCTCCCACTAGATATCTATTTTATACATGGGAGTGTACACGCATCAATGTGACCATCTCAATTTGTCCTACCCTCTCCTTCCCCCAGTGTCTCCACAAGTCCATTTTCTGTCTGTTCCTCTATTCCTGTCCTGAAAATAGGTTCATAAGTACAATTTTTTAGATTCCATATATACCTGTTAATATATGATATATTTTTTTCTCTTTCTGACTTGCTTCAATCTATATGACAGACTCTGGGTTCATCCACCTCACTACTTACTCAATTTCAGCCTCTCCTTCTTCTTCTCTATCTTTCTTCCCACCCTCTCCCCCATCTCTCTCTCTCTCTCTCTTCTTCCCTCCCTCTTTCTTTCTCTTTCTTTCCTTCAAATAAGAGAAGTATAACTTTGCAACCACCTTGCTTTCCACAGTGCCCTGAGAATTTGTTGAGGCACTTAGATTATTTTTCACACATATTCAAATTCAATTTGATGGTAGTTGAACACTGAAATTCCTGTATTTAAAAACTATTTTGGCCTCTAAAGCTTTATTTTTTGCATCCACCATCAAATAAATCTCTGTAACATTTATAACAATTAACATATCCCCTGAATAACATGTTTAATCATCCCAAATAGTATTAGTACATCAGTCAATTTTCTCTTGTAATCATCAGTGAAGTTATTTTTATGTAAATTTAAAATCTTTAGCTTTACTTTTTATTTCATATACTCCTATTTTTCACATTTTCAATATGCTTTTAAGATTTTTATAGATAATATCCACAAGTAGAAAACAGCTCAGTAGAAGCAATACCATGTAGGATGTCTCTCTCTGACCTTCCCATTGAAGCACTTGAGTCTCTGAGATTAGTACTTCAGTAACAGTGTGTTCACAAGTTGTTATTTGGTCATGGATGTTTCTATCGTACTAGATTAATCTACAGAGGTTAGGACCTGCACTGGTTAAAATCCTTGAAAAAAATGATAGAAAAAAAAATTATTTTTCTACAAAGACATCTCAAAGTAAACAAATCTGAAATAAAATCCTGAAATATTCAGCATGGCAAGTGAACTCTTTGAAGCACACAAGATATCAGAGAGACACTGCCTTAGCCTATTTCAGCAACAAGAATGTGATGTTCAAGTAATACGCTGTTTTTACTCTCTGAGAAGCTATTTATATGTAAAATTAAACCATAGACAATCTTATTAAGTGGCATATACATAACACCACACACTTACTACAGTGGCTACATTCTGAAAATACCAAACACCAGCAAGGATGTAGAGCAAGAGGAATTCATAGCCAGTGCTGCCGCTGCTGCTGCTGCTAAGTCGCTCCAGTGGTATCCGACTTTTTACGACCCCGTAGACAGCAGCCCACCAGGCTCCTCTGTCCCTGGGATTCTCCAGACAGTGCTGGTAGGAGTGAATATTTGTACAATTTTGGAAAACTGGCATTACCTTCTAACATTAAACAAAAACGCATAATCTAAGGCCAAAAATTTCACATAGATATGCAGAAATTCATATTCTGTGAAACAAAAG
Organism: Dama dama; assembly: GCF_033118175.1. NCBI lineage: Eukaryota > Metazoa > Chordata > Mammalia > Artiodactyla > Cervidae > Dama > Dama dama. Next base: position 50,086,164 of record NC_083705.1, on the reverse strand, counting down.
GCATGTACCATAATATTTATAGAAACATCCACAAGAGACAAAAACAGGAAACACCCACACATTTGCTAACAGCAAAATGGATAAATTAATTGTAGTGTATTTACACAGTGGAATACCCCATAACAGAAAATGATCAAAGTATTACAACATAAAGCAATGTAGATCAATCTCCCAAGTGTCTTGTTGAGCAAAAGAAAAGAAAATGAAAAAAACATATAAAAAGAATATGTACCATATGATTCCAAGAAAAAAAATAAAGCATGACATTAAGTCAGGGCTTTGATCATTGGATTGGAGATGGGGATGGGGATTCAAAGAGCATGAGGGGGACACCTGGGGTGCAGGAAATGTTCTCTTTTTGTGCTAGATGGTGATTTCTAAGGCAGATTTACTTTGTGATAATTCATCAAGCTGTGTACACATTTGATTTGTTTATAAGTAGATGTTTTCAATATGCACCTTATACTCTGATAAAAAGCTTATTAAACATTCATTCATGAATAATATTTAGACAATATTATGATTTGTATGTTAGTGAAAAATTGCTGTGACTAGTAGATCAACATCTGTGTACACTTGAGGAAAGTTTTTATCATCATTTAAAAATATTTGGTGTGCACACTCAAACATATTCAACATTCACATGAGCAGGAAATCTCAACTAAGAAAGCTCAATATGCACTTATAAACCAATAACAATAGAAGGTATGGATTTATATAATAGCCATGATCTTAAAATAGAAAATAAAAAGATAGTTCTATCTGAATTTTTGTCAATGCTTAGAAAGGTTTTAGCAGAGAAAAAGCTTGCAGTCTTTTGTTACTACTTACTTATGCAAAAAAAAAAAAAAGAAAGAAAGAAAGAAAGAAACCCTGTCATTGTCAGTGACCATAAGAAAGGGAAGGTAATCATAAAAAAATGATCAATAGTAGTAACGTGTTTTATCATTCCAAACATCTTATTCACTTGTTTATCCTGGAAGCACTGCAGCCATGCTACAATTCCATGATTATCTTAGAGACTTGTAAGCTGAGAAGCTGCTTGGCATTTTGGCCATCACCTGATAGTGGAAGCAGTTCAAAGAACCCTCTCAAAGTATTTCTCCTTGGAGTAGGTGAAGGTCAATAGGGTTTGCCAAAGGATCATTTCAGGGTTAATAAAGGTGAGTAGCATGTTTACATGTCTATTTTAAAGAATAAAATTCAGGAACACCAAATGGAAGAGATCCATGGGGTGAGATATTGGGGGCTGGGAGACACAGCACTCCCAAGCCCTATTTGGAAGTGCCACTCTCCAAGCATTTCAATGTGCTCACCAACACGAAATTTGATGTAACTATATTTTAACATTGAGGGAAAAAAAAAGAAAAGCAAAATAAAACCCTTATAACCTTATATAACAAAAGTAATTTTTGCAGGTGGAAGTTCAATATTCTAATTGGAAAAAATCAGAATTATTTCAAAAATGAAATACTTCAATATAACATATTTTCCAGAATTTGATAATTTCTTTTATAACTATGTAACATAAGGAAATTTTATATATATATATATGACTCTTGGACAACACTGGTATGGATTGCACGGGTCCACTTATACATGGATTTTTTTTTTTTCAATAAATATGTACTACAGTACTACATGACCTTCAGTTGGTTGAATCCACCGTTGCAGAACCAGACATTTGGAGGCCCAACTGTAAAGTTATATGCAGATTTTCAGCTTTTCAGTGGTCAGTGTCCCTGATCCCTGGGTTGTACAAGGGTCAATGGTGGGGGTTTTAATTTTTTTTTGTCAAGCTCAATGCGGAGCTGGCAGATCTCTTCCAGTTTATCATATGAGTCCTATAATTTTTATAAAGCATGTCAGTTCAGTTCAGTTCAGTTGCTCAGTCATGTCCGGCTCTTTGCAACCCCATGAAATGCAGCACACCATGCCTCCCTGTCAATCACCAACCCACAGAGTCTACACAAACCCATGTCCATTGAGCTGGTGATGCCATCCAGCCATCTTATCCTCTGTCAGCCCCTTCTCCTCCTGCCCTCAATCTTTCCCAGCATCAGGGTCTTTTCAAATGAGTCAGCTCTTCGCATCAGGTGGCCAAAGTATTGGAGTTTCAGCTTCAACATCTGTCCTTCCAATGAACACCCAGGATTGATCTCCCTTAGGATCGACTGGTTGGATCTCCTTGCAGTCCAAGAGACCCTCAAGAGTCTTCTCCAACACCACAGTTCAAAAGCATCAATTCTTTAGAAAGTGCTCAACTTTCTTTATAGTCCAACTCTCACATCCATACATGACTACTGGGAAAACCATAGCCTTGACTAGATGGACCTTTGTTGACAAAGTAATGTCTCTGCTTTTTAATATGCTGTCTAGGTTGGTCATAAAGCATGTCAGAATGTGAAATTTTTGCAAAGCACTGTTGTAGAGGATTTAGGTATAATTCTCTTTGTGTGTGCATGTTAAGTCTCTGAGTAGTGTCCTACTCTGAGTAGTGACCCCATGGATTGTAGCCTGCCAGGTTCCTCTGTCCATGGGATTCTCCAGGCAAGAATACTGGAGTAGGTTGCCATGACCTCCTCCAGGGAATCTTCCCGTCCCAGGGGTCAAACCCGCATCTCATGCAGCTCCTGTAATACAGGTGGATTCTTCACCACTGAGCCACCTGGGAACCCCATAATTCCCTTCACACATGTGTAAACATTTGAAACCCTTGAAAGATTTTGCATGAGTTTTTCTTGCTAGATCATTTTGAATTTTGTTATTTCCATAATTTTCCTAAATTCTCCATCTCAAAATTATCTTTATTTAAAACTCTAGGAAAGCAGGATTTTTGTATTGTTTTTCACTACTTTACCCCATTTCCTATAATATGTCATTAAAACATGAATTGGTTGAATATACTGTCAAGTGAAGGCTTCCCTGGTGGCTCAGCCATAAAGAACTTGCCTGCCAATGCAGGAGACCCAGGTTTGATTTCTGGGTGCAGAAGATCCCCTGGAGGAGGACATGGCAACCCACTCCAGTATTCCTGCCTGGGGAATTTTATGCACAGAGGAGCCTGGTGGGCTACATTTCATGGAGTTGCAAAGAGTTGGATATAACTGAAGAGACTGGGCACACACACATGCACACAGTCTAATGAATGTAAAAATAATGTGCTTGATTTGACTACAGTTTTCTCAAGGTACTAGTTTTAGAAACATTTCAGAGAATAAATGAATATTAGACAATCCCTCCATGTCAACCATAGACAAGAATCAGGCATGCTATTTTAATATTTCTGATAATTCAATGAAGATATTTTTTCATTCCTAAGTAAACCAAAGTGAGCCTTGACAGGTTTCCATGAACCTTACCAATCTTCTATTTCCTTGTTTTGTCCCTCATACTTTCAACATTGACATTATTTTCCACTTGCTTCCCTTTCTAGTAATTTTTTAACAAAACTTCTTTTCTAAGTTCTTTCAAATCCAAGAGTTAATTGAATCCTGAAGACTACAGCATTGTTGTAAGGGTTTAAAATTAAAAGAACTTTATTCATCATGCTTATGTTTGCAGATACAAACTGGAGAAAATGCATGAATGCAGGTGAGCAATCTAAATACACAAAAAGTAGATTATTTTCTTCCTCTAGTTGTTTCAGCACACAAAATATCTGCTAGTATCAAGATTTATACCCTTTTCAGAAGGCTGATAGAATTAGTCATTGCTTTTCAGAAGTAATTATCAAGGACAGCTAAAATCCAGCCTCTTGCATCTTCGATCATGCCCAAAGCCTAAATCTCATGAAAGCTCTTTAAGTCAGAACGGGAAGCTTATGAGAATTTTCCTAACCAAAAGAAAAAAGTCTTAGCCTGAGGAAGATAAACAAAATGATTTTTTGCAGGCAGTCTGAAAAATATGCTTCACGCAATTATGATATGTACAGATATTTCAAAGATTCCAATTTACAGTCTTCAAACTTAACTTTAGAAAGTTTTTATAATTTATTATCAGTTTAAACTAAATTAATTTGAACTACTAGTTTTAAAAATAGATATTTTCTTATCTTTTATATACATCCAGCCTATTCTACCCTCAGTGACCTCAGATAAAGTATTCTTTCCATTAAATGAAACTTGGTTTAAAAAAAAAGCTATTTTAAAATCTAAGTTAGATGAATAAAAGTAAACTTCATCCTGCCATTTTTACTATTGAAACTTAGAGCTACAGAGGGTTGCTCAGGAATATTCTGCTTTTAGAGAGTTTAATCAAGTTTGGAGGCCTGTGCGGAAGTTGACATCATAGAGTGGTGTAACGAATCCCCTTCTGGATGGGTGGTTGCACATGAAACATCTTTGGAAAAGTAAACTTTGTTTTATTCCTAAGTGGGGAGTGTCTCTGATTTGCTTAGAAGAAACCATGAATCTTGAACTCACTTGTAAAAGATACAGGTTTTTATTTTATATGATGAATGCTATACTGCTGTAATCTATGCATTAGCAAACATTTTTTAATTGACAGTCATCTGGATACGGGGGGGAAGGGAAGGGTGGGACAAATTGAGAGAGTAGCATTGACATGTATACACTACCATGTGTAAAATAGATGGTTACTGGGAAGGTGTTCTACAGCACAGGGGGCCCAAATCTGTGCTGTGATGACCTGTAGGGTGGGATGGAGGAAGTGGGAGGGAGGCTGAAGAGGAAGAGTTTATAGTTACATATATAACTGATTGACTTTGTTGTGCAGCAGAAACTAACACAACATTGTAAATCAATGATACTCCGATTAAAAGGGTTAACTTTAAAACGTTAGCCAACTTTTAGATTCATGTCAATGTATGGCAAAAACCACTACAATATTGTAAAGTAATTAGCCTCCAACTAATAAAAATAAATGGTAAAAATAAAATAAAATAAAATATTAGCCAACTTTTAAAAAGCACTTTGAAGATTGCGTCTTTTTAGCTTTCATGTTCAGCGTCCATCTCTTCCTAGTTCTGTTTGTGGTCCAAATTTTCAAATGATATACTTAGAGTGGACCATATCAAATAGATTCTTCATATCATTCCAAGTCATTTTAATACAAACTTTCTTCTATAAAAAGATTATTTTAACTTTTGGGGAGAGGTTTTAGTGAGGATATTTATACACAAGCCATATTTTATATAATGATATCATAAGTGTAAAAATGGATCATATCACTTAGTTTTTCAATCATCAGGCAATGTATAAAGAATAAGAAAATAGCAAGGACCCATTTTTGTTTAAAAGAGATTCACTACAAATTTCTCACTGTCAGAAAATATTTTACAACTTGCTAACTCAAATCCATCATGTTTAATACTAAGCTTAGTTTCTCTTGTTCTGTCTTCAATATAATAAAAATATTGATTACCATACTTTCAAAAAGCCCTTCCGATATTCAAAGAATTATTAAAGCATTCCTTCTTCAAAAGTTAAATTTCTAGTTTTTTATTGTTCTATACTTTATTCAACTCATCCCTTTCCTTGGAACACGTTCCTATTTTATATTCCCCACTTTCTAGCTGACAAAAATTCATAATAGTATAACCATGAGAAATTTTCTGACTTAAGACTATTAATAAATTCAAAAATCATTGATAAAAGGTATATAGTATTTCACTGCATTGTATTTAATTAATAAGAAATGCTGATGGCATTTCCTTTCAGCAGATGTTTCTTTTAATCCTTGCCAAATTTTCTAAACACAGTTGAATTTTTTAACTTTTCCTTATAGTGTTTAAACAGTAGCTAATCTTACAGTTATTAACAGCAATAAAATTGTGTTATGTAAAGGAATATGTATTCTCAAAACTATTTTTGATAACTTTTCCTCTCTTGGGTAATATCCTTTTTTTAAATCTTAAAATCTATATTCATTCACAGGTAATTTTTAGGCAAGGATACTTTGTATACACCCTCCCAGTTCACCAAAGTAGAGTATTTTAACACTCTCTAACATTTTGTACCTTTAGATTTGAAATTTTCTGACAATAGGGCATTGTTAGTATTTTTGTTTCTGGATATTTCTCCTGTAATTTAAGTCACATGGTTGGTAGAGCTTAAAAAAGCATTTTCTTCCTAAATATAGAGGATTCAAACAGAGGTAAATATCGGGGTGGCCAAATTCTGTTGGGTTGGCCAAGAGATAGTACAGAAAAACCTGAACGAATTTTTGGCCAACTCAATAGAACACCATGCTTTTAAACTATTTTTCATCCGTAAGAAAAGAAAGTGAAGTTGCTCAGTCATTTCTGACTCTGCGACCCCATGGACTGTAGCCTACCAGGCAGCTCTGTCAATGGGATTTTCCAGGCAAGAGTACTGGAGTGGATTGTCATTTCCTTCTCCAGGGGATCTTCCCAACCCAGGGATTGAACCCAGGTCTCCCGCATTGTAGGCAGACACTTTACTGTCTAAACTACCAGGGAAGTCCTTTTTTCATCCATGGTATGCAGTTATATAAAATATAACATTTAAAGTAGTTATTCAATTATCACATAATTAAGAACAACATTTAAAATCAATCAGAACAAATATTTTATTGTTGTTTGCTAGAGCTAAAGAAAATTATATATGAATATATGAACACACACATATATGTGTGTGTATGTGTGTGTGTATATATATATATATATATATAAAGAGAGAGAGAGAGAGACTATTAGTTTCTCATATTTAATGTCCTCTTCTTCCTCAGTTAACAGACCCAAAGGTATTTCAGTATTGCAATATACTTACTTTAAATTTGACATTCTGTGGTCTTTATTAATGCTAAATGTGCAGTGTCCAAAAACTTTTAGAACAATTTGTCAGGTAAAGAGTAGTCAATTGGGACACACTTTTAGGCCCTTTCTTTCTGTTGCCTGAAATAAGATGGAATATCCACTTTGGACATAAAACAACCTAGAACATGGAAACCAATGCTATGGAAGAAAGAGCTGAAGAATGTAAGGTGCCTATGTTTCTGATTACCATTGAGTCACTCACTCTGTCTTGGTTTATGTGAAAGAAAACACAACCTTATGTTGAAGACATTTATTAAGAGTCAGGAAATACAATAAAAAGATCAGGTAACAAAACTGAAGGCCTTATTCCTTAGTTAAAATTATGAGGCACAGTGGACACTGTGGAGACTTGCTTGGATTCCGCCTCAACACTGAAGAACACATAACCCTCTGGTAGTCATCAGCTGCTGCCAAACTCCAAGAACTGCCCTTTGCAAGAAAGAGTCATCTTGCCTTGGGTCACATGTTTTTCTAGGGAGTAACTTGTATTCAGTGACTGGTTAATGCAGGTATAAGTCAATGCCTCAATGCTTCAACTAAATAAACTCAATGCCACTGCCACTTGAGAACTCTCAGTGGTGTCTTCCAGGGCTTCTGTCAAGCTTTCGTGACAACCTAGTCTTCTCCTCTGCCATCCATTCTTCCTTCTCGTCTATGACAGGCTATGGTTGTCAGAGAATCCCCTAATAAACTTGCTACTCAAAATCTCCATCTCAGAATCTGCTTACTAGAAAACCCAATCTCCAGCAGTATAGCAGAAGGGTTAAAGATTGTGTTGTAATATAGAGAATCTGGTTGCAATGGTGAGATGCGCATTAGCATTAACCAAACAAGTTTCCTGTCTCTCGTAAATATACATAGTATTTGGAGTTTGATATAAGAATAAAACAAAAATATGAAGAGTTAAAAGCAGGGTTTCAGATGTAGAGGACAAAGTAGTGGCTACCAGTGGGGAGGGGTGAGATAAGCATATGGGATTAAGAGACACAAACTATGATGTAAAATGAATAAGGAACAAGGATATGTCACCCAGCACAAGGAAATATAAGCTATTATTTTGTAACAACTTTAAATGAAGTATAAATTATGAAAATACTGAATCTCTATAGTGTACACCTGAAATTAATAAAGTGTTTTAAGTCAGCCATAGATCAATAAGGGGCTTCCTGGCTGGCTCAGTGGTAGAGAACCCACCTCCAATGCAGGAGACTCGGGACGATCCTCTGGAGAAGGAAATAGCAAAACACTCCATTATTCTTGCCTGGGAGAACCCATGGACAGAGGAGTCTGGCCAGATAGAGTCCATGGGGTCACAAATGAGTCAGACACAACTTAGCAGATAAACAACAATGTACATCAAATATAAAATTTAAGTATAAAATAAAAGTAACGCTTCACTTTCCATTTATTATCTTACATTTTCCTGAATATTATATATCACGTGTACATAAAATTTTATTTAAAAATTAACAACAGAAGTCAATGAAATTCAATAAATTTTTTGAGCATGTGTTAAGATTAATGCACATCACTATGCACTGGGGAAAAACATGACATTTAAAACAAGTCCTTGGAGAGTTCATGACTGGATAAATGAAGTTGGTATATAAATAATCTTCAAAATGATATTTGCAAACTTGTTATCAGTATCTCTAGAAAAAATAAACAGAAAAACAAGTTATTTCAACAAAGTCTATGGTCCCTTTTTTTCTTCTGAAATTATATACATATTAGCAGAACATTTGAACAGCCATAATAAAGACTGCATTTTCCAGCCATCTCGGCAGGTATATCTGTTTCCATGAGGTTTTCCACAATGATGTGTGCACAGAAGTATAGCGTGGCAGTCTCTAGTGTCTTCATTGACATGATGGCACATGGCTTTCTGTAGCTACCCTTCCTACTAGCTAGAATGTGACCAATATTGCTGTTGCTTAGTCACTAAGTCTTGTCCAACTCTTTGTGACCCCATGGACTTAGGCCCACCAGGCTCCTCTGTACATGGGATTTCCAAGCAAGAATACTAGCTTAGGTTGCCGTTTCCTTCTCCAGAAGATACTCATAATAGTGCTTCAAAAATAGAAGGACTTGAGATCTCTGGCACATGAAGGACCAAAATAGCCCTAGACCTCTATTTCAGTTTTTTATATTGGGAATTTTATATTAGCAGTTATAAAGGACATGAACATGGCACATCTTATGCATAAATTATTTTCTTTACAAGCATATGAAAGTGTTCTCAAATATGAGAGCGTATATTCAATTCCTTTAGTAGTAGTAGTGTTAGTTGCTCAGTTGTGTCTGACTCTTTGTGACTCCACAGACTGTAACCTGTCAGGGTTCTCTGTCCATGGGATTTCCCAGGCAAGAATAGTGACATGAGTTGCCATTCCCTTCTCCAGGGGATCTTCCCAACCTGGGGGTCGAACCCAGGTCTCCTGCATTGCAGGCAGATTCTTTACCATATGAGTTACAGGGTAGCCCCTATTCAATTCCTTCTGTTAGCACCAAAGGCTCATTTCTCTTTATTTTTAGTGTTGTGTTAATGTACCAACCGTACAGGTCACATTATTGCATCTTTCTATACTCAACCAGGCACCCCCAAGGGTGAAGTTTGCTCTTCAAGTCAACTGGGATGGTAACATTTACCCCTACTATTCTTGCCTCAAACTGCTACTTTTTTTTTTAAGTAATATTCTGTGGATAAAGATGTGGTACTTACACAGAATGGAATATTACTCAGCCATAAGAAAGAAAGAAAGAATGTCATTTGCAATGACATGGATGGATCTAGAGGTTATCATACGGAGAGAAGTGAGGTCAGAGAGATAAAGACAAACATCATATGATACTGCTTATATGTGGAAGCTAAAAAATCATACAAAAGAACTTATCTACAAAACAGAAATAGAGTTACAGATGTAGAAAACAATCTTATGGTTAATGCAGGAGAAAAGGAGGAGAGATAAATTGGGATATTGGGATTTAAATATATACATTACTATATATATAACTGATAACTAATAAGAACATACTATATAGCACAGGGAACTCTACTCAATACTCTGTAAGAACCTATATGGGAAAAAGAGAGTATATATGTGATTATATAACTGAATCACTTTGCAGGACATCTGAAACTAACACAACATTGTAAATAAACTACATGCTAATAAAAAATGAAAAGTAAAACATTTTTTAAAAGTAATATTCTTAAAATTAATGCTACAATAAGTACAATTTGCAATAAGACAGCCTGCAACAATATTCCCTGAAAAAACTACTTGGTGAGGGCCTCCTGAACATAGCAATCAGAGATGTGCTTTGCATTCAATTGTATTGTGACAATGAAATAATGCAAAAAAATACATGACACATAAATGAATAAAAATTTAAAACTTTATTTAAAAACATTTCCCCAAAATTTATTAATTCACTCAATAGGTAAGTATTCAGTGCCTATGATGAGAAAGGCACTCATTTACTATTACATCAAATGGCTCATAAATCTTGTCTTGATATTACTAAGCTCTGGGGGAAGTGGAATTTGCAAGGGGTGTTCATATTTCTTAAGTACATAAATAGTATTTTTTTCCATCTAAAGGAAAAATGTTTACAACTGAAAACAGTATTTCTAGCTATTATTAGGAAATGATGCTTACTCATGCAGACAATTGAAATTCAAGAATTGACAGAGTTTAATGTTGTAGTCCTTGTGGTGTATTTCCACTCGAAGACAAGTGCAAACAGCACTGCAATATTAAAGGGCTTGTCTTCCCTGGATGTCAATGAACATTTCTCTGATAGACATTGTAGTTATGATTTGATATACATCTGTGTCTGGTGCCACTTAATCAAGTTAAGTTGTTCCCTTGCCATAAAAGGTTTTGTGAATTTCACAGCAAAGTCATGTTGTTTTTTCTAATGCAAAATGACATTTCCATTCTTCTTGAGTACTTACTGACATTTCCCCTTGAGCCTTCTTAAAGCTCTTTCCCCATAAATATCCTACCCCTCCTGAAATTGAGTTAAAAGTCATTCAATTTTTAATAAAAATCACTGCAATAAAATCAAGGTTTTCTAACTGAGGATTAAAATTATTCTAACCAAATGTGTACACTTCATACAAAAAAAAAAAAAAAAAAAACAATGTTTGCCGACAAGAGGCCTAAGGTATTATCTAATCCATCACTTTCCTTTCACAAGTTTAATAACTACTCTGAAAAGCCCTCTGTTGTTGAAGTAATATCAATCTTTTCAGTCCCAGTTTTATCATGCTAGAAATAAGGCAATGTTGGAATATTTTATATTGCCAAAACATATTTTTGAACCAACCAGTGACCTTATAATCACTTGAACTGCAAATCAATCACTTTTACGTGGCACAAAATTCTAAAAAGTGGGGCATTCTCTTGTAAACAAGTAATTGATAGACTAAATAAGATCAGCCCTATTTAAACTATTTTCTTTGTGTGCATAGAGTATTTTTCATTTCATTGAAATTGGAGACAACAATAAAAATCCAATTCAATAAGAGAATGTACCTTTTTAAGTTTATCATACAACAGAGCTATGTGCATGTTTCTTTCTCTCTTTTTCTTTCACTCTTTCTTCTTTCATATAAATGTATACATGTGTGCATATATATGTGTGGGTCTATGTGTGAGAGTACATGGGTGTATGCATACATGGGGAGAAAGAGAGAGAGATTTAGTTTAAGGAATTGATTCATGTGATTCTGGAGGCTGGCAAGTCCAAAATTTTCAGGGAGCCTGGAGACCCAAGGAAGAGTGGATAGTATAGCTGAAGTTCAAAGACAGTCTGAATGCAGAATTCCTTCTTCCTCCAGAAACTAGTCTTTTCTCTTAAGGCCTTCAACTGATTGGATGAGGTCCACTTATAGAGAGTAATCTTCTATACTCAAACTCTACTGATTTCAAGGTTAATCTCATCTGAAAACTAGTTTCTAAACAACATTCAAATTGGTGTTTGACCAGATATCGAGGTACGATGGTCCATCCAAGTTGACGCACAAAATTAACATTAAGGCCTTCTTCTTTTCCTCTGTCTGCTTTCCCTCTTCTTTCTCCTTCCCCTCCTCCACTTCCTCCATTTATTCCTTCTCTTTCTCCTTCCTCTTCTTCCTCTAACATTATTTGGCTCCAATTTTCATATTCTTTATGGAATATTCTTCTGATGAATATTAATACATTTTGCAGAAATTCACCAACATTTCCCCTTATGGACTAGTTCTTTTTTCCCCCTTAGATAGTCATTAAATACACTGGGTTTTCTTAGGCCAAGTGTTGAACAAGGTATTTATGGAAGGGAAAGTACAGAGTAGTGCATAACCAGAATTTCTCCTTCTCTGCTATTTGGAGAAAGAGCATCCTTCCAACATGGCTCATTTGTGTGAATCCCTGTTAAATCCATCCCTGCTTCCCACAAGCAGGATAAGTAAAAGAGGGCTTCTCTAAACATCCTTGTGTGTTCCATTCCCCATAAATTTTGTCAAAAATTAAACATAGATTTCACATTTTAGAGTTCTCTCACCTTTGACAAAATTCAACACCCATTTATGATTAAAACTCTCCAGAAAGCAGGAATAGAAGGAACATACCTCAACATAATAAAAGCTATATATGACAAACCCACAGCAAGCATTACCGTCAATGGTGAAAAATTGAAAGCATTTCCCCTGAAATCAGGAACAAGACAAGGGTGCCCACTCTCACCACTACTATTCAACATAGTTTTGGAAGTTTTGGCCACAGCAATCAGAGCAGAAAAAGAAGTAAAAGGAATCCAGATAGGAAAAGAAGAAGTGAAACTCTTGCTGTTTGCAGATGACATGATCCTCTACATAGAAAACCCTAAAGACTCTACCGGAAAATTACTAGAGCTAATCAATGAATATAGTAAAGTTGCAGGATATAAAGTTAACACACAGAAATCCCTTGCATTCCTATATACTAACAATGAAAAAACAGAAAGAGAAATTAAGGAAACAATACCATTCACCATTGCAACAAAAAGAATAAAATACTTAGGAGTATATCTACCTAAAGAAACAAAAGACCTATACATAGAAAACTATAAAGCACTGATGAAAGAAATCAAAGAGGACATAAACAGATGGAGAAACATACCATGTTCATGGATTGGAAGAATCAATATTGTCAAAATGGCTATTCTACCCAAAGCAATCTATAGATTCAATGCAATCCCTATCAAGCTACCAAAGGTATTTTTCACAGAACTAGAACAAATGATTTCTCAATTTGTATGGAAATACAAAAAACCTCAAATAGCCAAAGTAGTTTTGAGAAAGAAAAATGGAACTGGAGGAATTAACCTGCCTGACTTCAGACTCTACTACAAAGCCACAGTCATCAAGACAGTATGGTATTGGCACAAAGACAGAAATATAGATCAGTGGAACAGAATAGAAAGCCCAGAGATAAATCCACAAACCTATGGATACCTTATCTTCGACAAAGGAGGCAAGGATATACAATGGAAAAAAGACAACCTCTTTAACAAATGGTGCTGGGAGAACTGGTCAACCACTTATAAAAGAATGACACTAGAACACTTTCTAACACCATACACAAAAATAAACTCAAAATGGATTAAAGATCTAAATGTAAGACCAGAAACTATAAAACTCCTAGAGGAGAACATAGGCAAAACCCTCTCTGACATAAATCACAGCAGGATCCTCTATGACCCACCTCCCAGAATATTGGAAATAAAAGCAAAAATAAACAAATGTGACCTAATGAAACTTAAAATCTTTTGCACAACAAAGGAAACTATAAACAAGGTGAAAAGACAGCCCTCAGATTGGGAGAAAATAATAGCAAACGAAGCAAAAGACAAAGGACTAATCTCAAAAATATACAAGCAACTCCTGCAGCTCAATTCTAGAAAAATAAATGACCCAATCAAAAAATGGGCCAAAGAACTAAACAGACATTTCTCCAAAGAAGACATACAGATGGCTAACAGACACATGAAAAGATGCTCAACATCACTCATCATCAGAGAAACGCAAACCACAATGAGGTACCATTACACGCCAGTCAGGATGCCTGCTATCCAAAAGTCTACAAGCAATAAATGCTGGAGAGGGTGTGGAGAAAAGGGAACCCTCTTACACTGTTGGTGGGAATGCAAACTAGTACAGCCGCTATGGAAAACAGTGTGGAGGTTTCTTAAAAAACTGGAAATAGAACTGCCATATGACCCAGCAATCCTACTTCTGGGAATACACACTGAGGAAACCAGATCTGAAAGAGACACGTGCACCCCAATGTTCATCGCAGCACTGTTTATAATAGCCAGGACATGGAAGCAACCTAGATGCCCATCAGCAGATGAATGGATAAGGAAGCTGTGGTACATATTCACCATGGAATATTACTCAGCCATTAAAAAAAATTCATTTGAATCAGTTCTAATGAAATGGATGAAACTGGAGCCCATTATACAGAGTGAAGTAAGCCATAAAGATAAGACCATTACAGTATACTAACGCATATATATGCAATTTAGAAAGATGGTAATGATAACCCTATATGAAAAACAGAAAAAGAGACACAGATGTACAGAACAGACTTTTGGACTCTGTGGGAGAAGGCAAGGGTGGGATGTTTCGAGAGAACAGCATGGAAACATGTATATTATCTATAGTGAAACAGATCACCAGCCCAGGTGGGATGCATGAGACAAGTGCTCGGGCCTGGTGCACTGGGAAGACTCAGAGGGATTGGGTAGAGAGGGAGGTGGGAGGGGGGATCGGGATGGGGAATACATGTAAATCCATGGCTGATTCATGTCAATGTATGACAAAAACCACTACAATATTGTAAAGTAATTAGCATCCAACTAATAAAAATAAATTAAAAAATAAAAATAAAAAAATAGAGTTCTCTCACCTTAGAGTTCTAATATTTATGTTTTCTACTCTTATAGAACAAAACTCACATTCATGTTAAAATTATTAATAAGACATGGAACAATTTGTGGTCTAGTTAAATAAACTTGAAAGGACAGGGAGAAATTTAGAGATGATTGTACAATAGCAGTTGAAAATACAGGGGGATAATTTTGGTGTGTCAATAAAAGAGATTTTACTGAGCCAAAGAAGTTCAATATTTGGGGAGTTATGGTAGTACCATTATATATTCTACTAGTAAGTTCATAATCAGTGTAAATAACTGAGGTGTTCAAGATTCAAGTAGCCTTATTTCTCTAAACTAGATGTCATAACTATGGAGTCTAGAACCAGGAACAACTAGTATATTTTTCATAGTAGTTTGAATGGACTATCTGGGGTTGTCATCTTTTGGGGAACTTCAGTACATTTTGCTCTCTAAAGCACTGCCTAAAAATAATGTCAGCAATTGTTATATAAAATTTATTTCAATTATATTTGAGAAGTTATAAATACATTCCCTCCTTTGAACCATGCATTAGAAAAATTGTGTAATGATAAACATAAATAAGGGGACAGATACAGTTAAAATAAGATAGTTTCTAAGATTTTTAAATTAATTCAAGACAAGACTTATCTTACTTGCATGTTTGCAAGCAATCAGAAAGCTGTTTTTGGAAATATTCTTCATTTTCAGATTCTTACAGTTTTGCTAGCTGTATCAAAATTTAAAGGAATGTGGTACTTGCAATCCTTTATTAAAATCTAATCTTGAGACATTCTTGGCCTATTTTTAAAATTAAAAGTCCTCATAGTTCAGTGAAATTCAGCTAAATTTTTAGTGATTATATCTTTAGAGGAAACTTTTCTTATTTACCATTGAGCCATCACATCCCAGTTCATGTAGGTTAAAGAACTTTAATAACGCAACCATTAAATACTGCCGCTTTTATTTCAAGTGCACTGGAACAGCATTCATAGTATACACTAATAAAAGGATCTATTCTAATAAAAATACACACAGAATCAATGAAATTGTTTCTAGCTCAGAAGTAAGTACCTTCTCCTTTACGCCACTGTGCCTTCACCAACACACAAAAGTATTCAATTGTTAGACTTTAGATGATGTTGATTTCAGCAACAGATATTTGGAATTAAGGGAGGTTGCACCATAGAATTGTGAAAAGACCTAGTCACTGGATTTATATAAGCTTATCACTAACTAGGTGATCATGATACTAACTAGTCAGTTAACTTCAGATTATTTAGAATTTTATAAAATCCTTAGCTTTGCATTAATATCATATTTGATTTAATTTTACCTATTCATATGACAGGCTTCCCTGGTGGCTCAGATGGTAAAGAATCTGCCTGCCATATGGGAGATCTGGGTTTAATCCCTGGGTTGGGAACATCCCCTGGAGGAGGATATGGCAACCACTCCAGTATTCTTGCCTGGGGAATCTCCATGGACAGAGGAGCCTGGCGGGGTACAGAGTCGGACATAACTGAGCAACTAAATACAGCACATGTGTATCATGGCCAGTGCTTCTAGCTCTCTTATGTTGCCCCAGGTGAACCAGTCCTCATGTATTGGCTCTCATTAAAATGTCCCGTCTAAGGGTCCAGACTACTGGTTTACTTTAGCTCTCCGATGGGCTCAAGAAAATTATTATTTTGCAGTGTATTCAGATTTCTGTTATTGTTAAGATCAGAGCAATGGTCTTTCTAGATGTCTACATCTTGGGCAGAAATGGAACTAAATTCAACAATATTTAAGGAGTAGGTACTATAATAGCCAATAAATGTAATCATCTCATTAACAGATAATAAAGAGGAAAATCATACAACTATCTCAATAGAAGCATTTGTTTAAATTCAAGATCGATTCATAATAGAAAAGTATAATAATTTATAAATAGGAAGAAAGATCCTTGATTTGCCTAAGATTAACTGCAAATAAATTACAGTAAGCACTACATTAGTTGTGAATGATTAAAGTCTTTCTTTCAGAGATTGCAAAAGAGACAAGTAGCTGTCGTTACTTCTAGTCAGTGTGTACTTGAATGTCTCTTCAAAACAATAGGAGAAGAGAACCAAAATATATATTGGAAAAAAGCACAACTTACTATCCACAGATAAAATGATTGTGCATGATAAAAATACAAAATATCTAAAAGATTCTATAGAGAATTATTAGGAATTTGTTATTGCTGTTGCTCTGTCACTAAGTCATATCTGACCCTTTGTGACCCATGAACTATAGTATGCCAGGCTCCTCTGTCCTTCACTATTTCCCAGAGTTAGCTCAAATTCATGTCCATTGGGTTGGTGATGCTACCTGACCATCTCATATTCTGCCACCCCTGTCTCCTTTAGTGTTCAATCTTCCGCAGAATCAGGTCTTTTCCAATGAGTCAGCTCTTCATATCACGTGGCTAAAATACTGTAGCCTCAGCTTTAACATCAGTCCTTCCAATGAATCTTCAGCATGGATTTCCTTTGGATTGAACAGTTTGGTATTCTTGCTGTCCAGGGTACTCTCGAGAATCTTCTCCAACAACACAATTAAAAAACATCAATTCTTCAACTCTCAATCATCTTTATGGTCCAACTCTTACATCTATACATGATTACTGGAAAAATCATAGCTTTGACTATATGGAACTTTTTCTGCAAAGTGATTTCTTTGCTTTTTAATAAACTGTCTAGGTTTGTCATAGTTTTCCTTCTTAGAAGCAAGTATCTTTTAATTTCATGACAGCAGTCACCATCTGCATTGATTTTGGAGCCTAAGGAAAGTAAAATCTGTCATCATTCCCACTTTTCCCCTTCTACTTGACATGAAGTGATGGGACCAGATGTCACGGTCTTAGTTTTTTGAATGTTGAGTTTTAAACCAGCTTTTTTTCTTTCCTCTTTCACTCTCATCAAGAGGCTCTTTGGATCTTCCAATTTCTGCCATAAGAGTGGTATCAGCTGCATATCTGAGGTTGCTGATATTTCTCCCAGCAATCTTAATTTCAGATTGTGATTCATTCAGCGTGGCATTTCACATGATGTACACTGCATATAAATTAAATAAACAGGGTGACATATAAATTAATTACAGCACTGTCACACACCTTTCCCAATTTTGAACCAGTCAACTGTTCCATATCTGGTTCTAACTATTGCTCTTTGACCATAAAAAAGATTTCTCAGGAGACAGGTAAAGTAGTCTGATACTCCCAGGTGGCTCACTGGTAAAGAATCTGCCCTCAATGCAGGAAATGCAAGATATGTGTGTGTGATCCCTGGGTCAGGTGAGTCCCTTGGGGAAGGAGATGGCATCTACTCCAGTATTCTTGCCTGGAAAATTTCATGAATAGTGGAGCCTAGTGGACTATAGTCCATAGGGTTACAAAGAGTCAGACAAGACTAAGCATGAAATTATTAAGAATAATAAATGAATTTATTAATTTTCTTTAGGTACAGGTCAATGTATTAAATTAGCCAATGTTTTTACATCACATTTATAAGAGAATCAAACCCAACAGATAACTAAAGAATAAATCTAATTCCTAATACCAGGATTAAAAATATAAAATTATATTCAGAGAAAATGTTAAAAGCTTAAACAAAGGAGAACTATAGCATTTTCAAGGATTTAATTTATTAAAATTTTATGGTATATCATTTCCCCTCAATCAAGATATAAGCAGTTTCTTTCTACTTAAATTGAAAAGTTTACTAAAATTCATATATAAATGAAAATTATATGTCCAAAAATAGCCAGGAGGATCTTTAGAAAACCTGAAGCAATAATATAATTAGTCATTAATTTACACAACATTGCAGTAAAAGGATAGGAAAATAACCCAGTCAAAAAGTTAGAAAGCCACAGACATGGTCAATTTCCTTATGACAAAGGTTGTACTAAAAGCAGTGGGTAAATAATGGAATTTTAATTAAAAAGTACAAAATGAAATGGATTTCAAAAATATATTGATGATAAATAAATTTCTTAGAATTAAAATATAGGCAGTACACACTGACATTGGCATTAGCAATTTCATTTTGGATCTATCTCCTTAGGTATAGTAAACAAAAGCAAAAATAAATAAGTGAGACGTAATCAAACTTAAAAACTTTTGCACAGCTAAGAAAATCATAAACAAAACAAAAATGCAATCTAATGCATGGAAGAATGTAAATGATGTCCAATAAGAGGTTGATATCCAATATATAAAGAAATCATACAATTCAATATCGGAAAAAAAAAAGCCCAGTAAAAAATATAGAGGATCTGAATAGGCATTTTTCCAAAGAAGATATGCAGATGGCCAACAGGGATATGAAAAGATGCTCCCCATCACTAATCATCAGAGAAATGCGAATGAAAACCACAGTGAAATATCACCTCAATCTGGTCAGAATTACTATTGCAAAAAAGGACAGGAAATAACAAGTGTTGATGAAGTTGTGGAGTAAAGGGAATCCTAGCATATGGTTGGTGGAACTGTAAATTAATGTAGCAACAATGGAAAATAATAGAAGTAAAAATGACCCAGCAGTTTCACTCCTGGGTACACATCTGAATTAAAGAAAAAACATTAACTCAAAAAAATGCATTTCAATGTTCATAGTAGCATTATGTATGCTAGCCAAGATATAAAAGCAACCTAAGTTGTCCCGCAACAGATGAAAGGATAAATAAGATGCAGAATATACACACGAAAGAATATTGTTCAGCCATAAAAATATGAAAATTTGCCATTTGCAATATGCTTGGACCTGGAGGGTATTATGCTTAGTGAAATAAGTCAGACAGAGAAAGACAGACTCTGCACATTTTCACTTACATGTGAATCTAAAAAATAAAACAAATGAATATAACAAAACAGAGACAGACTCAGATACGGAGAATAAGCTAATGGTTACTAACAGAAAGAGGTATGGGAAAACGGACAAAATTGGTGAAGGAGATCAAGTGATCCAAATGACAAGGTATGAAATAAGTAACTTACAATGATGTAATGGAAAGCATAGAGAATATAACCAATATTTCATAACAGTTCAATATGGAGTATAATCTATAAAATTATCTAACCACTATGTTGTACTCCTAAAACTAATATAACATATAACATCAACTATACTTCAGTAAAAAAAATAAAACATATGTGTTACATAATGTGTCTATACACACATTACTTACCAGTTTGGCTTTTAGGGGATCTTCCTCGCCCAGGTATCAAACCCAGGAATACTGCATTGCACGCAGATTTTCTTACTGTCTGAACCACCAGAGAAGCACTGTGCTTAATTGCTGTCCTGTTTGACTCTTTGAGATGCGATGGACTGTAGCTCACCAGGCTCTTCTGGCCCATGAGGATCTCCAAGCAAGAACACTGGAGTGGGTTGCCATGCCCTCCTCCAGGGGATCTTCCCAACCCAGGGACTGAATCCAGGTCTACCACACTGCAGGTGGATTCTTTACCATCTGAGCCCCCAGGGAAGCCATGGCTTCCTAGGTGGCACCCATGGTAAGGAATCCGCCTGCCAATGCAGGAGATGCAGGTGATGTGGATTCAATCCCTGAGTCAGGAAGAACCCCGAGAATAGGAAATGGCAACATATTTCAGTATTCTTGCCTGGAAAATCCCATGGACAGAGAAGCCTGGTGGACTACAGTCTATGGGGCTGCAAACAGTTAGACATGACTGAGAGCATGCGCACACGCACACACACACACACACGTATATTTGTACATAAATATCCAGTACACATTCAGTACACACTTGAAAATGTGATGAATTTCACTAGCCATTATAAAATTAAAAACCTCTGTGAGATACCACTGCACATTCACTAAAAAGACTAAAATATAAATGACTGAGAATACCAAGATTTGGCAAAGAAGTTCAGTAACTGGAATTCTCATACACCACTGGTAAACTGGTATAACATTTAATAAAAATACATTTACTAAACTTGAGCAAAAAAATACTCCATTATCCAACAACCCCACACCTAGAAATGTACTCAAAACAACCCTATTAGAATATTCCTAGTAATAATCAATTTAAAAAATTGAAGAAAACCAAAACATCCCTCTATAGTCTTCTCCTATAATGGTATCAAAGACTGAGTTCTCTGGAGGAAGATTCTGAGATGGAGCTCAGAGTTGATATTTATATAAAAAAATATATTTATTTTTTTATATTGATTTTTAAGGATCAATGCTTGAGAGGAGAATGGAAAGGAGATACTGACTGATCGTAAGGAGAAATAAAACTCTGATGCAAGACCAACAAAGCCCCACTGAGAAATAGGCAGGGATCTTGATCATGAAGATTGTCCATCACAGCTCTCTAATTTGGATTGAAATAGTTAGAACTATGCAACATCTGTCCCAGTCATAACCAGATGTGGACTGTTCCAGGAAGTGCAAACTGGAGAAAATCCTATGCAACTGAAACAGAACATGTAGAAGATGACAGCCGGAGGCCATTTGCAGACAATGCTCCTGATATCTGGGCAGCTAGTGATCCCTTAAGGAGAATCTGAGCAGTCCATCTCAATGTCAGAAATTAGTGGAATATTCTATCTCCAATGACAATAAACAAATTACTGCTGTATGAAATATGAGCAAATCCTATAAACATCATGTTAGTTGACATAAATGACATAATTCTATTTATATGAAGTTGAAAAATAGGAAAAGCTAAACTTGATTTTCAAAGCTGGTGTACCCAAAGGGAGTGGTTAGTGACTAGGAAGGGCCAAGGGGCTTCTTGGATGACAGTGATGTCTAGTCTTCACTGATTGCATAGTACAGGAATGTATTCACGTTGTTAAAACTAATTCAACAATATTCTTATGATCTGTTTCATTGTATACATATTATGTACTAGAAGAAGGTAAATAAAAAGTGATTCATAGTTATGCCTCCAAAATGAAGCAACAACTTTCATAGAACAGAAATAACAGGCAATGCAAGGGGAGACAGATGGAAACCTTCGGATTACAGGGATTATGAGGTACTTCTTACAATTAAGTGGATAAAATAAGGTTAAATGTAGATGGTCTTAAAAAAAAGGGAAAACCCTAAGTCTAAAGTATGTGATACACACACACACACATTAGAATGCGAAGAAAATACATTTTTCTAATGCTCATGGAACAGTAAGAACTTCCCTTACATTAGTTGTTGTTCTTTAGTCGCTAAGTCATGTCCACCTGTTTTGCAATCCCATGGACTATAGCCCGCCAGGTTCCTTTGTCCATGGGATTTCCTAGTCAAGAATACTGGAGTAGGTTCCCATTTCCTGCTTCAGGGGATCTTCCTGACCCAGGGACCGAACCCACATCACCTGCTCTCCTTCGTTGGTCCGTAGATTCTTTAACACTGAGCCACCAGGGAAGCCCCCTCTATATTAGATCACACACAAAAACACATCTTAATAGTTCCAGAAGTATCAAAGTAACATAAACAGCACAATGAAATAAACACAACATTAATAACATTAGAAAAGTGAAAGCCCCTTACACTGCTAAGTAAAAAATGATGTGTTGAATCAAAAGCGAAATGCAAAGCAAATCTGGAGATTTTCTTGAAAATAAAATGAAAGTAAATGTATCAAAATTTATGGCATGAAATGCAGTTAAAAATTTCCAAACTTTTTTCAACACATACACCAAGCCTCATCAAAACTTGGTGAATTGAGTTACACTAATATTTTTCTTCTTTGAATATTCTTTCTTCCATTTCTCCCTATTGGGATCCTACTCTTAATTTCAGATCCATTGCAAATGAATGCATTTATTAAACAAGCCTTTTTGTTCACCAAAACCAAATATAATCTTCCTTAGTAAAGATATGTGACTTAATTTAAATTGTTTGATTTCAAAGATTTAAGTAGTCATAAAAATGTATTTGTACCTCTTTAGGGATACTTCTGTTTTCTACTCCTTGCATTTTGCTTGTCAGTTTTTATAAATCTTCAGGTTAACCCAGGACGTAGGTCAAATTTTATACATTTTTAAACATATTGACAACTTTGCTTTGCTGATAATACTTGACAAAAAGTTTAAGTTAAATAAAAATTGTCTAAAAGTTACTACTCCGTTTTATTTATCCAGCCTTTATTTTCTTCATTAAGTATATTTCTTAGGGAAAGTTTTAAAACATAAAACTTTAAGTATGGTTTCAACATTTGTATATCATACAAACTTCTGTAGACTCAAATTCAGTGACATACAACTACACACTAACTCAAGTGAAATTTTCAATTTTGAATCAGTACTTCTTAATCATTTTTGAAGAGCTTATATTTTGAATGGAGGAGACTAATATCTTTCTCTCAGTGTCTCTATATGAACAATACTCATTGGTAAAAATTAAGAGTGCCTAATGAAAAACATCTATTTCTGCTTTATTGACTATGCCAAAGCCTTTGACTGTGTGGATCACAATAAACTGTGGAAAATTCTGAAAGAGATGGGAATACCAGACCACCTGACCTGCCTCTTGAGAAACCTATATGTGGGTCAGGAAGCAACAGTTATAACTGGACATGGAACAACAGACTGGTTACAAATAGGAAAAGGAGTACGTCAAGGCTGCATATTGTCACCCTGCTTATTTAACTTATATGCAGAGTACATCATGAGAAATGCTACAGCTGGAAGAAGCACAAGCTGGAATCAAGATTGCCGGGAGAAATATCAATAACCTTGGATATGCAGATGACACCACACTTATGGCAGAAAGTGAAGAGGAACTGAAAAGCCTCTTGATGCAAGTGAAAGAGGAGAGTGAAAAAGTTGGCTTAAAGCTTAACATTCAGAAAACTAAGCTCATGGCATCTGGTCCCATCACCTCATGGGAAATAGATGGGGAAATAGTGTCAGACTTTATTTTTTTGGGCTCCAAAATCACTGCAGATGGTGACTGCAGCCATGCAATTAAAAGACGCTTACTCCTTGGAAGGAAAGTTATGACCAACCTAGACAGCATATTAAAAAGCAGAGACATTACTTTGCCAACAAAGGTCCGTCTGGTCAAGGCTATGGTTTTTCCAGTGGTCATGTATGGATGTGAGAGTTGGACTGTGAAGAAAGCTGAGTGTCGAAGAATTGATGCTTTTGAACTGTGGTGTTGGAGAAGACTCTTGAGAGTCCCTTGGACTGCAAGGAGATCCAACCAGTCCATCCTGAAGGAGATCAGTCCTAGGTGTTCATTGGAAGGACTGATGCTGAAGCTGAAACTCCAATACTTTGGCCACCTCATGTGAAGAGTTGACTCGTTGGAAAAGACCCTGATGCTGGGAGGGATTGAGGGCAGGAGGAGAAGGGGATGACAGAGGATGAGATGGTTGGATGGCATCACCGACTCGATGGACATGAGTTTGAGTAAACTCCGGGAGTTTGTGATGGACAAGGAGGCCTGGCGTGCTGCGATTCATGGGGTCACAAAGAGTCGGACACGACTGAGCGACTGAACTGAACTGAACTGAATGATCAGACTGCAAGAAGGTCAACTGATCAATCCTAAAGGAAATCAACCCTGAATATTCATTGGAAGGCCTGATACTGAAGCTGAACCTGCCATACTTTGGACACCTGATGAGAAGAGTCAGCTCTTCAGAAAAGACCCTTAATGCTGGGAAAAATGGAAGGAAAAAGGAGAAGGGGGAGGGAGAGGATGAGATGATTAGATAGCATCACAAATTCAATGGACATGATTTTGCACAAACTCTAGGAGATAGTGGAGGACAGAGGGCTTTGGTGTTCTGCAGTCCATGAGGTTGCAGAGTCAGACACAACTTAGAGACTGAATAACAACAGTGTTTGATGAGTATATTTTAGTTCATCATGAGTTTCTCTCTTGCTTCTTTTATCTCTTAATAACAGACTTGTAACTTTTTAAGTTATATCCTATTTCTTTTTATAGTAGAATCTCTGGTCAGTTCATTCTAAATTTTCCCAAGCGCTTTGAAAATTAGAAGAGTATTTCTGGGTGTACATGAGAACTACTGGTGCAGAATCTAATATGTCACTATGCCAAAAAATAAATGGTGGCAGCATTCCAGAAAGGATTGATTCATTGAACAGTTGTTAATAAAGTTGTTAGTCAGGAGTGATTATTCTCTGTCATTTGTTCTCTCTGTGATAGCAACTCCAAAAACAGTTCTCCCTAATGAATTATTGAATCAGCCAAGATAAAATAATATAAATGAACATACAAAAATGTCTATTAAATGATACAATCCTAAAGACTTTTACAAGCTCACTTATTATGTAAAATAATTTTAGATAGCCAAAGAACACAGAAATATTAAGATGAATAAATACCACCCTATGACACAAAAATTATAAAGTTGTTAGTTATATATAAATATGGTCTTAGTAAAGAAGAGCTTAAATATCTGGTTTAGATGGCAAATGTAGAGGAAGCAGAAAAAAAAAATAGCTATTTCATACTGCCAAGTATAGAAAGTCATTTTTATAATGAAGGGAGCTGATGTTCTTAGTTCACACAAATTAGTCATGCAATTCACAATTTAGACATTTATAAGGAATAAATTTATATTGTGATATTAGTTTTGATAGATGCTTCCTACAACCAAGTAGGAAAATCATACTAACGTACTTTTTTCTTTAAAAATTCTTGCACCCTCTCTTTGTTTTCCATGACAAATACATACTAGAGACAAAAAATTCTAAATTTTCAGGTAAGAAAATGTCACTGAGAGAAAAATGTTAAGCTAATTAAGTTAGAGAAATGATTTTAGTTATTTCTTTGTCTTTTCTTTCACCAATATGGACACAAATTGTCTCCTTCATAAAATCCTGAATTGTTCCAGTATCAGCTATGAGTTTTTTAACCATTTACTTAGAAATATGCCAATGTGCTGCATATATATTTAAAAATCAGTTTTAGCATCAAAATGATTACTTAGGCCTTACTTACGATTAAGAAGTATGGGCTTTAGTATTCCATGCTTGTGTATTTCTGTTACTTCTCTGGCCTGCTCTTTAGTCTTGGAAATTTTAGTTTACTGCTTTGGGCTTCGTTTTTCACACATACAAAATGGTCAAAAGCAGTACCTACAGTGTTAGTCCAAGAATTAAATAACTAATAAAAGGGTCTTGAAGAAGTCTAGCTAATGTAACTGCCAAAAAACAGAAACCATTATTATATAGCATAATATCATTAATTTATTGTTATGATAAAATGTTGCATCTGTCACACTACTCCTTTAGCTCTTTCTGAAATTATCCTTTAGCAAACCCTATGCTTATTTTCTAAACTTTTATGAACCCCAGGGTGCTTGGGTTATAAACTTGCAACAGCAAGAATCTAGAAAGAATACAGCCTTCACCCAACATGTGAGAGAGAAACTTGCTCTCTTCTCTACAATGGTACAATAAGCGGTCTTTGAAGTTTCTGAAATTAGTAGTCATTTCAAAGTTTACTTAGTAAAAGGCAATAAACCCTTGGTTTAAAAAAAAAAAGAGTTCAAATTGTCAGTTAGACTGCAACGATATACAACAGCAACACGCAAAAGTTGTGTTTACCAAATATTTAATAAATAATGAATAAGTACAGTGAGTGACCTGAAATCTATTGCTTTAATACATCTTCCTTTATGCTGCACTGGATCATAAACTCCTCCACTTTCCAGTGACTAATATAATTAATTTACTAATTTCTCTTAGATAATCCCTTCCCTTGGAAGTTCTAAGAGAACTATTTGATATTTGATATCATACCTATTTGATATTTTGTCTTCCTTTCTCCTTCAAGAAAATTTGCCCCTTTGGTGAAACAGTTAATGATATTATTGTGGTCCATTGTTTACTCATCAAAGCATCCATTGTTTTTATCATAAAAACCAAAATCATGCTGTTAGAAAAGTATTAAAAATATTAATTGTGACACATAAAAATTTGCTTAATTAGTGCTACGACTAAGCAATAAATACTGAATTGCTCCCATATAGTATATCTTATGTTGAAATTGACATGATGTTACTAGTATAGATAATGAAATATTCAAGTATTAGAGTGATTTAAGGAGATTATTTAGATATAGCAGTTTAGCAAATGACATATGACATGAAAATATGTGTTATGTGAATGTTTACATTTGCCATTGGTTGCATCAACATTTGCCTGGATTTAAGGTTTTATAGTTTTAAAATTAAACCATTTTCTCACTCTCTTCTATTCTCTTTTCTACAATCACTCAGACCATCTTCTTTAATCTCTGCTCCCTCAAAAACAGAAGCCAAGATAAAGATCAAAGTGCAAGTGTTATTTTTTGAGAGATACAGAAACAATTTCAGAGCAGTAGAGAGGTGAGATAGGAAAGGGCAGGAAGCCAGCACCCACAGAGAATGTAAGCACATGGACAGACCGTGAGAAAGGATACAATCACACCTCAGTTTTTCTACCCTAGGAGTGAAGAGAAAGGGAAGTGGGGTGTTCATAGACTGCCTCCTGCTCCTCTTGGGGTTTATGCTATACCTGGGGAGTGTAATTCCCTGGCATGGCAGTGTAACCCTGGAGGGAGAGAGGCTTTCAAATAAAGCCTTCAGACCCCAAGATGCATATCCTACAATCAAAAGACCACTGAAGTAGGCAGTTACAGTAAGAAATAAATATTTTGGGCCTAGAAGTTACAGCACTCCTACACCAACTTCATAACAGGTGCAAAAGATATTTTAACTCTGCAGCTGTCCCAAAAATTGCTGAAAGAGACAGAGACAAAGGAGAGATAATTCAAGTGAGATTTTTTCCTCTCCTATGATTGTCATTTTTCTATATTAAAAGAATGATATAAATAAAATTATTTTTAAAAATCAGTATATTGTCATACCCCCATATTTGTTATAAGTATATATACAAGTAGCTACTAACCAGAGATCAAATTGGCAATATCTGCTGGATCATCAAAAAAGCAAGAGAGTTCCAGAAAAACATCTATTTCTGCTTTATTGACTATGCCAAAGCCTTCGACTGTGTGGATCACAATAAACTGTGGAAAATTTTGAAAGAGATGGGAATACCAGACCACCTGACCTGCCTCTTGAGAAACCTGTATGCAGGTCAGGACGCAACAGTTATAACTGGACATGGAACAACAGACTGGTTACAAATAGGAAAAGGAGTACGTCAAGGCTGTATATTGTCACCCTGCTTATTTAACTAATATGCAGAGTACATCATGAGAAATGCTACAGCTGGAAGAAGCACAAGCTGGAATCAAGATTGCCGGGAGAAATATCAATAACCTTGGATATGCAGATGACACCACACTTATGGCAGAAAGTGAAGAGGAACTGAAAAGCCTCTTGATGCAAGTGAAAGAGGAGAGTGAAAAAGTTGGCTTAAAGCTTAACATTCAGAAAACTAAGCTCATGGCATCTGGTCCCATCACCTCATGGGAAATAGATGGGGACACAGCAGAAACAGTGTCAGACTCTATTTTTTTGGGCTCCAAAATCACTGCAGATGGTGACTGCAGCCATGCAATTAAAAGACGCTTACTCCTTGGAAGGAAAGTTATGACCAACCTAGACAGCATATTAAAAAGCAGAGACATTACTTTGCCAACAAAGGTCCGTCTGGTCAAGGCTATGGTTTTTCCAGTGGTCATGTATGGATGTGAGAGTTGGACTGTGAAGAAAGCTGAGTGTCGAAGAATTGATGCTTTTGAACTGTGGTGTTGGAGAAGACTCTTGAGAGTCCCTTGGACTGCAAGGAGATCCAACCAGTCCATCCTAAAGGAAATCAGTCCTGGGTGTTCATTGGAAGGACTGATGCTGAAGCTGAAACTCCAATACTTTGGCCACCTCATGTGAAGAGTTGACTCATTGGAAAAGACCCTGATGCTGGGAGGGATTGAGGGCAGGAGGAGAAGGGGATGACAGAGGATGAGATGGCTGGATGGCATCACCGACTCGATGGACATGAGTTTGAGTAAACTCCAGGAGTTTGTGATGGACAGGGAGGCCTGGCGTGCTGCGATTCATGGGGTCACAAAGAGTCGGACACGACTGAGCGACTGAACTGAACTGAACTCACCTAAATATCTCACAGTTCAACAACTGTATAAAAGAAGAGGACAAGTTTGGAAAGAAAATAATGGGATTATTATTTAAACTCAGTTTTCTTTTCATGTTTTTTGAACTGCAAGTAAGTGAATGAAAAACTTTTCATATACAAGCTATCTTCATACACAACCAATTTATACTGGAAGACTTCATAGTTATAGAGAAAGACTCACTTTCCTTTCAGTGACAACATCCATTATACACTCCAGTGGAAGACTGTGTGTTTTCTGTTTATATATTCAGATAGTAATAACAGATTGTTTCCTAACAATGATTTTTTAATCTCTTTCTCCTCTTTGTCACTGTGGAATTTTTAATAAGAATAAGTAGATCTGAGTTTTGACCTGCAGAAGTGGAGAGCAAGTGTACAGACAGATGCAACAAAAGTCTCCAACATTGTTAGTAGCCAGAATAATTGCTCAGGTTAATGAGGTATCCAAGCTCATGGTGTCTAATGTGGGGCATTTGACACACATCAATTTAATTCCTAGATTCATCAAGTTTTAGTGGAAGATTAAACTATGGGTAAAGTAGAAGTAAATGCTTGTAGACCCTAAAATGTCATGATATTAATAACAGATATCAAGTCCTCAAATCCGCAAATAGCTCTCTCACTTCACTTATATTTTATCATAAATATATAAGCCTCAAAACAAACCCAACTGATATATTTATTTTAAAATAAATGGCCATATTGTTTTCTGTTGTTCATAAGCATTTCCACTCCTAATCAAATATACTTATACATCTGTGTCTACTAAGACAAGTATAAGCCCCACTTACTCATGTTCAAATGGTTGTGGTTTTTGTTCAGTCGCTAATGGTGATGACACCAGAATATGACTACATATTCCATCATTTTATAAATAAACATTTCTTCATTTTAGAATGGTTTTGGATTTACAGAAAATGTGTACAGACTGAGAGAGTTCCAGTTTATCCCATGACCAGCTTGTTCTATCACTAAGTTCCATCCACATGTAAGGGCTGAAGAGTTAAGTTTCACTTCCTTGAGGGATGGGTTCTTATATAATTCACTTGGAATTTGTCTGTGCCTGACATTGTCACTTCTTCCACTTAATTATTTAATCACTTATTTATATCTATAGAAACTCATGAATATTTATTTTCTACTTTGGGTTATAATCTAAACTGTATGTGTGTGTGGGGTGTGTGTGTGTGTGTTAGTTGCTCAGTAATGTCCAACTCTTTGTGACCCCATGGGCTGTAGCCCACCAGGCTCTTTATACCCATGGGATTCTCCAATCAAGAATATTGGAGTGGGTTGCCATTTCCTGGAAGGGGGTCTTCCCAACCCAGGGATTGAACCCAGGTCCCTGCATTGCAGGAAGATTCTCTACCATCTGAGCCACCAGGGAAGCCCAATCCAAAAGTATCTTTGCATATTTTTGCAGCTTTAACATTATGTTAGGTGTTTTGGAAGCTCCTTCAAGTCAATCCTTTTAATATACCATCATCATTTTGTTATTTTGAGCATGTCCTCAATCGTATCTTAAATACTCAATGATGCTTAATAGGTAGGGAGAAAATAAACTAACCAAACAAGTCTTGACATTAGAAAGGTTTAATTAAGCAGAAGCGCAAATTCCCTAAATATTACAATTAATTTAAATTTATGCTTCGTTTCTGTTTGTGTGTTGTATGTGCAGTTCTTAATATTGAATGTAGAGAAGCCAGCTGTACCAAGATCTATTTTAATCTGTCTTTTGACATTTCCATTATGTCAGAAGCAATTTAGATTTTATTTACACTGAAAATGAATTTTAATGGACTTTTACTATATATCATTACATTTATGATATTTACTAAGTATTTTCAATGCTTATTAACTATGGATTATTTTTTAAATTATTGGTCTGATAATAAAATATGTAAAATATTTAAATGAGAGTATTTTTCAGATAAAGGTCTTTGTTTTCAAGATACAGTTTAATACACTAATATTCCTGGATCTACAACTCATACTAAATATTAATATATTTTCAAATGATTGATAATTTTGTTAAAAAAATGGTCAGTTTGTACAGGTTAAGCTGATTTCCCATGAACATTATGCTCACAACCCACCCTACTCTGAGAGGAAACCACCATTCCCAGTTTACTCTCTTCTGTCTCAATGACTTAATATAATTACATACTTACATAGTAATCTAAGGAAAAACATAGCATTGTTTCTATTTTCATTTCTTTGTGACTGACTCATTATCCCACCTGTGAAGTGGATCTAACAATATTTTTGCTTCGCAATATTTTGGGAGGATCACTATGTTAATGACTCATTCTTAGGTCAGTGTCTGGCACACAGAAGCATACAGAAGTTTTTGAAATATAGTAAGGGTATTTTTATAAATACACACAAATATCTTCTAATATTTTTAACCACTGCATTAGATAAATAGAAAACATCTGTATCAACTCTTTGCAACACCACTGACTGTAGGCTCCTCCATGTCCATGGAATTCTCCAGGGAAGACTACTGTAGAAGTAGGGTCACCATTCCCTTTTCAAGGGGATCTTTCCAACCCAGGGACTGAACCCAGGTCTCCCACATTGCAGGCAGATTCTTTACCATCTGAGCCACCATGAAGCCCAACATATGGATGAATGTCTACATCTGTTAAAATTTTAGTTTTTACTATTTCAAATCTCCCTGTCACCATCATTCTTGTGAAAGTTTCTTTGAACATACATAGAAGTGTAGTAGTATTGCAAGTATGTGGTATTTTAATGGGCATTGTTAAATAGCCATCCAATCTGCCTTCAACTATTTACACTCCTACATTTATATCAAATGCTATTTAGATAAACTCAAACTTTCCATTTTTTGTCATACTGATTTCAAAATAAGGGCACTTCTTAACTTTAGTTGTAATTCCCTTAATTAAAGAGCCTCTTGATAAAGGTAAAGAGGAGAATGAAAAAGCTGGCTTAAAACTGAACATTCAAAAAACAAATATCATGGTATCCGGTTCTATCACTTCATGGTAAATAGATGGGGAAACAATGGAAACAGTGACAGACTTTACTCTCTTGGGCTGCAAAATCACTGTGGATGATGACTGCAGCCATGAAATTAAAAGACACTAGCTCCTTGAAAGAAAAACAATGACAAACCTAGACAGTGTATTAGAAAGCAGGGAAATTACTTTACCTGATAAGGTCTGTATTGTCAAAGCTATGACATTTCCAGTAGTAATGTACAGATATGAGAGCTGGACAATTAAAAAGGCTGAGTGCTAAAGAATTGGTGCATTTAAACTGTGATGTTTTGAGAAGACTAGCCTGAATATTCATTGGAAAGACTGATACTGAAGCTGGAGCTTCAGTACTTTGGCCACCTGATGCAAAGAACCAACTCAGTGGGAAAAAACACCGAAACTAGAAGAGGTTGAAGGCAAGAGGAGAAGGAGGTGACAGAGGATGAGATGGTTGGAAGGCATCACCGACTTAATGGAAATGAGTTTGAGCAAGCTCCAGTAGATGGTGAAGGACAGGGAAGCCTGCTGCGCTGCAGTCAATGGGGTTGCAAAGAGTTTCTATCTATTACTAGAGACTAAAATGTCTTATTTAGTAAATTTTCAGTTCTTATTCTTTACTTCATGGCAAATAGATGGGGAAACAATGGGAAACAGTGAAAGACTTTATTTTCTTGGTCTCCAAAATCCCTGCAGATGGTGAATGCAGCCATGAAATTAAAAGACGCTTGCTCCTTGGAAGAAAAGCTATGGCCAACCTAGACAGCATATTAAAAAGCAGACATTTCTTTGCCAACAAAGCTATGGTTTTTCCAGTAGTCATGTATGGATGTGAGAGTGAGTCCATAAAGAAGGCTGAGAGCCGAAGAATTGATGCTTTCAAACTGTGGTGTTGGAGAAGACTCTTGAGAGTCCTTTGGGCTGCAAGGAGATTAAACAAGTTAATCCTAAAAGAGATCAACCTTGAATATTCATTGGAAGGACAGATGCTGAAGCTGAAGCACCAATACTTTGGCCACCTGATATGCAGAGGCAACTCACTGGGAAAGACCCTGATGCCGGGAAAGACTGAAGGCAGGAGGAGAGGGGACAAAGGAGGATGAGATGGCATGACCAACTCAATGGACATGAGTTTGAGCAAGCTCCAGGAGTTGGTGAAAGACAGGGAAGCCTGGAGTGCTGTAGTCTCTGGGGTTGCAAAGAGTCAGACATGACTGAGTAACCAAACAACAGCAATTCCTTACTTCATTTTCTATTCAAATATTTGTCTTTTCTTTCTGACTTGTTATAAATATTTTAAATACTTCCTATAAATCTTTTTTAAATTTTTTAAATGATATTTCTTTTGGGTTCAGAAGTTCAAAATTCATCAATCTATCTTTTGCTTTTGTTTTGCATTTCATATTGTGTCTAAGATGACATTTGCTATTGTCATAGCTATAGCTATAATTAGCTATTCTAAACTGATTTTCCAACTCTTTCTAATAAAATATTTTGTCTATCTTTCTTAAATTCATCAGAAATTTATTTTGGTAAACAGCATTTCATTCAGACAGTTTTATATTTCTCTGTATATGGGTACTGCATAATTGTATTAGTTCTCTTTCAATTTATTTTATAATTTTGTTATTTCAGATGAAAACTTCCTTCTCTTATATTTTGAAATAGCTTTTGTTGATGCTTAATAAATCTATTAAATTTATACTAATATTGTACTTGCTTGTATCATTAAATTATCATATTTCTCAGTTGATTTTATTGCATTTTCTATATGGATTATTATATTTTCTACAAATAATGAAAGATTTGTCTCTTCTTGTTTTTATACTTTTATTTCTCTTGCACAGCATTTATTTTACCAGAAATCTAGTGGCTATTTCATTATTGAATAGTATTTGTGAGGGCAGTCATCCTGCCTATGTTGTTTAATTTTAGTTGATTTTAATATTTTTTTTTCACTAAGTATGAGTGTTGCTGAAAATTTCCCTCTCTGTCTCTCTTCTTTCTCAAGCAACACACACACAGTCACATCCAAATGGATGTTGAAGTTTCAAAAAATTTTGTGGCACTTCAACTGAAATTAATGTTTTTGCTTTAGCATATTAATAAATATTTTCCATTTGATATTCTTTTTAATGTTGAACTATCTTGTTGGTTCAAGGCATGATGAAAAACTAACATGGCTGTCTTTTTTTTTTTTTAATACAATGATATACTTATTTTAAGAATGTTTTACTTAAGATGTCCACTTCCACATGAATACTTGAGCTTGACTCATGGGTTTTGGAATTATTTAGTTGCTTGCTTGCTTGATTAAATACATGTAAATCCATGGCTG
This sequence comes from Dama dama, assembly GCF_033118175.1. Taxonomy (NCBI): domain Eukaryota; kingdom Metazoa; phylum Chordata; class Mammalia; order Artiodactyla; family Cervidae; genus Dama; species Dama dama. The sequence goes on along the minus strand of NC_083705.1, from coordinate 50,051,983 downwards.
ATTCATGTCAATGTATGACAAAAACCACTACAATATTGTAAAGTAATTAGCCTCCAACTAATAAAAATAAATGAAAAAAAATAATAATTTATGTGTTTTCCTATATTCTTATAATTTCTATGCTGTTCTTATCTACTTTTGATAGTGGAAATATTAATATCATAAAATAAACTGTATAGCTTCTTGTCTTCTTTTGTTATCTGGAATACTTTATGCAATTTGGAAATTATGTGTTCCCAATATTTAGATGCTAGGCATTTTTCTAACCATGTGGGCTTAGTGTCCAATGTAAATATAAATCTGTAATTTCTTTTTATATATATAAAATTGGATTCTCCAATTTGGGGGAGGGGTTTAAAACATCTATAAACATTGTATATTATCCACTGAATCTACAATAAAAATATACTAGAGTTAAGATTTAAACAGTAATGGCTTTTATTTTTTCAACTTGAAGTTCCCTTTTTTAAACACACTGTGTCAGTTTTCAAACCTGAATCCAGCCAAACCTGGGTGTAAAAGAGGGGAGATGAGATAGAAAAGCTTTAATTTGGTGAAATTAGAATTTTAACACCTTTAAACTATGACTGAGTTAATACATGAGAAGTTTTCAACATAATCTATAGCATATGTGAGCATATTTATTTAGACTAGGTGCAGGAAAGAGTGGTCCAACAAAGGCAATTTGAAAAAGGTGTCAATAAAAATAAATAATAAAGTTGCTTTGTGTTCACTCTAAACAGAATCCAACTTGCTCTACAAACTCGTATCACCAGTGAGCAGTTATATTAAAATCTTCAGGATCCAGCTCCTACCACAGTAAAGATATACTACATATATCTTAATACGAAACTCATTTTATCTCCCCATTTCCTAAGTAAGAAAGTAAGTGTTAGTCGCTCAGTCGTGCCTGATTCTTTGCAACCCCATGGACTGTGGCCCACCAGGCTCCTCTGTCCATGAGATTTTCCAAGCAAGGATACTGGAGTGGGTTGCTATTTCCCTCTCCAGGGGATCATCCCAAACCAAGGATTGAACCTGGGTCTCCTATACTGCAGGCAGATTCTTTACCAACTGAGCTACAAGCAAAGCCCTTCCCTATTCAAGAAGAGTACTATTCCTTTACCAATGCATCCCTGTTAAAGTATTTTTTCTAAAATGAAGGAATCTTTCAAAATTAATTCAAATCTCTATCTTTAATGAACAGAGTTATTTTTGATTGACACTTGAAGTCTAAAAGTGGTTGCTATTCTTACCCTGAGCTCAATTCTATATTCTTCAACAATTCAGAAAATGCAACCACTCTACAGTTATATTCTCAGTTACTAGGGCTACAACCTGCAACCTCATAATAGGTAACCAGTAATAATTGACATGTGTATGTCACACACACACACACACACACACACACACACACACACACACATTCGCATACAAGAGAAGACAGCAATCTCTTTTAGTTTTTTTCAGATCTGACATGCTGTTGTGTCCTATGTCATCCTACCCTAACGCAACCAGTATGGATATAGAGAACTCCCGAGTGAGCTATCTTGATTTTACTACCCATTCTTCTCAGAGAAGTATAATAGAGATCTTCCTCCTACTTATTCTGTTTGTTATGTTGATATGCATGAAAAATGAAAAGGAAACAGATTCTGCAGAGGTATCAAAGCATGCTTTTGAATAATAGAGATAGAATGTTAAAGCATCATTTATCCCCTTTAGGAACCTAACACTTCTTTGTAAATGAGAACATGAGATTATCAGGGCAACTTAGCAACTGGATAGGAAAGACTCGTGGCTTGGTTTTTTGTTGTTGTTGTTGTTGTTGTTGTTTTTTAATGACTTTTCAAGAATTCTAGTACTAGCAATAAAAATCCAATGTGCTACAATGTATTTCTAATTTTACTTTTTTGAAGTGATTCTTTAGACTTTACATGATATTTGACAGTCGTATGGTCCTGAGAAGACCCTTGCTCCTTGGAAGAAAAGCTATGACAAATCTAGACAGTGTATTACAAAGCAGACACATCACTTTGCTGACAAACGTACATATAGTTAAAGCTATGATTTTTCCAGTAGTCATGAATGGATGTGAGAGTGGGACCGTAAAGAAGGCTGAACACTGAAGAATTGATGCTTTTAACTGTGGTGTTGGAGAAGACTCTTGAGAGTCCCTTGGACTGCAAAGAGATCAAACCAGTCAATACTAAAGGAAATTAACTCTGAATATTCATTGGAAGGACTGATGCTGAAGCTGAAGCTCCAATATTTCGGCCACCTGATGTGAAGAGTCAACTCATTGGAAAAGACCTTGACCATTGGAAAGATTAAGGTCAAGTAACAGAGGATAAGATGGTTGGGCAGCATGACCAATTCAAAGGACAAACTCTGGGAGATAGTGAAGGACAGGGAAGCCTGGCATGCTGCAGTCCATGGGGCCACAAAGAGTCAGACACAACTGAGTGACTGAACAACAACAATGGTCCTAAGAGCAAGGATAACATCTTCATCATTTTAGCACAATCAATTTCTTATATTATAGTGTTACTAGAGAATGAAAAGTAGAGACACCCTTAATTTTCTATACCCCTGTTGCCAGGCTTTATCTATGTTGTTAATGAAGCCAATGAAATTCTGATGGAAGCAGTAATCTGTAAAGGAATGCCTGGCATCAGATAAGAACACTAATATAGATCCAAACTCTGAGGCACATGATTCCACAGAAAGGATTTGAGAATGTTGAGCAGCACAATCCTAGTTTCATCACCACCACCTTCATCTAGAGAAAATGAATTGTACCTGAATTTACAGGGAAACACTTTTTAGCATCTCTTGCAACCTACTCTCAGAAACTCTGTCTCCACCATTCAGCTCAGAATGGAGCATAAGTGATGCTAACATGGAAAAAAAAAAAAAATACCTGAAATGACTCTCAGTTACCTGCGCTTCGAAGAGAACCAGAACTCTAAACAGAAGCAAGCAGGACATCTGAGGTGGTCAAAGATGTAAAACAAAAGTTTTCTCAAAAAAACAAAATTCTGTAAAGCAATTATCCTTCAATTAAAAAAATAAATTAACAAAAAACAAACTGAACATGCCTACCAGGAATTTGCTTGCAATGCAAGAGACACAAGAGATGTGGGTTTGATCGCTGGGTTGGGAAGATCCCCTGGAAGGGGATATGGCAACCCACTCCAGTATTCTTGCCTGAAGAGTCCGATGGGAAGAGAAGCCTAGCAGGCTACAGTTATGGGGTTGCGAAGAGTTGGACACAACTGAGTGACTAAACGCACACCAAGGGTAGGGGCTTCCCTGGTGGTTCAGCAGTGAAAAATCCACCTGTCATGCAGGAGATGTGGTTTTGATCCCTGAGTTAGGAAGATCCCCTGGAGAAGGAAATGGCATCCCAGCCAGTACACTTGCCTGGGAAATCCCATGGACAGAAGGGCCTGGCGGACTACCATCCATGGGGTCATAAGGGTCAGACACGACAGCGACTCAACCACCAACACCAAGAGTGAATTTCCAAATGAATACTAAAAATATAAAAAGTCAAAATATGGGATAGCATTTAAACGATCTTCTTTACCCCCCAAAAAAGTAATGAAAATCTATAAGAAATAATTGCCAATGTCCAACAGACAGACAACTTTTTTGCAGAAAAGGAATATTATTACACAAAACATATCTTTGGAATAAATCTTTTATGAAATGTTCTATATCCTCCAAACTGGCCTATGTGATAAACTATATTTTATGTCAATGCTAACATTCCCAACTTTATCATAGTCTAAAATGAAGTATAGAGGTATAAAAAGACAAATTATTTCCTATCTATTGCCTCAACTACATTTAAAAGAAAAGAACACAGAGCATTGTCCTTTTCTGGGAATATAAAACAAGTTTTTAAAGATTAGTTAAAATAAAGGTAGAACTAATATGACATTTAAAGCAATGACATTCTAAAGTTATGAATCCTGGTGATACCCTAATCCCTCTCTCTCCCTCTCTCTATCTCCCCCCTACATAAACTTTATTAACAGGCTAAATTAAGAGAATATTAACAATGTTCTCCTAATACAGTGAGAGATGAGATTAAAGTTGCTTGGTTTTTTAGAGGTTTTGTTTGTTTTTTTTTTTTTTTTTTTTGCTTGAGTACTTTAAGCAATTTTAAGGATATGCAGTCTTTCCAAATGTAGTAATTCAGCTTCTCAAATCTCTTCATCAGACCTATGGATTTAGGGATGTGGATGTATGAATAGAGTCCAAGTTCACTGAATGCTAATCTCATCCCTTTTGGAGATTTATGGTGTGGAACTGGGCAAACTGCCCAATATCTCAGTTTTCTCATTTGCTAAAAGGAAACAATAAAAGCATTTTTCTTAAAGGAATTGGGCGTGATTCAACTGATCAAATATGTTAAATATTAGGCAAACACATTTCCATAAATCATATTCAAGCAAGGAAGCCTTTTGTTGTTCAGAATCAAAAATATTCAAGTGAGATTTTTTAAAACTTGCTCTTAAAAAATCAATGATTTTGTTCATTCAGGATTTATCAAAGATGTGTGCTTCATAAGGCCTTAAATGCAAACTGCTAAACCCACATATTTTTAATGAACTGATCTTTGACTGGCTGGGTGGGGAATACACAAGTAGTAAAAGATAGTGACTTTAATACATGGTGTTAGGAAAACTGGACATCCACATGCAAATTACCACATGCAAACCTAACCTTTATCTTACACCATGCACAAAAATCAACTCAAAGCAGATTAAAGAATTAAATGCATGATCTGAAACTCTAAAAAGCCTAGAAGATACAATATCAAGAAGCTTCTTGACATTGGTCTTGGCAATGGTTTCTTGGATATGATATCAAAGTGCACAGGCAAAAAAAGTTAAAATAGAAAAACTAAACTATATCAAGCTAAAAAAACTTCTACACAGCCAAGGAAACAATCAACAGAATGCAAAGGTAACACACAGACCATGAGAAAACATTTGCAAATCACATATTTGATACAGTCTTAACATTTAAAATGTGTAAGGAACTCTTAGAACTTAATAGGAGTTTGGGATGGACATGTACACTGCTATATTTAAAATGGATAACCAACAAGGATCTATGGTATAGTTACAGAGAGCTCTGCTCAATGTTATGTAGCAACCTGGATGAGAGAGGCATTTGGGGGAGAAAGAATACCTGTATGTCTGTGGCTGAGTCCCTTCACCGTTCACCTGAAACTATCACAACTCTGTCAATTGGTTATACCCCAAAACAAAATAAAAAGTTTGAAAAAAAAGAACCTTGGGATTTTCAGAATCCACTCCAACACTTCTCAAAAATGGGGAGAAAGGCTGGAAATGGAGCTAATAATTGATTATGTCTATGTCAGACTTTATTTTTTGGGACTGCAAAATCACTGCAGATGGTGATTGCAGCCATGAAATTAAAAGACGCTTACTCCTTGGAAGGAAAGTTATGACCAACCTAGACAGCATATTAAAAAGCAGAGACATTACTTTGTCAACAAAAGTCCATCTAGTCAAGGCTATGGTTTTTCCAGTGGTCATGTATGGATGTGAGAGTTGGACTGTGAAGAATGCTGAGCGCCAAAGAATTGATGCTTTTGAACTGTGGTGTTGGAGAAGACTCTTGAGAGTCCCTTGGACTGCAAGGAAATCCAACCAGTCCATCCTAAAGGAGATCAGTCCTGGGTGTTCATTGGAAGGACTGATGCTGAAGCTGAAACTCCAATACTTTGGCCACTTCATGCAAAGAGTTGACTCATTGGAAAAGACCCTGATGCTGGGAGGGATTGAGGGCAGGAGGAGAAGGGGACGACAGAGGATGAGATGGCTGGATAGCACCACCGACTCAATGGACATGAGTTTGAGTAAACTCTGGGAGTTGGTGATGGACAGGGAGGCCTGGCGTGCTGCAGTCCATGGGGGTCTCAAAGAGTCAGACACGACTGAGCGACTGAACTGAACTGAACTGACTGACGTGAGGAAGCACCCCCAAACCCCAATAGTACAGGGTTCAGAGAGCATCCAGGCTGATGAACACACATACTACAAGGGTTCAGTTCAGTCACTCAGTCATGTTCGATTCTTTGAGGCCCCTTGGACTGTAGCATGCCAGGCTTCCCTGTCCATCACCAGCTTCCAGAGTTTGCTGAAAGTCATGTCCATCAAGTTGGTGATGCCATTCAACCTCTATGAGGGTGACTCATCCCAATTCTAATGCTGGAGTTTATGTCCCCAAGGTCCTCTCCTGAGAACCCTCCGAGATCTTGCCCTAGGTGTCTCTTCATCTGGCTATTCATCTGTATCCTTTATCATATCCCTTAATAAACCAGTAATCATTGGGAAAAAAACTCAATAAAAAAACAAATAAACACACAAAAATAAACTCAAAATGGATTAAAGATCTAAATGTAAGACCAGAAACTATAAAACTCCTAGAGGAGAACATAGGCAAAACACTCTCCGACATAAATCACAGCAAGATCCTCTATGACCCACCTCCCAGAATATTGGAAATAAAAGCAAAACTAAACAAATGGGACCTAATGAAACTTAAAAGCTTTTGCACTACAAAGGAAACTATAAGTAAGGTGAAAAGACAGTCCTCAGATTGGGAGAAAATAATAGCAAATGAAGAAACAGACAAAGGATTAATCTCAAAAATATACAAGCAACTCCTGCAGCTCAATTCCAGAAAAATAAATGACCCAATCAAAAAATGGGCCAAAGAACTAAACAGACACTTCTCCAAAGAAGACATACAGATGGCTAACAAACACATGAAAAGATGCTCAACATCACTCATTATTAGAGAAATGCAAATCAAAACCACAATGAGGTACCATTACACGCCAGTCAGGATGCCTGCTATCCAAAAGTCTACAAGCAATAAATGCTGGAGAGGGTGTGGAGAAAAGGGAACCCTCTTACACTGTTGGTGGGAATGCAAACTAGTACAGCCGCTATGGAAAACAGTGTGGAGATTTCTTAAAAAACTGGAAATAGAACTGCCATATGACCCAGCAATCCCACTTCTGGGCATACACACTGAGGAAACCAGATCTGAAAGAGACACGTGCACCCCAATGTTCATCGCAGCACTGTTTATAATAGCCAGGACATGGAAGCAACCTAGATGCCCATCAGCAGATGAATGGATAAGGAAGCTGTGGTACATATACACCATGGAATATTACTCAGCCATTAAAAAGAATTCATTTGAACCAGTCCTAATGAGATGGATGAAGCTGGAGCCCCTTATACAGAGTGAAGTAAGCCAGAAAGATAAAGAACATTACAGCATACTGACACATGTATATGGAATTTAGAAAGGTGATAACGATAACCCTATATGCAGAACAGAAAAAGAGACACAGAAATACAGAACAGACTTTTGAACTTTGTGGGAGAATGTGAGGGTGGGATATTTCAAAAGAACAGCATGTATACTATCTATGGTGAAACAGATCACCAGCCCAGGTGGGATGCACGAGACAAGTGCTCGGGCCTGGTGCACTGGGAAGACCCAGAGGAATCGGGTGGAGAGGGAGGTGGGAGGGGGGATCGGGATTGGGAATACATGTAAATCCATGGCTGATTCATATCAATGTATGACAAAACCCACTGGAAAAAAAAATAATAAAAAAAAAAAAAAAAAAAACAAAGTATTAAAATATAAATATTATATAAATAAAAATATAAATATTTAAAAATTAAAATATAGATATTTCTCTAAAGAAGATATTAACATGGCTAAGTACATGAAAAAGTGCTCAATATCACTAAGCATCAGGGAAATGGAAATTAAGATCACAATGAGGCATTACTTTTTCCTCTATTTGGATAAGTGTTAGTCGCTCAGTCGTACCCGACTCTTTGCGACCCCATGGACTGCAGTCCACCAGGCTCCTCTGTCCATGAGATTTTCCAGGCAAGGATACTAGAGTGGGTTGCCATTTCCATCTCCAGGGGATCTTCCCAGACCAGGGATCGAACCCGGGTCTCCTGCACTGCAGGCAGATTCTTTACCGACTGAGCTACAAGGGAAACCCAAAGTGAAAGTGAAGTTGCTCAGTTGTGCCCGACTCTTTGCAACCCCATGGACTGTAGCCCACCAGGCTCCTTCATCCATGGAATTTTCCAGGCAAGAGTACTGGAGTGGGTTGCCAAGAGGCTTTAGGTTCTTCATAATGTTAAAAATAGAACTACTATTTGATTTAAAATTCTCACTTCTGGATATTTACCCAAAAGAATTGAAATCAAGATCTCAATGAGATATTAATAGTCCAATGTTTATTATAATAGGCAAGGTGTGGGAAAAAACATGATTACATACAGAAAATATATATATATATTATATAATATATATAGTTGGTTTGTTTATTTGTCTTTGTTTGTATAGACAATTGGTTTGTTTATTTGTCTTTGCTTCATATTTAAATGAGAAATGTGTGTATACTTAAGTGTGTTAGTGGTTCAGTCATGTCCAACTCTTTGCAACCTCATGGACTGTAGCCCAGTAGGCTCCTCTGTCCATGGAATTCTCCAGGCAAAAATACTAGAGTGAGTTGCCATTCCCCTCTCCAGATGATATACATATATATATATATATATATGTATTTATATTTATGTGTGTGTGTGTGTGTATACTTATACACACAAACAACAGAATATTAGCTTTAAAGAGGAAGGGACTTTTTATCATTTTCTATAACACAGGTGAATTTGGAGGACATTATGCTAAGTATAATACCTAAATTTAAGAGAGTAGAACTCATGTCAAATGTTTTTATCATAAATAAAAGATTGAGAAAGGAAAGTTTTAGAGGGGATTGTTAAGTTTACATATTGTTTATGGTGAGAGTTTGATGGCTGTGTATTTATTTTAAAATTCATCAAGATACATATATTAAATATGTACAATTATTTTATATCAGTAATGCTTCAGTAAAGAAGCTCTTTACTCTTGTTCCCTGAAGATATATCCATATACATGTCTATGCTTGTTTGTTGAATGCCAAGCTGAGAGGTGATATTGATCCAGGAGGATTAAACTTTAGTGCAGGATGCAAAGTAATTAGATAAGTGACATTAGATCATCATTTATAGTCCTGTGCAGTCATGAATGACAACGTCAGCTTGAATAAGGATAAAAGAATGAAAGCCAGTAGTTTATAGAAGCCCCTGAAAAGCATAGAACCTGCAAAAGCTAACTAGACAAGCACAGCACAGGATTTCAGCAGAATTTTGAAACAAATATTGTTGGCTTTTGCCAGTAGCCATCAGTACAAATAAGACAATTCCTGAGTCAAGTCAGTAAACTCACAGTAATAGTATTTTCCCATATGTGTCCTTCCATGGGAGAAAATTCCAGTAACACCTATTTTTATCAGAACAGAGTAAACCTTTCCTTATTATAGAGAATCTGCTATCATTTAGCAATGGCTTAAAATTGTTCATGATTATTCTGTTCAAGTAACAAGAATGAGTTTCAAATTCATTAAGTTCTCTCATTTCTCCCTGTTTCTATTTTCAATAATTGTTTTAAATAACTAAATGCTTATACATCTGTTTTGTTTTGTTTTTTTTTAAAGAAATTTTGAACCACTTAAATCTGGAAAGGTACTTTGTTTATTTGTCTTTGCTTCATATTTATATGAGAAATATGTGTATACTTAAGTGTGTTAGTCGTTCAGTCATGTCCAACTCTTTGCAACCTCATGGACTGTAGACCAGTAGGCGCCTCTGTCCATGGAATTCTCCAGGCAAAAATACTAGAGTGAGTTGCCATTCCCTTCTCCAGAAGATATTCCAGATCTAGGGCTGGAACGTGGGTATCCTGCATCGTAGGAGGATTATTTACCATTTGAGCCACCAGGGAATCTCATCTATAAACTTATTACCATTCAAATTAGGGCTTCCCTGATGGCTCAGCTGGTGAAGAATCTGCCTGCAGTACAGGAGGCCCTGGTTTGATTCATGGGTTGGGAAGATCTGCTGCAGAAAGGATAGGCTACCCACTCCAGTATTCTTGGGCTTCCCTTGTGGCTCAGCTGGTAAACAATCTGCATGCAATGTGGGAGACCTGAGTTTGACCCCTGGGTTGGGAAGATCCCCTGGAGAAGGGAATCACTAACTATTCCAGTATTCCTGGAGAATTCCACAGACTATACAGTCCATGGAGTTCTGAACAGTTAGATGTGACTGAGTGACTTTCACTTTCACAATTCAAATTAGATTTTTTTAAAGTTTTTAAAACTTAGAACATTCAAATTAGTTTTTTAAAAAGAACATTTTAATGGATTTTTCTATTTTAAAATAATTTTATAACAACAATGCCTTCTCAAATTCGAAATAGAATTTGGGAATCAATGTTTTCAAGCTCAAGCAGGAAAAAAATGTTAATGTTCCCATTAATATTGCTAATTTCAAATAATTAGTAAAATTAAAACTCAGATAAACTAAAAATACATCATAGGTATAAAATAATTTATAGAATTTGTTTATTTAGAAAATGCATACAGTTAATTTATAAAGTAATTTTGGCATTATTATATAAGTTATATTAACTATTATGTAAACTAATATTGGGCAAACATATATGTGTGTTTTTTTAATACAATTAATGCCATTTAATCTTCACATATGAGGTATAAAAATTGTGGAAATGATTTTATATTATACAGTTTGTTACCACTGTGTAACAAACCACTCCAAAACATAGTGGCTTAAAAAGAGAAGATTCATTATTTCCCATGAGATGGCATGTCAGCTGGATGGTTTTGGTTATCTGCTCTGGGTGAGGTTGATAGCTGGGTTTGCTCTTAGTCTGCATCAGTCAGCAGGCTGGATGGGTGCCGGCCAGTCTAGCTTGGCCTAGATGGGTGATTCAAAGGCTCTACTGCATGTGATCTCTCTTCCTCCAGGGGGCTTGGTCAGGCTAGTTTTCATGTAAAGGGAGGAGTCCAGGACAAGAAGAAAAAGCACTGCTCAGGGCCTCATAGCAGACCTGCTGCATTATTTCCTCCACCACGTTCTAATAAGTTACAGGACAGTTCGGAGTGTGAGTGGGAAAATAAATTGAACTTCTTGATGGACGGAGCTATAAAGTCACATTGTAAGGACACAGGGTAAGGGGGAAAATTGGGGCCACTTTTGCAATTAGCTGATCACAATGTCTAAATTTCAAGTCAGGAAGCTGCAAGAAATTTGAAAGATGTCAGTAGAAAAAATTTTAAACACATATAATTCAAAATCTAGGAATATTTTTGTATCTCCGTATCAAAATGGTTGCTCAATATGTCCTCAGAAAAACCTTAAACAAAACCTAGCACCAATTGCCAAATTAGGGTAAGATCTCATATTAAATTATTGTTAGGACTACAACATAAGATGAGAACATTTTTAAAGCCTTTATCAGAATATTTATCATACAAGTTGCTAAAAAGAAATGGAAAGTTTATGCAACAACACAAAGATTTCTTTTTTTTTTTTCAAAGATTTCAGTACAAACAATCTTAGCATCAGCAGTGTCCTACTGCTAGAATACAATTATAATAATTTTTACTTCATTAATCTGCAAACCTAATTATTTTCACAAAATATCCCAGCAGTTTCAACCTATTTCTCACAAATATTTATATCTTAAAATAATAGGTTGTTTTCCCTTGCAACTCCATTGCTTTCATAAAACACAAATTACTTGAAAAAAAAGTGTGAAATAAATTGAATAAGCCTAATTGGCTCTAATCAAGTAAAAACAAATTATATCTTAGAGTAAAAATCTAGCTACTTATGTGGTCAAAATAAACACACCTCAAGATGTGATGGTTTCTACTGCTTGATGGGAAATTAAACATCCTGTAGACAGCTGGGACATCTGATTAATTGTAGTCTAATCCATGTTGTATTTCTCCTTCTGATCTTCTACTAAGCTGCTAAGTCACTTCAGTCGTGTCCGACTCTGTGTGACCCCATAGACTGCAGCCCATTAGGCTCCCCCATCCCTGGGATTCTCCAGGCAAGAACACTGGAGTGGGTTGCCATTTCCTTCTCCAATGCATGAAAGTGAAAAGTGAAAGTGAAGTCGCTCAGTCGTGTCTGACTCTTCGAGACCCCATGGACTGCAGTCTACCAGGTTCCTCCGTCCATGGGATTTTCCAGGCAAGAGTACTGGAGTGGGGTGCCATTGCCTTCTCTGATCTTCTATTTTGGTTTATTCAGAAGGGAGGCAGGAGTATGAAAAAAAAAAAAAGCAAGTGGAAGAATGAATGGCCTCACAAGACCTGGGCTTGGAACTGGGACCCATTACTATCAGCTCATTGTACTACCCAAAATAGGTTACAAAGCTAGGCCAGATTAAAGGGGTAGAAAAATAGAGACCACCTGAAAGGAGGTACAAAGTCAAATTACAGATATGGTAATACATACAGAGGAATGTTTTGGCCAGTTTTGCAACCAGTCTTCTAACAAAATTATAGTTCACGTGCTTTTGGTTGTTACGGTGGAGGATCAGGGGTGGGGGAGAAATGCAATGACTTCTAGTCATATAGAGGACAGACTTCCTTCTAAGCATTGACAATACAGTACTGTCCCCCACAGCAAATTATGGAGCCCAAACTATCAATAGTTCGCATGTTGAGAAGCCCTGAAATAGGGAGCATGGCTAGATTATTTTCTTCTGAATGGATGACAGACTCTGTAATATAGCCTAAAAGTGAATTACATTATTTTTGGGATTCATAGACCTGAAGAGCATGTATTTACATATAAGTTTAGTATCCATTGATTTACTTATACTGCCACTACATTAGAGTTGCTACTACTTCTCACATATTCTTTTCCAAATATTTTGTCACAGGCAGGCATATTTTGATAAAGTGACAATCAGTTTACTCTACATGTTTCTTTGCTTGGAATTTTACCAAGAAAATGTTTCTAGGTTGTTACATAATCTTCACAATTAAAATAGTCCCCAATAATATTCATAATGTTTCCTCAATTGGTCATTTTCTAATTTATTTAAATTTCTTCTGAATATTTAATTAAACATTCTTGCCTTCCTAAATAATAATAAGGTCACACATAAATAAATGTGTATACAGAAAAAATTATTTAAAAATTTTTTTTTGTTTAAGATAAATTATTATATGTAGGACTATAGGTTAAAGCATAAATATATTCTTATGATGCTTGAGAACATTTTCAGTTGATTTCCATTCAGTTAAAGACCTCATCTCTATCAATGTGTGTGTGTATATATTTTATTTCAAAATTTACAACATTGTATATTATTATATTTTTAATTTTCCCTAATCTGTAATGCAAAATCTATCATGCAGTTGCTTAATTTGCAAGTGGTTAACCACAAATGAATTTAAATATATTCTCTTACATCCCTTTATAGCTAAGGGATCTTGGCAAATTACTTACCCTTGATGAGCCCATCAAATATAGATAAAAATATTATATACTTCAGAGTAAGTCAATAAAGTGCATGAACAGCATTTAGCCCAGTGCCTGAAAAATATATGTTCAATACTGTTCACTATGACTTTCTAAATGCCTCATATTTTAAAATAATTTTCTTTTGTGTAATTTTTTCTTGATCTTTGTCCATTTGTCTATAGAAAACACAATACACTTTTAGCAATATGTATGAATAACTCAATACATTTAAACATTAATCCATTTTTACAATTACTCTAAAGTATTACTTTTCATATTTCTTTCTACATGTGGACACTTCTTGAAAATATAATCACATTTTTTCATCAATGAATAGCAAACTTACACAAAGCAGTTGTCACAGGATCAAGTGTACCACTGTGATGAAATTATAGTACAAAAATGTTTATATTTCAAAATGGAATCTCCAGGATTTCGTCTTAGTGTATGGTCTTCTCTTGTCCACTATTTCTATCAATAACATAAATGCTATACTGTACAACTTTGTGCCTGACATGAAAATAGGAAGTTAGGTATAATTTAGATATCAAGTCCTGAGCACAAAATGATGTTGACATGCTGGAGTGATGTGCCAAATAAAATTGAATTCAACAAAGATTTATTGAATGCCAATAATGTGCAAGATATTGTGTTCCGTGTGGAAAGCTATTTATACTAGACTCTAAATAAACCAGTTACACATTATGAAATGGCTAACATTTATGTCTATATAAGTATCCAAAATAAATTAACTAAAGTAACATACTGTCATGCTGTATTATAGAAACTTTATTTACCCAGGACATAATAACTTAGAGCCTCACTCTCCATATCAGGGTTTCTCAGTCTCTGTACTACTGGCTTGTTAACTGGATAATTTCTGGTTTTGAACACCTTCATCATACATTGTAGAATTTTTGCTGCATCCATTCCTCTAGATGCCAGTGCCCCACACCCTAACCATGTGACAAGCAAATACCTCTCCAGACATTGCCAGATGGCCCTTGAAAAGCTCCATCAGCCTGGCTGACAACCAACAGTCTTACATGTAAGCACATCAACCTATTTCCATACCACTCTTAAAAGCAGACATTAACAAATAAGTGAAAAAAGGACTTCTCTGGTGGTCCATGGTTAGGAATCTGTCTGCCAATGCAGGGGACACAAGTTCGATCCCTGTTCTGGGAAGATGTCACATGACAGCAACTAAGCCCATGCACCACCGCTACTGAAGCCCGAGTGCCTAGAGCCTCTGCTCCACAAAAGAAGTCATCCCAATGAGAAGCCAGTGCCCCACAATTAGAGAGTAGCCCCTTCTCACCACAACTAGAGAAAACCACATGCAGCAATGAAAACCCAGAAGAGCCAAAATAATACATATGAATTTATTTATGTATCTGTATATATATATAAAATATGTAACAGATGTGGAGGGAACCAAAACAGTGCAGAAGAACACTTCTCATACACATGAGAACACTTGTCTTGTTTCCTTAATGAACTTGTCTAGACAAAAAAACTCTTCCAGGCCACTTAACATCTTTTATAGGAAAGTACTATCATAAGGCAGTTAATCTCCAACCATCTTCTCTGTTCCTACTAAATGTCAGGCACCAGGCATACAAGAAAACATGCAGCAGCCTCTGTGCCTCAAGGGGTCTAGATGTCAATGGGTAAAATAGCCATTAAAAAATTGCTTTAAAATAAACATCTCATCCACTTCCATTGTGCAAAGTAGAGATGTATTTTGTACAATGAGATTCTTTCATAGAAGACCTTAGCCTAAACTGTGAGTTTAGGAGAGGATTTCTAGAAAGAAAAAATGTTCAAGTTGAGGTTTGAAAGAGTAGTTAAGTTAGGAACTTCCCTGGCAGTCCAGTGGCTAAAACTCCTTGCTTCCTTGAATGGGGTGTGGGCTGACCTCTGGTTGGGGAATTAAGGTCCAACATGTGAAGTGGCATGACCAAAAAAAGAAGGAAAAATAGTAGTTAAGTTTGAAGTAGTTGTGAAGTACAACAATACCAAGATAGAGTGTGTGGGACTTCAGGGCTTTAGAAAACCCAAGTAGCTCAAATAAAATGGAAGGGGTAAAGAGAAGGGCAAGATGAAATGGAGATCTTGCTGGAAATTTTGAGGGCATGTTGGAGAAGGAAATGGCAACCCACTCCAGTATTCTTGCCTGGAAAATCCCATGGACAGAGAAGTCTGGTAGGCTACAGTCCATGGGGTTGCAAAGAGTCAGACATGACTGAGCGACTTCACTTTCTTTTCTTGGGATTTGAGATTATAAAGCACTTAGAAGTTATTAAAGGTTTTTAAAAAGAGAAGATGCATGATCACCTTTTTTGCTCTAAACCGACTCTATTTTGTGAAGCCCTGGGGTAACTAAGAACTGAGGATGGAAAATAAGAGAAAAAAAATTCCAGCTCACTTCAAAATTTCACTGCTGCTGTAACCCCGTTATTTGCCTGACTGATCAATATACTGGAACCAAAATTCCCACATACAGCACTTATTATGTAAGTGGGTTTGAAAACAGTCTGTGTTTTAAGAACTCTTCTGTCCTCAACAAAAATCCTTGTTCTGATTCTAAAATGTTCAGTCATTTTCCCCTGTATAATAATTAAATACAGCATAAGATGTTATAAACTCAACATTGACACTTTTAGTAGTGTTGAAATTCATCATTCAATACTAAAAAAAATCTGACATCATTGTTTAAAAATTTCGTCCTCTTCTTGTTCTTATACACATTGAAGGGAACTTTGGTTTTGAGTATAAGGAATTTTATTTGTAAATAATTGGGATCTGTTTATGTTTTGATCAAAAAAATTTCAGAGCAAATAAACACAATAGCATTAGTGAATGATGTCCTTGTAATTTTCTCCTTGCTAATATGATTTTAATTAAATAACAAACTTTTACATGTAAACTTATATATAATTACTATACCCATATATGTATATGTGTACCTGTATATATATTTATGTATATATGTGACAAAAGTCATATCATTGTTGTTATTCAGCCACTAAGTCATGTCCGACTCTTTGCAATTCAATTAACTGAAGCATCCCAGGCTTCCCTGTCCTTCACTATCTCCAGGAGTTTGCTCAAACTCATGTCCAATGAGTCAGACATGCCATCGAAACATGTCATCCTCTGTCACCCCCTTCTTCTGTACTCAGTCTTTCCCATCTTCAGGATCTTTTCCAATGAGTTGGCTCTTGGCATCAGGTGGCCAAAGTATTGGAGCTTAAGCTTCAGCATAAATCCTTCCAATGAATACTAAGGACTGATTTCCTTTAGGATTAACTGGTTCGATCTCCTTGCTGTATAAAGGACTCTCAAGAGTCTTCTCCAACACCACAGTTCAAATCTTTGGTGCTCAGCCTTCTTTATACTCCAGCTATGATATTCATACATGACTACTGGAAAAACCATACCTTTGACAAGATACACCTACGCATTTTTGCATTTCTTTACTTGGAGATGGTCTTGATCCCCGTCTCTGACAAAATGTGGTCCACTGGAGAAAGGAATGGCATACCACTTCAGTATTCTGGCCTTGAGAACCCCATGAACAGCATCAAAAGGCAAAAAGATGGGACACTGAAAGATGAACTCCCCAGGTCGGTAGATGCCCAATCTGCTACTGGAGATCAGTTGAGAAATAACTCCAGAAAGAATGAAGTGACAGAGCCAAAGCAAAAACAGCACCCAGTTGTGGGTGGAATTTCATAGAACTGTTCAACTTCAGCTTCTTCAGCATTACTGATTGGGGCATAGACTTGGATAACTGTGATATTGAATGGATTGCTTGGAAACAAACAGAGATCATTCTGTCCTTTTTGATATCACATCCAAGTACTGCATTTCGGACTCTTGTTGACTATGACAGTTACTCCATTTCTTCTAAGAGATTCTTGCCCACAGTAGTAGATATAACAGTCATCTGAATTAAATTCACCCATTCCAGTCCATTTTAGTTTACTGATTCCTAAAATGTCAATGTTCACTCTTGCCATTGCCTTTTTGACTACTTCCCATTTACCTTGATGCTTGGACCTAACATTCCAGGTTCCTACGCAATATTGAAAAGCTATAACCAAACTAGACAGCATACTAAAAAGCATAGACATTACTTTGCCAACAAAGGTCTGTCTCATCAAATCTATGACTTTACCAATAGTCACGTATGGATGGGAGAGTTGAACTATAAAGAAAGCTGAGAGCCAAAGAATTGATGCTTTCAAACTGTGGTGTTGGGGAAGCTTCCTGAGAGTCCCTTGACTGCAAGGAGATCCAATCAGCCAATCCTAAAAGAAATCAGTCCAGAATATTGATTGGGAGGACTGATGCTGAAGCTGAAATTCCAATACTTTGGCCTCCTGATGTGAAGAATTGACTGATTGGAAAAGACCCTGATGCTGGGAAAAATTGAGGGCAGGAGGAGAATGGGACGACAAAGGATGAGATGGTTGGATGGCATCACCAACTCGATGGACATGAGTTTGAGCAGGCTCTGGGAGTTGGTGATGGACAGGGAAGCCTGGCATCCTTCAGTCCGTGGGGTAGTGAAGAGTCAGACAAGACTGAGCAACTGAACTGAGGCAATATTGTTCTTTACAGCATCAAATTTTACTTCCATCACCAGTCACATCCACAACTGGGTGATGTTTTTGCTTTGGTTCCATCTCTTCATTCTTTCTAGAGTTATTTCTCTGCTCTTCTCCAGTAGCATGCTGTTAAAGTGATGTACTCAATATCCCAGGAAATTTGGAAAACTCAGCAGTGGCCACAGGACTGGCAAAGGTCAGTTTTCATTCTAGTCTCAGAGAAAGGCAACTCCAAAGAATTTTCAAACTGCCACATAATTGCACTCATCTCACACACTAGCAAATTAATGCTCAAAATTCTCCAAGCCAGGCTTCAACAGGACGTTAACCACATCTTCCAGATGTTCCAGCTGAATTTAGAAAATACGGAGAAACCAGAGATCAAATTGCCAACATCCTTTGGATCATCAGAAAAGCAAAAGAGTTTCAGAAAAAACCATCTACTTCTGCTTTATTGACTATGCCAAAGCCTTTGACTGTGTGGATCACCACAAACTGTGGAAAAAGCTGAAAGAGATGGAATACCAGACCACCTGACCTGCCTCCTGAGAAATCTGTATACAGATCAAGAAGCAACAGTTAGAACTGGACATGGAACAACAGACTGCTTCCAAATAGGGAAAGGAGTATGCCAAGGCTGTGTATTTTCATCCTACTTGAAGGTGGGAGGAGAAGGTGATGACAGAGGAAGAGATGGTTGGTTGGCATCACCAACTCAATGGACATGAGTTTGAGCAAGCTCCGGGGGTTGGTGATGGACACGGAGGCCTGGTGTGCTGCAGTCCATGGGGTCATGAAGAGTCAGATACAACTGAGCGACTGAACTGAACTGACTGAAGACCTTTTTGTATAGTTCTGTGTATTCTTGCCACCTTTCCTTAGTATCTTCTTCTTCTGTTAGGACCTTGATCTTTCTGTCATTTTTGGTGTCCATATTTGCATGAAATATTCTCTTTATATCTCCAATTTTCTTAAAGAGATATCTAGTCTTTCCCATTCTATGGCTTTCTCCTATTTTTCATTGATCACTTAGGAAGTCTTTCTTGTTAATAATTTTATTTTTTTTCCATTTATTTTTATTAGTTGGAGGCTAATTACTTTACAATATTGTAGTGGTTTTTGTCATCGAAACATGTATATTATCAAGGGTGAAACAGATCACCAGCCCAGGTTGGATGCATGAGACAAGTGCTTGGGGCTGGTGCACTGGGAAGACCCAGAGGAAGGCTTTCTTATCTCTCCTTGCTATTCTCTGGAACTCTGCGTTCAGTTCAGCATATCTTTCCTTTTTTCCTTTGCCTTTAGCTTCTCTTCTTTTCTCAGCTACTTGTAAGGCCTCCTTAGACAACCACTTTGCCATCTTTCATGCCATCTTTCATCTTTCATTTTTTTTTTTCCCCTTGGAGATGGTTTTGGTCACCACCTCCTGTACAATGATATGAACCTCTCCCTATAGTTCATCAGGCATTCTGTCTATCAGATCTAATTTCTTGAATCTATTCATCACCTCCACTGTATAGTCTAATAGGAATTTGATTTAGGCCATATCTGAATAAGCTTGTGGTTTTCCCTACTTTCTCCTATTAAAGCTGCATTTTGCCATAAGGATGTGATGGTCTGAGCCATAGTCAGCTCCAGGTCTTGCTTCTGCTGACTGTATACAGCTTCTCCATCTTTGGCTGCAAATAATATAATCAATCTGATTTTGGTATTGACCATCTGGCAATGCCCATGTGTATAGTAGTATGAAATATATATTTCTTGTATTTCTACATAAAACAACTTCACTAAATATTTTTTGAAATATTTATATTTCAGAAGGTAATAATCCACCTCTTTTTGAGCAAAAGTACCTAACATTTAAAAAATTTATAATATAAAAGCAAATGCAGCCAGTGTAAAAAAAAATTAAACACTATCACAAATGCCACTGGTAGAGGTCACTCAATTCTAAATCTAATCATAAATCACCTTTTCATAACGGCAGTATCAGTGTTTCCTACCTTCAACTCAACCACAACTATTCCTGATTAAACTGATCATCATTTGCCTACAATGAAAGGTTTCATTGGCTCATTATAATCTATTATCCAACCAAAAATACAGATGCCTCATCTAATTAGAATCATATATACAAAAACCAGATTATTAATTTACTTTGGAACTTTTCTCCTCCCTTTGTGGAGAAATCTAGGACTTTGGCATCAAGGACAAGAGTTTAAATTCCCCAATCTCAAAGTTCATGACTCATGGAGCAACAGAAAAAAAAAAAACAAACAATCCTTGGTTTCTCATTTTCGAAATGGTATTGTCTTACTCTCTAGCATTCTCATCATGGAAAGAGCACTTATTACACAATCAGAATTAGTATTGTTCCTCTAACAGAGGAAATTTTTATTTCTAGTAGCTACTAACAGTTGGCTAGCAAAATGTACCATGTCATTTATAGAATAAAATGAAAGAAAGTGGAAAAGTTTCATTTTGATGACTAATCAATAGGTAGCAACAATTATATTATGATCCAGCTTACTTTAATCTTTCATTTCCATTAATCCAGGAACAGAATCCTATAGTAACACGTGAGATAAGTAGAGGCAGAAGGAAGTAATACTTCAATGAGAAACAGAGTATTTCTGAGCTCATATCCTATTTGAGATTAGTGCCCCATCCAACCAGGAATCTAAACACCTGCATTGTCACACAAGTAACCGTCTCTTACTCAACTTTCCAACTCCAGTCAATGATCAAATCCTACTGGTTTTCTCATACATTTTTCTCCTGAATCTGTTTTCTGTTCTTCATTGCATCTAACATGACTGAATGTCCAAATTCCTAAGGTTGCTTTCAGTTGCATCTCTGCTCTCTCCAATTGACATTCTGCACTGCAACCAGAAGGATCTTTTTCTGAAAGCAAGCCTAATGATGTTATTTGTCTTGCTCAAAATTATTCAGGAGCCCCTTCACCAGACACCCAAGTCCTTTTATGAGCTGAACCCCATCTCTTTCTTTGTCCTCGCATTCTATCTCATCACTGTTGAAATGTGTGCTCTTGCAATTCTTAACTATGATAAGGCATTCATCACATGATTTCTCAGCACTGCCCCTATTGTTCTCTGAATCCAGAATGCCCTCTCGTTTGTCTGACTGATTCTCAGTATACTATTTATGTGCCAGCATCTCTCTGAAAGTTTCTTTGATCTACATACTCATAGATTAATTCCTTACTACTTTAAATTTTCCCCATTTTTATAACAGAATATATTTCTGTATTAGCTTGTTTATGTCTAAAATTTGGTTTCTTGAGGGAAGGAAAATCATCTTATTCAGAGCAGGACATTTAGATACAGTTGTATTTAATGTGTGAGTTGTTATGTGGAGGGAGAGAGCTATTTCAATACAGTCAGGTATCAAAATGGCTCCGTAAAAGTGCAATATATTTGATTTTCATGACTACTCTTCCCTTATATATAGGATTGTTACATTTCATTTAATAAAATATTACATTCCCATAATATTTTAAATAAAATGAAAACCTGTAAGGAAATAAACATATAAAGATAAAATTTTAAGTTTGATAGAACTGAGATCATTTTTCCTCCCCATGATATGATCTAATATCCTTCCAGGCTCTGTTCAAATGGCTAAATGTTCTTAATACTAGTAGAGAATAAGACAGATGATTTAATAAGTTATCACTTAAAGAAATGAGTCAGAACTCCAGGCCAACAAGATAATTTCTACAGAAAGTACAGGAAGAAGTTAATGAAGCAAAACAGGTAATTGCTATAATGAAGACAGGAAAAAGAGGGCATCTAAACTTCCTGATATGCCTGAACACATGATGACTTGCAACACTATTTAATTAATAACTGCTTTGGATGGGACAAAAATTGATCATTTGACAATATAATAAAATTATAATATTTAAATTTTCTTAAATTCCCCAAAAAATTATGTTGACTAAGAAATTTGGTGATGTTAACCTTTAACTGTAAAGATATTTTTTTTTTTTGTCTCAAAAATTTGTATAATTGTGCATTGACCTTTAACAGATAGAATAGTTCTCAGAGCTTTCTGAAAGATTGTCACCCAGGTTATAATCTTTGAATAAAATTTTCCCTTTCTTTCTTAGAGCAACTATTGACTAATAATTATCTACCAATGTAAGAAGATTTTAATAAATAGAAAGACATTCTGTATTTGTGGATTAAAAAACATATTATCAAGATCTTAATACTACCAAAAGTGATGAACATTTTCATAACAATGCCTATCAAAATTCCAATGACCGTTTCTTGAAAAAATTGGAAAACCAATGTTCAAATTGACATGGAATTTCAAGGAACCCCAAATAGCCAAAATAATCCTGAATAAGAAGGACAAAATTGGAGGATTCACACTTCCCATTTTTAAAACTTACTGCAAAACTACAGTAATGGAAACTGTGGTACTGGCATAAACACTGGCTCCTGTAAAGATATTGATTAAGCTATTATTAAACCAACAGTGAATAACAGGAATGTATTTACTGAATTTAAGAAATTAATTACTTTTAAGCACTTTGAAAGTATTAACTAGAAAGTCTACAAGGCAACCCTTTTTATATCTAGTTTATTTACAGTCAAAACTGCTTAAACTTTCTCTTCAACATGTAGACTGATAACTTATTCTTGGGTGTTTTTATAGCAGTGACAGTCTAGGATGAAAATTTTACTGTGTCACTGTGAGTACCTAATTTTATTAATCTGGATTTCTTGTAAAATAGTCCATAATTTCAACATTATATTTACAAGCAATGACCAATTTACAAATCAATTAGAAAAACACCAGTGCACAGAATTTACAAACAATATGTTCATACTCACTTATTTCCAAACAAGTACTACGCTACATGGTGTCCCAAGTGGTGCTAGCATCTGCCCAATGCAGGAGACAAAAGAGGTGCAAGTTTGATCCCTGGGTCAGGAAGATTCCCTGGAGAAGGAAATGCTAAGCCACTCCAGTATTCTTGCCTGGAGAATCCTATGGACTGAGGAGCCTGGCAGGCTACAGTCCATGGGGTCGCAAGAGTCGGACATGACTGAGCCACCAAACCACAACCACCACCATACATTATCCTTTTCCTTTTCTGTTTAGAGAATGCATTCTCATCACTAATATTAATTTACTGAATCTTACTTCAAACATGATAAATAAATTTGTATATTTAAGAGTCCATATTATATATGAATGTATGTTTAGAATGCCTGGCATGAAACTATTTGAATTGACTGACATATTATAAATAATGTGAAAGAAAAATTAGTCACAGTAAACTACAGATAATAAACAAACTGTCCATTTTACACTGACTCAGAGATTTAATGAAGTAACTAAGAAAAATCAACAAGCACAAAGTATTTTCTTTGAAAGTGAAAGTGAAAGTCGTTCAGTTGTGTCCGACCCTTTGTAACCGCATGGACTGTACAGTCTATGGAATTCTCCAGGCCAGAATACTGGAGTGGGTAGCCTTTCCCTTATCCAGGGGCTCTTCCCAACCCAGGGATCGAAGGCAGATTCTTTGAAGAAATTAATAAAATTAATAGGCACTTCACAAGCCTGATCAAGAATGAATATATCTTTCACAAATTAAAAATAAAATAAGTGAGAAATATGAATAATTTGTCACTAAATGTGAAAAACACTGTCAAAAATAGCTAATCACAACTCTCCTAAGAAACAAATGAAATTCCGTACTGTCCAACTTTTACTCTCCTCATTTGAATCAGACTTCTGTACTCTCTAAATCCAGTAATTCCAGCATGAGCTTCCTTTATAAGTCTGGTTTTCTTGTGTTGTTAAGAATGAATCAATGACTGAGAAGACCAGAAGACACCCTCAGAAATTAATTTTACTAATTTTGATTTTATGTGGTCTGTATCTAACTCAAAAATAGCTTTCCTTTGATTATAGGCCCAGAAGAAACTATAAAATTAACCTCTTTAAGAGATTAGTACTATTACTTTTCTATCATCTTCCAATTTAAAAAGAGAAAATGTCTTAAGTGAAAATGAATGAATGAATGATACAATGTATCATCGATAGTAAAAAAAAAAAAAAATGTAAGGAAAACTCTCCTGGTGATTATTCACTAAATTTCAGATACAATTTAAATAATTTTGAATAAATGCTGCCTTATGCAGGGCATTACTCCACTCTTGAAAACAAACAGGATAGATAAACTAAGTGATGATATGCAAAATGTGTGCATAATTTTTAAAGAGTCTCCATAAGATAGTAGAGTAACTTTGCAGAGGAGGTAACCAACTCCCAAATCTGACATAGTAAAGACAGGAGGACAGGAAACTGAGACATGATCAGGTAGGAATACCAAGGTTTGGTGATGATGAAGAGGCTGTGTGGAGGCTGGCATCTTTCTGGCAGCTGAAGAAAGGGTCACAGTGGGGGTGTCATGCAGAGGAAGGCTGACCTAATATCTCAGAAGGCAGCAGTGAAGTGGCAGTTAAGCAGAGGTGATGGTGTTCAATAGCCAAAGCAGTAGAAAAGAGAGTGGGCAAATAAGTGGGAAAAAAAAAAAAGATAGGGTAGTAGAAATCAAGTTTCTTCCATGTCAGAGAAGAATTGACAAATATGGCATATTGAAAAATTGCTAGGGTATTGATGTGGAATTGAAAATATTGGTGTAAAACACTTGATTTAAGGTTTTAACTATAAATAAATATATACATATAAATGTATATATATACAATGGTGCATGCATATTTATATACACAATTTTCATAAATCTCTCTGCTGAAAGGATCTCAAAACAGTAACTTCTCACTAGCAATGAGCAAAAGTGCTCAGACTCTTGTTTCTAAATCTTTTTTTTTTTTTTTTACTGAAAGAATATACAGTTTATGAAAGAAATGGCTAATTCCATGGCTAGGTGAGAATAGGATGAGCCTGGAAATATTTTTCCAAGAAAAAGTAAGTGCCAAAATTAATTAAGATATGTCAACCTACAGCAGGAGCTCACATGCTAAATCTAGAACAATTTAATCATCAAAATAAATAATGAGAGTAACATAGTGCAACTCATTGATTAAAACAAGAATCCACGAGTCTATATTGACAAGAATAGAAACAAAAACCTTCATGAGATGGGAAAGCATCTACTAATAGTAATTTTGGGGGCTCCAAACTCACTGCAGATGGTGACTGATGAATGATATGTATGAATGATACAATGTATCATCGATAGTAAAAAAAAAAAAAAATGTAAGGAAAACTCTCCTGGTGATTATTCACTAAATTTCAGATACAATTTAAATAATTTTGAATAAATGAAATTAAAAGACACTTGCTCCTTGGAAGAAAAGCTATGACCAACATAGACAGCTTATTAAAAAGCAGAGACATTACTTTACCAACAAAGGTCCATCTAGTCAAAGCTATGGTTTTTCCAGTAGTCATCTATGAATGTGAGAGTTGGACTATAAAGAAAGCAGAGCACCAAATAATTGATGCTTTTGAACTGTGGTGTTGGAGAAGACTCTTGAGAGTCCCTTGGACTGCAAGTAGATCCAAGCAGTCAATCCTAAAGGAATTCAGTCCTGAATACTCATTGGAAGGACTGATGCTAAAGCTGAAACTCCAATACTTTGACCACCTGATGTGAAGAACCGACTCTTTGGAAAAGACTCTGATGCTGGGAAAGATTGAAGGTGGGAGGAGAAGGAGATGACAGAGGATGAGATAGTTGGATGGCATCACCAACACAATGGACAAGAGTTTGAGTAGGCTCCAGGAGTTGGTGATGGACAGGGAAGCCTGGCATGCTGCAGTCCATGGGGTCGCAGTCAGATACGACTGAGTGACTGAACTGAACTGAACTGAATTGTAAAAAGATAACTAACAGCTGCTGAAGACATGATAGAAATAAAAATTCAGCATTTGATAAGCATAAGAGTGGTTGATTCACATAGGAATCATCAATAGATGCTTAGGCTGGTGAGAAAAAGTTTGAGGAGATGCAGAATACTGGCATAGATTCAGAGTATCTTCCAATGACATACTTATCAATTATAAATTAGAAAATGTCTTTCTGGAAGGAAAATCTGGAAGACGTGAAACTGACAAAGTAATCAAGGTTATCATCACCATCAGCAGGATAGGTCCTCAGTGTGTGCCTCCTGAAGTGAGGCATCTTAGACTAGCACAGTATCTGTTCTGTGGAATTTCTGCAAATAATGAATGGCTTAAGTTTGACTGGAGGAAGACATCAAATTCAGTTCTTTCATAAGAAAGAAAAAGTGAAGGTCACACAAGAAAAGGGGAACTGGAAACATTTCCACTTTAAAGAAGGCTGGAGTGACATGCCAAATAAAGAACACACATCCTTGGATTGGACCTAGAAGGAGAAAGGAAGAAACATTATCTACAAGAATATAACTAAGAATAGTTTGATAAATGTAAATGAAGTCTGTGAATTTAATAGTAGTGTTGTATCAAGACTCTTCCTGATTTAGAAGTAGGGTGATCATCTGTCCTACTATGCCTAGGACTATACAGATGTTACCAGAGAGGGTTCAATATAACAGAAAAACTTCCCTAGACACAAAAAGTCACAAAAGTACACTTGCTTTTGAGGATACATGGAGAAGGTTGGCGGGCGGGGGGGAATTACAAAGTCCATACTGGGGCAGAACTAAAGCAATACTGCTTTTGTTTGAAATGAATACAGCATAATTATCTCCCTTCCATATTCAAGGTTGTTGTTTTTAACCCCTGGCCACTGATATTAAAAATTATGGTTTGTGAGTCTCAAGTATGACTTACTCATTGCTGAAAGACTCTGAATGATGTGACTTAAGTGTGCTAAGTACATGGATTGTGATCATTATGTTAACCATTCATCATTAGCAATATCAAGATGGCAGAGTTAGAAGACCCTGAACTCAGCTCTTCCCATCAATACACCAAATCTATAACTATATATAGTACAATTCTCTCTGAGAACAAATTGATATCTAGAAGAACACCTCTTCAACAAATAAGGATATAAAAAGGGGAAAAAGCAAACAAACAAAACAGTGTAATGGATGGGAAGGGAAGAGAGTGGTCTAATCAGGACACACATCTCTGATAGACAACTTAAAAGAAGGGAATATCACAAACTTGGAGATCTTTACTAAGAAGGAGGTGTTCAAGCTCCACATTAGGTACTAAGCCCTGAGATTATAACTGGTTTTAAAAGCCAACAATTCTTACAATCAGGAGATCCAGAAGCTCATAGAAAACTGAGACTCCATTCTTTACAAGCCCAGAGCCCCAGAATAGAGGCAGTGAATTTAAAAGCACCTGAAACTCTAGTTGGCCTGCCAAAACTGTCTGAGCAGGACCCCAGCCAGCACTAACTTTCAACTCCACCACATTTTCAAGGCAGCAGCCACCAGAGGACCCCAGACAGAGACCCAGCTCACAACAGGCTCCAGTTCTAGAACCCTGGCTCCATCCTAACCCCATCAGCTTGCCCCAAGAGAAGCCCCAGCCCACTCCACACTCTGGTTACAGCATCATCACCAAGGTAGAGGCCTCAACCACACCCTGCTAGAAGCACTGGGCCATATTGGAATCCAGCTCGAGCTCCTCTGGGTTTAACCCACCTCACCTCCATCAAGATGGTGGACCCCAGTGCACCCTGTGAGAAGCCCTGGCCCTTGTTTATTTCAGCTCCAACCCTCCCACCAAAGCCACTGGGCGCATGTAATCTGCAAGGGATGCTCCTATACAAGGACATGCTTTCAAGACTGGGATAGTCTTGAAATAGTTTTGCCTAATTTCATAAAGACAAAATGAGAAAGTCAAGTGAAATGAGAAGAAAAAGAAATATGTCCCAAGCAGAAGAACAAAATCAAACCCAGAAAAAAAAAAATGAAACGGAGGTAAGTAATTTACCTGAAAGAGTATTCATAAAACACTCACCAAACTCGTGGCAAGAACAGAGGAACAAAGGGAGAACTACCTCAAAGAATTTTCAAAACATATGCCAAAATGTAGGAAAAAATCAGAGCTAAAAACTACAATGAATGAAATTAAATAAATACTAGAGGGGATCAACAGAAGATTAGGTGATACAGAGGAATGCTTGAGTAAGCTAGAAGACAGAACAGTGAAAATCACCCAATCAAATCAGCAAAAAGAAAAAGGAATTTTTAAATGCATAGTTAATCTAAAGGACTTCTGAGACAACATCTAGTGTACTAACATTTACACTATGGGGATCCCAGAATAAGAAGAGAGAAAGAGAAGAAAACATATTTGACCCATTAATGGTTGAAAACTTTCCTAACCTGGGGAAGGAAACATACCTAGGACTGATGGCTAAAGCTGAAATTCCAACATTTTGGCCACCTGATGCGAAGAACTGACTCACTGGAAAAGACCCTGAAGATGGGAGAGATTGACGGCTAGAGGAGAAGGGGACAACAGAGGATGAGATGGTTGGATGGCATCACCGACTCAATGGACATGAGTTTGAGTAAGCTCCAAGAGTTGGTGATGGACAGGGAAGCCTGGTGTGCTGCAGTCCATGGGGTCACAATTGTCGGACATGACTGAGTGACTGAACTGAACTGAACTGAAGCAACTTGTAGATACACAGAGATTGAATATTTTTGAAGAGCTGGAAGCTAATTCCTACCGGTCTAAAAATCTGCTATTACAAATAAGTGAAAATCTAAGTACTAACTGTACCTTACACCATATGCAAGCATTGACACAGGAGCTGTTAAAGACCTAAATATAAGAGCTAAAACTATAAAACTCTATAAAACTATAAACTTTATAAAACTCTAAGAAGGAAATGCAGTGATATATACTTATGATCTTGAATTTGGTAATAGATTTAGATATAACACCCAAATCACAAGAAACAGATTTAACATGGATAAATTTGACTTGATAAAATTCAAATTTTGTATATCATAGGATATTATCAAGAGAGTAAAAGGATGACTCACGAGAATGGAAGAAAAATTTGCAAATGATCTATTGGACAAGGTCTGGTACCCAGAATAAATAAAATAAGTCTTATAACTCAATAACAACAACAACAAAAATCTAGTTTAGAAATGACAAAACTTGATTTGATGTCTGGCTCTAGATGAGTGATCACACCATTGTGATTATCTGGGTTGTGAATATCTTTTTAGTACAGTTCTTATGTGTATTATTGCCACCTCTTCTTAATATTTTCTGCTTCTGTTAGGTCCATACTATTTCTGTCCTTTATTGAGCCCATCTCTGCATGAAATGTTTCCTTGGTATCTCTAATTATCTTGAAGAGATCTCTAGTCTTTCCCATTCTATTGTTTTCCCCTATTTCTTTGCATTGATTGCTGAGGAAGGCTTTCTTATCTCTCCTGGCTATTCTTTGGAACTCTGCATGCAAATGGGAATATCTTTCCTTTTCTCCTTTGCTTTTCGCTTCCCTTCCTTTCACAGCTATTTGTAAGGCCTCTTCAGACAGCCATTTTACTTTTTTGCATTTCTTTTTCTTGGGGATGCTCTTGATTCCTGTCTCCTGTATAATGGCACGAACCTCTGTCCATAGTTCATCAGGAACTCTGTCCATCAGATCTAGTCCCATAAATCTATTTCTCACTTCCACACTATAGTCATAAGGGATTTGATTTAGGTTATACCTGAATGGTCTAGTTGTTTTCCCACTTTCTTCAATTTCAGTCTGAATTTGGTGATAAGGAGTTCATGATCTGAGCCACAGTCAACTCCCAGTCTTGTTTTTGCTGACTGTATAGAGCTTCTCCATCTTTGGCTGCAAAGAATATAATCAATCTGATTTCGTTCTCAACCATCTGGTGATGTCCATGTGTAGAGTCTTCTCTTGTGTTGTTGGAAGAGGGTGTTTGCTATGACCAGTGAGTTCTCTTGGCAGAACTCTGTTAGCCTTTGCCCTGCTTCATTCTGTACTCCAAGGCCAAATTTGCCTGTTACTCCAGGTATTTCTTGACTTCCTACTTTTTAATTCCAGTCCCCTATAATGAAAAGGACACATCCTTTAAAAAAATTCTAAGTATTCATGATCAAACGCTTCTGTGAAAGTAATTCTAGCTTGATGTCATTGCATTGAGCCGACATCAGGAGTGAATGTAATATAGGCTGGACCAAAGTGGAGCTACAAGATAAAATGAATGTTATCCTTCACGACATTCAGATTTACCACCGTATAAAAGACTGAAAATATCTTACTGTACCACGTGAATTTAAAAAAGTCATTTTTATTTTTAGCAAGTATAGATGATGCCTGTTTAATTAGCCTTATTGTTTTTACATTCTCTTTTTTTTTAAATTTTACATTTACCTACTAAAAAATATTCAATAATGTAGCCTATGAGATATAAATATCAAATAAATACTTTTAAAACTAGGTTAATTGTTGTATCAGAAGACAAAAAGAAACATGATAAAATATAATATTTTCTTACATGGTATCATTAGATTAATTAATAACATTAATTACTACTAATTGCCACTGATAATGAGTCTTATTTAAATAATAGCACTTATGTAGCAAAAAAGTTAATAAAGAATAAAATATAATTTCAAATGATCACCTATTTTCATATGTTAAATAACAATATGCATGTATATACTTCTTGATTATAAATCATGTAGGTAATTTTGCTCCTACATAGTTATGTCCTGGGCTAAAATGTTGGCTATCCTATTCAGACACTTTTATGGAGTAATGATAGAGAAGATTATTCCTTTAGGGGAAATTCACATTTAAGGATTTAGGAGTAAAGAAGCATTACCCTGGAGAAGAATCTAAGAAAGAGTGGATACATGTGTAACAGATTCACTTTGCCCCATACACCTGAAACTAACACGAAATTTCAAGCTATTTCACATCCTGAAGATGATGCTGTGAAAGTGCTGCACTCAATATGTCAGCAAATTTGGAAAACTCAGCAGTGGCCACAGCACTGGAAAAGGTCAGTTTTCATTCCAACCCCAAACAAAAGCAATGCAAAAGAATGCTCAAACTACCACACAATTGCACTCATCTCACACGCTAGTAAAGAAATGCTCGAAATTCTCCAAGCCAGGCTTCAGCAATACGTGAACCGTGAACTTCCAGATGTTCAAGCTGGTTTTAGAAAAAGCAGAGGAACAAGAGATCAAATTGCTAACATCTGCTGGGTCATCCAAAAAGCAAGAGAGTTCCAGAAAAACATCTATTTCTGCTTTACTGACTATGCCAAAGCCTTGGACTGTGTGGATCACAATAAACTGTGGAAAATTCTGAAAGAGATGGGAATACCAGACCACCTGACCTGCCTCTTGAGAAAGCTGTATGCAGGTTAGGAAACAACAGTTAGAACTGGACATAGAACAATAGACTGGTTCCAAATAGGTAAAGGCTGTATATTGACACCCTGCTTATTTAACTTATATGCAGAGAACATCATGAGAAAAGCTGGGCTGGAGGAAGCACAAGCTGGAATCAAGATTACTGGGAGAAATATCAATAACCTTGGATATGCAGATGACACCACCTTTATGGCAGAAAGTGAAGAAGAACTAAAGAGCCTCTTGATGAAAGTGAAAGAGGAGAGTGAAAAAGTTGGCTTAAAGCTCAACATTCAGAAAACCAAGATCATGGCATCTGGTCCCATCACTTCATGGCAAATAGATGGAAACTTTGGAAACAGTGGCTGACTTTATTCTTGGGGGCTCCAAAATCACTGCAGATGGTGATTGCAGCCATGAAATTAAAAGACACTTACTCCTTGGAAGGAAAGTTATGACCAACCTAGATAGCATATTAAAAAGCAGAGACATTACTTTGTCAACAAATGTCCGTCTAGTCAAGGCTATCGTTTTTCCAGTGGTCATGTATGGAAGTGAGAGTTGGACTATAAAGAAAGCTGAGCACAGAAGAATTGATGCTTTTGAACTGTGGTGTTGGGGAAGACTCTTGAAAGTCCCTTGGACTGCAAGGAGATCCAAGTCCATCCTAAAGGAGATCAGTCCTGCGTGTTCATTGGAAGGACTGATGTTGAAGCTGAAACTCCAAAACCATGGCCACCTGATGCAAAGAGCTGACTCATTTGAAAAAATGCTGATGCTGGGAAAGATTGAGGGCAGGAGAAGGGGACGACAGAGTATGAGATGGTTGGATGGCATCACTGACTCAATGGACATAGGTTTGTGTGGACTCCGGGAATTGGTGATGGACAGGGAGGCCTGGCCTGCTGCGATTCATGGGGTTGCAAAGAGTCGGACATGACTGAGCAACTGAACTGAACTGAAAACTAACACAATATTGTAAATCAACTGTAATGAACCTTTTCTTTATTTTTTAAGAAGCGTTATCTCTATGGCCAGCTTTCAGACAGTTGACAGACTAACAATAATGGGTTTGGATATAGATGTAGATAATATATTAATATATGCAGATACAAGTGGAGAAAGAAATGGCAACCCACACCAGTATTCTTGCCTGGAGAATCCCACGGACAGAGGAGCCTAGCGGGCTACATTCCATGAGGTCACAATGAGTCAGACACGACTGAGCAACTAACACACAGATACATATCCCTCCAATTTAATATTTTATTGTATGGAAATGATACATCAGCAAGAAGTAAATTAGAAAAAAAATTACTCAGGTTATTTTGATTCTTTAGACATTATATACTAGCAAGATTATTCTAACTCTATATCCTTTGTGTTCTTTGCATAAGCAAACATATATATGAAACTCTCAAATTTTAACCATTATAAATAAATGATCTCACTATGACCCTCAAAAACACTTGGTGAAAAAACATAGCCTTAGCTATTCTTATACACAATAAGATCACATCATATTTGAATTCCACATCCCTTGGCACAGAGCCTGGCCTAGTGCTGCTGTGAAGGCAGATGGCCAATAAGCAGCCGATGATGGGAGAGAAGAGTTTAAGGAGCAGAGGGGCACAGGAGAGAGCGCCGGAGCTGGTCTGCTTACCCACTATGTGGCATTAGGCAAGTTACTCGATCTTTCTGTGCCCCCATTTTTCCCTGTAAAGCAGCAAAATCAGATTCTGTGATCCATCCCGCTTTAAAGGTTTCTTTAATTCCATGAACAAGTAACATAAATATGATTATTTGACTCTGTGAGGGATGTACTGAAGTTAAAACATAAGTTAAAGGGCAATATTTTCTTTATGATTTACAGTGCCGTGTTCTGACATACCAACAAAAGGACTGAGCATGTGAAGAGAGAAACCACAGATGTTTGGATGTTCACATTGGCTTGTTATCAAGATGCTGAGCCTGACTGCTTTGAAGTGAAAAGCAAACGGAAAATCTCTGGAGGATGAAGCTTCCTCTGAGATTTCTCAAATGTGTTCCGTTCTGGCAGGGCCACTCAGCCCTCCAGAGAATCCTCTTACAACCAAAACAATTGTCAACATTTTGAAATGAAATTCTGAATATTTTTGTACTAATTAATCAAATAGTCCTACATATTAATATTTTAAATGCCTTTTGATAAAACTGGTATCATGTTCTTAAATTTTTCTGAAAATTGTATAAATAGATATTTAGGTAGAGATATGTATATGTATATAGTTTTTTCAGGGAAAATATAGTATATTTCAAAGCATTCTTATTCTTACTTTTTAATATATCTGTGAGAAATACATGTTTTTCTAAAAAATGCAAGTGGACAATTAAAGCATATTTCAACTTAGTTCTCATTTTTATTAAACATAATTCAACGGACAGTTAAATCTATTCTTAGAGCCTTGTCAATTTCATAAAGCCAATTTGATTGGTTTAGAGTGTATTCCACTTGAATTCATTCATAGGAATGGTGAAAGATAGGTTTTTATATTCATACTAGATATCGTATTAACACATTGATATTTCATTTTGCATTGCTATCACTTAAATATGGCTTATATCTTGCTAGGATCCCCAAGCAGGTGCAAAATCTCATGCAGTTTTAGGACTATCAGGAGGATTTCTGTTAAATGGACATGATTTTGAACAAACTCAGAGAGATAGCAAAGGACAGGAAAGCCTGGTGTGCTGCAGTTCGTGGGGTTACAAAGAGTCGAACATGACTTGGTGACAGAACAACAAAGTGGCTTTGAACTTTGTAGGTCCATATTTTAACAGCTCTGTCACAACAAAAGAATAATTTTATAAGCCAGACCACCTTACTTGTCTCCTGCAAAACCTGTATGCCGATCAAGAAGCAACAGTTAGAACAGTTAGAACCAGACACGGAACAACAGACATGTTCATATTGTCACTCTGCTTATTTACTGTATATGCAGAGAACAGCATATGAAATTCTAGGCTGGGAGAAATATCAACAACCTCAGATATGCAGATGATGCCACTCTAATGGCAGAAAGAGCAGATGATCTAAATAGCCTCTTGATGATGACAAACTTTGACAGTGTATTGAAAAGCAGAGACATCATTTTGCTGACAAAGATCTGTATAGTCAAAGCCATGACTTTTTTTTCTTAGTCATCAACTATCGATGTGAGAGTTGGACCATAAAGAAGGCTGAATGGCAAAGAATTGATGCTTTTGAATTATGATGCTGGAGAAGACTCTCAAGAGTCCCTTGGACTGCAAGTAGATCAAACCAGTCATTCCTAAAGAAAATCAACCCTAAATATTCATCTGAAGGACCGATGCTGAAGTTGAAGCTCTAATACTTTGGCTACATAACGCAAAGAGGTGACTTACTGGGAAAGACCCTGATGCTGGGAAAATTGAAAAGCAAAAGGAGAAGGGGGTGGCAGAGGGTGAGATAGTTGGATGACATCTCTGAGTCAATGCACATGAATCTGAGCAAACTCTGGGAAATAGTAGGCTTCCCTGATAGCTCAGTTGGTAAAGAATCCGCATTCATTGCAGGAGACTCTGTTTGATGCCTGGGTCAGGAAGATCCACTGGAGAAGAGACAGACTGCCCACTCCAGTATTCTAGGGCTTCCCTTGTGGCTCAACTGGTAAGGAATCCTCCTGCAATGTGGGAAATCTGGGTTTGATACCTGGGTTGGGAACATGCCTTGGAGAAGGGAAAGAATACCCACTCCAATATTCTGGCCTGGTAAATTCCATAGACTATATAGTCCATGGGGTCACAAAGAGTCAGACACAACTGAGCGACTTTCATTTTCTGGGAAATCGTGGAGGACAGAGAAGCCTGGTGTGCTGCAGTTCATGGGGTCTCAAAGAGTTGGACACAACTTAACAACTGAACAACAACAGTAAGACATTCATAGCCATTAAGAACATAAAATCATTTCACGACCAAATTTAGGTAGTATAGAATATGACATTCCCTTCTTGGAAATTCATAATACTCATCTGTATTTTAAAGCTCTGAGAAGTCCCCAAGTGAAATAAATCAGTAAGAAAAAGGGGCCTGTGTAAGCACTATAAGTTTATCAGACTTCCTCCTGCCTGTCAGCCCTAGTCCTCCCTTACTGTTTGGGAATCCACTGTATTCTAAACCCAGCTCTGGCCTGGTCTATTTCGAGCAGCTTTGGGTGACTGTGGGTCACCCAGAGCTTTCTATAGACTCTCATAGTTTGTAGACCCACACCTTTGTGGTGCTTCCTTAAAGGAATCATAATAACCATTTAATTATTAGAACAAAGTATTACTGACATCTTTGAGGCATTAAAATGATTTTAGTCTATTTCCTACTTAATCTTCCTCCGTTAAAAAATTAGTAGGTCTTAAAATGCCCCTTTATCCTAACAACAAATAATTGTTCATTGAGGGGAAGGGAAATCCTTAAAATCTGAAAACTCATCTGGGTGCAGATATATTCTAGCATTAAAGTCGGGTACTATTTGATTGATGCTCTTTCAGCAATGCCTTAAATTAACTTTTCCTCCTCCACTTTTTTTTAAAATATAAAATTTAACTACATTCATGAAAGTGTTGCAAACTGGGAAGGTCACAGACTCAAAAGAAAGTTCAGCTAACAACTCATTTGTTTAGTCCTTTTGTGTAAATTCTGATCCTTCCTTTTGCCTTTGTGATATTACATTTACATTAGATTTCAAATCTGAAATAGTAATTGGTTATATCATTTACTTACTCCTTATTCAGGACTGGTTTTTGGTAATAACCTCCCAGATTGTCTGAGAAGAAAGTCTGATAATTTCCTCTAACTGTTTTATTCATCTAAATAGAGTACTGCCTATCACTTAAAAAGGAAGTAAAATAATCCCAGACATCCATGCTACACAATGATAAATGGGCTAGTTTAAGCAGAGCCAGGTACGAGTTGTTTGCAGAGCGTTGATGGCCAGTCACACAACTGACTTGACTGATACCATTCAGTACGACACATTAAAATTCCAACTTGAAACCCACAATATGGTTGTTGAAATCAAAGCTGGCCAAATTCTTGTCAACCAGTTAATTGTATTTAAATTCTCAACACTTAAACATTCACACAGATTTACACATTTACAGAGGCAAATGCAAGCTTTCTAGTTCTAAATTCATTGATCAAGCAAGGTGCTGTGAAAGTAAATTACCAGTAACCTCATCAATAAAGTTAAAATCCAAACACCCTACACTATGTCAGCATGATATCAAAACTAATAGTAATGGTAGCAATTTAACAAATGGTTGATCTGGTCTTTCAAGGATTGTTTCAATACAGCTCCTACTTCTTTTTAATGGATTAGAATTGGTGCATTTCTTTGCTAAAATTTCTGTAATCCACTCTTCTATTTATCAAAGGAAGTAATTTAAAAGTAATTGTAGAGTGCAATTTGAACAGAAGAAGTAAACAAAAACTTTCCACTTGTCTGTAAGTTTTGTATTTGAAAAAGACCAGTGAATGGAATGCCTCGATTCCCCATATAGAAAACAGATATGATATATCTCTTTTCTGAAAAATGAAGAATGCAAATGAATGAAAACTGTCATTATAAGGGAAGGGAATAGGTATTCCAACACCTTATTAATTTCTTATTTCTTCAACATACATAACCAGATTTTCTGCCAGATCTGAAACATTTGGAATTATGTAATGCAACAATAAGAGCTACTAATTACTGGGAGGTAATTATATGACAGATATTGAGAGAAATGCTTTACATACATTGAAAAAAAATTTCAAGAGTATAAAATTATGCCTATGAGGAAGGTCTTGGTAACTCCATTTCACAGATTAAGGAAATTAGGTTTTAAGCATTTAATAAATGGCCCACAATAAAACACTGTTGAAGAATGACTAATTCAAGGAAATGTCAATATAACCAGTGAGTGGAACCACTGCACTCGACTCCCTTTCTGATTCTCCTTATTAGGAAGCATAAATTTTCTGTATAACTGGCAGCATTTCTTTGCCTGCTCCCATGTTGCGTGGACTCAGTCTTCTAAAGCAGCAGTGTGAGGACAGCTACGAGAGGCAGGATGCTTTAGAAATACCCAGCCACTTGGAAAACCATAACAAATATGACTTGGTAATCAGCTCTTTCCCAGAGCTGTGATGTCTTACATGTCAAAAGTGGTAAGCACTTCCCAGAGCTCTGACAAAATTACACCCAAATGAAATTTCTTCCTCACCAGGGAAACTAGAGAACAATAAATGACACTGGTGCAGCATTTGCAAACCACAATCCTGAATGCAGAGGGCTTTTCTTTTCTCTCTCTAAACAACCATTAATAAACAATTCTTGAGACCTGCCGATGGGAAGCTGTGTGAAAGAAATCCTTGCAGCAAATGCTATGGTCACAATAGTAATTACAGAAAAAAACAAAAAGCCAATACTTTGATCCAAGAAATCAGACGCTAGACCAACCTCAGCTTTGGGATGGAGACCCAGGTGCAGATTTACGTGCATGCGCGACAATGACTTTCTGCCCCCTCCCTTTTGAGCCCTCTGCCACTCTGTTGAGTTCAGACTTCTCCAGGGAGCTGAGAAATCATGTGTAAGTCCCTGGTATGTCGCTTCGCTGTGAGGCTCTTGGATATGCACCAAAGTATGGCAGACGCCAGCTGTGCTCAAGGCTGCAGGATGCCCATCAGCAGTTCTTTCCTCTCACTAAAGAATGACCCTGAATGGAGCAGAGACTCAGAGGGGGAAAAGGGAAAACGCCCTCAACCCTTTGGCTTTTAGCTGTGGCCCCAGGATTTGACAGCACAAAATGTAGAAAAATCAAGCTGAATTATCATAGAATATATATAGTTTTTCACTCTCAAGTTTAATGTAATGAAGTCAGTTGGCTCAGTATGATACATATCTTTCAACATAGTTGGCACTACGTGGCACATAAACCATGGTTAAATTAACTGTATTTGGCCATGTAATTCAGTTTCTTAAAATATGGTCCTATACATTGAAGTCCAGCTACCTCAGAATGTAATTTTAAATCCCATTTTACCCCCAAATATTTGCAACGCACTAACAGGCTTCCCCCCCCCACCCCATTTCTCTGCACTAGATGTCCTTCTTCCATACTATCCTCTCTGCCTCTCCGATCACATAAATCTGTTCATGTTTCCTTTATAAACTTGTCTTATACCTCACAGCTTCTTCCACTCTCTTTCCATTTTGAAATTAATATCTCCCTTAGCCCTCCTTCTGTTCCCACAGAACTGTGCTGCTATCTTTAACACAGCATCTTGCTTATTTTGATATCTTGGTTCCATTTGTTCTAAAAGGACTGTACTAGGACACTGTTCACTCCTGTGTGACCGAGGGAAACAGAGAGTCCACATTCCTTTTAAGACTATGTATCCATTATACTACATAAAACAAGAAAGAAGGCAGAAGACTAATAAATAATTTTGGAACAACTAAATGAATCAGTGATATAACCAAACACATACCATACAAGTTGAAGTAACTAGTTTTTCATTTATGTCATAATTATTGAAATGCAAACTGAAAATAAATACATATATTTACTTTTTATCAGACCTACTGACCCTACTTAAGTGAGAAAACCTCCCCAATTCCTAAGAAATTAGCAAAATACCTTTAAGTGGAGATTCCTTCTTCCAGTGACCCTAGAAGCATAGCATTGGAGACAGAGAGAGTTGTTTTCTGTTCAAGTGACACACTCCACAACAACAGGAAATATTCAAATGTAAACATTGATGAAGGAAGGATATAGACTGTAATCATCAGTAAAATTACTAGGAAATAAGAAAATGGTGAATTTCAATGGCAAATAACAAAATTATTATCAAAATTTTAGCAAGATGTGTATATGAAAATAAAGATAATTCCTTCTATAAAATATCACTTAACTAAATTTGCCCCAATAATCTGATCAAGAAA
The DNA here is from genome assembly GCF_033118175.1 of Dama dama. Taxonomy (NCBI): domain Eukaryota; kingdom Metazoa; phylum Chordata; class Mammalia; order Artiodactyla; family Cervidae; genus Dama; species Dama dama. Next base: position 50,012,549 of record NC_083705.1, on the reverse strand, counting down.
TCAAGATTTTATTCCCCTTAAAGGAGCATGAAGATAGCTGAAAGAGATAGATAAATTATAACTGACAAAATGTTCATAAAGTTTTGTGACTCATGGGGGTCTATTGCACAGTTTTCTATTTATATGGTTGGTGCGTTACAGAAAAGCAAACTCAGACAGTATCTTCTCTACAGGTAAAAATCATTCTCATTTTTTTATTGTTTTCTCATCTCTATCCACTCTCATTTTTTATGATGTTTCATTTTAAAGATTCATATTGTACCTCTGGAATTATTAAATTGCTTTTAACTATGTTATCTGATGTAATATTGATGTACTGTAGATTAAAATAACATATTAAGTATGCTTAACAGAATGCCTAGAACATTGTAGTGGATAAATAGTATAGATATTATTTTATTAATAATTTGATGAAAGTGAAAAAGGAGAGTGAAAGAGTTGGCTTAAAGCTCAACATTCAGAAAACTAGGATCATGGTATCCGGTCCCATCACTTCATGGCAAATGGATGGGGAAACAGTGGAAACAGTGGCTGACTTTATTTTTATGGGCTCTAATCACTGCAGATGGTGATTGCAGCCATGAAATTAAAAGACACTTACTCCTTGGGAGGAAAGTTATGACCAACCTAGACAGCATATTAAAAAGTAGAGACATTACTTTGTCAACAAAGGTCCATCTAGTCAAGGCTATTGTTTTTCCAGTGGTCATGTATGGATGTGAGAGTTGGACTATAAAGAAAACTGAGCACCGAAGAATTGATGCTTTTGTACTGTGATGTTGGAGAAGATTCTTGAGAGTCCCTTGGACTGCAAGGAGATCCAACCAGTCCATCCTAAAGGAGATCAGTCCTGGGTGTTCTTTGGAAGGACTGATGTTGAAGCTGAAACTCCAATACTTTGGCCACCTGATGCGAAGAGCTGACTCATTGGAAAAGACGCTGATACTGGGAAGGACTGAGAGCAGGAGGAGAAGGGGACGACAGAGGATGAGATGGTTGGATGGCATCACCGTCTCAATGGATATGGGTTTGGGTGGACTCTGGGAGTTGGTGATGGACAGGGAGGCCTGGTGTGCTGCAGTTCATGGGGTCGCAAAGAGTCGGACATGACTGAGCGACTGAACTGAACTGATACAGATTTCAAGATTTTTAGAGAAGATATGAGTATGACATCACCATAATAAAAATATGTTTCTTCAGGTTCCCAAAAGTTATGGGTATATAAAATTTGATATCTATTTGCCTTTACTGTACCAAAGACTGAATCTTGATTCTCATAGTTTGTGAAAAAAAATTAACTCTTGGAAACCCTCAAATATTCAAGATGGCATCACTTAATAAGCAAACAGCTAAAACGTCTGTTTTATTCTAATGATGTTTGGATTCACCTAAAGGTTGAATTTCTTTATTGCTATTTCTTAATTATTAAGGGAATAAAGGGGAAACATTTGGCATCATTTACAAAAACTGTATAAATTTGGCACAAAATCATAGAATAATTCAAGGCATTTATTAAAATTATTCATAACTCTAAGTTGGTTACATTACAAAATGGATAATTTAACTCTTGTATAAATTATGCAATTGAGAATAAATTGAAATGATTCTAATGTAGAAACATAACTAAGAAATAAAACTGATCACTTTCATTGTTCTCAATGAATTTTTAAAAAGACACTTAAACTAAGGTTTCAAATAATTCATTTTACTTATGCATTTTCAGAATAATGTCTTTAATTGAGAGGTACAGGGAGGAATAGGAACAAGACAAATATAATTAAAATTACCATTCAAGAATTTTTTAAAAAGGAAAGGCTTTAAGGATACTCCATGATAGCTGATCACTAGTGAAGAAAATTTCTGGTGGCCTATAATTGCAAAACTGCTTTCCTAGCAATTAAATGGGTTCCTCATATAAATTCTGCCTCAGCATTCTGGAATAATATCTATGAAATGGACGTTAGAGTAGATTCTTCATAGGTTCTATTTATCTTTGCTCATCATTGGAAATTTGAAGGTTACTTTTGAAATTGAAAAAAGGGAAAAAAAAGCATAGGCTTTTAAAAAATGGTTTATTTGGTAATATGACTATCTCAAAATATATTAAGCAGTTGATCTATTTGGTTGCAGTTGGTTCCATATGCCAATGAAAATGTTAGTCATTCAGTCATGTCCAACTCTTTGTGAATCCATGACTGTAGACTACCAGGCTCTTCTGTCCATGGGATTCTCTGGGCAAGAACACTGGAGCGGGTTGCCATTTCCTTCTCCAGGGGATCTCTCCATTCCAGGGATCAAATCTGGGTCTCCTGCCCTGCAGGAAGACTCTTTACTGTCTGAGCCTCCATGAGTGCTCCTCCATATGCCAATAACCATATCTAAACTTCTTTTCTGGACTTAACAATTCCATTAGCTTTGTCTTATTTTATTGGTTTACTTGACTGGCTTTAATATCTGTTTCTTTGGGAGCAGAATTAGCCATAGGTTTTTAAGGCAGTGAGACCCCATATTTGTAGACCTTTCCATATCTTTCTCTCTCTGCCAACACACCTAAAAATCCTTGCCTGTAACAGATGATTAACTTTTATATAATACTTTGTTAAAAACAGCTAGAAATGTATGGTATGATACCAGTATTATGGCTCTGTATAACCATTTCCCTCAAAGCTACAGGCACTTATGAACATTTTCTTTTCCGGTCACTGTAGGTGACAATTTTACAAATGTTTGGCCAAAGCCTCACAAGGTCCTAACCTGCAGCATCAGATTGTCTACACCTATTTCTTGGCCACTAAACCAAAGCCACATATTTTAAGGATCTATTATGTTGCACTTATTCCTGGGATCAAATACCGTGTCATGCAGGGTTCAGTACAGGAGCTATAAACTATTGCTATGTTTTTAGGCATAAAGAAGAACATAGAAAAATAGACTCTTATAAAATATTACAGGAAATAAAGAAGCATGTTCACGTCTGAGCCTCTAAAAATGACTCCAAGAATAGAGAACCAGCTCATCAGGGGAGCTACTTCCTTTCAAACCATCACTGGAGACTGTTCATTATGGTCTCATAGCTGTACCACTGCTGTAGCATCCTAAACAATATGAAGCTAAAGACTAGACAAATGAAGCTATAAATCAAGGAATATGGAGTCAAATCAAGTAGCCAATGCAACTCTCATTGTTTCTTGACACCTTGGAAGCTAAACATAAATTCTGAAATCTGCTTTAGGATAACAACAACTTTACTAGGTGATACACAAAGGGCTATAGCATCTGTATAACAGCATCTTCTTCTAAATTGTACTTTTCAAACCTACATGAAGGATTTCCTTTGCACAATTTAATTTATACCAAGAACACTAATTCCAAAGGAGTGTGTAAAGTGAATTCATAAAGATACTACCATGGCCAAAGCAAAGTAATAAAGGATAGAAGCCAACCGTGTGGTAATGGCTGTGATAGGAAGAATTATCTGTTCTCTGGTTATTCAATCAAATGTTAATCTTGTCATTGCTGAGAAGGGATTTGGCAGATGTAATTAAGATTATGATCCATTTAAAAATGTCTTTATTGAATATATTTGCTTTATAATATTGTGTGAATATAAGGTGTACAACATGCTAGTTTGATACATTTATACATTATACTATGATTACCATTGCAACAATAATTAACACCTATATCATATATTATTATCCTTTCTTTTTAGTGGTTAGAGTAATTAAGTTCTAGTCTCTCAGAAAGTTTGGTGATCATAGTATACTATCATTGCTTATATTCACTATACAGTACTATTCATTAAATCTGTTGAGATTATTGACTATTTGTTGTAAGTTTATACCTTAAACAGAATCTGTCTTATGTTCCCAGCCCCCATCTCATGGTAGCCACCATTTTATGCTCTGGTTTTAAGTCTGACTTCTTTAGAATCCACAAAGAATATACAGTACTTTTGTTTCTCTGTCTGACTTATTGAGTATAAGGCATGTGCTCAAAGTCCATGCATGTTGTGACAAATGACAAGATGCCCTTTTTCATGACTATATAATATCCCCTGTGTGTGTGTGTGTGTGTGTGTGTGTGTGTGTGTGTGTAATTTCTTTATCCATTCATTTGTTGGTGGATCCAACCATTATAGACAATATGGATAGCAGGATACAAGATTTACATTCAAAAGTTGGTTGTATTTCTTTAATACTAACAATGAAATGTCAAAAAGGGAATGTTTAAAAAAAAAAAAGCATCTTTTAAAATAGCACCAAAAAAAAAAACCTAGGTATAAAGCTGATCAAGGAAGTAAAAGATTTATACTCTAACAACTGTAACCCATTAATAAAGGAAATTAAAGAAATGTAAGGAAAGAATTGGAATTAAAATTTAATTAAACAATTAAAGAAATTCAAAAAATGGAAAGATATTCCATGCTCTTAGATTGGAAGAATTATTATTAAAATGACAATACCCACAACATTATTTGTTAATCACCTACACCCCAATACAAAATAAAATATTTTAAAAATAAAAATTTAAAAAGTGGCTATACTACCCAAAGTAATCTACAGATTTAATTTAATCCCTATCAAAATATCAATGATAATTTTCACAGCACTAGAACAATAATCCAAAATTTTATATGGAACCATAAAAGACACAGAATTGCTGAAATAATCCTAAGAGGGGAAAAAATGCAGGAGACATAATGTCTTCCAAAAGTCAGACAATACCACAAAGTTACAGTATTCAAACAGTGTGGTATTGATACAAAAACAGGCATCTGGATCAATGAAACAGAACAGAGAGCTCAGAAATAAACCCATACACTTACAGCCAATTAATCTTCAACAAAGGAGGAAAGGATACTAAATAGAAAAAAAAAAGTCTCTTCAGCAAGTGTTGCTGGGAAAGTTGGACAGTTGCATGTAAGACAAAGAAGTTAGAACACACTCTCATACCAGGCACAAAAATAAATTCAAAATGACTTAAACACTTAAACATAAAACATGACACCATAAAATTCCTAGAAGAGAACATATGCAAAACATTCTTTGACATAGATAGCACCAATGTTTTCTTAGGTCAGTTTCTCAAGGCAACAGATATAAAATAAATAAATAAACAAAATGGACCTAATCAAATTTATGAGCTTTTGCACAGCAAAGGAAACAATTAAAAAAAAAAAAAAAAGACAGCCTACGAATGGGAAGATATATTTACAAATGCTGTGATAGACAAGGGCTTAATCTCCAATATGTAAACAACAAAAATTACAACTCAACAACAAAAAATCAAACAACCCAATGAAAGAAATGAGCAGATGACATTAACAGACATTTATGCAAAGAAGACATACAGATGGCCAGTAGGCACATGAAAATATGCTCAAAATCTCTAATTACTAGAGAAATACGAATCAAACCTACAAGGAGGTAACATCTCACACCCTCAGAATGTCCATCATTAAAAAGTCTACAAATAACAAATGCTGCAGAAGGCATGGAGAAAACGAAGGCTCCTACACTGTTTATGTGAATAGAAGTTGGTGCAGCCACTAAAAAACGGTGTGGAGGTTCCTTAGAAAACTAAAAATAGAATTACCATACGATCCAGCAATCCCACTCCAGAGTATAAACCTATACAAAACTATAATTCAAAAGATACATGTTCCCCTATGTTCATAGCAGCATTGTTCACAATAGCCAAAACATCGAATATCCATCAATAGGTGGATGGATAAAGAAGATACACGCACACACACACACACACACACTGGAATACTAAAAAAAAAAAGAAGAAGAAGAATTAATGCCATTTGCAGCAACATGGATGCAACCAAAGATTACTATAAGTGAAGTAAATCAGAAAGACCAACACCATATGATATCACTTATATGTGGAATCTAAAATATGGCACAAATGAACTTATCTACAAAACAGAAACAGACTCACAGCCATGGAGAACAGACTTATGCTTGCCAAGGGGGAGGTGGGTGGAGGAAGGAAGTACTGGGAATGGGAATTAGAAGATGCAAACTATCAGATATAGGATGGATAAATAATAAGGTCCTACTGTATAGCACAAGGAACTATATTCAACATCCTGTGATTAACCATAGTGGAAAAGAATATAAAAAAGAATGTCTGTATGTGTGTAACTGATTTTTAGCGTACAGCAGAGATCGGCACATTGTAAATCAATTAGACTTCAATAAAAAAGAAAAAGTACAGAGATTCCTCAAAAAATTAAAAATAAATCTACCATATGATCCAGCAATTCCACTTCTGGATATATACCCAAAGGAAATGAAAACAGGATTAGCAGAGATATACACACTCCCATGTTTATTACATCATTATTCCTAATAGCACAGATATGGAAACAAGATTATGATTCTTAAAATAGATATATTATCCTGAATTATCAAGGTAAGCACAATCTAATCATATGACCCCTTAATGCAGAGAGAATTCTTTGACTGGAGGCAGAAGAGATGCTGCAAAAGAGGAAGTCAGAGAGAGACAAAGCTTGAGAAGGACTAGATTTTTGAAGATGGAGGAATGAGAACAAATGCCAAGAAACATAGGGGTTCTAGAAGCTGAGAAGGACTTTGGACCAACACCCAGCAAGGAAGTGGCAACCTCCATCCTATGACTACTGTGTGGATCTGAAAGTTGTGAACAATTTGTATGAACTTGTAAGCAAACTCATGCCCTGATTCTTCGAAAGAAATACAGCCCTACTGATCTCATGATATTGGCTATGGAAGATTCTAGAAAACCAGCTGAGTCACTCTGGCTGAACTTCTATTTTTCAAACTACTTTACTGAGGTATGGTTGACATAATAAGAAGATGTACATATTTTATGCATACAACTCAATGATTCGGGGGTAAGTGTACACATAATGAGGGCTTCCCTGGTGGTTCAGTCAGTAAAGAACCTGCTCGCAATGCTGAAGACATGGGTTCAATCTCTAGGTCAGGAAGATTCCCTGGAGAAGGAAATGGCAACCCACTCAAGGATTCTTGCCTGGAAAATCAATCCTATTGATAGAGGAGCCTGGTAGGCTATAGTTCATGGGGTCACAAGAGTCAGACATGACTTAGGGACTAAACCATCCATACACATATGAAATTTACCACTAAGTGCCTTAAATTCTGACCTACCAAATTATGAAATATTAAATTAGTGTTGTTTTTGCCAAGTACATGGTCATTTGTTATCAGCAATAGAAAGCTAACATATTAACATACCGTTAACACACTACACACACACATGCATGCACACACACACACACAAGTCAGGGGCGAGAATTCAGAGGACAGTCAATTCTGCCAACAGTCAATTCTACGGAAATCTTCTCAGAGAAGATTTCCACAAAGGAGATGGGATGTGGTCTATATAAAGCTTAAATAAGTGTAAAAGGGTAGAGAAGGGAGGCTATTTTACGAATGACAGAAGTGGTCTAAGTTAGATCATTCAAGAAACTACAAATCAGAACTGTTTTTATAGTGAATGGGATGGCAGAGCTGACATTGAAGGACAAAACTAGAAGGAAAACCTGAGACCAGAATGTGGAAGAGCAAAAACAGGAGCCTAATGAATTTCAGAAAAAATAAAGATTCACATCACAGGATGAAAATGAGAAACGTGAGATGCAGCAGTGTATTTCTGTAAAACAAAGTACTATTCAAGTTTTCACCAAGATGTTTCCGCCTATGCAGCTGGTGCACCCAGGTTTGCCCTGCTGTCTGCAGTTTCCTTCCAACCCGTGGAAATCTTCACCCCAGGAAATCAGCCTCTTAATACTGCAGCACGCAAATTTGCTGCTGATGTCTGTCTGTCTGTCTCGTATAGTCACTTAGTCTCAGTTATGATGATGCCTACACAATAACATAAATGAACCAAAAGGAATAAGGACTTTATGTGAGAAAGCTCACTGTGTCTATATATGCCTGCCAGAGATCAGAAGCGGAGAAGTATGTTTTCCTTAGTTTGCATATTCACATTTTTAACACATGGGCACTACCTTCTCTCTCATAACAAATCACTTGCATATTACACAATAATTATCTATCACTCAGTTGTTATCCATTCAGCAGACGTTAGAATTTTATTCCAGAATATCTGATTAGTATTTATTCTTTAAAAATCACCAGATTCCCTGACCCCACTTTCATCAACAAACAGTTTTTAATTTCCCAATAAAGTATGTCAATATGACCAGAACACACACACACGTGAAGTATATTCATTTTTGCTTGCCAGTGTGGAAAGCTGGTTCTGGATTAGCATCTGTAAACTGAGAAATACAATTCACAAAAATAAACAAACACAGGCAAAGCCTTTTAGCAGGTTTTCAGATTCCTGTGGAGCTGCCTTCCTCAGATGATGAGTCCAGCTCATTTCATGCTTTCCATTGGAACAGCATTAAACAAAAACTCAAGGAAATTAGGTCCCAATTTTGGGACCTGCTAGCAACAAATTCTGTATACTTCCTTCTTTCCTCCAGTGAATGGCAACATTTCATGCTAATGGAAGACATTAAATTTCTCATTTAAAGTTGGATCTTCAGATACTGTATCTCAAACAACCAACTTGCTATAACCTCAAATACATTCAAATTGGTAAAGTCGGCTACATGTGTATGAATATAAACCCTTGGATTTTAAAGTAGACATATAGTAATTTCATTTGTTATTTTAATTTGGCCTCATATTTGGACTATTTTAAAGCTTTTTAATGTAAAGGAAAACTTTTCTAGGAAAGAAATCTTCCATCAAAATTAGTTTAATACATCAAACATCCAGCTAATAGATCTAACAGAAAAGACAACAATATTCATCTAAAGTTTCAGAAGTTGTATCTATTTTTAAATTTGGTAAACTTCTAGAGATATCATCAGACACTTCTTTTCTCCTCTGGAAAATAGATCTAGTATTTGCAACAGGATGGAAGAAACCCTAAAGGGTTTCATTATACAGCATCAATTTCCTTGACTCTTTTAGGTCTGGGATAAAATAATTTAGACTAACTTTTCTGATCAGTTTCTCTTGCTACCACTTGGAAACTTCTCCTCTCACCTAAAACTCCTAGCAATGTTTTAAACAGAAGAAAAAAAACAGAAAAAGAAAAAAAAAATTTTATTTTGATTTGATTTATGGTGTCACAAAGAACTGACACCATAGTTACATAACATAATCATATAAAGAGTTTAACGTTCCTCATTCAGGCAAGAAGGATGTGCTAATGTTATTGTGGATCCCTGTGCAGTTGACTTAAATCACCATATAAGCACATGGCCAGTCATCATCTGGCATCTCTCCCAGTTACCTTCTTTATCATTATTTTGTGAGCCTTTCTAAATACTCGCCTGTGTTTTAAACGTGCTTGAAGATGAAACCTTGTTTCTTTATTTTAATATCTGGGATGCTGTGTGTGTGCTGGGCTCAGTCATGTCTGACTCTTGGCAACCCCGTGGACTGTAGCCCGCCAGTCTCCTCTGCCCACGGAATTTTCCCGGCAATAATACTGGAGTGAGTCTCCATTTCCTACTCCAAGAGATCTTTCCGACCCAGGGACTGAATCCATATCTTCTGCATTGGCAGGTGGATTCTTCTGAGCCACATGGGAAGCCCTAATATCTGGGATATTCTGATCCAAGTTAATATGTCCATGGAGGGCAACCAAAAGCTGAGGACTTTCTCAAAATTTAGTGGATTTTTTTTTTTTTTCTGATAGACCCAACATCATCAAATCCTGTACAACTTCAGATCGTTAGCACAGTTGAAATTATAGATGCTCTTCGGTGGAAAAGTATTCACTTATAATATGAAATTAAAACCTGATGATTAAGTTTAACTCTGGATTTTTTTATTATAACTTATTGAAAATATTTTTCATTCAAACAATAAAAAATGAAAACTTTTCAAGACCTTGCCAAACCCTGATTTGTTTACTCACAATAGATACTAATTAATGTTTGAAAATGGCAACATATGATCTAATTTAGAAACTTAAGAATAACTACAGGCCAATATCACTGATGAACATAGATGCAAAAATCCTCAACAAAATTCTAGCAAACAGAATCCAAACATATTAAAAAAATCATACATCATGACCAAGTGGGCTTTATCCCAGGAATGCAAGGATTCTTTAATATCTGCAAATCAATCAATGTAATACACCACATTAACAAATTGAAAGATAAAAACCATATGATTATCTCAATAGATGCAGAGAAAGCCTTTGACAAAATTCAACACTCATTTATGATTAAAACTCTCCAAAAAGCAGGAATAGAAGGAACATACCTCAACATAATAAAAGCTATATATGACAAACCCACAGCAAGCATCACCCTCAATGGTGAAAAATTGAAAGCATTTCCCCTGAAATCAGGAACAAGACAAGGGTGCCCACTCTCACCACTACTATTCAACATAGTGTTGGAAGTGCTGGCCACAGCAATCAGAGCAGAAAAAGAAGCAAAAGGAATCCAGATAGGAAAAGAAGAAGTGAAACTCTCACTGTTTGCAGATGACATGATCCTCTACATAGAAAACCCTAAAGACTCTACCAGAAAATTACTAGAGCTAATCAATGAATATAGTAAAGTTGCAGGATATAAAGTTAACACACAGAAATCCCTTGCATTCCTATATACTAACAATGAAAAAACAGAAAGAGAAATTAAGGAAACAATACCATTCACCATTGCAACAAAAAGAATAAAATACTTAGGAGTATATCTACCTAAAGAAACAAAAGACCTATACATAGAAAACTATAAAACACTGATGAAAGAAATCAAAGAGGACACAAACAGATGGAGAAACATACCGTGTTCATGGATTGGAAGAATCAATATTGTCAAAATGGCTATTCTACCCAAAGCAATCTATAGATTCAATGCAATCCCTATCAAGCTACCAACGGTATTTTTCACAGAACTAGACCAAAGAATTTCACAATTTGTATGGAAATACAAAAAACCTCGAATAGCCAAAGTAATCTTGAGAAAGAAGAATGGAACTGGAGGAATCAACCTGCCTGACTTCAGACTCTACTACAAAGCCACAGTCATCAAGACAGTATGGTACTGGCACAAAGACAGAAATATAGATCAATGGAACAGACTAGAAAGCCCAGAGATAAATCCACGAACCTATGGACACCTTATCTTTGACAAAGGAGGCAAGGATATACAATGGAAAAAAGACAACCTCTTTAACACGTGGTGCTGGGAAAACTGGTCAACCACTTGTAAAAGAATGAAACTAGAACACTTTCTAACACCATACACAAAAATAAACTCAAAATGGATTAAAGATCTAAATGTAAGACCAGAAACTATAAAACTCCTAGAGGAGAACATAGGCAAAACACTCTCCGACATAAATCACAGCAAGATCCTCTATGACCCACCTCCCAGAATATTGGAAATGAAAGCAAAACTAAACAAATGGGACCTAATGAAACTTAAAAGCTTTTGCACTACAAAGGAAACTATAAGTAAGGTGAAAAGACAGCCCTCAGATTGGGAGAAAATAACAGCAAATGAAGAAACAGACAAAGGATTAATCTCAAAAATATACAAGCAACTCCTGCAGCTCAATTCCAGAAAAATAAATGACCCAATCAAAAAATGGGCCAAAGAACTAAACAGACATTTCTCCAAAGAAGACATACAGATGGCTAACAAACACATGAAAAGATGCTCAACATCACTCATTATTAGAGAAATGCAAATCAAAACCACAATGAGGTACCATTACACGCCAGTCAGGATGCCTGCTATCCAAAAGTCTACAAGCAATAAATGCTGGAGAGGGTGTGGAGAAAAGGGAACCCTCTTACACTGTTGGTGGGAATGCAAACTAGTACAGCCGCTATGGAGAACAGTGTGGAGATTTCTTAAAAAAACTGGAAATAGAACTGCCATATGACCCAGCAATCCCACTTCTGGGCATACACACTGAGGAAACCAGATCTGAAAGAGACACGTGCACCCCAATATTCATCGCAGCACTGTTTATAATTGCCAGGACATGGAAGCAACCTAGATGCCCATCAGCAGATGAATGGATAAGGAAGATGTGGTACATATACACCATGGAATATTACACAGCCGTTAAAAAGAATTCATTTGAACCAGTCCTAATGAGATGGATGAAGCTGGAGCCCCTTATACAGAGTGAAGCAAGCCAGAAAGATAAAGAACATTACAGCATACTGACACATATATATGGAATTTAGAAAGATGGTAACAATAACCCTATATGCAAAACAGAAAAAGAGACACAGAAATACAGAACAGACTTTTGAACTCTGTGGGAGAATGTGAGGGTGGGATATTTCAAAAGAATAGCATGTATACTATCTATGGTGAAACAGATCACCAGCCCAGGTGGGATGCATGAGACAAGTGCTCGGGCCTGGTGCACTGGGAAGACCCAGAGGAATTGGGTGGAGAGGGAGGTGGGAGAGGGGATCAGGATGGGGAATACATGTAAATCCATGGCTGATTCATATCAATGTATGACAAAACCCACTGAAATGTTGTGAAGTAATTAGCCTCCAACTAATAAAAAAAATTAATTAATTTAAAAAAATAAAAAATAAAAAAAAAAGAAACTTAAGAATATGCAGGGTTTTCTGGGGAGCTTTTGTGCTCTTTTTTCCTTATAATAACTTTATGCTAAATAGGTTATCACAGTTAATTACCTTGACATGGCTTCTATTTGTGAATTAGAAAGAGGATAAAATAGATAAGCTTTGGAGAACTTCAAATACTTCGAGGTACACTTTAAAAGAAATGGGGTCGATATGAATTAAGAAAGTAGATATGTTTAGAAACCAGAAATACTCAGGTGTATTGACTTACAGAAGAATCTGGGTATGAAATCTACTTAATCACACAAGTCCCACACCATTAATTACTGTTATGTGTAATTATTACAAAGAAGAGTTTCTCACTTTTCCTTATACTTTGGACATCTGCCAGTAACTATATATTTCTCCTGTAATGAGAAGCCTTAGTGTATATTTGTTATCAAATCTCAAAGGAAACTAAAACTAAAAATGGTTCTAATCTAAGCAAAGTTACACATGCTATTTCTTGATTTGAATATGGTTTTCTTAAATTTATAATCAGAACCCATTAGAAGTCTTTCAGACATAGGTGAGAGGTTTCCTAGAAAACATGAGAAGCAGAGGACTCATTCTGTTACCTCAGCCTTCATCATTCACAGAAATTTCTAAATGGGAAGATCAGATGCACAGGTTCACAAAGACATTACAGAAGAGATTTCCAACATGAGATCCTCAGATGATTATAAGAACCCTGCTGCTCTGAGCCCCAGGTCTGAGAAGTGGGTCACATATTCTTGCTTAAGTTCGCCAGCTCCGTAGTACTTGAGGAGAAAAGACCACCTGTCAGCTGGGAAATGTATCCTGATGGGAGGCCTGCACTGGCACCAAAAGGTTATCATGAAGCTCATCCCTCACTTGCTCTCTTTCTATATTTTATCAGAAGTGGAAATGAAAGATGGTAGAAATGAAACATATAAGTATTTTTTCTTCTTGAGCAAGCATTTCAGAGTTTGAGAGCCCTAGATTCTTCTCACAGAAGTGACTGTGAGCTGTCAGGAACTAGCTTTCAAGCACAGCAGGAACCTTGGTAAACAGAAGGAATAATATTTCCATATGCAACGATGAGTACTGAGAATAAAGGGAAGATAATAGCAACTGAAGGATATTATTGAAAACACAGTTCAAAGTAAGAACCTTTGAATGTTTTCCTCTTTGAGAAAGTTGTAACAATTTGCTCCAATACACACACAAGCGAACATTGTTTTTATTCTGTTCTTATGAATTTGTGATAAGGTGCCATGATCTGAACATATGAAAAAGTGAAGATGATAAATAGATGAACGTCCTGAGGAAAATGAAATAGTAGGTAGTTAGGTGCAAAAGAAAATGTCTCAATAAATTTCTTGTATCTGAAGCTTGTGATTTTTTTATTTGATAAATAAAAACCAAGACACTGAATAATTTGAATAGACTTTGTAATATATTTACCTTATTAACAATAATTTATCTAAATTCAAAGGCAACTAGAAGTTGAGACAGGAGTTGGTATTTCTGGGATGGGAATAGCTAAGATTTCACCATTTCCGGTGAAGTCTGAAAGAAGGGGACAGAGATTCTGCAACATTTTTTATTTAAAATGCACTTTTTGGGCCCTCTGAAATGAAACTTCTTATGCTCTTATCCTCCCCCAACTTGACACACTTCAGGGATCAAAGCTCTATTCAGTGACCTCTCTGCACCTCAATTGCTTCTGCATCCTTCTTTGAAATGCCTTTCTCTTAGAGAATAAAACATTTTACTCCACCACATACCTCAGGTTTGATTTCAGGAAGCAAGCCGAGAACTGGAGGTGTGTGTAAGTGATTTATTAAGGGCAAGCTCCCAAAAAATTGTAGAAGGAAGGAAGGGTGAAAGAGAAGACCCTAATCCAGGGCAAGATTTCAGAAAAATGCCCAAATTCATCACTATCAGATTTCCCAACAGTAATATTTAGTGGTGAAAGACAATAGGATAATGATTTCCAAGAGAAAATAGTTTTCAACAAAAAGTGAAAGTGAAAGTGTTAGCCACTCACTTGGGGCCGACTCTTTGTGACGCCATGGACTGCAGCACGCCAGGCTCCTCTGTCCATGGAATTCTTCAGGCAAGAATACTGGAGTGGGTATCAAATCCCTTCTCCAAGGATTCTTTCTGACTCAGGAATCGAACCTGGGTCTCCTCCACTATAGGCAGATTCTTTACCATCTGCGCAAACGGTAAAGACCAAAAGTTCTTTCAGTTACCAAGTTTACTTCTATGCCCACCAATAGATATCCTGAAAACAAACTCAGTTAAAAAAAAAAAAAAATCTGTGATGAGCACATTAGCTAACATCAGAACTGCTTTAGTAGAGCTCTCTGCTTGTAAAGGTTTCCGCTATGGAGGTCTCCAGTGTAGATGAAAAAATATATGTAACCATTAACCTGTTAACATATAAATACTTTCTGAGAAACTACAAGCTGAAGAGTAGCATAGCCTTGTCTTTGCCAGTGGAGTACTTATGAGATACAGTTGCAAAATTTCCCAGGAAAGACACATCTTCATAGTAGGCCACAAAAGGTTTCTATGGCTCAAACTCACAATCCACAAATATCCAATGACAGCTTAGCAGTTTTTTAAAAATATATATATTATGTTTATATTTCAGCATAGCACACTTCACATTATGTTTCAGCAAGGCACGGAACAAATGGTTCCCTTAAATATACAATGACTAAAGCCTCAGATAGAAAAACTGAAAAGCTAGGGGTGACGTGATGGCTGGGAACTGGATTCATGGAGCTGCGTCTCCTCTCCCACATCTGGGGATTTATCGCAGATGTTGACTGAGATCTTACCTAGAGCAGTCAACCAGGGGCCATCATTTCGTCCCTCGCTTTCTGGGCTTCCTCCCAGCATAAGAGTATGAGGGTGGTCAAACTCCCTATGTGGTAGGTCAGACTTTCAACAGAGAGGAGCCCTGTCCACAAGGAGAAAGCTATACTGCCCTTTTCTGAACTAGAGTGTTAGTCTGGGGACTTTGAGGAACAGCATCAAGAAGGAAATTAGCTGTGCAAAAGACGTAGTGGGCGATACACTAGAAAAGGAAAAATGGAGAAAGCCAGAGGAGGCAATGAGCATTTCAGATGGTGATGCAGTCCTGACTCCTATAAAGGAGGGAGAGGGGGAGGAAGTCTGGCTAGGCAGAGTCTCTGACTGCAGGACAATCCAGAAAGGTATTAGACAAGTTGATGGAAAGTTTTTAAGCCAAAGCTGCATGTCAAAGGAGTCCCACATAGGAACTGACCTGCTTAGTGTCTCTACTATGTTCAGGGCTGACAGGGAACAGCCCACTGGAAGCATCCTCTCAGCATGAAGGCTGCGGGATTCAGACTGCAGAGACTGAGTTTGTCCTTCAGTTAGGCTCCCTACAGCAAGAAATCTGAAAGACAGATTTTCACGTGGCCACAACTAACCTCAGAAGTCATGCATATTCTACTAAAATGCACTGCTTACAAGCAAGTCATGAGTTTGTCCAGATTTTAGAGGAAGAAGCATAAACCTTATCTCTCAATGGGAGGAGTGTCAAAGATTTTGCAGCCATATAAAAACAAATAATTATCAGATCTAAGTAAAGAACAACAATAATGTTTAAAATGTATCAATCTAAAAGTATTACCAACAAATATTTAAGAAATATGGATGAAATATGATCTAACTTACAAACTGAATTATAAAAATGATTTCCCACTGGGAAATAAGACCTGTATTTGGGAAAATGTCTAGTTGGTAAAGAATCCACCTGCAATGCAGATAGACCCTGGTTCAATTCCTGGGCCAGGATCCACTGGAGAAGGGATAGGCTACCCACTCCAGTATTCTTGGGCTTCCCTTGTGGCTCAGCTAGTAAAGAATCCGCCTGCAATGTGGGAGACTTGGGTTCAATCCCTGGGTTGGGAAGATCCCCTGGAGAAGGGAAAGGCTATCCACTCCAGTATTCTGGCCTAGAGAATTCCATGGACAGTCCATGGGGTCGCAAAGAGTTGGACATGACTGAGCAGCTTTCAGTTTCACTTTCACTAATTGGGGCACCACTCTTTTTCATTATAAAATGTTTAGTACTATTTAAATTTTAAATAATTTGCCCTTCTTACTTCAATATAACTAAACAAACAAGTAAACTAAAGAAAAGTAACATAACGCTTACATTCCCCTCCTTAAAACTTTTCTGTGCTTTTCCTCTTGCAGCTAAACATTTAGTGTACAAGACACTCCATGATCTGACCTGTCCTTCCAGACCCTTCATAATATCCAGCATCAGTTGCCTTTTGTTAAGTTCGGGTGTAGTAACAAAGTTCTAAGTCTCAGCTGCTTCCAAAACTCAGTTGCTATGGATGGGCTGTGGTTTTATATCTTCTCATTTCAGGATCTAGGCTGAGAAACAGCCCTACTCAGGGCATGCTATGCTCTTGCCAAAGGAAAATGAACAAGAAAACTGGCAAAACCAACCGGGTATTAAAGATTCTGCTACAAAACTACATGCTGTCACTTCTGCTCATATTTCTGGCTGAACCAAGTCAACGACCAATTTTGATATTAAGAGGGGAAAAAGAGGCAGGATATATGCCTCCCATAACAAGTTTTAGCAACAAGAGGGATGAACGATGCAATCTTCCACACATGATTTCTGTCACAGTAGGGGCTACACAGAGTTTAGATTTATTTCAGTTTCTAGAACACATCCAACATATTTCTTCCCTGGCACTGAAATCCTATTATTTGAGAAGTTTATTAGGTCATGTAAGTTCAGCCCAGCAGAAACCACTGTGGTGAAATTTCTATTTCCAACTGAGTTCACATCTTGATTATGATGTTTGCTTTTAATTAGTAATTTTCCAGAATTATGGGATCTCTGATTTTGGAAATAGCCACAGTCAGTATTAAGGATGGACTGTGAAACGAATATGTGTGAAACAGGTGTCTTAGTCTGCTTGAATTGCTATACCAAAATACCACAAATTCTGTTTTTAAACAACAGAAATATATTTTCTCACAGTTCTAGAGGCTGGAACCTCCAAGATCAGGGAATGTCAGGGCTAAGATTCTGGTAAGAACTCTCTTTCTAGCTTATAGATGACCTCTGTATAACCTCACATGGCTTTTCCTCTGAGCATGCTCAAGTCCTATCAGATTAGAATCCCACCCTTAGATGACTTCATTTAACATCATGAATCTCCTAAAGACCCCGTCTCCGCCTATATTCACAATGCCGGTTAGGACTGCAAGAAGAAGCAGGGGTAAGAAATAAGAAGAGAATTCATGAGAGACTCAGGTTAGTGCTCCAGCATATACGTAAAAAGTTGGGTGAAAATGAGGAGCTATGTCTTGAAATTATATCTGGGAATGTAAAGAAATTTGTAAAAAGAAAATCTCTCTCAGTAGTACAATGGGAGAAGGCAATGGCACCCCACTCCAGTACTCTCGCCTGGAAAATCCCATGGACGGAGGAGCCTGGTAGGCTGCAGTCCATGGGGTCGCAAAGAGTCAGACACGACTGAGCGACTTCACTTTCACTTTTCACTTTCATGCACTGGAGAAGGAAATGGCAACCCACTCCAGTGTTCTTGCCTGGAGAATCCCAGGGACGGGGGAGCCTGGTGGGCCGCCGTCTACAGGGTCACATAGAGTCAGACATGACTGAAGCGACTTAGCAGTAGCAGTACAATGGAAAGAAATGTGCATAATGGAAAGGTACCAGAGGCTAACCTCTGGTATTTGACATATCAGTGGCACTTGCCAGCTAACTTATTGCTTCCATTACCTCATTATGAATAAAATGGAAATAAAATATAAAGCTATACCAGTACAATCATTTTTCACTTAGTACGTGTGAACTCATGTCAAGTTGTCATGTCAGAGAGAAGAAAAAGGAAACAGTAATATGTAAAAATAAATGTTAAAATGGAAAAAATGCTATGAAAAGATTAATAATAAAAAACTGCCTTTGGGATCATGGTCTACATGAAAAGATTTCTTCATAACCTTATCCTTTTCCTTTGCTCTTTTATATGTATTTTCTTCAGCTCCAAAATATAATATAAATCTACCTAGTCTCTCCCCTGAGTAATTAGCCTTTAAAATACATGCAACTAGTTGGAAATATGTTTGGTTCATTTGAAGTGGTTAGTTCGTCACAATTCTATCCTTAATCCTACATAGTATTATTACTATCTGGGTAATAATTCACACTGTAAAGTTTAACCCCATTTTCAAATTCAGCTCTGAGATTTTTAACAAAAGATTAAAATAGAAAAAGTGCTCATGGAAGGAACTTTCCTCTAG
This sequence comes from Dama dama, assembly GCF_033118175.1. NCBI lineage: Eukaryota > Metazoa > Chordata > Mammalia > Artiodactyla > Cervidae > Dama > Dama dama. Next base: position 49,993,592 of record NC_083705.1, on the reverse strand, counting down.
GTCACCTCACCCTATGACTGTACTGTCATTTAGACAGGGCTGTTTCACTGTAAGAAGTAAGATCCCCACTCTCACTTTATAAGTGTCCCCAGTGACCAGTTGCTCCTGTGGTGTCTTTCACACGTAAGCCTTAGTACTGACAATCTGGTCACTTCTTGGGAGTCCGTAATGCCCCGAGGATGGAATAAAGTCCTGGCACCATTCCAATTCACATAATTGCACTCTTCCTACTTAACATTCTCTTACATTTTCAATTAAATATAACACTTGAGTCTATCAAACCCCTGTGTGCCAACGCATAGTTGCTATATTTTAGTTTGTTCTTCACCTTCATGACAGGTAAAGTTTGCAAGGCCCATAAACTTACAGCCTTTAAGATTCTATGTAAATGCAAAACTATTACCAATTCTATCACATATCTGACTGTGCCTGTGATGAAGGGTCTACACATCCTCAGTGCCTTGCCCATAATGTTGGTAGTTTGCCTGGAATGGTATTTGGGTGTTGTCCAAAAGTTTGTTGTCAAGTGACCTTTGCTGTTTAATGGAGAAGATAAAAAATTTTACACCAAAGAAACAGAATTTAGATGGATTGGTGGTAACAGGAAGTGAATAATGAAAGCACATCACATAATACTGGAAGAGGCCATAAAGCCCCATAAAAGCCACCTGCTTTCCAGGCGATTATTTCAGATAATAAAATCACACTAGCTCATTGGCGAATTGACTCATATGTTTTCAATTCAAAGGAAATAACTGTGGATCTAACATAAAAATCTCAGCAATGGATTTCTGGTTTCAAAGAATAACAGCCTTTAATGATATGATGACCTTTACAAAGATCTTATGTTTTATTTTGAACATCTATACTTTGTAATGGGCTCAACGCTAAAGAATCCCCCTGCAAGGAGACACAAGTTCAATCTCTAGGTTGAGAAGATCCCCTGAAGAAGGAAACGGCAACCTGCTCCAGTATTATTGCCTGGTAAATCCTATGGACAGAGGAGTCTGGCAGGCTATAGTCTGGGGTCATAGTCAGACATGACTGAGTGACTGACCAGGCATGCAATTTATAATGCAAATTCTTTACCTTCTGAGCCACCAGAGAAGCCCCTATAATGCATACTAACCCTTTTTTCAACTTCTTTCAACAATGTTTTGTAGTGGTACATGGATCATCACTGACTACAGCAGTTAGCAATAATTTTGCTCCCTTTATGGTGTTTTAATAATGCTTATTCTATAGCCAAATAATATAACATTTTCCTTTGTTCTTCATGACTTTGTCTGAAGAACTTCCAGTGAAACCATAAAGTTCTTAAGCTTTATATCTATACTTTATAGTGTCTAGTGGAATTTAGGGCACAAGATACACATTACATGAGTTCTTACAGGTGAGAAATATCTGCCCCTGAGAGTTAACTGATTTGAGTCATCATTTCCAGGTAATGGAAATACCAAACCTAACTGTAAGTTTTCTGAGTCAGTGTAGAGTTGACTTTTCTACTCATTGCAGAATGACTCTCTGGGGAGGAGATTTGCCAAAGCATCCTCTGCCTCCCTTGGCCCACCTTTCTGGATAATACATGTCATGGACCAGGACATGCCATATCTACCCATAATTGTCTTATTCATCTAGAAATGAATCTGTGGAGCTTTTTAAGAGTTAGAAGTACATAAATCCATAGCATTGCACTAAATACATTAAATGTACATTAAGTACATTAAATACACACCAATAAGGATTTCTCTAGCTGGTTAGGATATCTATTCAAATTCCATCATGGAAAGAAAGTGTATTTAGGATTTAAGCAGAATATAATCAGTAACACTGCAACCACAAGCTGCATCTGAGTGCTGACCATTTACAGCACGTTAGTCCCTGGTCCACTTACTAGATTGCAAGTCACATCTCCTCTTTGCATAGAAGACTAAGTGGTCAGTATCTGTTTAGTAATCCCAGTGGCATTATTTTTTAGAATCATAAACTTTCTAATATGCTTATGTCTTCATTCAAGGAACTATAATACAAAAATAATACAGAAGATGTGGGAGCTTGAGAATCTCATTTTAGGAAGACCACCAGCTTATATCAATTTCAGAGAAAAATTTGATTTGGTGGCAGTTTGAACCATGAAGAGCTTACTTGCGGGGAAGTTCAGAATGGTGGAAGTTAGTTTCCAAAGGGCCTATATTCTTGAGGGTATACAAGGATGTAGCAGATTAGACACGGAAGTAGTTTTAACGTATCAAACCCTATACTAAGCATTCCACACACATTACTTTGCATGGTCTTTGAAGCAAGCCCAAGGAGTAGGCACTGCTATCTCTTATATAGACCTTGAATGTACATTTCAGAAAAAACAAAAATAGAATCTACAAATGGGTCTTTCTTCCCTCAAAACATATGACTTGACAGTTTATCACGTTGCTGATGAAATACATGAAGAGAGTGTAGTGGAATGTTGATGAATGGAGGAGTCCGAGATACAATTTATATTGGAGAAAATTGAGATGGAATATCATACAGAATTAAGTACCTTCCAAGGTTCAAATGGCTCAGCTGAAGGCTCCAGATCTCCTGAGGCCAAAACTCTGGAACATTCGTGCAGGAATTCCTATGAATGCTGGTAAGTTGCCTGAATTTTCTTAATGAGAATGGGGAACAGCTAACTTGAGGAAGTCCAAATTGAGCCGTGGGTCCTAGGAAGTTCTGAGCTTCCCGTATTGCACTGAGAGAACCTTGGAAAGACCTAACTCTGAGATTCCTCATCACAGATACAGAAAGGGATGTAGAGCTTTGGCTGCAATCTCCAATGCAGTGGTTCAACCCTGGCTGTGTTTTAACCCTTGAATCCCCTGGAGACTTAAAAATAAGTGCTGTTATCTGGACTTCAGTCTCAAGGATTACAATTTTATCTTGTGCAAAGTCTACTACTACTTATCTAGAGCTCAGTTGTTGCTCAGTTTTTTATTGGTGTTGTTGCTGCTGTTTTAAATTCCCCTTGGTGATTAACATCTGAAGGATGTTTGAGACCCACTGATGGTCTGTTCCTTTATCATTAATGGAGGAGGCAAGCTCATATCTTAAAGACAGAAAAAGAGTGTTGAATATAGTCACTGAAGTATAAAATTCAAGACTGATCATTTTAAATAGACTCAAAACTACACTAAAAACCTAGAAAGTTGAACAAACAATTTTGCATTCCAAAGAACTATATCAGGCTAAGCATCACAATTTAAAAAGGAAATGGAACTAAATGGTGTGTTTGAGATGAAAATTCTAATTTGGGTCCAAAAGGCAAGCAGTTTTCTTCAACTGTAAATTCTAGCAGACTTAGACAAAAGTGAAATCAAAGACACATAACCAAAGGAGGAAAATCTAGTCTTCAAAAATGTCAACATTTTTCTTAGTTTGCTTGTATTCTTTGATTAGAAAATTTTTCATATTTTACTGAGCATTATGATAAGAGAAAAAATAGTTAAGAGAGCACTTTTCACTAAAAGAGGGACTTAGCAACTGGTTCAGTATAAGCAAATTAGTTTTCAAAGCATACGCTTATTTTTTACTGTACATCAAACCATCCTAGAAGCCTAAAATTTCTTATTGTTAGTAAGACATAAAAGGCACAAATGCTAACCATGTTTTGGAAAAGTTTGCATGCTTTGGTGTTGCTGTTGTTTGGTTTCTTTTGTTTTGTTTGGTGGGTGGTTTATTTGCTTGAATTGTAAATCAGAAATAATTAGATTTTGTATTCTGCTAAGATTATCAAAGTTTACCTACTTGGGTTTTGGAGGTTCAATTTTGGAAAATCACCAGAGTTCAAGAAATATGGAAGACCTTAGTAATGAAGTACTTATATTTGCAACTATGTTAAATTCAGCCGAGCCCTGTAAATTAATATGCTTTGCCTGATGAGAAAAAGCTCAACCAAGATACATGCAGACACTTGGCTTTGCTCACTGTGAGCAGCTCTACTAACCAAGCATTTGCCAGCTTTATTAATTCTTCCTGACTGTTGGATCTTCCTGATTGTTTATTTGTTTGTTGCCATTAGCAGATTTTTTTTATAAACTCTCTCAATATTGCCATATGTTGCTTCCTACCATCAGTCAGGGGTGGACTGGAGCAGCCAGCAAACAAAAGTGAATTATGGCAGAATTGAGGAAGAGTGGAGCTATTTCTTTCTTACTGAAATACAATTTGTTTCTTTCAGGGGGCAATATGGAATTAGGGAGAATTGCTCAATGAAATAACTGTGGCACCATCCAAATGGGCAGAGCTTCACTGCTAACTTTTTACAGAAGATAAAGAATAAAACATTTTATAGTTCACATGACAAAATTAGAGTAGCCATTTTGAATGCCTTTATTGTTAATCCACATGGCAAGCAATATATACATATTTTCTTTTTGAGCATTTTTCTGAGTAAAACTTTAGACAGTTAGATTGCTTTGTTGTTGCTGATCGTTTGAATATGAAACTAGCACAATTTAAATTTCTTCCTACAATCAGGAGAAATCTTTTGCAAGATCTTCAATAACATTCATGATTATATAAGAAATACTATTCAATACTAAAATTATACAGATAGTGTTTGAAAATAAGTTGCAAGATAGAATTAATTAGAAAGTAAAAAAAAACGAGGCCCACATCTGTCTGAACACAGAACATGTTTCTACTGTGAAGGTGCATTCATTGTTTGAATTTTAAATTCTAAAAAAGTAGAGGAAAAAAAAAAAACTGTGGAAAAAGAGATAAGGTTTTAATCCTTATTCTACCTTGAACTTGATGTAATCCAACTATCTCAATTTCTTCCTTTAAATAGATATTGTTTACTGTGTACTTAATAAGGCCAGCATAGAACATATCAGGTGTTCTGAGAATATATTTGAAAATATCAAGGAGGTAAGTGTAGGTAGAGAGGAACAATCAAGGGAAGCAATGACAGAGAAGAACAAGAGGCAACCAGCTTACCAAATTGGGATTTTACTGTGAATTAGGAGGGAAGGTATTGAACCAATAAAATAAAATAATGATTCCATTTTCAAGGTGTATCTCTGTTTACAGTGTGGAAAATAGTGGTCAAGGAAAGATAAAAGAGGCATGGAAACAAGTTAGGCCGTTTCATTTAAAGAGGAGAAATTACAGGAGTGTGATCCTGAGTAGCAGCAGCAGAAGCAAGGAGATAGGTTTGACATATATTTTGAAAGTAGAACCATATGGATTTTCTGATATATTAAGTAGATTGTGGAGAAGAGAGAAAAGTCAAGGATATTTCCCAGGTGTTTTGTCTCAGGAGTTAGCAATGTTGAATTACCATTTCTGAGGTGATAAAATGAGAGGAGCAACATTAGTACTTTGGTTTCAAACTCTTTATTATACACCCATATGAATCCTTTGGATACTCTGGTTTGAATAAGTCTGGAACTTACAGAATAGTCAGGCTTTGAGATATTAATTTGGAATTCAACACCATGTAGACAGAATTTACAGTCATAAAGGAGGATGATACAATTTAGATAGTGAGTTTAGAGAAGAAGTTCATGGGCTAAACCATAGAGCACCCTAAGGGTGAAAGTTTGGGGAGGACATATGAGACCAGCAAAGGAGGTCATTAGGAGCAGATGTTGCGGTGAGGTAGAAACCTATAGAATATCGACTCAGGACCAAGTGAAGGGAAAAAAAGCCTGATCAGTTGCACCAAATTCTGACAAACGGATGAGTACCATGAGGGTAGAGATGAAACTAGACAATCCTGGATTAGATTAGACACGGCAATTTTGAGGTTATTGGTAACTTAGCAAAAGTTGTTTCAGTAGCATGGTAAAGATAAAAGTCTGATTGGACTAAATCCAAAGAAAAATGAGTGAAGAGGAAATAGACAAAGAGAGTGTAAATTACCTTTGGAGGAATTTTTCTCAATAGAGAAACAGAGAAGTGGAAGCAACTGATGAACAGGATTTTGACTCGTGAGAATGTAACTGAGTTGCTTTTCTTAAGTGTATAAATTATTATAGTTTGGTTGTATCTGGGGGAAAAAGGAATTGGTGAATCAAGATAAAGATGGAAGATAAAACCAACCGTGCCAACACCTGATTTCAGACTTCTAGCCTTCCTGAATGGTGAAAGAATACATTTCTTTGCTTTAAGCCATCCAGTTTGTGATAATTTATTAAAACAAGAAGTCATTGCAGTATTCAGATGCAATCTCAAAAAGGACATAATGATCTCTGTTCATCTCCAAGGCAAACCATTCAATATCACAATAATCCAAGTCTAGGCCCCAACCAATAATGCTGAAGAAGCTGAATTTGAACGGTTCTAAGACCTACAAAACATTTTAGAACTAACACCCAAAAAAGATGTCCTTTTCATTATAGGGGACTGGAATGCAAAAGTAGGAAGTCAAGAAACACCTGGAGTAACAGGCAAATTTGGCCTTGGAGTACAGAATGAAGCAAGGCAAAGGCTAACAGAGTTTGCCGAAGAATGCACTAGATATAGCAAACACCATATTCCAACAACACAAGAGAAGACTCTACACATGGACATCTCCAGATGGCCAACACCAAAATCAGATTGACTATATTCTTTGCAGCCAAAAATGGAGAAGCTCTATACAGTCAGCAAAAACAAGACCAGGAGCTGATTGTGGCTCAGATCATGAACTCCTTGTTGCCAAATTCAGACTTAAACTGAAGAAATTGGAGAAAACCACTAGAACATTCATGTATGACCTAAATCAAATCCCTTATGGCTATAGTGTGAAAGTGAGAAATAGATTTAAGGGACTAGATCTGATAGACAGAGAGCCTGATGAATGGTGGACAGATGTTCAAGACATTGTACAGGAGACAGGGAGCAAGACCATCCCCAAGAAAAAGAAATGCAAAAAAGCAAAATGGCTGTGTGAGGAGGCCTTACAAATAGCTGTGATAAGAAGAGAAGTGAAAAACAAAGGAGAAAAGGAAAGATATACCCATTTGAATGCAGGGTTCCAAAGAATAGCAAAGAGAGATAAGAAAGCCTTCCTCAGTGATCAATGCAAAGAAATAGAGGAAAACAATAGAATGGGAAAGACTAGAGGTCTCTTCAAGAAAATCAGAGATACCAAGGGAACATTTCATGCAAAGATGGGCTCAATAAAGGACAGAAATGGTATGGACATGACAGAAGCAGAAGATATTAAGAGGTGGCAAGAATACACAGAAAAACTGTACAAAAAAAGATCTTCAAGACCCAGATAATCACAATGGAGTGATCACTCACCCAGAGCCAGACATCCTGGAATGTGAAGTCAGGTGGGCCTTAGGAAGCATCACTACAAACAAAGCTGGTGGAGGTGATGGAATTCCAGTTGAGCTATTTCAAAGCCTGAAAGATGACGTTGTGGAAGTGCTGCACTCAATATGCCAGCAAATTTGGAAAACTCAGCAGTGGCCACAGGACTGGAAAAGGTCAGTTTTTGTTCCAATCCCAAAGAAAGGCAATGTCAAAGAATGCTCAAACTACTGCACAATTGCACTCATCTCACATGCTAGTAAAGTAATGCTCAAAATTCTCCAAGCCAGGTTTCAGCAATAAGTGAACTGTGAACTTCCAGAAGTTTAAGGTGGCTTTAGAAAAGGCAGAAGAACAAGAGATCAAATGCCAACATCTGCTGGATTATGGAAAAAGCAAGAGAGTTCCAGAAAAACATCTATTTCTGCTTTACTGACTATGCCAAAGCCTTGGACTGTGTGGATCACAATAAACTGGAAAATTCTGAAAGAGATGGGAATACCAGACCACCTGACCTGCCTCTTAAGAAAGCTGTATGCAGGTCAAGAAGCAACAGTTATAACTGGACATGGAACAACAGACTGGTTCCAAATAGGTAAAGGAGTATGTCAAGGCTGTATATTGTCACCCTGCCTATTTAACTTATATGCAGAGTACATCATGAGAAACGCTGGGCTGGAAGAAGCACAAGCTGGAATCAAGATTGCCGGGAGAAATATAAACAACCTGATACACAGATGACACCACCTTTATGGCAGAAAGTGAAGAAGAACTAAAGAGCTTCTTGATGAAAGTGAAAAAAAGGAGAGTGAAAAGGTTGACTAAAACTCAACATTCTGAAAACTAAGATCATGACATCCAGTCCCATCACTTCATAGCAAATAGATGGGGAAACAGTGGAAACAGTGTCTGACTTTATTTTTGGGGGGGGGCTCCAAGATCACTGCAGATGGTGATTGCAGCCATGAAGTTAAAAGATGCTTCCTCCTTGGAAGGAAGTTATGACCAACCTAGATAGCATATTAAAAAGCAGAGACATTACTTTGTCAACAAAGGTCTGTCTAGTCAAGGCTATGGTTTTTCCAGTGGTCATGTATGGATGTGAGAGTTGGACTGTAAAGAAAGCTGAGTACCGAAGAATTGATGCTTTTGGACTGTGGTGTTGAAGAAGACTCTTGAGAGTCACTTGGACTTCAAGGAGATCCAACCAGTCCATCCTAAAGGAGATCAGTCCTAGGTGTTCGTTGGAAGGACTGATGGTGAAGCTAAAACTCCAAACTTTGACCACCTCATGCAAAGAACTGACTCATTTGAAAAGATGCTGATACTGGGAAAGATTGAGGGCAGGAGGAGAAGGGGATGACAGAGGATGAGTTGGTTGGATGGCATCACCAACTCAATCAATGGACATGAGTTTGGGTAAACTCTGGGAGTTGGTGATGGACAGGAAGGCTGGTGTGCTGTGGTTCATGGCGTTTCAAAGAGTCAGACAAAACTGAGCGACTGACATGAACTGATTACAACAACACAACTACAGTGTAATACACATTTTTTCCAAGCACAAATGTACTTTTCAACAGAATTGAAAAATCTTGATAATTCCCCAAATATTGAGATAATATAGAAAAAATACGCCCATAATACAAACTACAAAAAAAAATTGAGTTAGAAATTGGCTGCAGAGAAATATTTTTTAAATTTGCAAATATTTTTATTCAAACATTAAATCCGAACAGAAAAATCACAGGTCAAGAAGGAAATCACAAGATAATTAAGAAAATGTCTTGAATTGAGTGAAAATAAAAACACAACATATCAATATCTATGGGAGGCTGTTGCAAGAGCAACTAGAATAATATGTCTAGTTTCATTTTACTATCTATTTGGCTATGCCAAGTGTTAGTTGTAGCATGTGGGATCTAGTTACCTACTGAGGGATCAAACCTAAGACGCCTGCATTGAATCATGAAGTCTTAACCACTGGAAGCCAGGGAAGTCCCAATATGTTTTGTTTCAAATTCTTCTTCCAGAAATTAAGATCTAAAATCAATTATTTAAAAATCTATTATGAGGAACTAGAAGAATAGGAGCAAATTAAACCCAAATAAGTAGAAAGAAGAAAATATAGAATTCAATAAATTAGAAAACAAAAGTACAAACAGAAAAAAATAGTGAAAAAAATCAATAAAACAAAAATGTAAATACTCTGAAAATATTAGATATTTATATGCCTCAGTTAGGATCATTATCGAAAAAAATAAAGACCTGAATTATTAATATCAAGAATAGAAGTAGAGATTCACAACTCCTCAGACACTACCAGAATGTGGGAAAATTACAAAAAACTAATGCCAATAAATTCAACAATCTACACGAAATTGGCAAATTACATACAAGAAAAAAATTACTAGTATTGACTTGAAATAGAAAATCCAAATGGCTGTATTATTTATTGACAATCGATTTCATAGTGGAAAATACTTGCAAAGAAACCCCTAGATTTGCATGAATTCTGTAAAATATTGAGGAATAAATAATTCCATAAAAGAGCATATCAGTTCAGTTCAGTCTCTCAGTCATGTCTGATTCTTTGTGACCCCATTGACTACAGCATTCCAGGTTTCCCTGTCCATCACAAACTCCCAGAGCTTGTTCAAACTTAAGTTCATCGAGTTGGTGATGCCATCCAACCATCTCCTCTGTCATCCCCTTCTCCTCATGCCTTCAGTCTTTCCCAGCATCAGGGTCTTTTCCAGTGAGTCAGTTCTTTACATCAGGTAGCCAAAGTATTGGAGTATCAGCTTCAGCATTAGTCCTTCCAAAGAATATTCAGGACTGATTTCTTTTAGGATGGACTGGTTGGATCTCCTTGCAGTCCAAGGGACTCTCAAGAGTCTTCTCTAACACCACAGTTCAAAAGCATCAACTCTTTGGCGCTCAACTCTCACATCCATACATGACTACTGGAAAAACCACAGTTTTGACTAGACGGACCTTTGTCAGCAAAGTAATGTCTCTGCCTTTTAATATGCTGTCTAGATTGGTCATAGCTTTTCTTCCAAGGAGCAAACGTCTTTTAATTTCATGGCTGCAGTCACCATCTGCAGTGATTTCGGAGCCCAAGAAAAGAAATTCTGTCAGTTTCCATTGTTCCCCCATCTATTTGACATGAAGTGATGGGACCAGAGGCCATGATCTTAGTTTTCTGAATGTTGAGCTTTAACCCAGCTTTTTCACTCTCCTCTTTCACTTTCAAGAGGCTCTTTATTTCCTCTTCACTTTCTGCCATAAGGGTGGTGATATCTGCATATCTGAGATTATTGATATTTTCCCATCAATCCTGATTCCAGCTTGTGCTTCATCCAGCCTGGCATTTCGCATGATGTATGCTGCATGTAAGTTAAATAAGCAGGGTGACAATATACAGCCTTGACATACTCCTTTCCTTATTTGGAACCAGTCTGTTGTTCCATGTCCAGTTCAAACTGTTGCTTCCTGACCTGCATACAGTTTTCTGAAGAGGCAGGTGGTCTGGTATTCCCATCTCCTGAAGAATTTTCACAGTTTGTTGTGATCTACACTGTCAAGGGCTTTTGTATAATCAATAATGCAGAAGTAGATGTTTTTCTGGAATTCTCTTGTTTTTCGATGATCCAACAGATGCTGGCAATTTGATCTTGTATATTAACTTGTAAATGGACATGGTATAGATCAATGATAAAATAAAATACTACTCAATAATATAAATGGACATTATTAATCCTGCAAAAAGACAAATGATGCATCTAAAAGTGTCATACTGAGTTTAATCAAACTCAGAGAAATTATATAATTTTAGATATGACACTCTAGAAAGAGAGAGAAGAAATTGAACTTGATAATTAGCAATTCACCCTGGTGGCTCAGATGGTGAAGAATCTGCCTGCAATGTGGGAGACCCAGATTTAACCCCTGGGTCGGGAAGATCCCTTCAGAAAAAAATGGCTATCCCCTCCAATATTCTTGCCTGGAGAATCCCATGGACAGAGGAGCATTGTGGGCTACAGCACATAGGGTGGCAAAGAGTCGGACATGACTGAGCCACTACCACTTTCACTTTCACCTTAAATTTTAAATTCTGTGAATTGCTGAAAATTGTATTTATTTTCTATTTAATTTTTTTTTTCATTTCTTGCTAGGGACTATTTATTTGCATTGAAATAATCTTATTTTTGTTATATAGTTCCACTCCTAATTAGTGACTGTCCTTTATATTTCTTGTTCTATATATAGTCTTAATTATAGAAACTGACCCATTTGTGTTAAAGCATTATAACACTCTGGATAAAAATATATCCAAAAAATGAGAAATCATGTATCAATAAATTCAGATTAAGCTTTTCCATGCATATTATTTTCTGCTCATTTGGAATTATTCTCATATGTCATGTTTGCTTACATGACACCTACACTTGAGAATATTTCTATATTACAATAAAACAACATTTTATTCCTTTGTTTTTTCTAATAGTTGTTTTTTTCCTAATAGCTGTTAAGTAAGAGTAGATGTGATTATTTGAATTTTACTTTAGTCTGTTTAGTGAAAAAGATTTAACAGTGTGTAATCAATATTCACATCTCTTCAACATGTTTGATGTTGAAAGGAAAAGATGGCATTATGTTCTGAGCTATGTAGGTCTCTTATGAAATACACAATAAATTAGAAGAATCTCATTTATTGTAAACATGAATTCAGAATCTGTTCAGGTATTCAATGCTACATCTAAAGAGACTAAACTTTTCTTCTGGAACAGATTTTTTACTCATTTTTCACACTGATTGTTTCCAGACCCAGGCAGAATTAAAAGTTATGGGGTTTCCCCTGTACACACTCTTTCAAAACAATGTATCCAAATTTTGCTGAGCTTTGGAAAGCATGTTGAAGTTTTATTTTGTGTTCAGGGCAAAGGGTGACTTCTTTCTTATTACAATCTATTTTGCTACCTCAATCTTTCCATGAAACAAGACACAGAAATTCCCTTCAGAAAGTCAGTGTCTTGCAGGTAAACACAATTATAAGTAAAACAAGCAAGCATCAGGAAAAGCAGAAGTTAATAGCAAATTATTTATTTGCATGCCCATCTTATCAAACAATTCTAGGTTTGTTGGCTTAGTGAGAAAATAATTTTTCCTTTAAATCCTGACAGTATTTTCCTTTTACTATCTTTCCTAATCTCACCTTGTTAAAATATATCCTGTTGGTAGGATCTTGAACAGATACAATGTTCACATTAAGAGACAGAAGTATGTATGATTCATCTCAGGTATGCAAATATGCTTATTATTATAATAAAGGATAGCTTAAAATTTGTCAAGTATTGACCTCTAATTAATTACTGTCTAATAAAGACAGTAAATCCAGGAAGACTACGACCATTTCTCTTTAGGATTCATAATTCATAAGAAGTAAGTGATAAGTATTAATTGTGAATAACATAAGCATTTCCAAAAAGAGGTCAAAATAAATGAAATAAACATACATTTATTCTTATTTAAGCATGCAAAAAATATCAGATTACATATATTAAGCATGCTAAAAATAAAGATAAGAACCAAAAAAAAAAATAAGAACCAAATTTTCTGAGAGAATCTAGGCTTAAAAATTCTTGTTTGGATTGCTCATTATTAGAGAAATGCAAATGAAAGCTACAATAAGATATTACCTCACACCGGTCAGAATGGCCATCATCAAAAAGTCCACAAACAAGATATGCCAGAGAGGGTGTGGAGAAAAGGGAATGCTCTTGCACTGTTGGTGGGAATGTAAATTGATACAGCCACTAGGGAAGATGGTATGGAGATTCCTTAAAAAACTAGGAATAAAACCACCATATGACCCAGCAATCCCCACACCTAGGCATATACCCTGAGGAAACCAAAATTGAAAAAGACACATGCATCCCATTGTTCATTGCAGCAGTATTTACAATAGCTAGAACATGGAAGCAACCTAGATGTCCATCAACAGATGAATGGATAAAGGAGTTGTGATACATATACACAACAGAATATCACTAAGTCATAGAAAGGATTGCAATTGAGTCAGTTCTAATGAGGTGGATGAACCTAGATCCTATTATACAGAGTGAAGTAAGTCAGAAATAGAAAGATAAATATCATATTCTAACACATATACACAGAATCTAGAAAAATGGTACTGAGAATTTATTTACAGGGCCACAGTGGAGAAATAGACATAGAGAATAGACTTATGGACATGAGGAGAGGGGAGGGGAGGGTGAGATGTATGGAAAGAGTAACATGGAAACTTACGTTACCGTATGTAAAATAGATAACAAATGGGGGTTTTCTGTAGGGCTCAGGAAACTCAAGGCCCTGTATGAACCTAGAGAGGTGTGATGGGGACGGAGACGGGAGGGAGGTTCAAAACGGAGGCGATATATGTATATCTATGGCTGATTCATATTGAGGTTTGACATACAACAATTTTCTGTAAAGCAATTATCTTTCAATAAAAAATTAATTAAAAAGAAAAAATGTTTTGTTTGGAATCATTATTGATACTGTCATTTGCCTCTACTTAGACTAAGAGATCAGTGCTAATAATTAATTTTGATAAAATTCAGACGATATATTTACTGTATGAATAAGGGCTGATAAAATTCCAAATACTTTCTATAAAGAGTTCAGTTATCTTCTTTTGAACTAAAAAAAAAAATCAATGACTGACTTAATGTATGAAAAAATAACATAGGATTTTTAAATCCATACCCACATAGCATACATATTTGAGTATGAACAAATATATATATTGTGTATATGCCTGTTTGCAAGCAAAGAACTTCATAGAGAAGAACATTGTACATACTTCAGTAATCTACTCCTCAATTATTTTATTATGAATTTTGTAAATATATCTTGATGAATATTAAAGTGATTTCATTCATATTTTCTTGATGCATTACCAATATTTCAGTGTTTTAGAAAGAAAGTACCAACATTTGACTACCTGCTCTATAGAAAATATGAACTAGCGGCTGGAGATACAAAGATACTTAGAGAATATTCCTGCTCTCAAAATTCATAACATAATGAGCCTTACTAAATTTGAAATATTAGAAGGATAGAATTAAACAATTGCCATATCTAAAAGGAAAATATATTAGGCTTCTTACATCTCTCTCCAAGTTTATTAAGAAACAGCCCCTATTTTATTTGCTAAATGCTATTTTAAGATTGATTGATTATTCTTACTAGAGTAATACCTAACTGCGTGCATTCACACAAAGTCACTTCAGTCCAACTCTTTGAGACCCTATGGACTGTAGTCCATCAGGTTCCTGTGTCCATGGAATTCTCCAGCAAGAATACAGGAGTGAGTTGCCATGCCCTCCGCTAGGGGATCTTCCCGATCCCGGTATCGAACCCACATCTCCTGTGGCTCTTGCATTGCTGCTGGATTCTTTACCGCTGAGCCACAGGAGAAGCCCAGAGTAAAACATACATGCACATAATTTTAAATTTTATGGGCATAAAAGCCAGTTGTTTCCTTCTTGACTACTCACTTTCTGTTACTCTCATTTAAAGAACCACTATTAACTGTTTACATGTTTTCATTTGTCTGATGGCTATTTTCAGTCTCTAAAGTAATATGCTGATATAACTCTGTCTTAATGTTCCATTGTTAGAGAGATTTTAAAAAGTAAGACATTACAGAAAGTTAGGTATCAGCAAGGAGAGATGGAAAAGATTTGCCACCTCATCTTTCAGCTGAAAAAGATTCAAGCTAATTTCTAAACCCCACCCCAGATGAGGCCCAGGAGACCTCACAGATAGGTTAGAAAATAACCATAGAGACTTCTGTGTCCTCAAATGACTTTAGGCAGCTGGAAGCCTATTAAGGGTTCATAAATAGTCTATATATACACACATCTGATTATAACAGAATGAATTATGGGAAGACATATGCAATAGAGCTTATTGTTATGTAACTTGTAACTGTCAATCAGTTGCAACTGTCAGTCCATGCCCACCAAGTTGAATATGCAAAAGCCCTATCTTGAAAACCCCTGTACCTCATCATTCTGGCGTCTGTGCTTCTCTTGGCTTGGCCCACTTCTCTTTCTTCAATAAACTTGTTTTTGCCACGGCTAAGGCTTCAGATTCTTTTTGTGTCCTTATGAAGAACTGAGGCCCACGAGGAAGGGTCCTCTTCAACTCTCCCTATCCGGTAAAAAAAAAAAAAAAACATGTATTTTCTGTCATAATTTTACGCTAGTGATAAAATTTACACTCTGCTGCATGACATAATCAAATCTTCTCTTTGTTCATTAGTTGGTTTTATATGTTGAAAACTCAATAAACCAAACTATGATTTACAAATAAACATTGTTCAATGTAGTATCAAGCAGCATGCTATGATTACATATTTTTTATTGATTTATTTAGCACTTTGTATTTCCGCTCTTACCACATTTATATAGTGAGTTAAGTAGCTTAGCTATATAATATTTTATATGGATTATTTAAATATTTGCTTTTTTCCTCCAAAAATAGCATTTCAAATTTTGCTTGGATCATGATTTTTTTGTTTGTTTCCTTTCTTTGATACATCTGTCTGCACTAGCGCTGGTTCTCTGATTGTTTACCTTGATCTTTTTTTTTTTTTGAACTTTAAAGATCAGATTTATTTGGAGAAAACAATAAACCCCAAAACCCAAAGGATGGGATTTTTACATCTCAAGACATCTCCCAGGTATTAAGTCTACAGATTACAAATCATTTTCATAGAAGATATTTTTGTACAAATTTTACATGTGATGAGGAGTGGGTCATAAATCTCTGTCTGTTTTAACAGGGTGGCAGAGTAGAGGAACGGGGGAAAAAAACAGCTTTTTTGTATACATCTATTTGGAAGGAGTAGACATGAAGAGGGCAAACCCTACCTTTTCAACATCTATAGCAAATGGTTTAAAAAAATACCCTCTCAACCTTGGGTATCTCTAAAAGCCACTTCCTAGCTACTAGCCACTCCAAGCCAATTATTTAAAGTTACTTCACTTGGTATGTCCTTTATGTCCACTGGGTAAATGATGCATTACACTCACTGCTGCAGCACTCATAAACCAACACCCTGCAAGGTTGGACAGGGTCTAACCTAGGATTGATGGGAAAAAAGCTTGCAAATAAAAGAGACCAAGGTGTCTTTTCTCTGTAGGTACCAATACTGCCCATAAGGACCCCATCTATTGAGCTGATAGTACCAAGGTGCACATAAAAGCAGGCAAGTAAAGCTATTGTGTTGCAAGAGAAGAACCTTGTTAAATTGTTCTCCATTATCATTCATTCTCGCAAGGAATGCTAAAAAAATAAAAAGAACCCACCCACCCCCCCACATTGGTCTAGGCCACATTATAAACCCAAACATTTGTGTGGGATTTCAGTGCAGAGATGGAAACTTTTTCAAAAAGCACACCCCCCAACACCAATCAAGGTTGTAAGAAAGGTTTCCAATTTAATTTCCATTCACCCCAATGTGGATGAGTGGCCACACTCACCACCTAAGACTGGTAATTCTGAAGTTTTCTGAGGTGCAAAAGGGGTCAAAGCAGCAGGAGCAGGAATAGCTGAGGGAAGGAGTGAGACTCAAGACATGAAGGAGCCAAGAGTTGCTTAAGAAAGGCAGTAGTGATTCCTCATTAGACAGCTCCCAGGGGGCTCTAGAGGATGCCTAGGAGATCAAGAGTGTGACCGAAGTCCAAGTCTGTGGGAAGGGAACAGGAAAGACTAGCACGAGGAACCTAAGATGATGACAAAGTCTGAATTTTTAAAACCAAGATTTCAACAGAATGTGGATTTATTTGAACTTTCAGAAGGGATAGTGTTTAAGAAAGGGTGAAACCAGGACACAAAAAGATTTGGGAATTCCCACGAACCCTAAGTGCTTCCTGCTCCAGGAAGTAAACCATTCATGTGTTTACTGGAGGTCATATACCATTTTCTCTATTACTGGTGCAAGATAATTCACCAAGCCCCCAACCTTCTTTTCAAACCACGATTTCCCCATTTATTTTGGTCACCAAACATTCCTATTCTTCAGTGGCCTGTAGACTCACTTCCACCTACCCCCCTGGGGGGTACAAATGAAGGAACTCCCCATAGGCTGGCCCCAGTAACTCAGAACTAAATGAGAGGAGGGGCTGGCAGCCTCCTGGAGACTAAACCTACCTTGCCGAGGATGGAGAATTTATTCAGATAATATTTGAGAATTCATGTATGCCATGAATTTTATTCTTTATTTTTGCTTCAAATGTTTCATAGTTGTTTGTTAGTTTGTTTTTTAATCCACCCTTATTTAAGAATGAGGCAATAGAAATGAGGCTGCTAGTACCTCTCATTTGGGGATGGCAATGGCACCCCACTCCAGTACTCTTGCCTGGAAAATCCCATGGACGGAGGAGCCTGGTAGGCTGCAGTCCATGGGGTCGCTGGGAGTCGGACACGACTGAGCGATTTCAGTTTCACTTTTCTCTTTCACGCATTGGAGAAGGAAATGGCAACCCATTCCCGTGTGCTTGCCTGGAGAATCCCAGAGACGGGGGAGCCTGGTGGGCTGCCGTCTGCGGGGTCACACAGCGTCGGACACTACTGAAGCGACTTAGCAGCAGCAGTATCTCTCATTATCTGAGCGGCTGTTGTTGACTGGCAGGAAATGTTTAGATTAGATGCTAGGCAGCTAATCCCAAAGAGAATATGGAAGGCTTTGCTCTGCAATGAGAAAACGCACTAGCTGAAATGTCATGTCATAGTTTGCTTATATTTTTTGTAAGAAATACCTTGTTTAATATGTGTGTGTTTGAATTATTTGTTGTTGACTATGTAAATATCTGGCTTGTCTTCCCGGCATATGTCGTGTTTGAAACTATTTTGTAATGTCACCTCAGTTAGTCTTCTCTTTCCTGCCTAACAGGACTTCCCTGGTGGTTCAGACGGTAAAGCGTCTGCCTACAATGCGGGAGGCCCAGGTTCAAACCCTGGGTCGGGAAGATCTCCTGGAGAAGGAAATGGCAACCCACTCGATTACTCTTGCCTGGAAAATCCCATGGACGGAGCAGCCTGGTAACCTGGTAGGGTTGCAAAGAGTCGGACACGACTGAGCGACTTCACTTTCACTTTCTTTCCTGCCTAACTTCCTTCTGCTGCCTCCTCCCCCACCATTATCCATCTGAATCACAAATCTGTGTTGATTTTGCTAAGCCAGCTTCATATTCTGCTTTTTTCTCTCTTCCATTTCTTCCATCAGTCACTCCTCTTTTATATGTTTCCGTTGTTCTCCTGTTGCACTTTAAACTTCCTTTATTTTCATTTTAATGCAGTTTCAGGAAGGAGAAGCTATAAGTGTTCTGTGAGTAACCACTTAGAAGACCTAGAACAAGACATATAACTTATCTGGACTTCTAACTTTCGATACATAAAATGAAAGAGGGTTCAGGTATTTCATGTAAATTAGCATGTCCCTCACTATGTTCTTCAGAATACTTGTTCTATTAAGTATTAATATATATTTTATGATTAAATATCAGATGCTGCATAACATATCCACCCCTAGCAATTTATATACACTTCAGTGTAATAAAATCTAGGAAAATCCAGCAAAGAAACCTGTTTAACATTTTGTTACCCAGTATTACTCATCATGCAAATCTATAATTAATGAAGAACCTATAATATCTCAAAGAATTAGTGGTTTTACTAATTTTATATATAATGATTTGAATATTTCTTATGAAATGTCTATGTGACAAAAGTCTTGGAATGGAAAGTGGAAAATCTTCACAGCCTTGATTGATTGTTTAGAAATTGCTGTAAAAACACCTGCAAAAAGAATCGATTGACAGATGTACTAAAAAAAAAAAAAATCACAAATTGAATTGATTTTCTGTTGACATTTGTAAAACAGTAAGACTCTTTCTTACAAATTTAGTCAAAAGTTTAGGCCCTGCTAAACATTCTTGGTCATTGTGCAAATAAAATAAGAAAATAATTTAACAGAGATGACCTGATAATTCTGATATTTATAGGAGATTAAAGCAATCAAAATTATGTAAAAAGAAAAAAAAATTGTATGCTTTAAATAATAATAGAATACTGATTTTCCTGGTGTTTTCAGCTTGTAGTATATTATGACTGTGACTTCTAAAAATACCATATATTCAGAAAGTCAACCCTGTGCTATTTTAAACATGGAATCAGAATCTTTGGGGGAAAAATAAAAGGATAGCTTTCTATGGCTGACAAACAGAGTTAATTCTAGCTTCTTTCCTTATTTCAATCAGTTCCTATATAGATATTGTATGAATTTGCACTTGAAATCCATCTTGTCTTCTCTCTTCTGGAAAGCCCTCCTCAGATTACACACATTAACAGACATATCACTTCTCTGAATTCTCATTATCTCTAACTTTCACTATAAAATGTATCAGTTGATTTGATTGAACACAACTTGATTGTAGTGATTTTAGATGGCTTTATTATTTATTGATTCAGTGTGCATTTCCTTTTTTAAACTGTAGTTTCTTAAAAATATGTATCCTTGATTTTCCCCAGCACCTACCTACCCAGTGATGAACACATTATAATTACCCAAGATGTTTATTAATTAGTTGAGTGTAAAAGTGGGAATCAAGATAGTTGTTTTTATGTCAAAATATTAAGCATATGAAATAAAAATTTGAATTTTTACTATGGAACTTAACAGCATATAGAAATTGATCAGTAATCTTGCTTGCTTTTGTTAATAATCCAAGGTGATAAAAGCCTACAGTTTTCTACACAGTTAGCTACACAAACACATTTATACCCTAATTGAGCATATACTGTGTCAACATTCACAGAACCTTGAAACGCAACCATGAAATTTCCATTTTAAGACTGATGATTACTCTAATGAATAAAAACTAAAATATAAATTTTCTACAATTTTTCATACATCAAATAAAGCCAAAAATTACCTAATGACACAATTAAGTAGAAATGTAATATTGTCATAAATAGAATATATTTTCATGCTTTTGGAATTTGCTTTCATTTCTTAATTGTCATATTTCATACAACCACATATTGGTACTTTTGACCTCTTGGCATATGTAACTGACATTATTCTCTGCAGTATCTTTCAATGTAAATTATGTTTAGTCCATACTTATGAAACTGAAAATCTCTCGATTAAATGGGAAAACTAATAAAGACAGCTCAAATATAATAGGAGTGCTACAAAATTTTACCAAGTAGAGCAACAATTATTATATAATGGATACATAATCTATTCAGAATCCTCCTCCTAGAGGAGGGCATAGCAACCCACTCCAGCATTCTGGCCTGGAGAATCCCCATGGATTCTGGAGAGGATTCCAGAGGAGCCTGGCGGGCTGCAGTCCACAGGTCGCAAAGAGTTGGACACGACTGAGTGACCAAGCACAGCACAGCACAGATACATAATATCTTATCCTTAATGATATCTTAGCTTTTTTCTTCAAAGAAAATGAGAGTAAAATAAGTGAAATCTATAAATAATTACACTCAGTTGCTCTCTCATGTCCGACCCATTGCTACCTCATGGACCGTAGCCTGCCAGGCTCCGCTGTTTATGAAATTTTCCTGGTAAGAATTCTGGAGTGGGTTGCAGTTCCCTCTATAAATAATTGTATTCTATTAACTTCAACATATAGGTAGTCTTTAACATAAAAATAATAGAAGACTGTCAACCAGTGCATGTGAATTTAAATGAGTTTTGATTATAGCTTGTAAAAAAATTTTTTTTTCAGATCAAAGTAAAAGTTTTATTCCAGAAGACAGTAATTCAAAAAGGAGAAGACCACAAAATTTTTTTGAAGGAAGAAGGGATTATTTTATTTTATTTTTATTTATTTATTTATTTATTTTAGAAGGGATTATTTTAAAGGACAATTTAGATTGGAAAAAAAATTTCTTAGGTGAAAAATAATTATTTTTCATAAGTTATATCTACTTTAAAGCTCCACAGACTAAAAATAATATGAACTGAGGTTTAAGGTAAGCCAAAATCAAGACAGAAATGTCACAGAACATTTAGACAGGCCCTATTTCTTTTTCCTCATTGATTAAGATAATTATCAATATTCTATATCTCATACATCTAGTATGAGGCTTAAGTAGATCAGATATATTAAGTAATTTGTTTGAAAATAAACTTGCTCAGCTCAGTGAGTATGAAATATATGTACTGCCAGGAATTAATTAGCTTGATTACTGCTTTCTAAAGTATATTCCAAAGAATCCTAATCCAAAAATGTGCTCCTATAATCAAAATAAATTTCAAGTCACAGACTCAAATGTGCACAGAATGCAATTTTCTATACTTTCTTTCACTAAGCATAATTTCTGAGTTGGGTTTCCATCCCAGCCTGTTATAGAAAAACAACTTAAATCACTCAAGACCCCTGAGGGACAGGAGGCATCTTGTCTGGGTTGTCACTGTCTACAAAAGTGGCATCTTCTGAGGTGTCCTTCTCCTTTTTTGATGCTTGGTGATTAGGCCATGCACACCACCCCAGGCTCCCCTGTCTTTCACTATCTCCTGGAGTTTGCTCAAATTCATGTCCACAGAGTCAGTTATGCTATCTAATCGTCTTGTCCTCTGCTGTCCTCTTCTCCTTTTACCTCCAACCTTCCCCAACATTAAGCTCATTTCCAGTGAGTCAGCTCCATATCAGGTGGCCAAAGTACTGGAACTTCAGCCTCAGCAACTGTCCTTCCAATGAATAATTAGGGTTGGTTTTCTTTAGAATTGACTGACTTGATCTCCTTGCTGCCCAAGAGATTCTCAAGGGTCTTCTCCAGCACCACAATTTGAAAGCATCAGTTGTTCAGTGCTCAGCCTTCTTTATGGTCCAACTCTCACATCCAACCAAGACTACTGAAAAATCATAGCTTTGACTATATGCACCTTTGTCGGCATAATCATAGTGACAGTCTAAAAATTCTGAATCCAAAACCCTTTCCAATTTGGCATTCTTCAAATTTATTACAGGACACTTAAAAAAACATACATATTAGCAGTCACAAGAAAAAAATGTTCCCTGGAACACAGTTTAAGAAAAACCTTGAAATAATATAGTAGCAGTGAACATGTTATTTTTTTTTCTATCATTTAGAAATAAAAGTGAAACTATATAATGGTAAAAACAAAGTTACCAAATTGTTTTGACATTCAATAATATCGGTTTTAAAATCCTATTTAGTTATTTATAATGTTTTGTTTTGAAATAAATATTTAAGATAGATACTAAGTGAATAGAACATTTTATTCTAAATCCAAATTATGTAATTTAAAAATAATTTCCTTTTTTCAGGGAAATAGCTACAGTCTTCACTAGGGATTTGACACCATTAATAGATAATGAATGTCCTTTGTAACATTCTCTAGAGAAAGCGCAATTTGCTGGCCATGTAATGTCATGCTTAGGAGTTTCATTCAGTTCAGTTCAGTCGCTCAGTCGTATCTGACTCTTTGTGACCCCGTGAATCGCAGCACGCCAGGCCTCCCTGTCCATCACCAACTCCTGGAGTTTACTCAAACTCATGTCCATCGAGTTGGTGATAACATCTAGCCATCTCATCCTCTGTCCTCCCCTTCTCCTCCTACCCCCAATCCCTCCCGGCATCAAGATCTTTTTCAACAAGTCAGCTCTTCGCATCAGGTGGCCAAAGTATTGGATTTTCAGCTTGAGCATCAGTGCTTCCAATGAACACACAGTACTGGTTGGATCTCCTTGCAGTCCAAGGGACTTTCAAGAGTCTTCTCCAACACCACAGT
Source organism: Dama dama (assembly GCF_033118175.1). Taxonomy (NCBI): domain Eukaryota; kingdom Metazoa; phylum Chordata; class Mammalia; order Artiodactyla; family Cervidae; genus Dama; species Dama dama. Next base: position 49,970,455 of record NC_083705.1, on the reverse strand, counting down.
TCAAAAGCATCAATTTTTCAGCACTCAGGTTTCTTCACAGTCCAACTTTTACATCCATACATGACCACTGGAAAAACCATAGCCTTGATTAGATGGACCTCTGTTGGCAAAGTAATGTCTCTGCTTTTTAATATGCTATCTAGATTGGTTATAACTTTCCAAGGAGTAAGCATCTTTTAATTTCATGGTTGCCATCACCATCTGCAGTGATTTTGGAGCCCAGAAAAATAAAGTCTGACACTGTTTCCACTGTTTCCCCATCTATTTCCCATGAAGTGATGGGACCAGATGCCATGATCTTAGTTTTCTGAATGTTGACCTTTAAGCCAACTTTTTCACTCTCCTCTTTCACTTTCATCAAGAGGCTTTTTAGTTCTTCTTCACTTTCTGCCATAAGGATGGTGTCATTTTCATTAGATTTATATAAATCCTTACTAATTAGATCTCCAAAACCTAAGATCTTTCAAAATTTTCCTTTTTTAGGTCTAATTCATAAACAATTACTTTAATGCATGTGTTTTAGTTTTTAATAATGTGTTTATAAATTTTGTTTCAAAAATTAAAAGGTTGATAATTATTTATTTATTACTGAAAATGATTCCTGTATGTTCTAAAATCAGCATCTTTCAATTTCAATGTCCAAATCAATGTTCCCTGGGAATGGTGTATACATTTATGATTGATGATATTATGATTATCATGCATTTAACTCTGCATCCACAAGCAAAATAAATTATGTATGTTAAAATTCCATCTATATATTCAAAAACTCCCTGATTTAAGTAGGTAAGTGTGGACTTGCCTGGTGGCTCAGGTCGTAAAAGATCTCCCTACAATGAGGGAGACCCAGGTTCAGTGCCTGGGTCAAGAAGATCCCCTGGAGAAGAGAATGGTTACCCACTTCAATATTCTTGCCTGGGGAATCTCAGGGACAAAGGAACTCAGACTACAGTCCATGGGGTCACAAAGAGTGGAACAGAACTGACAGGCTAACACTTTCACTTTCACATATTTGTAAGTCTGGTAGAGGTAAATCAGGAAAAAGAGGTGAAAATGCTTTTATTTGTCTTCAGATACTTAATGATATTAATATGTTAATATTTGATTCATCAGGACTGAGAATCTCTGCAACAACAACAAAATAAAGATCAGGGCAAGTAAGGTAAACATTAGAATTATGTAAATCAAGGCAAATTCTTAGATGAAATCACAGAATAAGTATTTTTCATGTCATGAAAATTATAGTGACTTTTAAAATTTAACTTTAACACAATTGATGTATACAATCAGATGTAATCATCTGATTCCTAGTATTTAACTCTGCTTTTAAAGAGAGTATTTCAATGTGTAAAAATCATTAAATGATTTTTATTACATAAATTGGTTTAAAATGTAGGAAAACTGGAGTCTGTAATGCCAGAATTAGTATTCTCACACATAATGCTAATAAAATGTGAAACTGTGGTACTCACAAGTTTGAAAGTCACTCTCATGGGTGACTAAGGAGAAAAGAAGGTTAGAAAGCATGCTCTACCTCTGATTGGCTATTTGCCACTTGGCAAGGAATTTAATTATGTGCTTCAAATTAATCCATTTATAATAAATGCCTGTCTTCTAAAGAAATTTTATGACTCTCTTAATATAAAACTGTTGCAACATGTTGCATTCAAGGTCCTCCGAAAGTGTTAATGTCTGTATATTAATCTGAACTTATTTCTAATGTTTTATCATTAAACTACCAGCCTGCTGTGTGCTAAAGTCTGTTGGAGGTCCTAAAAATTGAGATATGTCTATATTTGACTAACTTCAGCCCTATAATATCAAGGTGTTTGGGATAATGGTCTTGGTTAGTATTTGGTTTGCCATTAGTGTAAACCACTGGATACTTTTAGAAATAGCATAGGAAGACAGGACAAACATAATCTCTACTTTTCTAAAATGACAACATCAGTACCAGTTTGAATGATCATGCAGAAATCTTCCTTGTACAGCTGTCCATTTCTACACTGATGATCAAGCAGTAACTCAAGAGGAATGAGCAATTCTCATACCATGAGAACTCTCAGAATGCAAGTTGAGTGCCTTAAAGTCCTCAATACTTATATAAAACTGGGTATGCAGATGCAGATGCAAAGAGAAACAGCCCCCAATATGCCAATTAATTTCAAGCCTCTAATGTCCCCCAGCTAATTTTATAAGAAATCTCACTGGCACAGTGTGGATTTTCCTCCACTTTTGGTGGCAAATTTGTATCAGCATGCCCTGATTATGATAAGGTCAAAAGTAAAGAACGGTCTTTTTATCACTAACAGAAAAAAACTTGGAGGCTTAAAAGTGATAAAATATTATTACACAAAAGAGTTATTATTAATTCATTGTATTTATTCATAGTTGCTTAATAAAATGCAGTTTATTAAATATGACAGTAATATTTTCAGGTCCTTAGTTTATTGTTTCTGGATGCTTTCAATTAGAGTCACATCAAATGGGATTTTGCACAGATTAATTTGCTCTGGATAATGAGGAACATCCTCTGTGGGGAAAGACTAAGATTCACAAACATTGTACTCCAATACTCAGTCTATAATCATACTGAACCAGGGATCATTTAAATGGTTTTTAATTTGTATCACGGATGCAAATACAAAGAGAGCCTCACCTCTACAATCTGCTTGGGCAAAGATATCCACAGTATAATAAGAATAACTTATAAAATAAAACTTGAGTTCATGTTATCTTGATGCACATACATGCCCAAAGAATTAGAAAACTGAAATAATATAAATGCAAAACAAAAACTCTCCCTTTTGCCTGGACATGATGTATTGCATTCCTTTTAACAAATTTATTGTGGTTTTTATAATCATAAAATCAATGAGAGAATATAAAAAAAATTGCCAATAAATTCACCCATAATTATGCCATCCAGAGATGAGTGCTGTGAACTCTTGAGGTGGCTGTTCACTAGACCCATTAGAACTCCGAGACTGAGAAGATAAAAATGTTAACTATTTGGGCAGCCCCAGAAAAAGTGGGATGTTTGACACATGGATCAACTGTCTTCCTCAGAAGCTGAGAGCTGGCTTTGCATCCTCTCACTCTCTGAGCAGAGGAGAAAATCTACTGATCCCAGCTGCCATCTTCTCTCTCCTCCAGGTGCTAGACTGTGACAGTACCTTGAAAGCTTCAAGACTGGTCAGACAGAATCCAGTCCTCTGGGGAGACCCCTCAGAAACGTTGGGTGCTAGATGCACAAATCAATGCCTTTCCACACCTGGTAAAAGCTGGGAGTTAGTGAGTCTCTTCTTGACTATATGGTTTCCTGCCAAGGCTAGGGATTCTAGAGGGTGCCCCAAATCTCACCATTGGCTTTAGTGAGTGATTTCATGTTCTTCTGGGAGCAGGAAACTATTAATTAATTTCTGGATTTTTCAAGAGAATGTGTCCATGAATTGTTGCTGAATCTATCTGTTTGTTGGAGGTGGTGGGGGGGAGTCCAGGGTTTCCTACTCTGTACCTTGCTAACGTCAATTCCATAAGTTTTTTTATTATCATACATTTGAGATTTTAGTAATATGTTTGTTTTGAAGAAAGGCCATTTGCATTTAAATTTTCAATTTACTAAAGTATATTTATGAAGCTTCTCTGGTGGCTCAGGTAGTAAAGTATCATCTTCAGTGAGGGAGACCAGGGTTTGATCCCTGGGTTGGGAAGATCCCCAGAGGAAGGGAATGGCAACCCACTCTAGTATTCTTGCCTGGAAAATCGCCATGGACAGAGGAGCCTGGCGGGCAACAGTCCATGGGGTTACAAAGAGTTTTATATGACTGAGCAACTAAGCATAGCACAGCACATCATATTAATCAATGTTGTCACCTTTCCTATCTGTGTGAATAACACCTTTGGAATACACTGAATTGTTATAAAAGAAACTATTGGGGAGGAGCCAAGATGGCGGAGGAGTAGGACGGGGAGACCACTTTCTCTCTGACAAATTCATCAAAAGAATAACTGAACGCAGAGCAAACTTTGCAAAACAACTTCTGATCGCTAGCTGAGGTCATCAGGCGCCCAGAAAAGCAGCCCATTGTCTTCGAAAGGAGGTAGGACAAAATATAAAAGATAAAAAGTGAGACAAAAGAGCTAAGGACGGAGATCCGTCCCGGGAAGTCTTAGGCGGCATTGCTTGGAGTAGGGTCCGGGCCTGAGTGCCCTGAGGACAATCGGAGGGAGCTTCTGTGAGTTGCCAACTTGAACTGTGGGAGAGCAAAAGAGAGAGAGTAAATTAACCGGCCCGAACACACTGCCGGCCGTTCGCAGAACAAAGAGACCGAGAAAATCCAGAGAAGAGCTCGCAGGCTGCGGACCGGCCCAGCTCCGCTGGAGGCAGGAGGCAGGAGGCAGGAGGCAGGGGGGAGGGGAAGGTCGCCGCGAGACACAGGGCGCAGGCACCCGACCGGCGCGGGCGGGGACTGGGGCTGGGGAGGCGGAGGGCAGAAGGCGCAGGCACCCGACTGGCGCCAGCGGAAACTGAGACTGGGTCCGCGGAAGGGAGGGGGCGCGCCACACCTGGGGAGAGTGCGCCCACCAAGCCCCTGGCTGCCTGGACCGCTCTGACGGGGAAGGCACAGAGAGCAGGCGCAGCTTTTCCTTCCGCGCTTTTGTGGAACACCCGAGGGCTGGAACCTCTCGCAGCGCGGGGCGCGCTCCATATAGAACAGCCGGGAGCCTGAGCAGCGCAGACGGAGAAAGCAGCGTCAGCCCCTCCCGGCAGTGCCAGCCCGTCCCCGCAGTGCCAGCCCCTCCCTGCGGCACCAGCCCCTCCCTGCGGCACCAGCCCCTACCCGCAGAGCGACGGAACTAGCTACCTGAATAAGAGTCCACCTCCGCCCGCCTGTGTCAGGGCCGAAATGAGGCTCTGAAGAGACCGGTAAACAAAGGGAACCGCTTCAGAAGGGACTGGTGCAACAGATTAAAATCCCTCTGGAAAACACCGACTACACCGGAAGGGGCCTGTAGATATGGAGAAGTGTAAGCTGGAACGAGGAGCTATCTGAAACTGAGCCGAACCCACACTGACTGCAACAGCTCCAGAGAAACTCCTAGATATAATTTCACTTCTTTCTCTTTTTTTTTTTCTTTTTTTTTCTTTTTTTATTTTTTCTCTTTTATTTTCCTTTAAAATCCCCTATTACTCCCCCATTACTCCTTAACTTTCATTTCCATAGATTTTTACGATTTTTTTAATTAGGGGAAAAAAAAAAACAACCTTTTTTTTCTTTCTTTTTTTTCCCTTTTTTCTTCTTTTTTTTCGTTCCTTTTTCTTTTCGATTTTCTATTTTTCTTTTTCTCTTATTTCTTTTAAAGTCCTCTAGTACTCCTCTACTACTCCTTAATTTTCATTTTCAATACACTATAAACTTACAAAAAAAAAAGAAGAGAAGCCCTATTTTTAAACTGAAGATTATTCTCTCCCAATCTTGACTCTCTGTTTTCTACCTCAGAACACCTCTATTTCCTCCTTTCCCCTTCTCTTCCCAATCCAATTCTGTGAATCTTTGTAGGTGACTGGGCTACGGAGAACATTCTGGGAACAGACAGCCGTGTAGATCTGTCTCTCTCCTCTTGAGTCCCCCTTTTGCTCCTCCTGTTCATCTCTATCTCCCTCCTCCCTCTCCTCTTCTTCATGTAACTCTGTGAACCTCTCTGGGTGTCCCTAACGGGGGAGAATCTTTTCGCCACTAACCTAGAAGTTTTCTTATCAGGGCTGTATAGTTGGAGAAGTCCTGAGACTACAGGAAGAATAAAACTGAAATCCAGAGGCAGGAGACTTAAGCCCAAAACCTGAGAACACCAGAAAACTCCTGACTACATGGAACTTTAAGTAATAAGTGACTGGCCAAAGGCCTTCATACCTACACTGAAACCAACCACCACCCAAGAGCCAATAAGTTTTAGAGCAAGACATACCACGCAAATTCTCCAGCAACGCAGGAACATAGCCCTGAACATCAACATACAGGCTGCCCAAGGTCACACCTAACACATAGACCCATCTCAAAACTCATTACTGGGCACTCCATTGCTCTCCAAAGAGAAGAAATCAAGTTCCACGCACCAGAACACTGACGCCAGCTTCCCTAACCAGGAAACCTTGACAAGCCAATCGTCTAACCCCACCCACTGGGTTAATCCTCCACAATAAAAAGGAACCACAGGCCTCCAGAATACAGAAAGCCCACTCCAGACACAGCAATCTAAACAAGATGAAAAGGCAAAGAAATACCCAACAGGTAAAGGAACATGAAAAATGCCCACCAAGTCAAACAAAAGAGGAGGAGATAGGGAATCTACCTGAAAAAGAATTTAGAATAATGATAATAAAAATGATCCAAAATCTTGAAAACAAAATGGAGTTACAGATAAATAGCCTGGAAACAAAGATTGAAAAGATACAAGAAATGTTTAATAAAGACCTAGAAGAAATAAAAAAGAGTCAATTAAAAATGAATAATGCAATGAATGAGATCAAAAACACTCTGGAGGGAACCAAGAGTAGAATAACGGAGGCAGAAGATAGGATAAGTGAGGTAGAAGATAAAATGGTGGAAATAAATGAAGCAGAGAGGAAAAAAGAAAAAAGGATCAAAAGAAATGAGGACAACCTCAGGGACCTCTGTGAAACTCCCCAACATTCGAATCATAGGAGTTCCAGAAGAAGAAGACAAAAAGAAAGGCCATGAGAAAATACTCGAGGAGATAATAGCTGAAAACTTCCCTAAAATGGGGAAGGAAATAGCCACCCAAGTCCAAGAAACCCAGAGAGTCCCAAACGGATAAACCCAAGGCGAAACACCCCAAGACACATATTAATCAAATTAACAAAGATCAAACACAAAGAACAGATATTAAAAGCAGCAAGGGAAAAACAACAAATAACACACAAAGGGATTCCCATAAGGATAACAGCTGATCTATCAATAGAAACCCTCCAGGCCAGAAGGGAATGGCAGGACGTACTGAAAGTAATGAAAGAGAATAACCTACAACCTAGATTACTGTATCCAGCAAGGATCTCATTCAGATATGAAGGAGAATTCAAAAGCTTTACAGATAAGCAAAAGCTGAGAGAATTCAGCACCACCAAACCAGCTCTTCAACAAATGCTAAAGGATCTTCTCTAGACAGGAAATGCAGAAAGGTTGTATAAACGTGAACCCAAAACAACAAAGTAAATGGCAACGGGACCACATCTATCAATAATTAGCCTAAATGTAAATGGGTTGAATGCCCCAACCAAAAGACAAAGATTGGCTGAATGGATACAAAAACAAGACCCCTATATATGCTGTCTACAAGAGACCCACCTCAAAGCAAGAGACACATACAGACTAAAAGTGAAGGGCTGGAAAAAAATATTTCACGCAAACGGAGACCAAAAGAAAGCAGGAGTCGCAATACTCATATCAGATAAAATAGACTTTCAAATAAAGGATGTGAAAAGAGACAAAGAAGGACACTACATAATGATCAAAGGATCAATCGACGAAGAAGATATAACAATTATAAATATATATGCAACCAACATAGGAACACCGCAATATGTACGGCAAACACTAACGAGTATGAAAGAGGAAATTAATAGTAACACAATAATAGTGGGAGACTTTAATACCCCACTCACAACTATGGATAGGTCAACTAAACAGAAAATTAACAAGGAAACACAAACCTTAAATGACACTATGGACCAGCTAGACCTAATTGATATCTATAGGACATTTCACCCCAAAACAATCAACTTCACCTTTTTCTCAAGTGCACACGGAACCTTCTCCAGAATAGATCACATCCTGGGCCATAAATCTGGTCTTGGAAAATTCAAAAAAATTGAAATCATTCCAGTCATCTTTTCTGACCACAGTGCAGTAAGATTAGATCTCAATTACAGGAAAAAAATTGTTAAAACTTCAAACATATGGAGGCTAAATAACACGCTTCTGAATAACCAACAAATCATAGAAGAAATCAAAATATGTATAGAAATGAATGAAAATGAAAACACAACAACCGAAAACCTATGGGACACTGTAAAAGCAGTGCTAAGGGGAAGGTTCATAGCATTACAGGCTTACATCAAGAAACAAGAAAAAAACCAAATAAATAACCTAACTCTACACCTAAAGCAATTAGAGAAGGAAGAAATGAAGAACCCCAGGGTTAGCAGAAGGAAAGAAATCTTAAAAATCAGGGCAGAAATAAATGCAAAAGAAACTAAAGAGACCATAGCAAATATCAACAAAGCTAAAAGCTGGTTTTTTGAAAAAATAAACAAAATTGACAAACCATTAGCAAGACTCATTAAGAAACAAAGAGAGAAGAACCAAATTAACAAAATTAGAAATGAAAATGGAGAGATCACAACAGACAACACTGAAATACAAAGGATCATAAGAGACTACTACCAGCAGCTCTATGCCAATAAAATGGACAACTTGGATGAAATGGACAAATTCTTAGAAAAGTATAACTTTCCAAAACTGAACCAGGAAGAAATAGAAGATCTTAACAGAGCCATCACAAGCAAGGAAATCGAAACTGTAATCAAAAATCTTCCAGCAAACAAAAGCCCAGGACCAGATGGCTTCACAGCTGAATTCTACCAAAAATTTAGAGAAGAGCTAACACCTATCTTACTCAAACTCTTCCAGAAAATTGCAGAGGACGGTAAGCTTCCAAACTCATTCTATGAGGCCACCATCACCCTAATTCCAAAACCAGACAAAGATGCCACAAAAAAAGAAAACTACAGGCCAATATCACTGATGAACATAGATGCAAAAATCCTTAACAAAATTCTAGCAAACAGAATCCAACAACATATTTTAAAAAATCATACACCATGACCAAATGGGCTTTATCCAGGAATGCAAGGATTCTTTAATATCTGCAAATCAATCAATATAATACACCACATTAACAAATTGAAAGATAAAAACCATATGATTATCTCAATAGATGCAGAGAAAGCCTTTGACAAAATTCAACACTCATTTATGATTAAAACTCTCCAAAAAGCAGGAATAGAAGGAACATACCTCAACATAACAAAAGCTATATATGACAAACCCACAGCAAGCATCACCCTCAATGGTGAAAAATTGAAAGCATTTCCCCTGAAATCAGGAACAAGACAAGGGTGCCCACTCTCACCACTACTATTCAACATAGTGTTGGAAGTTTTGGCCACAGCGATCAGAGCAGAAAAAGAAGTAAAAGGAATCCAGATAGGAAAAGAAGAAGTGAAACTCTCACTGTTTGCAGATGACATGATCCTCTACATAGAAAACCCTAAAGACTCTACCAGAAAATTACTAGAGCTAATCAATGAATATAGTAAAGTTGCAGGATATAAAATTAACACACAGAAATCCCTTGCATTCCTATATACTAACAATGAAAAAACAGAAAGAGAAATTAAGGAAACAATACCATTCACCATTGCAACAAAAAGACTAAAATACTTAGGAGTATATCTACCTAAAGAAACAAAAGACCTATACATAGAAAACTATAAAACACTGATGAAAGAAATCAAAGAGGACACAAACAGATGGAGAAACATACCGTGTTCATGGATTGGAAGAATCAATATTGTCAAAATGGCTATTCTACCCAAAGCAATCTATAGATTCAATGCAATCCCTATCAAGCTATCAACGGTATTTTTCACAGAACTAGACCAAAGAATTTCACAATTTGTATGGAAATACAAAAAACCTCGAATAGCCAAAGTAATCTTGAGAAAGAAGAATGGAACTGGAGGAATCAACCTGCCTGACTTCAGACTCTACTACAAAGCCACAGTCATCAAGACAGTATGGTACTGGCACAAAGACAGAAATATAGATCAATGGAACAGAATAGAAAGCCCAGAGATAAATCCACCAACCTATGGACACCTTATCTTTGACAAAGGAGGCAAGGATATACAATGGAAAAAAGACAACCTCTTTAACACGTGGTGCTGGGAAAACTGGTCAACCACTTGTAAAAGAATGAAACTAGAACACTTTCTAGCGCCATACACAAAAATAAACTCAAAATGGATTAAAGATCTAAATGTAAGACCAGAAACTATAAAACTCCTAGAGGAGAACATAGGCAAAACACTCTCCGACATAAATCACAGCAAGATCCTCTATGACCCACCTCCCAGAATATTGGAAATGAAAGCAAAACTAAACAAATGGGACCTAATGAAACTTAAAAGCTTTTGCACTACAAAGGAAACTATAAGTAAGGTGAAAAGACAGCCCTCAGATTGGGAGAAAATAATAGCAAATGAAGAAACAGACAAAGGATTAATCTCAAAAATATACAAGCAACTCCTGCAGCTCAATTCCAGAAAAATAAATGACCCAATCAAAAAATGGGCCAAAGAACTAAACAGACATTTCTCCAAAGAAGACATACAGATGGCTAACAAACACATGAAAAGATGCTCAACATCACTCATTATTAGAGAAATGCAAATCAAAACCACAATGAGGTACCATTACACGCCAGTCAGGATGCCTGCTATCCAAAAGTCTACAAGCAATAAATGCTGGAGAGGGTGTGGAGAAAAGGGAACCCTCTTACACTGTTGGTGGGAATGCAAACTAGTACAGCTGCTATGGAGAACAGTGTGGAGATTTCTTAAAAAACTGGAAATAGAACTGCCATATGACCCAGCAATCCCACTTCTGGGCATACACACTGAGGAAACCAGATCTGAAAGAGACACGTGCACCCCAATATTCATCGCAGCACTGTTTATAATAGCCAGGACATGGAAGCAACCTAGATGCCCATCAGCAGATGAATGCATAAGGAAGCTGTGGTACATATACACCATGGAATATTACTCAGCCATTAAAAAGAATTCATTTGAACCAGTCCTAATGAGATGGATGAAGCTGGAGCCCCTTATACAGAATGAAGTAAGCCAGAAAGATAAAGAACATTACAGCATACTAACACATATATATGGAATTGAGAAAGATGGTAACGATAACCCTATATGCAAAACAGAAAAAGAGACAACGAAATACAGAACAGACTTTTGAACTCTGTGGGAGAATGTGAGGGTGGGATATTTCAAAAGAACAGCATGTATACTATCTATGGTGAAACAGATCACCAGCCCAGGTGGGATGCATGAGACAAGTGCTCGGGCCTGGTGCACTGGGAAGACCCAGAGGAATCGGGTGGAGAGGGAGCTGGGAGCGGGGATCGGGATGGGGAATACGTGTAAATCCATGGCTGATTCATATCAATGTATGACAAAACCCACTGAAATGTTGTGAAGTAATTAGCCTCCAACTAATAAAAAAAAAAAAAAAAGAAAGAAACTATTGAAGCAAGAAGTTTTAAAAATGCTATCTATATCTCCTGAAGCTGGATTTTTTTCTATTTCAAAATTATATATAATTATATATTCAAATAATTATAATCATAATATACATATCATTTTTCTACATTTCCTTACATTTTCTAGCATTATAATTATTAAATAATGACCAGCCAGAGTAAAAGGAACACTGTTCATAAGATGAATTTTTCTAGTTCCACAAAATAATACCTGGACCTATGTAACTTATTTTGGAAGGCCTTGGATTATACAGTAATAATGATATCATAATTGTTCATACAAAGGTATTCCCACCATTTTCCCATTTGATCATCACAAAATTAAAACTAGCATTTATCTATGAAAAATCAACCTTGGAGCTGGTCGAAATGAATACTTATTTTCCTGATAAGAAGCCATTTTTTTATCAGAATAGTTTCAATCTGACTCTTTACTACGAATTTCTACAACCCTAGCAACTCATTGTGGTTTTTATCACTAATCTGGTTCAAATGTCTTCCTCACTCAACAATCCTGTCTGTAATAGTTCTAATATTTGAACTTTCTTCCAGTTTCTAAAACTTTGTTAATTACTCTTTAAGAAAAAGAGACACATGACATGGCTTCAAAAAGGACCACACAGGAATAATGCCCTCAAAATTCTTTGCATAATAATGTATTAAAATTTACTTCCTTTGCTTTTTGCTCTATGCTCAGCCAGGGATACAGGCAACTGAGTTTTGAATTCTGATTCTCACTTAGAGAAAACAACTTACTTCCTGGCCCCTGATTAATTAGTTACCAGGACTATCTTTCATCTCAGTTATCCCTCACAGACCCCTCCCTCTGACTTCTGCATGTCTGGTCAATGATCTCTTTTTGGCTGTGTGTACATTTTAGAACCTGCTGCTGCTAAGTCACTTCAGTCGTCTCCGACCTTGTGCAACACCATAGAAAGCAGCCCACCAGGCTCTGTCCATGGATTGTCCAGGCAAGAGTATTGGAGTGGGTTGCCATTGCCTTCTTCATTTAGAACCTGAGTCAAGTGCATTTTGAAAGATTTCATAAGCACATGCCTAATCAGTATTTAGAATGAACATCAGTTCAGTTCAGTCACTCAGTCGTGTCCAACTATTTGTGACCCCATGAATCGCAGCACACCAGGCCTCCCTGTCCATCAACAACTCCTGAAGTTTACCCAAACTCATGTCTGTCTAGTCGGTGATGCCATCCAGCCATCTCATCCTCTATCGTCCTCTTCTCCTCCTGCCCCCAATCTTTCCCAGCATCAGGGTCTTTTCCAATGAGTCAACTCTTCCCATGAGGAGGCCAAAGGAGTGGAGTTTCAGCTTCAGCATCAGTCCTTCCAATGAACACCCAGGACTGATCTGCTTTAGGATGGACTGGTTGGATCTCCTTGCAGTCCAAGGAACTTTCAAGAGTCTTCTCCAACACCGCAGTTCAAAAGCATCAATTGTTCTGTGCTCAACTTTCTTTATAGTCCAAGTCTCACATCCATACATGACTATTGGAAAAACCATAACCTTGACTAGATGGGCCTTTCTTGACAAAGTAATGTCTCTGCTTTTTAATATGCTATCTAGGTTGGTCATAGCTTTCCTCCCAAGGAGTAAGCATCTTTTAATTTCATGGGTGCAATCACCATCTGCAGTGATTTTAGAGCCCCCAAAAATAAAGTCTGACACTGTTTCCACTGTTTCCCCATCTATTTGCCATGAAGTATTGGGACTGGATGTCATGATCTTAGTTTTCAGAATGTTGAGTTTTAGTCAACCTTTTCACTCTCCTCTTTTTCGCTTTCATCAAGAAGCTCTTTAGTTCTTCTTCACTTTCTGCCATAAGGGTGGTGTCATCTGCATATCTGAGGTTATTGATATTTCTCCCAGCAATCTTGATTCCAGCTTGTGCTTCTTCCAGCCCAGCGTTTCTCATGATGTACTCTGCATATAAGTTAAATAGGCAGGGTGACAATATATAGCCTTGATGTACTCCTTTTCCTATTTGGAACCAGTCTGTTGTTCCATGTCCAGTTCTAACTGTTGCTTCCTGACCTGCATATAGGTTTCTCAAGAGGCAGGTCAAGTGGTCTGGTATTCCCATCTCTTTCAGAATTTTCCATAGTTTATTGTGATCCACACAGTGAAAGGCTTTGACATAGTCAATAAAGCAGAAATAGATGTTTTTCTGGAACTCTCTTGCTTTTTTTGATGATACAGCAGATGGTTAGCAATTTGATCTCTGGTTCCTCTGCCTTTTCTAAAACCAGCTTGAACGTCTGGAAGTTCACAGTTCACGTATTGCTGAAGCCTGGCTTGGAGAATTTGAGCATTACTTTACTAGCATGTGAAATGAGTGCAATTGTGCAGTAGTTTGAGTATTCTTTTGCATTGCCTTTCTTTGGGATTAGAATGAAAACTGACCTTTTCCAGTGCTGTGGCCACTACTGAGTTTTCCAAATTTGATGACATATTGAGCACATCACTTTCACAGCATCATCTTTCAGGATTTGAAATAGCTCAATTGGAATTCCATCACTTCCACTAGCTTTTTTCATAGTGATGCTTTCTAAGGCCCACCTGACTTCACATTCCAGGATGTCTGTCTCTAGGTGAGTGATCACACCATCATGGTTATCTGGGTCATGAAGACCTTTTTTGTATGTTCTTCTGTGTATTCTTGCCATCTCTTCTTTTTTTTAATTTATTTTTTTATTTTTATTTTTCATTTATTTTTATTAGTTGGAGGCTAATCACTTTACAATACCTCAGTGGGCCATCTCTTCTTAATATCTTCTGCTTCTGTTAGGTCCATACCATTTCTGTCCTTTGTCGAGCCTATCTTTGCATGAAATGTTCCCTTGGTATCTCTAATTTTCTTGAAGAGATCTCTAGTCTTTCCCATAATGTTGTTTTCCTCTATTTCTTTGCATCGATCACTGAGGAATGCTTTATCTCTCCTTGCTATTCTTTGGAACTCTGCATTCAAATGGGAATATCTTTCCTTTTCTCCTTTGCCTTTTGCTTCTCTTCTTTTCACAGCTATTTGTAAGGCCTCCTCAGACAGCCATTTTGCTTTTTTGCATTTCTTTTCCTTGGGGATGGTCTTGATCCCCGTCTCATGTACAGTGTCACGAACATAACTAAAACAAAATTTCAAAATGGGCCATCCTTTACCCCATTTCTTCCAAACTTTCAATTTTCCATGATGTCACAATCCAGTCCAAAGAACTCAGTACCTCCTGGGCTGCTTCTCTCTCCTTCAGCCCCATGCTAGCAGTTTTCAGCATACCTCTGCTGCTGCTGCTGCTGTCGCTTCAGTCGTGTCTGACTCTGTGCTACCCCATAGATGGCAGCCCACCTCTTTTGAGCCATTCTCTCCAAAAGGAGCTCACACACTCCTACCTCCAACCCTCGGCCATTTGAATAGCAGCCAGGAAACCTCTAACAGCTAGACCTTTTGTAGTCCAGCTCTGCTATATCATCTGCCAAAACTATCACAGAATCACGGAAAAATGCAGTTTCCAAGGGTCTAAAGAGATTTAATCCAGGGCTCTTCCTGTATTTTCCTATATCTGAGCTCTGATTTTCTCCCTTCACACTTGGCTCAAAATTCTCAATGACTTTCCTTAAGGTAACAAATTAAGTTCAAACATTTGACCTTAGCATGAAAACTTGCAACCATCTGCAGTCAGTTCATCTTTCCAGGTTCATCTCTTCCCATTACCCTCCATGATTCAGATACTCCAGTCTACCTATCTCACCCTTTCTAGTCATGTACTGATAAATTTTCACTCTAATCCGAAAGAAGGGCAATGCCAAAGAAGGTTCAAACCACCGCACAATTGTGCTCATTTCACATGTTAGCAAGGTAATGCTCAAAGTTCCTCAAGCTAGGCTTCAGCAATATATGAACCTAGGAATTCCACATGTACAAGGTGGACTTAGAAAGACAGAGGAACCAAAGATAAAACTGTAAACATCTGTTGGATCATAGGAAAAGGAAAAGCAAGGGAATTCCAGAAAAAAGGAAAACATCTACTTCTGCTTCATTGACTATGCCTTTGATGGTGTGGATCACAACAAACTGGAAAATTCTTCAGGAGATGGGAATACCAGACCACCTTACCTACCTCCTGAGAAACCTGTATGCAGGTCAAGAAGGAACAGTTAGAACTGGACATGGAAAAACAGACTGGTTCCAAACTTGGAAAGGAGAACGTCAAGGCTACATATTGTCACCCTGCTTATTTATCTTATATGCAGAATACATCATGTGAAAAAGTGGCCTGGATGAAGCACAAGCTGGAACAAAGACTGCTGGGAGAAATATCAATAGCCTCAGAAATATCAATAGAAATATCAAATGACACCACCCTTATGGTAGAAAGTGAAGAGGAGCTAAAGATACTTTTTATGAAGGTGAAGGAAAAGAGTGAAAAATCTGGCTTAAAACTCAACATTCAAAAAATGAAGATAATGACATTCAGTCTCACTTCATAGCAAATAGATGGGGAAACAATTGAAACAATGACAGACTTTATCTTCCTGGACTCCAAAATCACCACAGATGGTGACTGCAGCCATGAAATTAAAAAATGCATGCTCCCTGGAAGAAAAGCTATGATGAATCTAGATAGTGCATTAAAAAGCAGAAACATCACTTTGCAGACAAAGTTCAATCTAGTCAAAGCTATGGTTTTTCCAGTAATCATGTATGAGAGCTCAACGATAAAGAAAGCTGAGTGCTGAAGAATTGATGCTTTTGAACTGTGGTGCTGGAGAGGGCTCTTGAGAGTCCTTTGGGCATCAAGGAGATCAAACCAGTCAATCCTAAGGGAAATCAACTTTGAATATTCATTCAAAGGACTGATACTGAAGCTGAAACTCCAGTTTTTGGCCACCTGATGCAAAGAGTTGACTCATTGGAAAAGACCCTGGTACTGGGAAAGACTGAAGCAGGATGAGAAGGGGCCGATGGACAATGAGATGCTGGGATGGCATCACCAACTCAATGGACATGAATTTGAGCAAACTCCGGGAGATAGTGAAGGACAGGTAAGTCTGGTGTGCTACAGTCCATGGTGTCACAGAATTGGACACGGCTGTGACCGAACTGGGAGAAGGCAGTGGCACCCCACTCCAGTACTCTTGCCTGGAAAATCCCATGGACGGAGGAGCCTGGTAGGCTGCAGTCCATGGGGTCTCTAAGAGTCGGACATGACTGAGTGACTTCACTTTCTCTTTTCACTTTCATGCATTGGAGAAGGAAATGGCAACCCACTCCAGTGTTCTTGCCTGGAGAATCCCGGGGATGGGGGAGCCTGGTGGGCTGCGGTCTGTGGGGTCGCACAGAGTCGGACACGACTGAAGTGACTTAGCAGCAGTAGCAGCAGTGACTGAACCAAACTGAAGTAATACGTTATTCTCTTCCATCTATTAAGATTTGATTCTTTCCTATCCTTAGGTACCAGTTCATGCTTATTTCATTTCTGTATCTAAGAGAATTTCAATCTTTGAGTTAGTTATTTCTATGAACATATGACATGGCGCATCAGTGTCTTGGGTACCACTTACTGGTATAGGTAACACTTAGTCTTTCTTCCCTGTCACAACAGTAATCTCCTTGAGGAGCTGTATTATTTACATTAGGCTTACTTTTTTCCCTTTTATAGAACATCTCCAATTGAGCTTTATGTATAGGAGGTTTCAATAAATTTTTGATGAGTGAGTGAATCAAAGTGAGAGATAGCATTTACTACCCACCCCCCTAATTCTTTCTTCGGAATCTTGAGACATATGAGGTGAATTCACGAATTTCCCAGCCTCAGGAAAAAAATATTGGCTGACATTTTTTCATAGATCTCTGTGTTTTAATAACCATGATACAAAGATGTTTATTTTATTTCTCTGTGCTATTCTGTGCAGTTCTTGTCATATTATTTTTCTTCTCTGATTAGAGGGTCTGTGTCTACAAATCATGAAATCTTCATGGGTTCAGTGACTTCCTGTAGTAAATAAATAAGATGTTGTAGCTTCAGTGAATATGGTAACTACATTGTTATAAAGCCATCTTACAGAATGTACACTCAAAAACCAACTGATGGAGTGCTGCTCCTGTCTTTTAATCTTCTTGTCTTTTTCCAAAGAAAAATCCCACCTCATGTTTTTTTCTCTTTAGCATAAAAATTATGAACTTTTGTAAGAATTAAAACAAACCTTCAACATTTATATCATTGGCCTTTTTGTCTCAGTTTTTATGTTTTTGTTAAAGAACATGTTATTCACAACTTTATTGAGCTAATTATTTTACGAAACCATACACATCTTATCAGTTTTATTGGCAGCCTCATCTAGGGTTTTGTTTTTAACTATTTAGTTTAGTCACAAATTAAGATAAAAGAAAGCCATATGTACTAAAACTTGATATATGATTTCCACTTTCAGCTACAATATGATATGAAAATTTTACTTAGAAAGCAAGTTTCAAATTTACGGCTCATGAACAAGCCACTTCATCTTTTTTCTTTCTACAAAGAATGACAAATTGTGTTAAAGAGTTCAAAAGTAAAAATTAACAAATCTGAAGTGTATGCAGTAAATATGGCTATGCAATACAATATACAATAGATGCTCAAACAACTTGACGGCTAGGGACACTGACCCTACACAGTAGAAAATAGATGCAGATATAGAGATGGATATCCAACCCTCCCTCAATATCCATGTTTTCAAATATGTGGATTCAACCAGTAAAAAAAAAAAAAAAAAAGCATGTACTACTGTAATACATATTTACTGGGGGAAAAAAAAAAAAAAAAAAACTTCCTATAAGCACAGTTATTGAATTTAGACCTGAAGGTGAAAGTGAAAGTTGCTCATTCCTGTGCTCAGTCCTGTCCGACTCTTTGCGACCCCGTGGATTATACAGTCCATGGAATTCTCCAGGCCAGAATACTGGAGTGGGCAGCCTTTCCATTCTCCAGGGGATCTTTCCAACTGAGGGATTGAATCCAAGTATCCCACATTGCATTCCGTTTGTTTACCAGCTGAGCCATAAGAGAAGCCCAAGAATATTGCAGTGGGTAGCCTATCCCTTCTCCAGAGGGTCTTCCCCACTCAGGAATCAAACCAGGGTCTCCTGCATTGCAGATAGATTCTTTACCAACTGAGCTATGAGGGAAGCCTTTTTTCAGTCTTAATACCTACATAACTTCAAAGCTTCCTTGAGTACATAGTTCAAATCTACACCTAAAGTCCATCTATTTTAGCAAAAGCATAGCTCTAAATTTCTGAGTCTTTTAACATGAAAAATATATGATTTTGAAATAATTTTTATTGAATGCTGGATTTTTGCATATGTAATGTTGTCTACTTTGATAATTTAGGTTGTAATGCAAAACTATGTTTTATTTCTTCTTTCATCCAACAAGCATTTATTAAGTTCCAATTTTGTACCAGATTCAGTGCATGGCACTGAAGATAAGAAATTAAATAAGGCACATTTCAGCCACCAAATTTCTTACAGCTTATCAGAGGAATGTATGTGTAAATAAAGACTATCTTCTTTTATATCCTCCTTATGATCCCTTATTAGTGTGTGTATCATGTATAATAGGGAAAGATGTTACACTCAACCATATGAAAATGTGTTTTTGTAATCAAGAGTGATTGAATATCAGCAATTTCACATGGTTCCATTTACAAAAAGAAATTGAAATTCTAAATGAAGAGAATGATGATCAAATATAAAACAAGTCCTGGATAATGCATCCAGATTCTCTAGACCAGGTGAAATGCAGACTGCATTATTCCTGGGCTTCTTTGCCCTCAGATTCCTTTCATCCTTCCTCTGCTCTGTGCTACTAAGGGACTGATCCATTTAAGTTGTAGATTGTCCAATTACGACTCTGTCTGGAAACTGTAAGGTAGCACTTTTCTGTCTATGGAAGTGTCTTTGGTCGTGTCTTTGTTTTTCAATGGCTGCGGCTTCTACTGGGAAAACCCACCACCGCTATTTCCGCTTCTTCTGAGTGACCCCAAGCCCTTAGGCTCTGTAATATCATCTCCCTTCTTTGTCCTTCTAATTTAGGATTCACAGTATCCTTCTATTATTGTGAATATCATATTTATCCTATTCTCCTGCCTAGTTTCTTAGCTATTTTTAAAAATCATTTGTCTTATATTATCTGAGATTTACATACACAGAATATTTTCTGTTTTATGAATATGAATAAACCCAACTGATACAAAATTAAGGGGCAAATGTGCTTATATCTCTCTTATTTCTGACTACAGAGAAATGTCCTTCTTCAGGAGCAGCAAGTGATCCACCGTCATCCTAAGAAAGATAAAGGCTATCCCTGAATAGCCTCCTCGGTTCCTTCAGAGACAAAAATGATTAAGCTTATTGATCAGCTAATGATTTTTGTCCCCTTAAATGAGCCTCCTTTATCCCACCAACACCTCCATCTTTCTAGCAACTGGAAAATCTTAACCTTAGCCAAGATACCTCATGCCAAGTAAACTTCTAATCTAACCTCTTCATAATGCTGTTTGGCTAGGATTAAGAAGCAATCAAAATTTTATATCTAGCAAACTGTAAAATTATCAGTATTGCTTGCTAGAAAATATAGATACTAGCTTCTCTACTTGGAGATTCTGACTCGGGGTCTGAATGTGGCAAGGGAATCTAGATTTCAGCATCATACTTAAGAACATTCAGATAAAGGTTTCCATGGGTCATGATGCTTGGCTGCACCAAGGAAAATAAATCATTAGAGTCATCTGGACATTTGGGTTGGAAAGTTTGGTCTTATTCAGTGCCCCTATAACATGTTCCCTGAGCTATTCTTTCTCCTAAAAAACTGTAGGCCTGGAAACTTTGGAATTATCACCTTTACTAAAGAATTCCTTAGGGCAGAACCAGACTCCTGTACTGCCTATGTCCTTTTGACAAAGTCCAATGATTACTCCAGACCACAGTCAAGGATGGTAGATAGACAGACAGACAGACAGACAGATAGATACTTATATAATATCATTTTACATATACTATGTATCTTTATGGGTTTCCAAGGTGGTGCTAGTAGTAAAGAACTCTCCTGCCAATGCAGGTTAGATGTAAGAGACACTGGTTTGATCCCTGGGCCAGGAAGATCCCCTGGAGGAGGGCCCAGCAACCCACTCCAATATTCTGGTCTGGAGAATCCCATGGACAGAGGAGCCTGGTGGGTTATAGTCCATGGGGTTGCAAAGAGTAGGACATGACTGAAGTGACTTAGCATGCACTCGCACATGCATATATCTATATAACAGCATATATATCCACTTATCTGATAAAAGGGAGATTCAGGTGGATCAATTCATACATGGCAATATAAAAGACAGAGTAGAAAACATGAATCTATAGAAATGTTTATTTTTATTTCTTTAAAGAAAAAGAATAAGTGCCCTGCATGCCCTGTCCAAGGGTTTTAATGGAGTATAAATCCAACCTTATTTCATTGGATCAGAAAGCTCAGGTTCACTAATCATTAATATTCTTTACTCTTTTTATTAAACTATAATGAATCACTCTGAATGACGCAATACATGGTGATAAAATAATTCAAAATTTATATCTTCCAGTGTTTGTCCTTTCCTTCAGTAATTGATCCACTAATTGGAATTAAAGATCACATTAAACATAATTTCTTTATCATCATTAGATACGACAAATTAACTTATATCATCAGATTTACCAGTAGTATTTACGAGAAGATAGTTTGGCTGAAATCTCAAGTTTTCTACTGCACATGAAAAAGTCAGTGAAGTCTGTTCCGCAATAGACATCTTGAGGAAAAAACAGACAGTCATGGATTGAGAAAAAACATTAGGCAAGAACTGTTAGGGTAAAGAACTATAAAATAATAATAAACATAAGCAACCGATTTTTAATGGGAAAGAGATTTGAAGTGACATTTTATCAGAAATGATATACAAATGGTCAATAACTGTATGCAGAAGTGCACAACATCATCAGGGAAAAGCAAATTAAAATGACAATGAGATACCACATACCTCAGAGTGAATAAAAATAAAGAGACCAACCACTTCAGTGTCAGCAAGGATATGGAGAAGCTCTCATGCATTGCTGGAAATTCAAACTGGTACAACAGTACTGGAAATTCTATCTGTAACTTTTCAGAAACTTGCTGTATGTTTAAAAAATTTTATAATAAACATTTTAGAAAATGACCATAAATTTTAAACAGATTTTACAAAAGAAAATATTCAAAAGTATATATAAAGATATCCACCATCAAGAGCATCAGAAAAGTGTTAATTAAAACACAAGAAGACACTACTACACAGCTCCAAGGATGACTGAAATTAAAAAGTCTGATGATAGGAAGTTCTGATGAGGTTGTGGAGTAACAGCAACATTTATACTTTGATGGTGGGAAGGTAAAATTGTACAGCCACTTTGGATACATTTTGGCAGTTTCTTACATCATACAACCCCCAAATTCTATTTCAAACTATTAAGCCAAGACAAATTAAAATACATATCCACATGAAGACTTGCATATGAGTCTTAATAGTATATAGCTTTATTCATAATCATAACCCCAAACTAGAAGCATACTAAATGGCTCAAAGCTAGTGAATCAATAAACATATTGTAGTATAGACATACAACTGAATGATACTGAGCAATAATATGGACTCAACTAGTAATAGAGGCCACATCATGGATATATCCAAAATCACACTGAACAAAAGAAGCCAATTCAAAGGAGTACATTTATATGAAAATCTAATCAAACAAGCTAATGTGTACTTTTAGAAAACAGAAGAGTACAAAGAAGATGAGTGAAGTTTTTGAGATGGTGGAAATTTCTATATCTTCTTTGCAGTGACATGTGTATACATGGATGTATGTACTTGTCAAAACTCACAGAACTGTGAAATCAAAATGATAGCATTCAATTGTAAGTAAAATTGTACTTCAATTTACTTAAATACAAAAATATGAATTGCTGTTACTGGCTTTACTGTGGAAAACGTTGAGAATTCTGTGCTTGAGGACAAGAGCGGAGGCCAGTGTCCCCTCAGTGTGAAAGAGAACACCAAGCCAGCGGCCAGAGTCCTAGCTCATTGTTTCTCCCTCCCCAGGGTGTGAGAGGTGTGCGTCACTTAAAAACAGTCTCTATTATCTGTACATCTGTGTCTCTTTTTCTGTTAAGTGCTCCGGCCTGGTGCACTGGGAAGACCCAGAGGAATCGGGTGGAGAGGGAGGTGGGAGGGGGGATCGGGATGGGGAATACATGTAACTCATGGCTGATTCATGTCAATGTATGACAAAACCCATTACAATACTGTAAAGTAATTAGCCTCCAACTAATAAAAATAAATGAAAAAAAAAAAAAGAAAGAAAGAAAAAATGGTCTCTATTATCACTGAGGGGAGGCAGAAAGGAGAGTAAGAAAGAGACATAGAAAAGCCAATGTCAAATGGCTTGACCTTGGGCCTGGTCCTAGAATCGCACTTATTTAGAGTGAACTTCTGTCCCAGTTTCCCCAGGGTCATTTCCAGTTTATTACTCTTGTCCTGTTGCAATTACTAATAGTGTCCCCTTTGACCCTGAGTGAGTGTTCTAGTTTCATTTATAAATATTACAGTCACCCAAGCTTTGCCAAACACTCAAAACTGATGGCTTAGAATCAGGATTAATATGAGAAATCATCTAGCTAGTCTTTCCCACGTTTTCACTTTTTCTTTATATTTTTAACTGCTGCGTTTCATCCTCTGCTCCAAAACTGGAAACATTTTTATAGACCATTTCTAGACTTTTCCAACCTGTTTCTATCTTTGGTCCAATCTACCCGTCAGGTTTAAAGCTCAGAACCATGCCTGAAAGATCAGAACCTGTATCCTTTGTCCGAACCTAGTGCTTAGAACACACAGCACATTTCACACCTACTTCCCTCTGTTCTAAATGGTTGCCACGTGGCACAGCAGAATGGAAACTTGGTTGTTGGGTTTTTCTCATTAATTAATGTATTTAATTGGAGACTCATGACTTTACAATACTGTGATGGTTTTTGCCACACGTCGACATGAATCAGCCATGGATGTACATGTGTCCCACCATTCTGAACTCCCCTTCCACCTCCCTCCCCACCCCATCCCTCTGAGTTGTCCCAGAGCACCAACTTTGAGTGCCTTGCTTCATGCATCGAACTTACACTGGTCATCTATTTTACATATGGTAATACACATGTTTCAATGCTATTCTTTCATATTGTCCCACCCTTGCCTTCTCCCACATAGACCAAAAGTCTGTTTTTCACATCTGTGTCTCTTTTGCTGTCTTGCATATAGGGTTATCATTACCATCTTTCTAAATTCCATATATATGCCATAATATATTATGTTGGTGTTTCTCTTTCTGGCTTATTTCACTCTGTATAATAGGCTCCAGTTTCATCCACCTCATTAGAACTGATTCAAATGTGTTCTTTTTTATAGCTGAGTAATATTCCATTGTGTGTATATACCACAACTTCCTTATCGATTTGTCTGCTATTTTTTTAATAAGCTCTAAAATGTATTAGACATACCTGTTAATTTTTATTGTTATTTAGCAAGGACTTTGATTATAACACTAGAGTTTAGTGTGAAAACACTCCTGAAGATACAGATATGAATTTACTCCAAAAATGAGTTCATTCTGTCCTTTCCAGGTCCTAATAGATCCATGAATTTCCCAACTATCAGGGGATCCCCTTATCTGATTGTCTTGTGGATCTTTACATGTTTCCCCAGTGTTCTTTCCAATTACCCCTAGTATCCTACTCAAGCCTAGTAGAGATACAGGTGTACAATAATAGTTTGAAGACTGAAATAATTTTTTTTATACCTGCCTGCATAAAAAAAAATTTAATTTCTGAGGAAGTAGTCCATGAAGCTAGGAATCTTATATGGTGCACTGAATATATTGAAGACAAACTTTATCTAATCAACAATAGTGACTCAGGGCAACTCTGCTATTTGCTATATAATTCTCATCTAGGAAGAATCACTTCTTTAGAGTTCAATGCAGTTCCTTAACAGATAGGAAACCAAATTAATTAAGAGAAATACTTTATCTTAAAAAGCCACATAACCAAATAGCAACACATGCAGAGAGATAAGTGAAGATATAAGTATAGAAAGGATATATTTTTGACCCATCATCATTAAGGCTGCAGAGCACATTAACACTGAGTCACCCTTCTTCTGCTCCAGGCACCACTTTGCATGGACTATCAAACATAACTGCATGTTAAAAGATCTTTCAAAGAAAAGCAGGAGCAGTCATTAGAACAATCATATGATGTTGACATCATATGTAAAATTACTGTATCTAGTCACCAGACCCGGTTCTAAGGGGTGTAGGTGTCTTGTCTGTAGTGCATTTTCATAAGTCACTTTTTTATTATCAATATGCAAGCCAACCACAATATTAAATTGCTGGAGGAAAAGAGAAAGCAAGGATGAAGTCTTATCTAATCTGCAAAATACAATGATTAAGTGTACTGTCTTTAGTAGGGTGTTATAGAAAGTCAAGTAATAAAAGTTCCCATCTTGATTCTACATTTTTCAGGGGAGAAATAGTCAACAGCAACATTAATAGCAACACAAGTGTAAAGGAGCCAGAAGGAAATCATAAAATACTAGCAAGGACTTTTTATTCTTCCAACATAAGAAAAACATTGATTGGAATGTTTTTTCTTTTTTGTTTTTAATCTATACAATTCACACTTAATTTAGAAGAAAATTCACAATAAATGATGTTCTTTATTTATGACTTTGGGTAATATGTCGATTTTATTTGTTTGAGTAGTTGATTCAGAAAATAATCAAAAAATAACACAGAAACCTTTAAATTAAAACTTGCTTGAGAATGAAAAATGATCCCATAGCCCTAAAGTTTTTTTCTTATAATGCATTATTGCTTTAATAAAAATCTATGTACTCCAACTGACCTATTTTTCCTTTGGTGGAGATTTTAGCTACTACATAAGCAAAATAAAAGTAAAGCCTGGAATGGGACTTTCCCATAGTCAATCTTGTTTTTCCGAATATTTACTCTAAGACCACGGTTTGATTACACAGACAACCAAAAAAAGCAGAAAGAAATTGTTTGCATAAACAATAACAAAAGGTTGGATTTTTAAAATACTTCCCAGTTTATATTGCATTTTTTTTTACAAATATTACAATACAATCCCATTCTCATACAGCAAATATCATTCCCATTTTATAGATAAAGCAACAAGGAAATGGAAAATATAAGTGGCTGCCTATAGTCACTAGCTAGTAAAGAAAAAAGCACAGTATTAAGCCCAGGTCTTCTCTAAGACTCATGGTTGCTATCATTGCTAAAATCCATCTGTTGTTTGGGTTCTGTGCAAATAAAAACACACATAGCAAAAGCTGTGAGTTCAGTTTTACTGGGAAATTTCCTAATGACTATAGCCTAGACAATCACCTCTCAGATCAGACTGCCCTGAGGAATGCTCAGAAGAGTTAAGGAGGAGGTCAGCATATAAGTGCTTTTGGTAAGGGGATATTTGCAACTAAGCACATGTCTCCACAGAAGGTTGCCACTGGTCACAAGGAACGACTATTTTAGCTAATAGTTTTAGTGTTTTTCTAAGTATTTGTTGTTGTTCAGTCGCTCAGTCAAGTCTGACCCTTTGCAACCGCATGAACTACAGCATGCCAGGCTTCTCTGTCCTTCACTATCTCCTGGAGTTTGCTCAAACTCATGTCCATTGAGTCCTTGATGCCATCCAATCATCTCATCCTCTGTTGCCCCCTTCTCTTCGTGCCCTCAATCTTTCCAAGCACCAGAGTCTTTTCCAATGACTCGGCTCTTTGCATTCTAAGTATAGTAAGATGCAAGATTCCAGATTAATAGAACTGTCTCCTGAAAATACCTATCTGAAGGCTTGTTCTGCCAATTTTCCCCGAGCACAGAGTGCCTCATTCCTCATCTCCATCTTGAACTCCTTTCAAGGTGTGTTAAAGGTCAGCAATTGCTGTGGCTCATGAACAAATCCTTATAAAACCGGATGGTGAGTGATATTTTTTTAGTTGTCAGTTCAAACTCTAAACACCAGTTTGGAAGATAACGTAGGAGTGCAACTGATTATACAAATCAGTCATAATTTCACCACAGCCCCAGCTTCTGATGTTGTTCAGTCATACAGTCATGTCCGACTCTTTGCCCCATCATGGACTGCAGCACACCAGGGTCATCTGTCCACTATCGCCCAGAGTTTACTCAAATTCATGCCCACTGAGTTGGTTATGCTATCTACCATCTCATTCTCTGTAGACCCCTTCTTTGCCTTCCATCTTTCCCAACATCAGGGTCTTTTCTGACAAGTTGGCTCTTTGCATCAAGTGGCCAAAGTATTGGAGCTTCAGCATTTGTCCTTCCAATGAATATTTAGAGTTGATTTCCTTTGGGATTGACTGGTTTGATCTCCTTGCAGCCCAAGGGACTCTTAAGAGTCTTCTCAAGCATCACAATTCAAAAGCATCAATTCTTTGGTGCTCAGCCTTCTTTACGGTTCAACTTTCACATCCATACATGACTATTGGAAAAACCAGCTTTTTATCATGCAATCAATATTTAGAACATCAGTAAAACTTAGCGATTTATCATAGTTTTAAAATTTGTATGTGTATATCTATTGTTTTTATTGGAGCACATATTTCAGTAACAACCACTTTATAAATAAGGTTGCTGTGTAAATTAGCCATCTTTTGGATAAATTATTTAGTATCTTTAGTTTCTCACTTGAAAATAACAAAAAAACCTATTCAAGTTGGAAAATGCTTATTACGGTTTTTCTACTTTTAAATGTCACAGTCAAAATTTCAATGTCATATTGTCTATAATTTGTTGTACTCCATCTCTGTCTGGTTTGTTCTATTGGAAAGCTTAAAATTTACATTTTTTTACTTTAAAACCTTCCTCAAAACTAATAAAACTTTGACAGGTTTCTAATGACCCTGTGATAACATATAAGGGCAATTGGAAATGACTGCTTTCATAATAACCATATTAATGTATTTTGAAATTTTTTGATATCCCCTCTCCCCCCCCCAAAAAAAAAGCCTGCATGTCCACATCTATGAACTTTTCTCTCTCTTCATATATATCTCGAGGCCCTTCTATGATTATATGCCTTGCTCTCCATTAAATAGCTTCTCTCTTTCCTTCTATGAAATGACAGATAAAACATGTGATTTCTTCTCATACATTTGACTAGGTCTTTCACTTTAAATTGCCTCTTTCCCACCGCATCTAAACTCCTGCATCCCACCTAAACTCGAAGACGCCCCATTGTTTTAACTTGTTCCCTTATCTTGCTAAACTATCTGTCT
The DNA here is from genome assembly GCF_033118175.1 of Dama dama. Taxonomy (NCBI): domain Eukaryota; kingdom Metazoa; phylum Chordata; class Mammalia; order Artiodactyla; family Cervidae; genus Dama; species Dama dama. The sequence goes on along the minus strand of NC_083705.1, from coordinate 49,942,612 downwards.
TGATAGAGAAGCAAACAGAAGCACAAAAAGATTTAAGAATTTAAGTCTTGGGCCAAATAGACATATCCAAATCTCCAGTCTACCACTATTTGGTTTCCAGATCACCACGTCTACCTCTATAAATGGGGGAGGTTTGTGAGTGATAATACCAGCTTCAAAGAGTTGTGAGAATTAATAAAATAAAATAAAAGCTCTAAGCAAAGTGGAACATAATAAAGGTTTAATAAATGGCAGTTAATTTTATCATAAATGAAGATCTGATTACCTCCTATTGCTTCTGATATTACTTCTATGGAGATGATTTCTAAATGTGTATCTTTAGCAATTTTCTATATTTCTCCTAAAAGTCTTTCTCCTTTCCAATTACCCTGATCCAAAAACTCTGGAGCACTATTTCACTTTCTTCTCTCCCATTTGATTCATTTTATGCTATGGATGTGTCTATGCCTCTGTAGAACACTTCTGAACATGCTGTTGACTCCAGCATCCCATAAGCACTTGTATTTTTTCTTTACTTAAACATTTTCAATGGTGCTAATTTTCTATCACATAAAGTTAAAATATTCTATATATTCCTTCATTGATCCACCTACCACCTACTGATGAATAAGCAGACTACATACATTCAATGCATGTTCGATCTCTTACAGATTCATATTTACAAAAAAAAAAAATGGTTATTTCACAATTTCTTAGATGATTAGTGTTAGGGAAGTGGACCCGTTTCAGTGATTCTCAAAAATATATTTTGCAACCAGTGTATGTGGGAAGTTCCTTATCTAATTGCCTCAAATCATGCATTTTACTGGCTGACAATTAAAAAGGAAGGGGATGTTAGGACCTGGATAGAGGAAGAATTATGTTTAAAAAAAAAAAACTATTTTCCTTTATTTATTTTCATGGATAATATTTCTATTTTCCATTGTCATCATTGATATACATTTTTAATACATGTTTCTTTACTGGAGTGCACATGTAAAATCAGGACATTTTGTAAATAAGTTTGCCTATGTGGAATCAGCCATGTTTAGGGAAGTTATTTGGATTGCTTTCCCAAGCACAATATAATCTATTCAAGTTAAAAAATATTCAGTGGTGATATCAACATGTATATGCTTCTACCTAATAGAAAGAGGCATGTGCCCAGATGTAACTGGGTATATTTTAAAATATTAATAACTGCTGCTGAGTTTGGTGCATCCCCAAACTTTAGGCACAAGTCTTTCTAAATCATATGTGGATTCTCATGAATTACTACCATGCCCAGGACTTTAGGACAGCTGACAGAGAAAGGTTCTTCTATTACTTTTCTTGTAGCATTACCTCTAATGATTAATTCTCTCTTCAAGCTGCTTAGTGGTTAAGAGATAATTAAGGGATAGCAGATATACGTCTTTACAGATCAATTAGAAGCTATGTGTCATACGTTCTTTCAAATTACTGTTCATAAACTCTCCCATAAAGCTGAATTAATTTCCAAGTAATAGTTAGCTTAACAGCATGAAGCTTCTGAGAGCATCTTTGGACTTTCCTATTCCACCAAGCTTTCCCATACTATCCCTCTCCATTACACTTCCCTTCTTTTTTGTAATAAAATTCTCATTCTGTTTTCACCTCAAATATTTTTAGTTATTGATACAGATTAGGTGGTCCTTGAAATTTAAATAAACTAAAATTCTACTAATCACAGACTAAAGATTTTAAAATAAACTGACTTAACTGGAGAACTCATCATAAATTGATTTTTTTTAAACCCATTTTTAACAATAATAGGAAAACTATTTTCAAGATTTTCCAAAACTAGTGAATTCCCTGAGGGGTCAGGACTTAAATATTTGAGTCTCTGTTACTATGGATTTTTAACAATCTGTTTGCCATAGAAATGACTCAAAGTCTTTTTGTTACATTTCAAATATCTTGGAATGATTCTCCAGAAAACATTGGTCTATTTCATTAACATACTCAGAGTGGGAGCATTGCTGAATTAGGTAAAACATAGAAAGTGTATTTAATAGAATAGGAAGTTTTAGGCCATCTAAAATACTATTAACATTAAAGGCAAGGAGGAAAATGAAACCAAAAAAAGGAAAAAAAAAAAGTAATGTAGCCTTGTAAGGAAATCAAGGAGTGGCATATTAGAAAGGGAGAAAATTTTACTAAGTCCTATGAATCCCCTATTCAAAAATAACTTTCTTGAAATATATTCCAGTATCATATGAATTGGATTATATTCCCTGGCAAAATAGGAAACCAGTTGCTATCGGAAATAACAAGGCAAGTCACTCTGGGTGTTATGTGGTTTTTGGATGTAAATTGGCAACACTCTGGTGAAAAAAAGATGAACCAGTGAACAGTCTCATTTGATGAAATGTGCTATGAATAGAAAATCAAACATTTGTGAAAGCCTGTGTCTTATTAACCTACTTATATTAAGGAATCAAGATTGTCAAGAGAAATATCAATAACCTCAGATATGCAGATGACACCAACCTAGTGGCAGAAAGTGAAGAGTAACTAAAGAGCCTCTTGAAAGTGAAAAGGGAGAATGAAAAAGCTGATTTAAAGCTCAGCATTCAAAAAACAAAGATCACAGCATCCAGTCCCATTATTTCATGGCAAATAGATGGGGAAACAATGGAAACAGTCACAGGGTTTATTTTTGTGGGCTCCAAAATCATTGCACACAGTGACTGTAGGCATGAAATTAAAAGACATTTGCTCTTTGGGTGAAAAGTTATGAAAAACCCAGATAGAATATTAAAAAGTGGAGACCACTTTGCTGACAAAGGTCCATATAGTCAAAGCTATGGTTTTTCCAGTAGTCATGTATGGATGTGTGAGTTGGACCATAAAGAAGGCTGAGTGCCAAAGAATTGATATTTTTGAACTGTGGTGCTGGAGAAGATTCTTGATAGTCCCTTGGACAGCCAGTCAATCCTAAAGGAAATCAACCCTGAATATTCATTGGAGGGACTGATGCTGAAGCTGAAACTCCAAAACTTTGGCCACCTGATGTGAAGAGCTGACTCATTGGAAAAGACACTTATGCTGGGAAAGGTTGAGGGCAGGAGGAGAAGGTGGTGACAGAAGATGAGATGGTTGGATGGCATCACCGACTAAATGGACATGAGTTTGAGTCAACTCCAGGAGGTAGTGAAGGACTGGAAAGCCTAGCCTGCTGCAGTCCATGGGGTTGCAAAGAGCAGGACACGGCTGAACAACACAGCATTAAAGACAGCATGACATGAACCTTTGAGTCATAATGTAGTCAAAATAGAAATAATAAGCCTACAAAACTCATTTGCCAAAAAGCTAGGTGAGTTTCTATTTTTTTTTTTTTTTTAGTTTTATACTTTCTAAAATGAACACTGCTCTGATAACTTTCCTCACTCCACGTGCAATTTAATTTCATTGTGATAGATGCCCTCACTCACACAGATGTACTCCAACAATATCCACATTCACCTGTATTTTTTCTGCTTTGTCCCACATGTCCCAGAACTGAAATGTCTCCCAAGATTCCTCTATCTATTAAATGCCCTCTTCTAAAAAATATTTAAATATAACATATGTCTGTTCTCTGCCCTTCTTCTAATTGCTAGAACAGCTAGGGCTAAGGATACTTGGTGATAGGAGTAGGAGATCCAGAGTCCACAGGTGAGAATATTTTCATCACAACTAAAAGTGGAGAATAAAGCCAGAACGGAGAGACTTTGGGAGAAAACAGGGAAATAGGTCCTAGACCTCTGTTACCACTAATACAATGCTGATTCACTTGTATAGTATGTACCAGACACTTTTGTAACTATTAACTTAGTTGCTTAGTCACTAAGTCATGTCTGACTCTTTTGTGACCCCGTGGACTACAGTCTGCCAGGCTCCTCTGTCCATGGGATTTCCCAGGCAAGAATACTGGAGTGGATTGCCATTTCCTTTTCTAAGGGATCATCCTGACCCAAGGATCAAACCTGCATCTCCTGTATTGACAGGGAGACTTTTTACCTCTGAGCCACCAGGGGAACCCATTTATTTAGTTAATTCTCTCTAAAACCTTACGGAGCAAATAATAAAGCATTTCCCATTTTTTACTGATGAGGAAACTTAGGTTCACACTATTCACAAACCTTGCCAATATCAATGCAGACTGGCAGAATCAGCGGGCATTTTAGTTTCATAGATCATACGTTTAACCATGACCATGTATTGCTTCCCAAGAGAAGAGACACTTTGACCTCAGGAGTACAGTTATATAATAGTCTTTGGATTTTTCTCAGGGATGTTGCCCACTCCTCCTCTTATTGCAGTTTTTCTAGTCTTTGAGATCCTGTGAATGGGCCATCAGGTAAATCTAATCCAGTCAAGGTGTAAAATCATATTAACACATAAATGACAGAAACTTTCTACTACTTTGTACCCATTATTATTTTGTTTCAATGAGGAAAACTGGCTGATGAGAAAAAAACACAAAGATGTTTTTACTCAGGAATTGTAAGAAAATGGTAAGGTAAATTATATAAGAACATGACATTGTAACCATACTCATAAATCTCTCTCAGTCTTTCAGTAAACCAGGTTCCAACTCAGTGGTCTGAAAATTTCAGAAAATTTCAGAATTGATTTTCTACTGATACAGGTTGACTCAAACAGGTCAACCAACTCACTTGCACCCCATCCTGTTTTGACTGATCACTGCTTATTCCAGGTCAGTTAAAACTTTCACCCCTTGTCCTGTCACTAGTGTGTTTCAACATACTCCTCACTTCTCATTTTCACACCCCATACTTGTAGGTGGGGCAGCAGATTATAATCAGAAGCAGAAAGGAAAGGATTGCGATGTTTTATTTCTGAAAATGGATAAGGAAAAATGGACTTTATTTTCTAGGCAGAAAAAAAAAAAACAGAAAATGAAAGCACAGTTGAGTATACTCAATTTATTTAATTTATCAGGAATATCTCTGAATGCTGTCTTCTGAAATTTTGTCTTACGTAAGGCACAAAATGAGTACACTTTTCTCTCTCTGACACACCTTGAATTCTGTAACAATGGAAAGCATACTTTGAATGTTTCAGGTACAGAGACTCATTCTAGGGTTTCATATCATTTTCCAAGGAGCATGCCTTGAAGAGGAGATCTAAATGAGGGAGAAAGAGGAATGGTTTCTCAGTTTTCTTTCGTTTTCTCAATTGTCTCCATACTCACATATTTTTAATTTGAATTTCTCTGAGTTTTCTTTATGTTCTCAGAATTATCTACCTATTAAGATTTTGGCCATTTGTTTATAAATCATATTGCTAGAAAAGTCTAAATTCCTGACCAAGGAGGCATTTAAGGCTAAAATCACCTCCTTTTCTTTCTTTTTGCATGATCTTTTCATTTCTTTCTTGCTTTCTTTGATTTTAGATTCCCTTTCAATTCTCATTCCTCATTCTGTCTAATGTAACTGATTCTAATTCTTCCTCAGACTTTCTTCATTTTTATTTCACTTTGGAACAGCATAATTTAGATGCAATGAACAGGTCTTTAATATAGAACATCCTGTAAATAAGAGTCAAAACCATTACCAAATACATCGTGTGTGTGTGTGTGTGTGTGTCTGTGTGTCTGTGTGTCTGTGTGTCTGTGTGTGTGTGTGTGTATGGTAAATAATTAAAAATTGGGAGGTGATTCCATCATTTGACAAATACAAACGCTTGCTCTGAACACTAATGTCACCATCCTAGGTGATATTTTAAATACCCGTCTTAATCCAGTGTGACTAATTGACTAATGGATGGTAATGAGCTAGATTAAGAGATTAATCCTAGCCATGCAGTGGTTGTATTGAACGTAATAGACATGGGAAGCACTATTATTTATGAGATACATTTTTTGTTCCCAGTAAATTTTAGATGGAAAGTTTCCATGGCTCATAGTTCATACTTTCTATTAAAAAAATAAATGAGACAAAATTTTAAAAAAAACAGCAAGAGATAAAAATGTGATTAGCCAAATAGAGAATTTCACATGTACTTTTTTGAGGTTAGTGATAGATGTAAGAAAACAATCTTATATTCATACTAGAAATATAATACAAACAATACCTTGTTACAACTTCTTATGATTTTTGCTTTATTTTCACTCTCATAATCATTGCTTCAATTTTCTACCAAGAATTTTTCTTTTTATTTTGTAATCAAGCAAGACCCCATGGAGTCTTCCCAGGACAGATCCTTCCCTCCATGTCCTCTGCCTGCCTCTTGTTTGTGGAAAAACTGTAGTCTTCCCAGGCTTCCCCTGAGTCCTGAAAGTCTGACTCAAGAACCAACAATTAAAAAGATGTGAGCCTGTAGTGACAAAAGTATCAACTAGGCCAAGAGAACTGGTAACAATTTAAACAGTTAATCAGCCATATGGCAGCCACAGAATCTTCAGTTCCTCTCTGAAGTGTATATATATAACAGGATCTGAAGCACCTTCTTGAATTACCTGACCATGAGCACAGTAGCCCACAAACTGACTGGAGCCTGAGGGTCAATAATGCTAACCCTTGCTACCATCAACCAGTTAAAGAATTGTGCAGGAGCTGAGCACATCCTACAACTCCCCTCACTCATCTGGCCTTTAAAAATGCTTCCCCAAAACCCACAGAGGAGCTCCAGCCTTTTGAGCATGAGCTGCCTTCTTCTCCTTGCTTGGCCCTCACAATAAACCCTTCTCCACCCACTCCGGTGTTCTTGCCTGGAGTCTCCCATGGAAAGAGGAGGCTGGTGGGCTTACAGTCCACAGGGTCCTAAAGAGTCAGACACAACTGAGATGACTTAGCACGCACGCTGCTCCAAATTTCATTTTGGTTCGTTTGGCTTCATTGTTTGTCAGGGATATGAACTTGGGTTCAATGAAATTCTTACTCCAGATGATGACATTTATATTTAACTGCATCAGTTGAACAATAATTTTAGCTATATTTTATTAAAACGTTTGCCTCATTCATAGACTACTCTTAAGTGAGTGAAGTGAGTGAAGACTTCACATAGACTTAAGTGAGTGAAGTCGCTCAGTCGTGTCTGACTCCTTGCGACCCCATGGACACCAGGCTCCTCTGTCCATGGGATTTTCTAGGCAAGAGTACTGGAATGGGTTGCCATTTCCTTCTCCAGGGAATCTTCCCCACCCAGAGAACGAACCCAGGTCTCCCACATTGTAGACAGATGCTTTACCATCTGGGCCACCAGGGAAGTCCTAAGAAGACTTCAACTAAATATCTTTAAGGCTGGACAATAAAAAAAATAAATAAAATAAAAATCAAGGTGAATGTTTATTTCTATTCATACACCTTCCAAACTAATGGAGTTCTCTACTTACGCAGGGTATCTATACAAAAAGCCCAAAACATAGACAGCTTGTGCCTTCTTGGGTACATTTTCACACTAGAATTCTAGAGCCCAAGGAATTACTCTCTCTGGTACTTCCATTCACCTGCCAGACAATTTCCTGTCTTCCTATTCCAAAACATTTGGCTTTAGTGAGTTGAGAAAAGTGGGAGCGAAGAACTTCCATAATAGACATAGAAGAGGAGAAAAAGCAATCCAATTATATTATTTTCATAGGGTAAGAGCATGTAAAAGTTTGATTGCTAGAAGTGCTTTTAAAGGGTTTGTTAAAGAATGAACAAGAAGGAGAAGCAGCAGGAGGAAGGGGAGGAGGGAGAATGGGTGACAATTGAGGCATTCATCTTCTTCATGTGATGTGCACGAAAATCTAAATTGTGGAATGATTTGGTTTAATCCATGTAAGAGGTAAAAATTGATGTAATCGGCCCTATTATATGTGAAATATTATATAACCTTCAAAGAAAAAAAGAAACAGTCATTGATATTGCAGCATTGTTATTTTATTTTTTGTGATTAAACTTTATCTTCCTGCTCTCCAATATTTGCAATAATTATTTTGAATTCTAAAATGCTGTGCCATTTAACTTCCCCTAGTTTATCATTACAGTAACATCAATGGCTACAACAGCAACACAAGATACACACACACACACACACACACACACACACAATGCCAGTGGTTTCCACAACAAAGGTCTCTCATGTGAATAAACAAAGGTTACTGTATTTTACATTGTATATCAAGTGGAAATCTGTTTCATATCTGGGTTGAAGGAACATATAGGAGAGATACTGCCATTTCCATAGCATGCTAAAAGAGATGACAAACCACTGGTGGATCTTAAACATTTTTCTCTGCTTACTCACAGCTCATTGGCTAAACCAAGTTACAGGATAAGGTTGCTGTCAATGTGTGGAGAAGAAAAATCTTCTCATAAAGAAGAGTAAAAAAAACCACATGATCAAGCCTGATTGTGGAGAAGGGTGTTTCTCACAGGGAAGGAAAGGAAACACTGAGAAACCAAGATTTAATCTACCACAAATAACTAACCAATTAAAAGAAAGATGAGTACTTTGCAATCAAGAACAAGTATCAAGATTTCACTTTTTTAATGAATGTGTCAAAATTGAAATCTCCATGGAATCAATATTTTCACATTGCTGCCCTTAGAATTTTTATTAGAAATTTGGAATTTAAATATTTTTAAGGTATGGGGTTGTGTGGTAGATTTTTTTTCTCCAGATCATTTAAATTCCTCCAGCGTCAAAGAACGATTCCTTTCATATCTTTAAAAGCAACTGCATGCCTTTCTATATGAAATTCACTTTCAAACAAGAAAATGTATTCTACCCTGTTTCTGGCACCATAAGGTGAAAAGTGCTTCTCAGAAGTCATCTCATCAGTAATGGGAATTTTTAATCAGGAAATGTTGTTGTGCTAATCTAATAGACTTTAAGTTAAGACCTCAGTGTCACTGAAGCCTAAAATATTCCTGCAGTTCTACATATAGAAATCTCTGTATAATGTAGTTCATCCCTAAAGAGGTATTATGCAAATGAATGCATTCCGTTAATATGTACTGTAAACAGATCACTACTTCTTTATTCCTTTCTAAATCACAGCAGAGATTAAAACTGTAATACTCATATTACATAACAAGATAGCTAAATATTTAAAGTAGATCAGCAAAGAACTTCAAGCCCAAAATAACACCTCTTAAATTTGGATTGGGTTTTTCCTCCAAAGGTCATAGCATCTTCTTACATGATTTCTTCCAAACTGCCAGAAAAATATTTCTCCCAGCAACATAATATCAAGTTATACTAGCTTTCATTAGCCACTGAGAGTACTGTACATTTTATATTCTCATACTACCACCAAGTCCAACCCAGCACTCACTGACAAGTATAAAACTGACAATCATATGGAACATATAAGTAGGAAAATCAAACTCAAAGTGCAGAATGTAGTTGATTGGTTACCTCTGATTTAGTGGCCTCACAGTGAGTTAATGTCAATTTCCATTAGAACTCATCCATGTCACATTGACTGATTTTACCACCAGCAGACGATTTCAGATGAGAATGAAAACTGAATAATGATCATTTCATTCCTCTTTAAAATCTTTATTGAATAAAGACAATGAAGTAGGATGCTAGGGCTTTGGCTATATAATTTTAAAAGGTTGATTTTTATGAAGGTATTTTTGAGCCATCATAAAAGTTGGAGTGACAGCAAATCTTTTCCTCTCAATTATGCAAAAGCAGTTGATCAAATAGTGCTGGTTTCATTAAACATGCCCACCATCCCCTTGGGATCACCTAATTTCTGCCAGAGAACTTTCCTTCTCTTTTGAAAGATGTAAAAAAGAACAAGGAGAAATGATGACTTTTAAATCAGCAAACTTGCTTTTGCTCTTCTGTCTTTTGTTATTGAATTGAGGTAAAATATTTCTTTAGAGTTCCAGAACACAGAGAACCAAAGGATCCCAGTGCAGTTTTGTAGTTGAAGCGGAAAAGTTTTGCAACCTTATACAGGGGAAAGAAGAGAGGAAACAAATAAATCTACACTGGTCACTCTCAGAGAAAGGGAGGCTCAATCAAATGCATTACTGCTTCCTTAGAGAGGAAAATAGGCCTCAGCACAGCACTGAAAGGCAAGTTTTAAGAGTGAAGGAAATGATGGGCTCAGAGCAATGCAACAGCGGGTAAGCAAATGTTGTCAGAGGGTCTCCTGTATTCTCACTAATGGCCATTTTGACTTGCCATTGGTACCTACTAGATCACTGTCCCTAGGTATGAAGAGGTTTGTAACGTCCAAAGAGGCAAAAGAATTTTCCAACCCCAGCGTTCCCTGAGGCAGTTTGGTTAGATATATGAATTTCAGGAGAGAAGCACAATATACCAGAAAATCTGAGATAACAGCCTATGTATTCATCAGTTTTCAAATGCCTGTTTCACTTGTGCCTAGTAACTTAAATGACGTGCTTCCATTTTATTTCTGCTGTTTTGCATAAATGTTTCTATTGTATTAAAATTCTTTCTTCATTTCTCTTTTCTTATATCGATGCTTCAAATTTTTCCAGTCCTTTTCCTTTTGTTTCTATCCTTTGTGGTATGAAAGGTATCACTCTGACATTTTACTTCCAATTGGTATTTTCTGTAACATTTTATTTTATGCAGAAGCACAGGGTTGTCTAAGTAACTAATGAAGTTCATGGCCGGAGGGAAGAAAATCAAGCCTGTTACAGAAGCTATATTTCTGTTCTCATCAAAATTAAATATCGCCCCCCCCAAATATATTATTAACGTTCAGTCAGTATCTTCAGGCAGTGCATGTGTAGTTTACAAAATTGCATTTTTACCCTGTATTTTACTTTCTACAATATTTTCATTGCATATATTTATGGGCTATAATTAGGAACTATGGTAAATGGTTTAAGCTATAAGACAATTGAAATAAAAATGTGAGTACCAAAATGAAAATCAAGTCCCCTGTACTGGGTTTAGTAAAGATACGTTCAGGTGCTAACCCCAGAATTTATTCATGTTAGCAATTTCAGAAGTAGGGTCTTTTTACATGTGATTAAATTAAGGATTTTGAGATGAGAAAATATTCCTGGACCTTCTGGGTAGGGCTTATATACAATGTCAAGAGTTCTTATGAGCAACACACAGAAGAGAAGACAGAGGAACTCAGAGGCAGAGACTGAAGGGATGTGGTCTCAAGCCAAGGAACCCAAGGAATACCAACAGTCATGAGAAGCTAGAAGAGGCAAGGAAGGATTCTTCCCTAGAGCCCTTAGAGGGAGTGGGGCACTACAAACACCTTGATTTTAGATGTACAGCCTCCTGAATTGTGAGAGAATAAATTTTGCTGTTTTAACCCACTCAATTCGTGGTAATTTTTTATGGTAGACATAGGACAATAATACATCTAACAAAAATACTATGAGTGAATTTTTAAGAGATACATATATATGGAGATACTTATATAAATTGAAATAAGCATTTTCATTTTATAGTTATTTATAGATTTTTCTTGAAGCACATTGGCGTCCACATTATTTCCTTTGATGCATATGCAAATTTTCTTCAAGTTCTATTTGTGATTATCTAGCCTCATGGCAATGAGTAAAATAAAGAAGTTGGTCTCTGTGGGGTTGGGAAATTTCCAATAGAAAATTGATATGCCTCTCTCTACTCAGACCATAAGAAAAAAATTATATTAAGGATATTTGCAGTAATTTTGAGCTTACTACATGTTACCATTTTAGATATTACATGCTACCATTTAGAAGTAAATAATGTTTTGATTTTGAGACAATATATAATTCTGAATCACTAATTATTTTTTAAAAAACTGACCCAATGAGTAAAATGAAGCATTTTAACTCTCTCCTTGAGGCTTAACAGAATCCCAACATGCATTCTTCTCCTTATTGCTCACATTTTCTTTCTTTTATTTTATCCATTTATCATCTTCTATGACTAGTAGGTTTCTGTTAACAAGTTAATCATTACATGTATTGTTAACTGTCAGCCCTTCCTACTGGAACAGAAGCTCCCAGAGGGTTAGATCTTAGTATGTTCTGTTTGTTTGTGTTGCACCTGGAACATCTCACGGTCAGTGCTCAGCTCGTACTGAATAAACAAATAAATGATTAACTCCATTCTCCGCTGCCAAAGTCTAGGGAGAAATAAGCCCCAACTGATGCACTTGGAGAGATGGAGAAATGAGAATGATTGTTTCTGAACATCAAGAACACATGAGAGGGCAGAGAAGGGGAAATTAAAATTTGAGAAGACTTGTTACTGCCAGTGGGTAGTGGATATTAACTTTTTTTTTTCATTTTTTTCAGGTATAGTTGGCGTACATTATTATGTAAGCTTCATATGCACAGTATAATAATTCACAAATTATAAAGGCTATGTTCCATTATAATTATATAAAATATTGCCTATATTCCCTGTGGTGTATATCTTTGTAGTTTATTTATCTTATACATAGTCATTTGTACCTCCTTATCCCCTACCTGTAACTTTCTGCTACCCCACTTCCCTCTCCCTACTGGTAACTGGTAACAACTAGTTCACTCTCTATATGTGAGTCTGTTTCTTTTTTGTTACATTCACATTTGTTTTATTTTTAGATCCCACATATAGGTGATACCATATATCATTTGTCTTCTTGGTATTATTTTTTTTAGCATAATACTCTCCATCCAGGTCCATCCATGTTGTTGCAAATGGCAAAAATCTCATTCTTTTTTATGGCTCAGTTCTAGTCCATTGTGTGTGTGTGTGTGTGTATAATATACATTATATTATATATATATGGCATATAATTATATAACATAATTATATATAATATACATATTGCATATAATTATGTCATATATATGATGTGTATATGTGGTATATAATATATATTATATTTATATGGATATGACTATATGCATATTATATATTTTTGGCTATTCAGGGTCTTTTGTTGCCATTTCTTTCTTCAGGAGATCTTCCCAACCCAGGGATTGAATTCAGATCTCCTGCATTTCAGGCAGACTCTTTACTATCTGAGCCACCAAGGAAGCCCCTGGGACTTTTGTGGTTGCACACAAATTTTAAAGTTATTTGTTCCAGTTCTGTGAAAAATGCCCTTGGTATTTTCATAGGGATTGCACTGAACCTGTATACTGTCTTGGGTAGTATGGTCATTTTAACAACATTAACTATTCCAGTCCATGAACATGGTATATCTGCTCATCTGTTTGCGTCATCTTCAATTTCTTTCATCAATATATTATAGTTTTGGGGTACATGTCTTTTATCTCCTTAGGTAGGTTTATTCCTAGGCATTTTATTCTTTTTCATGTGATTAAAAATGAGATTTTATTCATTTTTCTTTCTGATGGTAGTTAGTGTATAGAAAAATAATAGGTTTCTATATATCAACTTTTTATCCTGAGCCTTTTCTGAATTCATTGATTTTCTACATTTAGTATCATGTCACCTTCAAGCAGTGACAGTTTCACTTCTTTCTTTCCAGTTTGGAGTACTCCTCTTTTTTTCTTTTTCTTGTTTAATTACTGTGGTTAGGACTTCCAATACTACATAGAAAAAAAGCAGTGAAAGAGGACACTGTGTCTTGCTCCTAAAAGTAAAGAAAATGCTCTAAGGTTTTCACAACTGAGTATACTGTGGGCTTGTCACGTATGTGAAAGTGTTAGTCACTCAGTCATGTCTGACCCTTTGTGACTCCATGGACTATCAACCATCAGTCTCCTCTGTCCATGGAACTCTCCAGGTAAGAGTACTGAAGGGCATAGCCATTCCCATCTCCAGGGGATCCTCCCTACCCAGGGACTGAACCCGGGCTTCCCACAAGGGCTTTCCTGGTGGCTTAGATAATAAAGAACCTGCTTGCAATGTAGTAGACCCAGGTTCGATCACTGGGTTGGGAAGATCCCCTGGAGAAGGGAAAGTTTACCCACTCCAGTATTCTGTATAGTCCATGGGGTCTCAAAGAGTCAGCCACGACTGAGTGACTTTCACTTTCACTTCACTTTTACCATATACAGTTTTTATTATGTTGAGGTATGTTCCCTCTAGACAACTTACTGAATAATTTTATTATTAATAGATGGTGAACTCTGTCTTCTGATTGGAGCATATAATCCATTTACATTTAATATAAGTACTGATTTATATGATCTTATTGCCATTTTGTTGTTTTAGGGTTGTTTTGTTGGTCTTTTTGGTTCCCTTCTTCTTTCATTCTCTTCTTTTTTGATTTAATGACTGTCTTTAATGTTATGTTTGAATTCCTTTTATTTTCTTGTGTGTGAATCTATTATAGTTTTTTTGTTTTAGGATACCTTGAGGTTTTTTATAGCAAAATATATATATTTTTTTGTTTTATAGCAAACAACAAAATGACTGTTTTAAGTTGCTTATCTCTTATTTCAAATGCTTTTTAACAACTCTGCATTGGTACTCTCTTCCACTAATGATACTGTTTTTGATATAATATTTCACATCTTATTGTTATGTACCCCTTAACTTCTGACTGTGGAAGTAGATGATTTTACTACTTTGTCTTTTAACCTTCCTACTGTATTTTTACATGGGCAATTTACTATATTTATGATATGTTCCTAGTTGTAGCTTTTTGTTTTTCATTTTGAGGAGCTACTTTAGCATTTCTTGTAGAGCTGATTTGGTGACACTGAACTCTTCCAGCTTCTGCCTGTCTGTAAATCTTTTGTTCTATCCATCAAATCTTAGCAAGAGTATTCTTGGTTGTAGGGTTTTCCCTTTCATCACTTTAAAAATGTCACTCCTAAAAAAAAAAAAAAAAAAAGTCACTCCCTTCTGCCCTGCAGATAGTCTGCTGAAAACTCAGTTGTGTTATGGGCATTCCCTTGTGTTACTTGTTAAACTTTCCCTTGCTGCTTTAATATTCTTTCTTTAATTCTTGCCATTTTAATCACAATTTGTTTTGGTGTGGTCTTCCTTTGGTTAATCCTATTTTTGATTCTCTGTGCCCTCTGTACTTGGATGTCTGTTTCCTTTCCCAGGTTAGAGAATTTTTCATCTATTATGCCTTCAAATCTGTTCTCAGTCCCTTTCTCTCTCTCTTCTACTTCTGGGATCTCTATTAGTGTGCTTGATGTTTTCTCAGAGGTCTCAAACTGTCCTCAATTCTCCGCACTCTTTATTCTTCTTTTCTGTTCACCAATAGTGATTTCCACTATTATGTCTTCCAGCTCACTGATCTGTTGCTCTGCATTATTTAGTCTACTGTTATTTTCCTTTATTTTTCATTTCACTTACTATATTCTTCGTCTCTGTTTGGTTGTTCTTTTATTCTCTAACTCATTGCTAAAAACTATTAACTTCTCACTCTGTGCACGCATTGTCTCCTAAGTTCATTGATCCTCTTTATGATCACTACCCCGAACAATTTCTTGGGTAGATTATCCGTCTTCACTTCACTTAATTCTTCTTCTGTAGTTCTATCTTGTTCCTTCATCTGGAACCGGTTCCTATGTTGCCTCAGTTTGCCTAGGTGGCTGTTTTTATTCTTATTGGTTGGTTACATTTCTCAACCTTAAAGAAGTGGTCTTTTGTAGGAGATGTTCTATGTTTACCAGTAGCACATTGCCCTCTGATAACCAAAGCTATATGCTCTAGGGTTACCTCCGTGAGGGCTATGTGGGTCCTTTACTATGGTGGATTGTGTGAGTGGGTTGGTAGGCTTGGTTGACCCCCATCCAGTTGGTTGGCATGCCCTACCATGTGTGGTAGCTGCTGGCCACCAGCTGGTAGGACCAACTGATAAGGTCAGTTCAGTTCAGTTGTTCAGTCGTGTCTGACTCTTTGCTACCCCATGGACTGCAGTATGCCAAGCTTCCCTGTCCATCACCAACTCCCGGAGCTTGCTCAAACTCATCTCCACCAAGTTGGTGATGCCATCCAGCCATCTCATCCTCTGTTGTCCCCTTCTCCTCTTGCCTGCAATCTTTCCCAGCATCAGGGTCTTTTCTAAGGGGTCGGCTCTTTGTATCAGGTGGCCAAAGTATTGGAGTTTCAGCTTCAGCATCAGTCCTTCCAATGAATATTCAGGACTGATTTCCTTTAGGATTGACTGGTTTGATCTCATTGCTGTCCAAGGGACTCTCAAGAGTCTTCTCCAACACCACCGTTCAAAAGCATCAGTTCTTCAGGACTCAGCCTTCTTTATAGTCCAACTCTCACATCCATACATGACTACTGGAAAAACCATAGCTTTGACTAGATGGATCTTTGCTGGCAAAGTAATGCCTCTATTTTTCAATATGATGTCTCTTTCTCTCACTCTCTCTCTCTCTCTCTCCACACACACACACACACACACACACACACACACACACACACACACATATATATATATATATGCATGTGTGTTGGTATAACTGTCACTTTGCTGTACATCAGAATAAATCAACTATACTTGAATAATTTTTTTTTTAAAAATCAAGCCTTTCTTGAGAGAAATAGAAAGTCAATGATACCATATTGAAAAATGAGCTTTTAGAAAACATTAAAATTAAGCTACTTACATGGGTGGAATATATAATGAAAATCAGATACCCATATAAATATGACTAATGCATATTCAGGGCCATGAGATGGCTATTCCAGAGAAAGTTCATAAATTAAGGTATAAACATGACAGAGTGTTCCATTTCGAAGTAAGATGCTGTAGAGGACTAAAGATAAACTTTGTAATTGAATAGACCTGAATTTGTATCCTGAACCTACTAAAAAAATTATTTATGAAACATTAGATAACTTACTCACAATTTTTTTGTCTGAAATACTGCAATTAACCACTAGAGAAAATATCTAGGTCTGAGATTATGGAATGATTTGAATTAAGCAATAAAATACAAAACCAGGTATATAAGAGGTACTTTTAAAATATATTTAGGTCATATTTAGTCTCAGTTTTTTCTTTAAAATGCTAATATTATCTCTGGTTTTGATTTCCTGAATACATGAAATTATTTATGTATTTGTTCTAGTGGCTAGCACATAGTATATAAAAGATGCATTTGTCTTACTTTTCCTTCAATCAACTAGTTAATTAAAACTAACAAAAAGATTACAGAAAGAAGCCAAAGACACAATACCAGTAAGGTCTTACACTAAAATTTGAAAAATCAAGAGAAACAATCATGAATATTAAAGAATTCATAAAGGCAGGAGAAGAAAAACATTGTATGAGAAGTTGAAAAAACATAGCGCTTATGAATAAGGAGCAGTCAGCAACAATAAAGCCCACAGAGAAACACAAATTTTGAGTGCTAAGAAAAGGGTATTGATTTTGCAATCTGAAAGTTACTGGTTTTCTTTGAAGAAGAATTGCAACAGAATAGTAAGAAAGGAAATCATATTGTGTGGAATTGACTAAAAAATGAGAAGTAAGGACATGGTGATAAAAAGAATAAAAAAGAATATGTAATTCCTTAAGGGCTAGAGAAATCAAGATGAAATGGATTTTTTCCCCATTAGTAAGAAACAAATGTTTTAAATGCCTATGGAATGTTGTTAATAAAAGTAATTGATTTAAGAGTAGGGAAGTAAGATGATAAGGAAGGTAGGGATCAAGAGAACAGGTGAAGGCAGCTGTGTTAGGGAAGAAAGCACATGCTTTTATTTAATACAGACAGAAAGGAAGAAATAAGAAATGGAAGAATGATACGGTAGAGTTTTGAAAAGTCAAGGATGTGGTTATAGGAAGATATTTTTATAGAGAAGGGATAGCTGGCAGAAGTACACTCTGGATGACTAATTTTTCTTTTTTTTCCTGTGAAGTAAGAGGTAAATTCATCTGTAAAAGGGGGGAAAAAAAGCAATATTTTCTGATATGGAAACTAGCAAACAACACCCAATTGATCTTGGCACTTCAGCAAATAGGAGAGTGGTTGAATACCTGGCTTTCAGAAATAATTGCTCAGCTGAAATGTGTATTTGGATCTTGAGGAGAATAGAAATGGTTTAGAAGAGTCAAAATGAGAAAGCAAAAAACAAAAAAGAATGAGGAATGAATTGAAGACATACACACACATTTGAAGAGTTTCAGTGACAGCTCAAGTGAAGTTAGAGAACATAAATTTGGCGTGAACCAAGTCTTAGCAAATGTAAGTCCTATTTATTTTTTCCTAAGGGAAACTTGATAATGAAATCCATTAAGAATACACTACCCAATTGAAAATTGAAAGGGAGATTAGGGAAGACAAATGTAATTACCCAAACTGTAATTTGGTCAAGACACCAAGGTTAATAACATTCCGCCTTTTTCAAAAGTTGCCATGAATTTTTTAACACCTTATAATGGCCAGTGTCACAATTTTTATTCCTTATGTAAGAGATGAACTCTTTGATATGCATTTTTAAAATGTTAAGCATGTATATTAAGGATATGTATTCACCATTACACATGCACATGCATTTATACCTATACAACTACTAGAGAATGAATTTTTAAATTAGGTTAAGTGCTTAGATAAAAAATAGCTGCCACTTTCCCTCTCAAATCTGACAAGAAGTTGTGACTAAAACTAGGATCTATCAACAATAAAGGTGGAAATAATGTCTGGGTTACAATGTTGTTCAGGAATTAGGAATATGATCATTAGAGAGACCTTGGTGCAAGTTACATATCCTCTATAACTACATCTGCATGCATGAATGCTAAGTTGCTCAGAATGTCCAACTCTTTGTGATCCCATGGACCGTAACCCACCAGGCCCCTCTGTCCCTGGGATTCTCAAGGCAGGAATATTAGAGCGGGTTGCCATGCCCTCCTCCAGGGGATCTTCCTGACTCAGGGTTTGAACCTGTGTCTCTTTCATCTTCTGCATTGACAGGGAGGATCTGTACCATTAGTGCCACCTGGGAAGCTCTATAAACTCATCTACTAATGGAAAAACAGAGATATGTATCCATATTAAATTACAGGGATTTTAAATAATAAGATAAAGCATATAGAAGACCTAACATAGATGCTAAATTCTCTATAAATGTAAATTATTATGCTACCTGTTAATAGTTTTAATGTAATGCTTTTTTGATACCAAGTATTGATATATGAACCAGCAATTATGGAAAGCAAGGTTCATAAAGGTTCATTCTTTGGTAGTATCATATTATGAAACAACTATTTGTCTTATATAATTATTAAGCTAAATTTTCTTATACATGTATCTTTCTTGGTGTAAATTTTGAACTATCTTTCATTTGTAAAAGATCCATTTTATAAAAAGACTTTTATCATTTCTTTAATTTTGATGACAATGTTCAAATGGTATTCATCATTAAATCTACATAAAAGTACCATGAATCTTCATTATCTCTAAGAAAGCATTTCTTCTCTTTAAGTATTCTTGTACTTGGCTAATATGTATTTCTAGAAATATAAGAAGGCTTTAAAAATTAAAATTGTATTTATGAAGTATGTGTGTGTATAATATATACATATATATATGTATGGTTTCTGAGGTGGTGCTAGTGGTAAAGAACCTTCCTGCCAAAGCAAGAGACATATAAGAGATGCAGGTTCACTTCCTGGGTTGGGAAGATCCCTGGGAGCAGGCCATGGCAACCCACTCCAGTATTCTTGCCTGAAGAATCCCATGGACAGAGGAAACTGAGAATCTACAAAGAGTCAGACACAAATGAAGCAACTTACCACGTGTGCGTGCATGTGCACACACACACATGCACATA
Source organism: Dama dama (assembly GCF_033118175.1). Lineage (NCBI taxonomy): Eukaryota > Metazoa > Chordata > Mammalia > Artiodactyla > Cervidae > Dama > Dama dama. The sequence goes on along the minus strand of NC_083705.1, from coordinate 49,922,965 downwards.
TATATATATACACACACATGTATATGTGTATATATCATGTTAATTGAATAAATTTCATTAATGTGTTTATTATACTTACCTGTGTCTTACATTAATATGATAATAATTCAATTCTATACTCGTTCATAGAAACTGGTTTTAATATTAAATAAAATACACTATAGAAAACTAACGTTTTAGCATTATTTTTTAAAATTTACTGAATTAAATATGTATAAACATACTAAAAATAAACATAACATTGCCACTACCCTTTCCTCCTAAAGTACCTTTAGAAGCAAAGTGATAGAAAGTGTTCAAGGCTAAACAAAGAGCATAATCTATGCCTTTTTCAAGTTAAAGCTTATATCCAAATATTTTACTGACAAAGCTTAAAAAGGCATTTCATCATTCTCAATAAATCTGTGGGATAGAATTATCTTAGGGATTATTGGATCTGTGTGTGTGTGTGTGTGTTGGTTTTTTTTTTTAATCTGTTTAGCTTCTCCTCCTTTTCTGCTATTTAACTTTGTGTGTTGATCTTATTCTCTCCTCTTGAAGAAAATGACCGAAAACAGGTTCAAACTTATACCAACTCAGTTGAATTTAAAAAAGAAAAAAAAAAAAAAAAAAAACTATAGTTCCCAGTTCCTTTTTACAAAACCTTTGGTATCTGTTTGTATTTGGTTTAGTGTACAAATGCTGAGATAATTACTATAACCAGAGTAATGGAACTTTTATTGCTCAGGTGCAAGTCACATGTCCAATGTTGACAGAGCTAGAAAACCGTGATTAGTAACCACACAGACAAGAGCCCCACTGAGAGAAGAGACAGCCTCCAGAGTAGAAGGAGTTCTATGACAAGAAGAATGGAAGGAGTAATACTATGCAAATAAAACTAGCATCTAAGTCAACTTTATGACAAGATTCCATTAAGCCAATAAAGAAAAAGTGAAATTACAGAAAATATTGTAGCCGATAAGCATGTTCCGCACAATGTTGTCAGGAACATCAGAGCGTTAGGCCCTTTGTCAACTTTGTGCAGGACTGTTTTTCAAACCATTGCCAGTCTCTACAATGTAGCCTCCTAAATTTCTAAAACTAGGAGACTGAACTTATCTATATGGTATGCAATAGACTCAAAACATTTTAGCTTTTAATAAATTAACAGATTTGAACAATTATACCAACTTCTACAAAGAAGTAGTTGCCACAGTGGTGGTGAGGAGATGGCAATATTCTCTACTTCCTAAGAGTTGTAATGAATGCATGTGATAATTTCAGTGCCCACCATGGAAAGACCACTTAATAAATGTCAGGGTTTCTATTATTGCTGTCATTATTATTATTATTATTTTTATACCCCTCAGAAAAGATTTTGCACATTTCTCACTGGGTATAGGTTTAAAGAGTTGACAGCTTTTTTTTTTTTGAATATAGAAAATTTTTAAAACCATCCTTCTATCAATTCCTGAGTTCCACTAGTGATAGATAAGTCAAAGCAAAGTGCTTTTTAATATAATGTGCAGCAGCATTGGGAATTTATTAAAAAAAAAAAAAAAAACCAAGGTTCAATACCATCTAGAGGATTTTGAATAAAATGTTTTCTAGTCACAATAATTATGAGGTCATAGAAAGCAAGTGAGATGCTACTTACTTCTCTCTGTCCCCCTGTCTTAATAGATCAGGACTTAGGAAAAGTGGAATGGTAATTGATAGACACTTCTCCTAGAATAATGCCATTAGAAATTCTCATCAGAAAATGACACTTAATTGACACAAAAAGTTAAACACTCTTTTACGTTAAGTGGCCATCACTAACATTTTTAAGAGCTAATTAAAGAAAAGCACATTTCTTTTTAAAAAGCCTTTGTTAAACACACTAGATTCAAAGTGATCTTTAGGTAACTGTAGAAAAAGGAATGGAGAATTGCACTGCAATTTGTGTTCTATCTCCTGATGAAAGGTTCTGACTACTTTATTGATGATCAGCATGGGATATGAATGTCATTGAGTTTAAAAGAGAAACCAAGGAGTTAAAAAAAAAAAAAAAGAGTGAATAAATAAATAAATATCAGATCACAAGTGATTGTTATTTCAATTCTCAGTAAATAGAATTGATAACATCATTCAAATTCTCAATTGCTATTTATTTTCAATATATATATTTACTTGTTAGGATTTAAATTTAATTCTATATTAAAAGATACACTATATAAACATTTGGCTGAAATCAACATTTATCCAAAACCAAGACCAAAGGAAAATATCTCCATTGTGGAACAAACTGTATTTACTCTGTGATGTAAGAGTAAATCTAAAATGAAAATCAAAGAAAACAAGGAAGTGAGGACAATTCAAAGTCTAAACATATCAAGTGTTAGTGAAGTGGGCACAGGAAAACAGGAACACTCTTTTTCTTTTTCCTTGTGAAACTGTAAATTGTTAAAATCCACCTTGGAGAACAATATGGTAATATCTGGTGAATGCCTTATCACCTGGGAATCCCATGCCTATATATGGACCCTGGAGAAATAAATAGTTGCACAAGTGTACTAGATAGTGTATACAAGGATGTTCACCGTAGCAATCTTTGAAGCAAACAATTAGGAAAAATAAACCATAATTAATCCATATGATAGATTAATTTAAAGCTCTAAAACACATTGGCAAATCTCAGAAATATACTGAGTGAGAAGAGTAGAATATTAAACATATATTTGCAAGTATTTTATGAAATACATCCAAGACATATAGTACATGAAGACACATGTAGTCAAGGATTAATTAAAAATGTAACAGTTCCCTTTAGAGAGTGAGAGAGGCTAATGGGACTACAAAAAGAAGTGAAATTCAACTTTACTCTTAATAATAATTGCATAAAAATTTTGAAACAAAAAATGGCAGGATGAAGAGTAAACAGGTGTATACGATGTTATTTTAGCTATTTTCTGCATTTTAAATGTTCACATAAAACTCAAGGTGCATGCATGCATGCTAAGTCACTTAAGTCACGTCCTACTGTTTAGTATCCTATGGACTGTAGCCCACAAGGTTCTTCTGTCCATGGGATTATCCAGGCAAGAATACTGGAGTGGGTTGCCATGCCCTCCTCAAAACTCAAGGTACTTCACAGTAAGTTCACCTTTCTAGCATTGTATTAAAAATGCAATACAACTGTCCCAAGTCTCAACTAATCACAAATTCCTCTATTTGCAAAATTTTAAGTCTCCAAACTAAGTGAAGAGTAGTGAATATCCATTAAAAAAATAATGCTGCTTGGAGAAGGGGAAAAAAATTCCCTTCTCCAGGGGATTTTCCCAACCCAGGGGATTTTCTCAACCTGGCTCTCCCACACTGCAGGCTGATTCTTTACCATCTGAGCCACTGGGGAAGCCTATAAAGTACAATATACACCACACATGGCTATCCTTAACAGTAAGATTTTTCTATTCCAGAATAGTACCCACACCCAATAATGTCCCTCAAACACTTCATATATTTGTAAATGCTGTTTAGTCAACATTATTGTTAATCTTTCCACTTCTGCTATAATAGTAACTTCATCTCAACTTTTAGTCTTAATATCTAGGGAATTCCAGATGTTGTATTCTGAGAGAAACAAGAAAGGCAATAGATTATCAGATTATAAACTCACATCATATTTCTATGGTTATAAAAATAGCCATGTTAAGCTGTATTAGGATAAATTACTGCCTAATCAATGATTACCAAGCTCGCTCAAAAATGTTATGGATTCTTTATCAAACAGCAACCCTTCTCCACTGTTCTGGGATTTCCTGGTCACTCAGACAGTAAAGAGTCTGCCTGCAATGTGGGAGTCCAAGGTTTCATCCCTCGGTCAGGAAGATCCCCTGAAGAAGGAAATGGCAACCCACTCTAGTATTCTTGTCTAGAAATCCCATGGTCGGAGAAACCAGGTGGGGTCGCAAAGAGCTAGACATAGTGAGTAACTAACACACAAACTGCCTTAGGAGAAGCCCTGAGACTAACTCAGAACATTACCGTTAGGTTTCCTCAGCTCTCCACTGTTCTACAACTTTCATACAAACACTTCTTCATAGAGTCGGGTCTTTTAAGAGTGGTTGGGCGGTGTGCAGAGGGTGATCCACTGTGGAAATAGACCAGCTTGTGCATTTGGTGACACACACCCTGGAGATTGGTTTGGTGGGACAGGTTTGTTAATACCAAAGAAGTCCAGGGAAAATTTAAGCCTCCATCAAAAATCCCTGGAGATATTGGGAGGTAAGGTGGACATTTACCTAAGGAGACAGAGGCATTGAAGACAATTTTATACAAAGCTTAAATGTTTTATTTACTCAAGCAAGTCAAGGAATTAGGGGACATAGAGTGGCTCATGTCTCACTTGTATTTATTATATTAAAATATCTTGGTCTTTAAATTAGAAGTATTTTACATGCTTACACATGGGAAATTTTGTCCCAATCTTCACTGTGTTACAATGAACCAGCAACTCTAGAAGGGTGTAACCAGTTTAAAAGAACAGATGCTTTCTACCTATGCTCCCACACTCTTAGACTAATAAAAATTCTCAGTAAAACCATATGTAGGCAAAAGAGATTTTTTTTCCTGTTGTGTTGAAATCTTCCAAGGAAAGGCCCATTGAAAAAATTACAGCTTTCTCCCTCTAAGTCCTACAGTACTTAAAACTAAACAGTGGTTTATTTGGGTTTATCATAGTCCTCTGTAGGGAATCTATGTTAAACTGGGAATACCTTTGGATAGTAAAAGAAAAGGCACAAGAATGAAATAGGCGATCAGTCACATACCTACATAATAAACAACTAGGCTATCAGAGGAGTCATGTGTTGACCACAGTAAGGATTTAACATGATGACAGAATCCAGAGATGGATGATGTATTTTAATTGTTTCTTTTTTAAAATTTATTTTTAATTGGAGGATAATTGCTTTGCAATGTTGTCTTGGCTTCTACTGTACAACATGAATCAGCTGTAAGAATGCATGTATCCCCCTTGAGCCTCCCTCCCTCCCACCCCCAACCCAGCCTCTCAGTCATCAAAGAGCACTCGCTATGCTAAATGGCTGCTCCTTGCTAGCTATCTATTTTACACATGGCAGTGTATTTATGTCAATGCTACTGTCTCAATTCATCCATGGGGTCATAAAAGAGTCATACAACTGGGTGACTAAACAACACTCTTTCTTAAAATTTACTCGGTAAAAAAATTAAAAATTTACCCAGTTTTTAAAAAAAAAAAAAAAAAAAAAACTTGTATTAAGACTAAAGAATGGGAAAGGAGCTGGCAGGCTGCTGAAGGAGTTGAAGTCTATACCTAATTGCTTCTCGATACTTGAGATGGGGGTGATGAGAATGGATAGAAGGGGAGGATTAGAAAAACAGGGCATTGTGGAAGTTAAGGACTCACAGGGCACTCCTCTGGGACCTTGACGGCTCATGGCACCATGATGTAAATCAGGAAGCATGCTGAAGGAGCAGGTTCTGTCTCTCAAACCAGAGAAAGGAACATAGGGGTGGGAGTTGTGGAAGTGATGAATTTATTTTAGGAAATTCTGAGTTCCACATAACAGAGAAACCTCCAATTGAAAATGTCCTCTAGGCAGTTTACTATACAGGCTTAGTAAACAAAAGGAAGATACGTCAGCTAGTCAGGAAAGAGATATTTACTGACAGCCTACTATGTGCCAGAAACTGCTTGGTGTTATGTAGACACAGCCAAGGGTCTTGTTCTTGTGAATCTATAGTCTGGCTCTAGGTACATGTTGTGGTGTCATTAACTGAAGCTAGAAAGGGAATGAGTTTCCTAGGAAGAAGTCATGGATTCACGAGAGAATCAGGTTTAGGAAAGAACCTAGGGAAGCCTACCTATTTATGAACAATGAGCAAAAATAACGGGGAGGGGGATTATTTTGTTTTTGTTTTGTCTTACAAAAATAGTGATCTAATAAGGACTCATTACAGAAAGATGCATTAGATAATGACTGAAAGTTTAAATTTACTTTATCTACATGGCCGTTACTAGTGACCTTGATGTGAGTTGAGGAGGGAACAGTGAAGAACCAAATTATAGTGGGTTGGGGAGAAAGTTAGAGGTAAAAAGGTGAGGACAATACTTTTCTACTTGTGAGGAGGTTGATACAAAGAACAATAGCAACTAGGGCAGTAAAATAACTGTAGGAAGATGAAGAGCCAATGAGGGAATTTTTTAAAGATAGAGAATGTTTAAATGTTACTGGGAAGGAGTCCACTGAGAGAAAATCTATAAAAATTGCCATTTCTCCACTGTCTGAAATAAGACAGAAAGCATATTATCTGCTAAAACAAGATGCTGAGGGTCATACCTCCTTAGTTGAGGAATATGTTCTGATAAAGGAGATCGTCCTCATGATCCCCATTCAATGCATAGCCTCTTAGATACCAAATATAATTTAATGAAGGCCATTAAAGGCTAATAAAGTTCAGCCACTGTCAAATGCAAACGGAACATGTGAAAGGTCTTAACAATTACTTAAATCACCCAGTATAACTTTTATTATTAGCACTGTCATTTTCTGTCCTCTAAACTTCAGGCCTTTCTTGTTGATACATTATCAAAATATCTTATCCCTCTAAAAATTATTTTCTCTGGTTTTATTAATTACTTGAATTTCAAATGAAGTCCAAAGAGCCTCATCCTGGCACTTAGTGGCACTAAAGTTAAAAGGGAAAAAGGAGAAGATAAACTGTTTTGGCACTCTGTCTTTCTTTAAAGTTTGGCTTTGGGCCTTATTTTAAAACATGTTACCAAAGGTCTCATCGTATTTCTTCCTGTATTCAATAAATGGTTAAGTGGTCATGCATTCGTTATGCCATAAGCTGCACACAGATGCAAATGGATGCCATTTATAATATTTTACAGTGTTTTGAAGTTCCAAGCTCATCTAGAATGATAAAGACCTGGAAAATGTTAACCCACCTCAAAGACTTTTTTTATTGCATTCTTTAATAGATTGGTGCAATTTCTTTGCATGCTATAAAAGTCAAGAAAGTATTTCCATGGTATTAAATGGTAACACATGGAGACCATTTCGTTTTTAAGAAGAACGTTCTCTACTTTGTGATTTGTGTTTTTTAATGCCCTTTTCCTTCCTCTTGTTCTTTCAGGGACAGTTTGATTCAGAGTAATGGAGCGGGGGAAATTAAACGAGCGCGTGAAGTCCGATGAGCTCGGTATACTGCTTGTCTTGTAACTATACTCAATCTAAATAACCTTTTTTATGCTCTGCTGGAATGGCGTTTTCAAAAGGCTATATAGTAGTAAATGAGAGTATGCGTCAGTAAGGATTTGCTAGACAAATCAGATCCCACAGAGAAGTATATCTATCCATTACTATTTAATATACACTTCAGTTTGAAGGACAATTTTCATGTGTGTGATCAGACCATTAACATTTACTGTCATTTGGCCTATGTTTTCTAACTTTTCTCCTTTCCCTTTTTATTTTCATTTATTTTTTATTTATTTTTTCCAGGCTTTCAGACCAAAATTGTCTCCAAAGGAAAGAAAAACCTGATTTATATACATACAAATCACTGACTCAGTTTTTCTTACTAAATGTATACTTTCAGGAGTGAAAGATTTCTGAGGGATAATGTCAACATATATGGTAGTATGCTGGAAAGAATTTAATCCACATACATAAAACAAATGGCAGGCATGTCCTTTGATAACAACTTTTACTTTTGATAGAGCTGTTCTTTATTATTGTGTTTGAGGAATAATTTACTCTAGAAAACAGCTTTTCTGTCTCAGCTACTGGCCCTCCTTTCGGTTTTTTGTGGAAACTTATTAAGTTTGTGCTCAAGTGGTTAAGTTTATGTGGAAGTTATCTAATAACACTTAGTTTCTTCCAATATCCTAAAGCAAATCTTATGGTACATTTGAGTATTTAGGCTTTTACCTTAGTTCTGGTTAAGAGGCCTAGTATTTCTATCCTACCCTAGAACAGTGGGCACTGCTCTGTTCCTGCCAGATCCCTCCCCATTTTGTCTCTAAGGATAACTTCCTCCTGCCTATCTCTTTCTGTGTCCTCTTGCTGCAGTTACCCAGCGCTTGCTTCCACTGAGGTCAACTAGACATGTACCTCTGGATAACAGGCACTGGTTACCTAATAAATCACTCACCATCTACATTTAGGCAAGTTCTGTCAGTTTCTCACTGATGTGTGGATACAATGCAACTAAAAATCCCACACCCTCCCAGCCTCTTCTATTTGATGAAAGTAATCCAGCCATTACATGAGAAGTTTAAAGATAAAATTCTGAAAGCTAGTCTTTGGATCTGAATATTACCATAATTGACATGTGCAGAATATTTTCATAATTTCAACAGCAGTAGAAATTCTACTCTTCCATACCCTGCAGGAATCTCAGAAGTAGTCACTGTCTTCATCCTGATAAACACAGGTCTAGTAGAAAGTTGTGGGGGAGACCAGTAAGTGACTGCTTAAATGGTATGCCCTTTGGACCTCCTTCTCCTCATCTTTGCCCCAGACCAAGATCCCACTTTACCAGTGACCTTAAATTGTCTCATTATATTCCAACAATACAGTGACATAACATTCTGATGCACTTTTTATTTCTTTCTGTTTCTTTCACATTCTTCCTATTCTGCCCATGACTACCTTAGCTTACACCTTGAAAAGTTCACATCCGTGAGTAGTTTCTATAGCTGGTTATTCCAAACATAGGTTCTATTAATATCATATAAACTCTTCTTTAATCTCTTGTCAAATAAATTTTGGAAAAAAATCACTTTCATCGAGTCATTTCCTTCATCTAAATATCTCCAATAACTATAATTTCCAGTTTTATTAAGTATAATATCCTGTGATTAAAATTAAATCTCTTTATAATTTTGATTCTCAGAATGTGGTCCCCACTCTGGGGGCATCAGCAACACCTGGAGACTTTTTAGAAGTGAAAATTATTGAGGCTTAGTCTAGACTTACTGAGTTTAGAAATTGAAAGGGTGGAACAATCAACTGTGTTTTAACAAGTACTCTAGGTTATTCTAATGTTCAATAAGGTATGGGAATCATTGGTTACTAATAACATCTACATGCTAGTGGTGACTGTTTACATGAATGGATTGTTTTTTCAAAATTGAAACTTCTAAATACATAAACTATATCCTCTGTTTACAATTAAATGGTATCAGAATTAAATAACAAATTATACAATCTAAAATTAAAATCACTTGGTACCCCAAGTGTACTATCTAATTTTAAAGAGGAAATCAAAGTTGCAGTTATAGACTCTAAAAATTAATAATATATTAAAACATACAGAATATAGAAAAAACACACTAAATATATGCATCACTTTGTAGTTATTAGATTAGAAAGAAAATAATTGAGTTGAACTTTTATCTCAAGAAGTTAGAATAAGAAAAACAAAATAATTCCAAGAACAGCATTAATTAAAAGTAGAATTAATGAATCAGAAAACAATTAAAATACAATTATAGAAGGGACCAATAAAATAGAGTATCCTTTGGAAAATCTAATAAAGACAATATAAATACACAGGGAACTAAACTAAATTTTCTGTCTGCAGACAGAAAGACTACCACACTAATATATTTAAAAATCAACATGAAATGGACATTTCCTGAGAAAATATAAACAATTAAAAAGTAACTCAGTAAAAATACTAAAATTGGAGAGCTGTTAGGAAATTTTTGACCAAAGAGTTTACCCCAGAATGTTGCTTGACACAAAACTTTTATCAATGACTTCTTTCAAAGTCTTCAAGAACATTATTTCCAGAGTTCCAGAACGTATAAGAAGAGCGTAAGCTTTGCAATTCATTTGACTAGTGTGACTTTTCATACAATCATCTGAAAAGGGAACTCAATGATGGAAAACTTCACTCTTAGTCAATGCATCCAACTAGCACATTAAAACTCTATGATTCATGTTATAGACTAGAGACTCTGAAAGCTCTGCCAGGACACTCACTTCAACACGGCTGCAGCAGAGGTCTGTGTGCAGAGAGGCTGCGCCCAGCACTGCCGGCCAAGCCCCCAGCACAGCTGTGCGCGGTGCGAGCACTCTGCCCCCTGCCCTCCACGCTGCTGCTGCTAAGTCACTTCAGTCCTGTCCGACTCTGAGACCCCACAGACGGCAGCCCGCCAGGCTCCCCCGTCCCTGGGCTTCTCCAGGCAAGAACGCTGGAGTGGGTTGCCATTTCCTTCAATGCATGAAAGTGAAAAGTCAAAGTGAAGTCACTCAGTCATGTCCACTCTTAGCGACCCCATGGACTGCAGCCCACCAGGCTCCTCCGTCCTTGGGATTTTCCAGGCAAGAGCACTGGAGTGGGGTGCCATTGCCTCCATGCTGAGGGAGCCCTAAAAAGCATCCCCGCCCACCTCCTGAAACCACTCGGTTCTCAGAAGAACCAAGTTTCTGAACTGAATTGCTTCATTCTATTTGTCTGAGCAACACTAGGCAGAAGAACACCTGTTGGGATCTGAATCAAAATGGTTGGTAACTTTTAAAACCGGGACAAAATATCCACATTTGGTTGACAACAGAACACCATGATACCACCTCAGTTTTTAGATAATGAATATACAGAGTATCTGTCCAGTGTTGTTTAATCACTAAGTCGCGTCCAACTCCTGGAACCCCATGGACTATAACCCACCAGGCTCCCCGATCCCTGGAATTTCCCAGGCAAGAATAATGGAGTGGGTTGTCATTTCCTTTGCTAGGGGATCTTCTCAAACCAGGAATGGAAACCATGTCTCCTGTATGGGCAGGCAGATTCTTTACTACCCAGACACCAGGGAAGCCCACTGACTGAATGCTATTTAGGCAACTTCTCAACATTCATAACTCCTAAGACTTCCTTTGCTATCAAGGATATTTCACAAATGTTGAGGATAAGCCACCTCATTCTTCCTTTTCGCCATTGTTTATACGATCATGATTAGAACTGCTACAGCCATAACATGATTGATCTGAGGACCATCAGATCCTAAATTTTTCATTTAGCCTATCTCCAATGAAAGACCTTCTTCTGTCAGATGACATATTTAAACCATGATCCCAGATGACGTTTTTGAATCCACTCTTTAGTCTCTAACCTCCATCCAAATGATTTTAAATTATTTCAGCCTTTCACAGTTTCACTTCACTACTATGTGTAGTCTACTGCTCCTATTGCCTCCAACTGAAACTACAGTCAAAATTAACTGTAAACTAAATTGACCACACACAAAATACCATTTCTTGCATTCAACTCAAAAGTTCCTCTTTTCCAGTCCAAACAAGTCTCTCCAGTCCATTAATGCATTTTGCTTTTTTTATGTCAGTACCTTTGACTGCTTTTTTTTTTATCACTGCTTTTTTTTCCCTTCTGCAAACTAAGAATGATCACTTCCATTTGTAGAACATTTCATTCCTTAAATTCCTGCACTCAAGCCTTACCCATTCTATAAGAATTTCCCAGACTATTGAATACCATGGTAATCTCCTCCTTCTCTTAAATCTTACACTAACAATGCAGCAAAGTCTCTTTATAAATACCACCTTGTTTGCTCAACTAGATTGTAAACTCTTTAACTGTCCAACACAATGCTGTGCAAATAAAACTCAATAAATATTTACTCAATAATTCTGTAATTGAAAGGACAAAACCAATTCTGTGCCCAGGAAGGTGAAATGTTTTCCTGAAAATAAAAGAGTGAGTTTACCTCTAATTATGAAACACTAATGGAAAGAAAGAATTTCTTTCTAAAGCACTGAATTCTGAGGCGCACTTGTAATCATTAAAGGAAAAAAAAAGCTGAAAGCATAACTGAAATATCCTCTTATCCCAACTACAAACACTTTTAAAAATGGCATAGTACCAAGTAATCATTTTAAATAAAAATATAACCAGAAACTTGTTCATGACCACAACTACACAAAAATGCATTTTGGGGGAACATTTAAAAAATGAATATTTCATTTCATAGGCATTTGAAATACAAATCCTGCAAATATTAATTTTCACTTCTCTTTCTGTTATTATCATTTTTTTCTTAGAAAAACTCAGACTGAGTCATTCTTAATGGTGGCATTGAGTGACCTGGCACCACAAACAAAGAGAATTCTAGGCTGAGGTACATCAGCTTTCAAAAGCAGAGATAACCCTTGAACGATAACTTCATGAAGAGACAGAACACAAAGAAAGAGCCCCCAGAATTCATTCTCATCTATTTCATTGATTTAGGTAAAGATCATCTCCACTGACAATTCTTTAATTTGATTATACATTACTTGAATAAAAATTGAAGCAAAAAGAAAATTCATTTTAAACAAGTACTATGTCTTATATATAGATTATTATGTAATCTAATTCAATGTTGACAGCATGATTCTGCTTGATTGATTGACTGATTGGTTAAATATGTGGTGTTTGAGCTTCACTGTCACAATATGGTGAAGAGAAATTTAATTTTTCCTTTGCCTTCCCCTGAAGCCCATGCTCCATAGAGGATTCTTTATGTAGAGAAATAAAAAAGAATGCATCTGTTTTGTAAAACCTATGCTTTATTACTCTCAAGTCAAGGTTGAGATTGTTAAAAAATATAATGGTTATTTAATAAACAAGCTTAGATTTGGGGGTAAAGATGGAAAAATAAAGCCCAAACAAATAATTTCCCTTCTCCAACTGTTAAAAAATGAATAAGAACAGAAGCAGTAAAGGGAAAAAACCCATAATTCAACATTAACAACCATACAACCATTCAACCTTATGTCATAAATGGTAGAAACTGTTCACCAAGGAAAGAAAGAGAAAGTTATGGTATAGTGCTGTGTATACACTAACTCCAGCCCCATACCCAACAAGCAGTTCTGGGGACTGAATGGGAAGTGAAAATAATGAGAATTTTTATTAATCCCTGCTACGACCTCATAAACACCCCCCCGCCCCCCAGCAACAACACCACCAAAACCATAAACTGGAGAGAAGAGAGAATGAGTGTAGCAAGTAAGGAAAACATCAGAGCAAAAATAGTAAGCAGGGAAGCAGTAACTTATAGAGGCAGGAAAGGTGACCATAAGCTACTCTTTGTTTTCTGCTGAAAAACATAAAAGGCATGAACCACACAAAAGATTACTTGGACTTAGAAACAGTAGAAACCAATTGTGTTATGTTATGTATTTAAAGATCTGTTTCTTAATATTTTATTTAGAATTGGAATTATCAATTCTGATTTATTTATATAAAGAGTGCATATTCTATATGGTTAGAATGCTATAAAATAAAATACTTCCTTTTTTCAGAGTGAATTATCTGATAGTTTACTCTCAAATTCCTAACAATGACTTTTTATTTTTTTTAATTCCTAGCACCTATCAAAGGGTATGTAAAAGTTAAATACATTTTCATTTAATAAATGAGCCTAAAAATGACTTTCAAGAATATCTAAAGATGATCACTTTGGACAAAGCACCATTGCCTTTAGATTTTTTTCTTATACTCTCAACAAATTTTAATTTTTAAAAATACTGTTTGGCTTGACCACTTTAAGACAAAAGCTAAAGACTGAATCTTAGGCATCGCCTCTGTAATCTTAAGTCACTGAGGGACTTCCTCCTGATTCTCAACATGCCCCAGACCCAGTGCTGAGGACCTGAGGAACATTTTTGCTAAATAGGAAGGACAAATGAAGCAAGCCATATCTCTAGGACGTGGCTTGTCTCTCTGAATAGAATGCCCATGCATATGAATCGAAATTTAACAAAAGCTTCATTTCATTATAAAGAAAATCAAGTAAACCAGATATTCTGACTACGTAGCACACTGTCAATCTTAACATGAAAAATATAATTCAGTAAAGACAATGGACATTTGGATAGTCACTCCATCACAAAAGATATATGGATGGTGAATAAGCACATGAATAGATGGCCAACATCATTCATCAAAATGCAAATTAAAACCACAATGAAATTATGCTGGAGATCTACTAGAATATCTAAGATTAAAAAACTAGATCGTACCAAGCATGACAAGGATGTGGCAGCAGAACTGTGGCTATGCCACTGCTGATAGGAATGTAAAAAACATAAAAGCACTTTGGAGAACACAGCTTGTCAAAGAAGTAAACATGCATCTACCATATTATCCTGCCATTACACTTAGAAGTTTACCGTAGATTAAAAAAAAGCATATGTACCCAAAAGACTTGTACATGAATATTCATCACAGTTCTGTTTGCAATAGCCAAAAACTGGAAACAGCCCAACCGTCCATCAATTAGTGAAGGGATACACTCTGATGCATTTAGTATGGAATACAACCCAGTAAGAAAAAATAATATATATATAGCAGTATCAGTGAATTTCAAAATAATTATGCTGAATGAAGAAGCCAGACAAAGGAAGGGTACTTACTATATGATTCTATTTATACATAGAATCTGAAACATGTGTGTGAATCTATAGTGGCAGTTGATCAGGGTTGCCCCAGTCCTTGAGGGATAAGGAGATGTGGCAGAGAGGAATTACCAAACAAAAGAAGGTGACTTTAGAGATAATTGAATATGTTTGTTACCTTTATTGTGATTATGGTTTTATTATGGTTGCATGGATGTATATTCATGAAAAAGCTGTCAACTTATACATTATAAATACATGTGTATTTATAATGGTATATCATAATTATGTGTACAAAGTCTTTTTTAATTAATTTTTTTTAAAGTTACTAATTGGTCATGTATTAACGGGTCACCTCAAATAGTGTTCACAGCTCCCAAAATATTTTATGTTGTTGTTTAGTCACTAAGTTGTGTCCAACTCTTTTGCAACTTCATGGACTGTAGCCCACCAAGTTCCTCTCTCCATGGGATTCTCCAGGCAGGAATACTGGAGTGGGTTGCCATTTCCTCTCCAGGGGATCTTCCCAACCCAGGGATCAAACCTGCATCTCCTGTATTGGCAGGCAGATTCTCTACCAATGCCAACAGGGAAGCCCAAAATATTTTGTACATATATCTATTTAATTTCTTTACAAATGCTGTTTGCTTCTGTACCCAAAGTTGACTCAAAATAATGATAATTTGATAATTTACTCATCACATAGTTAACCTTAGTATGCTTTAAGAATTCACACCAAAATTCCAATTTCTAATAATAAAGAAAAATAGAAGAAAAGAAGCATAAACTTTGAGCAAAATAACACATTTCAGTGGAGTCAAAGCATTTGTATCCTTCCACATCACACCTTAACTCTTGAATCACAGTCAACACTCACTCTAAAACTCTGCTGACTTTCCAGACTTTCTCCTGATAACCTTTTCTTTATCAACTTCACTCTTCCACTCATCAACTTACTGTAAGGCACATTTGTTCCCTGAGAGTTCTCCAACAGCAAGTGTCATTTTCTAGGCAGAGCTGTGTTCCTCTAAAACCCTACAGTGCTGGCTAACGGTGTCCAGTCATTAAGTGAGCAGGTGTTGGCGTTAGATAGAGCATCGTGAACCTCAGCTTTATTTATTTTAAATAAGCTGATTTGAAACATAGTCATACTTCTATCAACTTCAGTTTCTTCATTTTAAAACATAGTATGTGTACTAAGTCACTTCAGACTCTTTGTGACCCTATGGACTGTGTAGCCCACCAGGCTCCTCTGACCATGGGATTCTCCAGGCAAGAATACTGGAGAGGGTTGTCATGCCCTTCTCCAGGGGGCCTCCTGCATCTCCAGCATTATATGTGGATTCTTACTGCTAAGCCACAAGGGAAGCCCTAAAATATAGTATAACTGTGCTGAACTCATAGCGTTTTTCTGATAATGATCATGAAGGCATATGTAAAGAAATTCAGATAGTGCCTGAAACATGGTAAGTTTTTCAACATGTGAATGTTTATAAAAGTTATTACTGTTATGTTTGAGCTATAATTTGACAGGTATTAAAAGATTTGGCATGTTATAGAATCTAAGAACCAAGAAAATTTATGCCATGGTTTCTCACTTTATGCTTTTTAGTTTTTGGTTTTTGTTTTTTTTATCAAGTGAGGAGGAGCATTAAAACATACACTGGTAGAAAGGTTATCTTCATAGAACAGATTTAGAAACTTAAAAAAGAAAGTAAAAATTACACATTTTATAAACCATGAACTCAGCATTCCCCAAAGTGTACTTGGTGAAAATATAATCCTGCAAAATACTCTGTGAAAAAAAAAAAAGAGAGAGAGCCCATGGTCAAATAAACATGGAGAATATTGAATGTTATATGTTCCTTTGGGGAATTTCCAAAACAAATGGTATAGTAAGAGACTGGGAAGTCCTGAAGCTTAAAAAATATGTTTCACTTTGATCTAATGTTTTAAAATTTTCCTGAACATAGAACTTTTTTGTATAAATCTATGACTATTTCTTTAGGGGAAAACTGACTTTATTATAACTGCTAATTCTTCTTTTCTGTTGAGAGATACGAAGAGTGAAAACACTACTTTCACCTGTCAACAACCCATGGTCTTGTAAAAAGATTTTTGGAGTCTGGTATGAAGTCCCTTAAGCCTCTGTCACAGTGGCAGCTGTCTGCTACCTCGGTGTCGTCCTTGCTTGGCTACCAAAGCAATTCCCCAGGGGTAGCTATGCTCCTACATTTTTTCACTTCTAAGCGACTTGACAGAATTCAGAAGAGAAACAATACAGTGTCACCTGCATCTACCCAAGAGCAATGAGGATCCCATTAATTGTCTTTTTTCTAATCAGAGGAGAGTAATTCCCTCTTAAAAAAAAAAAACTATTTAATTTCCAGTTCCTCTATTAACAACCAATAACTTGAGATTTACAAGGCTAGATTTAAGTGCAGTCCCACTCACAAGAGCAGGTTGCCTCAATAATCAGTGATCTATTGTTATGCTGCTATTGTGTATCAAACCACTTTGTAACTCAGAGCCTTAAAACAATAAGATCTACTCATAGATCTCTGAATCCACTGAACAGTTCTGATCTCTGCCAGACTCACTCACAGACCTACTAACATATGTATTTCGGGCAGGTCTTTCTTCTTATTTTGGCTGATCAAACATTTGGGGGCTGCAGGATACTGGCAGGTCTAGCTGTTCTTTATATATCTGTCATATCCATCCCGTAAACTAGCCCAAGATGTTCTCATAGTGAGACAAGGATCTGAGAGAGAGAAAGAAAGTAGAAGTGAGCAAGGTTTCTCTGAGGCTAGTATAAGACCTGTCACAGTTATAAACACATCATAAATTATGCAATACAGCATAAATAATACAGCAAATAATGCAGCAATTATTTATGCTGTGTGTGCTGTGTTTTTTTTTTTTTTTTTTGCCAAACAAAGTTACAAGGCCTACCAACATTCAAGCAATAGTGAAATCGACTTCACCTCTTATGAGGAGCTCAAAGTGACACTGAAAAGGGTATGGTCTCAGTGAGAGGTGAAGAACTGGGGACAATGCTTGCAATCAATCTAATCCCGCTCCTCCCCTGGGCTTTAACTCCATATGGTTGCCACTCACAAATTACAAATTACACTCAGCCCCTCCCGAGGTCCCCAAGTTCTCCTTCAGTTATTGTATTATCTTCAAAGTCCATCATCTTACGATCCACATGAATGAAGTCTAGATAAGGCTCTGCAGATGCATCACATTTCGATCCAGAGTCTCAGGAACCCAAAAGGCACAGTATTTGTACTTTACAATTCCCACCCCGCATGTGATAGTGAGGACAGGAAAACTGCATTAAACAGCACTCTCATTCAGACAAGCAAGAATGAGAGGCAAGTAGAACTCCATGGACCTTGACTCTTGAAATCCAACAGGGCAAATGTTGCCAGGTTCCCGAACACTGGGAGAAGAGAATGTTCCCAGATTTTGACTCCATTCTGCTTCTGAGGACAGACAGCTCTCCACAGCTCCATTTAGGAAACTTTTTTCCTTTCCCATCTCTCTCCTTACCCTTTCAGAAGAGTTTGGGGGAGTGTATGCCCTCTGAATATCATTTTCAACTGGCTTTCTCTTTTTAGAACGATGAGAACCTAGATGCCATTTTGAACAACTCAGTATCTTTGAGGCTAGAATGATGAGGCTACTTCTGCCTGTACAACTCCTTGAAAAAAAATGTGAACTTGCAAATAATTTGATGTACATCCTCTCCATTCAACCAATTCTTGTTAATCACACTCATTTGGGTCATATCAGACAATTGTGGGAGCTGCCCTTTGTTCCTAGGAGCCTTTTTGCCTAATGAGAGGACTAAACACTTCCTTAACTCTTTTAGAGATCTTAACAACACATCTTAAGACATACTGATGATTTGATCTATGCCCCTAGGCTATAGTTTCTTTGATAATATCTTCTTGACTAGGAGGACTAGAGATGAGAAACTGCTTTATTTTGTAGCCCATACCTTTGGCCCTCTCCTAATCCCTCTATATTCTTAGGAAGGGACAGCTTTTTCTCAGTTCATCACTTTCTTGCTGTACCATACACAATTAAGAAAATCCAGCTGTTGCTCTCAACATTCTGCCTGGAAGGCTCCTCAGGCAAATCCAAAAGTTCATTAGATACATTTTCCATCTTCCAAGTTACTGCAGACAACAGGTTAGTCCATTATTTGGTGATGACATTACATGAATCATCATTTTTTCCAAACTCCAGTTACAATTTCTTGCCATTCCCCTAGTCCTTGTCGACAGCTTGCTTACCATTTTTCCAACCCCCAGCTGCAAGCAATCACATAGCCATTGCCACAAATTTCAAGTTTCTCTAATGATAGTGCCCCCTGTCAAGTGTCAAGTCTGTCTCAGCTACTGTTGCCACAAGCAAAATTTGCAATATACTACCCCCAGCTCAGTTTCTTAAAACCATAAGGGCTTGTTCATGCTCACAAAGCTATGAATAGTTTGGGTGGCTCCTCTGATCTTGATTGCTTTCACTAATAAATCTGTAGTGAGCAGTGCATTGGGTCAAGACTTTGCTGATCATGACTGGATTCTCTGAAATCTGTGGAGTTGCCTGACTCTGGGTCACTCTTCTCCATGTGGTTCTCTCATCCCTCCAATGTGCCAGCCCATGCATGTACTTATGGTAAAGCCAAGGTCCAGGGAGAAAAAAAAAAAAAAAGCACAATTATTTAAGGTTTTGGGAATCCTAGGCTTGGAAATAACATCTAGTCACTTGTTCGCTAAAATTAGCAGAAGTCCAGCCCAGATTTAATGTGAGGAAACACTATCTCTTAATGAAAAGAGCTACTAGGACAGGTTGTGAAGGATGCTGTTAAAGACAAGTATGGAAAATTGGATCCATTTATACAATCAATCTACCACACAGGTAAACAGGAATTCAGTAAGCTTTTTCTGATGTCCATGCTTTATTGTGTTAGGCAGAAAGTTAGGCATGAGCAAAGAGGGGTGGCCTAGCTGAAAGCTGATCTCTAAACCCCATCCCAGACACAACCAGGAGAGCTCACAGATATGTTACAAAACAACCACAGAGACTTTTTCAACTCCTGCACATGCCCCCTAGGCACAGTGGATACAGACTATCCTTAGGGACTTCCCCGCATAAATTTAGGCAGCAGCTAGGAGCCCATTGTTCAGTTGCTCAGTTGCATCTGACCCTTTGCAACCCCACAGACAGGCTTCCCTGTCCTTCACCATCTCCCCAAGCTGGCTCAAACTCATGTCCTTTAATGGTTCATAAATAGTCTACACATGTATACCTCTGATTATAACAGACTGAATTTTGGGAAGACACGCACAACAGCGCCTTTTATTATGTAACCTGCAACTGTCAATCGGCCTTAAGCATAGGACCATTTGCATCCTCTTTCTTGACTGGTGGTAGGACCAAGCCTATTTTGCTCAGGGCACAACCAAAAGGGGGAGACAAATAGGAAGTATAAAAAGGGGGAAGCCAGGAGAGATTGTTAGTATGACACCTCCTTTGGGTTGGGCTGCTTCTGCTTGAGCTGAGCTGAGCTGTAACTTGTCTGTTGTTTTAAACTCTTTAGTCTGTCATTCCAAACACAGGGAAACAAAGTCTGCACGCCACAGCTACTGAGCCCATGCCCTATAGCCTGTTCCCTGCAACAAGGGAAGTTACCATAAGAATAGAATGAAATGGAAAGCTCTATGATTTAATAGCAATTCATTGAAAAAAGCTTATTTGAAAAACTTATTTGTCAAACTTTTTTGAAGAAAGAAAAAATGACAGAATGTGTGGACTTAATTCATATCAATATTTAAACATCTAAACAAAAAAATGTAATGTTTATCATAACTTCCACTTAACACATATGCTCTGATTTTACCAGGGACTTAAGCAACTGCAGTGTAGCTTTTCAATTAAAATATTATAATCTACATAGTTGAGTGCATTAAATATATTAGGAATTTCAAATATGTTGCACAAAATGTTAACTTTGAAGATTGCTGATTTTATCAAACCATTGACTTATTCACAGATTATATTCTTTATCAAAAATGATGGCTCTAATTAGACAGGTATATTTTTAAAATTGAGAAAAAGTGTGAATATGTACAAGTAAAATTATTTCTCTTATGTCATTTTAAATGTTTAGATTTTAAGTCCAAGAGTTTTTGAAAAAATTATTCTTTAATATACAAAAATATGTTACTTTTCATTTTGTTAGAGAAAATTTTAAAATAAGACTTGAAAAAGTAAATTATTATTATATTTACCAATACAATGAAACCAAGGAATATTTCAATAGTTAAACAATTTTAATTAATTTAGCATCCCTTTTACTCTCAGTAATGTCCTGATTTGGACAATGAATTAAATAGTCTCCTTCAGATCATAAAAACAGGTCCTTTGGCATTCACTTATTTATTCAAATTAGATTTAATCCACAAAGTGAAGTTGTTATTTATGGCCAGCTCCTAAGACAAACATCATGAGAAATCTGGTCGCTGCATGTTGTATTTTTATTGTTATGTTGCTTTGGAATCATCTTCATCTCACCATATCCTAAATGGTCTCCTTCAAGTGAAGGAAAGACAACTGGCATTTTCTGACACCTTTATACTTCAAAAATGATAGATAAAATAGTCTTTACTTCACAAAGGACTTATAATGAAAGGCTTTATTTAATAATTCAGGCAGTCTTCACTTGCACAGTATGTCAGACCATAAAAATGAACGTATAAACTAAAACATGCACACTGATCTTAAAAAATTAATGGGAAAAATGACAATTGTTCTGTGACCCCTGAAAATATTTTTCCAGAACCTTAACTCTTTTATTGTCAATTAAATATATAGGGAAAGAAAAAAAAATATAAAAATAATATTTATTTTGTGCTCTGTAACTTGTAACACTGAGATTTTAAAGTGCTTTATTTCCTTATAAAAAACTTACCAAGAAGAGTTTTAAGAGTGTTTGCCTTTTCTTACCGTCTTATAACTTACCATGTGGAGCAGGCATCTTTTCTATGCCCAGATGAATTTTCATAATCCTTTCTATATTTGGATGGTTTTCCAACATTTTATCTTTTGCACTTTTATGTTGTGAAAAATCTCCAGGAGTTGCTTTCATGTAACGATTTTGCCTGTGTCACCTTCTTCTAGGACATCGCCACCCTCTTGTCACAATCACTTTCCTCATTTGTGTCAATAATTCTGTCTTTACTAAGTTCCTCCAGGCACATATCTAGAATCTCTCAAAAGAGTGGCAGTGTTAACAACATGCCTATAGACAGCTGTTTCTCTTCCTTCTATACATCAATTTACATTCAATTCAAATTTCACTTCTAGTATTAAAATTCTTCAGCCTTTTTTTTTTTTTTGCTCTAGACTTTCATCTTTGTTGTTCATCCTTAAAAGACTTCAAGAGAAAATCAACTATATAGAAAAATTTTAGATAGTTTTTAACATCACCTTTGCATACAAAGGGAAAGTCTTGTCAACTGCTTAAGTTTCATTCTACTTCAAAGGAGAAAGTTTCAAAGATTTTTTTATAAAAATAATACATTTCTACACCAGAGAAAAATAAAACAATGTAGAAAAACTTGATGGAAGAAAGCCCCAGCAGTGTAACATTTTGCCCAGTTGAACCAGGCATGCAGTGTTAGGCTGATTCTGGAAAGTATGCTACCTCTCTGAGTTTTCACAAATCAAATACAGGTACGTAGGAGTGCTGGAGGCAACTGAGCTATTGTTTAATTACAATGAATGATTAGTTTCTCTCCAGGTGACTTCAGAAGGCAAATTTGTTTTCTAGGGCAGCCTGTCAATTGTCTGGAGTTCTTTTGTTGCTTTCTTTTTCCTTCTTTTTTCTCCAGTGAAGTAATTCATTGATGACACAAGCTGCTGAAATCATCAGTTAACATTTTGAAGAACATCCAGGTCTAGAATTTTATATATGTCTAGTCTTTATAATCAGTTCTTAAAATAGGGGGAAAATGAAGAAAGAGCAGACATAAAAAGAGCAAGAAGGGTAGCATCTTCCAAGAAAACTCTCAAGTATAGCACATCAAATTCTTCTCCCTGGATACTTTGTTCATTCTCTTTCATTTCCACAATAGCATCCCCTCCCCACATTTATTTAAAAGATAAAGGAAAAACAGCTTTGGAGATGAAAGAATAATGATCCCATTCAATGCCTTTGTCCAGGTAGAAAAAGTACTATTGGGAAGAAGATCTTGAAGTATATTTCTGTAATCCACAAGGTTTAAACTATAAGAGATGATTCTCCCCTCTTTAGCCTCCTCTGACCCATCTTTACTTTTACTTTTCTGGAAACAATGTTTGGCATAACACCTTTTAAAACTCTTCATCTGTTCTTTATTTTTCAATTAATCCACAACTAGATGCTTATATTCAGGTCCAATAAAATGTCTCATAATACTTGCTGGAAGATTCTCTCTTTCCCAAGGTCATAGGATAAAAATATATCCTTTCATAATTCGGTTCAGTTCAATTGCTCAGTTGTGTCCGATTCTTTGCGACCCCATGAATCGCAGCACACCAGGCCTCCCAGTCCATCATCAACTCCCGGAGCCCACCCAAACCATGTCCATTGAGTCGGTGATGCCATCCAACCATCTCATCCTCTGTGGTCCCCTTCTCCTCCTGCCCTCAATCTCTCCCAGCATCAGGGTCTTTTCCAATGAGTCAGCTCTTCGCATCAGGTGGCCAAAGTATTGGAGTTTCAGCTTCAACATCAGTCCTTCCAATGAACACCCAGGACTGATCTCCTTTAGGATGGACTGGTTGGATCTCCTTGCAGTCCAAGGGGCTCTCAAGAGTCTTCTCCAAAACCATAGTTCAAAATCATCAATTCTTCAGTGCTCAGCTTTCTTTATAGTCAAACTCTCACATCCTTATACATGACCACTGGAAAAATCATAGCCTTAACTAGAAGGGCCTCTGTTGACAAAGTGATGTCTCTGCTTTTTTAATATGCTGTCTAGGTTGGTCATAACTTTCCTTCATAATCATCAAGTGAATAAACCAAATTTATCAATGAAAATACAATTTTGTCATAAATTTATCATTTCAAAGAAAATACTAAACAAATTTCCAATATTTCTTAATTTAGCAACTTCCGATTTTCCAGCTTTACAATTTACCACCTAGCTGACTTAACAAGTGTTTGTTACTATCAAGTGATAGAAATTGTATCTTATACAGCCTTATAAAGTAATTCCTGCTAAAAATGTGTGTCCATTCACATCAAAAGCCACAACTTCCTCTTATGTTCTGGAGCCCTTTCTATCTTGCTGTCTGAAAGACTTGACTTCAGCAGTTGTCTCTCAAAGGATTAATTTCTCCTTCTCTAATTGTTCATCCATTAGCAAAAGAGACTATACTAATCTTCCACCTTAAAGAAATACCTTCCTTAACCCAAGCACTTTTTAAACTACTGGTGCATGTTTGTATTCTCTACATCATACCAAAAAGATAGAAAATATTTTCTACATTGAAGTCCACTTTATTAAGTTCTTTTCACTCTTCTTTGAAAAGTCCCTATTATTTTATTTAACCAAGATGTTAGAAGAGGTGCAGAGAGTTTAGATTTGTTGGTTGAGCAACCAAAATTGTCCTCCACATGCTGTAATGCACAATGAATGTTTCTGAATATTCCATGCATGTTTGAAAAGAAATGTTTATTATCCTTTTAGAGATTTTTCTCTATTATCCTTTTCTGATACAAATAATCCTTAAACATCTATGCATACACATACCTTATGAAAGTGGAAGTGTTAGTCATTCAATTGTGTCCAACTCTTTGCAACCCCATAAACTGTAGCCAGTCAAGCTCCTCTGTCTGTGGAATTCTCAAGGCAAGAATACTGGAATGGGTTGCCATTCTCTTCTCCAGGGGATCTTTCTGACTCAGGCTCTGAACTCAGGTCTTCCACATTTGAGGCAGATTATCCTTCTTTTAGAATTTATTCTAACTATACTTTTCTGATACTGTTAATCCTTAACATCTATGCATGCACACATACCACATACACATACACATATATACACAAAGAATCTTCTAAATGTTTTATTCAATTGTTATACTCATTATTTTCATCTATTTGCTCTGCTGGTTTCTAACAGATTTAAAATCTTTAAATACATTTTTGTACATTTTTCCTGGCTTTCTATGAATTTTTGTTTTATGTATTTTGTAACTATGTACACATAAAAGTTCATGACTGTCATATCACCTTGGTATACTGTTATTTTTGCCAGTATGAAATATTTCCCTTTGCCCTATATAAATAATTCACATTGAATTCTATTTTGTCTGATAATAGCATTTCTTCAACTCCTTTCTTTTGATTAACCTTCATTGTTAATACATTATTGCCTCCTTTGCATTCAATCTTTTCATGTATTTTAATTTCAAGTATGGCTCTTGTATAAAAAGTGAATTTTGTTTGGGGAATTTTTAACACATTATAAGATCCCCTGGAGGAGGGCATGGCAGCCCACTCCAGTATTCTTGCCGGTGGAATCCCCAGGGACAGAAGAGCTTGGCGGGCTACAGTCCATGGGGCCGCAAAGAGTTGAACATGACAGAACGACTAAGCACAGCACAAGGATTTCTATATTTTAAAATGGAATTTTACACATTAATACTTTTATGATTGATGCATGTTTACAAGTATTCCTGCCATTTTAATATATGTATTTTACTTTTTATTAAAAATTTTCCTTTCTCACTTGTCATTTGATTGATCTAGTATATTTCTGTTGTTATATTTTTAAATGTTTCCTATTTTATTGGAAATTAATCTTTTTTCTTCTCTGCTACTCTACTCCATAATATTTAATACGTAGACTTCTCAAATACATTATAATCTACACAGCACACTGTAACATCTGATATTTCAGAAATTTTTTAATGTTCATCAAAAATTAGTCTCAATTATAAGTTTACTTATTTTTTCCATATACCAGTGTTTCTTTATACCAAAATCTTGTCCATTTTGGACTTTTTAAATCAAATTTTACTGAAGACTACTTCAAGTGAAACATTTTAAAAAGATCCAATTTTATTAAATATTTTGAAGATCTTTTTTGTTCCAAAACATTCTTATAATTCTCCCACGTTTGAATGCTAATAAAGAACTCTAAATTCCAAATTTTTTTTTTCCTAAGATAAAGATTTACAGTTTGCTGATGCCAATTTTATTTCTTTCTTTATAATATTTTTTAAAAAAAAAACAATTTTTAAAACAGTTTTAGATTAACAGAAAAACTATGGAGATAATACAGAGAGTTCCAAATATTTCAGCCCCATTTCCCTTATGTTGAGAGTTTACCTAAGTCACTTCATGCGTTGCTGCCTTGGCATCCTTTTGTTTGGCCAAGCAGACTACAGTGACCCTGAACTGACACTAATCCCTCATACAAGCACATGCCCTAGATAGCAGCCTGCAGAGTCACTAAGTTCCTGGTATGACTTACCAATAGCCCTTGTGATTAACAGGTTTCTCTGCTTCCCAGTGCCTTCCCAGAGGCTCCACCTAGGTAAGACCCTAGTGTGGATTACCATAACCGGTCCTTTCGATTTGAAGTGACCAATCCAGCGTTATCCTGGGAGCCCCAAAGCACTCCACCCACGGTCCCTAGTAAAGGCTTGTGCCCGAGATGCTGTCTCTCTGTCTGCCCTCTGTCTTAGCCACCCGCTTGGCTCCTCAAAGCATGCTCTGTGCTTCAATCCAGGATATGTGAGTAATAAACCTCCTTCAATTTCTTTTGTGGCCCACTGTTGATTTGCTCCCCACCCAACACCCTGTGTTCCTTCAGTCGGTTCAGTTCAGTTCAGTCGCTCAGTCGTGTCCGACTCTTTCCGACCCCATGAATCGCAGCACAGCAGGTCTCCCTGTCCATCACCAACTCCCAGAGTTTACTCAAATTCATGCCCATCGAGTCAGTGATGCCATCCAGCCATCTCATCCTCTGTCATCCCCTTCTCCTCCTGCCCCCAATCCCTCCCAGCTGTGTTCCTCAATGAGTGCTAATTTGACAAATTCATAACACCTTATTATTAACATACTAGTATGGTATTATTGTCACAATTAATACCATACCTTTTTACTAGCTAAAGTTCATGTTATATTCAGATTCCTTCAGGTTTTTACCTAATAGTCCTTTTCTGTTCCAAGATTCTGTCCTTATCATATTAGTTGTCATGTCCCCTTGGGCTTTTCTTGACTGTGACAATTTTCCAAACTTCTCTTGCTTTTTGATGACCTTGACAGTTTTGAGGATGATCAGTTAGGTACATTTTAGAATGTCCCACAGTCAAGATTTGCCTGTTATTTTTGTCCTGATCCATCTGGGAATGAGTTTGAGGACAGAAGACCGCAGAGGTAGAGTGCCATTCTCAACGTGCACTAGCAAGAATACATATGATCTATCAACATGACTTATCACAGCTGAAGTTGACCTTCAACACTTGGCTGAGTTAGTGCTTGTCAGATTTCTCCACTATAAATTTACCATTATATTGTTTCCATTCTTACTGTGCTCTTTAGAAGGAAATCACTATCCGAAGCTCATTCTTGGGGAATAGGGACCTTTGCTTGGCCTCTAAGAAGATGGAGTATCTACATTCATTATTTGAAATTCTTCGGTCTGCCAAGAGTTGTCTCCTCTTTCCCATTTATTCAGTTGTTTATTTATGTCAATATGGACTCATGAATATTTGTTTTATACTTTGAATAAATAAGCCAAACTTATGTATTCATTTTATTGTTCAAATTTTTCCAGCTCTGGACATGAGTATCTCTTTCAGCAAGATTCAAATACCTGACATGTGATTTTTCTCCTCCCTGAAGAATTTCTTTTATGCATTTTGTAGGGTGGTTCTGTGGACAATGAATTCCTTAAGTTTATATGTAAGAAAACCTTTATTTCTCCACTTTTAAAAGATAAATTCATTGGACACAAAATTCTAAGTTCACATTTTCTTCCAAAGTTTCAAATATTTCACTCTATAGTCTTCTCCTTGAATTTTTTCTTGTTAGAAGTCTGATAAATTTCTTACCCTGACATTCTATAGGTAAATTTATTTTTCATCTGGCTTATTTCAAAATTTTTAATTTTTCCTTTTTTTACTTCACCTTGAATATGATATTCCTAGGTGTAGATTTTTTAAAAATTCATCCTGGTTGGTGTTTTTGATCTTTCTGTACCTATACTTTTGGGTCTGTCATGAATTTCAGAAAATTGTCAGTCATTATTACTTCAGATATTTCTTCTGCTCCATTTTTACTTCTTCTTCTTCTGGTATTCCAATTATGTATGTTATATCTTTTGAAATTTTCCTGTAGTTTTTGAATGCTCTGTCCTGTCCTATGTATCTGCATTTGGTTACTAGAAGATTTTTTAATGTGCTAGAAGATTATGATCATCTTTTGGTGATGTCATTTTCCTTGATTCTTCATGTTCCTTGGAGTTTTACATTGATGTTTTCACACTCAAAGTAGTAGTTGTATTCTTCACTCTTTACCAGCACCCTTCACATGGCATACTTTTTGTTGGTCCTGCTTGTATTCTGAGGTTTTCTCTGACCTTATATGGGTAGGTCCACTCCACACTTCTTGCTCCCTCTTGTGGCAGAATTTTTAAGTTAGTACATTGTCTCTCAATCTTAATGCACTCGGCCTGCTGTTAGTAACTTCTTTTTTTTTTTCCCCTCAGTGGTGGTATTACAGCTCAAGATTGTGGTTTCTCCCTTCCCCACAATTTGCGTGTGCATGTATTCAGTAAGTTTGCTTTTGCTGCTGCCCTTGGGAGTATGCACAAGGAACCAGCCGCAGGGTGGAGGGAGGTGTGGGCTTGGCCTCTGGAGCCCTGGAGGTGCCAGCATGCCACATGTGGGGACTCTCTGGTGAGGTTCTGCCAGAAGATCACAGGTGGGCTTGCCGTAGCAGGATCTATGTTCCTTTAATGCTTTGAGAGTCTTATCTGCTTCTTCCCTGATCTGCTCCCTTCCCCCACATCCTAGAACACTCCCTTCAATACTCTTGAGACAGAAATGATTTTCTCTGGCAGTGTGCTGTCTGGTTGGGAAAGCCAGGTGCTCACTGACCGCTCTCCCTTCTTATCAATACAGGAGGGATCCCCAGTCTCCTTTTTCTTTATTTCTAAGCTGTGCCATCTTGGGAAGGCAACGGCCGGGGCAGAGCGGCGGCGGCGGGGGGGGGGGGTGGGGGGGGCGCAGAAGGGCATTCTGGCAAAGTTTCTCTTGACCACTTTAATGTGTCCAAATGTGTTTTGTTCTGTTTTTAGCTCCACTGGAAGGCTGGAATTTCTTCTCCAGGAACCTGAACTTGTACAAAGGTTCTCATGTCTACGGGCATCTGCCCAAGTCTGTGTTTGCCAAATGCCATATATTTTACACACACACACACACACACACACACACACACACATACTATAAGGAATTGGCTCACATGATTTTGAGGGCTGGGAAGTCCTGAGATCTTTGTAAGCTGGAGAGCTACAAAAGCCAATGGTATAGTTTGAGAAGAATCCAGAGACCTGAGGCGCACTAATGCTGATGGTAGAGTTTCAGCCTGAATCCAGAGACCTAAGAACCAAGAGAGTTGAAGGTGTAAATTTCAATATGACTCCAGTTCTGAAGGCAGAACAGGACCCATGTCCCCGCTCAAAGACCATCAGGCCAAGAGAGTAAATTCTCGCTCACTTCTTTTTTCTATTCAAGCTGCCAAATACAGTGGACCACAGTTACCCACATCCAGAAACACCTTCATAGATACACCCAGAATAATGTTGAATCAAATATCTGGGTACTTTTTGGCCCAGTCAAGTTGACACATGAAATTAGCAGTGCAGCCAGGTTGCGTTATCATTACTTGCAACATAAAGCATTTTAACTAATATACCAGGTTCTGAATTATGTGGCCTGTCTTAACTAATTGATGTTCCAAACTCAGCATTTTTCATGATTTTAATTATTTATTATTTACTGTATCTTATATAATCTATTGTATCTTATATTGTATGTGATTTTCACAAAACTCCCTCCTTCATTTAACAGTCAATAATTACTAGAGACATTTCATAAGTGAAAAATAATTTTGTAAAAAGAATTAAGGAAGAAACAGGAATGACATTTTTTGAGAACCCAAGGAAAATGAATAAATACAGGTGCAATGCTCCTGCTGCTGCTAAATCGCTTCAGTCATGTCCGACTCTGTGCGACCCCATAGACCACAGCCCACCAGGCTCCCCAGTCGCTGGGATTCTCCAGGCAAGAACACTGGAGTGGGTTGCCATTTCCTTCTCCAATGCAGGAAAGTGAAAAGTGAAAATGAAGTCGCTCAGCCGTGTCCGACTCTTAGCAACCCCATGGACTGCAGCCCACCAGGCTCCTCCATCCATGGGATTTTTCCAGGCAAGAGTACTGGAGTGGGGTGCCATTGCCTTCTCTGACGGGTGCAATAGAAAAATATCAAAATCAGATTACTTCTTTCTCTGTTTCCTCATGACTGGTGGTATTTGTGTGTGTGTGTGTGTGTGTGTATCTGTGTGTGTATACACTCATGTGCAAACATGTGCAGACACCAGTGTGTAAGACAATCAATCCAAAAGCTAAAATTCCCATCAACTGGTATTTTGCACAGACAGTACTCTATGTGAATTTCTAATGTTACAGTTATCTGTAATCTTTACCCTATAGGACTTTGGAGAATTTCTATAACTGTTATCACCCAGCACGTGGATTCTCAGTCATGTATAACTCTTTGTGACCCTATGGATTGTGACTCTCCAGGCTACTCTGTTCATGGGATTTCCCAGGCAAGAATACCTGAATGGGTTTCCATTTCTATCTCCAGGGATTGAACTCATATCTCCTGCAGCTCCCGTATTAGCAGGCAGATTCTTTACCACTGAGCCAACCTGGGACGCTCTATAACTGTTCTAGTTGCAGTTAATTGCAAGTTTCTCATTCATATTTCTCCTTAGCTTAGCTTATATTTTTTCAAATTCCAAATAATTGAACAGATTTTAAACTCTACAGTAACATCTAGTAAAGTTTCTGAGAATGAATAGAAGTAAATTTTAACTCTTTTGTTACTTTATGAACAACTAAGCCATGTTCTATAGAGGCTTCATAAAGAGAAATGAATGGATTCAAAGCACAGTTACCAACTTTCAGACTATTTCAATTAATTAGATGTTTAGAAGAATTTGTGTAGACAGCAAGCATATTTTACCATATTTTCTTACATAAGGTCACAGCCCCGATAGCCAGGTTCTCCCTATCAGTAAGTAGAACACAAGTGCATTTAGAGATGTGATTTCAGCAGTTTTGAAAAGTAACTCACCCCGAAATGACTTATTAGCTCATTAACACTTCAAGGTGGAATAGTTTTCAGATTAACTAGCTTCAGCAAGCACAGAATGGGCGAAAGCACAAATGGATCTGTTCTAAAACAAAATTTGTCTCTTATTGCAAAGCTGATAATGTGTTCATTTGAAGGTATGTAGAGAATATACAAAAATTAAAGAACTGTAAGTCATCCATAAGCTTACTACCTAAGATTACTACTCTTAGCACGTGGGTGAATATCACTTTTAACTTATTTATGTGTATATAAAAATATATATAGTTTAAAATTCAATGTCAGTACTTAGAGGTACAGACATATGATTTTACTTCATAACTGGACTCATTTACACATCTCCCTTTTCACATTTATAGTGGAAAATAAACTTCAGTTTTTGATCTTATGATGATCTAAACACTTCTCATTTAACTCAACCACTTCTGCATTAGCTCACTCCCATTCATTTAAACTTGCAACTTCTTTTTTTCTCTCCGTAGTATGATAATGTTGTGTTCTGAATGTTTGCATTCTCCCCCTCAACAATTCATATGTTGAAACCTAATTTCTAATGTGATGTTATGAGAAGGTGGGCCCTTTGGGAGGCAATTAGATTATAAGAAGACAACTAGAAGTCCGCAACCTGATCTCAGGCTTTCAGCCTCCTAAACTGTGAGAAATACTGTCCTGTTATTTATTAGCCACTAGGTCTGTGGTATTTTGTTAAAGCAACCCAAGAGGATTGAGACAGATGGCATGGCAGGATGGCCCCAGCTTGCACACAGACAGCCCTCAGCTGAGAGGTCTCAACAGACACAGTATTTGAGTGTGTGTGTGTGCGCACGTGCACACCCCTGGTGCATCTGCTGCTGTTCTTTTGTCACAAGCAACACATGGCTCCTACATGTCACAAGCTCCTACAGAGCTCTGGGGTATGCTGTCCAGTTGCTGACTAGGTTATCACCTTGGCGTGTTCTTCAACTCCCACTCAGGTCCCACTTTGAACAGTTCCTCTGTTCAAGGATACAAAAGATTTCCGTGAGCAGTGGGACCTTCCCACCTTCCTGCACCTTCCCACCTCGTGTAGTGAGGTACATGGTCACTACTTAACTCCTACAAATCCTTCCCCTCCCTCTAGTAACATACCCCTGCTGTGCAACTTTGTGCACCCTTCTAGGCTGACTCTGGACTCAGGACTGTCACTCCCTGTGGCCTTTAGAATATTAGCTGATATGGCTCCCGCAGAGGCTGGAAATGCACCTAGAGGTTGGGGTATGTCCTCTCTCTTGCAGGCCTTGCTGAGATTACTATGTGAACAAGTCCACGCTAGCCTGCCAGAGGATGTGGAACTACATGGGGTGAACTCAGCTGCCACAGACACTGCCAGAGATGTGAGTGAGAAATATTAGAACAGTCAGAGTCCTACCAGCAGTGGCTAGAACTAGAAGATGATTGCAGAGGAAAGAGTAAATCTAGCTGGGGTCTGGCCAAACTCCACAGAGTCAAGAGCTAAACAAATTGTGTTGTTTTAATCCATTATGCTGTGGGATGGTTTGTTATGCAGAAATAGACAGCTAATATACAGGGACGGCTATCTGGGGCTCTCTGTGTAAACCTCTGCTGCCACCATTTCTATGTTCTACTCTGCTTATGTTGGAGGAGGGTGCCTAGTGGGTCAGCCTCCTACCTGAGTTCCATATGGTGACTGGTGTATAAAGAGGAAGACCACATAACTTACTGTCTAACCTGGGATGGTTTTGAGAGAAAGAGGGTGTGTCATTGATAATTACAGTAGTGAAATAATAGGTGAAAACCAGGACAATGGATGGAAATGAAAATACATGGTTTTACTGGTATAAGTAAATTTGTTCCTTGGATTTCCATACAGAATGTTTCCAGTGGAATAAAGATTTCTTTGCCCTGTTACCATCCAAACCCTAAGCTTTATCTTAGACAGCTTGGGCTGCAGTAACAATTATCACAGACTGGGTGGCTTAAACAACAGAAATTTCTCATGGTTCTGTAATCTGGGAAGTCCAAGATAAAGGCACTAGCATGGCTGGGTTGTGGTGAAAGCCTTCTTCCTGGTTTGCTGATGGTCATCTTCTTGATCTGTCCTCTCTTAACAGAAGCAGAGAAACAGGAAACAAGCTCTCTCTGATTTGTTTTAAGAGCACAAATCCCATCTTGAAGGTTCTATCCTCATGATCAAATTACCCATCTCCAACACTATCATATTGGGGACGAGGGTTTGAATGTAGGAATTTTGGGGGAGGCACAAATATTCAGTCCACTGCATAATTCAAGCCCAGAAAGAGACAGAATCCTGGTTCAATGACTTATATGCACCTATGTTGTCTCTCTTGGTCTCATTTTTGGTTCTAATTCTTTCCCTCCCTCTATCCTTCAAGTGGCTAGCTCTTTTTTTGCTTTTGTAGCTAGAGAAATATGATTACATTTTGGAGAAGCCATACCACATGTTCTCTGGAGCCAGACTTCCTGAATTAAGCTACCAGCTCCACTATTTACCAGCTGTTTATAACCTTGTTCAAGTCACCTAACCTTCCTGTGCTTCAGTTTTTTCATCTATAAAATAACAATATTAACAAAGCACCTACTGCATAAGAATTCAACAACTTAATACATGTAAAGTACTTGCAGTATTTCATTTAATCCAATGCAGAGCATTATCATTTTGATTATATCCTACCATTTATTTATCCATCCCTATTCTGTGATTTTCTTAGGTCTGAGTCTTCAAGGCTGTGTTTTATGATCTTCCAGTCCAATAATTCATAGAAAATCTTCCTACCTTAATCCTCTAGTTCTGACATACCATATTTGCTTTGCTTTGTGGACTGCTTATTTGGCAGTTAAATCTGAAAACTCTATTTTAAAAGTTAAAGGAAGATTGATCACTTTTATAAGATGCTTCCACGTTTCTCTCCTTAGAGCAATAAGTATTCACCTTGTAGCCTGGTCTGAATTGTGGAAGGTGTCTAGGGATTAAAACAGAGTTATCAAAAATGAAAAAAAATCAATTATATTTTAAAATAGTGTTCCATTATATACAAATACAGTTTTTAGTGTGATTATCCTCTACAGAAAGTGAAGAACTAAAAAGCCTCTTGATAAAAGTGAAAGAGGAGAGTGAAAAAGTTGGCTTAAAACTCAACATTCAAGAAACTAAGATCATGGCATCTGGTCCCATCACTTCATGGCAAATAGATGGGGAAACAGTGGCAGACTTTTTTTGGGGGGGGGCTCCAAAATCACTGCAGATGGTGATGGCAGCCATGAAATTAAAAGACGCTTACTCCTTGGAAGGAAAGTTATGACTGACCTAGACAGCATATTAAAAAGCAGAGACATTACTTTCTCAACAAAGATCCGTCTAGTCAAGGCTATGGTTTTTCCAGTAGTCATGTATGGATGTGAGATTTGGACTGTAAAGAAAGCTGAGCGCAGAAGTATTGATGCTTTTGAACTGTGGTATTGGAGAAGACTCTTGAGAGTCCCTTGGACTGCAAGGAGATCCAACCAGTCCATCCTAAAGGAAATCAGGCCTGGGTGTTCATTGGAAGGACTGATGTTGAAGCTGAAACTCCAATACTTTGGCCACCTGATGCGAAGAGCTGACTCACTGGAAAAGACCCTGATGCTGGGAGAGATTGAGGGCAGGAGAAGAAGGGGACGACAGAGGATGAGATGGTTGGATGGCATCACCAATTCAATAGACATGGGTTTGGGTGGGCTCCAGGAGTTGGTGATGCATAGGGAGGCCTGGTGTGCTGCGGTTCATGGGGTCGCAAAGAGTAGGACACGACTGAGCGACTGAACTGAACTGACTGATCCTCTACAGATTGTGCTTGACTTACAGTGGGGTTACGTCCAGATAAAATCATCCTAAGTTGAAAATATTGTAAGTTTGCATTTAATACATCTAAGGCTCTAAACATCAGAGCTTAGCCTAGCCTACCTTAAACATGCTCAGAATATTTACATTAACCCACAGTTAGGCAAAGCCATCTAACACAAGGCCTGTTTTATAATAAATTGTTGACTATCTCATGGAAATTGTTAAATACTGACCTGAAAGTGAAACATAATTTTGCATAGGTGCAGAATCGTTGTGAGTGTATCTTTTGTTTATTCTCCTGACTGTGTGGCTTATGCTGTCACTGCTGTTGCCCAGCATCATGAGAGAGTATAGTACCATATATTGCTAACCTGGGACAAGATCAAAATTCAAAATTAGAAGTATGGTTTCTATTGAATACACTTTCTTTCACACTATCATAATGCTGAAAAACTGTAAGTCAAACCACTATAAGTCAGGGATTGTCTGTACATACTCATAGTAAACTGTTCTGCCATTTTGCACTATATACACACACACATATATATGTAGTTTATTACAATTACAAGATAATGGTGATAGAATTTATTTTACCAATCTTTGAGTACTTAAAATTATTTCTCATATATATATATATGAACATCTTATAGCAAAATTGTACATAAATATGTCTTTATCATGAATTTGTTGTAACAAATGGTGTTTTCCATAATTTGTCTGTATATACGTATATAGATAAAAAGAGAGGAAGAAAGTGATAGACAAAGAGAGGAGCCCCCAATATATCAGTAGATATTTGGTTGGTCTTTGGTTAAGATGACCTTGTGGAAACAGTTATTAAGTTAGAGTGAGAGGGGAGACTGTGGAAATGAGTTTTCTGGGTGGCTGGAAACCTGAAACACTTGATGAATCCTCAGCAAGGATGGGGTTTTTCTAATAATAAGCATTCTTGGGTTTCGAGCTAATTCTGGCTCAAGAATGCTTCAAATGTCAGGGAGTGTTTTGCCTATGTTCTCCTCTAGGAGTTTTATAGTTTCTGGTCTTACATTTAGATCTTTAATCCATTTTGAATTTATTTTTGTGTATGGTGTTAGAAAGTGTTCTAGTTTCATTCTTTTACAAGTGTTTGACCAGTTTTCCCAGCACCACTTGTTAAAGAGGTTGTCTTTTTTACATTGTATATCCTTGCCTCCTTTGTCAAAGATAAGGTGTCCATAGGTTCGTGGATTTATCTCTGGGCTTTCTATTCTGTTCCATTGATCTATATTTCTGTCTTTGTGCCAGTACCATACTGCCTTGATGACTGTGGCTTTGTGGTATAGTCTGAAGTCAGGCAGGTTGATTTCTCCAGTTCCATTCTTCTTTCTCAAGATTACTTTGGCTATTCGAGGTTTTTTGTATTTCCATACAAATTGTGAAATTCTTTCGTCTAGTTCTGTGAAAAATACCATTGGTAGCTTGATAGGGATTGTGCTGAATCTATAGATTGCTTTGGGTAGTATAGTCATTTTGACAATATTGATTCTAAATCACAGCAGGATCCTCCATGACCCACCTCCCAGAATATTGGAAATAAAAGCAAAAATAAACAAATGGGACCTAATGAAACTTAAAAGCTTTTGCACTACAAAGGAAACTATAAACAAGGTGAAAAGACAGCCCTCAGATAGGGAGAAAATAATAGCAAATGAAGAAACAGACAAAGGATTAATCTCAAAAATATACAAGCAACTCCTGCAGCTCAATTCCAGAAAAATAAATGACCCAATCAAAAAATGGGCCAAAGAACTAAACAGACATTTCTCCAAAGAAGACATACAGATGGCTAACAAACACATGAAAAGATGCTCAACATCACTCATTATCAGAGCAATGCAAATCAAAACCACAACGAGATACCATTACACGCCAGTCAGGATGGCTGTTATCCAAAAGTCTACAAGCAATAAATGCTGGAGAGGGTGTGGAGAAAAGGGAACCCTCTTACACTGTTGGTGGGAGTGCAAACTAGCACAGCCACTATGAAAAACAGTGTGGAGATTTCTTAAAAAACTGGAAATAGAACTGCCATATGACCCAGCAATTCCACTTCTGGGCATACACACCGAGGAAACCAGATCTGAAAGAGACACGTGCACCCCAGTGTTCATCGCAACACTGTTTATAATTGCCAGGACATGGAAGCAACCTAGATGTCCATCAGCAGATGAATGGATAAGGAAGCTATGGTACATATACACAATGGAATATTACTCAGACATTAAAAAGAATTCATTTGAATCAGTTCTAATGAGATGGATGAAACTGGAGCCCATCATACAGAGTGAAGTAAGCCAGAAAGATAAAGACCAATACAGTATACTAACGCGTATGTATGGAATTTAGAAAGATGGTAATGATAACCCAATATGCAAAACAGAAAAAGGGACACAGAAGTACAGAACAGACTTTTGGACTCTGTGGGAGAAGGCGAGGGTGGGATATTCTGAGAGAATAGCATTGGAACAAGTATACTATCAAGGGTGAAACAGACCACCAGCCCAGGTTGGATGCATGAGACAAGTGCTCAGGGCTGGTGCACTGGGAAGACTCAGAGGGATGGGATGGAGAGGGAGGCGGGAGGGGGGGATCGGGATAGGGAACACATGTAAATCCATGGCTGATTCATGTCCATGTATGGCAAAAACCACTACAATATTGTAGAGTAATTAGCCTCCAACTAATAAAAATAAACGGAAAAAAAATAAAAATAAATAAATAAAAAATCAAAATAAAAAACAAAAAGAATGCTTCAAATGTCAGTGAATATTCTTTGTAATGGTATGTATTATTTGAGACTATAACATCTTCATGAATTTTAATGAAAGCCAATAATATAAATGAGTTACCAAACTTTTTCTATAAAGGATCAGATAGTGAATATTTTAGACTTTGCCAGATATATGGTCTCTGTTGCAATTACTCAACTTTGAAAAGTTGCCATAGACAGTATGTAAATGAATGAATGTGGCTGTGCTCCAATAAAACTTTATTTATAACACAGACAGTGGTTCAGATTTAGCCCACAGCTGTAGTTTGCCTACACTTAATATAATAGAACTGTGCATTAAGTAAATGGGCTTTCCCAACCTGGAAGGGCCCAACTTTTCATATCTTGTACTATGAGCAGTTGAGTACTCCCCTTAGGAAATTGGGAACCAGAAACAGTTAGCCAAGTTACACTATATTTTCTCACATCATGTAACTACTTGCTTCTGAGAAATATGAGATAATCTAATCCAGAGTGGTTGTCTTTCTAATGAGTATGTGTGTGTTTATGCACGCAGAAGAGAGAATTCCTGTCATTCTGGAGCAATGAATAGTCTTAAACAATAGAATGTATTTCTATACAAATTGAATCAGCTAATATAATCACTAACATTATAGGAAAATGCACCCTTCCCATATAACAAAAATATAGTACAGTATATTGATCTGTTTAATCTCAACTGAGTTAATAGATTTTTGAAAAGACAATTCTATTTTTTGCTTTAATTTATATTTTAAAGATTTCCAATGTAGTTGAACATTTTTTTTTCCTTAAAATTTTCGAGGTTACAATAAGAATTAGGTCCCAGACAAGTTTATTATCCTTCTGGAATGACTGAACCGCAGACTCAGAAGGTTCAGAAATTTACATGCAGTCTCTGAGAAAGCCTCTTGAAGCCCCAAAGCAATCAGCTGTGCCTAAGACACTGTGGTCAGTTTAGTAATGTACTCCTTCCTTCCTTCCCTCCCTAATGAAGTTAGAAATTTTCCTCCTAATTAGGGAATTAGGGATTTCTTTCCCTAATGAAATGTTAGCACATAAGGTCTTTGGCTCTAAATCTGTTTCCTATGGTACCTGTGCTAAGGAAGGGTATATTTGTCTCCTGTGTATGTATGTGAGAGAAAGGCTAATTCAACATTTACTTTCAAGGGCATTGTGTCATTTTGGATGGACCTTTCTAAAAATACCTTGCATTTGTTAATATGAAATTAATTTTTATTATATTGCACTCACATGACCTTACACAGTATAAACACTTCATTCATTTTTCTTATAGTAATAATTCTGTGTTCAACTCAAAGAAGTAAAGAAAAAGGACATATTATGTTTTTAAAATTTCATTCTAAATATAATAGAATGGAGTAAAAAAAATAGCTTTAAGTGTCAAACCACTTATCTGGGTTTTCTATGAGGTATTGATAAATGATACACATGGCTTCAATTAGCAATGAAAGACCATCCATTCAGGAGTGGCCATTTTCTTAAACTTCAGTATTTCAACACACAATTTGGCCCTCACTCATTACTGAAGCCATCACCTCCTTCAGATTATTCTACAAACAGCTCAATTCCTTTGTCTTATTTTACTTTACAGCATTTACCACAACTGACATTTTTGACTTTTAACTATTACTGTTTCTTTAATTTACTGATGTTTAAGTTCTATGAGGACAGGAATTACTATCTGTTCTGTTTATTGGTATCTTCCCAGTACTTAGAACAGTGCAGACTTGAAATATAGTAGGCACTTATTTTTGAAAAATGAACAAATGTGGATTTATTAAAAAATATATATATATAAACCAGGCTCAAAATTTCAATTATTATAAAAATGATTTAAATTTGTAAAACATCTAAGAAATTTCAAAGAGGTTTTCTGTATATCAAGTCAATTATACCTGATAAGAATAATATCAGACATGAAGAACAGTTGTTTTATGCACATTTTACAGATAATCTACAACTTTTACAGTTTTTGTGACTTATCCAAGTTACTTTTCTTAACTATAGGAAGAAGCGTCTGCCTTCCTGCTTTGTCAAATTTTAAGACTAGTTTTGGTGTTATTGATCTTTTAACACTAAGTTATTTCTGATTATAATATTATAGTAACTAGAGTTCATTATATTGTGATTATATAACTTTCATATTTTGTGAACACTGCTATTGTGTAAACTGATAAATTTCCTTTGATATTGAAGCACATAAGAAATAAGGGGAGAATTAAATGGGCAAGTGTTGAGGATAAAACACACACACATTCCACATGTGTGCAGAGGCTGTACCATTAGATAGTATTTTCAAGAGAACATATCACTAGATGATATTTACCACCTGCTGTTCTGTGATCAATTCTGGTAGAAAGCCCCCTAATAACTCCAGCATTTCTGTCATCCCCAAATCTCATTTCTTCTTTTTCACTTCAACTGATTACCTCTTCAGTTCAGTTCAGTTCAGTCGCTCAGTCATGTCCAACTCTCTGCAACCCCATGAACCGCAGCACGCCAGGCCTCCCTGTCCATCACCAACTCCTGGATTCTACTCAGACTCATGTCCAACGAGTAGGTGATGCCATCCAGCCATCTCATCCTCTGTCATCCCCTTCTCCTCCTGCCCCCAATCCCTCCCAGCATCAGGGTCTTTTCCAATGAATCAACTCTTCACATGAGGTGGCCAAAGTACTGGAGTTTCAGCTTCAGCATCAGTCCTTCCAACGAACATCCAGGACTGATCTCCTTCAGGATGGACTGGTTGGATCTCCTTGCAGTCCAAGGGACTCTCAAGAGTCTTCTCCAACACCATAGTTCAAAAGCATCAATTTTTCAGCACTCAGCTTTCTTCACAGTCCGACTCTCACATCCATACATGACTACTGGAAAAACCATAGCCTTGACCAGACAGACATTTGTTGGCAAAGTGATGTCTCTGCTTTTTAATATGCTATCCAGGTTGGTCATAACTTTCCTTCCAAGGAGTAAGCGTCTTTTAATTTCATGGCTGCCATCACTATCTGCAGTGATTTTGGAGCCCAAAAAAATAAAGTCAGCCACTGTTTCCACTGTTTCCCCATCTATTTGCCATGAAGTGATGGGACCAGATGCCATGATCTTAGTTTTCTGAATGTTGAGCTTTAAGCCAACTTTTTCACTCTCCTCCTTCACTTTCATCAAGAGGCTTTTTAGTTCCTCTTCACTTTCTGCCATACGGGTGGTGTCATCTTATCTTACACTAAAAAAAAAAACAAAAAAAAACAAACATTTATTTTGTGCCATTCAAGAACTAATCTCCTGAACCCCTATTCTTGCCAATCAAATTAGTTGGAACTAATTAGTGTGAAAAAAAAAGTGATCATCTAGGGAGATTTTTTGTTTCCTGCCTTATTGGAAAACAAAGACTGCTGTGGTTGGATTATTCAGTAAGTAGCAAAATACGTAATTCTTAATTCTAAAGCTATTTAAAAGCCAAAGGTGGCTTCAATTATTCACCAAATATGTATATCTCATGTGTTAACCAGTGACAGTACTAAATGACAAAAGAATAATGGAATTTCCCATTCAACTCAGCTCTATTATATACAATGCAGAAATGTGCTCTTCACACTTTAAACAGACAATGAATACACATTGTGTGACACACAAGGCTTAAAAATAGAGATGTGTGGGTAGCCAAGTATCTGCTGTGACAATGATCTGATCTGCTAATTATCTGCAACGCATTTTGGGTCTCATGACTGTTACCCCAATCTTTTCACAATTCACCAGAGGGTGATTTTGGCAGGTTGTCAGCAGGCAAACGGGGAAATGAGTAGGGAAACATTAATAAAGGTTGAAAACAGCAGCTTTTCATGTTTTGAGCTCATCATTCAAGTATAACAAAAACTGTAAGATGAAGAACAAGGACAATAGGCTGAGAAGACAAGAAAGAAGCAACCATTTAAATGACTACAGAGTTTTGAACCTCTTGTCAAATGTGTTTGTTGTAGTTTTTCTTGAAGTTTTCTTATACTTTTAGCTTTTAGAAAATCAACCAATGATGATGCATGCTGTATTATCATGAAACACTTCCATTCCTAGATATGGTAAAATACTTGTAACTTTTAACATAAAAATTAACCACAATATTTTTTTCCAAGAGAGGAACAAAACTGCAACAGCTGTTAAGATATTCAGAAATCAGAACCAGAGAATAGCATGGAAACTAGCTTTGCTAAGACTAATAAGAATAATTCCATTAACAAGATAGAAATCCTAATGTTACTTTCTTTCATTTACTAATGTGTACTTTTGGGATTTCTATAGCATTTATATACAAAACATGAGACCGCTGTGTTCAGTGTATTTAAATTGTATATTAACTGAATGAAGCACTAATCTTAACAGATATAAAAGTCAGGTATAAGGAAAACATACACAGTGTTTTCAGCTTGGGAAGTGTCAGTGATGGTGTGATAGAAAGAACAGGACCTAGAGCAAAACAATGGGGCTTCATTGTTTCATTCTTTTTATTGTTCATAAAAAGAAACTTTTCTTTCTTATATTTGCCAACTGTGACTTTGGGTATATTTTTAACTTCTAAGAACATCAAATATATTGTTTATAAAATAAGACTTATAGTGCCTCCTTTAGAAAGTCATTATCTGAAGTTCATATGGATGAGATAGTGAACTGTAACTGTGACGGTAATGGTAATGTGAACTTTTACAACTGAAACTTAAAAGGGAAAAATGAAAACATAATGTTATAAGATGTGCAATGATTTCTCTAATCTTGGGAAGTTAATGATGTAGCATTAAAAATATAACATATTAAAATGAGACTTTATTTTCCATATGCAAATGAAAATAATTCATTTTAATTTACGTATGGATTCATAAAGCTAATACAAATATACAAAGAATAATTTAATGAACTCCTTTTTAATCTTGGTATATATTGCTCAAGTATAATTTCATGCAAAACATTAATTTGAAGCTTTCTTTATAGCCCATCCCCCATCTTGTTTCCTTCCTCTTCAATAATTAACCAGAATCGCATCCTTCCTACTTTTAGCATCTTTACCTATGTGAGTTTCTATAAAAGGTATATTATTTCAAGCGTCATTTAAAGATACACTGCTTTTTCATATACAAAACCCTGTATTTGTGATCTTTGTTTATATACAAAAATCTAGCTCATTCAATTAAACAGCTGAATAGCATTCTCTGGTATAAACATAGCATATTCAATCAAATTATTTCTATAAGTGGGTGCTTAAGTTCCTATAAATTTGCTATTTTAAATAATGTTTTTAATAGGATCCATGTGCATGGTCCCCTGTGCACAGACACAAAAATAGTATTAAGCTGTGTGGCCAAAGTACAGTTGTTGAGGAACTTAGGCTTCCTTAGTGGCTCAGACAGTTAAGAATTTGCCTGCAATGCAAGAGATCCAAGGTTGGATTCCTGAGTCAGGAAGATCTCCTGGACAAGGGAGCGGCAACCCACTCCAGTATTCTTATCTGGAGAATGAATTCCATGGACAGAGGAGACTGGCAGGCTACATACAGTCCATGGGGTCACAAAGAGTTGGACACGACTGAGTGACTAACACTTTTAATATTTAAAACCAATAGGTATCTTAAAGAGATCATCTTGATGCCTTGAACTCACTTTTTGAGGCACAGTTAGCCAATAAGTGGTGAGATTACAAGTAGATCCAAAGCCTCCTGAAACTTATTTCTGTGCGCTTGTGTCACCATGCTTCATCCATTTGGGTGTTTTTCTTCGCTACACAGACACTTGTGCATTTATTCTCAGTACTATCCACAAAAGTACCCTCTTACTATTAATCAAATGGCCCTCTAATATCACTGAGTAGGGATTTATCAGCACTTAGGAATGGGAATCAGGAGACTTCAGCTGTACTATCAGTGTTCAGTAATCTGTGGTCACTGCACACCTCACTTAGTTTCCATTTCTCCACCTCCTTCTTAGGCCTCATTTTGGTCCAACAAATCTCTCACAGTAGCACTTCTACGTAACTATCTCACAGGCATCTCAGCGTTAACATACTGAGAAGTGAACTCTCCTTCTATTGCCCCTCATTCTGTTCTCCCCAAGCCTTTTCCATCACAGTCAATAACATCTCAACAAGATACACTGAGCAGCTCAAGACAAAAAAAAAAAAAAGAAGAAGAAGAAGAAGAAAATTAGAGTAATTCTTTATGACACACACTAATTCTCAATATTAAATATTTTCTCAAATTATCTGTATTCTGCTGAAAGTGAAAGTGGAAATTTCACTCAGTTGTGTCCAACTCCTTGCGACATCCCAAAGACTATTGCAATAAGGAGTTCAAGATCTGAGCCACAGTCAGCTCCTGGTCTTGTTTCTGCTGACTGTATAGAGTTTCTCCATCTTCGATTGCAAAGAATATAATCAATCTGATTTC
Source organism: Dama dama (assembly GCF_033118175.1). Taxonomy (NCBI): domain Eukaryota; kingdom Metazoa; phylum Chordata; class Mammalia; order Artiodactyla; family Cervidae; genus Dama; species Dama dama. Next base: position 49,879,023 of record NC_083705.1, on the reverse strand, counting down.
GGTATTAACCATCTGGTGATGTCCATGTGTAGAGTCATCTCTTGTGTTGTTGGAAGAGGGTGTTTGCTAAGACCAGTCCATTCTTTTTGGCAAAACTCTGTTAGTTTTTGCTCTGCTTCATTTTGTACTCCAAGGCCAAACTTGCCTCTTACTCCAGGTATCTCTTGACTTCCTACTTTTGCATTATAGTCCTCTATAATGAAAGGGACATCTTTTTTGGGAGTTAGTATTAGAAGGTCTTGTAGGTCTTCATAGAACAGTTCAACTTCAGGTTCTTCAGCATTACTGTTTGGGGCATTGACTAGGATTACCATGATATTGAATGGTTCACCTTGGAAACAAACAGTGATCATTCTGTCCTTTATGAGATTGTACCCAAATACTGAATTTTGGACTCTTTTGTTGACTATGAGGGCTATTCCATTTCTTCTAAGGGATTCTTGCCCACAGTACTAGGTATAATGGTCATCTGCATTAAATTCACACATTCCAGTCCATTTTAGTTCACTGATTCCTAAAATGTCGATGTTCACAATTGCCACCTCTTGTTTGACCACTTTTACCTTGATTCATGGACCTAACATTCCAGGTTTCCTATGCAATATTGTTCTTTACAGCATCAGATTTTACTTCCATCAGCAGTCACATACAAAACTGAGTGTTGTTTTCACTTTGACTCTGTCTCTTCATTCTTTCTGGAGTTATTTCTCCACTGATCTCCAGTAGCATATTGGGCACCTGCTGACCTGGGGAGTTCATCTTTCAGTGTCATATCTTTTTGCCTTTTCATACTGTTCATGGGGTTCTCGAGGCAAGAATACTGAAGTGGTTTTACATTACCTTCTCTTTCTTAAATTGAAGAAATTCAGAAAAACCACTAGACCATTCAGGTATGACCTAAATAAAATCCCTCATGATTATACAGTGGAAGTGACAAATTGATTCAAAGGATTAGATCTAATAGACAGAGTACTTGAAGAACTATGGATGGAGGTCTGTGACTTTGTACAAGAGGCTGTAATCAAGACCATGGCAAAGAAAAAGAAATGCAAATAGGCAAAATGGTTGTCTGAGGAGGCCTTACAAATAGCTGAGAAAAGAAGAGAAGTGAAAGGCAAAAGATAAAAGGAAAGATATACTCATCTGAATGTCAAGTTCCAAAGAATAGCAAGAAGAAATGAGAAGCCTTCCTCAGTGATCAGTGCAAGGAAATAGAGGAAAACAATAAAATGGGAAAGACTAGAGATCTCTTCAAGAAAATGAGAGATAACAAGGGAATATTTCATGCAAAGATGGGCACAATAAAGGACAGAAATTATATGGACCTCTCAGAAGTAGAAGATATTAAGAAGAGGTGGCAAAAATACATAGAAGAACTCTACAACAAAGATCTTCACGGCCCAGATAATCACAATGATGTGCTCACTTACCTAGAGCCAGACATCTTGGAGTGTGAAGTCAAGTGGGCCTTAGGAAGCATCACTATGAAGAAAGCTAGTGGAGGTGATGGAATTCAAGTTGAGCTATTTCAAATGCTAAAAGATGATGCTGTGAAAGTGCTGCACTCAATATGCCTGCAAATTTGGAAAACTCAGCAGTGGCCCCAGGGCTGGAAAAGGTCAGTTTTCATTCCAGTGCCAAAGAAGGGCAATGCCAAAGATTGTCAACCTACCAGACAATTGCACTCATCTCACACGCTTGCACAGTCATGCTCAAAATTCTCCAAGCCAGGCTTCAACTGTATGTGAACCAAGAACTTGCAGATGTTCAATATGGATTTAGAAAAGCAGAAGAAGAGAAACCAAATTTCGACATCTGTTGGATCATTGAAAAAGCAACAGAGTTCCAAAAAAATCTACTTCTGCTCTATTGACTATGCCAAAGCCTTTGACTATGTGGATCACAACAAACTGTGGAAAGTTCTTAAAGAGATGGAAATACTAGTCCACCTTACCTGCCTCCTGTGAAATCTGCATGTAGGTCAAGAAGAGACAGAACCAGACATGTAACAGACTGATTCCAATTTGGGAAAGGAGTACCTCAAGGCCATATATTGTAACCCTGCTTATTTGACTTTTATTATGCGAAATGCTAGGCCGGATGAAGCACAAGTTGGAATCAAGATTGCTGGGAGCAATATCAAGATATGCAGACGACACCACCCTTATGGCAGAAAGTGAAGAAGAACTAAAGAGCCTCTTGATGAAAGTGAAAGAAGAGAGTGAAAAAGTTGGCTTAAAGCTCAACATTCAGAAAACTAAGATCATGGCATCTGATCCCATCACTTCATGGCAAATAGATGGGGAAACAATGAAAACAGTGATAGACTTTATTTTGGGGGGCTCCAAAATCACTGCAGATGGGGACTGCAGCCATGAAATTAAAAGACGCTTACTCCTTGGAAGAAAAGCTATGACCAACCTAGGCAGCATATTAAAAAGCAGAGACATTACTTTGTCAACAAAGGTCCATCTAGTCAAAGCTATGGCTTTTCCAGTAGTCATGTTATGGATGTGAGAGTTGGACTATAAAGAAAGCTGAGTGCTGAAGAATTGATGCTTTTGAACTGTGGTGTTGGAGAAGACTCTTGAGATTCTCTTGGACTGCATGGAGATCAAACCAGTCAATCCTAAAGGAATTCAGTCCTGGGTGTTCATTGGAAGGACTGATGCTGAAGCTGAAATTCCAATATTTTGGCCACCTGATGTGAAGAACTAACTCACTGGAATAGACCCTGATGCTGGGTAAGATTGCAAGCAGGAGGAGAAGGGGACGGCAGAGAATGAGACGTTTGGATGGAATCACCAACTCAATGGATATGAGTCTGAGCAAACTCTGGGAGTTGGTGATGGACAGGGAAGCCTGACATGCTGCAGTCCACGGGGTGGCAAAGAGCCAGACACAACAGAGGGACTGGACTGAACTGAACTGAACTGATGGACTGTTGCTTGCCAGACTCCTCTGTCCATGGAATCCTCCATGCCAGAATACTGGGGTGGGTTGCCATTCCATTCTCCAGGGGCTCTTCCCAACCCAGGGATCAAACTGGGATCTCCTTCATTGTGGGTGGATTCTTTATCATCTTGGCCACCAGTGAAGCCCTAGCCACCATAATCCTACTCCAAGCCTGAATACCTGGTTTGATGGTATCATTATCTTCTTCCCTCTCCATACAATTCTCTAAATAGCACTTAGAAATTTATTTTAAAATGTAAATTGGCTCATCTCATCAATAACTTAAAGCCTACCTATGAAAGTCTCCTCATTACTCTTAAAATTCAATTTCCCTACCAAGGTCTTTCTAGTCTCATCTTGTCCAATTTTCTCCTGTGTCCCTTCCAAACTAAAATAAGCCTCCATCCCCTTATTCATGCTCTGTGTTACCAGTAATTCTCCTTGATTACATTCTATTATTTTGCTAGTGTTGCTATAATAAAATACCACAAACTGTATGACTAGAAATATATTGTTTCCCAGTTCCGAAGGCTAAAATCTTGAGATCATCAGACTTGGTTCCTTCTAAGAGCTTTAAGGAAGACTATCCCATGCCATTCTTCTAGATTCTGATAGTTTGCAAGCCATCTTTGGAAGTCCCCTGATATCTGTCTTCATGTTCACCTGGTGCTCTCCCTCCTGTGTTCACATCTGTATTCCAATTTCCCCCCTTTTATAATAAGACACCAGTCATAATGGATTAGGGGCCCCACCTGCTCCAGTGCACCCTCATCTTAAATTAGCTAATTATATCTGCAATATATCTATTTCCAAATCAGATCACATTTTGAGGAACTGGGGGTTAGAAATTGAATATATGAATTTTTGGAGAGGACACAATTTAATTTATAACAAGCACTTTTCAAAATGTATTATATCTATATATGTGTGTTTGCTTATTGTTTTAGTGACCATTTCCTCTACCAGACAGTTTTTCTTTTACTTTTTTTTCAGAAAGATATACCCAGTGACCTCAACAAGTTTGGCAGTTGATAGTTGATAAATATTTATTGTTTTTCTACATATGACATATGTGATTTATAAAGTCCATTGCTGTTCTGAATTTTGTGATTTTGCTTTCTCTATGCCCAATTTTATCATCACAATTTTATCCAATGCCATCCTAGAGCAAATTTTTCAAAATGTAAACCATATGTCAAAATAAGGCAAACATAAATCCCATTTTGCTTTATGACTTCCTAAATAATTCAAACCAAAATATGTATGCTTTTAGAAAGGAGATGGAAATAGTGCCATAGTTCACTTAGTAATTTTTCAACCAACTTTCAATTTACTTTAGCTTTGAGGAATGAGATTTAAGAATAATAATATAAAATGTCACCTCACTATTTTATGCTGGATGAGGGAAACTTGAGAGAATGCCCCTCCATGGTTCAAAGATCACTGGTTTATACTGTACTGTTCATGGAAGAACTGTCATTCTGTCCATCTCACTACAAACAAGAGACCTGAATCCTGTAATAGCCTACTAACTTAATCCTGCATTTATTACACATTTCCTCAGCCTTCTCTTACTCTCCCTTTTTACCAGTTCCATCTTCTATGCTGTCAAAAAAGCATGAGTCTCTTGTTTTAAGAAGTCTTGTTTTAAATCTTCCTAATCTATTATTGAATCTGGTCCCTCAACTCAAAACTCCATGACATTTTCTTCAGCCTCTTTAAATCAATCATATCACCTTCTGCTAGATGAATCTTCCCAAAATGTCATTTTCATTACACCACTTCTCTGACTTAAAACTATACTGGTACATATCACCTATTGGATCAAGTTTAAGATTCTAAGTCTCCATTAACTAACCTCAGATTGCTCATCCCTTTTTTAACTTCCACTATGTCTCAGACTTACGCCATCTGTTTTATTCTTTCAACAGCTCTTGCCAATTTCAACTCTCTTGCTTTATTTATGCTGCTTTTCCAAGTGAGAAAGACCTGCCTACTTCTTCCTGAAAAATCCAACTCTATCCAGTCATCGAGTTCCAGCTAAGGAAGTTCTCATGAGGTTGACTCTTCCAGTCTATAAAATATTCTCTGCCTCAAATTCTGTAGCAATTTTATTTAGGAAGCAATGAGGAAAAAGTATATATATATGTGTGTGTGTGTGTGTGTGTGTGTGTGTGTGTATACATATATATAGTTTAGAGTTAGATGAGTGAGCATTAAACTTTTGGCTCATCTGTGCTTTTTGGCATTCTTCTTATCTCAATAAATAGACAACCAACTTCAGTACCATCCACAATTAAGCCTGAGCTACATGGAATCAATAAAGGCAAATCTTTAAACAAGACTTTGTTTATTTCATGTATAAGCTATTCTCTTTATATTTTTGTTTTGCACTTTTTTTTAATTTCAATGCCTAAGTACTTTCATCACAACAGCTAATGTATAGAATACACACAATTGCAAGATTTCATATGAAATAAATTACATCTAAAATAAACCTACTGCTAGTGCTGTCACTTCTGGCACATCCAACTCTTTGCAACCCCGGACCCCGCCAGGCATCTCTCTTCATGAGAATTTCCTGGTAAGAATACCGGAGTGGGGTGCCATTCCCTCCTCCAGGGGATCTTCCCCACCCAGGGATAGAACACGCATCTCCTGTGTCTCCTGCATTGGCAGGCAAGTTCTTTACCACAGGTGCCACCTGGGAAGCCCAAAATAAACCTAGAGAAGGTCTATATCACTTAGTAGAAAGCCTTTACAAACACAGGCCAGCAGAAATCATGGAAATTATAAAGCTATAGAAAGTTCATGAAAAAAAATATTTTGTATCTAGCTGCCTTAATTCTTTAATCATATATAACATATGAATATTTTGCTCCTGACTCATGGTTCAACTTCACACTTGCAGTATAACACTGATATGGGGGAAACAGAGGGAACAAGGGTAAAGGAATATTAGTAGACTACAAAAGCATGTTAATTAAGAATGCATTTACTTAAAAATACCAAGAATAATCTTCCCACATAAAAAGCTCATATGAAAAGTGGAAATACATTAAACGTCGGGCATGTATTCAACAATATTAATCTTGCGATGCTTTAAAAATCTCTGAATAAAGGATTAATATCAAAAATATACAAGCAGCTCCTGCAGCTCAATTCCAGAAAAATAAAAGACCCAATAAAAAAATGGGCCAAAGAACTAAACAGACATTTCTCCAAAGAAGACATACAGATGACTAACAAACACATGAAAAGATGCTCAACATTACTCATTATCAGAGAAATGCAAATCAAAACCACAACGAGGTACCATTACACGCCAATCAGGATGGCTGCTATCCAAAAGTCTACAAGCAATAAATGCTGGAGAGAGTGTGGAGAAAAGGGAACCTTCTTATACTGTTGGTGGGAATGCAAACTAGTACAGCCACTATGGAGAACAGTGTGGAGATTCCTTATAAAACTGGAAATAGAACTGCCATATGACCCAGCAATTCCACTTCTGGGCATACACACCGAGGAAATCAGATCTGAAAGAGACACGTGCACCCCAGTGTTCATTGCAGCACTGTTTATAATTGCCAGGATATGGAAGCAACCTACTGCCCATCAGCAGACGAATGGATAAGGAAGCTATGGTACATATACACAATGGAATATTACTCAGACATTAAAAGGAATTCATTTGAATCAGTTCTAATGAGATGGATGAAACTGGAGCCCATCATACAGAGTGAAGTAAGCCAGAAAGATAAAGACCAATACAGTATACTAATGCATATATATGGAATTTAAAAAGATGGTAATGATAACCCAATATGCAAAACAGAAAAAGAGACACAGATGTACAGAACCAACTTTTAGACTCTGTGGGAGAAGGCGAGAGTGGGATATTCTGAGAGAATAGCATTGGAACAAGTATACTATCAAGGGTGAAACAGACCACCAGCCCAGGTTGGATGCATGAGACAATTGCTCAGGGCTGGTGCACTGGGAAGACTCAGAGGGATGGGATGGAGAGGGAGGCGGGAGGGGGGATCGGGATGGGGAACACATGTAAATCCATGGCTGATTCATGTCCATGTATGGCAAAAACCACTACAATATTGTAAAGTAATTAGCCTCCAACTAATAAAAATAAATTAAAAAAAAAAATCTCTGAATAGTGGAAAATTTTATACTCTTCATTTATTGTTCAGTCTGTCGTGACACCCTATCCTATTATACAAACCAGGTGGCCTAGCCACATGTAATATGCAATATGTATATGCAATATACATATACAATAGTATTACATATCCAAAATATGGCTAGGTCAAAGTGAAAACACACTGAATTTTGGAGTTTTAGTTAAAAATTGCAGTGTCTCAGTTTTCTGTTGAAATGATAATACTGTACTCTGTGTGTGTGCTGTGTGCTTATTTGCTCAGTTGCATCTGACTTTTTGCAAACTTTTCGGACTCCAGCCTGCCAGGTTCCTCTGTCCATGGGATTTTCCAGGCAAGGATATTGAAGTGGGTCACCACTTCCTCCTCCACACTCAGGGACCCAACCTGTGTCTTCTGTGCTTTCTGCATTGAAGGCAGATTCTTTACTTGCTGAGCCACCAAGGAAGCCATGACACTGTACATATTAAGTAAACTTTGCAAAACACTAACATTCACCTATGTGTTTTCTACTCTTCTTAATGAGGAGTTACAAACTTTTAAACTGCACATATAGTTTAAATCATATTTCTGTTGGGCTGTGCTGATCTAGACTGCATAACACCTCATAAACTTTCAATAAAGCCCTTTATATGAATAAGTGAAGACATTCCATAATGAGTTAAAGTAGCTGTATCTTGCTGCAATTATTTATTGTCTGTTTACAATATTAAATGTTTAAAACCATATTTTTAAATTCTAGAAAATTTTGATTTTATGCTCAAAAAGTCTGACTTTTTTCCAGTATACTACTACCATTCACATTATTTATACCATGTAGCACAAATAAATTTTTTCAAGGTTGTGTACATGACATATTAAAATGTGCCTGTTTAAAATAAAATCCAAAAATAAAAAATAAAATAAAATCCAACTTTTCAATTTTCAACAACACTTTGCATATGTAATTTAAAATTGGATGATCTTCTCTTTGAATTGAGTAGATGTTTTGACATTGTTAATATTTTGGTGATATATGCTATTATATTTACAACAAATTTTTACCAATATACCTTGAAATAGAGCCATAGGCCAATATACTCCCCAACAAGGTTCTTCTGCCTCCACTCTGTTTTACAGACAGCTTCCTCATTTGACACACAAATTCATCTACCAAGAACCAGCCTATTCACTTACGTTAGTCCTTACAGGCAAGACCAAAGCTCTTTTGAAGGCTAAAATTTAATAAAGCTTGGGAAAACCTAGTCTAAAAATAATTAATTAAGAATTTTAGTTAGAGCCTGTTTAGAGCACACCATGTTACCATCTGTGTCTCCTCTACCTGAGGCATCCATGGTCTATAAAACTGAGATTTTGATCTTGATGATAAGAAATAATTGCGGACTCTGACAGAATGTGAAAGCAAGGTTAGTTTTCTAGCAGCACAAGGGTATAGAAATTCTATTTTTTCTCCAGAAAATTGTAGAACTGGCCAATGAAATCCAGACCAACCCTCTTATTTTACAGATGAACCACCAGATGCTTTGAGAGGTTCAGAGACTGCTCATTGTCACAGTGAGATCCCCATCCAACTCGCTTCCCCTTGTAGCACACGATCCTCTTTTCACTCTGAATTTACTTCATAAGACACATCCATAATGACTAACTGAACTGAGTTCCAAACAAGTTATCAAATTCCTCAAACTAGCATATAAGAGAAATAATCAGTAGAACAGGGCAAAAAAAAAAAAAATTACTTAAATTCAATGAGAATAGTGAAATAAATGATGGCAGTCATCGATAACAACAAATTGTTTCTTAAGCATAACTTCCAAGAATACCATTTTCATTTTATTTATTTTATACTTCTGAGAGTGTACACGTTTTTCTTTCTGTATTTGGGCATTTTCCCTAATTACACTCTTAACCATATGCAATGGAGTCACTCCGAATCCTCATGCCTTTCCTCCTCCTAATTTTTAAACTCTTTAGAATTGTTATTTCTAATCATCATCTATGAGTACCTTATATGACTTTTAATACTTCAGGCAATTCTCCTTTATAACCGAATCATGATTATAAGTGTTCTGAGAATAGCTACTATGTTTTATAAACCATTATTATCCTAAGAGACTTTTGTCAGAGGTCTAAAACCCAGCAGGATGCATTGTGCATACTGGACAATCAATAGACAAAAGCTGATGGACTAGTAGAGGTAGTCTTCCTTCCTTCCTTCCTTCCTGAATTTGTGATAGGAAGACTAACATGTTCCAAATGCTGAAGGAAAGATGTGCGCTGATGGCATTAGCAATTGGCAGTACATACTATTGATTATGGGCTTCCTAGGTGGCTCAGTAGTAGAGAACCTACCTCTCAATGCTAGAGATGCAGGTTCAATCCCTGGGTAGGGAAGATCCCCTGGAGGAGGGCATGGCAATATTCTTGCCTGGAGAATCCTATGGACAGAGGAGCCTGGCGGGCTACAGTCCATAGGGTCACAGAGAGATGGACACAACTGAAGTGACTGAGAACTCATGCATTGTTGATTATGTGTCATAAGGACCCCTGATCAAATATCGAAGTAAGGAACCAGGCCACACAGGTCTCCAGGCCCAGATTCTGTGATGTTTACACAAACTTTGTGGCCTCACATCTCTGCACTATATTTCTGGATTACAGGTCAGAGCACTTTACAGACAATGTCATATTTACCTTTATGGTATTCTCTGATTGTTGAGAAGGGGCTAATGCTTAGCCCATTTCCCTCGATTGCCACAGGGAAAAATATAAGCAAAGAGAGCCTGAATCATTTATACGGTGCTGCACCATAAGGCAAAGAAAGAGGCAGGTGCAGGTCTCAGATGGTTGTCTAAGTCCACATTCCATGCTCTATCTGCTAGATAATCCTGCCTTCCCTCTCAATAGAATATTTCCCTAGATAGTTCCTGAAACATTTATAGCAGAAGCCTGCAGAGTCTCTGTTATAGAAGTTTGTGGAAAACTTCCAGGCATCTAAAAATGTAAGAAACGGCCACATTTCACTTTGGGTATTCACATTTGAGAAATGATGTTTTTTTTCCTCCCCTCAAATATTCAAAAGTTTGATCTAAGGCAAAAGTTTTACTATTCCTCCCTAAACTGGAGGAATGAAAACACCCATGAATTTTCATCAGTTTGCTGTAGGCAGAAATTTGCCAGTTTGCAGGAAAATGGCTTAAAAATCGAAGCTGAGATGAAATACTTGAACTTCTTGTGTGAACCTATGAAAGTAATATTTTTCTTTATCAGCTGATATGAAGGTTTGCACAACCCTACATTACTTCAGTATAAAAATGTCTTTTCCTGTCTAAAATGTCACAAAACTGTTTGGATTTTCCAGAAAACATTCGTAAAAAGGTTCTTGTCCCCTTAATTTTGTCATTTGCCATCTTTTCCCTTTTATTCATTATCTCTTTCCATACTTAATAGAAATTCCCTATAACTAACTTCCTGTATCCTTGCCTATGAAGTATGCTTTGGGAGAAGTTATAAATGGGATAAAACTGGAAAACTTTTCCTTTCTCAGAGTGTCAAACCCTGCATAGACTGGATAGTTGCTACCTATCTAGCTAGAAACTGTAATCATATTGAAAGCTGTTGAGCCCCTGACTGAGTTCCACCCTGAAACATAAATGTTAGGTTGGCATTTGCCCAAATTACCAACTGCATCATGTCAACCTGGTATTGGTTTAGGCCATTTGGATGTCAGTAATAATTACCATAAGCAAAGGTACTTATGCTTCAATATGGTTCTTCCACTAATGGGACCAGAAGGATCCACTGGATGAAACCTTGCTCTATTTATTTCTTTGCCATCCCCCCACTGGCAAGTCAGTTTTACTTTTATGGCATGTATTTAATTAAATCCATTTCTCAAAGATTTTTTTTTAATTTCATACTAACATATATTTCTGGAGGCATCAACCACCTGAAACCTGCTATAATAAATGCCTAAAGTATTTATGCTGATAATGATATTAGTAATGTAAACAAGAATTTACATATCCATCCAATCACAGGCATTTATTTGTTCAAGAAATTAGTTAGCATTATGTGTGCTTCCTATTCAACTGACTTACCAGTGAAGGATGCAATAATCCTTTCACTAATATTCTTCCACAAAGCATCTTGTGAGCTTTCTTAATTATTAGAATTTGAAGCCATTGAAAAGACTAAACCAAGTAGACATATTAGAATATCGATACAAGTGGAGGTTTTGACTTTAGTATTTTTGCCCCATAAATATCTCTACTTTACTTTCTAACATAGATCCTCCCTTAGAAGTATTCTATTGTCAGGCAACCATGTGTTTTGAGTTGCTTGTTTAATAGTTGTGGGGAAATAGTAAATATTCACACACTCTTGTTGGCTTATCCTTCCTGTCTTATATTAAGGAAGAAAAAAATGAAAGGTTGCCAGGTGGCTTAAAGCACTGACTATCATCTACAATTGAAGAAAAGCCAATAGGTATTTATAAGAAGCAAGAAATACTCATGGTCTTATTAGAACTACAAAGCAGTCTAGATAAAGGATACAGTTTATACTTAACTCCACAAATTGACCTACGTTTTCAATCACCACCAAAGTATAATTCAGGTTCTCTGAGAAACAGATGCCAAGACAAGATCAGATGGGCAAGAGGTTTGTTAAGGGAAATGCCTATGAGAAAATTAGAAAGGAACCAGGAGGTCTTAAAGAGTCTTCAGAGCAAGATGTTTATCTGACTCTTGAGAAGAAGAAAAGAAATAGATGAAGGCAGATCTAAGCACGTCTGGCATTGTCAAGAACCAATAGCAAAGACTGAGCCAAAGAGGCGTGATAAAGGAGTTCTGTATCTCCAGGAATCGCCTAGCCTGCTGCTGTCAGCACAGCTCTCAGCCTTGGCTGGGAATAGTGATGGGGATTGGCAGCCTTGGCTTGATAGTGGTGATGGCTTTCAGAGCATAGCAATAGGAACCATTGCTGAACTATGCTCTGCTCATTTGGAACTTTTGAGAAACACAATTTGATGGATGCCACAGGCCACCTCTTGCATCACATACATTTACTTTACTCTCTACTTGGGGAGCATCTTATCCAGGGTTCCCATAGGCCTCTCTACCTGATGAGAAACTCAGAAGAGGCAGTTTTGATGCAGTCAATCTAATCTCGAGACTACAAATGATAATTAAACTATCCCTCCTCTGTTCAGTTTAGTTCAGTTCAGTCACTCAGTCATGTCCGACTCTTTGTGACCCCATGAATCACAGCACGCCAGGCCTCCCTGTCCATCACAAACTCCCGGAGCTTACTCAAACTCATGTCCATCAAGTTGGTGATGCCATCCAACCATCTCATCCTCTGTCATCCCCTTCTCCTGCCCCCAATCCCTCCCAGCATCAGGGTCTTTTCCAATGAGTCAACTCTTCACATGAGGTGGCCAAAGTATTGGAGTTTCAGCTTCAGCATCAGTCCTTCCAATGAACATCCAGGACTGATCTCCTTCAGGATGGACTGGTTGGGTCTCCTTGCAGTCCAAGGGACTCTCAAGAGCCTTCTCCAACACCATAGTTCAAAAGCATCAATTTTTCGGTGCTCAGCTTTCTTCTGTTATCCATTCACAATTCTCTTTATACTCAGTGATCACCTCAGCACATTGTTGGTGGTTCACCTCAACACTAGCGTGACTCAAACCTTCTTTTCCTGGGAAGTATGTACCCCTTTTCATACTGTTAGTGGGGTTTTTGAGGCAAGAATACTGGAGCTGTTTGCCCTTCCCTCGTATAGTGGACTGATGCTTAAGCTGAAGCTTCAATACTGTGGCCACTTCATGCGAAGAGCCAACTCAATGGAAAAGACCCTGAAGCTGGGAAAGAGCAAAAGGAAAAGGAGAAGGGGTAAGCAGAGCTGAGATTGTTAGGTGGCATCACCAACTTGGTGGACATGAATTTGGTCAAACTCTGGGAGATAGTGAAGGACAGAAAAGCCTGGAGTGCTAAAATCCATGGGATTGCAAAAAGACAGATGTGTCTCAGTGACTGAACAACAACCATATCCCTGGTTAACCAGGCCCTCAGATGATGGCTGCTACACATATCTATTCATAGTTACAACTGGGCAGGTGAATACTAGGAGGTGCCCACCTGAACAAACTGGGTTCCACATGTATTTTTCATCACTCCTACTGCCTGAAAAGTAGCCCTGTGGCCTCTTATTATCAAGGTCAATTGCCTCTGCCAGTGTGATGACTCCTCTTCTACCGTGGTGGTCTCTGGCTACAAAGAATCCAAAAAATCCAGACAGCAGCATAGCATGCACTTCAATGGAAACTCTTCTGTGTCCCCCAGCAGAAGTATGTCCCCTTTGCTTATAAAGACCTCAAACTCTGCAAAGCCCAGAGTACTATATATAGAAAAATAAAATCCCCCACCTAGTTATGGAGCATGATGGTCAATGAGGATAATCCTACTTCCATGCTGTGGTTCCCAGATCTCTATATTCTTCCCTTAGGGACACACAGCATCACAGGGAAGTCTCTGACTTAATGCATACACGACATGCTAAGGATTTTGTTGTTGTTATTCAGTCACTTAGTCATGTCTGACTCTTTGAGGCCCCATGAACCACAGCACACCAGGCCTCCCTGTCCATCACCAACTCCGGGAGTTTACTCAAACTCATGTCCATTGAGTCGATGATGTCATCCAACCATCTCATCCTCTGTCATCCCCTTCTCCTCCTGCCCTCAATCTCTCCCAGCATCAGGGTCTTTTCTAATGAGTCAGCTTTTTGCATCAGGTGGCCAAAGTACTGGAGCTTCAGCTTCAGCATCAGTCCTTCCAATGAAAATTCAGGATTGGTTTCCTTTAGGATTGACTGATTTGATCTCCTTGCAGTCCAAGGGACTCTCAAGAGTCTTCTCCAACACCACAGTTCAAAAGCATCAATTCTTCAGTGCTCAGCCTTCTTTATAGTCCAACTCTCACATCCATATATGACTACTGGAAAAACCCTGAGGGCTCCGCTTAATTTCAGAGTATTGCCTCTGGACTGACAATTTGGCTGGATTTCTAGAGTTCTGAGGGACTTACTGACTCTAGATGGTGCTCTATGAGACACAACCAGCGGATCCCAAGGTCATATGGCTTTTACCTAAGCTCTTTCACTGTGAGGTGTGCCCACTGTTTGGATGTTATGGGTTCAGTATCTGAAAATTGGCTCATATGTGAATATCAAGCAAGAGATTTTTACTTTTCTGGGGGGAAATGGTCTTTAGTTCTCAGCCTGCCTTTCCTCCCTCTTTTCCTCTTTATTTTTGGGTTACAGTTATTCAACACCACTCTTGCTGCCAGGGATGCCATTTTTCAATAACCATCTTTACCACACCCTGTGGGCCAAGCTTATTTGGCTACCACTTTGACCTTGCTGATCTTTAGAATAATTGTGTCCTCCTGGCATTTGATGTCTAACTCTGCTACCTGGCTTCTAAAGACTGTATCTGCTTTTCCTACCACCAGCTCTGGCCTACAGAGGAGGTCCTACAGAATTTCTGATACTAGTATCCCTCTCACCAGCATTTTGATGATTGCCTTAGAGAATAATGCAACCTCTGGTTTCTCCTGTGGAACACAGTAATCTGTTGGGTTTTCTGGCCTCACATAAGGTATCCACTCCAGTATGCCTGCTTCCCTCAGCCTCTTTATTCCTGCCTCTAATGTTAGACAACACAAGTCAGACATTTCTACTCCACTTAACATTGATCATCACTCCTTTTTAGGTCTCCAAGAGCCACTGCAGCCATGAACTTACTTCATCCTTGCTAGGACATGTCTTGTCCCAGGAAAGTCAATTAACTGTCCCAAGTCAAGAATACTTGCTTACACAGTCTTTCATTCTGGCCTCTTTAATGAAGCATCTTCAAAAATCCCATCCCAAGGGTATTATCCTAGCTCTTGTACATATCACCTATTTCTTTCAACTCATTCATTGTAAAAAAAAAAGTCTCTTTCCTTCTTTATGAGGCCCAATATGGTTATCCTGGGACCTACCAATTACCAGCCTGCAGCCAGAAGTGGAGAAAGGGATCATCTGTTTCCTTCAGAGGAGAGTTTTTCATTTCGTTTTGTTTTGTTTCAACAGCCACCATTCCTGCTGCACATCTACCACGTGCCCAGTTCTTCCATCCATGATGTTATTTATTCTGCACAGTCAATTGCCCCACCAGGACCAGGACCATGACCTTCAAGAAACTGAGGTACAGAAAGGTTGTCACTTGTCCAAGTTCCCCAGCAGGTAAGTGCTAGAGAAGGGATCCAGTTCAGACCTTCCAAGCCCATGTTCTCCCCCCTTTGCCACCAGTGACTCACAGTGAAGGTTCCTTGCTGCAGCTCTCATGTGAGAAAATAGTGATTTTAATGGAAGTGCCTGACGGGTATTACAAGGCAGGGTTGCATTTAAGTGGTGTTGCTAACAGCAGTCAAGACCTTTCAAGGTTCCCAGATACTTCTCAGCCTAGAGACCCACATATGCCAGACAGGTAGACTCTCACAATTCCACGGACACAAACTCCAGTTCCAAGGAGATATGCATTCACCTAATTGTGATGTGAATGTGTAGGTATACGTAGGCTGTTAATCACAAATCACGCAATCCCACCAGAGGGGTAGACCATCCTGGGGCATGTACCTACTCAGACATACTCACCATCTGCTTCTCACACATACACATACAACACTCACTCAGGATGCTGAGGCAGGTGATGGAAAGGAGGACTCTGATTGGCTTGTCTGAGGCTGGTGATGATGGATGTAGTTGTATGACCCTAGCCAGCAGACAACCATCCTGAGATGGTAAAGATGCTTTCATTGTTACTGTGGTCACCTTGAGCAGTGGGGAAGAGGGGGGCAATATCAGATAGTGCAATAACAGAAGAGTAGGCAATATCCACTCACGCCCACTTGGAATAGCAGACCAAGGAGCAAGACCAAGACTGAGGCAACCAGAGCAATGTCTGCTGACAATGTAGCAGCCAGTGATCAAGCAGGGGAAGCGACCAGGCCAGGATGGTGACCAGCAGACAAGGCCAGCGAGTAGCACCCCAAGGGCATCATCCCTCCACCACTGTGCAGCTGACACGTGAAGCTCACATCCTGCTCAGCTGAGCTCATCAGCTGCTTAACCAGATCCAGCCAAGCCAGTAGCCAAGTAGCCACTGGTGGAGGATTATAGCAGCACCATGCCAGCCACAAGGCCTTCAGTGAAAATGATAGCTCTCTCTCAGGAAGGCAGTCCACCTCTGAAGACCAGAGGGTTCAGGGACAAGTGCAGAAATAATATCAAGGTATCCGCATCCTGTGTTTCAGGGCCTCAGGTTTTCCCAGCCAGCACCCTGGCCTTGGCACAACAAAGCAGAACACTGGGTGATCACCCCTCCGAAGCCCTACAGCTCTGCTAGATCTTGAGACTGTTGCATATCTCTGCCTGTATTTTCACTATAGGAAATAAAGGCCTCTTTGTAAGATACCAAGGCTTGTTAGCAGCCCTCGGTTTCTACTGTCCCTCCACAGGGCACAAATACAACTTAGAAGGAACTAGACAAGTTCACTGTCTTTATAAGCATTGTTAACACACAGCTATCAAATGCCTGAATCCTCATCCCCATCACAGCATTCTTCTCCACTGAGATAGTGTCCCGCCACCAGCAATAAACTCCTTAGCAATTAACATTGCCTTGTATGAGGCAGTGTCATTGCCCCACCTACCAAACAGGACAGTATCCTTCCTCTTCACCCACAAGGTGATGGCTAAGCCAGTCCCAAACTCCGTCTTGTTTTTTTTTGGATAACTCCTGACACCACTGGTGTTGTTTGGGTACTGTGAGAAGCAGATGACACTGAGACACAATTAGATGTCCAAAAGTTTGTTTTGTTCTGTTTTGTTTTAGGGAAAACATCTATGAAGGAAACTGTGGAAGGAGCTGGAGGAGGCTGGGAGAGCTGACAGAATGCAGGGCTAACACTTGTGAGGGGAAAGAGAAGAAAGAAAATCAGGTGTAAGAGTAGGGAGAGAATGTGGCAGTTTTAAGAAAGCTTGGCAAATCTGTTGGTTGAATCCTCAGTCCGAAGTTTCCCATCAGAGGACTATCCATCTCGTAGTATCAGGCATCTCTTCGTATCAGGCAGTAGCATCCTTCAGCTCCTATGGCAACATGATTGCTGAGGAAGCTACTGAGTTAAAAGTGTTTGGTTTCATCAAATCTTAAAAGAATATAGAGACCTACGTGTCTTTATTTTGCTGTGTTTGTGTCTTTCCTGTAATCCATATATTCTCTTGTTCTATCATTTTATTTTTATTAGCTCTTTGAAGTCCTCAAGAATTTATAAGAGATTAAATTACTTTTTTTTTTTTTTTTAACTTTTTTTTTTTTTTTTAACTTTTTTTTTTTTTTTTTTTTTTTTTTTTTTTTCCAGTGGGTTTTGTCATACATTGATATGAATCAGCCATGGATTTACTATAAATCACTTTATGATTCAATTGTTACCTCTACATTGTTATATAGAGAACCCTGGATAAATCAGTCTATGGAGGCAGTAGGGGGTTACAATTGATTTCTTTTAGATAACACATATTCTCAATCATTAATTGAGCACAATTAAAACACCAAATTGCTTGGTAAAAATTAATCAATCTTCATATGTTATTGCATCAATGTATATACCATTTCTATAGATGCACATCAAGCTTCAGTCTTTCCTTCAGTTTTTCTATACCAGTTTTTTTTTTTTTTCTTATTGCCATCTTCATCTGTGCATAAAGACTTGAGATTAGTAATTTTACCTGCATCTTCCATCTCTTTGATGGAATCTCATCAGGCTGTTCTAATTTCTATTGAAGTGCAGTGTTCATACACTTCAGCACTAAATTCTAGAGACAACAAAGTGCCTAAATACTCCAAATTATCTCAGTTATAACTTATTTGAGATTATCATTTCATGATTGGTTTCTTTTCGTTACTTTTAGTCTTTCAAATCTTTCCATTTTTTCCTGAGTCTCTCCTGTACATGTAATACCCTACTCACATTATTTGTAAACTATGCTCGTAAAGATATGTTTCTGGAGGGAGACTCATAGAGCATAAGGACTTTTGTAACCAAAGTCAGTTTTCTGAGTGAAATTCACAGGTACATCTTTTCAAGTGATTTCAGAAAAGACAATAAACCTTGTCAATACAGTGCAATTGATTCCAGTTGCTTATTATTATTTTATAAGAATGGCCCATCTCCAAAGAAATTATTAAATCGACCATGAAGAAACCCACACTGCCATGAATATCGGCATTAGGATAGCAGAAAATAATATAGTTTAATCATGTTCAGTTGTATAGACACAGCCTTAGACAAGACACAAACATTTTCAGTAAATGGTATGGTGAGTAATTTCCTTTGAATCCTCTATGAAGACAAAAGATTTATTACAAATAGAGTTCCCATTATGAGTCATGTTCTTTACCAGTTCTCAATACAATCTTTGCTAGATCTGAAGTATTCATGAGTCAAATATACTCCCTTATTGGTTGCAGCATGCTGTCCTGGTGGCTCAGACAGTAAAGAATCTGCCTGCAATGCAGGAGACCTGGGTTCAATCCCTGGGTCAAGAATATCCCCTAGAGAAGAAAATGGCAACCCACTCCAGTATTCTTGCCTGGAAAATTCCATAGATAGCGTTCATGTGGTCACAAAGACTCAGACACAACTGAACAACTAACACTGACTAACCACGCCTGCTTGCACTCTTGTCATCAGAATCTAGGTGGGATCATGTAGAAAACTGGGTAACCTATTTTTGGACTTTCAGCTTAAGTACTTTAGTAGCAGCCAGTCTGAGAAAATGATTTTATCTATCATTTTCATAGGTTCAATGCTTAGCCTTCAAGGTGAAGATAATTGCCAGTCAAGGAAAATACACACATACATTAGAAGTACAGATATAAAAGAAGAGAGAAGATGCCCACCCAAAGAGCAGCCTGGGAAGTAGGCAGGAAAAAAGAAAAAAGGAATATAGCCAAATAGATTTAAGGGACTAGATCTGATAGACAGAGTGCCTGATGAACTATGGACGGAGTTTGAGCAAGCTCCAGGAGACGGTGAAGGACAGGGAGGCCTGGCATGCTGCCGTCCATGGGGTCACAAAGAGTCAGACATGACTGAGCGACTAAACAACAAAAGGCTTCTGCTCATAGTAGCTTATCACTAAAACAAAACAAAACAAAAAAAGTAGTGATTTAATTTAAATTTTTTTCCTCATTAACCACAAATATTAGAGTCTTGGGGGGAAATGACATGGAATTTTGATAGTTTGATAATCTTTGAAAAAGATAATCCATTTTCTCTAATAAAATAAAAGCATTTGAGTGATTTTATAATGTTTTGCATAAAGATAAAAACAAAAGAGGAATGAGAAAGAGCTGTGTAAACTGCAAAATCAGTGCACACTTATTTTATTAGTTACACTATGTAAGTTGAATATTTTATTCACTTGCTATCTAGGATCTCAGATAGCTAATAACTCTCAAATAATAAAACAATGTCCTAAATACTCTAGACATACTACATACTTTCTGGTTGGAAGTACTTTCTTGAAAAAAAAAGTTACTCTCTTTTAAAAATAAACTGTCAACTTTTAAATTTAAAAGCAATGTACATTCTACCCTTTAAAAATTGCTATAGTTGGCACTCCTGATAGGTTACATTAGATACATGGTGAAAGACAGATATGTGACATGAATTCAGATTGGTGTACACATGCATGTTCACATTCTCTGCCAAAATAAATAATTTCAAAAATGTGAAAAATAAACTGAAGATAATTGAAAAGAGAATTCTTCTTTCCTTACCAAAAATACCACGGATCTAGCATCAAAAGAGGTATTTGTTTGCTTGAATCTCTAAAACTTAGATAATACCAGAGCTTTGTTTTTCCAGAAATCTTACTTCCTCCTGATATTCCAGTAACTTGGTCATTTCCTATACTTTTAGAGAATCTATGCTTTTCACAAGCCTTGTTGAAACTGTTCTGGTGGTGTAAGCAAAGTGATTGACATAACTTGAGAAATAATGCACAAAAATTACCAGTGTGAGGTCACCCATGCCCTCCTACAGAAGCAAGCAGTACACAAAAGTTAAAATGTTAGTTGCTTAGTTGTGTCTGACTCTTTGTTACGCCATGAATTCTAGCCCCCCAGGCTCCTCTGTCCATGAATTCTACAGGCAAGAATACTGGAGTGGGTAGTTATTCCTGTCTCCATGAGATCTTCCAGACCCAAGGATCAAACCTGGGTCTCCTGCATAGCAGGCAGATTCTTTAATGACTGAGCCCCGAGGGAAGCCTTAAACAGAACGCGGCTAGCTCTAATAGCAAAGAGGGAAATAGAAAATATACATTTGGGCATAAAGCAAATGATGGTAGCAATCACTCTTTCAGAGATGAAAGGGATTTTAAAAAGCAGTGCCATTTCTCAAAAATACCCATCAAAATCATGAATACCAAGAAATCCCAAAGAAATTAAGAAAATCCAAATATCTCCCAAAGAGGCACATCATTTTAGTGATAGGAAAACATTTATACTTCATTACTCTTTTAAAGAATCCTGCTAGCAAAAGACATCAATATTTGTTTGAAAATAGGATGAAAGCCATATTTGGCAGGAGTACATTTGAAATGTTTCCAAAATGTATTTTTGTTCTCAATGGAACAACAAAACTTGGTTTTTCTCCAGTTTTGGAAAGGCATACACATATTCATATACGTACATGTTTGTGTCAAAGCAAATGAAAGGTGTGACTTTAACAAATACACCTCCCTCCTGTCTCACTCAAGTCATTCTTTTTCCTGACCAACATGTGTAAACAGTCAGTAAACTTACACAGTTATGATGGCTGTATTGATGCTTTGAAAGACTATTTGTGTGTGTGTGTGTGTGTGTGTGTGTGTGTGTGAGAGAGACAGAGAGAGAGAGAGAGAGAAACTTTGTCAGGTGTCTTTGGAAAATGTGATTATATACATTATATGAATCTATAAAAATATATAGTTTATAAATATTATCATGCTATATCAATTGCCTGCAACTTGCTTACTTATGCTCAGTAATGTGTCTTTGGGAACTTTCCATTTTGGGTACACATAACCATTCCTTTTTACTATGCAGAAGGTCCATTACATAACACTAGCTGATATTTACTGAACACTTAGTAAATGCAAGACACTTGATGGTTTACTTGCATTATTTCCTTTCATTTTCACAAATGAGTAGATTCTCTTAACGTCTCCATTTTACAGATGAGAAAATAAAGTCACAGAGAGGTTTAGCTATTTTTCCAAGTTCACACTGCTGGGAAACAGCAGAGCTGGGTTTTTAGTCCAAGAGGGCTGATTCTTCTCTCAGTATTTCACAACATTCTTCATAAATGCCTAAGAATTTTTTAAAATATACCATCATTAGAGGACAATCAGCTAATTACAAAACTTTAAGAGAAACAAAACTCACTGCTACAGTAAACTTCTTTGTCTTAACTCCTTTATATATGTAAATAAGCAACCCCTAATGTATACACTTACAACTGCAATTCCTAGTAGAAGGTTAATTGTATAAGTCATCTTTCAGTCGGAGAAGGCAATGGCACCCCACTCCAGTGTTCTTGCCTGGAGGATCCCAGGGACGGGGAGCCTGGTGGGCTGCCATCTATGGGGTCGCACAGAGTCGGACACGACTGAAGCGACTTAGCAGCAGCAGCAGCATCTTTCGGTAGTTTAAACTAGAGCCTAGAGGTTAAGACCCCTCAGCTGTGAATCAGACAAACCTAGATTCGAATCTGTTTTTCTACTTAGGGGCTTTGGGGAAAGGTCTCTCTGAACATGTTTACTCATATGTGAAATGAGTATACTGACAGTATCTCTCTCAAAATTTTGCTGGAGGTTAAATGAGTTAATGGACAAAAACAGTTTAATCTAGTGCCTAGTACATAGTGAGTATTCATTATCATTATCAACTTCAGTAAGAAATCTTTTCTGAACCCCACATCTACTCCCATTTCACTTGCAGTAGCTTATAACCCATACAGCATTTCTCCCCATTATATTTTAAGCAATCACTTCTTATATCTCTCTTTCTCTTTGGATTTTAAGCTTCTTGATAGAAGGCACTATTGTTGTTTTTCAATTGCTAAGTTGAGTCCAACTCTTTACGATCCCATAGACTGCAGCATGCCAGGCTTCCCTGACCTTCACTGTCTCCCAGATTTTGCTCAGATTCATGTCCATTCAGTCAGTGATGCTGTCTAACGATGTCACCCTCCACCACCCCTTCTCCTTTTGCCTTCAATCTTTCCCAACATTAGGGTCTTTTCCAGTGAGTCAGTTCTTCACATCAGGTGACCAAAGCATTGGAGCTTCAGCTTCAGCATCAGTCCTTTCAGTGAATATTCAGGCTTGTTTTCCCTTAGGATTGATTGGTTTGAACTCCTTGCTGGCCAAGGGACTCTTAAGAGTCTTCTTCAGCAGAACTATTTGAAAGCATCAATTCTTCAGGACTCAGCCTTCTTTATGGTCCAACTTTCACATCTGTACATGACTACTGGGGTCTTTGTTGGCAAAGTGATGTCTCTGCTTTCTGTATCAGAAGTATCTGGCAGGTACCTAGCATCATCCATGTTTTCTGAATGAACATGCAGAAAATAGATTCCTAAATGCTGAATGGACATGCAGAAAATAGATTCCTAAATGCTTTCTAATTCTTCCCCATCTTTTTGGCTGTCAACCTAAAATTTCTTAATATTACTGAGTTCTCTACATTCCTTCCATCAAACATAACTAATTTTCCTTTATTGTATTAATTTGTGT
Source organism: Dama dama (assembly GCF_033118175.1). Taxonomy (NCBI): domain Eukaryota; kingdom Metazoa; phylum Chordata; class Mammalia; order Artiodactyla; family Cervidae; genus Dama; species Dama dama. The sequence goes on along the minus strand of NC_083705.1, from coordinate 49,856,005 downwards.
GGCAATGTAATTTGATAAAAAGCTGAAGAAAATGTATTTAACAGGCTGAGGTCTCTCTGAAATATATAATTGGGCCAAAACCAAAAGAAACAACAAAACTGACGTGGTCTTCTGATCTGACCAAGATGACAACCATTCAGGTTCCTGCAGGCCACAGAGTAAAAATGTGGCTCCAGCTCTCATAGTTTTGCACATTGACGGAAGTAAGTGAAGAGTGAGCAATTTCCATTTCATTCTGTGTTGAACAGACAAAGCACGAAGTCGTTACATTTTGTTCTATTGTTTGCCTGGAGAATTCGTTTTTCTGCTCTAATAATGCATGGGACAGTTTGATGTTGGATGGGGTTTCAGAACTCTTAATCAGCTTGCCATGATAATGAGGGTAAACTGAGCATGTGTAGACATAACAGAGAAATGTCACTTAACAGTGAACCTGCTAATAGCACTTATCATATGCTTTCAAATTCTGTTTCATTAATTCTGTAACTTTTTCCAACCTCTTTTCCTGTTCTCTACCTTTTTTATTTGTCCTTCATTCATTTGATTCTACTTTTATGTGTTTATAACTGACTCCAATGCCTGTATTTAGAAATTCTGCTTTCATTTGAATAAGAATTAGGTATTCATTCTTAGTAAGGTCAAAGGAAGGAATATCTACAGCTGAATTTGTGTACTTGCCAAAGTAAAAAAGTGAAATGAAATGTAGGGAAAGTATCCAAAATGAGAATGAAAAGAAATACACCAGTGCAGGGAATTGGAAGTGGCCTGGGTTTTATCTGTCAGATTTGTGTAATTTCTCCCTATTACCACTGTTTTCATCAGCCTGCAACATATATATATATTTATATATGTTGCATAATTTGTTATCAGAAAACTGTAAGAGAATTTAAAGTATGCAGTAGAGAGTTAGGGGCTAAGTTCAGTTCTGACATTCATTTTCTGTCCTGGGCAGTCAAGGGTTCAGATCACAGAACCTGGAGAGACCATTTATCCAGAGTGTGATCATGGGGCATGGAGAGACAAAGCATAAAGGATAAAGGAGCAGAGTTCTGTCCCTGACCAGATGCAAACTTGGAAAGAAGCTCTGACAGTTTCTGCCAAAAGAGCAATACTGTAAGGAACAGGCGTATTTCCAAATGGCCGAGCAGCCAGCCCTGATCCGACTGCCATGTACCCACACCGCCCGTTAGAGCATGGTGCCTAGCGGCGTTGATCCTGCGCCCACTGTGATGCGCTGCATCTCTGCTTCCAAAGAGCAGCATGATTAGTTCGGACTCCTCTCCTACTAACCACTACCCTAATGAATTGTTCCTTTAACTGCCACGTAAGATTGTGAAAGAAATAACCGGCTTACTATAGAAAAGAGAAATATTAAAATTCCATCTTCAGGGTCATGGAAAAAACCTCCCATGTCATAATCAAAGTTCCAAAACAAAAGTATAATTAGTTGAAGTGTTAGTGGAGAACATGTGTGTGTATAATAAAGTTCATACATTAAGTCTAGTGTCTTAGTACTGCACAATTGGTGAAACTCTCAGCTGTAGGAAATGACTCTATCTTGGTTGAATCAAGATGCTCTTCTCACAAAAGCTTCCCAGATTTTGTGCATCACTGTATAGTCACTACCTATGACCAACACCAATCCATAACACACTTGACATTTCTTATATTTGTCCTGATAAATATTTTCATAAATGTCTTAGTATATCCTATAGCCACTGTTCACTTTTGCAAACCTCAGGCAGAATCTCCATTTATTAAACCTCTATGGTTCAGCACAGTTACTCCCAATTTGACACACTCACAGCCAAAATGCATTGTGGTTCATTAATTTGCAATTGGTGTTGGGTAAATGCTCTCAGTAACTTATTATCTGGACAGCACTGCTTTCTGAGTTGCATTCCAACGACCCCAAAGTATTTGATTATACTTAGTTCTTGGATAGTCCTCTAAAATAGCTTCCCAAATTAGCACTAAGATGTTATGTACACATCTCTGGGTCAATGAGGTATGGTTTGCTAAAGCATTTATTCAGTCACGAATTTAAAAATCAGTTACTGAACACATGCTTGTGGTGTGGCACTGGAAAAGACCTGGGGCTACGAGGATATAGCTTATTCACATTTCAATCTGATAAACAGAGAGATAAATATGCAAATTAATGTGCATAACATATGATAGATACTGTAAAAAGGGATATAGAAGGAGAAAAGGGAAGTGGTCAGATCTACTTGGGAATAGGGAATGGTCATTCTACAGCTCAAGATTTCCTGGTGCACCACTAAAAGAATATCAGATGCAGCTAAAATACATGCCATTAAACTAAAACTCTGAATATATTGAATAATGGGCAAAACGGGATATTCATTGAGCTCTCCAGAACTTTACCCTTCTTTCTGTCCAGAAATAAAAAGTGAATTCATAGCTCGCAAAATGTATCAATCAAGAAAATAAGGAAAAATATCTGTTTCCTAGTGTCTCTTCTAGAAATTTGCAGTCTTCTCACATTGGGTTGTGTTTTAGCTCCTGTTAGACTATAGTAAAATCAATATATTCAGTGAATAGTAGATGGCTATACTCACTTCATAAGAAAGTCAATGAAATGTATACATTTCATATATTTTACCCATGGAATTATATTTAGGGGATTAATTTTTGTGTATGCTGTTCTCCTTTGAAGTTATTCTTTTAAAAGGCATATTTTCAAATTGGGTAATCAATATAAAATTTTAAAAATATACATTAAATATTCTCTGTGAAATGCATCTTGGTACTACAGTCCCTCATCTTTAATCCTTCAAACAAGTTCAAAATAAAATTGTAGCACTATAGCATTAATTGCAAATATTTTCTATAAAAAAGCTTTTGATGATTTTCATGGTTTCAGATATGTAAATTCCATTTGTGGTATCTTTTTTTGTTTTCAAAGTAATCATCAATAGAAGTAACTCATTCTTAGTTTGTCAAACACGCAAAGACTAGTAATAGAACATTTGTTAACTGATTCATAGGATTCTCCAGGTAAGACTGATTTGATTACTTGTATAAAATCTCTTTAAAAAGCATGAAATTCTCTTTCATACACTCATCTTCCTGAAGTCTATGGCAATTGATCAGTTGGAATAGTTCATATTCTCCTTCCTCTAAAAAATAAAATCAATAAATATTAGGTAGAATTTAAGATAGAACTTGTCTTTATTACAGACATTTTATAATCCAGTCTTAAGAATAAGGGTTTTGATCTATAGATGAGAATACCTAATGCATGGTCACTTGTTTAATAAGAGAAGGAACATAAGAATTATCTGACCTATATTGTCAAATGAAGTTTATGAAACCATTAAATAATGCCTGAATTTTCATAGAAAAAAAAGAAAGGCATTTGAAAGAATATATAATCCCTCCTCACGCTTTCCATAGGACAACTACTATTCTTTTACCTACCAGAAAAAAAGCATGAACAAAAAGCACCAATGAACTTTGGTGTTTTCTTTCAAAGAAAGAAAATTTAGATTACTATTACTTTCATAGCAGTGAAAACTATGATGATGTAATAGTAAAAGGTAGTGAGCAAATCACAACACATAAATACTCAAATTTTTGCAGATCTCTTTTATCCAGTAAATAAGTTAAAAACTAAATTATTCTCATAGAAATAATAGCTACAGATACTGTATAAAGTTACAACACCCATCAAAAAGAAATGTTACTAACAACATACATGTTGTCATGTTGTGTTGTGTATGTTGCGTATGTTTTGTATACTTCTCAAGCTTAGAAAATGGTATCAAGACTGTGGGGAGAACAGGGTTGACACTGGGAGTGATCAAATTAAACAAAGCAAAACAAATAAGTAAACCTTGTTATTCACAAAGGCAGTGGGAGCAACAGGGATTGGACTAGAGGCAGCAAAAATATGCTTTTTAAGCTCACTTCCTACTTCCCCACGGGAAGTATGCTGATTCTTGGTTCAATTGGTTCCCACAAGAACCTGAAGAAGCCCTGATGACTTCTTTACTTTCCAGGAACTATTATAATAATATTTTTTAATCGTTATAAAGCTTCCACCAAGATGCTCAGGGTACTATATTCACAATTAAAACATCATCATCGTAAACAATAATAATTAAGAACACATAAGGAGCACAGCACAGACCAGCCACAGAACACTCAGCACAGTTCTTGCTGAAGAGAGAAGGGTCTTTTTGCAGTGCTCCTTGTAATGCGATATTGCATGGCCATTTTCTGAAGTTCAAAACCAGAAGCAGTTCTAAAAGGATCATCAATTTACCAACTACAAAATGCCTACAGATTGATGTAGGGAACATTGCTCTCAAACATGGGAGAGTCATCTAGTATTCATTGTCTCCTTTCAAATCAGAACTTTCAAAAAAATAATGTAATGCCAATTAAAATAATGAAAGAACCTGCCGACAGTTTCTGACTGAATAGACAATGTTGTCGGGATTTTAATAATTCTGTCTCCTATTTTATGTTCCTCTGGTTGTGATGATTAGCAAGCTGCTTAACCCATTTATGGTTTTATTTCAGCATCTGGGAACAAGGAGTAGAATGGTGTCTGGCATTAGAGAAATTGCTTTAAGTTGTAGAAACTAAAGATTCTATTTATCCACCAAGTAATTCACATATCCCTCTCCACAAATGTGATGTTTAACCAGGGAATGCCAACTCTCTGATTTGAAATATATATATATATATATGTATTTTTTAATTTATTTTAAAAAAATAATATCAGTGACATTTTCTTTAAGGAAATGCCAAATATCTATATATTTTGAATATAATAAAATTTCTATTGAAGTCTTTTGCTCACATTATAAAGTGAGCAAAATACATGTTTAGCTTGATAAAGCGTTATAAAGTGAGCATACCCATGTAACCCAGCACTCACGAATAAATGAAACAATTCCAGCATCACAGAAATCTCCTTTCTGTCTGCTCAAGCTACTAACATTACTTCTGAAAAGTAATTAGGAGGCTACCTTCTACAACCATCTCTCTGCACTACCCGCTTTTGATCTGTTTGGAAACAGACCTCTACTGTGCCTAGTCTTTTATGACTCTTCTTTGGCTCCATTATTTTGGTGGAATTCATCCATGATGCTGTGCACAGCTCACTGCCTCCACTGGCATTACTGTTTGCCATCACTTTGTGTGAATATGCCACAACTGACTTGGTCACACCAGAATTTAGGCTGCTCTTAAAAACATTCTTGTATATACCATCAAGTGCATGCAGGTTTTCATTTCTGCTATGTATACACCTAAGGTAGAATTGCTGGGTCACAAAACTTGTGCACCCAAATATTCTGCTTTAGTAGACATTTCTATTCAGTTTTCCCAAATGCCTGGATTGTTTTAGATAACCACCACCTGAATGGAAGAGTTCTAGTTGCTCGATATCCTCATCAACAATCTTTATTTTCAACTTCTATAATTTTTAGCTTCATTTTAAGTTAATTCATTCAGTTTCACTTTTCATATCACCTCACTAGAGTTTTAATTTGAATTTCTGATGACAACTGATATTGAGCAATTTAGTATATACATATTGGACATCTGAATATCTTCTTTTGCAAAATAACTTGTCAATAATTTTCCCATTACTTTTAAACTGACTTACCTGCATTTTCCTTAATGATTTTAAGAAACTCTTTGCATATTCCTGATATGAGTCCTTTTTTAGTATTATCAACATATTACTCCACTCTGGTTTGTCATTTCTCTTTCTTACCAGTAACTTTTAATGAACATAAACAATCAATTTTAATGATGTCCACTCTAGAAGTCTTACTTATATAGCAAAGGGTTTTGGTTGTCAACTCAAAAAGTATTTATCAACTCCCAAATTATAGATATTCTCCTTTGTTAACTTTCAGAAGACATACGGTTTTACCTTTCCATTTATATGTATAGTTGATAGAGACATGATTTCTTTTTTAATCATTTGAAGCCTCAGTATAAATTTTTATTTCCCGTATGATGCCCAGTTGACCAAGAACCATTTACTGAAAAGAACACCTTTTTCCTACTGCACCAAGGGGGAATTTTATTTTAATTCAAGTAACTGTAATGAGGCCCTTTCCCTTGCTTTATTTATCTATTCTTACTTCATTAAATTCTGAATAAATTAGTGGAGTTTTATAAGTCTAGATATTTAGCAATGTCAGATTGCCTACTTCATTATTTTTCACAACTGTCATTTATGTGCTTAGTCTTTTGGTTTTCCATGTATAATTTAGAGTCAGCTTGTCAGTTTCCACCAAAAATTGAGATTTTGATTGGAATTCCATTAAATGTATAGATCAATTAAAGTATACTTGACATTATTACAGTATTGAATCTTGCAAACCATGGATATAGTACCTCTCTCAATTTATTAAGTCTTCTCTAATTTCTCTCATATCTAGTAGTTTTTTTGTAGAGAGTTTGCATGCATGCTAAATTGCTTCAGTTGTATCAGACTCCGTTCAACCCTTTGGACTGTGGCTCAACAGGTTCCTCTGTTCATGGGATTCTCCAGGCAGGAATACTGGAATGAGTTGCCATGCCCTCCCATAGGGGATCTTCCCGCCCCATGGATCAAACCTGATTCCCCCATGTCTCCTGCATTGGAGGTGGGTTCTTTACCACTAGCACTACCTGGGTCTTATGTCAAATTTATTCCTGGGTATTTGATGTATTTTAAAGGTATTTTATTTATTTAACTTATATGCAGAGTACATCATGTGAAATGCTGGGCTGGATGAAGCACAAGCTAGAATCAAGATTGCCAGAAGAAATAGCAATAACCTCAGATATGCGGATGACACCACCCTTATGGCAGAAAGCAAAGAAGAACTAAAGAACTTCTTGATGAAAGGGAAAGAGGAGAGTGAAAAAGTTGGCTTAAAACTTAACATTCAGAAAACTAAGATCATGGCATCCTGTCCCATCACTTCATGGCAAATACATGGGGAAACGAAGGAAACAGTGACAGACTTTAATATCTTGGACTCCAAAATCACTGCAGATGGTGACCACAGCCCTGAAATTAAAAGAAGCTTTCTCCTTAGAAGAAAAGCTATGACCAACCTAGACAGCATATTAAAAAACAGAGATATTACTTTGCCAATAAAGATCCATCTAGTCAAAGCTATGGTTTTTCCAGTAGTCATGTATGAATGTGAGAGTTGGACTATAAAGAAATCTGAGTGCTGAAGAATTAATGCTTTTGAACTGTGGTGTTGAAGAAGACTCTTGAGAATCCCTTGGACTGCAAGGAGATCCAACCAGTCCATTCTGAAGGAAATCAGTCCTGAATATTCATTGGAAGGACTGATTTTGAAGCTTAAACTTCAGTACTTGGGCCACCTGATGCAAAGAACTGACTCACTAAAAAAAAAAACCTGATGCTGGGAAAGAGTGAAGGTAGGAGGAGAAGGGGATGACAGAGGATGAGATGGTTGGATGGCATCACTGACTCAATGGACATGAGTTTGAGTAAGCTCTGGGAGTTGGTGATGGACAGGGAAGCCTGGCGTGCTGCAGTCCATGGAGTCGCAAAGAGTCAGACACGACCGAGTGACTGAACTGAACTGAAAGGTATTTTAAAATTTATAAGTATACAACTAAAATTTTCCCAATTTTCTTATCTTTAGAAATAAATTTAATGTTTATGTTAATACTGTATACAGAAATATTGCTGAATTTACCAATTATTTTTACTCATTTTTCTAAATTATATCATATGCAAACAACGATAATTCTTTTCTTAGTAATAACTTGGAGAAGGCAATGGCAACCCACTCCAGTACTCTTGCCTGGGAAATCCCATGGACAGAGGGGCCTGGTGGGCTACAGTCCATGGGGTCACGAGGAGTTGGACATGACTGAGCGACTTCACTTTCATGCACTGGAGAAGGAAATGGTGACCCACTCCAGTGTTCTTGCCTGGAGAATCCCAGGGACGGAGGAGCCTGGTGGGCTGCCGCCTATGGCGTCGCACAGAGTCGGACACGACTGAAGTGACTTAGCAGCAGCAGCAGCAGCAGTAATAACTACTTTCCTGAGTGATGCTAAGAATTCAGTGAAATAACACTGGTACTTATTGACTGTGATTTTCCTACAGTCTTGCATTTTTTAAATATACTTATGTTTATGAATTAATTTGCAAGCCCTTAAAAAGGTTTTATCATATTTTACAATGTATATCATTATAAAGAATAGAATCATAAAACACATTTTTATAATAATGGATTGTTTATGTCATTTTCCTATTAATACACTTATTGGCCAAAAAAAACTATGGATATAAATATATGAGGAAAAGATAACCTGTTATTGAATAATTTGTGCTAAATATTATATATATATGAATTTGTGTGCATATATGTACATATTTTTATATATGCTTGTTTATAATGTACATGTATACTTGTGTATATAGGTATATATATAAATACATATACACTCTTAAAAATGTATACACTCTCAAACAAAAATAATTAAGCCAGATAGGAAGATGATTATCTTGGGTTAAAATATTTCTACATAGAACAGTTCTGTTGGATTTGCACTTGAAATTAATAGTGCACTCTCTCAGAGAGCAGTATATCAACATTTTAAAGAAGACTTCAAGCCTTCAGTTTGAAAAGGGCTCCAAATGTGTAGTTTGAACTGATCAGTTTTAATAATATTAAAGGAAAGTCAATAAGTCAGTAAAATATACAAACACTATTTCTGAGATTATAGTAATTAAAAACTCATTTCTCTAAAACTTTGCTTTTAAAGAATTTTTTTTATTTAGAGGAATTGTAAATGTAATCTTAACATCACATTTCTGATCAACTTGATTAAAGAACTCTGCCATTTTTCCTTGTTTTATTTCCTATGCTGAATTCCAAGCACACAGTTCTATGACAGTTCCCTTCATTTGTTCTTCCCAGTAGGAAAGCATGACTAATCTCTTAAGGGAATATTCTTGCTATTTATTATTGATTTCATAGCTCAAAAACATAAGTGGGCAGAGAATGGGCTGCATTTCAGATCAGGAAATAACCACTAAGAAGAAGAAACCAGTTGGACACGTGATAAATCGCTACTTTCTGTCTGAATTTTATACCTAGTTATAGGTAGTTTACAGAATTAAGCTCCATATGGACCCAATGCTACTAAGGAGACTATGACATAATCTGTATATAGTTACAGATGCTTCTCTCACTCTTTGGGGACACATTTTAGGAGAAACATGTCATAATCAGGGATTTAGAAATAATGAAAGATTTGGCTCTCATCTGTTTTTCATGGATTTACCAGAGCTGAGATAAAGAAAACAAACACACACGAATGTTAGCTGTGATAGCATTGAAGCAAACTAAACAAATGTTCCCTGACCGTGTTTATACACACACAGGCATACACATGCATGTAAACACATAAAACTCTCACACCACCACCACCAGCAGCTCTGTAATTCTCACTATAGAAGCAGTTTCACTGTTCTACACTATTGGAGGGAGAAAAAAAATGATCTGTTATAAAAAGAATTGAATTCTTCAATTGTTTGGATTTTTTTCTGGCTCTGTATTATCTAAATTAAACTAATGCAGACTTCCCAAGTACTGATCTATCAGGAATCTTCCAATTTATAATAATGATTATATGGGGTTATACATTACTATTCTTTAAAATGTATTATAAATCATGTATTGGCCAATGTTCAGCCAGGAAACTGAAACCACTAAGAATTTGAAACTGATAAAATTTAATGCAGGAATTGGTCATACTATATGATAGAAGACCTGAAATGACAAAATAAGGGAAAGGAAGCAATACAAAGATTGCAAAAGTATGAACCCACTTGTACCCACAGATAATAGAAAGGAGTAGATGATATTATTTGGGCCTGGAGCCCTGGATTACAAGGAGTCTGGCGTTAAGGTGGATGTTTCCAAAAGGAGATGGACAGATAGTGGAGATATAGGTATTGCTGGAGAAGCTGCCAGAAGCAGAAAGCAACAGGGAGAAATAATCTAGATTCTCCCTTCTGGGCCTTTCAGTTGCCAACCTGTAATTACCATTGGCTAAACCTAGCCATAAGGCAATTGGCACAGGGGAAGTACCTCCTGCTAGGGAAATCCTCCCATCATTTTCTGAGGAAAAAAAGAATTGATCAGAGAGTAAATAGACCCAGGATCAAAACACACACACACACACATAAACGCAGCAAAGTCTTTTTCCCTCCAAGATGGCAGAGTAGAAAGACATGCGCTCATTTTCTCCTGCAAGAATACAAAAATCACAACTAGCTGCTGAACAACCATCAACAGGAGAATGTTGGATCTCACCAAAAAAAGCAATACCCCATGTTCAAGGACAAAGCAGAAGCTGAAACAAGAAGGTGGGAGGGGCACAATCAAGTTTAAAATAAAATCTCATACCTGACAGAGATGCTTGGAGGGCACAAACAAAACCTTCTATGCACCAGGACCCATGGAAAGGAGCAGTGATACCCACAATAGATCCAGCAAGACCTGCCTGTGAGTGTTTTAGGGTTTCCTGCAGAGGCAAGGGTCAGCAGTGGCCTCCCACAGAAACAGGGGCATATGCAGCAGCAATCCTGGGAGGCATGGCAAGTAACATAAGTCCTCTTGGAGGAGGTTGCAATTAGCCCCACTATAAAGCCACCAGGCAGGCAATCCACAACCTAGAGACCAATTATACTAAAGAAGTTCTCACACTGCTGTGAAAGTTATAGACTCCAAAACTACTTCCCAACCCGGAGATCCCAAAAAGGGACTGGGAATCCCCAGGGAATCTGAATTTTAAGGTAAGTGGGATTTGATTATAGAACTTCCGCAGGACTGGAGAAGCAGTCTGTTGGAGGGCACAAACAAAACCTTGTGTGCACAAGGATCCAGGACAAAGGAGCAGTGAACCCACAAGAGAATAAGCCAGATTTGTCTGTGAGTGCTTGGGAGTCTCCAGCAGAGGGGTGGCTCAACAGTGGCCTGCAACAGGGCCAGGGGCACAGGCAGCAGCAGTCCTGGGAGGCACAGCATGCTGGCATAAATCCTTATGGAGAAAGTCAGCATTACCCCAACATAGTTTGGTCTCAGGCAAAACTACAGGGAGGAAGCACAGCCACAGCTATCAGCAGAGAATCCGATTAAAGATTTGCTGAGCATGACCCAGCCCACCAGAGCAAGATCTACTTTTCCCATAGCCAGTCCCTCCCATCAGGAAGTTTGCATAAGCCATTGATCCTCATCCATCACAGGGCAGACAGAATAAAAACCACAATCACAGAAAACTAACCAAATGATCACATTGAGTTACACAAAGCTGTAATTCAATGATAAGCCATGCCCTATATGGCCATCTAAGACAGACAGGTCATAGTGGAGAGGTCTGACACAACATAGTCTACTCCTTGGAAGAAAAGTTATGACCAATCTAGACAGCATATTAAAAAGCAGAGACATTACTTTGCCAAGAAAGGTCCATCTAGTCAAAGCTCTGGTTTTTCCGGTAGGCACCTATGGATGTGAGATTTGGACTATAAAGAAAGTTGAGCATTGAAAAAATTGATGCTTTTGAACTGTCGTGTTAGAGAAGACTCTTGAGAGTCCCTTGGACAGCAGGGAGATAAAGCCAGTCAATCCTAAAGGAAATCAACCCTGAATATTCATTGGAAGGACTGATGTTGAAGCTGAAGCTCCAATACTTTGGCCACCTGATGCAAAGAACTCACTCATTGGAAAAGACCCTAATTCTGGGAAAGATTGAAGGTGGGAGGAGAAGGGGATGACAGAGGATGAGATTGCTGGATGGCATTACCAACTCAATGGACATGAGTTTGAGTAAACTCTGGGAGTTGGTGATGGACAGGGAGGCCTGGCGTGCTGCAGTCTATGGGGTCGCAAAGAGTCAGACATTACTCAGCGACTGAACTGAACTGGAGAAGGGAATGGCAAACCACTTCAGCATTCTTGCCATGAGAACCCCGTGAACAGTATGAAAAGGCAAAAAAATATGACCCTGAAAGATGAACGTACCATGTTGGTGAGTGTTCAATATGCTACTGAAAAAGACTAGAGAAATAGCCCCGGAAAGAATGAAGAGAAGGAGCCAAAGCAGAAATGATGCCCAGTAGTGAATGTGACTAAAAGTTACTTGGATATGGAAGTAAAGTCCGATGCTATGAAGAACAATACTGCACAGGACCTGGAATGTTGGGTTCGTGAATCAAGATAAATTGGAAGTTGTCAAACAGGAGATGGAAAGAGCGAATATCAACATTTTAGGAATCAGTGAACTAAAGTGGATGGGAATGGGTAAATTTAATTGAGATGATCATTATATCTACTACTGTGGATAAAAATTCTTTCAAGGAAATGAGTAACCCTCATAGTCAACAAAAGACTCTGAAATGCAGTATTTGGGTGCAGTCTCAAAAATGACAGAATGATCTTGTTTCAAAGGCAAAACATTCAATATCACCACAATCCAAGTCCATGCCCCAATCACTAATGGCAAAGAAGGTGAAGCTGAACAGATCTATGAAGACCTAGAAGACTTTCTAGAACAAACACCAAAAGCAGATGTCATAGGGGACTAAAATGCAAAAGTAGGAAGTCAAGAGATACCTGGAGTAACAGGCAAGTTTGACATTGGAGGACAAAATGAAGCAGGGCAAAGTCTAACAGAGTTTTGCCAAGAGAACACATTAGTCATAGTAAACACCCTCTTCCAACAACACAAGAGATGACTCTTCATGGACATCAACAAATGGTCAATAATGAAATCAGATTGATTATATCCTTTGCACCAAAGATGGAAAAGCTCTACATAGTCACCAAAAAAAAAAAAAAAAAGGAAAAGAAAAAAGACCAGGAGCTAACTGTGGCTCAGATCATGAACTCCTTACTGCAAAATTCAGACATAAATTAAAGAAAGTAGGGGAAATCACTAGGCCATTCAAGTATGGCCTAAATCAAATCCCTTTTGATAATATAATGGAAGTGACAAATAGATTCAAGGAATTAGATCTGAGAGACGGAGTGCCTGAAGAACTATGGACAGAGGTTCATAACATTGTACAGGAGGTGGTGATCAAAATTATCCCCAAGAAAAAGAAATACAAAGACAAATGAAATAGACAAAAGAAATAGAAAGACAAACGGTTGTCTGAGGAGGCCTTACAAATAGCTGAGAAACAAAGAGAAGTGAGAGGCAAAGGAGAAAAGGAAAGATATATTCATCTGAATGTAGAGTTCCAAAGATTGGCAAGGAGAGATAAGAAGTCTTCCTCTGGGATCAATGCAAAGAAATAGAATAAAACAATAGAATGGGAAAGACTAGAGATCTCTTCAAGAAGATTAGAGATACTAAGGGAAAATTTCATGCAAAGATGGCACAATAAAGGACAGAACTGTATGGACCTAACAGAAGCAGAAGATATTAAGAAGAGGTGGCAAGAATACACAGAAGAATTATACAAAAGAGGCCTTAATCACCCAGATAACCACAATGGTGTGATCACTCACCTAGATCCAGACATCCTGAAATGTGAAGTCAAGTGGGCCATAGGAATCCTTACTACAAATAAAGCTAGTGGAGGTGATAAAATTGCAGCTGAGCTTTTTCAAATTCTAAAAGTTGATGCTGTTAAAGTGCTGCACTCAATATGCCAGCCAATTTGGAAAACTCAGCAGTGACCATAGAACTGGAAAAGGTCAGTTTTCATTCCAATCCCAAAGAAAGGCAACACCAAAGTATGTTCAAACTACCATAAAATTACTCTCATCCCACACACTGGCAAAGTATTGCTCAAAATTCCCCAAACTAGGCTTCAGCAGTACGTGAACCAAGTACTTCTTGATGTACAAGCTGCATTTAGGAATGGCAGAGGAACCAGAGATCAAATTGCCAACACCCATTGGATCATAGAAAAAGCAATAGAATTCTGGAAAAACATCTACTTCTGCTTCATTAACTACACTAAAGCCTTTGACTGTATGGACCATGAAAAACTAGAAAATTCTTGAGACATGGGAATACCAGACCACCTTATCTGCCTCCTGAGAAACCGGTATGCATGTCAAGAAGCAATAGTTAGAATTGGACATGGAGCCATGGACTGGTATAAAATTGGGAAAGCAGTACATTGAGATTGTATATTATCACCCTGTTTATTTAAATTATATGCAGGGCACATCATGCAAAATCCTGGACTGGATGAATCTTAAGCTGGGATCAAGATTGCCAGGAGAAATATCAACATCCTCAGATATGCAGATGAAACCATTCTCATGACAGAAAGTGAAGAGGAACAAGTCCCTTGATGAGAATGAAAGAGGATAGTGAAAAAGCTGACTTAAATCTCAACATTTAAAAAACTAAGATCAGGGCATCCAGTCCCATCACTCATGGCCAATAGATGGGGAACCAATGAAAACAGTGAGAGACTTTATTTTCGTGGGCTCCAAAATCACTGCAGATGGTGACTGCAGCCATAAAATTAAAAGATGCTTGCTCCTTGGAAGAAAGGCTATGGGCCAACCTACTCAGCAATTTAAAAAGCAGAGACATCAGCTTGTCAACAAAGGTGTATATCATCAAAACTGTGATTTTTCCAGTAGTCATGTACAAATGTGAAATTCAGGCCTTAAGGAAGGCTGAGCACCAAAGAACAGATTATTTTGAAATGTGATGTTATAGATGACTCTTTAGAGTCCCTTGAACAGCAAGGATATCAAACCAATCAATCCTTAAGGAAATCAGCCCTGAATATACATTTTGAAGGACTGATACTGAAGCTGAATGAAGCTGCAATATTTTGATCACCTGATGCAAAGAACCAACTAATCGGAAAGGACCCTGATGCTGGGAAAGATTGAGGGTAGGAGGAGGAGTCAACAGAGGATGAGATGGTTGGATGACATCACTGACTCAATGGACATGAGTTTGGGCAACTCCAGGAGATAACGAAGGACAGGGAAACCGAGCATGTTGCAGTCCAGGAGTCGCAAATTGTCAGACAGGACTTAGCGACTGAACAACAAATACAGCAAAGTGAATAGCCATACATATACATATATCTATTCTTTTTTAGATTATAGGTCATGACAAAGTACAGAGAAAAGTTCCCTGTGATATACAGTAGGTCCTTGTTAGTTATCTATGTTTTATATGCTAAGGTGCTCAGTCGTGTCTGACTCTTTGCAACTGTATGAACTGTGGCCCTCCAAACTCCTGTCCATAGGATTTTCCAGGCAGTAATACTGGAGAGGGGTTACCATTTCATCCTCCAGGGGATCTTCTTGACCCAGGGATCAAAATCATGTCCCTTGAGTCTCCAACATTAGCAAGTGGGTTCTTTACCACTAGCACCACCTGGGAAACCCCTATATTTTATATAGTAATGTGTATAGGTCAATCCCGATTTCCCAATTTTTCTCTCTCTAATCCCTTCACCCCACATTCCACCCTGGTAATCATAAGTTTCTTTTCTGTGTCTGTGGTTCTATTTCTGTTTTATAAATTTGTTAATTTCTCCCAATTTTTTTTTAGATTCCACATGTAAGTGATATCATGTTTGTCTTTTTGTGTCTGATTTCCTTCGTTCAGTATGGCAACCTCTAGATCCATCCATGTTGCTGCAATCATTTATACATTATATTGTCAAATTTCAAACTATTTAAAATTCAATCTACAATTTGAAATCCAAGATTTCTATAACATTCCATCACCAAACTATTTAAAAAAAAATTGGAGGTTAAATAAAAAACTGTTTGCATTGCTAAAAAACTTAGACACTTCTCCACAGAGAGAGATCATGGCAGCAGAGTGAGAGGACATTGGGCTCACTTCCTTCCATGAAACATCAAAACTACAGCTATATATAGAATGGCTCCTGCTGGACTCCACCTGAGGACTAGCAGAATAGCTGTTCAACAGCTAAGACTAAAGAAATAGCCAAATGGAGTCTTGTAAGAAGAAAAGAGAAATGATCTGATTGGTACCCACAGCACTACTGTGGGACCCAGAAGAGGAGGAGGAGTTATCACAGGTTCAAGGATCCTTCCTGGAAAGCAGGGGTTCAAGCCATATATCAGGGTACCCCAGGCTGCAGGGGTGACACCAAAAGGATGAGCCCCCTTAGCTGTTTATAAATAAATGGGAATTATTAGGCCAGTAAGAAATCAAGACTCTGCTCATGAAGAGCTTGAACTCAGACATGCTGACTCCCAGTCACAGGGCAGAACAACAGACTGAAAACTGTCTAGGGCTCTGGCCAGCTTGTCAAGACCACTTCAGTGCATCCACCAGCCCACACACGGTCCCTCCTCCAGCCCCTCTTGCTTCAGTGCTGCTCTTCACTAAGGTAGAGGCTGCCATACCAACAAGAGTGTGCACACTTGGGAGGGGGTGGGCCCAGCTCAGGAGTGTGGCACCAACACCTTTGGCTTTGTTGCTGTTGTTGTTCAGTCACTAAGTTGTGTCCAACTCTGTGATCCCACAGACCGCAGCACTAACCAGGCTTCCTTGTCCTTCACCATCTCCTGGGGTTTACTCAGATTCATGTCCATTCAGTCAGGTATGTTATAAAACCATTCATCCTCTGCCACCCTCTTCTCCTTTTGCCTTCAATCTGTCCCAGTATACAGGTCTTCTCCAATAAGTTGGCTCTTTGCATCAGGTGGCCAAAGTACTGGAGCTTCAGCTTCAGCATCAGTCCTTCCAATGAATATTCAGAATTGATCTCCTTTAGGATTGACTAGTTTGATCTCCTAGCAGTCCAAAGGACCCTCAAGAGTCTTCTCCAGCACAAGAGATCAAAAGCATCAATTCTTTAGCACTCACCCTTCTTTATGACCCAGTAGTTTCAAGAAACAATAGTAACATTCAGAAATATGTTTATTTTCTATAAACTAATTATTAACTATCAGAAAGTAAAAGCAAGAAAACAATCTCATTTACAATCACATCAGATAAAATAAAATACTTAGGAACAAATTTAACCAGAAGTGAGAGACCTATAACACTGAAATCAATGTGAAATTGATAAAGGAAACTGAAGACTATACAAAGAAAAGGAAGCATACCCACCATGCATAGATTAGAAGAATTAATATTGTTAAAATATCCATAGTAATCAGAGTAATCTACAGATTTAATGTAATGCCTATCAAAGTACCCATGACATTTTTTACAAAAGGAGAATAATCCTAAAATTTGTATGAAACTAAACATCAAATACCTAAAACAATCTTGAGAAAAAGAACAAAGTTGGTTGTTTCATGCTCCTTGACCTCAGACTATATTATAAAGTGAGGGTAATTAACAGAGTATGGTATTGGGACAAAAGCAGACACACTGATTGATGGAACAAAATAGAGGGCCCAGAAATAAACCCACATACATGCAGTCAATTAATCTACAACAAAGAAGGCAAAAATATACAATAAACAAAAGATAGTCTCACAATGGTGATGTTTGAACAATTGGACAGCTACATGTAAAAGAATAAAATTAGCACATATAAAAGAATAAAACTAGTATATTTTCTCAGAAAAATAAACTCAAAATGGACTAAAGACCTAAACCAGAAACCATAAAACTCCTGGAAGAAAACATAGGCAGTACACTCTTTGACATAAGTTTTACCAATACTATTTTTTGGTCTATCATTTGGGCAAAGGGAGCAAAAGTAAGAATAAATAAATGGTACCTAATTAAACCTAGAGCCAAATATCCTGGAATGTGAAGTCACAAGTGGGCCTTCACAAGCATCACTACGAACAAAGCTAGTGGAGGTAATGGAATAACAGTTGAACTATTTCAAATCCTAAAAGATAATGCTGTGAAAGTTCTGCACTCAATATGCCAGCAAATTTGGACAACTCAGCAGTGGCCACAGGACTGGAAAAAGTCAGTTTTCATTCTAATCCCAAAGAAAAGCAATGCCAAAGGATGCTCAAGCTCAGTTCAGTTCAGTCGCTCAGTCATGTCTGACTCTTTCCAACCCCATGGACTGCAGCACGTGAGGCCTCCCTGTCCATCACCTACTCCTGGAGTTTACTCAAACTCATGTCCATTGAGTCAGTGATGCCATCCAACCATCTCATCTTCTGTCGTCCCCTTCTCCTCCCGCTTTCAATCTTTCCCAGCATCAGGGTCTTTACAAATGAGTGAGCTCTTTGCATAAGGTGGCTAAAGTATTGGAGTTTCAGCTTCAGCATCAGTCTTTCCAATGAATATTCAAGACTGATTCCCTTTAGGATGGACTGGTTGGATATCCCTGCAGTCCAAAGAATGCTCAAACTATAGCACAATTGCACTCCATGCTAGCAAAATAATGCTCAAAATTCTCCAAGCCAGGCTTCAACAGTATGTGAACCATAAACTTCTAGATGCCCAAGCTGGATTTAGAAAAGGCTGAGGAACCAGAGATCAAATTGCCAATATCCATTGGATCCTCCAAAAAGCAAGAGAGTTCCAGAAAATCAACTACTGCTGCTTTATTGACCATGCCAAAACTTTTGACTGTATGGATCAAAATAAACTGTGGAAAATTCTTAAAGAGATTGGAATACCAGATCACCTTATCTGCCTACTGAGAAATCTGTATGCAGGTCAAAAAGCAACAGTTAGAACTGGACATAGAACAACAGACTGGTTCCAAATCAGGAAAGGAGTATGTCAAGGCTATATATTCTCACCCTGCTTATTTAACTTATATGCAGAGTACATCATGAGAAATGATAGACTGGATGAAGCACAAGCTGGAATCAAGATTGCCAGGAGAAATATCAATAACCTCAGATATGCAGATGACACCACACTTATGGCAGAAAGTGAAGAACAAAAGAGCCACTTGATGAAAATGAAAGAGAAGAGTGAAAAAGTTGGCTTAAAACTTAACATTCAGAAAACTAAGATCATGGCATCTCATCCCATCACTTCATGGCAAACAGATGGAGAGACAGTGGAAACAGTGACAGACTTTATTTTGGGGGCTCCAAAATCATTGCAGATGATAACTGCAGCCATGAAATTAAAAGATGTTTGTTCCTTGGAAGAAAAGTTATGACCAATCTAGATAGCATATTAAAAAGCAGAGACATTACTTTGCCAACAAAGGTCGATCTAGTCAAGGCTATGGATTTTCAGTATTTCTGTATGGATGTGAGAGTTGGACAATGAGAAAAGCTGAGCACCAAAGAATTGGTGCTTTTAAACTGTGGTGTTGGAGAAGACTCTTGAGAGTCCTTTGGACTGCAAGGAGATCAAACCAGTCCATCCTAAAGGAAATCAGTCCTGAATATTCATTGGAAGGACTGATGTTGAAGCTGAAACTCCCAATACTTTGGCCACCTGATGCAAAGAACTGACTCATTGGAAAAGACCCTGATGCTGGGAAAGATTGAAGGTGGGAGGAGAAAGAGATGACAGAGGATGAGATGGTTGAATGGCATCACTGACTTAATGGACGTGAGTTTGGGTAGGCTCCGGGAGTTGGTGATGGACAGGGAAGCCTGGTGTGCTGCAGTATATGGGGTCGCAAAGAGTCGGACACGACTGAGCGACTGGACTGAACTGAACTGAATCAAACTTAAAAGCTTTTGTCCAGCAAAGAAAACCATGGACAAAATGAAAAGACACCTGACTAAATGAGAGAAAATATTTGTAAATTATATGACTAGTAAGAGGTTAATATATAAAATATACTAATAACTCATAGAACTCAGTATAAAGAGATCAATTTAAAAATGAATAGGCTTTAAAAAAAAAAAAAAAAAAGACACACAGCCGGCTAACAGGCACCTGAAAAGATCCTCAACAACACTAATAATCAGGGAAATGCAAATCAGAACTACAGTGAGATACTACTTCACACCTATCAGAATGTTTATCATTAAAAAGACCACAAATGTTAAATATGGTGAGGATGTGGAGAAAGGGGAACCCCAGCTCACTGTTGGTAGGAATGTAAAATGTAAATTAGTAGAGCCACTAGGGAAAACAGTACAGAGGTTTCCCAAAAAATTAAAAATAAACTGCCATATGATCTGACAAGCTCCCTCATGGATATGCATCCAAGGGAAAAGAAAATGCTAATTTGAAAAGATTCATACACCTCATGTTCATAGCAGCATCATTTAACAGTAGCCAAGACATGAAAGCACCCTAAATATCCATCAACAATTAAAAGGATTAAAGAGGCTGTGGACTATATATACAGTGAAAATTACCCAGTCATAAAATGAATAAAATTGTGACATTTTCAACAACATGAATTGACCTGAAGAGTATTATACTTTGTGAAGTAAGTCAGACAGAGAAAAACAAGTGGTCTGTTTTCACTCATTAGTGGAATCTAAAAAAAATAAAATGAATGAATATAAAAAAAGAAACAAGCCATGGACACAGAGAACAACTAGTGGTTACCAATGCAGACAGCAGAGGGAGAAGGCGAAAGATAAAGCGAAAGAATTAAGAGGTACAGTCTACCAGGCATAAAACAACCAAGATACAAGCATTCAGTTTATTTCACAGAGAATATAACCAATATTTTACAGTAACTTCATTCTACTTTTTTAAAAGATTTTTTAATGTGCTCTATGTTTAAACTCTTTATTGAATTTGTTACAACATTGCTTCTGTTTCATGTTTTGTTTTTTTGACAATGAGGCATGTGGGATCTTAGCTCCCAGACCAGGCTTTGAACTTGCATCCCCTGCATTGGAAGGTGAAGTCTTAACCACCGGACCACCAGGAAACTCCCTACAATGACTGCAACTAGAATATAATCTATAAAAATATTGAATCACTATATTACACACTTGAAACTAATGCAACATTGTACATCAACTATACTTCAATTCAAAAACTAAATTAGACATGTATCATGCAAATGTCAATAACAAGTCCATTTATATTGCTTATCAAGCAAACCTAATTGCATTAAATCATTTGGATAAATACAACCATTATATATTTCACATATACTCATCACTGTATCTTAGTATTTATATCATCATTCTCTTTTTCTAAAATCAGCATCATTAAATATAGAAAAATAGTGTGTTTTTTCAAATGCATTTTGTACAATTTTAAAATGTTTTAAATTAAATATTAATGCATTTGATTTCAGAAAAAGCACAAACTGTCTTAACTTGTTCAGTGTCATTATGACTTATTCAGGAATTAACTGGCTAATCATGTCAAGGACAGATCATAGATTGTTTTCTAAACCCTTTACAGACTCTGTCACTCTAGCTATAATTTAAAAGGGTCAAAATATGGTCGATATTTTTAAATAAATAGAAAAAGGTATTTTCGGTGATACACTCTAATTAAAAATTACATTTAAACTCATGGGAATGTAATCAATAAAATAAGCTTGTGGCATTTTTCTGAATCTATTTCCATTATTCCCTGGTGTCTCACCAAAGGCTAATTTCTTTAGAAAATCATTTACTTGAAAACAGCCTTATAAACTTCAAGAAGAAACTCGAATTTCTTACCTGTTTCTAGTACAGTAATCTCCGATATATAACAAACTTTGTCTTTGCTCTATGAATGTGCAGGAAATCGTACATAGTGACAGATTACAGGCTACCATGATTTAGCACCTAAATCAGTCCTACCTTATTTGAAACATACCCTCACTCCCTTTCAGATACCAGTTTAACCTTGAAGACCTAAATTTCAGACCCATCTTGGAAAACCTTATGACATGACAAGCAAGATAGATTACTATGATAAACAAACTGAAACCAAGAAACATAAACTTATCTATGGGCTTTGCCGGTGGTGCTAGTGGTAATGAACCCACCTGCCAATGCAGGGGACATAAGAGAGGCAGGTTCCATCCCTGAGTGGGGAAGATCCCCTAGGGGAGGGCATGGCAACCCACTCCAGTATTCTTACCTGGAGAATCCCATGGACAGAGGAGTCTGATGGGCTACAAAAAGTCTGACATGACTAAAACAACTTAGCATGCACTCACTTATCTATGATATACATTCAGCAGGATACAACTGATTTTTAATTAAAGAAAAAATTGAAATTGAATAGATTCATTGGGGAGGAATGACTGGTTATGACAATGTTGGAGAGGAAGTATATTTGGAAACTGCTGTGGTGGAGTTAGACTTCTTCAAAGGAAGAAGAATTTGCCATAAAAAAGCATAAGCCAGCTCCCTTGGAATGACTCCTATCTTTGCCCTACTGAAAAATCATCTTCAGAAAATTTTGAAGTTTGGGGAAAAACAAACATCCAACAATAGTCCTGAGACTAGTTCAGTTCACTTCTGAGTAGTGTCTGACTCTGCGACCGGATGGACTGCAGCATACCAGGCTTCCATGTCCATCACCAACTCCTGGAGCTTGCCCAAACTCATGTCCATCAAGTCAGTGATACCATCCAACCATCTCATCTTCTGTCATCCCCTTATCCTCCTGCCTTCATTCTTTCCCAACATCAGTGTCTTTTCAAATGAGTCAGTTCTTTGCATCAGGTGGCCAAAGTATTGGAGCTTCAGCTTCAACATCAGTCCTTCCAATGAATATTCAGGATTGATTTCCTTTAGAATTCACTTCTTGATCTCCTTGCAGTCCAAGGGACTATCAAGAGTCTTCTCCAACACCACAGTTCAAAAGCATCAACTCTTTGGCTCTCAGATTTGTGTATGATCCAACTCTCACATCCATATATGACTACTGGAAAAACCATAGCCTTGACTAGATGGACCTTTGTTGGCAAAGTAATGTCTCTACTTTTTAATATGCTGTCTAGGTTGGTCATAGCTTTCCTTCCAAGGAGCAAGTGTCTTTTAATTTCATGGTTGCAGTCACCATCTGCAGTGATTTTGGAGCCCAACAAAGTTAAGTCTGTCACTGTTTCCATTGTCTCCCCATCAATTTGCCATGAAGTGATGGGACAAGATGCCATGATCTTAGTTTTTTTTAATGTTGAGTTTCAGCATTCAGCATTCAAATGTTGAGCCAGCTTTCTGACTCTCCTCTTTTACTTTCATCAAGAGGCTCTTCAGTTCCTCTTCACTTTCTGCCATAAGGGTGGTGTCATCTGCATATCTGAGGTTATTGACATTTCTCCTGGCAATCTTGATTCCAGCTTGTGCTTCACCCAGTCTGGCATTTCTCATGATGCACGCTGCATGTAAGTTAAATAAGCAGGGTGAGAATATACAGCCTCAATGTACTCCTTTCCCAGTTTGAAACCAGTTCATTGTTCCACATCCAGTTCTAAGTGTTGCTTCTTGATCTGCATACAGATTCCTCAGAAGGCAGGTAGGGTGATCTGGTATTCCCATCTCTTTAAGAATTTTCCACAGTTTGTTGTGATCCACACAGTCAATGCTTTAGCATAGGCAATGAAGCAGAAGTAGATGTTTGTCTGGAATTCTCTTGCTTTTTCTAAGATCCAAAGGATGTTGATAATTTGATGTCTGGTTCCTCTGCCTTTTCTAAATTCAGCTTAAATATCTGGAAGTTCTTGGTTCATGTACTGTTGAAGCCTAGCTTGGAGAAATTTTAGCTTTACTTTGCTAGTATGTGAGATGAGTGCAATTGTACAGTAGTTTGAACATTCTTTGGCATTGCCTTTCTTTTGGATTGGAATGAAAACTAACCTTTTCCAGTCCTGTGAGCACTTCTGAGTTTTCCAAATTGGCTGTCATATTGAGTGTGGCACTTTCACAGCATCATCTTTTAAGATTTGAAATAACTCAGTGGGAATTCCATCACCTTCACTGATTTTGTTTGTAGTGATGCGTCCTAAGGCCCACTTGACTTCGCACTCCAGAATGTCTGGATCTAGATGAGTAATCACACTATCATGGTTATCTGGGTCATTAAGATCTTTTTCATATAGTTCTGGGTATTCTTGCCACCTTTTCTTAATACCTTCTGCTTTCGTTAGGTCCATACCATTTCTGTCCTTTATTGTGCCTATCTTTTCGTGTTCCCATCTAGTCCTGAGATTAGAGATGGGAAGATTCTAGCATCAAATATTGAATTGTGCTCATGCAATCATTCCATCACACATATAAAGTAATATACAATAATGGATTTTAAATTCTAGATCATAGGGTATTAAGACACTTTGAGTTTCTTTCCATTAGAAGGTAATTAGCAAGTCTATGGAAATTCCCTGGTGGTCTAAAGGTTAAGACTTCACCTACTAATGCAGGGGGTGAGGGTTCGATCGCTGGTTGAGGACTGAGATGCCCCATGCCTCATGGCCAAAAACAAAAGCAAAACAAAACAATGTTGTAAAGCATTGTTGTAAAAAATTCAATAAAGTCTTTAAAAATGGCTCACATCAAAAAACAAATCTTAAGAAAAGAAGATAATTAGCAAGCCTAGAATGGGACTTCCTATAAGAAACCCTGGGTGAACCTTGAGTTTCTTATCTGTACACCTTAAAAACATCCTTTCTTAGCAGGAAAATGTATCCACTCTTATTCACAATCACATATTCATTATTATTAGAAAGTTTTAAGTTTCTGTTTTAGAAGGAAGTACAAATTTAGGTTAATCAGTTATCTCTTCATTATATTCAGCTTATACAAAATAATCAGAAATTAGAGATCCAAATATCATTTGATAACCAGCAAACTGAGATGATTCTTTTTTAAAAAGTCCATAATATTAAAGAAAGATTAATTAAATGGCATTACTCAAAGAGACTGCACTGTTTTAGTATGAAGGAAATATAATAGAAAGGAAACAGAAGCTTGAATATCAGACTATATAATACTTTCATGTCTCAAGTGGAAGAAATTCTTAACAGAAACATTTTGAACATAAAATTCCTTGTTTGATGAATGAACCCAGAACAAATACAACGAACAGAGGAGGAGAAAAAGGAAGAAGCAAAGAATATGTAGCTTTAAAAGTCTTCATTTTTTTTTCTTAGTGTTTTTTTTAATTCTTCATTCAGACCATCTTTTAAAAATAGATTGACCTTTAAGTTAATGATAACAAGACAAAAACACAGTTACAAAAAAGAACAGTTATTAATAAAAATTCTGTTAATAAAAAAGTTATAAAATCCTCCCATAATATGAAAGAGATAGCAAGGAGCACAGTGGCTTTCAATCGATAATTAGCAAATGGTAGTTTACACTAAAATCACACATTGTCCTAAATATATCTATTTGTACATAGATAAACTATACTAATTTAAAATGTATGCCTTCTCAAATTTTTATGTCCAAATACATATACATCCAATGCTAAGAGGCAGATACAAAAAGTAATAGATCCATATGTAATTCTAGGTTGATAAACAGCATGCATTAACAGATACACTATTGCAGTTGATGTATTTCATTTGTGTTTGGTTTATTTAGAGGAATACAATATATACTCATATACATGTGTATATGTGCAATCTGTTGGTACCCACTCACATTTGAACAAATACTTTCAAAAAAAGGTGATGGTTGAGAGTGTTAGAGTGTGTGAATTAGTGGTTGCAAGGAAAGCAATTGTACAGAACTGATTACCAGATACATACTGGAGTATCTCACATAGTCTAAGGTAGAGATGGACGCAACACTTCAGTGGAATAGGAACCTGATCAGGTGTGGATAATGGTAAAGAGTCTGCCTGCAATGCAGGAGACCTGGGTTCGACCCCTGGGTTGGGAAGATCCCCTGGAGAAGGAAATGGCAACCCACTCCAGTACTCTTGCCTGGAAAATTCCATGGACAGAAGAGCCTTGTAGGCTACAGTCCATGGGGTCTCAAAGAGTCAGACACAACTGAGCGACTTCACTTCACTTCACTTCAGCCACCAATTCTCAGTAACATGTTTCTCAGTTGTAATTTTCAAGTGAGAGGTTTGATGAGCTGAGCTTGAGTCAGGAATCCAATCACTTATCTATGCACTCATTCAAAAGTAACTGAGCATCCATCATAAACAGTGATGGTACTAAGTACGAGATATACAGAAGTTCAATAAAGCAGACACGGGAATGCCATTAGGGGTAGGCAAGTAGGGCCATATAGCAGAAACAAGTTTGCATAGGGCTTAACTCTTTCTGAGCAGAAAAGAGAGGTTCTGCAAATTGGGGAGCAGAAAAGAGAGGAATTGCTGATACCCAAATAGGGGTACACTACACATATATGATGAATAAGGTAAGTGGAGCCTGGTGAATGTGTAAGTACAAAAATATTAAAGCTGGTAGTTAAGAGTGTGATTAGATAACAGGATGAGGGGGAGGAAGAATTTGAAGAGGCAAGTGAGATGACTGCTAAAAAATCCTAAGAAACTACCTCATGGCTAGACATTTGAACTCAATGCCTCAGTACTTTTTCATTCTTCTATTAATTGCTATTGTTAAGTGAATTCAGGCTCAGTGAACTAAAATTAGCCTTCCTGAAGGATTTAAGGAAGGAAAAATGCACTATAAGAGAATTTCCATCTTTAGGCTAGCACAGTGAGTTTATAAAAGATAAGTATCTTATTTCATGTTCTTATGGATTTGAAACTTCACTAATAAAATACAGCTTTGAAAAAACATCTTACCCTAAATTATTGCCTTTAATGCTGTGTTAATTTAAACTTATTTCTCTTCTCCCTTATACTGGTGGCTTTAACAGAAACTTGAATGTGAGAAGGCAATTATTTCATCTCACTTTCCCATCATATGAAATATTCTCCATTAGATTAGAGAGGTAATAATTATTTTATGTACTGGCAAAGTACCAGTTACCAATTCTATAAGCCTTTCTGAACAAGGTTGTATCTTTAAAACAGAATGCCACATGACTTTTTACCTTATATTCACTCTACAATAGAGGGATCTTAGTACAATTAAAAGGATACTACATTTTTACTAAGAATATCTGAAGCAATTATTAATTAATAGAAATGGCAAATAATTTTGAAAGTTTTCTATACCTCCCTTTGGCCCAACAGCATTATATTAGCAAAATTAGAAACCACACATACAGACCTTCCCAATTAAATACATCTACAGCACTATGAGCTATGCATAATAAAATAACATGGTGAGGTCCCTGTCGGTGAACATAAAAGTCAAACAGTGACTCATTTTGCACAAGAAAGACAATTTGAAAGATAGTGATCATACAATTGTATAGTCTGAAATACTAACAGAGGTGTGAGAAAGATAAAAATACAGACTTCAGTAGTAATTTTCAAAAGCTCAAAACATTGATGGAAAACATTTACAGCATTTTACCTTCCTAAAGGAATAGTTTCTCTCTGAGAGATATTCCTAAGTGGAAAACAGGAAACCATCAAAATGATTCAGGAAGAAACGTTTTTGGGTTACTTTATCTTCTAAATAATAATTAAGTGCTCTGTAACAAGAACAAGGTAGGAAAAAATATAGATAGACTTTCCAACAAGGTGAAAAGAACAACTAAGAGGCCAGTGGGCTAAGAGTAGGAGAAGGAAAGGAGAAGACTTCATGGGAAAACATGGGCTGGGAATTAACCCTTCTCCTCAGGAGAAGAGGGTGGAGGCTGAGCTTCCAAGGCTTCTTGAAGTTGAGACATGCAACATGAGTTAGCCTTGGGAAGAACCAGAAAGTGGACAGGCAGTGGGGGTAGGAAAGTAGGTTTTCCAGCCAAAGTAACCATAATACACAAAAGGTCAGGAGATCAGGAAGGCAAGATAATGACATTTGTTTGAAGACGTGAAAAATATTCAGGAGGGCTGAGTCCTAACCACATTAAAGACCTTTACTTTTTCCCAAGAGAGATGGAAATAATTGTGTGATTGCATACAGAGAACTAAAATGATGAGATTTCCAAAATAATCTTTGGAAAGAGTACTTGGTAAGAAATGTGGTAGGATGGGAAAGTAGAAATGTTAGGAGGTTTTCCCACAAAGGTAGATGAGAAATGAAATCACAGTGGGCAGTAGCAGCAGGGACAAGATGGAAATACACAAGAGGTCCTGAGAAAGTAAAATGGAGAGTATGTTGAGATTTATTTCATATGGAGAGGTAATGAAATAGAAGAGTTTAAAAAAAAAATGGTGTCCAATCATTGCTTAAGCAATCCAATGGTGTTTGAGACTCTTTATTTGCAAAAGAGTACTGGAGAAGAAGAAGCTGTGTATCATTTGTTGTTTAGTCTCTAAGTCATGTTTGATTTTTTTTTTTTTTTTTTTTGCGATCCCATGGACTATAGCCCATCAGTCTCCTCAGTCTGTGGGATTTTCCAGGCAAGAATACTAGAGTGGACTGCCATTTCCTCTCCAGGGGAGAGCCACCAGAAAAGCCACTGTGTATCATTATCACTCCCTAAAAATGTGAGGAGAAAAAAAAAAGCAAGCAGGATAATGAGTTTCAATTTTGAAGTTTTCTAAGAGCTGAATAACTGAAAAGAGCCACAATTATTCAAGATGACATAAAATAAGATAAAACAATACTGTCAAAGATGCCATAACATAAAATAAAACACACAAAAAAATTAAAATATTTAGGTAAATGAATTGAAAATTTTGAAGTTAGCAAAGGAAAAAATTGATCAGTTAGCTTACTTGACAGAGAAGGCAATGACACCCCACTCCAGTACTCTTGCCTGGAAAATCCCATGGACAGAGGGGCCTGGTAGGCTGCAGTCCATGGGGTCGCTAGGAGTCAGACACGACTGAGCGACTTCACTTTCACTTTTCACTTTCATGCATTGGAGAAGGAAATGGCAACCCACTCCACTATTCTTGCCTGGAGAATCCCAGGGAAGGGGGAGCCTGGTGGGCTGCCGTCTATGGGGTCGCACAGAGTTGGACACAACTGAAGCGACTTAGCAGCAGCAGCTTACTTGAAAGGTGAAAAAAGGAAATTTGAACTTCAAAATATTGATTTAGCCATTAGCTGATGCTATCAATACACAAATCTGATTAAAAAATTTGCAAGTGAAAATCCAGAAATGAACTTAAAATTAGGTTTAAACATACTAGATGTTTTAAAACCACCTACATTATATACTAGGCTTGCCTGATAGCTCAATTGGTAAAGAATCCACCTGCAATATAGGAGACCCTGGTTCAATTCCTGGGTGGAGAAGATCCGCTGGAGAACGGATAGGCTATCCACTCCAGTATTCTTGGACTTCCCTTGTGGCTCAGTTGGTAAAGAATCCACCTGCAATGTGGGAGACCTGTGTTCAATCCCTCAGTTCAATCCCTGGGTTGGGGAGATCCCCTGGAGAATGGAAAGGCTACCCACTCCAGTATTCTGGCCTGGAGAATTCCAGGGACTGTATAGTCCATGGGTTTGCAAAGAGTCGAACATGACTGAGCAACTTTCACTTTCATATTCAGTTCAGTTCAGTCGCTCAGTCGTGTCCGTCTCTTTGAGACCCCCATGAATCGCAGCACACCAGGCCTCCTTGTCCATCACCAACTCCTGGAGATTACTCAAACTCATGTCCATCGAGTCGGTGATGCCATCCAGTTATCTTATCCTCTGTCGTCCCCTTCTCCTCCTGCCCCCAATCCCTCCCAGCATCAGAGTCTTTTCCAATGAGTCAACTCTTCGAATGAGGTGGCCAAAGTAATGGAGTTTCAGCTTCAGCATCAGTCCTTCCAATGAATATTCAGGACTTATCTCCTTTAGTATAGACTGATTGGATTCTCCTTGCAAGGAGACAAAACAAAACAAAATTGGAATGAGTAACACTTTGTTAAAATGGAGATGTATATGCAGTGAGACACAACTGTCCCCCTCAGGAACCTAATGAAAAATGTTTTCATATGTTAAGGCAGGCTACATATATTTGTCAAAAATAAATCATGTCAGACATAGTGTTTTTCTTTGAACTTTTAGGTAGGAAAATGTAGTGTATGTTATGTGGAAATTATTCTGACTTTGAACATTCACACTTGACAAACAAAGATTGGGAAAGGAGAAGACTGATAGCTCTCTGGCCTATAAAGAATGTCAAAGAAGAAATTGGAAAATTAGAGAAGACTCTGTATTGAATATATAAAGGAAGAAAACTTCAAAAGAAAGGATTATTTCTTTCTGTAATGATGACAAAAATAAAATCATACAATTGAATTCAATAATCTAGACTTGCTTCTTTCAACTAATTAAAGACTCTGTGTTTAAAGCAAATGTAAGAATTATAAAAGGATAATTAAATTGATTCTGTCAATTATTCAACAAGTTTTAAGTACTCACTGTGTATCAGGCAAGGCTCTGAGGATACAAAGATGAAAGGTATTCTTTATTCTCATGAAACTTAGAGTATAGCAAGGAATTGACAAGTAAACAACAAATTACAAGTTATGATAGAGAAAAGGTGTATGGAAGCATATGGAAAAAGCAGCTAAACTGTTGTGTCAGGAAATCTTTTTGGAAGAAGTAAAGCCTTAACTGGAGATTGGCAGTATCAGTTCAGTTCAGTTGCTCAGTCGTGTCTGACTCCTTGTGACCCCATGAACCACAGCACGCCAGGCCTCCCAGTCCATCACCAACTCCCGGAGTCCACCCAAACCCATGTCCATTGAGTCAGTGATGCCATCCAACCATCTCATCCTCTGTCATCCCCTTCTCCTTCCGCCCTCAATCTTTCCCAGATTCAGGGTCTTTTCAAATGAGTCAGCTCTTCGCATCAGGTGGCCAAACTATTGGAGTTTCAGCTTCAGTATCAGTCCTTCCAATGAACACCCAGGACTGATCTCCTTTAGATTGGACTGGTTGGATCTCCTTGCAGTCCAAGGGACTCTCAAGTGTCTTCTTCAACAGGACAGTTCAAAAGCATCAATTCTTTGGTGCTCAACTTTCTTTATAGTCCAACTATCACATCCATACATGACCACTGGAAAAACCATAGCCTTGACTAGACATACCTTTGTTGACAAAGTGATGTCTCTGCTTTTTAATATGCTATCTAGGTTGGTCATAGTTTTCCTTCCAAGGAGTAACCGTCTTTTAATTTCATGGCTGCAATCACCATCTGCAGTGATTTTGGAGACCAGAAAAATAAAGTCAGCCTCTGTTGCCACGGTTTCCCCATCTATTTGCCATGAAGTGATGGGGCAGGATGCCATGATCTTAGTTTTCTGAATGTTGAACTTTAAGCCAACTTTTTCACTCTCCTCTTTCACTTTCATCAGGAGGCCCTTTAGTTCTTCTTCACGTTCTGCCATAAGGGTGGTGTCATCTGCATATCTGAGGTTATTGATATTTCTCCTGGCAATCTGATTCCAGCTTGTGCTTCTTCCAGCCCAGCATTTCTCATGATGTACTCTGCATATAAGTTAAATAAGCAGGGTGACAATATACAGCCTTGACATACTCCTTTCCCTATTTGGAACCAGTCTGTTGTTCCATGTCCAGTTCTAACTATTGCTTCCTGACCTGCATACAGGTTTCTCAAGAGGCAGGTCAGGTGGTCTGGTATTCCCATCTCTTTCAGAATTTTCCACGGTTTATTGTGATCCACACAGTCCAAGGCTTTGGCATAGTCAATAAAGCAGAAATAGATGTTTTCCTGGAAGTCTCTTGCTTTTTCGATGACACAGCAGATGTTGGCAATTTGATTTCTGGTTCCTCTGCCTTTTCTAAATCCAGCTTGAATATCTGGAAATTCATGGTTCATGTATTGCTGAAGCTTGGCTTGGAGAATTTTGAGCATTACTTTACTAGCATGTGAGATGAGTGCAATTGTGCAGTAGTTTGAGCATTCTTTGGCATTGCCTTTCTTTGGGACTGGAATGAAAACTGACCTTTTCCAGTCCTGTGGCCACTACTGAGTTTTCCAAATTTGCTTGTATATTGAGTGCAACACACCACAGCATCATCTTTCAGGATTTGAAACAGCTCAAGCGGATCTCCATCACCTCCACTAGCTTTGTTCATAGTGATGCTTCCTAAGGCCTACTTGACTTCACATTCCAGGATGTCTGGCTCTATGTGAGTGATCACACCATTGTGATTATCTGGGTCGTGAAGATCTTTTTTGTAGTTTTTCTGTGTATTCTTGCCACCTCTTCTTAATATCTTCTGCTTCTCTTAGGTCCCTACCATTTCTGTCCTTCCTTGAGCCCATCTTTGCATGAAATGTTCCCTGGTATCTCTCGTTTTCTTGAAGAGATCTCTAGTCTTTCCCATTCTATTGTTTTCCTCTATTTCTTTGCATTGATCACTGAGGAAGGTTTTCTTATCTCTCCTAGCTATTCTTTGAAACTCTGCATTTAAATGGGTATATCTATCCTTTTCTCCTTTGCTTTTCACTTCTCTTCTTTTCACAGCTATTTGCAAGGCCTCCTCAGACAGCCATTTTGCTTTTTTTGCATTTCTTTTTCTTGGGGATGGTCTTGATTCCTGTCTCCTGTACAATGTCATGAATCTCCATCAATAGTTCAACAGGCACTATGTGTATCAGATCTAGTCCCTTAAATCTATTTCTCACTGCCATTGTATAGTCATAAGGGATTTGATTTAGGTCATACCTGAATGGTCTACTGGTTTTCCCCACTTTCTTCAATTTCAGTCTGAATTTGGCAATAAGCAGTTCATGATCTGAGCCACAGTCAGCTCCCAGTCTTGTTTTTGCTGACTGTGTAGAGCTCTCCATCTTTGGCTGCAAAGAATATAATCAATCTGATTTCAATGTTGACCATCCAGTGATGTCCACGTGTAGAGTCTTCTCTTGTGTTGTTGGAAGAGGGCATTTGCTATGACCAGTGCATTCTCTTGGCAGAACTCTATTAGACTTTGCCCTGCTTCATTCTGTACTCCAATACCAAATTTGCCTGTTACTCCAGGTGTTTCTTGACTTCCTACTTTTGTATTCCAGTCCCTTATAAATAAAAGGACATCTTTTTTGGGTGTTAGTTCTAGAAGGTCTTGTAGATCTTCATAGAACCATTCAACTTCAGTTTCTTCAGCATTACATGTCGGGGCATAGACTTGGATTACCATGATATTGAATGGTTTGCCTTGGAAGCAAACAGAGATCATTCTGTCCTTTATGAGATTGCATCCAAGTACTGCATTTTGGACTCCTTTGTTGACTTTGATGGCTGCTCCATTTCTTCCAAGGGATTCCTGCCCACAGTAGTAGATATAATGGTCATCTGAGTTAAATTCACCCATTCCTGTCCATCTTAGTTCGCTGATTCCTACAATGTCGATGTTCACTCTTGCCATCTCCTGTTTAACCACTTCCAATTTGCCTTGATTCATGGACCTAACATTCCAGGTTCCTATGCAATATTGCTCTTTACAGAATCAAACCTTGCTTCTATCACCAGTCCCATCCATAACTGAGTGCTGTTTTTGCTTTGGCTCCATCCCTTCATTCTTTCTGGAATTATTTCTTCACTGATCTCTAGTAGCATATTGGGCACCTACCAACATGGGGAGTTCATCTGTCAGTGTCCTGTCTTTTTTGCCTTTTCATATTGTTCATGGGGTTCTCAAGGTAAGAATACTGAAGTGGTTTGCCATTTCCTTCTCCAGTGGACCACATTCTGTCAGTATAATTAGCAGCTAATTAGAGAAGGAAAAAAAAAAGAGTCCAGACAGTGGGAATAGTACATACAAGGGTCCAACAAAACATTTTACATATCCCAAGTTGAAGTGTAGAATAAGAAAAATGCAAAAAAAAAAAAAAAAGAAGAAAGAAAGAAAGAAAAAGGCAATGGAAAGAGATGTGACAAATCAAGATGAACATGTTATCAGTCTTTCCAGAAAGTCAATCTTGAATATTCACTGGAAGGACTGATCCTGTTGGCCACCTGATGTGAACAAGTGACTCATTGGAAGAGACCCTGATGTTGGGAAACATTAAAGGCAAAAGGAGAAGAGGACGACAGAGGATGAGCTGGTTCGATGACATCACCAAGTCAATGGACATGAATTTAAGCAAGCTCTGGGAGCTGGTGAAGGACAGGGAAGCCTGGCATGCTGCAGTCCATGGGGTCACAAAGAGTCAGACATGACTGAACAATTGAACTGACTGATTGACTGATACTTCTACTTCATTCTTTTACAGATATTAATACTTCAGACATAGTAGCATAGTTTATCTAACACACTATAATGAATTAGCAGTTCATTGTGTACTTTCCCAAAATAGCAACAAAGAAATACTTCCAAATATCTATTCCAATTTTATGGCTAACTTAATGGCCAATGCTTATTTCTGGTGGTAGAATAGTAAATTAACTAATTAGTTAAACAATTAATGTATTAAGTGTTTGTTTTGAGTAAATCAGACAAGTGGACAAACAGTATTCCTACAACTTGTTAGCCAACTAAAATATTTCTAGATTCAGTGTTTTATCATTCTCATTACTTTGAAGATTTCTCTTCCTATACTAGTGAATGAAAGTTCATCAATAAAATCTGTTAATTGAAATCCTCTCAAACAAGCTATCTCTTCCTTAGTATCACTCACACTTTCAAATACCAGTCACAAGCAGAAGAAAAAAAATAAAGGAAAAGGTAAAAACAATTTTTTTTTAAAAAGGAAGGGAAGGAGGGAGTGAGGGAAGGAGGGAGGAAGGAAAACTAGTGGGGCAGGGAATGTGTTCTACTGTTGGTAACAATACTAAACCATGATCAGCTTAAACCAAGATGACTGGGCTTGTTCAACACTTGTCTTTGTGCGTTTAGAAAATGATCTGGAAGAAGCTGTTTGCTGCTCTTGTATTAGTGGCTACAAAATGTTGGAACCAGCATGACTGTAGTCCTCATGTCTTTTCCTTATAGACACTAGATAATGGCTGCAGTTTTAGTCACTTTTACTACAGTCAATGTGGGAAGAAACTGGTAAGAAGAGAATCCGCTTTATCTTTTCAACAAAGAAATAAAAATATCTCCAGAATGCTCCCAGAAGACTTCCATTTATATCTTCCTGGTTGAAAATGTCCTACAAGGTAGCACTTTATTGTTGTTCAGTCACCCAGTTGTGTCCTACTGTTTGCGTCCCTATGGACTGTGGCACACCAGGCCTCCCTGTCCCTCACCATCTCCCAGAATTTGGCCAAGTTCACATTCATTGCATTAGTGATGCCAACCAGCCATCTCATCCTCCGATGCCCTCTTCTCTTTCTGACCTCCATCTTGCCCAGCATCAGGGACTTTTCCAAAGCATCATCTGTTCACATCAGATGACCAAAATACTGGATCTTCAGCTTCAGCATCAGTCCTTCCAGTAAATATTCAGGGTTGATCTCCCTTAAGATTGACTAGTTTGATCTTCTTGCAATCCAAGGGACTTTCAGGAGTCTTCTCCAGCACCCCAGTTCAAAAGGATCAATTCTTTGGCATTCTGCCTTCTTTACAGTCCAGCTCTCACAACTGCACATGACTGCTGGCAAGACCATAGCCTTGACTATATGGACCTTTGTCAGCAGATGATCCCTGCTTTTCAACACACTATCCAAGTTTGTCATCACTTTCCTGCCAAGAAGCAAACCTCTTCTGATTTCATTGCTTTAGTCACAGTCCACACTGATTTTGGATCCCAAGAAGAAGAATTCTGTCACTATTTCCACCTTTTTTCCATTTTATTTGCCATACAGTAATAGGACCAGTTCCAAATCAGGAAAGGAGTACACCAAGGCTGTATATCGCCACCCTGCTTATTTAACTTATATGTAGAGTAAAGTGAAGTGAAGTTGCTCAGTCATGTCCGATGCTTTGCGACACCATGAAATGTAGCCTACCAGGTTCCTCCATCCATGGGATTTTCCAGGCAAGAATACTGGAGTGGGTTGCCATTTCCTTCTCCAGTATGTGTAGAGTACATCATATGAAATGCTGGGCTGGATGAAGCAAACGCTGGAATCAAGATTGCTAGGAAAAATATCAATAACCTCAATATGCAGATGACAACATCTTTACGGCAGAAAACAAATAAGAACTAAACAGCCCCTTGATGAAAGTGAAAGATAAGAGTGAAAAGCTGGCTTGAAACTCAACATTCAGAAAACTAAGATCATGGCATCTGGACCCATCACTTTATGGCAAATAGATGAGGAAACAGTGAGAGACTTTATTTTTTGGGCTCCAAAATCACTGCAGATGGTGACTGCAGCCTTGAAATTAAAAGACACTTGCTCCTTGGAAGAAAAGCTATGACCAACCTAGACAGCATATTAAAATCACAGACATTACTTTGCCAATAAAGGTCCATCTAGTCAAAGCTATGGCTTTTCCAGTAGTCATTTATGGATGTGAGAGTTGGACTATAAAGAAAGCTGAGCGCCAAAGAATTGATGCTTTTGAACTGTGGTGATGGTTTTGAACTGTTGGTGTGGGCTCTTGAGAGCCCCTTGGACTGCAAGGAGATCCAACCAGTCCATTCTAAAGGAAATCAGTCCTGAATAATCATTGGAAGGACTGATGCTGAAATTCCAACTGCTTGGCCACCTGATGCGATGGCCAAGCGTTAAAAAGACCCAAGATTTGAAAAGACCCTGATGCCGGGAAAGATTGAAAGCAGGAGAAGAAGGGGACGACAGGATGAGATAGTTGGACAGCATTATTGAATCAATAGCCATGAGTTTGGGCAAGCTCCATGAGTTCATGATGAACAGGGAAGCCTGGTGTGCTGCAGTCCATGAGGTCGCAAAGAGTAGGACATGACTGAACTGAATGGGGCCAGATGCCATGATCTTAGTTGTTTTGTTTTTTTTTTTTTAATATTGAACCTTAAGCTAGGTCTTTCACTCTCCTCCTTCACCCTCACCAAGAGGTTATTTGATTTTGCTTCACTTTCTGCCATTGGAGTGGTATCATCCTTATATCTGAGGTTGCTGATGTTTCTCCCGTCTATCTTGATTCTGGCTTGTAACTCATCCAGCCCAGCATTTCTCTGCACTCAGCGTGTAAGTTAAACAAACAAGATGGCAGAAGACAGCCCTGTTGTACTCCTTTCTTGATCTTGAACCATTCAGTTGTTCCATACAGAGTTTAATTGTTGCTTCTTGACCACATGTTGGTTCTTCAGGAGACAGGTAAGATGGTCTGGTATTTCAATCTAAGAGCTTTCCACAGTTTGTCATGATCCACACAGCCAAGGAGTTCCCTTGAACCACAAGAAGGTCGATCAAACCAGTCCATCCTAAAGGAAATTAGTCCTGAATATTCATTGGCAGTAGTGATGCTGAAGCTGAAACTCCAATACTTGGGCCACCTGATGCAAAGAACTGACTCACTGGAAAATACCCTGATGCTGGGAAAGATTGAAGTCAGGAGAAGAAGGGAACGACAAAGAACGAGATAGTTGGATGGCATCACCAACCTTATGGACATGAGTTTGCGCAAGCTCCTGGAGTTGATGAAGGACAAGGAAGCCTGGCGTGCTGCAGTCCATGGGGTCGCAAAGAGTCAGACACGACTGAGCGACTGAACTGAACACAATCGAAGGATTTAGCATACTTGATGAAACAGAGATAGATTATTTTCTGAAATTCCCTTGCTTTTTCTATAATCCAGCGAATGTTGGCAATTTGATCTCTAGTTCCTCTTCCTTTTCTAAACCCAGCTTGGACATCTGGAAGTTCTTGGTTCCCAAAATACTGAAGCCTAGCATGCAAGATTTTTTTTTTTCCATTTATTTTTATTAGTCGGAGGCTAATTACTTTACAATATTGTAGTGGTTTTTGTCATACATTGACATGAATCAGCCATGGATTTACATGTAATCCCCATCCTGATCCCCCTCCCACCTCCCTCTCCACCCTAACCCTCTGGATCTTCCCAGTGCACCAGGCCCGAGTACTTGTCTCATGCATCCAACCTG
Source organism: Dama dama (assembly GCF_033118175.1). NCBI lineage: Eukaryota > Metazoa > Chordata > Mammalia > Artiodactyla > Cervidae > Dama > Dama dama. The sequence goes on along the minus strand of NC_083705.1, from coordinate 49,818,218 downwards.
GGCTGGTGATCTGTTTCACCCTAGATAATATACATGTTTCTATGCTGTTCTCTCAAAACATCCCACCCTCACCTTCTCCCACAGAGTCCAAAAGTCTGTTCTGTACATCTGTGTCTCTTTTTCTGTTTTGCATATAGGGTTATCATTACCATCTTTCTAAATAGAACTGCCATATGACTCAGCAATCCCACTTCTGGGCATACACACCGAGGAAACCAGATCTGAAAGAGACACGTGCACCCCAATGTTCATCGCAGCACTGTTTATAATAGCCAGGACATGGAAGCAACCTAGATGCCCATCAGCAGACGAATGGATAAGGAAGCTGTGGTATATATACACCATGGAATATTACTCAGCCATTAAAAAGAATTCATTTGAATCAGTTCTAATGAGATGGATGAAACTGGAGCTCATTATACAGAGTGAATTATGCAAGATTTTAAGCATGACCTCTCTTAGCATGGGTGAGAAGTGCAATTGTTACAAGTGCTAAATTGGTTCAAAATTGTCACCCTGCTTATTTAACTTATATGCAGAGTACATCATGCAAAATGCCAGGCTGGAGGAATCACAAGCTGGAATCAAAATTGCCAGGAGAAATATCAACAACCTCAGAAATGCAGATGATACCACTCTAATAGCAGAAAGCAAAGAGGAATTAAAAAGCTTCTTGATGAGAGTGAAAGAGTGAAAAAGCTGTCCTAAAACTCAGCTTTCAAAAAATGAAGAACTTGGTATCTGGTCCCATCACTTCTTGGCAAAGAGGAGGGGGAAAATTGAAACCAGTGACAGGTTTTATTTTCTTGGGTCCCAAGATCACGGTGGACAGTGACTGCAGGTACAAAATTAAGGGATGCTTGCTCCTTGGAAGAGAAGCTATTACAAACTTAGAAAGAGTATTAAAAAGCAGAGATAACATTTTCTGACAAAGGTCCATCTAGTCAAACTATGGTTTTTCCAGTAGTCATGTACAGATGTGAGAGCTGGACCCTAAAAACGGCTGAGCACCAAAGAATTGACACTTTCAAATTGTGCTGGAGAGGACTCTTGAGAGTCCCTTGGACTGCAAGGAGATCAAACCAGTCAATTCTAAAGGAAATAAACCCAGAATATTGTTGGAAGGACTGATGCTGAAGCTGAAGTTCCAATACTTTGGCCACCTAATGCAAAGAGCCAACTCATAGCAAAAGACCCTGATGCTGAAAAATACTGAGGGCCAGAGGATAAAGGGACAGCAGGGGACGAGATGGTTGCATGACATCACTGATTCAATGCACATGAATTTTAGCAAACTCTGGGAGATAATAAGGACAGGGCAGCCTGGTGTGCTGCAGTCCATGGGGTCACAAAGAGTAAGATATGACCTAAGTGATTAAACAACAAGGACATCTTCAGTCAGTTCAGTTGCTCAGTCGTGTCCAACTCTTTGTGACCCCATAAACTGCAGCATGCCAGGTCTCCCTATCCATCACCAACTCCTGGAGTTCACCCAAACTCATGTCCATTGAGTCAGTGATGCCATCCAACCATCTCATCCTCAGTTGTCCCCTTCTCCTCCTGCCTTCAATCTTTCCCATAATCAGGGTTTTTTCAAATGAGTCAGCTCTTCACATCAGGTGGCCAAAGTATTGGAGTTTCAGCTCCAACATCAGTCCTTCCAATGAACACCCAGGACTGATCTCCTTCAGGATGGACTGGTTGGATCTCCTTGCAGTCCAAGGGACTCTCAAGAGTCTTCTCCAACACCACAGTTCAAAAGCATCAAAACTGCATTGCTCAACTTTCTTTATAGTCTAACTCTCACATCCATACATGACCACTGGAAAAACTATAGCCTTGACTAGATGGACCTTTGTTGACAAAGTAATCTCTCTGCTTTTTAATTTGCTGTCTAGGTTGGTCATAACTTTCCTTCCAAGGAGTAAGCATCTTTTAATTTCATGGCTGCAGTCACCATCTGCAGTGATGTTGGAGCCCCCCAAAATAAAGTCTGACAGTGTTTCCACTGTTTCCCCATCCATTTGCCATGAAATGAGGGGACTGGATGCCATGATCTTAATAAATAAAGGACAGAAATGGTATGGACCTAACAGAAGCAGAAGATACTAAGAAAAGGTAACAAGAATACACAGAAGAACTGTACAAAAAAAGACCTTCATGACCCAGATAATCCCAATAGTGTGATCACTCACCTAGAGCCAGACATCCTGGAATGTGAAGTCAAGTGGGCCTTAGGAAGCATCACTGTGAACAAAGCTAGTGGAGGTGATGGAATTCCAGTTGAGCTATTTCAAATCCTAAAAGATGATGCTGTGAAAGTGCTACACTCAATATGTCACCAAATTTGGAAAACTCAGCAGTGGCCACGGGACTGGAAAAGGTCAGTTTTCATCCCAATCCCTAAGAAAGGCAATGCCAAAGAATGCTCAAACTACCACACAATTGTACTCATCTCACATGCTAGTGAAGTCATGCTCAAAATTCTCCAAGCCAGGCTTCAACAATAAGTGAACTGTGAATATCCAGATGTTCAAGCTGGATTTAGGAAAGGCAGAGGAACCAGAAATCAAATTGCCAACATCTGCTGTATCATCAAAAATGCAAGAGAGTTCCTGTAAAACATCTATTTCTGCTTTATTGACTAGGCCAAAGCCTTTCACTATGTGGATCACAATTAACTGTGGGAAATTCTGAAAGAGGTGGGAAATCCAGACCACCTGATCTGCCTCTTGAGAAACCTGTATGCAGGTCAGGAAGCAATAGTAAGAACTGGACATGGAACAACAGACTGGTTCCAAATAGGAAAAGGAGTATGTCAAGGCTGTATATTGTCACCCTGCTTATTTAACTTCTATGCACAGTACATCATGGAAAACGCTGGGCTGGAAGAAGCACAAGCTGGAATCAAGAATGCCAGGAGAAATATCAACAACCTCAGCTATGCAGATGACATCACCCTTATGGCAGAAAGTGAAGAAGAACTAAACAGGCTCTTGATGAAAGAACATCTTAGTTACAAAGAAATTTGCAGAAATAGTTATAGCTTTTCTAGATACTACATTGTGGGTACTAAGTCCTTCATCATGTCCAACTCTTTGCAAACGTTATGGACTATAGCCCACCTGGCTACTCTGTCCATGGGATTCTCCAGGCAAGAATACTGGAGTGGTTTGCCATTCCCTCCTCCAGGGGATCTTCCCTACCCAGGATCTACCCCGTGCTTCCTGCAGCTTCTGCTCTGCAGGCGAATTCCTTACCACTGAGCCACCAGAGAATCCCAGATACTATATTGGTGTTATCCAAGTGGCAGATGTTGGGAATGAGCATTGGACCTATACTAATTTTGAATATAAGGAAAAGAAGCAGAAATTTGATAACTGAATCAACATTTTTAAACTTACAAAAAGTGGATAACTGTAACTTATCCACTTAAAATGTATCCAGGTAAAAGCAATCCCCACTCCTTTGCTGGAAAAAATCCTTTAACTTTCTCTGAATTTCAATACCTCCATCGGATGGCAGAAATGCCACACACACAAGGTAACTCAACTGTATTATAAAGATCAGGTAAGATATTGCATGTGAAGATGGTATGTGAGCTAGCTGGGACTGTAAAATATTATATGTTATTATGATGGACTGTGCTAAACTAGAGATGAGGATATGTATAACCAAGTAACACATGGCGTGAACTATTTTAATTCAAACGCCTTTTTGTTCGGTGATAAGAAAGTAATAGAGTGAAACCATTGGCCAGCTACATTATTCAACTCAAGGCAATGAAACCAACCATGATGGATATACTGCTTTTAACCACTTTTTAAAAAATCTATTTCAGTCCACCACATTCAACCCATAAGAACAACATCAATAGCAAAAGATTTTTAAACCATGTTTTTTACAGAAAAATTGAAGCGTTGATAATATTTATTAAGAAAATCCTTACTAAAGCCACTTAATAATATTTAGACTTTTGAAAGCTTAGCATATAAAAAGAGGGTTTGAGAGTTTATACTTTTCTATATGGCCTTAAATGTTTCAGAAGAAAAATAATAAATTAATATAATCTCAAAAATAAGGGAAAAAATACAATAGTCAATGGCTGATATAACTTTCCAAAGATGGCAACAACAATTTCTCTCTCTCCCACATGCTATTCTGTTTGTAACCTTGTCACTTTGACTCAAGAGATGGAACCTATTTATCCACCCCATTATATCCAGGCAAGCCCTGTGACTGTTTGGATCAACAGGATATGGCAGAAGTTACACCATGTAACTTCTGAGGCTAGAGCATAGTAAGTCTTGCTATTTCTATTTGGGTTGACTATAATGCTCACTCTCAGGGTGATACCTTTCATGACCCAGCCCACCATGCTGAGAAGCTCAAACCACCTGAAGAGGTAAGTGTGGATACCCTAATTCAGGTGTCCCCAACCTCCAGGCCACAGACTGGTACCTCCTATCAGATCAAAGGCAGCATTAGATTACACATAAAGTGTACAATAAATGTAGTGTGCTTTCATCAACCTAGAACCATGCCCTCCACATCCCTCAGTAGAAGAAAAATTGTCTTCCACAAAACCAGTTCATAGTACTAAAAAGTTTGGGCACCAACACGCTGACAGTCTCAGCTGAGCTCTCAGTCAACCACCAGCTTCAGTTGCCAGCCATGGCATGTGCCCTCTTAGAGGTCCAACTCAGGCAAGTCTCTAAGTCCTCACTCACACATGTGAGAATCACATATCTGAGCTCAGTCAATGAGCAGAAGAATGAAAGCAGTGATTTGTTATGCAATGAGAAACAGCCAGAATAGTCAAAAGATGAACAAATGTAGAAAATGCTGTTTCAAAAGGCATCATTTTTTTGCTTACTGAGTGCAAACTACTTGTCAGGTGCCATTCAGAAGTATTTTATACACAATATGGCACTGGGTAGTCCCATAAACATGTCAAGTATATGCAATTTTTACCTCCATTTTATAGATTAAAAAAACTGAGACATGGAGACCTTAAGTAACATGGGTCATTTAACTAGTGATCCCCTAATTTGTGTTAAATTAGACTTCTCTGAAACACATAATGACAGGAACAGATAAGAGGTTACGCTGTGCGTAATACAAAGCTAGATCTTCTTATCTCCAGGATAACTGCCTTGCTAGGAAAGGAGAAGGAATGGGTAAAGAAGAGATGGATAGAGAAGGAGTAGAAAGAAAGTGGTTCATACAAATGTTTTTATGCCAAAATTACTGCACCATTAAGAGTAGTTCAGAGTGACCCTTCATTCTTTAATTCATTCATCAAATTTTTAGTAAGGTTTTAATAGATAGTAGGTACGGTTTATACTCAGTAGATGATAACAGTAAGGAAGAAAAAAATCAGTCCCCCTGTCCTCAAAGAACTCACATTCCCAAGAGTATTGGGTTTTTTGGGGTTTTTTTTGTTGTTAGAAATCTGTCTAAAAAGACTAGAGAACCACATGGAGAAACTACTGAAGACAGATCCAAGAATTAAAAGCATTGTGATAGGAAGCTGTTAAGCTTCTTTTCAGTCCCAAGACCTTAAGAGGACCCATATACACTTTTCATGGTCTGATAATCTAGGTCAGATAGATACAGCCCTGGTTAGCACGAAAAAAAAGAAAAATACTAGTGATGTCTTTTAATTCCAGTGAGTTTTCTGTGAGTTGAATCAGATATATTATTTTATAGGGTGTTTCACCACCAGATTGCTCTTTCCTCCCTAGACTAGGCTGACCTCAGAACCAAATGACATATTTCTTCTTAGTATCTGCACTGCCACATAAGTCCCTAATGACACCACAGCTATAGAACAAGGAGACTCAAATAATGTCTATTTTTGGAGGAAACTCGGGCTTTATCACTTTTTTGAAGGTGACATGGGAAAGTAGGGCAGGACTAATCACAGGTAAGATTGGATTTAAAAAAAGAAAGAAAAAAACCTTTTCATAAAACAGAGAATGTTGTAACAAAAATGAATCATAGATTGTAGGTAAGAAATCATTACTAACAGAGCCAAATCTTCAATAAGAGTAGGGAGAGATCTTTCTACAATGAAATAAGATATTTTTAAGAAAATCTCTGAACTGTTTTAACCCTTTTAAAAGTAATTCTTAAACCCTCTCCACCCACTCAGTAGATAAACTATTAGATTTTAGCTCATCTGAAGCTCAAGAATTGTGTTTTATAGGTTTTTGCCATTGTTTCCCATGATCTAAAGTTAATTTATTTGAAGGAGCTTCCCTAATAATTCATAAAGTTTAAAAAATGCCAACTTCCATTTCACAAGACCCATTGATTCAAGTTATGGTGGCTTTTAAAAAGCCAAGTTCCAGAAAGGAAATTCTACCATGAATGCTTCCGACACAGGGCTGAGCTCCCCAAGGAGCCAAGACAATTCTTGTCAATGCTCTGAGGGAAAATGTCTTTTACTTAATCTTTATTTTTTTTATTTTTTTATCATTTTGGGTGAACCTGATTCTCATTCTATTCCACATCCTTTGAGGCATTTTTATTCAGAGGGCTCACACTGACTTCATTAACAGGAGCTGTGAAGTGCAGCTCTACTTGGCCCTGAAAGCTTCTACTGCCTTAAGAAGCACAGGAGCACGCTTTAGGCAGTTAATGTAGCATCCGTAAGCACAATGCCTTGACAGCCACTACAGACAGAGAAATGTTTTTATCTCCCGTGATTTTTCCCCTTAACTTTCTCTGATGACTCTACTCCAATTTACAGAAAGAAACTTCATTACTTTGTCACATTTTTTAAACTTTTTCCACATGTAGGCAGTATTTCCATGTCATATGTACTAGATAGGCTTTTTTTTTTTTTTCCTTTTCTTTCTTCTGGATTATCTCAATTAGTCAGCTGGTTCTCTGCGGGAGGAGCGGAGTTGAAGAAATAGAAGAGAGATATCCATGCCCTGGACTTGAATAGTGAGAAGACGGAAGACTACAGTACTCAGTAATTATTGGGCTATTAAAGCAGAATAATCACTATCCAGTCAATACGTATATTCTTACGTATATCAGCTCATTTATCCTTGCAACATACTCATAAACAGGCATTCTCAGGCCCATAGTTCACACACACAAATGTGCCATACACACAAATGTGTGTATACACAGAAGAATCTTAGGGAGAGTAAATACTTACCCCCAAATTTCAAACTTTATATACAGAGCAAGTGTTAAGATTTAAGTTAATCAGACTTTAAAGCGCTTTCTCTCCTGTGATTCTGTCCCGTTTCTACTACTTACTAAATGTGAGAATTTAGTGGAAGGTAATTCAGCTTCTTTAAAACCTAGTTTATTCATTCATAAAAGGAAGAGATAAAGTATATTTGCTTGTAGAATGACCGTAAAGATTAAATGGGATAATACACACATAAGACAGTTCTAATCAGTCCTCGGACATGGGCCTTAACAAATATTAATTCATTCCTCTTTGCCTTCTTTTACTGAATGGGTACAATGTTTCCTAGCACACCTCCACGAAGAGGTTCTTTCAATAATTCCAAAGTAGGCCGAAAGTGTCAGTCATTCATAGAAAACATCTATACACTTAAGACATATGTTTATGGATTTGTTTGGGTTTTTTTTTTTTTTTTTTTCATAAGTCCATTTTTTAAATTTCAGGCAGTCAGTGTTTAGTCCCACAAACATTCGTTGATTCCAGACTCCTTATAAATGGCATTAGAACTAAAAAGATGAAAACACAGGCCCTCCACCTAAGACGTGCTGAGTCTGAGAAATAAACATTTACGGTACAAGGTGAAAACTGCTGTAATACAGGTGGGAACTCACAGAAGAGAAACCTAAATGAACACTAAAGCTGTCTGGAAAGGTTTCGGAAGGAGGTGTGTCAGATGAGAGAAGAGTGGGTAGGAATTAACCTGGTAACAGGGAGAAGAAGGACCAAAGGGCTGGCACCAAAAGACACAAGGCCTGGTGGTATCCGGGAGCTCGAAGGAACATGGCGGCCGGTGGGGCTCAGTCCTCATCCCTGAGGGGAGGGGCGTTAACTGAGTATCAGGCATCCAAACGCCTGTGTGGCCCCACATTGATTTAGACTGCAATGTTACCAAACTGAGTCACAGCAAGAGTTCAGACAGTGAGATGCGTCAAGTTGGGCGGAAGTATTGATACCTGGTTAGCAGCCCATTGGAAGGAAAGTTGTCGCTCATCTGAAACGGGTGCATAGTCACCTTAATACTGGGGAGAGTTTCTAACCTTTACCTTAGCTGGCAAGGAAAAGTAAAAGGGTAAAAGACTCAAGGGCAAAAGGCTAGGGCAAGTTTACTCTCCTTCAGGGAACTGAAATACCAGAGAAAATGCCATCAAAAGCCTAAGAACAAGGCTCATTTGACGAGGGGTAGTGCAAGGCGGTGGCTCCGTCAGACTGCCAGACTCACCCCCTGGCATCCACCGTACGGTGTAGACACCTAATTCCTGACTCGGCTAGTTGGCTGCCCTGGGTCAGCTGTCACGCTGCCTTGAAAAGCAAGGGATACTGTATCTGAAGTCAAAAGAAACCAAAAAGTCCTGGGCTTTAGAGTAAGACGCATGCAAATCTCAGTTTGGCCGGATTCTCTGCGTGCCCTTGAGTACGTTACTGCTACCATCTCAGAGCCTGTTTTCTTATCTGTAAAGTAAGCTGCAGAGTCTGAATCACAGAGATGTTGGAATTAGCAAACACAGGTAGAAAAGAACTTTTCACACTGAAAAGCACTGTGTATTAATATAAAAATGCTATTTAAACTTGAGTACACTTAACAGGTATTACAGCTTGCTCTATATTAAATAATAACACAATGTATCTACAATACATAGTTTGAGGATTTTGAGATGGATATACAGAATATTTAGACAAAATTTATGGTTTATTTGATTTCTGAGTATGGCTGTCTATTCTGAAGCAACAGAACCAAAGTAATTCTCATTGTAGTCCCCCACTCTAAAGTGAATTCTATCTTCTAAATTTAGTTATTTCTACTGATTTAGTTTTCAGCAGTTGTAGTGCTTTTTATTTGCTAACTTAGCTTTTTTAATATAACTGAAATGTTCAAGATCAAATCGATTTATTCAGAACAATGTCTCCACAGTTTTATAATATCATAAATGACAAGATAAACCTGCAGTTTTTTTTTAAATTGATTTTTAAGAGTTAGATTTAGACGTTCAAATTTTCCTATTATTAGTTTGATGTTTCTGAATGTAAACAGCAATGATGATATTTAAAACTCATTCCAATTTACATATTTCCTCAACACAGACGAGCTTTGGGCAAATCTAATCATGTCAGATGCCTGCTTACATGCCTTTAATGGCTCCTTATTCCCTTCAAGAGCAAACCCAAGCTCCTTAACTTGGCAATCAAAGTCCTTCTCATAATCAGTCCCTCATATATGTTTCAGCTCATCCCTGTTAGTAAACAATCAGCAATCTGAAACCTCAGCTATTATGAAAGTTGAAGCCCCAGATATACCATGCTCCATTTTTCATCCCTGATTTTTTTAACTGTTCTGTCTCCATAAAGTCATACATTATCTATCTATCCATATATATATACATATATGTGTGTGTATACATATATACCTTCCATGTGTAAACCTCTAGGAATGCAGTCAGTGGACTCAGTACTCTCAGTCTCCTTTATTGCTCTCATCCAACTCCACTGCCTCTGTTCAGCTTTGCTCTTCGGATCTCTTCCTAGGGCAGCAAAATAACCACTGCCAGTCCCAGTCTTACATACTTCATTGCTATATGTCTCCTGAGAGCTCCAGCACAAATCCCAAGAAAAACTCTGATCAGCTAATCTTAGATCAGATCAGAATCAATGTGGTCATGGAAGAGAGAACCTTTATTCTTTCTAGTTTGAATCATATACAATCCCAAATTTGCAAGACACTATGAAAAAGGAAAGGGTGGTTCTAGTCCTCCAAAAGGAGGTGTACTGACATGAAAGGACACATATCTAAGAGATATATATATGTAATATATATATAGTCATTTCTTTCATGAGCACTATCACGCATTAACCTAAGGAATTAAGTACATCTTATTTACCGTTACAAATATTTCCCAGGTTCCAGTCGTGTATTGATTTTTTTCCCACTAAATCAGCTTATTCAAGAGCCAACATTTAAAAAAATGACTTAATTTCTAAAAATTAGAAATCCAATTATCATGGTAGTGGTTAGTTAAAATTTGACAGAACTTTAAAATAAATCATTTTAATTAATAATTACACAGTGTGAAAATAAGTCACCCTAGCTTAAGAGCTAACAAAATCAAAGTTATCATACAACAAGTACTGGTCATAAATATTTCTAAAAGAAATATAATACTGGAGAAGGAAAGGCAGAGGAAGGAGAAAGGGACAGGAGGTAAAGACAAGAGAGAGGAAAGTAGGAAAGGAAGACAGAAAGAGAGAAACAATTGGGATATTATACTTAAAGAAAAGGAACCCTTACTAGGAGTTTTTATCTCCCCAAACCACATACCAAACCTAAAACATGGTGCAATACTCATGGATGTTTAAATGTCTAAGACACTAAAAAAAATGTGTCTGAATCTGTTCCTGAGGACTGGGAATAAGAAAAATAAATCCTTCCTCATGTACAAAGATTAATCATATAGTTTAGCAAGGGTTTCTAAGGCAGCAGGTTTTCATTGACATGCAAACGGAAATTTTTCTTTTGCATGAATCACCCTGAAAGTACTAATTAGAACTTAAATTTCTTGTTTGTAAATCATATGAATCTTATGAAATATGCTTCTGCCTTAGAGAACTGTTTCCTAAGGGCTACCATATGACCAGAGTGTGGAGCAGATGTTATCAGACAGACGAAGACAACCTTTGAAAGCTCAGAGCAGCTCGTGATAGCTAGGGGAGTGAAGCCCTATTGGATTTCTATAAGTAAGTGCTAGGAGGAAAAAAAGCTTTCTACTAAGTGGTCCACTAGGCTTTTAGTTAGGTGAGTATTTGTACTCCTAGGTCATAGTCTGTGAAAGTAAATAAGTTAAAATTCCTGATTCAGTTAGGAAGATGCAAAAGTGATTCCTTTATACTGTAATTTGGAGGAAACAATTAGAAGCTAAGACGTGGGTTCAATTGGAACTCAATCTTTATTGATCTGTATGTAAACTATATGTTGAATGTATTCAGCCAAATAGTATCTGTAAGGATCTCTTCAAATCGAGACTGTTATGCTTTATTCTGGGAAGCCCAATGGCAAGACTGTAACAGTGTAATCATTCTGGGAGAGGCCTTGACTCTGAATATATTTAAGACATTTCCTGAAAACAAAACAAAAAACCAACTCATTATACTGTAGACCTGAAACTAACGCAATATTGTAAATATTCAACTAAAAAAAAAAAGAAGAAGAAGAAGAAAGAAAGAAAGAAAGAAAAGAACACACCTCTAAGAGGAGCTCCCCAGCCTGGTCAAAGGTGGCCTTTTCTGGTGCTATCCATTGTCCTGATTTTTCCTTTGCAGGTATTTCTGTCTGGAGTACATCTTGGAGTCTGGGCCATGAGAGCATTTTTGTTCATGATAAATTACTCATTTTAAATGAAATTAAGAGTATCAGGACATAAATGACACAAAAATATCTTCCAATTTCCATTTACTTTCTCTTTGACCCTGATGAGTCCTCTATACCCCTGATATCTTCTTTTACTTTGCTTTATTTTTTTTTCCCACTCATAGCACTGCAATAAATCTGAACTTAAGCCCTGTCCTGAGTTCTCTTCTAAGATACAAAAGCCATAGGACATCCACTTTGTCACCAACCAGAGAACTTCTCAATTTAATACATACTTTGAATAGTAAAGGTCAGAGACATAAGCAGGAAGTAACCCTGATGGAATTCATCCTGCCTTCTGCTTTGCTGCTTTCCTAGCACAGCTGAAATTTAGCTCAGGTGACTGCAGCCCTTCCCTTTTGACTCACTTCCCCTCCCTTTCAGATGCTCAGTGCATTTTCTGTGATTCTGCCTTAATATTACTTATTCTCAGAAGACAAACTTTGGTTCAAAGAGATTTTAGACATCCAAAAGCTGGTTTGTAAATAATGTAGAAAATTAGGATTGATCATCTCAGGTCTTTAAAAATCACACCACCTATCCTGCTTTTCAAGGTTCAGATACCAAAAAAAAAAAAAAAAAAAATCTGAAAATATACAACTTCAGCCTAGCACATCTTATATTTTCCTATTTGGTTCCCATATCTATGTAAGACTGTCCTTAACTCATGAACCAAAGAATTCATAAGTTCAACCTGCATGTGTTCAGGCTTTCAAATTATATTATCAATACACTGAAATAATGCACTTCTACTGTCAAAAACATATGGCTGCCAAATTTGTAATTACTTTATTATGTAAGTAAAATTTTTTCTTCATCTCTCAAGGTTACAGGGGAAAATAGAAAGGAAATACTAGGTTATCTTGTTAGGAAGTATATGTCCCACCATGGCAAAGTGGAAAATGCTATTACCTTAATAATTGTCCATTTACCCCTTATAGAGAGAACAAGTCTTTCTCTGGGGAAAAACCTCAATAAGGCAGTTGGTATTGTAAGATCCTAAGAATATAGGTGTTGGTAGGAGAAGCCACAGCAAAGCTAAAAGATGAACAAGCCTCCTTGAGACAAAGGGAGGAATTTTAATCTCTCTTAGGAAGGAGGAGAACATAGAGGGAAATGCAGAGAGAGGGAAGCAGATGGGGGCGGGGGAGGAAGCTGAGGTGCAGATGTCCTTAGGTGGGGAGGGTCTTCGGAAATTTACTGGAAAAGCAGAGACTAATATTTTAAAGTGCCAGGGTTCAATGTGAAGTTATTTCCACTATAAATGTCCTTTTACCTTTTCACACCTCTCCAATTCTACAACACTTGAGGACATTTTGTATGAGGAGTGCATATTAGGGGAAAGTTAGGCTAGAATCTGTTTCATGTCTGCATAAATGTCATTGGAATGACTGTATGTAGGAAAGGAAGGAAATGGGAGGTAGAAGGGACCTGGAAAACACAGGCACCATCCTCCCCTCAAAGTGCAGAAGCTTGAGGGCCTACTTTGGCTTCCATTAGACATAAACAGCTGTCCAGGCGAGTCCCAAAGGGCTAGGAAACTCCAATTGACATGTGGGTTATCTCATTTCCTAACAGAGAATTTTCATCCATCTGTCAGTTTCAGGAATACAAAACACTAAGGTGTCTTGAGCGTCTGGGAAAGGCATCCTCTTGCTTGTACTGAAGTCTTAATGACAACTGTAGCAGGGGCTAGGTAAGCAATGGTCTGGAAGAAACTCACAATGGCTTTAAGCCATACAAATCAACCCCAGCAATACGTGCATAAGCAGGCATGTGTTTTTTAAGCAACTGAGAGGAGAATAAGGAAACAATCAATTATTAAATGGGTCACTTTTATCACTACTGTCTGTCACATTCAGTCTAGAATTGTACCACAGAACATTTTATCAAGTACAGAATTAAGCTTAAGGTCAAAGGAAAACTAAGGAAAGTAGTGCTTATTTATATTTTGGTCAAATATACAAAAGGCTTAGTTAACATTCTTTTAATTAATTAAAATTTAACCACTGGATGATGTACGATCTCCAGCAATCTGGACATAATTAGTGCAGGCAAAGAAAGCTACCCTTCAGTAGTTGTATAAAGTGCAAAAAACAGAACTGTAAAACATTGATTCCCCAGTAAAGGATCCCAGGTACAGAAGACGGAGAAAAAAATACCCACCCAATTGTCACACTTACTCCATTCTTTATAACACAGAGGAGTTATAAGGCTTCTTAGACAAGGGCTATAAAATACTGAGAGCTCCCCAGAGGACAGAGCAGCCCAGGAACAAGGTTTTATTAATTGCAGGGTTTATTAAGCATGAATCAATTCCCTGTGCCTCCTCATATAACTTGGGCCTACTATTCATTTATAGGAATTTTTAGGTCCAGAATAATTTTTACAAGCCTTTTTCTTTCGAGGCAGATGGAGGCTTGGATGTAGAGTAGTTTTTTCTTCTATTTTTTGCTAGGAGTGAATATTTTATAATTCATAATATCTTTTCTTTATAGTGAAGTTTTTCCTGTTTTTGTTTTCCTTAGTCCCTTTTTAATCTGCATGCTTCTGAAGGAAAGAAAAAAAATGAAAAAGAGAAAAAAAAGCCCATGTTGTTTTTCCACTTGTGAGAATTACATTCTGTTCATATTTTTATCCCCAGTGCCTAACACAATATACAATAGATGTTCAATAAACACTTTCTGAGTGGATGTTTAAATTCTCCTTCTGAGCCAATAAGCTGGCTGTATTCTGTTTTTCTCCCGTGTGTAATTTTTCAGTCTTTCTCTACTCAGCTCTGTGTCTTGGAGGTAAAACTGACTAGTAGAAAGTGCAACAGTGGAGTTCCAAGCACTGAGGCTTACCTATGACTTTGATTAATGGGGAGCACCGCAGGGCTGACGGGAGAACGACATTAGGGTCTTTATTCTCTGTGTGTCTCCCTCAGAGACCACACCGCCTCTCAGGTGATCCTCTCCGTTTCTCTGTGTTCCAGGGATCACTCCATCTTTTAGCCTCAGGATAAATATGACTTCAGTTGTTAGCCTAGGGAACTTCAAGTACCTTACTGGTACCCTTAAATCCTGTCCATGCCTTCGGAAGTTTATTAAACTCTCCTCAATTATCCAATTAATTGTGTCCTCTGTTTCCTGCTGGGACCCTACTAATACAGCCTTATGATTTATAAAATACTATCAAAGTTCAAATGGTAATTAAATGAAAAAGTCAATATCTGAACATTCTTTTTTTTAATGACAGCTGAGTCTGTTGATGATCTGAATACCTCAGGCTGTCCTTTTTTTTAACTGAAGGCAAAATTGGTTTTTATTTCTTTTCTCAGCAAATGTTTAACCAGCTTTATTGAGCTAGTTATGATGTGGGAGCTTTGGCTCTGATGAAGGTGCTCAGAAGTATGTTGTAGCTACTAGCTACAATAGCTATGAAAATATCTAATTGAAAATGTGCATTAAATTATACTTCTATGAAATTTTAGATTAAAGTAAGATAAATGAGAAAAAATAAACTATGAAATATATTGTTAAGAAAGGTTATTTAGAGGATTATACAGCAAAATTTTACTAATTGTTCATTTATACTTACAAAAAAATTTAATTAAAACATGGAGCTCAAAATTTCTTTTAATCACTCTGTGTTATACATGATTAAATCAATGGGGTAATATTTTTTATTTCAAACATCTACAATATAATAAAATACACATGCAATTAATTAAGAGAATAAAATTATTTCCTCAATATCTAGTGTTCTGAATTTTTCTTAAGTAAATCACTGAGTGGAATTTATTTCAATATATAATAAAAGCTAAATTAAAATCCATATTCATATTGCTTCAATATTTAAAAAATCAGTCTTTTAAACTTTTCCAAAATATTTAAATTTTTAAAGATCTATCAGAACAACAAGAAAAAGACCATGATAGCATTTTTTCATCCATCTTAATACTAGTTTTGGAGAAGGAAATGGCAACCCACTTCAGTGTTCTTGCCTGGAGAATCCCAGGGACGGGGGAGCCTGGTGGGCTGCCGTCTCTGGGGTCGCACAGAGTCAGACACGACTGAGGCGACTTAGCAGCAGCAGCAATACTGGTTTCCCCAACTCAGATATAAAGATAAAGAAAAAGCCATGAGGGAAAAGGTATAAGAAAGAGAAAAATAGGGAGAGAAAAGCTGCCAAAGTATTATTTCCCTTCTTTCCTCTTTGGATATCAACACTGGGGCTCTCTATGCCAAGAAGCTTCTTAAGCTTTATAGAAGCTTCAAGATTATAGCTGGATTGGATTAAATTCAAAATGCCCTGTAGCATCACACTGTTTTTCCTTATGTGGATGAAAGAACAGATTTCTGTTCCTGGATTTCCATTTTTTCCCACTTGCCAGTGTGTTTGGCAGAATGAGAAGTGAAGGTGGTAAGCATGGTGGGACTCATATCTTCATCGATTATAAAATGACTCCACTCATTTCTTTGCTACTGAGCCACCTCTCTTTTTTCAATTTTCTTTACACACTGGTCTTCGAACTTCTTGCTCTCATTACTTCCTTTAAGCTCAGATAAAAATATTTATCAGGGATGACTTGAGCATACCACTGTGGAAGTAATAACCAAAACATTGGCCTCTTATGCTGGTGCACACCATCATTTAACTATCCACCTGCTTGACTCTGACGTTTTCTGGTATCAAATATTTATCACCTCATAAATGTTCTTTCTTCAAATTCTGTCTCTCCTTCTTGAAATGCTTATACACTTGTCAAACTGAGTTTCCTAGGAGTCCAATTTTATAATTTCAGAAAACAAAGTTGTTCTCCATTGGTTATTGCTTCCATTCTAAACTCTTTTGTAATAAAATTTCCCAAAGTGCTTGATGTGGTTGCTGTCTTCACGCTCAATCATATGCCATATTACCTCCTACTCAATACTTCTGCTCTAGTCATACCAGACCGGAGAATATTATTTAACCCATTCTGTCAACCAAAACTATGCTTATCCTTATGCTTATCCCTCTTGTACTGATCTACTGCCGTTTTATTAGTTTGTATATGTTTCCTTTCTCTTTTTAAACTGTTCTTCTTAAGCAATTATCTGGACAGTATATGTAGGGAAAGTTTGGGAAGGAAGAAAAGGCAAGAAGATGAAGTGTGATCAAGTACTAGCTTCTTAAGAGTCATTGTTTTTATTTTTAATATTTTTCTACTTCAACAGCAGTGGCACCGGGTCCCAGAGAGCCACACAGAGACAGAGACCCTTTAGCTTTAGAAAAGAGAATTGGAAATGCTCCAGACCTACTGCTTACTCTTAGTTTTATTGAATTTTAGCCAGAGAATATTGTCCATGTATTACCAATTCTGAGAACTCCCAGGGAATTTGACTTTGAAAGCCAGTGGGATCTCATTACAGTACTTAACTGGACTGGTGAAAAAGACTCTTGGAGGGCACAAACAAAACCAAAACCCAGCAGACAGGAGTAGTGACCCCACAAGAGGCTAAGCCAGACTTACCTGTGAGTGTCCAGGAGTCTCTGGCAGAGCTGTGGGTCAACAGTGGCCTGCCATGGGGTCAGGGGCACTGAATACAATGGTTGTGGGAGCTGCAGGGCGTGCCGGCACAAGTGCTTTTGAAGGAGGTCACCATTACTGCTGTTACCCCTGCAGTAGTTTGGCCTCAGGCCAACCTACAGGGAGGGAACACTGCCTCACCCATCAACAGAAAATTGGATTAAAGATCTACTTAGGATAGCCCTGAGCAAGACCCAGATTCCCCACAGCCAGATTCTCCCATAAGGAAACTTCCACAAGCCTCTTATCCTTATCCATCAGAGAGCAGACACAATAAAAAACCACAATCACAGAAAACAAAGCTGATCAAATGGATCAAACCCTTGTCTAATTCAATGAAACTGAGTCATGGCCTGTAGGGCCACCCAAGATGGATGGGTCATGGTGGAGCCACGACAAAACCACCATGACACTGGACCATTATGACAAAATGTGGTTCCAGTGGAGAAGAGAATGGCAAACTACTTCAGTATTCTTGCCTTGAGAATGCCATGAACAGTATGAAAAGGCAAAAAGAAATGACACTGGAAGATGAATGCCCCAGGTCAGTAGGTGCCCAGCATACTACTGGAGAAGAGTGGAGAAATAGCTCAGGAAAGAATGAAGAGGTTGAGTCAAAGCAAAACAAAACAAACAAACAAACAAACAAACAAAAAACACCCAGTTGTGGATGTCACTGATGATGGCAGTAAAGTCCGATGCTGTAAAGAACAATATTGCATAGGAACCTGGAATATTAGGTCCATGAATCAAGGTAAATTGAAAGTGGTCAAACAGGAGATGGCAAGAGTGAAGATTAACATGTTAGGAATCAGTGAACTAAAATGGACCCGAACGGGTGAATTTAATTCAGATGAATGTTACACCTACTACTGTGAGCAAGAATCCCTTAGAAGAAATGAAGTAGCCCTCAAAGTCAACAAAACAGTCTGAAATGCAGTGCTTGGGTGCAATCTCAAAAATGACAGGATGATCTCTGTTCATTTCCAAAGCAAACCATTCAGTATCACAGTAATCCAAGTCTGTGCCCCAACCACTGATATCAAAGAAGCTGAAGTTGAATGATTCCATGAAGACCTACAAGACCTTCTAGAACTAACACCCCAAAAAGATGGCCTTTTCATCATAGGGGATATGAATGCAAAAGTAGGAAGTAAACAGATATCTCGAGTAACAGGTAAGTTTGGTCTTGGAGTACAAAATGAAGGAGGGCAAAGGCTAACGGTTTTGCCAAGAGTACGTACTAGTCAGATCACTTGCCATCTTTCAACAATACAAGAGATGACTCTACACATGGACATCACCAGATAGTCATTACCAAAATCAGATTAATTATATTATTTGCAGCCAAAGATGTGAAAGCTCTATACAGTCAGCAACATAAGACTGGGAGATAGCTGTCACTCAGATCATGAACACCTTATTGCAAAATTCAGAATTAAATTTAAGAAAGTAGGGAAAACCACTAGACCATTCAGGTATGACCTATACCAAGTACCTTATGATTATACAGTGGAAGGGACAAATAGATTCAAGGGATTAGATATGATAGATTGCCTGAAGAACTATGGATGAAGCTTCATTAACATTGTATAGAAGGGGGTGATCAAAACCATCCCTAAGAAAAAGAAAGGCAAAACAGTCATCTGAGGAGGTCTTACAAATAGCTAAGAAAAGAAGAGAAGTGAAAGGCCAAGGAGAAAAGGAAAGATATACCCATCTGAATGCAGAGTTCCAAAAAACAGCACGGGGAGATAACAAAGCCTACCTCTGTGATCAATGCAAAGAAACAGAAGAAAACAACAGAATGGAAAAGACTAGAGATCTCTTCAAGAAAATTAGAAACACCAAGGGAACATTTCATGCAAAGATGGGCACAATAAAGGACAGAAATGGTATGGACCTAACAGAAGCAGTATATATTAATAAGAGAAGGCAGGAATACACACAAGAACTACACACAATGATCTGAATGACCCAGATAACCATGATGGTGTGATCACTCACCTAGAACCAGACATCCTGGAGTACAAAGTCAGTTGGGCTTTAGGAAGCATCACTATGAACAAAGTGAGTGGAATTGATGGAATTCCAGCTGAACTATTTCAAAAAACTAAAATATAATGCTGTGAAAATGCTGCACTCAATATGCCAGCAAATTTGGAAAACTCAGAGGTGGCTACAGAACTGGAAAAAGTCAGTTTTCATTCCAGTCTGAAAGAAAGGCAATGCCAAAAAATGTTCAAACTACTGCACAGTCGCACTCATCTCACACACTAGCAAAGTAAAGATAAAAATTGTCCAAGCCAAGCTTCAACTGTATGTGAACCAAGAACTTCCAGATGTTTAAGCTGGATTTAGAAAATGCAGAGGAAAAGTGAAGTCACTCAGTCATGTCCAACTCTTTGCGACCCCGTGGACTTTAGGCTACCAGGCTCCCCTGTCCATGGGATTTTCCAGGCAAGAATACTGGAGTGGGTTGCTATTTCCTTATCCAGGGGATCTTCCCAACTCAGGGATCAAACCCAGGTCTCCTGAATTTTAGGCAGGTGTTTTACCATCTGAGCCACCAGGCAGAAGAACCAGAGATCAAATTGCAAACATCCATTGGATCATAGAAAAAGTAAGAGAGTTCCAGAAAAACATCTAGTTCTGCTTCATTGACTATGCTAAAGCCATTGACTGTGTGGATCACAACAAACTGAAAAATTATTTTCTGCTGTTGTTGTTGTTGAAAAATTCTTAAAGGGTTGGGAATACCAGACCACCTTACGTGCCTTCTGAGAAATCTGTATGCAGGTCAGGAATCAACTATTAGAACTGGACACAGAGCCATGGACTGGTTCAAAATTGGGAAGGCAATATATCAAGGCTGTATATTGTCACCATGCTTATTTAACTTATATGCAGAGTACATCATGCAAAATGCCAGACTGGATGAAGCCCAAGCTGGAATCAAGATTGCCAGGAGAAATATCAATAACCTCAGATATGCAGATGACACCACCCTTATGGCAGAAAGCAAAGAGGAACTAAAGAGCCTCCTGTTGAATGTGAAAGAGGAGAGTAGAAAATGCTAGCTTAAATCTCAACATTCAAAAAACTAAGATCATGGCATCCAGTCTCATTACCTCAAGGCAAATCGATGGGGAAACAGTGAAAACAGTGAAAAATTTTATTTTCTTGGACTCCAAAATCACTGCAGATGGTGACCACAACCCTGAAATTAAAAGACTTGCTCTCTGGAAGAAAAGATATGACCAACCTAGACAGCATAGTAAAAAGCAGAGACGTTACTTTGCAGACAAAGGTCCATCTAGTCAAAGCTATGGTTTTTCCAGTAGTTATGTATTTATGTGAGAGTTGGATCATAAAGAAAGCTGAGCGCTGAAGAATTGATGTTTTTGAACTGTGGTGTTGAAGAAGACTCTTGAGAATCCCTTGGACTGCAAGGAGATCAAATCAGTTGATCCTAGATGAAATCAGCCTTGAATATTAATTGGAGGGACTGATGCTAAAGCCGAAACTCCAATACTTTGGCGACCTGATGTGAAGACTGACTCATTGGAAAAGACCCTGATGCTGGAAAAGATTGAAGGCAGGAGGAGAAGGGGATGACAGAGGATGAGATGCTTGGATGGCATCGCCGAGTCAAGGGACATGAGTTTGAGCAAGCTTCGGGAGTTGGTGACGGACAGGGAGGCCTGGCATGCTGCAGGGGTAGCAAAGATTCAGACACAGTTGAGCAACTGAACTGACTGATTACCAGTTCTTTGCTATTTCTTAAGGCTTCCTTTGGGCTTCGCTGGTGGCTCAGATGGTAAAGAGTCCTCCTGAAATGCAAAAGATCCAGGTTTGAACCCCGGGTTGTGAAGATCCCCTGCAGAAGGGAATGGCAACTCCCCCCAGTATTCTTGCCTGGAAAATCCCATGGACAGAGGAGCCTGGTGGGCTACAGTCCATGGGGTCACAAGAGTCAGACACGACTTGGCGACTAAACCACCACCACCCCCGCCAAGACTTCTTTTGTCATTTGGAATGGGATTGAGTTCTATAAATGTTCTGCATATGTCTAAAAACCATGATTTTGCTTGGATTTTTGGGTGAATCTACACACACACAAACACATGATACAGATAGCTTCTTTTGTTGTTCACATTCCTCAGTTCATCTCATTATTTTTGCCTGCTTAGTTTATAGTTTCTATTAGGATTCCCAGAGAATGAAGAGTTTTTCAATTTTTCCTTTTATATCTGTCAGATTTCTATTTAAGTATTTTGAGAGTGTATCTAAATTGGATTATTCTCTGAATTTATTACCCTATTTGTCACTGAATCCCATCTCACCAAATGAGAAGCTTGGTGTAGCACTAGGACTGTTGGACTGTGTCATAAACCCCAGATACACTGGACTAGGAACATAAGAACTATTAGTATGACTGATACTTGAAATATTACTGGAGATGAATATGTATTATTTGATGGCAGGGTGACATTTAATTCATTGGTGCCCACTTTGCCCAGCTCACACCCTGGAACTCAGGGTTTTCATAAATGAATTCCAGGGGCAACAATATTTCTCAGAGTATGAAGACAGTAAAGCAAAGAAAGGAAAATAGTTATAAAACTGCAAACATATTATCAAAATTCTGATCCCCAATTAAACAGTTGAAAGGAAGGTTTCTTTTCTTTTTCTTTTTTGGCTGCACCACGGAGCATACATGATCTTCTGTGTACACAGCTGCTCAGCTGTGTCTGACTCTTTGTGATCCCATGGACTGTAGCCCGCCACACTCCACTGTCCATGGAATTTTCCAGGCAAGAATACTGGAGTGGGTTGCTGTTCAGTTGCTAAGTTATGACCAACTCTTTGAAACCCCATGGACTGCAGTGTGCCAGGCTTCCCTGTTCTTCACTCTCTCCTGAAGTTTGCTCAAATTCATGTCCACTGAGTAGGTGATTCTATCTAAGCATCTCATCCTCTGCTGATCCCTTCTCCTTTTGCCTTCAACTTGTCCAGCAGCAGGGTCCTTTCTGATGAGACGACTCTTCGCATCAGGTGGATCAAGTATTGGAGCTTCAGCTTCAGCATCAGACCTTGCAATGAATATTTAGGACTGATTTCCTTTAGGATTGACTGCTTTGATCTCCTTGCAGACCAAGTGATTCTCAAGAGTCTTCTCCAGCACCATAATTCAAAAGCATCAATTCTTCAGCGTTCAGCATTCTTTATGGTCCAACTCTCACCTCCATACAGGACTACTGGAAAAACCATAGCTTTGAATATATGTCAGGAAGCATTTAACAGGAGGCTTCCTGTGTGCTGTTTTGGATCTGTCAGGAATCCTTTGGTCCTTATTAATTCCTGAATATTCAGGAATTAAAAGGAGAGGCACACCTTTCCTGGGGCTGAGGATTTCAGGCATTTCCTTTGTTAGTTTCTCATTATGGTGATAATAGGGATCTCTTTAATAGGGATCATCTTGTGTTTTGTAAGTCTGGAATTTTAATCTTTATCTTTGCTGAGAATAACTACCTTGTAAGACAGTATATATGCCCACATCATGTTGATTAAAACACCTTTGCTCCATCAGAGCTTTGATCCCTGTGTCTTTCTTTCTTTCTTTCTCTTCCTCTCTTTATCTATTTCTGACTGATTCCCTGGAACACAAAAACCGGCTGTGTAACCCAGGGAATATTAGCCTCTTTCCTTCTTTCACTTTCTCATCATCGACTCTGGATCACCAGGTTCCAGTCCATTAAAGGACCAACAACTTCACTCTGTATACAGAGTGGAGTAAGCCAGAAAGATAAAGAACATTACAGCATACTAACACATATATATGGAATTGAGAAAGATGGTAACGATAACCCTATATGCAAAACAGAAAAAGAGACACAGAAGTACAGAACAGACTTGAACTCTGTGGGAGAAGGTGAGGGTGGGATGTTTCGAAAGAACAGCATGTATATTATCTATGGTGAAACAGATCACCAGCCCAGGTGGGATGCATGAGACAAGTGCTCGGGCCTGGTGCACTGGGAAGACCCAGAGGAATCGGGTGGAGAGGGAGGTGAAAGGGAGGATCGGGATGGGGAATACGTGTAACTCTATGGCTGATTCATATCAATGTATGACAAAACCCACTGAAATGTTGTGAAGTAATTAGCCTCCAACTAATAAATAAATAAATAAATAAAATAAATAAAGGACCAACAACTATACAGACCTTTGTCTGCAAAGTGATGCCTCTGCTTTTTAATACACTGTCTGGGTTTGTCATAGCTTTTCTTCCAAGGTGCAATGTCTTTTAATTTCATGGCTGCAATCACCATCTGCATGATTTTGGAGTCCAAGAAAATAAAATCTGTCCCTGCTTTCACTTTTTCCCTATCTAATACCCATGAAATGATGGGACCAGATGCCATGATCTCTGTTTTTTAATGTTGAGTTTTAAGCCAGCTTTTTCACTCTCCTCTTTCCCCCTCATTAAGAGGCTCTTTAGTTCATCTTCATTTTCTGCCATTAGAGTGGTATCATCTCCATAACTGATGTTTGTAAATATTTCTCCCAGCAGTCTTGATTCCAGCTTGTGACTCATCCAGCCCAGCATTTCACATGATGTACTCTGCATAGAAGTTAAATAAGCAGGGTGATGCCTTGTCATCATCCTTGCCCTACCAGTCCATGGTTCCATGTCTGGTTCTAACTGTTGTTTCTTGACCTGCAAATAGGCCTCTCAGGAAGCAGATAAGGTCGTCTGGTATTCTCATCTCATCAAGAATTTTCCACAGTTTGTTGTGCTTCATACAGTCAAAGCTTCCCTGGTGGCTTAGATGGTAAAGAATCTATCTGCAATACGTGAGACCCAGGTTTGATCCCTGGGCAGAACGATCCCCTGGAGAAGGGTATGGCAACCCACTCCATTATTCTTGACTGGAAAATTCCATGGACAGAGGAACGTGGAGGGCTACAGTCCATAGGGTCACAAAGAGTCGGACTGAGTGACTAACACTTCATACAGTCAAAGGCTTTATTTAGCATAGGAAGTTAAGCAGAAGTAGACATTTTTCTGGAATTCTGTTACTTTCTCTGTAATCCAATGAATACTAGCACCTTGATCTCTGGCTCCTCTGCCTTTTCTAATCCCAGCTTGTACGTCTGGAAGTTCTTGGTTTTTGTACTTTTGGAGCTTAGATTAAAGGATTGTTAGCATAACCTTACTAGTATGTGAAATGAATGCAACTGTACAGTAGTTTGAACATTCTTTAGCATTGCCCTTCTTTGGGACTGGAATGAAAACTGACTTTTTTTCAGTCCAGTGGTCAGTACTGAGTTTCCCAAATTTGCTGGCTTATTGAGTGCAGCACTTTAGTAGCATCATCTTTTAGGATTTGAAATAGCTCAGCTAGAACTCCATCACCTCTAGTAGCTTTGTTCACAGTAATACTGCCTAAGGCCCACTTGACTTCACACTCAATGATGTCTGGTTCTAGGTGAGTGATCACACATTATGGCTATCCAGGTCATTAAGACCTTTTTCATATAGTTCTTCTATGTATTCTTGCCACCTCTTTTTAATTTCTCTTCTCCTGTCAGGTTCTAACATTTTCTGTCCTTTATCTTGCCCATCCTAGCATTAAATGTTCCCTTGATATCTCCAGTTTTCTTAAAGAGTTCTCTAGTCTTTCCCATTCTATTGCTTTCCTGTATTTCTTTGCATTGTTTTACTTAAGTTCTTTGACCAAGGATTA
Source organism: Dama dama (assembly GCF_033118175.1). Classification (NCBI taxonomy): domain Eukaryota; kingdom Metazoa; phylum Chordata; class Mammalia; order Artiodactyla; family Cervidae; genus Dama; species Dama dama. Next base: position 49,793,298 of record NC_083705.1, on the reverse strand, counting down.
AACCCATGCCCCCTGCATTGGAGGCACAGAGTCCTAACCACTGAACAGACAAAGAACTACCTAAAAAGGTTTCTTTTTTAGATTTTAAAAATCATATGAGTTGCAAATCATGTATCAAACAACTGAGAAAACTATCACAATTAAATTTGGGGAAAATTAGAAAAAGAAGGAAAAAGAAAATACTATGAAATGAAATAAATAATATTTATTACTTCCTGTGTTAAACATGATTGGGCTACTTTAAATTGCTTACCTCAATGAACACCTTAACAATCTTATGGTAAATATAAACATCTCCATTTTACAGAGGAAAAATGAAGACCAAAGTACCTAAATAATTTAATTTCAAAAAAACTAGTAGTAAACTGAGACAAAAATGAAAAATGTATCAATGTTCTGCAGCCAAGATTACAAGGAATACATTTCTAGTTGAGACAGGTTTGGTTTAATATTTGCTCTATTGGGAATTGTGGGATGTCTCAGGAAGAGATGGTTAGAAAGAACCTTTCATTGGATTTTGGTTTTGATTGGATTATTTGGAGCAGGAGGATCTAAGGGAGCAGGGGCTTACAAAAGACTGCATGCTGAAAGGAAGCAGGGGAACTTTTGTGATTGTGTATCTCAGTAAACTTAGTTGAGAAGGAGGGGAGACAAGAATGAAAATAAAACTGCAACTGATAGGATGTAGCAGTCATGCATTTTGGATGAGGAAGTGGGTGTTTGATATTTTGTGGGTGGCACAGTGACCTTGTTTTTGTCTGGGCTTAGACAGAAATATGAAGTGGCCTTGCTTTATTTCCTTTTATGATGATCTCAGAGTAACCTTGTCTGAGGTTGGCATTCTGTGAGATAGTTTACGTCTAGTTGGAGAATAACATGACCTAGCTGTGTGTGCCAGGTGGGCTTCTGAATGCCAGGGTATGCTCCTTTTATCTTTTCGGTCAGAACTCAGAAGATCATGTTCCTTCTAACCTTGCCATTTAAAAAAAGGGGAAAGAAACCTGAAGAATGATTTTTGCATGTCCGTTTTCCACCTCTCTCGTATCTATTTAATAGCACCAGACTGTTAATATCAGAGAATAAAATGTTCCACTCTTATTTCCCAAAAGGGAAAAAAAAAACATACTCTGAACTAAATTTAAGAGTTCTATAAGGACCATAGAAGTCTAAACCAAAAGGAGATATTTATAAATTACTCCTTCAGTGAAAGGCACTGCCATTTACTACAGAAAAAAAGAACTTGTAAAGCAATGTAGGAATAACATTTGCCAAAGCTGTCTACTTAGGTGTTGAACTTTTCTGCCTTCTTTCCTTTTAAAATTCTAGAACACATGCTAGAGAATAAAAGTTGACTCAGATGGCTGTAAAATTAAATAGTTCAAAGGATGAGGGCAAAATCAATGATCTCTTCCTTCATTGATGGAAAGCAGCCTTTGTGCTTCATTAATGCACAGACAGATGTCACTTATGCCTAATGGAAGCCAGAGGACACAACCCTTAAAACATACATCTAGTTAAATACAGAGAGAGAAATCTTGAGGGTACAGTCTAGTGAAAAACAAGCTACTACACAAATTGTCACATGAAATATCTACTAAGTTATTTGACAAAATCTTAAGGAGTGTATTGCTTCCTAAAACAGTCAGTCAATTAAGAGTATTTATAGACAATACTGTTGGCTGTTAGGGGAAAATGAATGTGACAGTATTTAGAGAGTAATTCTATATTCTATCAAATCCTGGTTTTGCTATCTAGCAGTTGTGTAAAGTGATCAAATAACCTTTCTGTGAGTTAGTTTCTTTTTAGGTAATAAAAATACCTGCTTAGCCATTCCCATGGGGCTTCCTGGAGAAGAAAAATGTTTGTGAAATACTTTGTAAACTGAAAAGCACCACATATGTGTAAATTATCATTATCTAAGTTAAAACATTTCCAATATGTACTAAAAGTAATCTGCATCAATTTATTCACAAGTAAGGGTTCATTTTATATTTTTACTTAAATTTCCTTAGTTTGATCTTTTATTTTTAATTCAATATATTTAGTATTGAGTTATCCTGAGTTTGTGTTCACAGGCCAAGTATATCAAGTGTCATGTTACTGTGAAATTTAAAAATTTACATCACTTACTTTCTAGAACAAATGTGCCTAGTAAAAGTGGGCATCTTAAATTTAAAAAAAAAAAATAAAAAAAAAATAAAAATTAATAAGATTGATAAAAGATACAATTTATTTTATCCTTTGAACTTTGATATGTTTGTATGGTTGAATTAGGTTTCTAAGGGCCCAGTCTATAGCTGCAGAGAGAGTTTAAAAATGATAAAATCATGGTACAGCTTACTTCTTAAGTAACTATTACCTTTATAAAATTTTCCTGGGACCCTGAGGATCAGCACCAAGTGAATATCACTGTTTAAATGCTGAGAAAGAAATATAATTGCATAATAAAAACTTGACTTTTCACATTTTATTATTTCTCATTAAAATTATAACATTATTGCAATTAATTTAAGTTTTAGCTATTCTGAAGGCAAAGGAAGCACATCAGTAAAGAAAAAATAATTAGATTCTGAGATGCCTGCGGATAAATGTACATACACTTGGGAGTAGCAAGAGTCTTTGTCCATAGTGCATCTCTAATTTCAGCACAATACTTTTGTACAAATCAAACCATGAATGATCTCTGTTATGGGGAAAAAAAATTAACACTAATATATTAGAGTCAGATGGGCACAAACTTTTATCTATTCCTTTGACCAGTTAGTTTCCTTTATCAAGTCAGAGCCAAGTTCAGATTGCAGCAAGTAGTTAGAAAAAATGTCTTACAGAAAGATATCTACAAACATATTTGTGACATGTTCTCTATATCTACTTAATAAATTTGATATTAGATCTCTGGCTTTAAATATATAGCCACTGGTCCTGCTGATAATGTTCTTTGCCATCTAAGTGTTAAGTCTCTTAATAACAGACTCCCCATGAGTTACTTTCTGATAGAAATCCTTTAGGGCAATGTCTCCATTTCTGAAATTAACGCTTTAATTTTGGATATAATTCCCCACTCTCTTGAGTTATCTAAAAAATTGAAGTCAAAATTACTTAATTAAACTGAGTATTGTATTAGCTATCATTATACTACTCTACTATTTGAACAGAGAAAATCTAGCTGTTGAGTCAACCTACAGGTGTAACCTTGTTCTTTTCTCTCTGATTTATGTAACAGCTGTGCCCTTTAGTTCAACTCCACATAGTTCAAAGGCGACTCTTCTTCAGAGTCTGCTCTTGCTAGAGGCCATTACCTAATTGGCTACCCTCTCGTCCAGATCCATCAATTGTCAGACAGCTTCTTTACAGGTGAAGTAAAGTGTAGGCATGTCACTATTAACAGAGAGACTTGGGGAAATATTATTGAGGTTGTGATCAAAAGACAAAGAAATATGCACACTGTTTTCTCTGATGTTATTCACTGACAGACTAGAGAAGACAGGAGCAGTACAAGTGATTTCAAATGATGTATAATGTTGGATTTTTTGCTGCTGCTGTTATTGCTATTGATGGTAGTATCAGCAGCTGTGGTGATGCCATTAAGCATCTTACCTTAAGTCACATACTAGTAAATGATTTATTTAACCAAGATTAGCTGAATACCTTCTAAGGGCCAAAGTTTATGCTGCAATTACTACCTCCAGTAGAACACAAGGACTATCACCACTGAACCTCTCAACCCACAACTACCCCAAAATAATAACGAACTGATAGATATGGAGTATAAAATACAACTTATTGTTTGGTCAGTCATGAAGTCCAGCTGTAGACAGATGACTAATGAGGTATGGTAATGACTAATGAGGTACGTAATATCTGAAGGCTGGTAAAAGATATTTCCCCATAATATCCTTATCCTGATTATGTGAATTTACATGTATGTGAAATTGTTTATCACTGACTTAACTTGATAATTGGTAACCCACAAGTGACATTTATAAATAGCAAAAATAAAGTGATGGATGATGCAATTTTCTGACTATTAGACAGTCAGTAACTACTGGGTTCTAAGGTAATTGTGGGATTTGAAAATAAGTACACTCTACTTCTAGAGTAAAGGTATAAATGCTTCAAAATATGAGCAACATTTCAAAATAGAATATAAGTCCTGAATAAGTGTTACTGAGAATGAAAGCTATGAGTTGAGAGGAGGCAAGGTGAGTGAAGACAAAGGTGATCAAAAATTTTCAGAGTGTATACATTTGACAAAAGAAATATACATTTGACAGTAAAGAACAAGTAGAGTCTTTAGAGGGAACTTATATCTATAACTTTTGCTTTCCAGTTTTTTTAGTTAAAAAATTCCAAGACAATACTAGGAGGATTACTTTATTATAAATAGATGCCTAAAATTTAAAGTAAATGACACTAAAATATAGTACCCTATATTAAATCTGTGAAGTCCAGTAACAGCTGAGTCTTGCTACTTAAATACACAACTAACCAATTATGTATTTTCTATGAAAACATATGTACTCATTTAATGATTCAAAATATATTTTAATTAACAAATATCAAATGTCAGGCTTTGTGTTTAAAAATCAGCAGGTTCTCATTAGCAAAATATATAACCTTGGCTTCACAGATATTTTTCAATACAATGGGAAAGCACATAATAATAATCAATCAATAAATAATGCTACTATTTAAAACTTGTTTAAGTGATAGAAAAGAAATGAGCAGATTTTTGTTATAAAAAGAAAATACTGTGTTGGAAGTCAGAGCTGTACTTCATAAGATATGATAGGAAGAACAGTCTTAGGAGGTGCTATTTAGTCAAGAAGGGATGAATGAAAAGGAGACAGCTTCAAAAAGGGAAAAGTAAATTGTGTATGCAGAAGTATTAAATGGGGCATTGTGCAAAGGCCCTGCAGTAAGAACTGTTTTTGCAAAAGCACTGAAGCTATATAGAACTTGGAGTGTTTGAAGGACAGAAGTGAAGCCAATGCAACTGGAAGGGGGAAACAGAGGAGATGAGAGTATCGAAATTGTCAGGAACACAACAGTTTCAATAATTATAGGACTAAATGCAGTTGGAGGTCCTTTTGAAAAATGCATTATCAGATGTATGTTATAAAAATATTGTTCTGGTTGTGAGTTGTTTAGTCACTAAGTTGTGTCTGACTCTTTTGTGACCCCATGGACTGTAGTCCACCAGGCTCCTCTGTCCATGGAATTTTCCAGTCAAGAGTATTGGAGTGAGCTGCCATTTTTTCTCCAGGGGATCTTCCCGACCCAGGAATCAAGTGCGATCAAGCCCTGCATTAGCAGGGGGGTTCTTTACCACTATACCATCAAGGAAGCCCTTTGCTCTGGCTGTAGAGGAGCAATAAAAAAACAGAGTTCAAGTCAGAGGCCATCACCATCTTATCTAAGCAAGAGGGATGGGAGCTGGGATGACATCTTTTAAGGTATGTATTAGAATTAAAATCAATGGAAGTGGCATCTGGATTGAATGTGGGGATGAGAAAGAGAAAAGAAGCAAGGACTGAACAAATGAGAGATTAGTGGTGCTACTTGGTGAGATGAGAAATATTTAAGAAGGATTCAGTTTGAGATAAATGTATATAGTTTTACACAGTATATGTAAGTCATTATGCTGTACACCTTAAACTTATACAGTGCTGTATGTCAATTGTAGGTCAATAAAACTGAAAGAAGAAAAAAAGAAAGAAAAGACTTTGACCATATTAAGCTTGATATACCTATAAGACACATGTGAAGATGTCAGTAGACATGCCTAAAGTTAGAAGAGGAATTTGAGCCAAAGACATATAATTGAATTTTTTTGTAACATAGATAGTACTGACATTTGTGAGAACTAGAAGATATCTTCTATCTATAGAGTTTAGACAGAAAATAAAGTGTCCTAAAATCAAGAAAGAGAAGTGCTTCCAGGTGAAGAAGTGGCCAACCAACTTAAATGTTTAGGATAATTAACTTCAATGAAAGGCAATATTCTTCTGACTCTCACTCAGATGCTCGAGTGCAGGCACTGAGAGGAAATATTATTGAGTTCACTCACGGTTGGTATTCTGTAGAAAGATGAAGAAAGAGATAAGATTTTTAAGATATGTTTAAGACAGTGATAGAATAATGGACCATGGACTCAAAATGAAAGTATAAATGAAACATGAATAGTGAAAAGATAGTGGAAAATGAGCAATTGCAATGATGCATCTGAAACATAAGCACTGCCAAAGGAGAAGGGAGAATGAGATATGATAATAAAATAATGAAAAACTGACATCACTGGATTTGAGATCAAGATATTATTGAGAAACAGTTGTAGTAAGATTATTGAGTAAGGATTATGGCAGAGAGAAGATTGGGGTCATCGAGTGTGACATTTGCATCTGAGATTTTGGAGGTCAGAGTTGAAGATACAGAGATGGGCAGCTAAAATGAAATTACGAAAATGATCACAAGAGAGAAGGAAGTCACAAATTTGGAGGCCAAGATTTACACTAGTGATATGCAGGGATTTAGACGCCAACAAAAACGATGACAGCTACTGGGTCATCAGCTGTCTCAGTGATGCAGAACTTTTGCAGGAAAGACAACAAGGGGACCTAGTATGACATCTTTCACTTAATTTATTTAGTCACTCAATCATTTCTGACTCTTTTGTGACTCCATAGACTGCAGTCTACGACTCCTCTGTCCATGGGATTTCCCAGGCAGGAATACTGGAGTGGGTTGCCATCTCCTTCTCCAGGGGATCTTCCCAACCTGGGGATCAAATTTGCATCTCCTTAGTTGCAGACAGATTCTTTACCACTGGGAAGAATGCCACCTGAAAAGCCCTTCCACTTCACAGCTGTAAGAAAATAGAGATATGAGAATACATACAACATCCATGAGGAATAGAGACTGGAAATATGATACTGACCCTAATCTGAGATTGACAGAAAGACTTCTGTACAACCAAAGCTGTAAGAAAGAGCCACACAGAACTGGGTAGGAAGAGAAGAGAACCAATCTGGTTGGGACCTGTGCCCCTGGGAAGGGACTTAAAAAGAGAAGGGGGATTACATGGACAGAGACCATCCCTGGGGAGTGACTGGTTTGAGCCCCATATAAAGTACCCCAGATCTGGGACCCAGGAAGAAGAGTTCCCTTGGCTGGAGGGCTAGCAAGACTAACATGAAGGCTGTAGGAAGCCTGGACTCCAAGAGTGAGGAATGCACACAGGCTTGGTTACTCCCAAAGCAGGGCAGAGAGGGAGGGTGGGCACTGCACAGGATGTGGCTTGTTTTCCTCAACCAGCCCAGCCTGTACCCCAGCTTGAGCCAACAGCCCTCTATGGCCACGTTTGCTTCTCAACACAGCTCCACGCTGGGACAAAGGTTGCCATGGTCTAGGGAAGGCTCATCTTTGAGGGTCAAAGGTGGCTTTGAGCAGCATCTCAGCAGGGTTGGGGCAACCATTACTGGTGTTCACACAGGCAGTGCATCAGAATCAGCCCAGGATTCTGACTGAAGTCAGTGCAGTCACAGCCCCTGCCCAGATCCACGGTGAGCACCTGCACAAGCTCCCCTTGCTCAGCACTGCTCCCCTCTGGGGTGAGGGTGTCGTGCTGGGAGGGAGGAGAACACACACGTAAAAAGAATAAAGCCAACTTGAACCAAACACTCTGGGCTCCTGGTCCACTAATGTAGGACCTATCCTTGCTTTTTTAGACACTAAAAAAGAACTATCAGAAAGAGAAAGAAAATAATTCTTCTTACTTTAGATCAAAAAGAATAAAATACCTAAAAATAAACTTAACTAAGGAGTTGAAAGACCTATACTCTGAAAACTACAAGCCTTTGATGAACGAAACTGAGGATGTTAGAAAGAAATGAAAAGTACCCAGTGTTCACGGACTGGAAGAATTAATATTGCTAAAATGTCCATTGTACCCATGGCAATCTACAGACTTAATGCAATCCCTATTAAAATACCCATGACATTTCCCACATAACTAGAATAATTTTAAAATTTGTACGGAAACACAAAAGACCCTGACTAGCCAAAACTATCTTAAGCAAGAAGAACAGAGCTGGAGGAAACACGCTCCCTGACTTCAGACTACACTACAAAGCTACAGTCACCAAAACAGTTCAGTTTATATGTCTGGCACAAAAACAGACATGCAAATCAATGAAACAGGATGGAAAATCCAGAAATAAACCCATGCGCTTATGACCAATTAATCTATGATTAATTGAAAGAGGCAAAAATATAATGAAAAAAAGTTTATCTCTTCCATAAGTGGTGCTGGGAAAACAGGACAGTTATATGTGAAAGAGTGAAATTAGAACATTCTCTAACACCATATAAAAAAAACTCAAAGTGGATTAAACACCTATACATAAGTTCTGAAACCATAAAACTCTCAGAGGAAAACATAGGCAGAATACTCTTTGACACAAATTACATCAATACTTTTTTGGATCTGTTACCTAAAATAAAAATAAGTAAATAAATAAATAAAAATAAAAGTCAGAATAAGCAAATAAGACTTAATATAACTAAAAACTTTCGCACAAGAAACCATCAACAAAATGAAAAGACAACCTACTGATTGGAGAAAATATTTGCAAATGATAAGACTGATAAGGGATTAATACCTGACAAATATAAACAACTCAAACAACTCAGTTATCAAAAAAGGAAACATGATTCAAAAATAGGCAGAAAAACTGAACAGACATTTTCCAAAGAGGAACTGCAGATGGCCAATAGCCATGTGAAAAGATGCTGAATATCACTAATCATAAGGGAAATGCACATCAAAACCACAATGTGACATTGTCTGTCATCTGTCAGAATGGTTATTATCAAATAGAAAATAAGTAAAAATTATTGGCAAGGATATGGAGAAAGGGGAACCCTTATGCGCTGTTGGTGGGAATGAAAATTGATGTATCCACTATGGGAAACTGTATGGAAGTTTATCAAAATCTAATAGTAGAACTACTACCATATGACTGAAAAATTCCACTCCTGGGTGTATATCCAAAAAGCCCTCAAAAACATTAATTTGAAAAAAAAAAATGCACTCCAGTGTTCAAAGCAGCATTATTTACAATTTCCAAGATATGCAAATAACCTAAGTGCCCATCAACAGATGAATGAATAAAGAACATGTGGTACACACACACACACACACACACACACACACACACACACTTGAATATTACTCAGCCATAAAAAGAATGAAATTTTGCCATTTTCAGCAACATGGGTGGATTTGGAAGGCATTATGTTAAATGAAATAAATAAGACAGAGAAAGATAAATACTGTATGGTATCACTATATGTGGAATCTAAAAAAATACAACAAACTAGTGAACATAACATAAAAGAAGCAGATTCATAGATAAACAGATCAAACTAGTGGCCACCAAAGCAAGCATGGAAGGGGGGCAATACAAGGTGGTGGAACGGGAAGTGCAAACTACTGGATGTAATATTGTACAACACAGATCGGTTGCTTCAGTCACATCTGAATCTTTGTGACATCATGGACTGTGACTAGCCCGGCTCCTCTGTCCATGGGATTCTTCAGGCAAGAATAGTGGAACTTTCTTCATTGCCTTCTCCAAGGAATCTTTGAGACCCGGGGATCAAACCCATGTCTCATGTCTCCTGCATTGGCAGGGGGGTTCTTTACCTCTAGCACCACCTGGGAAGCCCCATACAACACAGGGAATATAGTGAATACTTTGTAATTTCTGTAAATGAACAGTAACCCTTAAAGTTGCAATTAAAGTAACATTTTTAAAAAATCTAGTGCTGTGACAGGTCTTAGCACTCAATAAAACTCTTTCCACTTCTATTTCGATCCGAGTAAATAAATAAATATTAAGAAAGGGGAGAAAGTGTCAGATTGGTTGGTTGGCTTGCCCTTTGTTCCTACAGCTAGCAAATAATAGCACTAAAATTAGAGCCTCTGAATCTCAGCCAAGTACTTTATCCACATCATCAAAATGGCCCAGTTTCCTAGTATTTGAAAGGACATTTACAAGTATTAACTACATGCTTGCCTAGAAAAACAACTATGTTAACCTCAAAGTGCCATTTCCTTATTAGGACATAAACAGAAGAGACAATAGAAAGAGTAGTAATTTTTTCCCTCTCTGATGCATAGTGCATCTAGAGGTGGATGTGCCATGAAGCTAATAGAGCTGAAGCTTGCAGTTCTCTTACTTTTCAATGCCCTGTCATTCTTCACTTGGTCATATGTTTTGTTAAATTTATCAAATAGAATGCATGCTGTGTTGCTTCAGTTGTGTCCAACTCTGTGCAACACTATGCACTATAGCCCGCCAGGCTCCTCTGTCCATGGGATTCTCCAGGCAAAACTACTGGAGTGGGTTGCCATGCCCTTCTCCAGGAAATCTTCCAAACTCAGGGATTGAACCTGTATCTCTTTTGTGTCCTATGTTGGCAGGCAGATTCTTTACCACTAGCACCACCTGGGAAGCTCTTTGAGAACAGAGGATTCAACTCAGTTCAACAGTTACTTACTCTTCAACCAGAATTTCTTCAACCAGAATTTCTTCCCCCAGGTACCTGAATCTACCCATTTTGGTCCATCATTTCATACTACTCTCTGTCTATTAATAAATATCATTCCATGGAGAGTGTACCCTAAACCCAAACCCTGTATCTCAAGTAGCCTCCTCCTACCCTGTCCTCTCACCCTCTTTTAGTTTTTGTCATAGCACGTATGGCCATGGACACATTTCATATTTTTTGTTACCTGTTTATTATTTGTGTCCCACCCCTACACCTATGGAAACTCCATGAGAAAAGTCATCACACTCTCTTTTCCTGATGTCATATCAATGTCTAGAATAGTGGCTTTTATACTGTAGACAATCAGTTGAAAATTGTGGTGTGAATAAATATTTACAGAGCACCCACTCCATGCCAGGACTGTGCAAAGCCCTGGAAATTCAGCAATGAATGAGACTTATTACAGATGTTAATAAGTAATTGCCCGTGCAGTGAGCACTTCCAACACAGAGTCACAGGTGCTAATGGAGTGTATTACAAGAGCACTGGCATAGCCTATGGGGTTAAGAAGACCTCTCTGAGGCAATGATATTTATTTTACATGATTTCAGAGGCCTTTGTGTGGTCATTACATGCAAGGGAAAGAAGACAAGAATGTTTTACGCCTTTTTCAACTCACTATAAACAGAAACCTTCTTAGTATTGGAAAATGCCACCACACCAAATGAAATGTGCTACTTCCATATATACTGATTTTTCACATGACAAAAAGTAGTCAGACAAGCTGTCAGATCAGTTAAGGCAACAAATAAAGGGTTAGATAGTTGAACTTGAATTTATCCACTAACTCAGGGAGACCATAATTAATTACTTTATTCTTTCATCACATAAATATTTATTAAGCACCTACTTAATGTCAGACAGTGAAAAGCTAAAACTCAGAGTGTTGTCTCTGAGAATAAAGAGTACCCTAATTGGGCTCATCTCTTGCTCTCCCGCGATATTTCAGTTCACAGACAACTGCCAGCTAATCTTCACAAATGTCAGTCCTCAAAATATTCAGTAATTCCCTAGGCCCAAAGGCAATCCAAGCCTCATACCTGCCATTAAAAGTCTGCTATTTCTGCCCTAAACTTATTTCTCCGTGCTTGTCAACTCTAGCCTGTGCTGTGATTTTCTTTATTGTTCAGAACTACACAGACAGGGACTTCCCTGATGGTTCAGCAGGTAAAGAATCCACCTGTAATGCAAGAGGCACAGGAGACATGGGTTCAATCCCTAGGTTGGGAAGATCCGCTGGAGGAGGGCATGGCAACCCACTCCAGTATTCTTGCCTGGAGAATCCCATGGACAGAGGAGCCGGGTGGGCTATAGTCCAAGGACCCTGGCAGGCTACAGCCCAGAGGGTCACAAAGAGTAAGCACACACACATACACCGACAGGAATATGCCTCACACTTGTTTGTAAACCCTCAGCCTCTGCTTCCCCCTGCCCTTTTCAGTTGTGTAGAAGTGTCTCCATCTGGGAGCTCATCCTTTCCTAATGCCTGAACTAAAAATGGATAATCACCTTATACAATACTGCTTTTGGAATGAGGCTGGGGATAAAATTCCTCCTTGTAAAATGAGAATCTACTGCAGGCTCCTAAAGTGCAACCTTCCTGGGCCCTTTGCCATGACGATCCAGTGGCAGAGCTTCATTTCAATTTTTATTTGAATTTCACCTCCTTATTAATACTAGAGTTCTGCTCTGAGTTCTGGCTTTCCTAGTTGGGGCTCTGATCCCCTGCCTGGCTCTTTTCAGCTTCCATCCAAAACAGGGGAGACCTCCTGGGCCCAGATTCTATTACCTACAGCAGCTGCATATGGGCTCTGTCCAAAGGGTGGCTTGTGAGGTGGAGACCTACAGGCTAGAGCTCATCTGGCAGAGTTGTCACCTAGAATGAGTAAACATAAGTCTTGCCAAGTAGGGTGGTACGGATAGAGAGTGAAGCCATGAAGATGGTAATGAATGAAGCCAAGAACTGCAAACAAAATGGAGGCATCCAGGAGCTACTTAGGTACCTGAAAATGAGCTAAGAGGTAAGGTCTCAGAGAAATAGAGCGAGAGGGAACAGGACTTTGCCATAAAGGGGCTGCTGTGCCCCATCTTTCTGTTGGTGGGTGCCAGCTTCACGGCTCATTGATAATTCAGGACAAGGTGTACAGCAAACAGCTGCTAGAGGTTTTGTTCCAAAATGGATTGATCATCCAGAAATAAAAAACTAACATTTGCCATCAGTGAACATCACAACTGTCTGGAAAACCCAGTTACCTCTTCCTTTAGATATCAAAACTCAACCCTAACTATTAGGTTGGTGCAAAAGTAATTGTGGTTTGGCATTGTTGAACTTTGCTGTTTGAAACTGGAATACCTTCTTAAATAAATATGGTTATGTTATACATTGGGCTTCCCAGGTGGCACAGTGGTAAAGAATCTGCCAACCAGTGCAGGAGACGCAAGAAATGAGGGTTCAAGCCCTGGGTTGGGAAGAACTCCTGGAGTAGGAAATGGCAGCCCATTCCAGAGTTCTTGCCTAGAAAATCCACAGAGAGAGAAACCTGGTGGGCTACAGTCCATGGGGCCTCAAAGAGTCAAGACACGACTGAGCACCCACACTTGATTAATGCACATTTCTCGCTTTATGTTTTTTGCTAATGACTTATTGAGTGGGCAAGCTAAGTCACTTCAGTCATGTCCGACTCTTTGTGATCCCTTGGACTGTAGCCCATCAGGCTCCTCTGTCCATAGGATTCTCCAGGAAAGAATACTGGAGAGGGTTTCCATGCCTTCCTGCAGGGGATCTTCTAGACCCAAGGATTGAACCCTCCTCTTCTTCAGCTCCTGCATTGCAGGCAGATATTTTTACCAGTGAGCCACCTGGGAAGCTCCAATGACTTATTACTTGCTGTTTATTTTATATTTATTTTAGACTATGGAAATGATGTTAGAGCAATTTTCTTATTCCAATTCAAAATGGGTCACGAATCAGCAGAGACAACATCAACAATACATTTGGCCCAGAAACTGCTAATGAATGTACGGTGCAGTGGTAGTTCAAGAAGTTTTGCAAAGGAGACAAGAGCCTTGAAGATGAGAAGCATAATGGCTGGCCATCAGAAAATGACAATGACCAAATGAGAGCAATCACTGTAGCTGATCCTCTTACAACTATGAGAAGCTGCTGAAGAACTCAACAATGACTATTTTATGGTCATTCAACATTTGAAGCAAACTGGAAAAGTGAAAAAACTCCATAAGTGGTCACCTTGTGAATTTACCAAAACATCATTTTAAATGTCATCTTCTCTTATTCTATGCAACAATGAAGCATTGTGTGATTGGATTCTGATGTGTGATGACAAATGGATTCTATATGACAACTGGCAAGGACCAGCTCAGTTGTTGGACCCAGAGAAGCTCCAAAGCACTTCCCAAAGCCAAACTTGCACCAAAAAAAGTCATAGTCACTGTCTGGTGGTCTGCTGCCCATCTGATCCACTACAGCTTTCTGAATCCTAGGGAAACCATCACATCTGAGAAGTATGCTGAGCCAACTGATGAGATGCATCAAAAACTGTAACTACTGTAGCCAGCATTGGTCAACAGAAAGGGCCCAATTCTTCTCCACAACAACCAATGGCACGTCACACAACCAACCAATGCTTTAAAAGTTGAACAAATTGGGCTACTGAGTTTTGACTCATTGGCCATATTCACTTGACCTCCCACCAATCATCAATCACTTCTTCAAGAATCTTGACAACTTTTTGCAGCGAAAATGCTTCCACAACCAGTAGGAGGGAGAAAATGCTTTCCAAGTCTTCATAGAATCCCAAGGCACAGATTTTTACACTACAGGAATAAACAAACTTATTTCTCGTTGGAAAAAATATGTTGATTGTAAATGGTTCTTATTTTGATTAATAAAGATGTGTTTGGGCTTGGTTATAATGATTTAAAAATTCATGGTCCAAAATCACAGTTATGTTTGCACCAACCTAATATTGTCCCTGTTGACCATACCATCCCCTTTAGACATTTGAGTTGAATGGAGCTTATTCCACTCAGAATAATCCAGTTTGTGCAGCTTTGATCCCATCATCCTCCCTCTCCTTATATGTTTGTTGCTGAAAACTCATTTGCCTTGGGACCAAGCCTGCACCTTCAGGACCACACCTTCCACCCTATCTACCTGAAAAGTCCTCCTCTGTCTTCTTGCTACTCTCTTACCTTTGAGATTTAACTGAAGTTTTGTCTCTCTCGCATATCACATATGGCTTCCTGAGAGTTGAGACTGTGCCTGCAGTTTCTTCAGTGCCAAGGATTTATATATGTTATACATATATCTATCTCTACATACACATGCTCTTTATATACACATACCCAAGCTTCTATAGAGTGAAGAAACGTTTATTGACTGCAATCATACTGAAAATACCAATAAAATTAAAGACTGTTTAGCTATTAGCAATGAATTGGCTCTTATCACTGTATGCAATCAAAAGTAGGATGTACAAGAATAATTCAGCTAACCTATTTACTTTTTCCTTTAAACATCCAAATGATTTGCACAAATCACCTAAATTTGTATAAGATCTTATAATTCAATGTACTAAAACTCTGGGAGTCTTGTCCATGAGAAGCACTACAGAGAATAAAATTCAGCATCTTTCCTACTTGACATACAAACTTATAAATAAACCACAATTCCTCCTAAAGGACAAAAGGCCTATCTTTGGTCCCCCCATGAATTACGGGATATGTATTTTACTTTCACTGTCAGCTGTCACTCTTGTGATTTCTAGAAGCTCTTCCATTCCTCTGGATAGCAAGGTGATTCTAAAGCAAAGGGTAAAAAAGGCAAAAATGTAAAATAACTTGACACAAAGGGTAAAGTCTCTCCTAGCAAAGTGCCAAAGAATAGATTAGCAGCTTTTCTTCCTGGAAATTTTAAAATGAAATTATAAGCAATAGGCAATTTTTAGGTTGTCAAATATCTATAATCACTATGATTTCTGAATTTAATATAATGTAGCTATGATTACTGTTGCTTTTCTGCCTGCAAACATTATATATGTTGCTTAAATATACATTTTACACTTATGAAAATCCACTAAAAATGATGCAGCCCAATTTCAAAATTAAGGTTTTTTTAAACTTCTAATATGTGGTTTCCATTCCATTCAACAAGGCCATTATAAGGCTATTATAAGGATTTTTTTTTCTCTATTACAAATGCTGAAATATTTAAACATCTGAAAGAACTACGCAAGTGTTTCTATGTAAAAAGAAACAGCGTTCTTTGGAAAACATGAATTATATAAACTATAATTAGAGCTTCAAATTGAAAGTGTTTAAACTAAGAATACAAATTTCTATGTTAAAAAGATACTGAGACATTCGGGGGAAAAAAGTAAATGCCGACTAACTAAATTAATTCTCCCACATCCCAGGCTGTTCAGTCTCCTTCTTGCCTTTTCCTCTGTGCCAGTATTGATGATAAGTTGACATTAGTTCCACTACAATGAATTCAGGTGAATTTTTCTCCTCTTACTGTGTGAGTACAGATACTTGTGAGTATAAATTTTTATTAATAATCTTCAGCTAAACACAGTCTGTTGAAGAAACTGATATAGGTAAAAAATACAAATTGAATCCTAAACTGGAAATAACTTGTTAGATTTTTTTTTAATAAAATTAGTTGTGCACAGTTTTTAGGAACATGCAGCAGAGATCTAGAAATTAACGAGTAACAGATGAAGGCACCACAAGGTAAAATCAGGGGCAAATGCACAGAAATCTGTGAGTGTTGAACTGAATAAGAATAAGATTTTTTAAAAGTTGACTAAAAGAAGTTGTTTTAGTAAGCTGCTTTATGAAATTTAAAAAGATGACCCCAAAGCACACACATTAAATTTTTAAATGTCATTATTTTTGTAATCAGAGTAGCTCTTTACCCATTAAAATGCTAAGTTCATAAAGGAGAGGACTCATGTCTTTCTTTATACCTTCCTCAGCATCTACTCTAGCACATACCCGATTAGAAATGCCATCTCTCGGATACTACTTGCCAAAGGGAAATGGTTGGGTTCTTCCATTTCTAAATCATTTTGTCGTGTTTCCTATGAGCATAAAACTGGGTGTTGTAAAATACCAAGAACAGTAGTGGGAAGAGAATAGATTTATACCCATATTAATAAAATGTGGCTTGTTTCTGAGGACATAAAATTTTTAAAAACTCACTAAACCAATTTCTTGCAAATATTACCTTTATTAAAGTAAAACATATATACCTTAGCACACTAAATATCCAGATGATTTGTAATACTAATATTTGTTTATGGTGTACTTTTTCTTCAGCACTGCAAAAGAGATTTACAAGATTTTTCTGTGAAGTGTTACTATCTCAAACCAATCAAATTTAAATAACATCAGCAAAAATCAATTTTCCAGGCTTAACAAACGTCCAAAATGTTTACTGTCACTGAATTTATATTCACTGTTTGGAAGTGTTAGCAAAGGAATACATTTCTTTGAGCATTGCACCAAAATATAACAAGGTTGTAAGATGACAGTTTTGTGAAATTCCAGTTACTTCTTAAGATTTGTTAACAGTTCACATACAGAAAAAACAGATTATAATGATTAAAGAAAAATCTTAATCCATTTGTGTTAATAATTAGTTTTAGACACCATTTCAGTAATTTGATGAGGTGTACCATTTTAATAAAAAAATAATTTGAAAGTCTACATTTAAAGATAATGGAGAATATTTCTATATTAAACGTGATTTGTTTCAGGATAGAGAGGGAACAATACATGGAGAGACATCTCTTGCTTCATTTCATCATCAATTGATCTTTGACATTCATTTTGTTTTCACTTAAATCTCTCTGAGCTAAAAGACAATCTAAGCTCTTTTCCCACTTTCCCTCTACGGTGTGCAAAAACTCACAGCCTTTATGGTACATTATTGAATTTGCCTTCCCCTTCACCTAAATAGTCAATGTGTCTATTTTGTGAACATCCAGCGAATTGCTATACCCTTGTGTGCATGATTTGGTTAGCTGACTCACAGAGCTATCCTCCTAACCTACTGAACTAGCTTTCAAGATACTTCTTTTTTTCCCTTTTTAATGTCTATGTTCTTGAGGCAATGACTTTTTAAATTTATTTTCTAACCTTTCTTCCAAGTCTTTATCTTGTCATATCAAAGAAAAGGGATGAGACTGTCTTCTTTTTTCACTGCAGGCTTTTTCAAAAGATACCCAGAAATTAATGATTCTTTAATCAATTAATCAGGCTCAAATACATAGTGCCAAAAGCAAATAAAATAATGGTACCTAAATTTATATAGTGTTTGAGAGTTTGTGAAGCACCTTCACAAACTTTAGTTTATTTGATCATCACAAAAAAACTTTGAGATGGGCAGGTCAGATATGATCACCACTTTATGAGAAGAGTAAAATCACTGTGTTAGCACAGCACATTCAACAGCAGAATTGAAACTGGAAGCCCGTTCTCATGTCCTTGTCTCCAGTCCTCTCCTTCCCTAACACATAAACTCCTATGATATGTACAGAACTGAGTAAATATCTCTCATCTCACTTTTATATGTTTATATATTCTAGTACCAAGATAGAAGGCTTCTCGGTGTTACTCAAATAAATTGGTAAAGATTTTATGTCTTCTGAAGCTAAGTGATATATAAGGAATGAAAACTAATTTACCTTTCCCCAATATAATTAATGTTTCAAAAAGCAAAACTAGTAAGAATATTTATTTTCACACTATAAATGTTTAGTATAAGGCCTTGTTCTCAAAGTTCCAGTTTTGCATTTACTTTCAATATAATAAATCAATGTTATATTCACATCATTGAGGAAATAGATTCAGTGAGTAATTTCACTGGAAGATGATTTCCACACAACTTTTTAGTTTTTGGTACTTTAAATATACATTATACATAAGTATATTATATATGTTATATATGTTACTCATCTCTAATGTCATAAAAGTTAGGTATTAGTAATACAGGGAAAATGATACTTGAATAAATACTGTTGGAAAATTGAAGACTGAGCATAAATGGACAATCAGGACAATCACCATTGGAGCACTGTACAGCTTTTTCAAATAATGAGCAGTCAGAAATGATGCATAATGCAGTGGTACACAAGCTAACAACAGACCAATGCAGATCATTTCAACGAGCGTTGGACAAGACTCAGAAAAATCCATCTGGTGAACAAAATCCAGTAGTTTCCAGTCATCCTTTAAGTCTAGGCAGTTGTTAGTCAAAGTCAATGATTCATATTTAAATCTGAGACACAGAAACAAACAACCACCAAACAAAACAAAAAAGTGCAATTTGGCCCTCCTTCTCTTAACTCAATGAAAGTTTATCAGGGCAAAAGGATAGAGCAGCAAACAATTATCCAGTGAATTGATCTTCATCAAGAGAATCAATCTAGATAATTGAGGCTTTGTGATCCACTTCCACTTGAATTGTCCTGAGCTCATTCAATATAATATGCAATTATGCAACTCACTGCTTTAATTCTTAGTCATGAATTCATTGCTAAATGTGCATTAGGAGTGTGGGATTATATTAATATAAGATGATTATAGAGATCCTGAAAGTTAACTTCTTTTGTGATCTTTTTTTCCTTCTGAGTTTATGGTTTCACATTGTGTCTTGTCTGTCTCTATATTAAGGAAGAAACTCAAGTGTTAACCAAGGACTTAAAATTGAATTAAACCAGTCTTCTCCCTACCAAATATATCCAGATTGATTTTAAATTGCTTTGATGCATCCAATTAGCCATATTTTAAATATAGAAATGAAAAGATATTTTAGCCCAATAGACATTACAGACCCCTCAGAAACTGAGTTCAGAAATGATTTACTGACCTTGTATATATCTGGTCTTTATCACATTTTCTTGGTATGTTCTTAAAAATTATCCCCAAAATAGCTTAGCATTTTTCCTCAGGAAAAGAAGAAGCAGAGCAAAGGAGGAATAAAAGTCTACTCTATTCATTTTGGGTGAGTCATAAGTCAGAATCCCACTACAAAGACTACTTTATTCTATTTCTCACGGGATAGAGTGTTCAGAAAATGTCCCAATGAGAATCTGTCTTTGTAGGTTTCATGACAATGCTGTAAATTTTATTTCTTCAGGCTTTCTCCTATACACAAGTATTAAATACCTCAAAATTTGGACTTGAATCATTTAATTATCAAGGTAAGAAAATGTTAGTTTTTATTATTATTGAAATAGGTTCTTCAAGGCTGTGATAAATTTTTTGGAGCAGAATTTTAATTAATTTAATTGAATCAATTACTTGTTTATAATTCATTTTCTTGTTCTGGTTCAATAAACATTGAGTACATGACATACATTAAGCTCAGTGAAAGGTATTTTAGATGTGAAAATGAGTAAGATTTGGCCTGTATCCTCAAGGAACAAGAACACAAGACAAGACAGACACACGCCTTTTCAATACAATAGTGGTTTGTTTGCAAAAAGATGCAAGCCGAAGACACACAATGGGTGATAACCCAATCTGAAGTGGGGAGAGGGAGAGGCCACAAAGTTTAGGAAGCACCCTGAGTATAGATAAAGCCTGAGATTTGTCTTGAAGCAGAATTCAGTATTCTTCAACAAACATATAACTCTGCATTTTTCACTGCATGTGTCTGAGAGTGAGTAAATTTTGCATCCCGTCCACCTGGCTTTAGACGCTCAAAAAGAAGAAAACACTTTACATCACCACCTCAGTTCAGTTCAATTCAGTTCAGTCGCTCAGTCGTGTCTGACTCTTTGCGACACCATGAATCGCAGCATGCCAGGCCTCCCTGTCCATCACAAACTCCCGGAGTTTGCTCAGACTCATGCCCATTGAGTCAGTGATGCCATCCAGCCATCTCATCCTCTGTCGTCCCCTTCTCCTCCTGCCCCCAATCCCTCCCAGCATCAGGGTCTTTTCCAACGAGTCAACTCTTCCATGAGGTGGCCAAAGTATTGGAGTTTCAGCTTCAGCATCAGTCCTTCCAATGAACACCCAGGACTGATCTCCTTTAGGATGGACTCGTTGGCTCTCCTTGCAGTCCAAGGGACTCTCAAGAGTCTTCTCCAACACCGCAGTTCAAAAGCATCAATTCTTCGACACTCAGCTTTCTTCACAGTCCAACTCTCACATCCATACATGACCACTGGAAAAACCATAGCCTTGACCAGACGGACCTTTGTTGGCAAAGTAATGTCTCTGCTTTTTAATATGCTATCTAGATTGGTCATAATTTTCCTTCCACGGAGTAAGCGCTTAAAATAGATTTCATAGGAATTACAGAAATTGGCTAATTCCTGACTGCACATTTCTAAATAATTTGTTTTATATGTGATATGATAATCAAATTCAGAAAACAGAGAAACGTAATGCTGCACTTAATTTTGCTCCACTTATGGACTTAAATAAATATACAGGCCAGGGGTTCTCTTTCCAGTGAGGTCAATAAAAACTCAGTCATTCACCTGAATGTTAAGAAGGGGACTTGAATGTATTGGTTGCTGTTCTTACAAATGAAATTCCTAAAATCTCAAAATGGTTAATTCCTACAGAGATCATATAATTTATCATGTAAACCAGAACACTCTTTAGAATGAAAGTTAGCACCATTTATAATTTTGCTGCAACTGCGGGCATAAGCCAAGACTGTCACAGGCAAGCAGGAAACACAACTACCCTGACTATTCCCATAATTCTCATGTGAGAATTATGAGAAATACAGCAGCATCTTTAACAGTGAAGGAATCTCCTCAAATCACCACTCTAGGAGACCTAGAGCCAAGCAGAGACTTCCTTCTGCCTTGGCCTCAAACAGCATGGATGCTCTGTAGTGTCTGTCTATGCACTGTTTTCCCAGATAAGCGGGCCATGACCACAGACTTAGATGTATTTTGATTGTCCATCCTCAACCACTCATGCGAATCACAAAAGGTCTGGGGAGTTAACCTCACATGAACAGATATATCTAAGTAGGTCATAGAAGACCATGCTGTGGAGGGCAGCTTTCACTCAGCCTATTGGAGAATATCGACTCTGAGCTACTCACTGCCTCACAAAACTTTTTCTTTCATTTGTCACTCTGACCCATCTCAGGTGGGTCATTTTTTTTCTTAAGAGGTCCAAGTTAAAAAGAAAGTCCTGTTGCTTATATAAGAAAGAAAACAAAGGGGTGGGGGGAAGAAAAACAAATCCTGAACTAAAAATGGATTATTTGAAGTATCTCTTCCTTCTCTTCATTCAGTATCTCGAGATATTTAAAGGGCAAAGTGGGGTCAAAGATGAGTACAGTGTAAAGAAAAGAAGCAATTTATATGGTACTCTGAGACTACTTCTTGCTACTTCTCCCTCTTTTTTTTTTTTTTGGCCTATTGACTACCTCTTTGATATCTGTCTTCAGTCTTTAGCCAATCACTCTCCTTGGATAACAAGGCAGTAACTCTGTGATATAGAGTGCTCTAATATTGACTATGAGGCATTTTCTTCCTTTATTTCCAGAGGAACATGGAAGTAATATACCCAAAGGTCCTCATAAGTCATCAGGATTTTTCTACTGCCTCCCAAAGGTCTCACTGTGCTGGTTTTACCCTGTGGCTGAATCATTGCATGCAGGACACCAAATTTCACTATAGTTACTCAGTATTAATTCAGAGCCTCAGATTTTCCACATACTGGGAAAATAAAAATGAATTAGGCCTACTTTATGGCATCAAAGAAACTTAACACAATCACTTCAGGGAATAAAATATGAAGATCAGGGGTTTCTGTTTTCTGGAGTTTCACTGCTACCAAGCAGGAAAATCCCATCACATAATATGTTAGACAGATATGAAGGTAGGAGTCCAGTCGTTTTCAGCATTGCCCTAGGGAGACAATCCAACAAAGGCCAGACTGTGAAAGTACACTCGCCAATTGCTGTGCCAAATTTCATCAGCTACCATAACATCACTCTCTGAAAATCATCTGTCCTTACATGTTTTTACCCAAGGTGTCTCACAGCTACAATTTCTATGCTTTTAATTACAATAATGTATCATTAGCTGATTGTTTTGCAGGCCCCCTAGTAAAAAAAAAAATTTCCTTCTCCTCAAAATCTGTTAACATAAATAACCATGGGAAGTCAAGCTTACAAATTCAGTTTTCCTCAGCTTATAATTTTCTTTTATTTTCCTTTAGCTTATTTATTTTTCAAATAAGCAGTATGTTCACATGGTCCAGAAGTGAAAATAATATAAATGTATGCACAATAAAAAGATCCTAATACCTTTTCCTTTCACCCAATCCCCATGCCTTCAAATAAGCACAGTAGCCACTTTCACTAGTTTTGTTTCTATCCTTCCAGCATTGCTTTATGCTCATACCAGTAGTTCAAACATATATTCTTAATGACCCATTCTTTTTTAACTTAAAAGGAGCATATATACAACCTCTCCTACTTTAGGAGTTTACTGATTAGCTCTGTAATATTTTTCAAATTCATTAATCCCTTATTTTCATCTTTCTCTATTCTTTTAATTTTTATTAGATTACTTTGCAATCCCCTTTCACACTTTTTGAGCTGAAGGCTATGACAGAGACTATAAAATGTTCACCAATTTCTTCCCCCTCTTACCCTGAGAACCTAGCTCAACTCAACACTTCCTAGCTTCTCATCAAGGATGTACCCAAAGGAGAGATTTCAGAGCCAATGGAATGTGAAGGAAAGTGATGTGATCTTTCTCCCAGCTCAGGCTTTTAAGAAGAATTTGCATCTCCTCTGCATTCCTTCCTTGGCTGGTGACAAATGATGATGCAGCCCCAGGAGATAACAGAACCCTAAGAGCAAAGAAGCCAGGGTGTCTGGATTACTGCACTGTGGTAAGTCCTTGATGACCAGTGACATCTAACTTAGTGTATTAGTGTGCTCTGTTTGAGTACAGAATAAATTCTGTCACTTGATTCATTTTCTGTTTGTATTACATTACAGTACATTTACCTCTTCTGATATTTAGATAGCATAGTATTTTTGATGAACTGGTGATCATTATAATTAATTTATAATTTGTACATACCCATAGTGCTTTATATTTTGTCATATCTATTTGCTCTCTGTTATAAAAAGTGATAAAATTAGCATTTTTCTGCTTCCTTCTATCACAGAATACTTTTTAATAGCATTTTATGTTTTCTTTTGGCTGTAACATAAGCTTTATTCTTCTCTTACCGTGTTTTACTGAATGGAAGAGTCTCACCATTAGGTAGGAAGTTCAGTTCAGTTCAGTTCAGCTCAGCTCAGTCGTGTCTGACTCTTTGCGACCCCATGAATCGCAGGATGCCAGGCCTCCCTGTCCATCACCAACTCCCGGAGTTTGCTCAAACCTATGTCCATTGAGTCAGTGATGCCATCCAGCCATCTCATCCTCTGTTGTCCTCTTCTCCCCCTGCCCTCAATCTTCCCCTCAATCTTCCCCAGCCTCGGGTATTTTCAAATGAGTCAGTTCTTCACATCAGGTGGCCAAGTTTTGGAGTTTTGGCTTCAACATCAGTCCTTCCAATGAACATCCAGGACTGACCTCCTTTAGGATGGTCTGGTTGGATCTCCTTGCTCTCCAGGGAACTCTCAAGAGTCTTCTCCAACACCGCAGTTCAAAAGCATCAATTCTTTGGCACTCAGCTTTCTTTATAGTCCAACTCTCACATCCATACATGACTACTGGAAAAAAACAGCCTTGACTAGATGGACCTTTGTTGACAAAGTAATGTCTCTGCTTTTTAATATGCTGTCTAGGTTGGTCATAACTTTCCTTCCAAGGAGTAAGCGTGTTTCAATTTCATGGCTGCAATCACTATCTGCAGTGATTTTGGAGGCCAAAAAAATAAAGTCAGCCACTGTTTCCACTGTTTCCGCATCTATTTGCCATGAAGTGATGGGGCCGGATGCCATGATCTTAGTTTTCTGAAGTTAGGCATGAGCAACTGAGGGGTGGCCTAGTGGTAAAGGATGTAAGCTGATCTCTGAACCCCATCCTAGACACACCCAGGAGAACTCTCAGATATGCTACAAAAATAACCAGAGACTTTTCCAACTCCTGCACTGCACCCTAGGCACACAATGGATACAAACTAACCACATGCACTTCCTCAGGTATCCTTAGGCAGCTAGGAGCCCATTAAGGGTTCATGAACATTCTCACATACACACATCTGATTATAACAGATGGAATTATGGGAGCACATACACAACAGAGCCTACTGTTACATAACTTGCAATTGTCAATCAGCCTTGAGTGTATGCCCATTTGCATCCCCTTTCTAAATAGGTGGTGTGTACAAGCCCTGTTTTGCACAGGGCACAACCAAAAGGAGACAGGCAGTATAAAAAGAAGGAAGCCAAGAGAGGTCATTATGATGCGTCCTTTGGGGTCAGACTGCTCTCAGGTCTTGGGAGTGTCTGTCTAGTAAAAACATCTGTCAGCCTGAGCTGAACTGAGCTGTAATTGTCTGTTGCTTTAAACCCTTTAGTCCATCATTCCAAATTTTTGTTGCGATGAAATAAGAACTGAGGAAGATAAATAAACCAACTTGACACGACTTTTTCATGTATTGTGTTGTGTCCTAAGTTGTGTCCAACTCTTTGTGACCCCATGGACTGCAGGACATCTGGCTTCCCTGTCCCTCACTATCTCCCAAAGTTTGCCCAAGTTTATGTCCATTGAGTCAGTGATACCATCCAGACATCTTATCCTATGTGACCCTCTTCTCCTTTTGCCTTTCATCTTTCCCAGCATCAGGGTCATTTTCACTTGTAAATCTTTTCACATACTAATATCTCTAAAACTGAAATTTGTCTTATAATCAAAGATAAGTTACAATTGTAATTAGAGGTGGGTTTTTATCTTACAAGTAGCAGAGATCAAAATAGAGTCTTTCAGGTTGAGAGTGCCTTAGGTATGGTTTGAACTCTGAGATTTCTGATATTCAAATGTTTGGGGATTGTAAGATGGCAATTCCATATAGTTCAACCTAATACATTTTCCATTTTAAATAAAAACTTGAGTTTCAGAAGCCATTATCAAACACATTTATTCCCACCTTTGTCCATCCTTCCTTTCCCAATGATTATCAGTGAAATCATTATTTCGGTTAAAACAAATGAGATTTACATTTTATACCATGATTCTGGCCTAACGGTAAAGGACCCACCTACCCATGCAGAAGACCTAAGAAATGTAGGTTTGATACCTGTGTCTGGGAGATCCCTTGAAGTACGGCATGGCAACCCACTCAAGTATTCTGGCCTAGAGAATCCCATGGATGGAGGAACCTGGTGGGCTATGGTCCATGGGATCGCAAAGAGTCAGATGTGACTGGGTGACTAACTCTTTCACTTTCTTTCACTATGATTCTAATTTCCACATTTACTTTGATCTTTGTGCTAGAATTAGATATACCGAGCACTGATTTCCAGTCTTTTCACTGAAGTTTCTCCAGATGACTCTTGGTTGACTGACCAGACTGTAGGTCTATAGCTGTTCTTCCTCTATTGCCACAAACACAGGCACACTGCTTCCTGAAATCACTGCCCTCTCTGTGTAGGTCCACCTCATCTCCTTAGGGACAAGCTGAATCCAGAAATGCTTCTGCCTCTAGCCTTGCTTAGCCTAAGTCCAAGAACAATGTGAAAACAAAGAACAACGCATTTGTCATGTCAGGAAGTATTTATTTGCTTCCATTTTCTAAAGGCTTTTTTCCTGGATGCTCTAGTTTTGTTTTGTACTTCTTCCCATTAACTCTCCCTTTAACTAGTCTTCTTGACTTTGAGTCTTCTTCATGGTTTCACCAGATCTCAGATGTTCAGGGCAGTTCCTAGATATATTTTGGAGTATGTGCATTATTTCTGTCTCCCAGGTTAATTGCACATCATTTTTGCAAGCTTTTGGTCTTTTGTTTTCCATTCTTGTCATTGCTCTTTTTCTGATTTGCAGGCGAAGGATGGGAATGCTGACTTCTACAGTCATGGGTCACATTAGTAGTCAACTTAATTTCAAAGCATTTCTCCATCTATAGGTGTGATGAACCCAGTGCAGAAGAAAGGTTTATAATTTAGAAGTAAATGGAATTTACTTATTCATAATTATTGTACTTTAGAAAAGTAATTCACTTCTCAGTTCAGTTCAGTTGCTCAGAGGTGTCCAACTCTTTGCAATCCCATGGACTGCAGCATCCCAGGCTCCCTTGTCCATCACCAACTCCTGTAGCTTGCTGAAACTCATGTCCATCCAGTTGTTGATGCCATCCAACCATCTCATCCTCTGTCATCCTCTTCTCCTCCTGCTTTCAACCTTTCCCACTGTCAGAATCTTTTCCAATGAGTCAGTTCTTCCCATCAAGTGGCCAAAGTATTGAAGCTTCAGCATCAGTCCTTCCAGTATATTCAGGACTGATTTCCTTTAGGATTGACTGGTTGGATCTCCTTGCACTCCAAGGGACTCTCAAGAGTCTTCTCCAACACCACAGTCCAAAAGCATCAATTCTTTGGCACTCAGCTTTCTTTATAGTCCAACTCTCATATCCATACATGACTACTGGAAAAACCATAGCTTTGACTAGAAGGACATATGTTGGCAAATGTCTTTGTTTTTTAATATGCTATCTAGGTTGGTCATAACTTTTCTTCCAAGGAGCAAGTGTCTTTTAATTTCATGGCTACAGTCACCATCTTCAGTGATTTTGGAGCCCAAGAAAATAAGTCTGTCACTGTTTCCATTGTTTCGCCATCAATTTGCCATGAAGTGATGGGACCAGATGCCATGATCTTAGTTTTCTGAATGTTGAGTTTAAACCAACCAAGAGGAGAGGTTTTTCACTCTCCTCTTTCACTTTCATCAAGAGGATCTACAGTTCCTCTTCACATTCTGCCATAAGAGTAGTGTCATATGCATATCTGAGGTTTTTTATATTTCTGTCTGCAACCTCGATTCCAGCTTGTGCTTCATCTAGCTTGGCATTTCACATGATGTATTCAGCATATAAGTTAAATAAGCAAGGTGACAACATATAGCCTTGACATACTCCTTTCCAACTTTGAACCAGTCTGTTGTTCTGTGTCCGGTTCTAACTGTTGCTTCTTGACCTGAATACAGATTTCTCAGGAGGCAGGTAAGGTGGTCTGGTAGTCCCATCTCTTGAAGAATTTTCCACAGTTTGTTGTGATCCACAACAGTCAAAGGCTTTGACATGGTCAATAAAGCATATGTTTTTCAGGAATTCTCTTGCTTTTTCTAAGATCCAAAGAATGTTGGCAATTTGATCTCTTGTTCCTCTGCCTTTTCTAAATCCAGCTTGAACATCTAGAAGTTCTCCGTTCACGTACTGTTGAAACCTTGCTTGGAGAATTTTGAGCATTACTTTGCTAGCATGTGAGATGAGTGCAATTGTGTGGTTGTTTGAACAGTCTTTGGCATTGCCTTTCTTTTGGACTGGAATGAAGACTGACCTTTTCTAGTCCTATAGCCACTGCTGAGTTTTCCAAATTAGCTGGCATATTGAGTGCAGCACTGTAACAGCATCATCTTTTAGAATTTGAAATAGCTCAACTGGAATTCCATCACTTCACTAGCTTTGTTTGTAGGGATACTTCCTAAGGCCCATTTGACTTCACACTCCAGGATATCTGGCTCTAGGTGAGTGATCACACCATCTTGGTTATCTGGGTCATTAAGATCTTTTCTGTACAGTTCTTCTGTGTATTCTTGTTACCTTTTCTTAATATCTTCTACTTCTGCTAGATCCATACTATTTCTTTCCTTTATTGTGCCCACCTTTTCACGAAATGTTCCCTTGGTATCTCTAATTTTCCTGAAGAGATTTCTAGTCCTTCCATTTTATTGATTTCCTCTATTTCTTTGCATTGATCACTGAGAAAGGCTTTTTTATATCTCCTTGCTATTCTTTGGAACTCTGCATTCAGTTGGGCTTATCTTTCTTTTTCTCCTTTTCCTTTCACTTATCTTCTTTTCTCAGTTATTTGTAAGGCCTCCTCAGACAACCATTTTGCCTTTTGCATTTCTTTTTTGGGGGGGATGGTCTTGATCAGTGCCTCCTATACGATATCACAAACTTCCATCCATAGTTCTTCAGGCACTCTGTCTATCAGATCTAATCACTTGAATCTATTTGTCACCTCCACTGTATAATCGTAAGGGATTTGATTTAGGTCATACCTTAATGGTCTAGTGGTGTTCCCTACTTTCTTCAATTCAACTCTGAATTTGGCAATAAGGAATTCATGGTCTGTGCCACAGTCAGCTCTCAGTCTTGTTTTTGCTGACTGTATAGAACTTTTCCATCTTTGGCTGCAAAGAATATAATCAATATGATTTCAGTATTCACCATCTAGTGATGTCCATGTATGGAGTCTTCTCTTGTGTTGCTATGACCAGTGCTTTCTCTTGGCTAAACTCTCTTAGCCTTTGCCCTGCTTCAATTTGCACTCCAAGGCCAAACTTGCCTGTTATTTGAGGTATCTCTTGACTTCCTACTTTTGCATTCCCGTCCCCTATGATGAAAAGGACATTTTTTTTTTTTTTTTTTTTTTTGGTGTTAGTTCCAGAAGTTCTTGTTGGTCTTCATAGAACCGTTCAACTTCAGCTTCTTCAGCATTTGTGGTTGGGATATAGACTTGGATCACTGTGATATTAATGGTTTGCCTTCAAAGTGAATAATTTAAAATCTTCACATGTTAAAAGACAATTCTGTATGGATATGTATGTATATAACAATACAACATTTGTAATAAAACTGTTGTTTATTTTCCTTAGAGTTATTTAGTGCTTAAGTAAGCAAATGCAAGATAGTGTTACTTTAAAGAAAAAAAATAGCATTTAAGAAAGACACATGTATTTTCTCAAATGCTTAATATGTCTCTATACTGAAATGCCATCTTAGCTTTTTTTACTAATTTCTGCCTTTAATCCATCATTTAACATCTGAAACAACACATTTGCAGTTGATACAAGGAATGTTGTTTTTTGAATTGCTAATGCCCAACTTGAGATATTCTGAGAAAGAATATACCCGCTTTTATATTAAATATGGATCAATATCATTCAAGGTTAAGAATATATCAGTCAATTTAGAAATAAAAGTCCTTAAAACTCCCCACAGCATTAGTCTTTCCATCATTTAATATATTCCTGGGAAATGAGCCATGAACAGTAAAATCAAAATAAAACACAACAAATTTTAGAGATCCTGATTGCAAAAATTAGTTTCATACAATTCTATATTCATAGGATGATTTTGCCTAGTAGAATGTAGAAATATTGGCTCATTCTTCAAATCAACAGTTTAAGCTATTAAAATGTTCTTTGTTGTTGTTTTCATAATTTACTGCCATTATTTAAATATGTGCTATTTATACTGGTAATACAGTGTAGATTCTAAGAGAAATTTCCAACACTCTTGAAAACAAATTAAATATATTGGTGTGGGGGCATTTCTTCTCAGAAAATAATTTTTGTTGCTTTTGGCAGAATAATGTAGCTACTTGGCCAAAGAAGAGTTATTTCAAGACAGCATACAACTTCAGGAGGAGTACTTAAAGATTAGTGAGGAAAGGAGGCCCACCTGAGCAGCAAGGAGACTTTGCAAAAATAATTCACAGATCACAAAAGTCACATCCAGACTGACTGCAGATCCTGTCACTGCTTCTAGCTCAGAAGTGACAGAGAGGCAGTTTGCATGATAACGATTCCCCATTCCGAACCTCTGACAAATGTTATTAATTGATGACAGCAGTCCCTCTGTCTTTGGATGCAGCTTCAGAATCTTTATCAACATGCCCACCACGTGGTTTTACAGGTAACCACCTCCAGCAATCAGACGACCTCACTTGGAAGCTGTTCCCCAATCCCATCTGATGCAGCACTAGCCACAGTTTTCTTTCTTTTTTTTTTTAATTGGGTGAGTAACTCTTTTTTTTTTTTTTTATTAGTTGGAGGCTAATCACTTCACATCATTTCAGTGGGTTTTGTCATACATTGACATGAATCAGCCATGGATCTACCAGATCTGAAAGAGACACGTGCACCCCAATGTTCATCGCAGCACTGTTTATAATAGCCAGGACATGGAAGCAACCTAGATGCCCATCAGCAGATGAATGGATAAGGAAGCTGTGGTACATATACACCATGGAATATTACTCAGCCATTAAAAAGAATACATTTGAATCAGTTCTAATGAGGTGAATGAAACTGGAGCCCATTATACAGAGTGAAGTAAGCCAGAAAGATAAAGAACATTACAGCATACTAACACAGTTTTCTTAAACTAACCTAGTCACACACTGCTATTTTCTGCGAGAGGTACTTTAGAGCTGCATAAGACTTATTTAGGTCTAAGAGCTCTAAAATGGATAATGAGCCTTTGGATACACTAGTCCATCATCTCTAAAGTCTGAGCTGATTTCAGGCTATCAAACCACTGTCAGGTACAAGACAGACTATTGGTCACTGCTGCTTAGAGTTTTGCCAGGAGTTTACATAGGGTCTGGGACCTTAAAAGGGAGTAGGTATAAAAGGAAGTACCTCCATTTAAATCACATCTATCAATTTCATCCCTCAAATTGTTGTCTTTGAATAATCACAGCCTGGGGCTATCCTGTTGGAATAGCTCTGTGACTGGCAGAGACTGGACATTCCAAAACTCAAGTGTATTGTGGAGCCAGAAACAGTGGAAAGCATGAAGTGGAAGGAGCCCTGTGTTAGGAAGTGGAAAGAACCTGGCTCAGCATGTTTGGGTACAAACCCTAATGCTACTATGCATGAATTTTAATAACTTTAAATTCTTCTCACTTTAGATCTTCTCAGTTCTAAATGGGTAACAAAATCTTCCTTATAGCCTTAATATGAGTGTTAATTGAAATAACACATGTCAAAATATCTGTGAATAGCAAGCCCTCAACACATCTTCAATTCAGTTCAGTCGCTCAGTTGTGTCCGACTCTTTGTGACCCCATGGACTGCAGCAAGCAAGGCTTCCCTGTCCATCACTAACTCCCAGACCTTGCTCAAACTCATATCCATGGAGCCGGTGATGCTATCCAACCATCTCACCCTCCGTCGTACCTTTCTCCTCCTGCCTTCAAACTTTCCCAGCAAAAGGGTCTTTTCCAATGAGTCAGTTCTTGGTATCAGGTAGCAAAAATATTGGCGTTTCAGCTTCAGCATCAGTCCTTCCAATGAATATTCAGGACTGATTTCCTTTAGGATTGACTTGTTTGATCTCCGTTCACTCCAAGGGACTCTCAAGAGTCTTCTCCAATACCACAGTTGAAAAGCATCAATTCTTCAGCACTTGGTTGTCTTTATGGTCCAACTCACATCCATACATGGCTACTGGAAAAAACACAGCTTTGACTAGAAGGACATTTGTCGGCAATGTAATGTCTCTGCTTTTTAAAAAGCTGCCTAGGTTGGTCATAGCTTTTCTTCCAAGGAGCAAGCGTCTTTTAATTTCATGGTTACAGTCACCATCTGCAGTGCTTTTGGAGCCCAAGAAAAGAGTCGGTCACTATTTATTTATATCTCTGCCTGCAACCTTGATTCCAGCTTGTGATTAATCAAGCCCGGCATATTACATGATGTACTATGCATATAAGTTAAATAAGCAGGGTAACAATATACAGCCTTAATGTACTCCTTTCCCAATTTGGAACCAGTACATTGTTCCATGTCCTGTTCTAACTGTTGTTTCTGTTGTTTCTTACCTGCATACAGATATCTCAGGAGACAGGTAAAGTGGTCTGGTATTCACATCTCTTGAGGAAATTTCCACAGTTTGTTGTGATACACACAGTCAAAGGCTTTGGCATAGTCAATAAAGCGGAAGTAGGTGTTTTTTTCTGGAACTCTCTTGTGCTTTTTCTATGATCCAAGGGATGTTGGCAATTTGATCTCTGGTTTCTCTGTCTTTTCTAAATCCAGCTTGAACATCTGGAAGTTCTCAGTTCACATAACCTTGCTTAGAGAATTCTGAGCATTACTTTGCTAGCATGTGAGATGAGTGCAATTGTGTGGTAGTTTGAACATTGTTTGGCATTGCCTTTCTTTGGGACTGGAATGAAGATGATCTTTTCCAGTCCTGTGGCAACCACTGAGTTTTCCAAATTAGCTGGCATAATGAGTGCAGCACTTTAACAGCATCATCTTTTAGGATTTGAAATAGGTCAACCGGAATTCCATCACCTCCACTATCATTGTTCAAAGTGATGTTTCCTGAGGACTACTTGACTTCAGACTCCAGGATGTCTGGCTCTAGGTGAGTGATCACACCATCGTGGTTATCTGGGTCATGAAGAACTTTTGTGTATAGTTCTGTGTATTCTTGTCACCTTTTCTTAATATATTTTGCTTCTGTTACATCCATAGCATTTCTTTCCTTTATGGTGCCCATCTTTTCATGAAATGTTCCCTTGGTATCTCTAATTTTCTTGAAGAGATCTCTAGTCTTTCCCATTCTATTGTTTTCCTCTATTTCTTTGCATTGATCACTGAGGAAGGCTTTCTTATCTCTCCTTGCTCTCTTTGGAACTTTGCATTCAGATGGGTATATGTTTCTTTACCTCCTTTGCCTTTCACTTCTCTTCTTTTCTCAGCTATTTGTAAGGACTCCTCAGACAAACATTTTGCCTTTTTGCATTTCTTTTTCTTGGGGATGGTCTTCATAACTGCCTCCTGTACAATGTTATGAACCACTGTCCATAGAATTTCAGGCACTCTATCAGATCTAATCACTTGAACCTATTTATTACTTCCATTCTATAATCATAAGGGATTTGATTTAAGTCATAGCTGAATGGTCAAATGGTTTTCCCTACTTTCTTCAATTTAAGTCTAAATTTGCCAATAAGGAGTTCATGATCTAAGCCACAGTCAGCTCTATATTTTCACAGACTATATAGAGTTTCTCCATCTTTGGCTGCAAAGAATATAATCAATCTGATTTCAGTATTGACTATCTGGTGATGTCCATGTGTAGAGTCGTCTCTTGAGTCATTGGAAGAGCGTGTTTGCCATGACCAGTGTGTTCCCTTGGCAAAATTCTGTTAGCCTTTGCCTTGCTTCATTTTGTACTCCAAGGTCAAATTTGCCTGTTACTCTAGGTATCTCCTGACTTCCTACTTTTGCATTCTAGTCCCCTATGATGAAAATGACATCTTTCTTTGGTGTTAGTTCTAGAAGTTCTTGTAGGTCATCATAGAAATGTTCAACTTCATCTTCTTTGTCATTATGGGTTGGGGCATAGACTTGGATTACTGTGATACTGTATGGTTTGCCTTGGAAATGAACAGTGATCATTCTGTCATTTTTGAGATTGCACTCAAGTACTACATTTCAGACTCTTGTTGACTATGAGGCCTACTCCATTTCTTCCAAGGGATTCTTGCTCACAGTAGTAGATATAATGATCATCTGAATTAAATTAACCTATTCCAGTCCATTTTCAGAGAAGGCAATGGCACCCCACTCCAGTACTCTTGCCTGGAAAATCCCACAGATAGAGGAGCCTGGTAGGCTGCAGTCCATGGGGTCGTTAAGAGTTGAACATGACTGAGCAACTTCACTTTTGCTTTTCACTTTCCTGCTTTGGAGAAGGAAATGGCAACCCACTTCAGTGTTCTTGCCTGTAGAATCCCAGAGACGGGGGAGCCTGGTGGGCTTCTGTCTATGGGGTTGCACAGAGTCGGACATGACTGAAGCGACTTAGCAGCAGCAGCAGTCCATCTTAGTTCACTGATACCTAAAATGTTGATATTCACTCTTGCCATTTCCCATTTGACCACTTCCAATTTACCTTGATTCATGGATCTAGCATTCCAGGTTCCTATGCAATATTGTTCTTTACAGAACTGGACTTTACTTCCATCACCAGTCACATTCACAACTGGGCATTGTTTTCTCTTTGGCTTCATCTCTTCATTCTTTCCAGAGTTATTTCTCCACTCATCTCCAGTAGCATACTGGGCACCTACAGACCTGGGGAGTTCATCTTTCAGTGTCATATTTTTTTTGCCCTGTCATACTGTTCATGGGTTTCTCAAGGCAAGAATACTGAAGTGGCTTGCCATTCTCTCCTCCAGTGGACCATGTTTTATTAGAACTCTCCACTGTGTCCCGTCCATCTTGGGTGGACCTACAACACATGGCTCATGGTTTCATTGAGTTAGACAAAGCTGTGGTCCATGTGATCAGTTTGGTTAGCTTTCTGTGATTGTGATTTCCATTCTGTCTGCCCTCTGATGATTAAGGATAAGAGGCTTATGGAAACTTCCTAACAAGAGAGACTGACCATGGGGGAAACTGGATCTTGTTCTAACAACACATCTTAGTTTTCTTTTATATTTTCATTTTGGTTCAAGAGTTAAAATGAATCACAATTTTCCATTATGTTTCCACCCAGGAATTTCCAAACTAGCCCTCTTCAAAATGTCTGAACTGTACCCAAAGACATAAGATATAGCAATGGTAAACAAAAATAGTTGACACTAATTGAGCGCTTACTATGTGCCAGGAAAAAAAAGTATATTTAACTTTCACAATAATCCTAGAAGTTCAATGAATTATCAGCATCATTTTACAGATGAGGTCAATACAGAGACAGAAAAGAAATACATTTCCCATGATCTTAGAATTTGTAAGTTGCAAAGGCATTATTTGAATTCAGAAAATCTGTCTCTTCAGACTTAATCACTGCAATTACTAATAAGTACACATATCTAGTTTCACTCCTTAGTTCTGAAACTAAATTTCATTTCATTTATTGTTTCTATGAACGTCCTTTCTCTGGAGGAACAAATAATGTGAAAATCTGTAGTCTCTGCAAAGCAAAGGATTCCCCAATGACTAAAACTATGACTGTTAATATTATTCTTACTGTTATTCATACTAGTGGAATGTAACCAAGAGCAATTTGGACCAGAATGTAACACCAGAGACCAGAGTCATTTCTGCCTTCAGAACCAAGGCAGGTGTTATAGAGGCCAAGAAGTTTGAGCTGAACCTCAGAATTATTTATTTCACTTTATTTCTGGTGACTAATAATATTCATTTGAAAATGGAAAGAATAGGAAATAGTTGATTCTAAAAATCTTCTCTTCTATATTTGGATTGAGTATAGGTAAACTTCATACTTGCAAAAAAATTGAACTCTGTCATAATTTAGCAGCTTTTAGGTTACTTATTTCTGCTTTTGCTCCAGTTATAGCTAGTGAAAACCAAAGACAAAACTCCCTCTGTCTTGAGTCATTGAAATAGAACATCACAATCACATGAACCTTTATTCTATCCTCCTTTCCATACAACACTAATGAGAATATGGTCCTCAATGCCCAAACAGTTGGATTCTCCCTTTGTTTTATTCTTAGTGAAAAGAAAAGAAAAGTTAAAATTATAAGCTCTATGAATATTTTAAAACTTCTTCTATAAAACTGAAATGGATTTTAGTGAAATTCTACCCATGTTTCCCTTCTCAGTACCTTAAATTATTGTAAAAAATTTTTCATAATTCTGTTTTTTCACTTCTTAAGACAGAGGGCTTATATTTTGTTTGCTTGCTTGTGAATTGTGTTTTAAAGCAAGAATTCCAGCTTGCTTGTAGTACAGCACCAGAAAAAAAAAAAAAGAGAGAGATTTCTCTGTTACTATACAAATACTACGACACAGTTGAGTTCACATCTGTGAACAGGTTCTACGTTCAATATTCTTAATGTGAATGTGAGCCTTCAACAGCTACATATTGTCACTCCCATTTCATGCAGGATTTGTACCCTACCCAGCCTGTCCAGCGTGAAAGATCTCATGGCCTGCTGTACACGAATCTATTGTTCATTTGTTTTTAGTCTTTTCTTGAAAGGCAAAAGATGTTGAACATCACAGTGCATTCAGATGTTGAGACACCTGCTATATTCTGATGTTTTGACATGAACAGTCTGTAGAAATCTATTTTTTCCATTGTACAGGGAATAAATCAGCGTTGTCAGAAAATTATTGTTCTAGTTATTGTAGCCCCTTTGTATCAGACATCTACTCACCTTATACGGTAGTTATATGCTCTTAATAATTCTACTCAGGCTTTCATTGCTGCTTTTGATATTGCTCCTGCTGCTGCCCCAGCTCTATAAGTATAATCAATAGCTGGATGAACCAAAAATTAAATCATTTAATGGATTTCTGGTTGAGTTCATTTAGGTCACTAGGTTTCCACTCCTGCTGGCAGGCAGCATGATTTTATATCCCTCTATTGTCATAACAATACACGTTTCCACTTGGCTGCTAGCCTATGGCATGTTGTGCCAGTATCCAGCTTAGCTCTGTATTTTAGAAGTTTACAGAGATTTGAATTAGCTATGGTCAAAGACACCAGCAGAAATCCTGGTGAAGAGCACACTCTTTTCTTCCTCCAGACAGAGCTATTCTAAGAAACCATCCTTCATGTATAAGCATATACTCTGCCTCCTTCCATGTAAGCCTTACAAGTTAGAAGGCATGTGTAAAGCAGAGACTCTATGAAGACTTGCAGCCTCAGCTGAGTGCTCTATAATCCTTAGTTTTGTATGGCAGATATCTGCAGATCTATTCGGTATATGGGACTAGCAAGAATAGAAATATGTCAGATGATATTACTAGTCACATACGTAAGTAAATTCAAACTGAGCGTTCATAAGTACTTCTTTTTTGGTCATTAAATTCTGTTTTCAAAGGAAACTTCATGCTCATGAAATGGCAGTTTTACTCCCTTATTTTTCAGACTGTTCTTTGTAAGTAATTTGACCTAAAAGAGAAAAGAGTTAATTAAATGGTAACTTTTAACCTCTAGAGTCAATCTCTGACCTATCTACTAAGATATCTCACAAGGGTTCCACTGTCATCTTGTGAAAACCTTCTTTCATAAGCCTTGAAGATATAAAATGGGCATGTGTGTGTGACCCGGATGAACCTCGACTGGCTGAGAGACAATCCAAAGCTTTGAACCCTGTCTCATTACTCACTATGTGTGTGCCATCCGCACCTGACTTGACCTCTGACCTATGCCTCTGACCACAGGGTGACCAAGATGCTCTCCCTCTCATACTGTCCAGAGACCAAGACACTTCCACCCCCCCTGACATAGGTGGGGAAGACAAAAAGGACTCAGAATAGTCAATATCTATCAGAAAGGAAATGTTTGCTCATTCAATAAATCAGTGATTCTTGAGTGAAAACTGTCCCTTTCAAACCACTCCACTCCCCAGACATATGGTAATATCGGGAGATATTTTTACTGTCATAACTAGGGTGGGGATGTCACTGGCTTCAAGTGGGATGTTAGTTAGCAATGTGCAGGAGAGCATCCAACATAAGACATAACACAGAAGAAATAATTTTCCAGCAAAAATGTCAATAGTACCAAGGTTAAAAAAGTTTGTGCTAATTACCCAGTGGTTGGCATTCTGTGTGCCAGGTACTGGATGGGACAGGATTAATCGTAGGCAAAACTGTGAAGTAGTAGCATGTTTATTTTTTAGCAGCTACAGGGTCATTATGGTAACTGCAACCTACAGATGTTCAGCCATCCATTTCTGAACTTCTGATTACCCGCTTCCCCTAAAATAGCATATTTTGTCCCATAGCCCATTGTCTCAGGACTCATTTCCCTAGTTCTGGAGACAGCTGGACAGTCTAATCTTATAAATATTTGTGTATCATTGCATTAAACAATATTTATAAAATTATGAGATTTTGATGGAGAAAAGCTAAAGACAAAGTAGTATAGATATGCATTCAGATATTTAATATCCAGTTTAATTTACATACACATACATATCTTCCTACAGAAATAATGCATAGTTACCAAGCTTCCCTGGTGGCTCAGAGGGTAAAGCGTCTGCCTACAATGCAGGAGACCCAGATTCGATCCCTGGGTCGGGAAGACCTCCTGGAGAAGGAAATGGCAACCCACTCCAGTATTCTTGCCTGGAAAATCCCATGGACTGAGAAGCCTAGTAGGCTACAGTCCATGGGGTCGCAAAGAGTTGGACACGACTGAGCAACTTCACTTCTTCACCATAATCACTGGAGGGTGTCAAATTCTGATTTTAAGAAAAGTAGAAGATGTTTCTTTTTCATGATGATTTGGATAAAATGTATTTTCAGAGTTGCCATTTCTTAATTTCTTAATGGAAAGTCTATGAATTCTGCTTAGACCTCTGAGCCTACTAAACTATCTTGATAAATTATCAGTGACCAAGAGAACTATTATATATTTTCTCTCAAGTGAAAGTATATTTCATCAGCTGATTTTAAGCAGAGTCAATCTGAATCAGGAAAAATAAAGACCACTCTCTTAATACATATCCTGCAGGGCCTTTCTTGACAGTCTCTTTCACACTTACCCTTAAATGTCATCTAAGTTCCTCTGTTTCCCAAATGTACAGCTTCTGATCATACTATTTTCCTGTCTTCAGAACAATCTATATATTGTCAACTCAGTCTCATTGTGTAGCTGCCTCACAATCAGTTTAAGTCAAAAAATCCAAAACTAAATGCATAATCTCTGCATTCTGTCCATTAAAAAGGAAAGAAAAAATTTCACCCATTTGTCATGGTTTACAGTGGTTCCTATCTCAATGGTTTAACCCAAAATTAAGAAATAGTTTTTGAGACTTCCCTTCTTTGCTTCCCAGAAAGCAAATGTTTATTTCACCAAATCCTATGAGTTTTCCCCAGTTCAATTTCTTTCTTGTGTGTGCTAAGTCACTTCAGTCGTGTCCAACTTGTTGTGACCCTACAGACTATAGCCCACCAAGGTCCTCTGTCCATGATATTCTACAGGTAAGAATATTTAGAGTGGGTTGACATGCCTCCTCCACGGGATCTTCCAGACCGAGGAGTCAAACCACATCTCTTACGTCTCCTGCATTAGGGGGTGGGTTCTTTAGCACTAGACCCACCTGGGAAGTCCAGTTTCTTTCATATCCTATCACTTTTCTTTGTCTTGACTGATCTGATCAAAAGTCAAGCACTTTCAATTCTTGGCTATACTGGCCTCCCCAGTCTATATAGGCTTCCCATTGCTCTTCAAGAAATGCCTCAATTTTGTCTGCCTCTCTAAACTTGCTGGACATTGCACCTTCCTTGTTTTGCATGCATCAACAGCTTAGACCAGCTATTTTCTTCTCAAACGGACCATGATTTTTGCCTACTTCATGGACATTTTACCTGATGCTACTTCTTTCTGAAATGTTCTGTACCCACCTACCCTGTATAGTAATTTCGTATTCATGATTCAGACTCCAAGTAAAATATTCCTTTCTTAAGCAAGACTTCTCTGACTCTTGCCCACCACCACCACCACTACCACAACAACAACCCCTAATATCCACAGTTTAGCTTAGGTTACTCAATGCATGCTTTTTAGAACAACTTCTGACTTTTTCATATAATTTTATTGCAAAAGATAAGTTACTGTTTGATTGATTTCTCATACTAAACACCAAACTCGACATTCTTTCTTTTGTTTTAGGTTCATAGTATAGAGTAAATATCAACTTGCTGGACAAGAATGAATGTATGTTATTTAGGTATGAGACACTTACACCACAAAGTTAAATGTTTTGTGAAAAACCTACAAGCTCAAAAATTACTCACTGCCTCCATTCTTCTCTCTCTAAAGATTACATTTTAATTCTCATGTTATACAGTCAAATAGCATCATTTATTCATGGAATATTATAGCTCAGGGGTTCATAAATCAGAATACATAGGCTATAAGATGTTCACAAACAACTTTAAAATTGTACTCAAAACTTCTTATGTAATGTGCATTTTCCTGTGAATAATGTTGAAAGCTTTCATCAGATTGTCACTTTGATACAAGAAAGGTTAAAAAGAACATGTTATTAGGGTTTAACATTTTAGCATTTACTGCTAAAATATCACTGTTACTGCATACTAAATGTGGCTGACAATGTTAATGATAGATACTGTCTCTTTTAAATACATTTCTGACATTGTTTGAACTATAAAAATACTTGGTTTGCTGAAAAGAGACATCATAGTTCAGTACAATAAGGATGTCTTTTTAATAAATGGTGTCAATAAATAAGATAGAAACATACCATGAAAAGTAAATCTTATATCACATCCAAAAATTAATCCCATATGAATTATATATCTAAGTCTAAAATATCACAAAATTCTATGTGATAACATGAAAGAATATCTTCAAAACTTTGATATAGTTACTTTAAATTTTTAGAAAATTATATATATATAACAAAAAAGTATTAAACACAGATGGAAAGATTACATTGAGAGTAAGAACTTCTTTTCATCAAAAGAATTTTAAGTCAAAAAACAGAGTAACAAGTGTGACAGCTCAAAAAGGTTGTATGCAGAATATATAAAGAATTTCTAAACATCAGCAAGAAAAGACAGAAATCCCATTGGAAAAATGAAAAGACCTGAGGAAGCACTTCACAAAGAGGATATCCAAATGGTTAATGGATATATGAAAAACACACAATCTTATTATTTTTCAGGGAGATATTCATTAAAATCCCAGTAAGATTTCAATATACTCCTACTTGAATGGATAAAATTGCAATGCCTGTGACAGTCTATTTATTAATCTGGATGATGGTTTCATGGATATATTCACTTTGTGAAACTTACTAAGAGGTACATATAATACTTGTAAACTTTACTCTGTACATGTTTTACTTACATAAGTTTTTTTTTTAAGGAGCATATTTAACACAAGTGAAAATATCTGTATTAATAGAATAAATATATAGAATGCTCTTATATGGGGTTGGTTACCATTATTTATTTGTGTTAGTTGCTCAGTCATGTCTGACTCTTTGTAACCCAATGGACTATAGCCTGCCAGGCTTCTCTGTCCATGGGATTCTCCAGGCAAGAATACTGGAGTGGGTGGCCATTTCCTTCTCCAGGGATCAAACCTGGGTCTCCTGAGTTGCAGGCAGATTCTTTACCATCTGAGCTACAAGAGAAGCCTCATTTTTTTAATTTGAATCAGGAAAAATAATTCAACTGTCAGCCACTACCAGAGTGACTGAACTGGAAAACCCTTTCTCTGTCCTAGGCCCTTAGACCTAAAACTAGAGTATCTGTTAAAGGCAAAACAAACAAACAACACAAAACTGAGAAACCTTCAAGAAATGGACTTTCTTCACTTGATTCATTTTAACTGCTGCATATACAACTTTTCTCATTGGGTAATTAGTTAAAATTTTATTTAATTATGTTTATTCAATTTAAAAGGGAATAATTATCTCCGGTGAAAGTAAGAGCTAATTACATGATGAAAATATATACTTATATACAGAAGAACTAGAAAAGTTGATGAAAGTTACATAAATTTATGCAGAAGTATGTAAACTTCTTCAGTCTATTGATACGGCACTAAAGTATACCCATTTCTAGAGAGAAATCAAGATGGTTAAGAATTCCCTGGTGGTCCAGTGGTTAGGATTCAGTGCTTTTACTGCCAAGGCCACAGGTTCAACCCCTGGTCAGGGAACAAAGATCCCACAGACTACCCTTATGTCTGGGAAGTGTATAT
This sequence comes from Dama dama, assembly GCF_033118175.1. Lineage (NCBI taxonomy): Eukaryota > Metazoa > Chordata > Mammalia > Artiodactyla > Cervidae > Dama > Dama dama. The sequence continues at coordinate 49,751,025 of NC_083705.1, read as the reverse complement.
GAATTCTCAGATTCTAGAATGTCACTCACTGATTCACAAAAAATACATAAAAAGCACTTACCATGTGCAGCACTAAGTCAGGTGAAGGATCCTTGTCTTCCAGAAACTTGCATTCTAGCAACCAAAAGGGAAAAAAAAAGAGAAAGAAAGAGACACATAGTCAGAAAAGAAGGAAACCAAGTAAATAAAATATTTACACATTGTGCTAACTCTTATAATAGACACGAATGAGGAAGTGAAATATAGAAAATTACAAGGAGGGCTAGTTTCAGCCAAGGTATTCAAGAAAGACCTTTTTTAAACAAAACTAAAAGTGAGAACTGGAGGATAAGAAGCAGGTAGAAGTGAGTGCTGTCCAATGCTACTGTAACAAGGAGTACTAAGAGCTATCTCTTATTGAGCACTCAGGATTTGCTGTGCACTGCTTGGAACATCTCATATTTAGTCCTTTGAGGAACTCTGTGACATTGAAACTATTACTTTCATCATTGTCCATACAGATGAGGAAAATGAATTTAGGCATAGAGAGTTTAAGTGATTCTTTCATGACTGAGTAATATTCCATTGTATCTGCAGATGATTGCAATGTATATATTGAAAATAGAATTGACAGAATTTGCTGATGAATTGGAAAAGTGATATGAAATAGGAGTCCATAATGCTTTGCAAGAGGACTCTAGCTGGAATAAGAAGGTAGTTTCCATTTATTGGAGTTGACTGGTAAAGGACTCTGGCTTGAGACTTGAGACTTTTCTTCAATCTTTGTCTAGTTTGAGATGTCTTTGAGACATCTAAAAACAGATGTCAAGTGGCAATTGTATATGCAAATACAGAGCTCATGAGAGCTCTCAGCTGGAGCTGCAAAGTGAGATGTCATCGGTCTATGTAAGGAATGTAAAGCCATGGAGGTTGCTGCAGTCTTCTAAGAAGAGAGGAGAGGAAGAAGAAAAGGTCCAGGTGGGTTGTAGGAAGACTCTGATGTGGGCTGAGAAGAAGGGACCCAAAAGAAGACAGAAAATGTCCTACAGGTATGCAAAAAATCAGGCTAGTGCCAGGAAAGAATGTTTAAGGAAGGAGGAAGTGAACAGTGCTGTCAATATTATTCATTCCAGTTTGAGGGAAATGCAAAGAGATGAGTGTCTATTGGATTTGGCAACATTATGAGAAGTGTTATGGTCAGAAGCAGATTCCAGGGTTGCAGAATGAGCGGGAGTAGTATAGGCAATCCCTCCAGCTGAGAAAAATCATCAGTTTCTGGTGCAGATTTTTCCACAGCCTCTAAGCTCTAGAAACCATTTTTCCTAGTAATAAATGTAGATAGTTGATTCACATTGGAAAATGAAGAACACCATCCAAATTGCAAACAACGTCAATCTGGTTTGCATACAGTAATAACTGAACTAGAAAAATTATTTAAGTTACCAAAAATCAAGAAAAATTTGTTCTTTTGATCATTTTGACTGGTATGGTATCTGATATAGTACAAAAACAGGACATGTATCAGTCAAGCCTAGTCACGGTGTACATAGGCATTCAATCATCCTACCAATGTTTATTTCCTACTGTGTTCTGGGCATTGGGGTAGACATTAGAATTCAAAGATACAGAGGTGAACAAAAAATAAACCCTCCTCACAAGGAGCTAACAGTTTGGAGGGGGAAAACAAAAAAAAAATCCATTATAGGAAATTTAATTTCATATCAGAATCATAATGTAAAATCAAATGCAGCAAAATAACAAGCTAAAAAATATGTTATGACATGCTTTTAATTTGATATTTGGGCCTGTCTCTTGAGACTTTCAAAGCAGTTGTCAATCATTTCAAGTGGGACCATTTCTCTAGCTATTTTGAACAATGAAGTAAATTATGCTAACAGTATGCCCACTGTATTCTAAATAATTATAGTCTTTGGACAGAGGTATTACTCTATACATAATTATGGCATTTTAGAACATACATTTTCTTGATAGCTAAAAATATATGCATCCAAATCTATATCTTTGCATACCCTGATTTACTTAAACTTCTGAAACAAAAAGAAATTAAAGCACATCAATAAATGCAAAAATTCTAACACTATTAAGTAGAATAGATTACTTTTAAAATATTATCCAATACCTACCATCTTTATAAACTACAATTTCTTATATATTATCTGTATAATTTTTCAAATATGCATGTATTTATGATCTAAATAAGAATTTTAATAAATTAGGTTTCTTTTTAGAAAAACACAACTGTTCCAAAGCATTAGCAGCCATAGCTAAATTCTTCATCAATTACAAACATGTTTTTTCCATCATTCATCGAAAATTACTCATCCTCTTCAAAAAAATGAAGAAACAGCTTTAGCTGCCCACGTGGGAGGACAGTGTAGTAAAGAATTTGTGCATTTCTATGAAGTCAAATTTCAGAGAGCAATTTCTGAAAGGGTAATAAGACAACTGAAAACAACACAATTGCCCATCAGCACAGAGACAGAACAAGTTATGTTCTATCCACACTGAAAAGTAGTGATTAGCAGGAAAAGAAGCAGGCTATTGATACAGACCATATTTCTACGGCCACACGGATGAAATCTCAACCACATTGTTTATTGTATGTTTCCATTTCCTGAAGTTCTAGATCAGCCAAATCTAAACACAGTGAAAAAAGTAAGTGGTTGCACCTGTTGGCACTGAGCAACCCAACAGAAAGATTGTGAGGAAATTTCCTGGGGTGATTAAACACTATCTTTCACACAAGTGTGTGCAACTGTCAAAACTCATCAAATGGGAACACTTAAGATCTACACATTTTATTGGATATAAATTACTCATAGATTGTTTTAAATAATTAATAAAAATTACTTTCTTAGAAATCTAAAAAATAATGTTTGAGTTAGATTAATAAAAGGCAAAGCAACCCATACTTACAAAAATTCCTCTTTAGAATCTGTACATAATTATATCTTCTAAAATTCTCTTCTTAAATTTACTATTAGTCTTATAAAATGGAAAAGAGCAAAAATTACTAAGGATTTAATAAATATCACATCAAGTTTTAGTCTTTCTATTGATGGAAGTGCTTAATTATCTTTTTCAAAAAGATCAACTGACAATTTGATATTTCTTTTAGGGATGCAAAATTCCCTTACTTGAAAAAAATCTTGCATCAATAATTTTGGAAATAATGAAGAGCCCTGTTTCTCATTTTGACTTTTTCAATTCTTTTCATGGAACACTTAACTCATTTAAAGTTGTTGACATGCCATAGTCTCATTTTTAATGCCATGATGCAGTGATTGACCTCTTTTACTCCAGGGTGTTCTTTTATTAATCATGTTTGTGTGGTGCATGTTGGTACAAGACTCCGAATGATAGGGCCCTCGTGATTGACTGTTAATTAATTTATTTCACCAGAAACATTTCCTTAATACAGCAGGACATGGAATGTTGAAATAAACACTACGATTTAATGTTTTAAATTCAGATGTGCTGTGCTCACTACAATTAAATAATAGTGGGCAGCTCTTATGAAATCATCACATATTAGATATGGGATTAACACATGAAAGACATGAAGGAAGCTGGATGCCACTGTCAGATGTCCTGTCTGAATGGAGAGTTACAGGACAACATTCTTTCCCATGAAAGTACCTCTCAAATTGGAGGCAGAAGGCCATCAGTAAGTAGCACCATTCAATTAAGGTATGTTCAAGGAGTTTACACATGTGTTTCTTTTTTTCAAATTATGCATACAGTGTGGTATGTCCAGGAGAGTTATTGTAATTTTTTTCATCTGCAAAGGCATTAGCACACCATGAATACAGATTGACCTTTTGCCCCATACCAATTTGCTCATCCGCTCACCAGGACAGCAAGTCAATTGCACAAGTTCCCTGATGGGAAGAGCAGACTTTAGCATGCGTGATATATGCTGCTTAAGTTATAGGTTGTAGAGCTCTAGAGAAAGCTGAAAAATGAAGTTTAAGCTCTATAAGAGATAAAAAGAAGCATCACTGTCATAGCCCAATTGACTTTGTAAATAATGCTGGACTCCCTAGGGGGGGATTTCTTGTTACTGTTGATTTACATTTTAAAAATCTCTAGAATTTGCTTGCTTCTGAAGCTTTAACCTGAATCATAAATCCTACCCAATTATAACATCTGAAAAAATGGCTGTTAGCTGAACAGTAGATCTTGTTACTCAGAACATGATGCTGTATCTTTGTATTACTATCATTGTTTTCTCAACTTCGTTCGATTTAAAAATTGTTTTATTTTTTTGAAGGGAGACGAAGACCTGCTCTCCACGATATAGGCACTATTAAATCTACCTAACACTGCTGATGAGTATGAAAACAAAAAAGAAATTCATAGTAGCAATCAGAGGAAGTCAAACCTGTAAACAAACATCTTTTTTTTTTCTCAAACAGAATGTTTCTATCACCTTACTGAATTCGATTAAAAAACAAAAACAGTTCAACCTATCCTGTATTTCAGGTCTAGTTTATTACACCATTGCTATATGAATGCAATGTGTTATGTTACATATTATTGCTTGCACATGAAACAGCAGTCTTACTAGTTGTAAAGCAATATCTCATTTCTGTGGACAGGTCAAGATTAATGACATGATACAGAAAAAATAATTTTTCTAAATATTTGAAGGACTTTCTAAAAATACTATAATAATACAGAAAGAAAAGAAACTTAAAGATGCATCAACTATATTCCAGGGATGAAGTTGAATATGAGGAGAAAATTTATTTCACAAAAGAAGAAAATCTTAGTAGATGCCACCCACAAAGAAAATCTCTTCTGTTCCTAGGACCATGGATGACAATACATATACACAGAGAGAGAAGTTCTGGCTTTACCTTTGATAAACTCTGAAGAAATTTGAAAAGATAAAATATGCAACACTAAAAATGAAGAAGACTTGGGGAGGTATTTAAAATGGGAGAAGGTATGGTATAAAGCAAGATTATGTGTCTTTTTTAGAGAAATATAGATGAAGTAAAAGACTGCTGTCTTTTCTTAGAGTGGATATCGTAGAAGTGATGAACCTTCAAGAAAACAGGAATATAAATTAGGGCACAAAGAAGGCAAAGCAGGCAGGAAGGAGAGCAAAAGTTATTAGATGAGGGAATAAGCATTAATTGTGAAAATTTTTTGTGAATGCTGAAAAGGTTTATGTAAAGTTGAAAGTCTATGATTATTGAACCTACAAGTGATGATGGCAAAGAATAGCAGTGTGAGTTGAGAGAACGGAGTTGAGGAGCATCTGAATAGGAAAGGTAGGACCAAATACACAAGGAAAGACAGACACATATGATTATAAATCTTCACAGAGCATGAGGAAATGTTTGTAGATTTTAAGCAGGAAGAAGAATCATAAGAACAATGCAGTTGTGAAGGCTTGTTCATAAGAACAAGCAGTTGTGAAGGCTTCCCCTGCAGCTCAATGGTAAAGGATCCACCTGCAATGCAGGAGCCTCAGGAGACGTGGGTTCAATTCCTGGGTCGGGAAGATTCCCTGGAGGAGGGCATGGCAACCCACTCCAGTGTTCTTGCCTGGAGAATCCTTTGAACAGAGGAGCCTGGCCAGCTACAGTCCATAGGGTCACAAATAGTTGTACACAACTGAAGTGACTTAGCATGCACGCCTCAGCTGTGTATAAGACAGACTATAGTGAGTGAGAGTACATTGGAGGCAGAGAGATCAGTTGTGAAGCTATTGCAGCGTTTGTCTGTGAAATAAACACCTGGAATATTCTGGCTCAGTTCAAATTCATTGAGCACTAAGTGTGATCTAAGCACTGTGCTGAGCTCTGGGAGTGGAAGGATGGCAGGAATAGTGCTGTGGAGGACCTCTTAGAATGAACACAGCTCTCCTATAACTTCTCAAGTACTGTAAGAATGTTGTGAATTTGTTGCTATGGAAGTAAGAGGAGAGGCACTTAGCTCAACCTATGTAGGAAAAGGAAGATCTCTAGCAAAGGTTATGCTTGAACTTAGTCTTGAAAGCTGAGTGAGAGTTACTAATGGCTAGAAAGAAGGTCAGTTTGGAGGAGGAAAACTGCAATCTAATAAGAGAACAAAGTCAGGCTTTTGAGTCATATTATGGTTCTTGGTATCAGTTTAATAGGTGAAAGAATACCATTCTAATTGTAAGAACATTAAGGTCAGCTTTGTGTCTTAGAACTATCCTTCTATGGCATAAATGAGGCAAAGTGAGACTAGAAAGAAGAAGCCTAGTTAGGACTGATGAGGAAAGAGCTTTGACTTTTGCATCAACAGCAGTAGTGAAAAGGAGGAGACTCCAGAAATATTTGAGAGATGAAATGCAAAGGACTGTGGAATCATCTAAATAGGAAAAGTAAAGAAGGAAATAACAGAATGATTACTGACTTTCTGTCTGTGACAGCTGGCTCAGGGGGTGGTGTGTCAGTAGCTGTCATTCAGAATTTGAGAGGATGATTCAAGAACAGGGTTCATCCGAGGTGCCTGTGAAACAAATTGATAAACAGAGCAGATTGTAAATCTGAACATCAGTGGAATGATCAAGACAATATATAAGTTTGGGAATCATAAGCACTTAAGCTATTATAGGATTTGATCCCTGGGTCAGGAAGATCCCCTGAAGAAGGCAATGACTACTAAATCCAGTATTCTGGCCTGGAGAATTTCATGAACAGAGGAGCCTCTCCAACTACAGTCTATAGAATCACAAAGAGTCAGACACGACTGAGCAAATTCATTTTGAAGCTATTATAAAATGATGAGTGAGAATGAGACTTCTAAGGAAAACAATATAACCTGAGGAGATCAGTGGGAAGAAGGCAGCATCAGCTTAAGAAGAAAAAGGAAATCAGGAAGGAGACAGAGAAGAAACTGGGAAAGTTGCAGGAAGAAAATTGGTAGGAAGGGATTAGATAGAAGCCAAAGAAGTAGAGAAGATCCAAGAGACTAGCAAAGAGAAATCTTGCTGCACATGAGGTAAGGAAGTGGTGACTGATGTGATTCAGAGGTGATCTTGAAAATTTCAGTTATAATTCCTCACAAGGACTTGCATTCAGGGGGCTGGGACAAATATGCCAACACTGATAGGAAAAAAGCATGTGAGGTAGATGGGGCTAAGAGACATTTTATCAGTGTGAGTTTTTTGCCAGTCCTCATTTGCCAGCCTGCCAATCGATATGGGTCTACAAAATACTGTATCACTTTCGACTCAATTGCATTAAAACTCAACTCAGTCCCTATGTTCAAGGGCTGTTAGACTCAATCAAGAAACTCTTAACAGTTGATAGACTTCACAAATCAGAAGGAACAAGACAATTTCCACAAAGGACTGTGATTCTTATAGTTGTTTCCTTTCCTCACTTTATAATGGTACCATTAGTTAGAATTCCAGACACTACGTAAAGGGAAACCATTCAGTCAGGTTGACATTTATAAGGTTAACCAAATGGCTGTGAGATACAGCAAATAACAGTAGTACCTGAAACAAGTTGGGGGAAAAAAATTGTAAAATACACCCACATTTCATCCTAAAAAGCCAACAAGGAAGGCTTTTCTCAACAGTGAGACAGATTTGGAGAAAGGTAATTATGCAGGCAATTCAATGCCTACTGAAGTGTGAGTTCTGATACCCCACCCCCCTCCCTGCCACGTGTAAGACATTTGAAAGCAAGAGGGAGCTTAAATCGGTGACAGTTTCAACATATGCTCCCCCTCCTTCCGCTTTGCAGCATGAAAGCCACTCGGCCACACTTTCTCACATTTTGCAAAGGTGAGAGGATGAGGATATGTTTGAAAGAGTCCTACTGAAGGGGAATATGGAAGGCAGGAGAGTCCTCTACCGCTGAAGATGCTGCCCTCAGCGTCACCTTTCCCTTCAGCAAGTTTCAAATATAAGGGAAAGAAACCGCCACGCGTGCATGATTCATATGGGAATCTCCTGGTCGCCTTATGTGGCTCATAAATTATTCTGAAGATATCTCTAGGGCATAGACCCTTTTTTTTCCCCTTTAAATCGCAGCCAGATCTCAAGATCCATAAAACCAAACGGATTCATGGAAAGTGAAGAAACACTGAATAAAACAAACAGGAATACCCTCAAAATCGGTATGAAATTTACTCTGTGGCATGATATTTTTAAAACAAAAGAATAAAACAACTTTATATGGATCTTCTCTAGTTCTTTGTGTCTGGCAATCAGGAAAACCAAACACAAGAAGTGTTAAGTAGACTACACAAACCACTTTATTCTGCAGAGTTCAGGGGTGCACGATGTTCAGTCACTTGAAAATAATACTTTGTACCTCAATAGCACCTTTAGTTCAAGGGTCATGGGGTATTTACAAACATGAAATACTTCTACAAAACTCAGTGACTCTGCCCACACTGTAGACTGGCAATCTTCACAGAGATTTAGCAGCAGCATGCCCCACTGCATTACAAGTTACTTGTGGAGGCAGAAATAAATCCCAAGACCTTCTGCTGCCTGCTCTCTGCTCAAAACATGATATGACATTTCTGCCCTCACTTTGAATCACTGGTTCTTCAAATATCAGAAGATGTAGCCACAAAGATAAGAAATTTGTGAAAGGAAAATGTTGAAGCTGAAGACAAAAATACCATAACTATTAAACGATGACCAAACTCTTCCCATTCAAAATATGACTCCAGGGTTAGTGTGGCCTCAAATCTAAAATGTGAGATTTTTCCTCTAGTTTATGCAGGAAGCCCATTTTTTTATCTCTGTCTTTTTCTTTCACCATGTCTCTCTTACATTTCAATTTTTAAAAAACTTCAAATTAATAATCCCTGGATAGTTTTTTTCCAGAAACATAAAAAAGAAACTTCCAGGAAGTAAATGGCACCTAGCATGCCAGAATAAATGTCAGTAAGTCCATGTACCAGGCTGTGTGTCTGCCTTCTTCCCAAATAATTCTTTAGACCCTCACAACTCATTCCTTACTTAATTTTAATGCTAAAGAGTCTGGGTATGGCTGTCCTGTTTGGAAGCAGATTGGAAGCCACAAATTAGAAGGGAGGGAGGTAGATGACTAGTGTTAGGTAAAAAAATATGAGCAAACTTTTTTCTTTTTTTTTTGCAAAATACAAGACAATACATGAAGCAAGCTGGCATATTGGAAAGCATAATGGTATGTGTAAACTTGGCCAGGCTATGGTACCCAGTTGTTCGGTCAAATGCCAGTCTACATGCTGTTGTGAACGTGTTTTTTAGGTATGATTAACATCTAAAGCCAGTAGACTTTGAATAAAGCAGATTGCCCTCTACAATCTGAGTGGGCCTGTCCAATTGGTTGAAGGCCATAAGAGAAAATAGTGAGATCCACAGAGGAAAAGGGAATTCTACTAGCAGAGAGCCGTCAGACTGAAGCTGAAACATTAGCTCTTTTTTGGGTCTCCTGCCAGTCAGCCTGCTCTGAAGATTTTGGACTTAGCCCCCACAATGACATTCTTAAAATAAAACTGTTTCTCTATATATATTTATAGTTTCTCTGGGAAATCATGACTAATACAAAGAGGTCCACATGACAAGGGCCTGAGCATAGCCTAAGTCCAACAACCATTGACAATTCAATGGTCTTAAAAAACATTCACGGTACCATGCAGCTTTCACTACTAAACATACCCACGACTTCTCATGATGACCAACAAAAGCTCTGCGCCTGTCAAAAAATAACTGCCCCTGCCCCGTCCTCTTAGCCCCAGGTAAACTCTACTCTGCTTTCTGTCTCTGTGAATTTGACTACTCTAGGTACCTTATGCAAGTCAAATCATATAATATCTGGGTCTAACATATTTCACCTAAGCAGTCCATCGAAACTGTAGTATCAAAATCTTATTCCTTTCAAGGCTGAATAATATTCCACGGATCTGTACAAACATTGTTTATCCATTCATTTGTTGATGGATGCTTGGGTCATTTTCAGCTTTTTGCTATTATGAATAACACTACTATGAAATGGGTATACAAATATTTATTTGGGTCTCTGCTTTCAATCATAGGAGTGGAATTGCTAGATTATATAATAGTTCTATGTTTAACCTTCTGAGAAACTGCCAAACTGTTTTCCACAGAGTTCCCAGACTTTTGAATTTCAGTAAATCAGGAAATAGACACACACACACACACACACACACACACACACGCATGAATCAACATAGGGCTGTTTTTAATTTTTCCAAAAGTAAAAACCTTAAAAAAAAATCTATAAATAAAACTTTTCTCTCCCATTACAATGTAAAACAAAGAGTTACAATCAAAGATGTGGGTAAATGTAATCTCAGAATAAAGAATCACACTTTAAAACTTCTCTTTACCCTTCTTATATATATATTTTAACTTTTCTATTTTCTATATTTTGGTTTTGTTTTAGATCACTGAAAATTTTGTTAGGGACTGGCAGTGGCCTAAGGGGTGACATTTCTAAACCACTCATCTAACTGAACACAACTCATGTTTTAGATCAGTAAGCAAGGACCAGGAGAGACTGGAACTGGGACTATCACTTGTTGCAGGCTAATTTAGTATAGTTGCCTACTCCCTCCCCCAATCCCACAATTTCAACCAAACAGCCAGAGACATAGAATGCAAATAACCACAATAATAATATTAACAATAGGAACTGGATACCCAATGGCTGCTAAAAGTGATTAAATTAGTTGAGAATTAGCATTGAGAATTGTCCTCTACTTAATCCTCTGAAACCTGGCAGGCATTTGTCTTCAAAAACTATGCCAAACTATGAAATTTCTGTTGAGTCTTCCTCTTGTTTCTTTTGCATGGTTGGTCCCTTCCATCCACGCTGTCAGCATGACCTCCAGTCACCTGGCCAGAGAGATGCTACCGTGACACTCGCTCCCTTTGTCACCAGGCTTGTACCCCTGTCCTCTCCACTCCCAGAGCCCCACTCTGATGAAACTGTGGGTAATCCAGCCCTAGAAATTCACCAGCTCTTTCACGCCTTTTGATTTGTTCTCACAAAGAATCAAAGGTGTTCAACATGTACAATAACTTATTTCCATGCCTTTCCATAAGATGTATTGTTTTCCCAGTTAAAATTACACAGATGTTGTACAGCAGAAAGTAACACATCATTGTAAATCAACTATACTCTAATAAAATAATTTTTAAAGTAATTCACAGATCACTTAAAAAATTACACAGATATGATTTGAATATTCCTCTGTTCCTTACGTTTTAGATTTTAAATGTTATCTTAAGCCATAAACAGAAAATCTTAATAACTGGGAAGTTATAGCTAAAATCTACACGTGCTTACCCCAAACTATTCCTCAAAATCACCCAGGAAGTTTTCTATATTAAATAATCCAGGACTACATGCCAGACCTCTAAGTGAGAATCTCTGAGGGAGTGGCTGGGGAACTTGAATATTATAAAAGAACTCCAAGGGATTTTGATATGCCAGACGATTTGGAAATCTGTAGTCTAACAAAGTGACCCAAAAAAAGGTACATACAGAGATCTGCAAGAAATGACAGATGTAATTTACTATTAAATTGCTTCTCTTGGTTGGAAATACGATAAAATATCCCCCTGCAATTCCTAGTGTATACATAAATGGATTAAATTGGTTAATGAATTTATCTGATATGCCACTTTTGCAAAGTTTCCCATTGAGTGATTGATGGCTGAGCAGAACTGAATTCCTGAGGGGAAAACAGTGACTTACACAGGCTTCAGAAAATCAGACCATTGGTTAACTGTTTAAAGTCATTTATTAAAAGACTATGTCAGGTGAGGTACTTTACTGGAGTCCACATTTATGCCCGTGCTAAGTTGTTTCAGTCATTTTCGACTCTGTGCAAATCCTGTGGACTGTAGCCTGCCAGGCTCCTTTGTCCATGGGATTCTCCAGGCAGGAATACTGGAGTAGGTTGCCATTTCCTTCCCCAGGGGATCTTCCCGACCCAGAGATCAAACCTGCATTTCTTATGTCTACCTGCATTGACTGGTGGGCCCTTTACCACTAGCGCCACCTGAGTGTGTATATATATACACACACACACACACAACCAATAGAGAGGTGTTGCTCCCATGAAGAGTGGAATATTGGCAACTGAGGGCATTGCAGAGCCAGTTCAATACCTCATGCAATTTGGGGGAGGCAGCTCTACATGGATCTTGCACATTTTTGCATGTCTTCTGAGCAGAGGTATCAATGGTTTTTGCTCTGGACTATCAAGGATGCTTGTATAGTGAAGACCCTTGGAAGACTGAGAGAAGGTCTCCATCTGGGGCACAGGACAGGTTTGTTTCCTGAACAAAATAATAAAGACAATATCTCTCCCTAAGGCAAAAGTTGGGCAGCACTGCAACCCCCCTTTATAATATCAAGGTTTTGTTAAACTCAGGGTTCCTCAGCTGTGACACACCCCAACTGTGTTCAGAGCTTTCCCAGGCTTCACCCCTGTGGGACTGATGGACGAGGGAACCAGTGCAAAGATGAGGCTCAGGCCACCCGCTGTGCTGAGTGGTAAAGACCTGTGTCTCTAACAGGAGGCTGCATCTTCTGCCAGCATCCATGAAGCTGTGGCAGGCTAACTTTTTAACTTGCAATTAAAGTCTCTGACTCTTCACAGTTCTTGACAGATTCTTGCATATCTAAGTTTTGCTTCATAACTGATAGTGTATTTCTATGCCCTTCCTGCCATTTCTGGTTCCTGTTGCTGGCTTTCAATAAAGAATTCTCATTCTATCTCCATTTTAAAATCAGAATTTTCTATACAACGTGAGAGCAGAAACTTCAAACAAAATGACTGAGCTAGTTTTTTACTGAATACAGGCATGTCCTATGGCAGTGGACTCTGCATCAGTAACTCTAAGAAAAACCCTAGTGCTGTTCCTTACTGCATAAAAGTGAGATGGTTGGATTTTTTGGCTTTTGTATGACATTATGGTTCTCTGCTGAAGGTAGAGAGCCAAAGTTGCTTCATATGGGTTATATAGAATTCTCTATCCTCAGATACAGAGTGGTCATTTTAAATATAAAAGCTTTGACCAGTGCTTTACATCAGCAGCAGAACCAGGGTGGCTCTTTAAAGTATAAAGGGTATTAGGTGGCTAAGGGCTCGGTCGAAATATTTCAAGTTTAAAATAGCTCCACATGGGAGCTAAATCATCCTGGCAGCTTTGCTTCACAGAGATGAAATCCACAACCAGATTTTCCCCCTTATTTTCCACATCATCTCAATGAAAAGCAAAGAAGCAAATATTATTTTCATGCTATAAAAACTGATTGACAAAGTAGTAATCTAGTTGCTATTTTATGTATCATTGGCTAAGCTAAAGTTTCCTTCGATCGTTTGAAACTATTGTTCCAGTAGTTTGAAAGCTACTCATTTTAATGCTAAAGGGGAAAAAGAGATTATATATAGCTTCCAAATCTTTAGTCTAGAGACCAGATGCAAAACCTGACAGGTGGGAGTTCTACCTGCCATCGAGAAATAAAGATTGTTTTCTCTTCACAAATCTATAGGGCATATTTTTTCTAGAGCTAGAAGTGAAAAATCCATAAAGAATAGATTGGTCAAAAGTTAATTTTGATCCCTTGGGGAATTGTTTAATTAACAGAACAATTCAGCATTCAACCCACTAGTATTTGCAGAGTGTGGTGCACTGAGCCAGCACAGTTAGATGCAGGGTAATCAGTGAAGACTCAGGGCTGCCTGGTACCGAGGTGGTGAAGTTTACTAAAGCAGTTAGCCAGGCAGGTGACGGATATTCGGTGCATATTCCACAGGAAGAAATAGCGATTTTCAAAAGTTATAAGCTTGGGAATCTAAATAGATGATAATGTTTGTTTTGAAAGTGATGGAAAAATTTGACTTCAGGATTTACTGTATCAAGTGGAAGGCATACATTTAAAGTCTTACATATTTAGCTTATCAAGTTAGAGAACTGACTATGCATAATGCATAGCCAAAGATTGATTTTGATCCAATCACAATACCAGCGATGGGGCTATTAATAAACACATCTTGTTTTTTTTTTGTGTGTGTGTGTGTTTTTAAAGACAGGTCATCTTGTGCTAAGTAGAAATGTCAAAGATATTAACTGTATTTTTACTACACACATTCATTAGGCCTAGTGTGGATAAAAATGTATTTTTAACAGACTCTTAGCACGTTTTATACATAGGATTGTATAAACTTGTGTCTGAGACTTGTCAGTAAATCAATCAATCCCACAACTCCAGGAAGGTACCATACCAACACGTCAAATTATTGTTATTAAGTATATAAATTAGGATTTCAGTTGGATATAGTATATTTATACAGATTATTTTGTGAAGAAAAATAGTCCTAAAATGACTTTTCTCCCATTTTAAAATATTCTGCTTGAACTAGTGAAGAACACCATGGATAGTCCAAGACTTATTGACTTATTCTGTGGGTGATAAATCTCTATTCAGAGATATATAAAGCCTTGATTCAGACAGAATCTCTGACTAAAGCTCATGTCTGGGAATAATAGTGAGGAAGCTAAGACTTGAAAGCTGACTTCCAACCTTCCTTCTCTTTGTCCCTCTCCTTCTTTATGCTCTTGTCAACTCAGGAACTAAAAATTCAAAGACAGGCCCTCCTACAGTACAGTCACACAGCGTGCCCAGGCACCTGGGCAAGCCATCCAGGCACTGCCCTTCATTCCGAACACACCCATCCTCAGCCTCCTTCACCTAACACTGGTTATCCCTATGGAATGTAAACCATGCCTCATGGCTTTGTCCTGGCATAAGACCTTAGGGGGTGAGACTTCAAACTCTGGCACAGCTCAGTCATTCACTAAACGCTGCCCCAAGGGATATGAACTCCAAGGCACTTCTATCGCCATGCTGGTTATGAGAGAATTGTATTCCCCATCCCCCCTGCAAAAAATCATATTCTTATTGAAGCTCTAGCCCCCAATGTGAAGATATTTGGTAAAGGGGCCTTCGCCACAGATTTAGGTTTGGATGAAGCAGTATGGGATCTTTATTACTGGATTAATAAAAAGAGACTAGAGAACTTGCTCTCCCCCACCCCCATCTGGCACCATGTGAGGATACAGAGAGAAAAGACAGGCATCTACAAGCCAGAATGAAAGTTCTCACCAGAAGACAACCATGCTAAGCCTTGATCTTGAGCTTCTAGCCTCAAGAACTGTGAGCAAATTAAGTTCCATTGTTTCAGCCAATCAGGCTAAGGTATTCTGTTATGGCAGCATGAGGTGAGTAAAAGTACCACACGCAGCAAAGTAGTACCAGTACCTAAAAACAGCCACCTGGATGGAACTGCAAGGACAGGTCATGAGAAGCATGCAATCCAAGGGGTTGAGGTGGTGGAGGGGGCAGGTGGTGGGTGACAAGAAGAATCGGTAAAAAGCATCCAAGGTGATCTAGGCAGAACTCTGGTAGAGTCCTCCTCCAAGAGTTAAGAAGCAAGAGGAACTGGATGGGAAGCAAGGACTCTGACTGATTACCCAGATATCTTGTTTACAGTTTGCTTTTCAATGCAGCAGGGAGGCAGAGTAGCCACTACTTTGACGTTAAGAAACACAGTGAAGTGGAGAGCCCACTGTCTAGTGGTAATAGAAATCTAGATTATAATGCAGTACAATGATTTCACACTTAACACCAGGTTGTGGCAGACTCTTCATGGCCTGGGCATTAGCCTAAATATCAAGATAAATATAGTTTTCCTCCCCAAAATCAATTTATTCAATTTAATCAATATCACTTTCTTCACCCTTTCCTGATCTTAGAACTGACCTAAATGAAAGTTATCAACTGGAACCCTTTGCCCTTTTTCTTCTAGCTCTTTTTAGGCATTAGGAGGCACAGGTAGGCAATTTGAGGGCAGGATGAGTATAAGCCAGGCTATTGATCCATCCAGTTCTTTCTGCCAGGTGTTTATGAGTTAAGGGATGCCCGGTGGTGAAGGGCACCATTCATCCAAGACCACTCTCTCCATAAAGCTACACATTTGGGTTTAGGACTAGGGATTGGAAGGACCTTCTTCCTGATTGGCTTAGAGTATTTCAATCTCCTATTGATTCCTTTACACTCTGCTGACACCTCTTCAAATTATCTTGAAATATCAAGTGTGTGTGTGTGTGTGTGTGTGTACCAACTGACTAATAAAGACTTTCTATGATAAAAACTACAAAGAATCAAAAGAAAAGAATTTCATGAACCGGACTTATTTGTTACCTATCACTAACACATAGTATCTTTATAATAGTCCTGGAGCAGCCAAAATGGAAACAAGATCCCACTTTTAGGAGACTGGCAATTTTCTTGGGTTCCAAAATCACTGCAGATGGTGACTGCAGCCAAAAAGTTAAAAGACACTTTCTCCTTGGAAGAAAAGCTATGACCAACATAGACAGCATATTAAAAAGCAGAGATATTACTTTGCTAACAAAGGTCCATCTAGTCAAAGCTATGGTTTTTCCAGTAGTTGTGTATGGAGGTGAGAGCTGGACCATAAAGAAGGCTGAGTGCTGAAAATTTGATGCTTTTTAATTATGGTGTTGGAGAAGACTCTTGACAGTCCGTTGGACAGCAAAGAGATCAAACCATTCAATCCTAAAGGAGATCAACCCTGAATATTCATTGGAGAGACTGATGCTGAGGCTGAAGCTCCAAAACTTTGGCCAACTGAATCGAAGAGCCAACTCATTGGAAAAGACTCTGATGCAGGAAAAGATTGAAGGCAGGAGGAGAAGGGGATGACAGAGGATGAGATGGTTGGACGACATCACTGACTCAATGACATGAGATTGAACAAGCTCCAGGAGATGGTGAGGGAAAGGGAGACCTGATGTGCTGCAGGCCAGGGGGTTGTAAAGAGTCAGTCACAACCGAGCAACTAAACAACAATATATACATTAAAATCCCTAATGAGTCAAACTACGTACTATTCCAAAATCATTTCCACTAGGAAGTCAATTCTGAGGATTATTGGACAATGACGGCCATCAGCAAAGTGTGATGATCTCCAAACTTTTCGTAACTATTATTTTCATTCACAAAATACTGTGGTTTATCTGATGCTGCCAAGCCTCATGACACTTATGCACTTTTGACATCATTCAAATTCATTGCATCATAAAGCACTTACTAAACTGGAATCGGAATCCAAAGTCAAAAATATTTTTAATATGTAGGATTAAGCAGATTTCTGTATTTTTTTTATTCCTGTCAGACTTCTCAGAGCCTATGCTACACTATGCTAGGATTTGTGAATTTCCAGAAGGAGCTAAACTGCTATGCATAACTCTAAATACACTCGACCACAGAACACTTCATTGTTTTCATAAAATACCTATTAACATCTCTCTTGTAAAATAAGGATAAGGATTTGGCAGAATCCTATTTGAGAAATAGCACACCAGTGAGTAATGACTCTCCATGGACATATCTCAGCCACCCCAGGGCCATCAGCAATTTGAGGGCAGAGACTGCTTCTCTGCTATCACCCTACACCCTGCTGTTCCTTCTATGTAAAAGAAGTCCCCTTGTGACTCTCCATCACAGTCTCTACTTATTCATTCTTAGCACTTGTCACTTTATTCAATATTAGTTGTATCTATTTCTCTTGCACATGTCCCCCTGCTAGGCTTATGAAAACACCAAGTAGGAAGAGACTTCATTTGTCTTATACTCTGCTATACAGTGTCTGGCATTCAGTAAACATTCAGAAGAATGAAAGACTCCTGAAGAAGACATGGTCAATATTTTGTCAGTTGGGTACAATTCAACACACATATATATGTCAGCTGACTCACTCAAATCAAGAGACAGCTTGCTAGTCCCAGGATGAAAACGCTCTGCTTAATGTAGGGAAGGCTGCCACCTTGCACAATCACATTGATGAAGTTTGGCTTTTAGGTTTTGACTGTATTTACAAACATAAATGTATTAATTAGGCAATACAACCATGATATGACATATGATCTTTTTAGAGAAAGCAGAGTAATGAGTACTTCTACAAGCTAAATGTAATCACTGTTACTGTTTCCTCTATAAGCTGAATCATTATAGGTTGTGCATGCATGCTTCACATATATTGGTGACAGGATTGATGAAAAGGTGCCACATTCAAAGATATGAGGTTTACAAACAGAGAAAAAGCATATATTAATATTAATTTTTCTTCTTAGTAGGCCTCTACTGGATAATTTGGGGCTTCCTATGGAGGTCAGTGGTAAAGAATCTGCCTGCCAATGGAGGAGATGTGAGTTTGATCCATGAAGAAAGAAATGGTAGCTCATTCCAATATCCTTGCTTGGGAAATTCCATGGACAGAGAGGAGCTCCATGGCAGGCTCCAGTCCATGAGGTCATAAAAGACTCAGACATGACTTAGCGACTAAACAACAGCAACTGAATAATTCTTTGTAAAGACATTCATAGTAACAATTGATCTATTTTTGATGATGTAGCAGAAATAAGGGATATTAGGTATATCACATATCACATATACGTACGTACACTGCAATATTTCACAGAAAATGGCAGTCCTGGGGGCAAGAAGGTACTGATTCAACTGAGCAATAGAGTGGGTCTCCTTTGTTAACTATCAATACCCACCATCTAACAAATCCATACATGCTAGAAACTGTGGATTTAAAATGTGGCCCCTTACTAAACCAATTACTTTAATCAAGGTTCTGATTTGGTGCACTCAAAACAGAAGCTTGGCCAGTGCAATTTCCATTCAGGAAGAAATGTATGTCAGTGTTAATGTGACATTTATCTGTAAAGACAGACTTATAATTGGACTTATAATGACACCATAAAATATATTCTGCCCAAACAGACATCAATATATGAATGAAGCTTCTGAGAGTTTTTTTTTTTTTTAATTCTATTGAATTATGATGCATTTTTCTCCTTTGCCTCAGTTTATCGACTCTTAAAAATGGGTTATTTAATGTTTAATTCTTTACAAATATAGTTAACATCAGGAAACTATACTTGTAAACCCTAAAGATGTTGCTTCTATGTAAGTATTTCAGTGAAAATTATCAATGTTACTATGTCAAACATTTCATGTAGATATTGAAACTCTTAAAAGATCAAATATCTCCACTGACCAAGTTAGTACTTTTAATTTTACTGGTTGAATGGTAAGTCTCAGAACTTCTCTTTGACAGCAGTAGGCACACTCTGAAGAGTAGTGAGTCACTTCTCATGGAATGCCAGCCAAACCAAGGGGGCAACCTAGGAGCTCAGGACATCGGTTATGGGCAATTGCTCTGGAGTATGGGCTTGGCCTTCTTTTTGGTCTCATCAATGTCACTGTGGACAGTCCTTGAACACCTTAATGCTGCATGTCCATTTAAAACTGGGGGATCATTGTTAGCTAGGATTCCTGGTAGGTTTCCCCCACAGTCGATAGGTTTTCAGAAAGGTAAGACCGAGAAAGTGGTTCTGAGGAATGGAGCACCTCATGCTGTTGACCACAGAAGGAATTAACCATTATAGGAGAAGGAGAATGTACAAAAGACGAATGCAATAGTTTATCTCCTGGTGACTTCCACTTCTTTGACTTGCACCACATTGTCAAGTCTATGGTTTTTCCAGTAGTCATGTATGGATGTGAGAGTGGGACTATGAAGAAAGCTGAGCGCATTAGAATTGATGTTTTTGAACTGTGGTGTTGGAGAAGACTCTTGAGAACCCCTTGGACTTCACGGAGATCCAACCAGTCCATCCTAAAGGAAATCCTGGGTGTTCATTGGAAGGACTGATAGAAGTACTATTAGAAAGGTGCAACTTAGGAAAAATAAGATTCATTATTAATTTTCAAAAATGATATAACTAAAATATAACGATACCTTATAAACTAAGTTACAGATGAGTAAGCCCTTGGAAAATGTTTGTGTGATAAAGAAACTTTTTCATATCTTAATCAATGGTTCAACAGCCCATGTGAGTTTCATCTTGGCTGATGCAGATTTTATAAATTCTGTTGAAATGAGAAATTCTGTATGTCAGATGCTATCATGTGTCCCCATCCATTTAAAATCCAATTTAGTAAGACTGTCGTCCATATGTATAGTTACAATTCGAATTACCTGTACAGGGTTATATATTCCTAATAAATTTTGACATATAAAAATGGATTTCTTGATTACTTTAAGACATTTCAAAATAAAATTTTGTAGCCTGCTTCCTTTTCATATCGCTGAAACAAATGTGAATTATTTTACACACAGAGAAAGAAGTGGGTCAAGTAGCAATAGGCATCTCTGATACTTAGATAAGGATTCCAGATGCCCTGATTTTTTGACAGACTGCACTTTGTATAGGATTTAGTTATTCTTGACCCCAGATATTTTCTTTACAGCCCCTTACAAGCAATGGACTTTAACAAACATTGTCCCAAGTGGAGATTCTCTTCCAAGAGCAATATTTCAAAGATCTCTGTATAGCTTTGCAAATGGCCATATTAATTGTTTAGCTTATAAGGAAAACAGAAATTCACGAGCCACTGAAATCATGTCACTATTTTTCTAAAACTAAATATGATCCAAATCCTTATAGAAACCAATATTAATTTGCTGCTTCACTGAAAATAAAATGCAGTACAATCATCTGCTGGAATCAATACATTTTGAGAAATTATGACTAATTTTTTAAAGAACTTGTTCTAGACCACTTTAGCCTTGTAGTAATATAAATACTAAATAAAGACATGACAGTCATTACATTTATGATTAAGAGCTACAATTTCACAATCCTTTACCAAGCTACTATTTGTTATTTATGTACGCCCTGAAAACTTACAATGACTCTTAGTAGCCACTCCAGAGTGACAACTCATCCCTATCTAAATTTGGATATTCATGGAATAGGTTTTATTTTATTTTCCAAGACTAGGGGGTTCCACTTTTCTGTAAAGAAAAAGAGTCCCTTAAATTTAGTTAAAATTTGTGGTTTCACTAGAAATTTCCAAAGAACTGAAGAAAACCAAGGTGCCAACACTTGGTGTTGATACAGGGTTATACCTGCTCAGCACTAAGAGAGAGAGCCATAGGGAAAACATGGCAGAAATAGTGCCATACATTCGAAATGCTAATGCTGCCTTCCTCTCCACAACCTCCCAACACACAGAGGTTTATTCTCACTTTCCTTTGTATCATCTTTACTCATTTATGCTGCAGTAAATGCACTCTCTATCCCTTTGTCCTTTTATGCCTGTCAATTGTTTTTAAGCACCCCATAAACTTTCTTTAGGGCTTCCCAGGTGGTGCTAGTGGTAAAGAACACGTGAGTCAAGGCAGGAAATATAAGATATGTGGGTTCAGTCTCTGGGCTGGGAAGATCCCCTGAAGGATGACATGGCAACCCACTCTAGTATTCTTGCCTGGAGAATCCCACGGACATAGGACCCTGGTGGCCTACAGTCCTTGGTGGCTCAGATAGTAAAGAATCTACCTGTAATGCAGGAGACCTTGGTTTGATCCCTGGGTCAGGAAGATCCCCTGGAGAACAGAAAGGCTACCTACTCCAGTATTCTTGCCTGGAGAATTCCATGGACAGAGGATGCTGGCAGGCTACAGCCCATTGGGTCGCAACTGAGGGACTAACACTTTCACTTTTCAAACACTTTTTGGCTCTAAGAAAAGCATTCAAGATGAAAGAACTTACTGAACATGATCAGAAGGATTCTTGCTATTCAGAAATTTGGACTGTGAAGCAAAGGGATACTCGGCTGTGCTTTTAGCAATAATAATAACTAAGCATAGAGCTTCTTATAGGTCCACTGTGCTAAATTCTCTTTGAAACCTCCCAACCATATAAAAGATATTCATTCATTCAAATAAAGTCAAAGTACTCCTAACTTAGCAGGATCATGCTAGATGCAGGGGATACTATGATCACAAAAAATACATGCCCACTACCTTTATAGAGCTCATAGAGCAAAACAATTTCTCACAAGAGGCAGCAGAGTTGTGATTTAACCTTACATCTTCTCTATTACTAGGATGCATGGACTTAACTATGCATCCCATTACAATATGTACAAAGCCTTTTTAGCTAAATAATTGATTAGATGTTGATGCTTCAAGCCAAAGACTCTCATTTGTTCGAAGCCCTCCATTGGGCAGGTATGAATCTGCTCTTCCTGGTAACCTTGGGGAAAGCATTTATTCTTACAGAAACCCAATTTCCAAGTTCTAAAATGACATAGTATGATTAGGTGTTCTTCAAGTCCCTTCCAGCTGCAGATTTTTAGATTTCTTGATGGAAATTGGTTCTACATAGCAGATGGACCCAGCAAGATTTTTAGCTTAAACAACCTATGAAATATGGCCTGTCCATTTACAGCTAAGGATATGGATGAAGCAGAGTAATTTACAGGATAATGGGATCAGTGAAAAAAAGGAACTCATTCTGTGACACAATTTTTTCTCTAACACAATTCTTCCCTTAATACTAGGCTTGCAGTTTGATGACCATTGCCTGCTACTGTCTCAAAATGCCCTGATATTTTAAAGGTAGGGAAAGAGGGAAGGAGAATTAGGAAAGAGAGTGGTAGAGGATGTGATGAAAATAAAGGTGGGCCAAGGAACCCATTTATTGACCTGTAAAAGAAACAGAAGAATGGATAAAGGGAAAAGTAGGAACTGAAGAAAGTGTCATCGACATAGGAAGTTTTCTTCCTTAATCCTTTACACTTTTGTAGGATTTCTGGGCAGAAGAGTATGTGGAAGGTTACTGAGTGTTATGGAAAACAGACTGAATTCAGATAGACCTAGGTTCAGGACCAAGCTATTTGACCTTGTAGTTGTGTTTTACCAGAGCCTCCATTTCTTATCTAGAAAATGGGAATGATAATACATATTTGAAGCTTCAATATTCAATATTTTAAAAGATAGTGACACTCAGAGGCATTCAAAGATTAGGTTCCTAGCTGAGTTTAGCTTAGAAAAATGAATTTGTGAGAGTAAATCTTGTTCTTCCAATCCCTACCTAATTAGGGGATAGAGTCAATCCACTGGAAAAAAGCAATTTCTTTCCCAGTCCACACAGCCCCACTTCTTTCTTTCTGTTTCCTCTCATATGGAAAATCTGCCGCCACTGCAGAAGACCCAGAATGCTAAAGGCACTGATCTAAACTTTGTACTGATACAGATTGTCTAAATAATGCACTATTATTGCTGTCTCTGGAGAAGGCAATGGCACCCCGCTCCAGTACTCTTGCCTGGGAAATCCCATGGACGGAGGAGCCTGATAGGCTACAGTCCATGGGGTCGCTAAGAGCCGGACATGACTGAGCGACTTCACTTTCACTTTTCACTTTCATGCACTGGAGAAGGAAATGGCAACCCACTCCAGTATTCTTGCCCGGAGAATCCCAGGGACAGGAGCCTGGTGGGCTGCCGTCTATGGGGTCGCACAGAGTCGGACACGACTGACGTGACTTAGCAGCAGCATTGCTGTCTCACATATCTGCCTTTCTGTCTCTTGCATCTGTCTTTTTTTTTTTTTTTCTTCATGAAGACTGGAAAAAAGACACATAGGGCAAAATCATAATAATAATAATCCAGCTGACTATGTGTTGGCACTGCCATTTTTGGGGAGATGTTTTAGGACATTACTAGAGGTCAAGTGCTTTAATCAAATATCTTTATAAACTTGTTTATATCCATGAAGGCCAAGCCTTCTCTTACATAATAATTCAGTTATTCAAATAATAACTTCTTATGACACAGTACTTAGAAATCTCAGCCAAACATAATCAACCATGGGATAGAATAGACTCATGGATATATTCCAAAGACTAACCTCTGACAAAAATATTTTTCTGCATCTAAATTTATTACTGTAGCTTCTCTGGGCTTCCCTGTTGGCTTAATGATAAAGAATCCACCTGCCAATGCAGGAGACACAAGTTCGATTGGAAAGATTCCCTGGAGAAGGAAATGACAACCCACTGCATTATTCTTGCCTGGGAAATCTCATGGACAGAGGAGCCTAGCAGGCTACAGTCCATGGGGTCACGAAGAGTCGAACATGAATGTGTAAGACTAAGCAACAACAACTCTGCACCACAGCCCTGTCCCCTCCAACAAACAAACAGGTGAGCCACTAGAAATATATACCATTCCAACCTCCAAACTGAAACATACTTACATCTTCCTTTTCTTCCTTACCATGAAATAAATATGTCTTGATATAATGTGGATCCTTCCACCCATGATCTACGTATCATAACCTTTTGTTGTCTTAGGCCCGTGGCTTGGCCATTATAGCTTCTCTTTCCAATAAAGTCAACATCTTCCCCTACACTGACTCAATCCTGTCAGTCTCGAAACATTCACGGCCTTCTTCCATCTTAAAAAATCTCTGCCCATTCTCCCATCCAGCTACCTTCAGATACTGCTTTAAGTCTTTTCTTTCCTTGGATTGTAGATGGTTGTCTTCTTCCTGTGTCTTCACATGGTCTCCCCTCTTTGCATGTCTATATTTTAATGTTTTTTTTTTTTCATAAGGACACTAAAAAAGTAGGACTAGAGTCCATTCTGAATGACTTCCTCACACCTTAATAATTTTTCAAGGACTCCTGTCTCCAAATACATTCAGTTCTGAGGTCCTGGGCATCAGGACTTCACTGTATGCATTTTGCTGCTGCTGCTGCTCAGTCACTTCAATCGTAGCTCACCAGGTACCTCTGTCCATGGGATTCTCCAGGCAAGAAGACTGGAGTGGGTTGTCACGCCCTTTTCCAGCGGACCTTCCCGACCCAGGGATCAAATTCACGGCTTCTGCACTGCAGGCGGACTCTACTGCTGAACCACCTGAGAAGCCCTGTATGCACTTTAAGGGCACACAATTCGGCCTATAAGAACACTCTGTGTTTTTATATTTGAGGAATCTCCTACATTGTGAATCTTTTCCTATAACCATTGAAGCCAAATTCCGAGATTTCCTTGCATCTAGCTTAAGTTCACAACACAGTGACACACAGAATGAGGGGTCTGAGCATTGCACTCTGGGAAAAAACAAGGCAAACCCATCTTTTTTCCAGGGGCAGCAGTACCAAGATTTTAGCTTTATACCGGGGGCCCAGCCATGACATCAGTGCTTTCTAGCCTTGAAAGGGTCTATGGTACAATTTCAGGCACTGTTTCTGGAGAGGAAGCCTCAGAGAATCTGTGAGTTACCAGATATCTTTTTTAAAATTTTCACCTAAATTAAGAATATTTCTATTGTTTGCAATTAAGAATCCAATTTTTGTTACCCTGAATTCCAGAGTGACCTATATAAGCCTTAACCTGGTTGAGGTGTTATGACAAAAGAGATTGATCAGAACCTATCAATTACCAATGTTAACTTTTCAAAACTATCTTTATTTCTGCTTTCAGTAATTAAAAAAAAAAGTCAGCTTTATCAAGTGAGTCTTTCACCTAGTTTTTCTGACTCATTCTCATTCACTGTTAATAAATCTAGCATGTTATTACCAGGTGGATTTGTTTAAAATACATTCTTTGTAACCAACCTACTATCCACCCCAAAACTTTCAAAATCTATCCTCTGCTTACAGGATAACACTCAAATGCCTCCTGTGTGTCATTGAAGTCTTCCAAAACAACTTAATGTGTTCTTTCTTTCATTATAAATCTTCTCCTACTTCTAGGAAAATAAAGTGGAAAAAGTCAAAATTCACTATGCACATGGCATTTTGAAAAAATCTTAATAAACATTGTTTCCAACCACACACACAGCTCTGTGAGCTTATTAACCCCACTTGCACACATGTGAGAAATCTGAGACTAAGGAAGTTAATTAAGTGCCCTAAGGTGACACAAATAATGAATAACAGTACTGGGTTTTCATATCAAGTCTCCTTAGCCTGCTCTCCCCGTGATTCTCTCCACTGCTTCCCATGCATTTTCCAGCCTCTCAGCTTGTTCTTATGTTGTGCTGTGGCCTGGAGTATTCACCCAATCTCTCCTTTGTCTACCCAGACCTTACTAATTCAGAGGCCAGCCCAAACCTCCAGTCTCGGTGAAGTGTCTTTGATGTCTCCAGTTGATTTTTCTCCTCAGAACTAGTGTAGTATTCATTATCTATACTGCATTATCACTCTCTTTGATGTTTTAACACATTATCTCATACTAACCACTTTATATGCATTTGCTTTTCATCCTGTTTGTGAAAATCTCAACTTTTAGGTATGAGATCATCATACTCTGCACATCCTTAAGTATTCTGCATGGTTTTATGTACAGAAGAGTGTTACTACACAAATTGAATAGCCCGCATCCTTGAGACATGGAAAAGGATATTAAAATTATGTTTTACATTAATGTTGATCTTCAGGTGAGCATAGGTCCCAGTTGCTTGAGTGACTAAGCATCTCCTTGATATTAATGTCTTTAGAAAAGAGAAACAAATGTCATACATTTTTAGTCACTTATTTTTAATTTGTAGGGGCAATTATATTCTCAAAAGTATTTTCAGTAATTCCCATCAAATAGATAGCAACTCTAATTTCACAGGAAAGCTGGATGATTTTGGTTTGACTGAAAAAAGCAGCCTGTGATCAAGTGGTGGAAGGTAATGTACCACAGTTTACAGCAAATCACTTAAATTTTTTGGAAAGCAAATCTCACTGCCTTTGCATTCATAACCCACTGAAAGCGATAGACTTGTACAAAAATTTGAGGCAGATTTTCCAAGAGGCTTTTAAGGCCAAACAAAAGTATAGGCTCACTAGAAATATTTTGTTTGTTTGTTTCATGCTAATTTAAAGAATACAACCATACGGAACAAGGCATTCAAGTTCTGTAATTAGACAGTACACATCAGAAGACATCAGAAATAAGATGTACAGAGATGTGCTAGTGCATGACCACATCAAATTTGCTTTTTCAAATTTAAATGACCATATTAAATGGTTCAATTACTCTCCTCATTTGTGTAGAATTCCAGGCTCCATTTTATCCTTTGTGTGTGAATAAATTACAAAACATGACTGTGGTAACTATAATTGCTTTTATCCTCAGTAATCTCAGTATTCTTCCCATCACTTAAATAAAATTCTAAAGTTGGGGTTTGTAAATATCAGCAAGTATTAAAAATTATTTTCCACCTTCACACAAGGCTGTTGAAACTAAATATCTCAATTGCACCAAAATCCAATGTTTACTTTAACTGTACATCACAGAGTCCCTTAAAAAGGAGTCAATAATATTCACTCTGACTGCCCTGTAATTACAGAATCGTTGCCTAGAAATGGAGGCTTGGAAATTTCAAAAGATCTTCTCCTTATTTACAGCATAGCCCCTATCCATTTAAATATTTGTCTGGTATCTTTCTGCGTCTAATTGATATGAGTAGATTGTCTGTGAGAGTCAAGTCATACATTCTGGAGAGGCTTTGTAGATAATCTGGTCCACAACTAACCATAGTAGGATAGGACATAAAGATGAAAAGCTGAAAAGGCTAAATTAATCATGCCCTAGTTAGGTTATACTACCATATAGAATCTAGCCATTATTAGAAGCCTAGGAGTTTCAGGAGAAATCATATAGTAATCTAAGTAAGTACCCTAAGAATAATGACCATTCAAGTTATATTTTATTGCTTATGTTCTATCACAGGACCAGACTAATATAAATTGGTAAAGCTATAAATATGTACAGATGACAGAGTTAAGTAATTAGGAAATGCTCCTCAAAGGACCCTAGCATATTCTTCATCATTCTTTCCTTCAAGCTGGACATGCAAAATCCAGGGTTCAAACACAAGGAGCCAAAGAAGAGAATCGATGAGCGAGATAAGGTTTGACGACACACATAAGATATGTCGGGCTTCCTTGGTGGCTCACATGGCAAAGAGCCTGCCTGCAATGCAGGAGCCCGGGTTTGACCCTTGAGTCTGGAAGGTCTCCTAGAGAAGAGCAGGGCAACTCACTTCAGTATCCTTGCCAGGAGAATTCCATGGACCGAGGAACCTGGCAGGCTATAGTCCATAGCGTCACAAACAGCTGGACACAGACTAAACAACTAACACACACACACACACACACACACACACAAGATGTCTAAGTCCTCCCTCACCTAGTATATCTTATAAGGTTACATGCAGTAATTTCACCTATTAGAAAGATTGAGTATTATAGCTATTCATTTTGCAACAAAAATCACTTGAGGGCCACTCTGTGCCAAATAATGTTCTAGGCACTGAGAATTCAGTGTTGTGGCCATAAACAGTTAATAAGAGGTTAAGAGGCCAAACAAAAGTATAGGCTCAGCTGAGAAAGCATTCAATAAGCAAATTGTTTCACAGATTGCCAATTGATAAAGCTTGTGCTCAGTGGCTGCAAAAGGTAAGTAGAAAGTTTTACAGAGCCATATACCAGGAGTCAGAAAAATTTTCCAAAGTAATAATTATATTGCTTTATTAAATGCCACTAGTAAGTATTAATGGGCTTCCCTGGTGTCTCAGACAGTAAAGAATCCTCCTGCAATGCGGGAGACATGGGTTCGGTCCCTGGGTCAGGAAGATCCCCTGAAGGAGGGCATGACAATCCACTCTAGTATTCTTGCCTGGAGAATCCCTGTGGACAGAGGAGCCTGGTAGGCTACAGTCCATGGGGTCACAAAGAGTCGGACACGACTGAGCGACTAAGCACAGTAAGTATTAACATTTAAGATGAGGTCCGACAAATAATTAACAAATAAATAACAAAAAATTTAGCTTGTTAAGGTATATATATGTATGTATTTGAGGTCATTTTATTGTTTTGTTTGATTTTAAACATGAGAGAGCCTCAAGTTTACCTAAAAGCTCTTTGGAAGGACCTATTAAGCAATAAGAGATTAAAGATAAGAGAAAGAGAAGGGCTAAAGATGGTATAAGTTTTCTGTGAAGTTGGAGGGAAGAGGAGGGACTGACCTAGCTTGGAGAAGACGCAGTTCCTCTTAGAGTTTGCACACAATAATTTAGAATTTGAATTTACCTATTGCAGTTTATTCATATATTGATTATTCATGCTTGATATGATTTTAAATGATGTTAAGGCTTTGGGTTTCATACGTGAGAACCATATGTATGTGAAAGTGAAAGTGAAAGTCACTCAGTCATGTCCGACTCTTTGCAACCCCAAGGACTATTCAGCCCATGGAATTATCCAGGCCAGAATACTGGAGTGGGTAGCCTTTCCCTTCTCCAGGGGATCTTCCCAACCCGGGGATCAAACCCAGGTCTTCCGCATTGCAGGCAGATTCTTTACCAGCTGAGCCACAAGAGAAGCCCAAGAATACTGGAGTGGATAGCCTATCCCTTCTCCAGGGGATCTTCCCCACCCAGGAATTGAACTGGGGTCTCCTGCATTGCAGACGGATTCTTTACCAACTGAGCTATCAGGGAAACCCCTATGTATATGAAGCCATCAACAAACATCTCTGGATACCTGTTCTGTTGCAAAGTCTTGAATACACTCTTCTTGATACTATTCTTTCACATCAGACCCATTTTCAAAGTTTATAAAATTATTCCTTATGTGTAGTAAGTATTCCACTCAGTCGTTTCTGCTAATATGTACAAACTTTAGCCCTGACTGTGGCCCTCTATCATTTTTCTTTGCTAATCTCCACATATTAAGATTATTTTATGTTTCAGTTGTTTTTGGTATATGATTGATATATTATAAATTTCACACATTTAATGTATATGCCTTAATGAGTTGGACATAAGCATATACCCATGATATTATTAACATCATTACAACCAAGGGCTTAAAACATGTCTATCACCTCCAAAAGTTTACTTCTGCTCTTTTGGAGGAATTCTTGTTTTATTTAGTTTTTTTATTTCCTTTTTTCTTTCTTAAAGAACATTTAACATTAAATCTATCCTGTTAACATATTTTAAAGTGCACAATACCATACCCAGTTTTTTAGGAGAGTCCATGCAGTATTTTGGAGTTCTCTTTGTTGATGTTTCAACGGCTAGCTTTCATTCATATTACATATGTAGCTATTGCAACTAAGATAGGTCAAAACTTCTTTGCTTTATACCACTCCAATAAAGCATCTTTTTAGTGCACAGCCTAAGACCTGCTTTATTAACAAAGCCCAAATACTGCAATTCACACTGGCGTCTCTTCTTGAGAATTCATCTTTACATTCTGTTCAGAAAATTTTAAATTTTTACTGTGAATTGTCTTACATGGCTCACTAATTCTCCACGCATGTAAATGTCAACTCTAAAATAATTTAGTTTGTTCTTCCTTTTTTAAAAATGGCTTTGGTTTCTCCCATAATGCCTAGTACAATTTGGGGCACAAAATAGATGCTACATAGATATATTTTGTTTTGACTTCATGACATTCCTCTAATGCTGATGGACTGGTCAAAATCCTCGATGTTATTGCTCCTATCTAGATATTAAATGAGATTTATAAGTGAAGTTAATAAAAGCTCTCAAGGAAATAAGGGCAAATTTTGTTGGAGAGCCAAGTTTCTGAGTTTCACAATCATATTGAGGTTGACCATCACTGAGAAGGTCTTTAGGTTGTCTGCGTGTGATTTGAAGTCACATTTAGTACCACTCTGGATGCGTCCCCTGCAAGCATATACTGGATTTATAGATTTGTTTTCATCTTTTATCAGAGCATTGTTTTATGTCATACTGCTGAAATGGCAGAATGGTAATGGTTTTCTCCTCTGTATAGTTAATGGAAATTTTTTACTGCTTTTAGATTCCTTCATAACTACATTTTCTCCAGGCCTAAGTCCATTTGACTGTCCCCAGTCTGAAAAATGATCTGTAATCTCTTGTGAGTCTGTGTGGGAGCATTTCTAGATGACTGACTCAGGATCTTTTCAATGATACCAATAGCATATTGAGTCGTAAGAGGTTTGCTAAGGCTTTGAAGTGGAGCAGAACAAGAGTTGTTCTTGTTCATTGTTGCATTCTTATCTAAGCTAAGGAATATGTATATAATCAATCTAAACTTACTGCACAGTTTATTTCACTTGATTTTAATAAAAAATGGATCAGTAGAAAACAATAAAAGCTAATATGGCCTACTACAAATTCAGAAAATTTCCTCAGAAACTCGGTGATATTCTTAAGAAAACCAAAGCTACTTCTCAATAATACTTTCAGGTGAACTGTTTTTATGAAGCTGATTTAACCACGTCATTATCATTGAGAGACGTATATTGAGAACCCATAACATTAGATTATACTCAAAATTTTGAAATAGTTCTTGTTCTCATAGTAATTACAGTCTACTTGTAGAATAAAGTGCTTGAAACCTTTTTTCTCATTAGTATTTCTTTTAAAGAAAACATTATCCAAATGAGAAAAAGGCTTAATGTGGAGACTGTACAGCTAATAGCATCATCTACTAGAATCTTTGATTAACAGAGCAATGAATCTACACAGAGCACAATTTGAGTCTCTGCCTTTCTTTCCAAAATTGATAGCGAATGCCCCCTAGTATTTACCCAAAGAAAAAAAAAAGTTTAAAACTCATGTTCACACGAAAACCTACACACAGATTTTTATAGCAGCTTTATCCACAATTTCTAAAATTTACAGCAAGCAAGATGTCCTTCAGTAAGAAATGGATAAACAAACCATGGTGCATCCATATAATGAAATATTATTTAATGCTGTAAAGAAGCAAACTATCAACTCATGAAAATACATAGAGAAAATCTGAATGTATATTACTAAGTTTAAAAAAAAGCCAGTCTGAATGAGTACATACTATATAAATCCAGCTATGTGACACTGTGGAAAAGACAAAAAGACCATAGAGAGTCAAAAGATCCAGTTTCCAGGAATGAAGGAGAGAAGGTGGAGCACAGATAAGTTTTAGGGCAGTAAAAATACTCTGTATGATGCTAGAATGGTGGATATATGTCGCCATACAATTGTCCAAATCCACAGAATGTACAACACTGAGAATGAACTCTAAGGTAAACCATGGACTTTGGGTAATTATGATGTGTCAACATATGTTTATTAATTGTAACAAGTGCATCAGTGCATCATTATAGTTGGGAATCTTAATAATGGGGGAGGCTATGTATATGTAAGTGTGGGGTGTATATAAGAAATCTATGTACCTTCCTCTCAATTTTGCTGTGAACTTAAAACTATTCAAACAATTTTTAATTTAATTTAAAACAAAAATAAAAGTGATTCTGAAATGTTAAACCTTTTCTTTTCATTGTACATGAAAACAAGCTTTCACAGGCATGGCATCAATCTCTACTTGACCTTCTTAAAAGTCTCAGCAAGAAAGTTTTATGTCATTCTTCCACAGTCCCTCAAAAAAAAGTAAATACAGAGCTAAATTAAAAGAAACAACAGTAGTAATCTTCAGAAAGATTAACATATCATTTTCAAAGAGATTTTATTGAAGTTCTGAACACCAAAAACAAAACAAGATGCTCTTTATAAGGTGAGTTCTACTGTTGTATCAAAACTTAAATTCAGTTTTTTCTTACAAAGCATGAAGACAACATAAAATCAATTTCTAAGCCAATTATGAGATAAAATTATTAAAATCAACAATAGGACTCTAGACTCAATATTCTTTGATGCTCTTGAAGTTCATGTCACGCCAACAGCAGAAAATTCAGTCAAGAAAAACAGTACTCGTTCTTAGCTAACAAAAGAACTATTCTAGCAAACATAACTAGAACAACATGTCCTATCCTAGTCAGCAGCAAACAAGTGCTTACTAAGAATGATTATGCTTTTGTTATTTGCAAGTAACTGTTCCATGATAATACCAGCACTTCAAAGAAAGATTTGTTTACCAAAGTCTATACAGATGAAAACAATGGTATTACAGAATATCTTCTCAAACAACTACCCAATAAGGGTCTTCTGCTTAAAGGAAAACAGAACAATTTCTATGTGGCATTTGGGTTTCCTCAATTAGGAATGACCAATAGCATCTCCAAAAACATTTTTTAGTCAGGTTTTTTTTACAATGGTAGAATTGTCTACACCTGTATATGCATATTGCTATTGATGTTTGGTCTGTGGTATGAACGGGAACGTTGAAACAGCAGTCCTTGACACTCCGTTTCATTAACCTTGCAGAGGCCTGCACCGCACCGCGCTCAGATGGACTGTTTAAAAACTGCTGCTTGATGATGCTGCTGATGATGATAATGATGATGATGATGACAATGACCACTGGTAGGTTAGTTGGGGACCTTCTGCTGTCCCCTAAATATGATTTTCTCCAGTTGGTCAATAATTTGCCTTGCCCTACTAATGGTAAAGGACAATTAAAGTGTATACTAAATATTTTAATACTTTAAAAAATATCGGCCTTTGCAAAGCTGATGAAGTTAAATTATTACCACGGTTAGAGAAGCTTACATGGGTTACTATTTACAAAATAAGAGGCATTTGTGGTCTGGAAAATATTTTTAAAAAACAAGTAGCATTTTTGTTGTGAAAGAACATTTAAAAAATATAAAATATATAAAGCAAAAATTCATTTTTATTCCTCCTCAATGCATCTGCCCCTCTCCAGATGCCTTTTCCATAAACAGAGTAATCACTAATAATAGCGTAAGTAACCTTGCAAACATTTTTCTGTACACTTAAACCCCTTGTGGATGCTGTATAAACTAGTTGGTAGTCACACACTTGGTCCCACATGGAGGGGGTGAAGGTACTCTTGAGCTATCATATCCTTCTTGTTTTAAAATGCTGTGAGTTATCTCTAAGGGTAAAATGGCACCCAAGAGAGACAGCTTCTCAAGTCTTCCTTTGAATTCCTTATCCAGTTAGAGATACTATGTAACTCATAGCACCTGGCCTGTTGCTCAGACCTAAAATTAGGGAATGAGCCTTCCTGGTTATCAAATCTCTTTTCTTTCAGTTTACAATGTTTTTACCAACAAAAAGTCTTGCTGGCAGAGCTTCAGTTAAGGTGGCCTGACTCTCAACAAGCCAGAGTGGTGGTCTATGGGGAGCAACTGAACTGTTCGTAAGATGCCTGGCTGCTGGTAAAGGACCCCCTGCTGTTTCCCAGCCTCAGGGAGGCTCCATCCACTGCAAGTTCTTCATTTTTTTTTTTTCATTGTGTGTTCTTGAAATAATTTATAGCAAGGGCACATTAGCACTTGGCGCTTCAGTCAATGGACACGATTAAAATAGGACTTTTAAAGTATTGGGAAATATTTTTTCTGCCTTCTAAAATTGCGTTTTATTAGTGTAGGGTGGTTCTAAAACATGTGTCCATAAAACCGTTCCTTTGTCACTCTCTGTCTTCATTTCTTTTACAAGTACAAACCTGAAAGATGAGAGTCTTGTTTTTTGTACCATGTAACCAAGATATTTGATATTTCATTACTCTTATTTACAAGGAAATGCTGGTTGAATTTTCTAGTTCATCATAGGCTGAGTATCAGGTACTGAACACCAAATAAACGGCAGTAAGAGGTGACATGACTAAAAATGCCCAACTCTGAGCACCAATACCTAAGATGGACGAGTCTGCACTCCATGACCCACTGGAGGGTCACAAGAGCTCAGGGTTTTGGATTGAGTTCTCATTAGTTAGTAAAAGAAGAAATATATCAATGGGTACTACATCATGATGTTATACAGAATTTCTTCTTATTATAATCATAAGCAAAATGCTTGGTTGTTATTTCCAACATCTTGGAAAACAGAAATAGAATTTATGATTACTCCAAAAAATAAAACGAGTGTTCTCTTGAAAGGAGCTAAGGGCTAATCATGCATTTTTATCATAGGAAGAAATCAGTAAATAGTGAAGACTCACCAGTAAATAAATATGAAAGATAAAGATTTAAAGTGATCATAAACACAAAACTGAACAAAGGTTTGAAAAACAATTCTCTGATTTTAAAATCTTGTAAGAAGCTGATGTATTCAAGATTATGACCACCAAAATCTAGAGAATGCTCTTTGTGCATAAACGATTCACTCTAGTTTGAAAAAATTAATTTTAACAAAAATGCAAAAAATAAAAGGCAAATGTTCAGAGGAAATAATGAAATAATTTTTAATAAAATTATTAAAAATATTTGTTTGTAGGTGTTAGCGTTATAAAGGCAACCATTATATATAAAATGATCCATTATTAATAAACTATAATATTAGAAGGAAATTGGGATGCTAGAGACCACTTTCTCCCACTCACACCTGAACATATGAAAGCACTAGTAAACATAGGCTAAGCTGCCAAGACAGTAAATTGAGACTGTCATTCATTGACTCCACATTCAAGAACTGCCTAACGTGTGCCAGGCACTCTGCTGGGGACCCAGGTACCCACACGATAAGAATGCAATGCCTATTCTCCAGGATTGTCAATATTAAGGGGAAAACTGTCCTGTTTCTGTGATCAGGTAATCAGATAAATGATTATAGAAATCTGTTAAGTGCTATATTAGAGGCATGCATATAATAAAGTTCTTTGATCTTTCTGGACATACAAAAAAAAAAAAAAAATGACTAAGTATTCAAAATTCCAGCCAAATCTTAAAGTGTGAGTTGGAATTTGCCTAGTGACCAAAAACCAAAAAATAAGAATGGGAAGAATGGCTATTTAGAAAGTAGACATAGTAGTTACAAAGGCATGACAACAAATAAAAAACAACAACATGAAAAGGCACGATGAGGTTTTGGGAGCTGTAGATAGGTCTTAAACGTCAAATGCAGGACTCCTGTCTTAGCTACAGTCTGAAGCACAAGCAGACCATGAGGGCTTTGCGTATCATTCCAAAGGGTTTGCTTTTCGTACAGTGAAAGGGTTTGCTTTATATACAGTGAAGAGCCAGGTCAAGGTTTCAAAGAGCCAGGTCAAGTAAAAAACTGTGGGATCATATTAATGTTTTAGAGATTAACTCCTTGGTGTGAATGGCTGATGGAAAGTCCAAAATTCAGAGTGTGTTTTGAAGAAACTTTCTTGCAGTTCTTGACTGTGTGCATGAAGCATGATTTTAAAACAAAATCTCCTTCAGGGCTGTCTTTGAATGAAAATGAAACAATGAATTTACCCCAGTATCATAGACTGCTCCAGATGGATGAAATCTTGTAACTCATTTATCCTACCCCAACTCTTACTACTAATTTATTCATCTATTTGTTTCTCAAATATTTACTGAGTGTCTGCAGTGTACTAGACAAACTCTCTACTTTAATGAAGCATATTACCTACATTATTTAGACAATAAAGAAACAATTATTGAAATAAATTTACATTTAAAAATAGTAATACATGCAGGTAGTGATGAAGTAATTCTGCAAGAATGCTATATAGAAGCCCCGTATAGATGGTGGGCTTGGAAAAGGCCTATTTAGAGAGTGATTATTAATTGTTATCCAAGGGATGATTAGGAAATGATTAAATAAAATGTGAGGAAGGGAAATACTGTGCAAAACAATGATGCAGGAAAGGTCTTGATATAGAAGCTGGGAATCTTTAGGGATGGTGAGCAAGCAGGACAGTAGTAACAGAGACACTGGGGACTTTGATGACAGTGATCAGGGCACTATAGCAGGTGAAAAATGCAGTCAAGAAAAATCTGTTTGTAATGGTTCATGTCTCATGACCCCTAGTCCATGTTCTTTACTTTAGAGCCTAGAAACAAAAATATGTGGAGGAAAAAAAAATATATGTATATATATATATATATATATATATACGTATCTTTCCAGTATAATTCAGTATCTATCATGTCATCTGCATTGGGGAAAAAGTCTTGCTTCTAGCATGCTGTGTTACATTTTTGGTCCTTTTTTCCTTAAAGAGATATACAATCATATGGCCAACGGTATCAAGAACCGAATCTACTCTGGCTGGTCATATAATTTCCCAGGCTATTCTAATAAGAATTTAAATAAACAACATTGAAGACTATGATCTAAATATCAGAAGCTCACAAGGATGATGAACAAGAAAAAAAAAAGAAAAAACAGAATGAGTGACTAATAAGTCATTCATGAATTTAAACTATCTAGAATAATTAAAACATCCACTTTCAGCAAATAAGCCATTGAAAGCAAATTTTGCTATTTTTTAATGATCTGACTCACACTGTTGCAGGAAGTTTCACTTAATATGTGTATATGATTATGTAGATCAATGTTTACATTTTTACATTCTTATAGACATGTTGTGAAAATAAAGTGCGTAAATAACTTATTCCCTGGTTACCAGAAAATGTTTATACATGGATTGTAATAACACAGATGAAAGTTTGGGGTGGAGGGGGTGGGCACCAAATAGGCCAAATCATCCTTATTCTCAGTGCTCTTCTGCATTATTTATGTGTGTGGTAGAACTAATATCCCATATATGCTTCCCTTTAGAATGAATTTTTCAAGCTTCCTCTCAAATAAGTACAATGTTGTGAAAAGTGTTACGCTTTCATTATGTGAAGAGAAAAATGTGATATTTTTTCGGATAGCTTTTTTACTCAAGCAACTCAGAGAAGGAATTTATTTTTCACCACTTCAATCTTGTCATTTATTTAGTCCTCAGTGGGGAATAGTGTCTTTGCTTTGGTGGAACTGAGCAATTTGTAGAGGAAAGGATAAAGTCCCTATAGTAAGTTCTGAGGCCATTCTTTTATAGATCTCTGGCACATACAATTATTAATTACTTTCAAAGATAAATACACTCAGTTTGTAATCTTTATGTTGTTAACTCAGTTTTTATATCTGCCATTACTCTTTTTTTAATGATAAGATTAACTATATTCTTGAATGATATAAATTCTGATGGTAAGCATAATACTTGGTACTGACAGAATGTTCAAATTTCTGAATTCTTTGAGCTTTAGATCTGGGGCATTTAATGGAAAATGGGGGCTTCCCTGGTGGCTCAGATGTTAAAGAATCTGCCTGCAATGTGGGAGGCCTGGATTCAGTCCCTGGGTTGGAAGATCTCCTATAGGAGGGCACAGCAACCCACTTTAGTACTCTTGCCTGGAGGATACCCATGGACAGAGGAGCCTGGCAGGCCACAGTCCATGGGGTCGCCGAGCTGGACACAACTGAGCGACTAAGCACAATGGAAAAAGGAATGTAAATTAGATTTAGGTGTTTTGATTAAATCTCAAAGCCATGGCCATGAATATCGTATGCTGTACTGTACCTAACGGCTTCCCTGGTGGCTCAGAGATTAAAGTGTCTGCCTGGAATGCGGGAGACCCAGGTTCGATCCCTGAGTTGGGAAGATCCCCTAGAGAAGGAAATGGCAACCCACTCCAGTACTCTTGCCTGGAGAATCCCACGGAGGGAGGAACCTGGTAGGCTACAGTCCATGGGTCGCAAAGAGTCGGACACGACTGAGTGATTTCACTTTCACTGTACCTAAGAGCAAAATAGAAATATTCTAATAGTGAGCTTTTGAGATATGCTTTCTATTTAACAAATATTTAGAGCCCAAATATTTGCCAGAAATCATCCTGCTTTTCTTTGGGGTGGGGAATAGGGTCCTGGAAATGACTATATTAATAAAATATATTTCTTAGTGCTACCATAGATATTTACAGATACATGGATAGTGGATATCTGTATTATGCATAGAAATATTATATAGAGAGATAAAATAATACTCTTATTACAGAATACTTTAACACATGAATTCAAAACTGGCTCTATCAATTTTCAGTTGTGCTAAAGCTGGTTTTTACACACTCAGAACCTCAATTCACCTACTTTGTAAGGGATGTGGATTAATGATCAGTCATAATTATAAAAGCCAACCTAAGCAAAAATTCTTCCCTTTTTCCCCTTACTTTCCCCATAGTGTGCAGAAAGAAAAAAACTGAAATGTAATAAAAAATAAGAAAAACATAAGGTCTTAAAATCAGAAAGAAAGAAAAGAAAATGTAATAAAGAAAAACAGAAGATCTTGAAATTGGAAAGAAAATGAAAGGAAGAAGTAGAAATTTTAAAAGGAAAAAGAAAAGAGTTGAACTGTGTGCTAAATACTTTAACATTACCATGAGTTTCTTAGGAAGAATTTCTCTAAAGTCTATGGCATGAATTGTTTACCCCAGACACATTGAGGGTAGCTAAACATAGGTGAATCCACACTGCAGTAACAACTCAAGCTATTTCAATCAGAACTTGAGTCTATTCACATAGACCCTTCATCAAAGAAACTATTATATCTGGTTTCCTGTATCAGGTGTATTACATTAACTAATTGGCTTTATTGTTGGTGACAACCACTAGAATCTTCAGAGCCTTTAGTGTTTTGTTTTTTTTCCCTTCAAAAATTCAAATGATATCCTAAATTTGAGAGAAGAGATTAAGCTTGATGGTGTATATCCATTTAAGGGGATAGGAAAACATATTTCTTGGATCTATATCGCTTGAGACTCACAAATCAATATCTCACAATCTTCTAAACCTAGTCTGTATATCAGCAATCAATCCACAAACTCCAAAAAAGAAAAAGAAGGCTACTATGTGATTCTCTGATGAAAAATCACTCCAAACAATTTTAATCTCCTGCAATAGGGGAATGCATTTTATTTTTCACTACTGGGAATCAGAGCCACTCGATATTTTTTCTATAATGGACAAGTTAATGGACCAAAATTATCTTCTTTAATTCAAATTCAGGAAGTAATTGATATAAGGTAGCTTGATTTTAATCTGACCACTCCATCAGCAGAATTTAAACATCCACTTGCCTCAAATCAGTAGTCATCCAGATAATAATTACCTAGGTATGATCTGTTTACATTACCCTTTGGTAGAACTCAATTCTTTCATCTCTCTTTGCACTTTAAAATTTTAAGAAACCTGATTTGTAGAATGAGATGATAGTGTCTGGCCTTTTTTTTTTTTTTAAGCATCCCATTATTAATAAGCCAGTGATAATTAAAGTAATAATAATTGATGCTAAAAGGAATTAAAACACAAGTTCAGGCCTTAGATTAGAAGAGAGTGCTGATTTACAAAGTAGTCATTCAAGTGATCTAGAATATACATATTGCTGCATTATTAAAGTTGAATTCTTCTACAGAATTTCTTTAGACATTGAAATTATATCTGCAGCTTGTTTAATATCCATTTGCTAAACACTAGTCTAATGCATTAAATATCTCAGATACATCTACATCCTAAGAAGAAATTTTTGAAACAAAAGATGGTAAGGCAAAGAAATTTGTCTCAAAGGTTAAATAACAGACAGATGATGAGATAAGTATTGATATTGAGGCCTATATGGCTTTCCTAAGGCTTTACAACTCTCATCCTGGAGGCAGACATTGATGGGGTTTTCTTCCTATAAAACATATTCTGAGACTAGGCCCTCCTCAGCTGGTAAAGAATCTGCCTGCAATGAGGGTTACCTGGGTTCAAACCCTGGGTTGGGAAGATCCCTTGGAGAAGAGAAAGGCTCCCCACTCCAGTATTCTGGCCTGGAGAACTCCTTGGAATGTATAGTCTATGGGGTCACAAAGAGTCAGACACGACTGAGTGACTTTCACTTTTCACTTAACATAAACAAACTTCCTAAAGCAAATATAAATACAGTGCCCCATTATTAAGATATCACTAAATCTTAATTGGATATCATTTCCAAGAATGTCATCTTTCACATACCTCTGTTCAAAGGAGTAAATTTCATTTTCTTTTGAAAAGCAATCTGGTGTCTATGGCTTTGATATGCACAGAGGGATTTCCTCCATCCAACCCAAAATTCATTTCCAGATAAGAAAAAGAAAGACTGCTACCTGAAAGTTGAACTAAACATCAATATCAAATTGCTTGAAACACATATGCGTAAAGTCATAGTAAGTTATAGAAGTTCTCCTTGGAGTCCACAAGATTTGAGGAATGAGTCAATCAAAAAGTGAACTGTTAGAAACCAAAGCACTTACAAGACAAGGAAAACATAAGTAAATAAATAGAAACAGTACTGACAGTACCCACCCAAATTCTTCAGTGCCCAAGGGCTTGAGTCAATCTATCAGTGTATTACATATGTACTTTGGATATGAATTCTAATTTACCAGAAGCCATCAAACCTCATTGAGTTACCAATTCTTGCTGTTCCAATGGCTTACCAATCACAGCAAGTTTGTGATGATAAAGTAGCTTCTTAAGACACTCGTCTACAGAGAATGAAAGCATTGACCACAGATAAATATGAGTGTTCAGGACCTTAGCCAGTTTGCTTCTTATTATAAACAAATCAACTAATGTTCTCATCTTATGTATCAACATGTATGAATTCTGTTAGCATAAGCCAAGCATGAGAAACAGAGTCTGCTCTCATTACTGCTGAAACTTGTTTCTGAACCGTTAAGACTGAGAGTTAGATTAAGCAGTACAGTAGGCGCATCCAGGCAGAAGAACCACTGAGTCTCCTCTAGACAACCAACAGACCTGCTTATCAGTGACACTCTGATCCTGGCTCTCTTCCTTGAAAATCTGACTTGTATAGAATCAAGGTGAGAGAACTGGTAGAAAAGGAGAGGACAATCCAAGTAATCTGAGACTCGGAGTACTATAAACAAGAAGGAAGATCCTAAGACAAGGTATTAAATAATGGCAAGAATACAGACTTTGAGTAACCTTATCATTACTCTTCCTCTAACCTGATCCCATAGCTACAAAATAATACCTAACTCACAGGATTGGTTTTTCGGGGGAGGAAGAAGGGACTTACGCGAAATAGTAGATGTCATTCTCAGAGCCTCACATAAGTGTTTAATATATAGTTGACTTTTTCCCCTTATCATAATTTTACTTGTGTGTATTTTAACACAGGGCTTTCCTGGTAGCTCAGTGTTAAAGAATCCACCTGCCCAATGCATGAGACATGGGGTTGGTCCTTGGGTTAGGAAGATGACCTGGAGGAGGAAATGGCAACCCACTCCAGTATCCTCGCCCAGAAAATCCCATGGACAGAGGAGACTGGCAGGCTACAGTCCATTGGGTCACAAAAGAATCGGACACAACTTAGCAGTTAAACAACAGCAATTCATAACAGAGAAACCCACCACTAAACATCAACAATTCATAATAGAGCAACACCCCCCTGCCCTGTTGTTGTTCAGTGGTCACTCAGTTGTGTCTGACTCTTTGTGACCCCGTGGACTGCAGCACACCAGGCCTCCCTGTCCTTCACCATCTCCCGGAGCTTGCTCAAACTCATGTCCACTGAGTCAATGATGCCATTCAACCATCCTGTCCTCTGTC
Organism: Dama dama; assembly: GCF_033118175.1. NCBI lineage: Eukaryota > Metazoa > Chordata > Mammalia > Artiodactyla > Cervidae > Dama > Dama dama. The sequence goes on along the minus strand of NC_083705.1, from coordinate 49,708,793 downwards.
ATCCCCTTCTCCTCCCACCTTCTTTCTTTCCCAGCATCAAGCTCTTTTTTGATGAGATGACTCTTCGCATCAAGTGGCCAAAGTATTGGAGCTTCGGCTTCAGCATCAGTCCTTCCAATGAATATTCAGGATTGATTTCCTTTAGGATGGACTGGTTTGATCTCCTTACAGTTCAAGGGACTGTCAAGAGTTCTCTAACACCACAACCCACCCTAGTCTTAAGAATTTGAAAACAAGCAACTTTAGTTTCCACGTGGTCCTTTTCTGCCTAAGTAACTGTTTTTCTCATAGTATTTTCCTTCCACCATGAATGGTGGAAAGTAAAACAGATACAGTAGCTGGTTCTCAGGTGTTGGACCTTCTTTTTTTATTAGTTAGCATTTCATAGAATTGAAGGCCCTTTGAAATCCTTTTATCCAACCTATAATTCCACCTGATAATCATACCTAATCCATTGATAGCAGTTGACTCACTATTTTGAAGTCCTTTTTAATTGTCAGCTGGAAGAGAGCACTGTTTAACCCCAGACAATAAATGACTATTTTGGAAATCCAAGCATATAAGTAAGAAAAGGCACATCAACGCATAGATCCTGCTCTTAAAGCAAACTTTCACATAGCATTAATCCCGTTTTCCCATATATTCTCAGGAACACAAGCATTGCTAGAGATAGCAAAAGGTTTTCTTTCTTGTGTTAATCTTTGGTTTTATCAGCCTCTTCCAAGGGAGAAAGAAAAGTGTATTTTAATTCTGTATCACTTAATTTTGGACATGTGTTTCCCAGTTTTAGTTGTGTTTATGATAGATCATTTTATTGATAGTACATCTTGTTTCTATTACATTGTATCAATTTCACATATAAGGGAAGTGGCATAACAGGTCATAATTTATCAAGAAAAATAGTAAGAGAAAATGTCAAACAAAAGCGGTAAGTATGTGATGACTCTAAAGAGCACAAGTAACTTGAGGAAATCAGTTTTAAAGTTATAATTTAAATCACAGTCTAGTGACTCTAGCCAGAGGAAATTTAAAAAACAGGTTGTGGCAACAGTGACTACAAATTCAAAAAAGGACTGGCTCTTAAAATTTCTGCAAAAAACTATGAGTCAATCCTTAAGGAACTTCTATATTAAGGTACCAGTTATGAAACCACACTATATCTCCACATACCAGGGTGAACTCTCTCTTACATGGTTTAGTTGGAGAAAGAGCTACTTTATATCATAACAATTATTAACATTATTGGAGTGCCTACTGTGTGCCTGGTACTTGCCTAAGCTCTTTATTACATCAACTCATGTACAACAAAATAGCCCAACGAGGCTAATACTAGTATTTCTCCTCTTCACCAGTGTAGGTCTGAAGGCACAGAATATGAAGGGCCATGCCCAGGTAAGTAACACAGTCATCTGGAAAATGGCAAAGCTGAAATTTTAATCCAAACAATTTGACTCTACATCTGAATTCCTAACCAAGTTACTATAATGCTTTTCTTCTAAATACAAGCATTCTTGCTATCATGCCACATAAGTGTTTCAGGGTTGGGAGGACATGCTTCCAGTAAAATCTCATGGTGAAAATAATGTTGGCTCAGATCACCAAAAGCCTACTATATCCAGAGAACTAACAAAACAATATCAATCCTAATAAAACAGCTCATGCATACATTCCAAGTCGCTTTCGCTTCAGTCGTGTCTGACTCTATGTGACCCTGTGAACTGTAGCCCGCCAAGCTCCTCTGTCCATGGGATTCTCTAGGCAAGAATACCAGAGTGGGTTGCCATTCCCTTCTCCAGAGGCCCTTCCCGACCCAGGGATCAAATCTGAGTCTCTTATGTCTCCTGCATTGGCAGTCGGGTTCTTTACCACTAGCGCCACCTGGGAAGCCCCAATAAAAACATAAATGCATCTAAAATATGTTTGGCATTGGCTTCTGATATCACAGTTAATTCTTCCCAACTTCAGTTGTGGCACTTCTATCTTCTTTGATGTGAACTTTTGGAGGGCCTTTGCTTTCAAAACAAACATGTTCCTCAAATCAAAAATCTTCTCCAGATAGTAGCCTCATTTGTTAACCATTGTTTAATAACCACCACACAATTGCACTCAGCTCACATGTTAGTGAAGTAATGCTCAAAATTCTCCAAGCCAGGCTTCAACAGTACATGAATCATGACCTTCCAGATGTTCATGCTAGGTTTAGAAAAGGCAAAGGAACCAGAGACCAAATTGCCAACATCTGTTGGATCATTGAAAAAACAAAAAAGTTCCAGAAAAATATCTACTTCTGCTTTATGGACAATGCCAAAGCCTTTGACTGTGTGGACCACAAAAAACTCTTGAATATTCTTAAAGAGATGGGAATACCAGACCACCTTACCTGCCTCTTGAGAAATCTGTATGCAGGTCAGGAAGCAACAGTTAGAACTGGACATGGAACAACAGACTGGTTACAAATAGGGAAAGGAGTACATCAAGACTGTATATTGTCACCCTGCTTATTTAACTTATATGCAGAGTACATCATGAGAAATGCTGGGCTGGATGAAGCACAAGCTGGAATCAAGATTGCTGGGAGAAATATCAATAACCTCAGATATGTAGAAGACACCACCCTTATGGCAGAAAGCGAAGAAGAACTAAAGAGTCTCTTAATGAAAGTGAAAGAGGAGAGTGAAAAAAGTTGGCTTATAACTCAACATTCAGAAAACTAAGATCATGGCATCCAGTCCCATCACTTCACGTCAAATACATGGGGAAACAGTGGAAAGAGTGACAGGCTTTATTTTGGGGGGCTCCAAAATCACTGCAGATGGTGACTGCAGCCATGAAATTAAAAGACGTTTACTCCTTGAAAAAAAAGCTATGACCAACCTAGACAACATATTAAAAAGCAGAGACATTAATTTACCAACAAAGGTCCATCTAGTCAAGGCTATGGTTTTTCCAGTAGTCATGTATGGATGTAAGAGTTGGACTATAAAGAAAGCTGAGCACTGAAGAATTGATGCTTTTGAACTGTGGTGTTGGAGAAGACTCTTGAGAGTCCCTTGGACTGCAAGGAGATCCAACCAGTCTATCCTAAAGGAAATCAGTCCTGAATATTCATTGGAAGGAAGGACTGACGCTGAAGCTGAAACTCCAATACTTTGGCCACCTGATGCGAAGAACTGACTCATTTGAAAAGACCCTGATGCTGGGAAAGATTGAAGGCAGGAGGAGAAGGGGAAGAGAGAGGATGAGATGGTTGGATGGCACCACCGACTTGATGGACATGAGTTTGAGTAAACTCTGGGAGTTGGTGATGGACAGGGAGGCCTGGTGTGCTGCAGTCCATGGGGTCGCAAAGAGTCGGACACAGCTAAGCAACTGAACTGAACTGAATAAGGGAGGAAATGGCAGCACCATCTCCTTCACATGCACTTGAAATTCACTGTAGTATAACATGATGGAGTACAAGCACAGCTTACACTAAAAGAATTCACTGTTATAGAGTTTTAGGTATTTTAATACAGGTTTATATGTTGCTACAACCTCTACACACCTAGAGCTGGATATCCTGGAGTGTGAAGTCAAGTGGGCCTTAAGAAGCATTACTATGAACCAAGCTAGTGGAGGTGACACAATTACAGCTTAGTTATTTAAAATCCTAAAAGATAATGTGGTTAAAGTGCCACACTCAATATGTCAGCAAATTTGGAAAACTCAGCAGTGACCACAGAACTGGAAAAGGTCAGTTTTAATCACAATCCAAAAGAAGGACAATAGCGAAGAATGTTCCAACTATTGAACATTTGCACTTAGTTCACATGCTAGCAAGGTTATGCTCAAAATCCTTCAAGCTAGGCTTCAGCAGTATCTGAACTGAGAACTTCCAGATATACAAGCTGGGTTTAGAGAAGGCAGAAGAACCAGAGATCAAGCTGCCAGGATTCACCGAATCATGGAGAAAGCAAAGGAGTTCCAGAAAAACATCTACTTGTGTTTCATTGACTGAACTAAAGCCATTGACTATGTGGATCACAAGAAACAGTGGAAAATTCTTAAAGAGACAGGAACACCATACCACCTTACCTGTCTCCTAAGAAACCTGTATGCAGGTCAAAAAGCAATGGTTAGAACCTTATATGGAACTGACTGGCTCAAAATTGGAAAAGGAGTACGACAAGGCTGTATATTGTCACTCTGCTTATTTAACTAAAGTGCAGTGTGCATGATGTGAAATGCTGGACTGGATGAAGCACAAGCTGAAATCAAGATTGCTGGGAGAAACAGCAACAACCTCAAACATGCAAATGCTGCCACTCTAATGGCAGAAATGAAGAGTAACCAAAAAGCCTCACAATGAGGGTGAAAGAAGAGAATGAAAAAGCGGGCTTGAAACTCAGGATTAAAAAAGCTAACATCATGGCATCTGGCTCCATCACTTCATGGCAAATAGATGGAGAAAAAGTGGAAACAGTGACAGATTTTATTTTCTTCAGCTCCAAAATCACTGCAGATGGTGACTTCGGCCACGTAATTAAAAGATACTTGCTCACTGGAAGAAAAGCTATGACAAACCAAGACAGTGTATTAAAAAGCAGAGACATCACTTTGCCAACAAAGGCCCATATAGTCAAAGTTATGGTTTTTCCAATACATGGTTTTTCCATGTACAGATGTGAGAGTTAGACCATAAAGAAGGCTGAGTGCCAAAGAATTGATGCTTTTGAATTGTGGTGCTGGAGAAGACTCCTGAGAGTTCCCTGGAGAGCAAGGAGATCAAAGTCAATCCTAAAGGAAATCAACCCTGAATATTAATTGGAAAGACTGATGCTGAGGCTGAAGCTCCAATACTTTAGCCACCTGATGCAAAGAGCTACTTTGGAAAAGAGGACTGGAGGACAGAGAAGCCTGGCATGCTACAGTCCATGGGGTCACAAAGAGTCAGACATGACTTAAGAGACTGAACAACAACAAGACATTTATTATGATAGTTCACCTTGATCACTTAAAAAAAAAAAACTCTGAAAAAAAGTCATGTGTGAGTCAACACCTACCAACATCATTCCCGTATTTACTGGTCACGTGACCAGTAGTGTGCTCAGTCACTCATCTGTGTCTGACTCTTTGGGACCCCACGGACTATAGCCTACCAGGCTCCCCTGTCTGTGGGATTTTCCAGGCAAGAATACTGGAGTGGGTTGCCATTTCCTCCTCCAGAGGAATCTTCCTGACCTAGGGATCCTACTGTCTCTTGGATCTCCTGCATTAGCAGATGGATCTTTTACCACTGCACCACCCAGTGTTAAAGAAACACAGATCACAGAATAGACACGATTGTAACCAGTTGTGGTTACCAGATTATTCTACATATAAAAATGGTCAAAACAGAGTCATATTTACTCACAATTAAAACTATCCTAATTATAATGAACTTCATCTTTTTTTCAACAAATATCTTTGACCATCTACCCTATACAACACATGATACAGACAAGTGAGGATATAATGCGGTACATGATGGACTTGAACTCTCCTATCATGGAGACCAGAAATGTCTCCTGGGTTTTTCAAAAGATGTGTATAAATCCTGCTGTGAATTTAAGCTATCATGATTTTACCAGGGAAGTATCAGTTTTGAATTGTTCTTCTAACTTAAGATGAACTAAGTTTTCATATTCTGGGTTTTGGTCCCAGTCAATGACAAACCTCCCCAGCACACATCAAAATACATCTAAAAACACAGGAAACAGATGAGCTCAATCCAAATATGCATTTCCCGACCCACTGATTGTGTTTTCTTTTTTTAATATTATAGTGAACCACCTCATCCATCTGTCACAAACTGCAAACATAGTAATCTGAATAACTTAATTGTCCTAGAAAAACACATTCCAATTTTGGAAATCCTATTTTTAAAGGAAAGAGTCCTTCTAATGTGATGAAACACTGTTTTGATTTACTAAATAAAATGCCATGCTTGAAATGTAACCCTGCTTAGATCAAAGTGAAGTATGTATCAGCACCATTCCCAGTCTCCTCAGGACCCCAAGTTCTTCATGACGATTCCAGACACTGGGGGCATGCCCACTCTAACAGTGTATGACACAACTGTCACCTGCAATGGTGAACTCATCCCAGGCCTGTTCAGACCCTTCAACACATTGACACCAAGATGGCGTTAGACATGCTCAAGAGACAGTGAGTCAAATTCTGTACAAACAGTAAAGGAGGAGGGAGCAGAAATAGGTGGGAAGAGCTTTCAGGTCTGATACTTGTGTGAGTCTGATACTTGTGAAGGGAGATACAGAAGAAAGGATAGAGTAGGAAGGGCTTCATACCAAAGCAGAGTACAGTGAAAGGCTCCAGCAGGCTGGATGGGAGTCCCTACCTATTAGAAGATTCCAAAATCAGAGAATAGCCCCCACTCCAGTACCTCTGCCAGGCTCAGCCACTGGCTGGTTAGCAGTCTAGGAGAATAATGGCCTCAGCATCAGGCTGTCAGTCAACTATTCTCCCCACAGCAGGTTAATATTAGATAAGTGCGTTAATAATTATCTTTATAATAGAACATCTTTCTAATTTAATCAGTCAGGGAGTTTACAAGTCACAAAGTTAGTGCTAGATCACTAAAGAACTTTCTGTTAGGCCTTAAGCCAAGATGTACTATAAAATAACTTGGGAACTTTGTTCCACTGAAGCAAATTGACTCTATGGTGCAAAGCCTTGTAAAACTCCCTCTATTCACAATTGTTATACAAATCTCCCTAAATCTCTGGCGATATTTAGAACTTCTGAATCTATTATATCTCCAAAGGACTTGTAAGGGAAGGAAGGAAAAGTGGAGAGTTACAGCAATGCTCTGGATAATCAAATTATTGAAATATGTTGGAATTTAAGGTCCAAGCATCCCTTGAGAACCAAATAATATAATTCAGCCCTCTCTCCACACCTTGTGACAGAGAAGGCAATGACACCCCACTGCAGTACTCTTGCCCGGAAAATCCCATGGATGGAGGAGCCTGGTAGGCTGCAGTCCATGTGGTCTCTATGAGTCAGACATGACTGAGCGACTTCACTTTCACTTTTCACTTTCCTGCATTGGAGAAGGAAATGGCAACCCACTCCAGTGTTCTTGCCTGGAGAATCCCAGGGACAGGGGAGCCTGGTGGGCTGTCGTCTATGGGGTCGCACAGAGCCGGACACAACTGAAGCGACTTAGCAGCAGCAGCCACAGCTTGTGAAGGGCTGTCTCAAATTTTCTTCATATTTTCAGGAAATATATGTTTTCATGGATAACTCCATTCCAACAGCCTGTTCCTGCAACAGCCTATTGTGTCATTTTAAATATTGAACTTCATCCTTTCTTTGATTTACACACACACACACACAATCAAAACATCAAGAAACATACTGTGGTAGGTGACTTCTAAGTTGGCCCACAATGACCTCTAGTACAATCCTCTCATCCTGAGTGTAAGCTATACCTAGTGACTTGCTTTCAACTGACAGGATACTGAAAATTTAATATACACACTACTACACTTCCATGTATAGGTAGCAAAAGATTGTGGTTTCCATCCTTTTTAGCAGAGACATTCTACAGCTTTCTGGACTGCAGACTTCAGGGAAGCAAACCGCCATATTGGAAAGAACCACCTGGCAAGGAATGGATACCTTAAGTCCAACAGCTTGAGAGCAAGCCTTCAGATGAGACCTTAGTCCTGGCCAATACTTTGATTCAACCGTGTGATGGATCCTGAAGTACAGGACCCAGCTAAATCATGCTCATGTTTATGAACCACATAAACTATGCGACAGTCAATGTAAATTTTTTTAAGGTGCTAATTTTTCTGGTAATTTCTTATGCAAAAATAGATAATACTCATAAAACATAAATACTCATTTGCTATTCGTATTAGCATACCTTTCTGAAGACTAAGGAAGGCTAAGTAGGAGTTTACATCAAGGGCATATCAAAAAATTGCAAATCAAATGTTAGAAATTATAATCACTCCTTTGGCAGCCCGCAGTGAGGGTATCCTCTGTTGCTGTTTTTCTTCTGCTCTTATTCATCTATCCAACAGCTATTCCCTCACTCTCTTCCATTTCTCTGTATTACATCTTCACTCATAGATTTAATTTCACCTCTTTCATCTCCTACTATCAGTGTATCTCTAGGTTTGGGTTTTTTTTTTTTTTGTCTACAAACTAATCAGGAGCTCTTTTACAAAAGGGCATTCAGAAACAAGATCTACCTTATTACTCATTTATTTAGTCAACAACCATCCATTAAATTTCTACTAACTGTCAGGCAGTATTCTCTGCACAAGGTACACAGTAGAAAGTTAAAAGACCTGGTTTGTGCTCGCAAGGAGCTTATGGTCAAGTAGGTACGACAAACATTAGACAAATGAATACATAAATGAATAATTACAAATTACAAAAGTGCTTGGGAGGTAATAGGCATGTTGTCTATTAAAGCATGACGGGGAGACCTGCTGAGATTTGTTTTATATGTCGCTTAGAATCTCTATCTTTTAATATATCATTTAAGTTGAGATGAAGAGTGATAATGAGTGAGGGTGAGACATGTTGCATAGAAGTTCTGCAGGAGAAAGACTATACAGGTGCTCTGAGGTAGGACAGAGCTTGGTGTATTCTACAAACTAAAAGGTGGACAATTCGCTGGAGCAACAGTGAAATAATGGCTCAAAATGAGGCTAGAGAAGTAAGCAGAAGTTAACATAGCCAGGTCTGTAACTCATGGTATGGAGGCTACGTACAATCCTATGTTCAGTAGAAAGCCACTGAAGAACTTAAGGGCAGAAAAGCAAGATTTGATTCTTTGTGGATTTTTTTTGTTTGTTTGTTTGTTTTTTAAGAATCACTCAGGTTGCTATGTGAAGAATGGTTAAGAAGAGATGCAAAAAGGAAACATGTGGACCAGTTGATAAGGAACAACTAAAACACAATAGAGAGAAGGTGGTATAATAGATAAAACAAAATAAAAAAAAAGTAGGAGTGGAATTGGGAGGATGTAGACAAATTTAAAGATTCTGTATAATCAACTGGTCTGGTGAAGAAGGCAAAAGTACCAAAGATAACTCAGTCCTGAAGGCCATTGCGATTATACAGAGCATGTTCTTTTTCTTTGAATAGATAGGGACACAGAGTTCTTTGAAAGAATGGAAGCAAAATTCCAGTGGCACCCTCATATTGCTATCTGGTGTTTTCCAAAATCCTTCCATTAAAATACTGGCTTTCAGATTGCATCAAATACTGTGGTGGCATCAAATACTGTGGCAACCAGTCCCATCACTTCATGGCAAATAGATGGGGAAACAGTGACTGACTTTATATTTTGGGTTCCAGAATCACTGCAGATGGGGATTACCGCCATGAAATTAAAAGACGCTTGCTCCTTGGAAGAAAAGCTTTGATCAACCTAGACAGCATATTAAAAAGCAGAGACATTACTTTGCCAACAAAAGTCCGTCTAGTCAAAGCTTTGGTTTTTCCAGTAGTCATGTATGGATGTGAGAGTTGGACCATAAAGAAAGCTGAGCAGCAAAGAATTAATGCTTTTGAACTGTGGTGTTGAAGAAGACTGTTAAGAGTCCCTTGGACAGCAAGGAGATCCAACCAGTCTATCCTAAAGGAAATCAGTCCTGAATATTCATTGGAAGGACTGATGCTGAAGCTGAAACTCCAATACATTGTCCACCTGATGCAAAGAACTAACTCACTAGAAAAGACCCTGATGCTGGGAAAGACTGAAGGTGGGAGGAGAAGGGGACCACAGAGGATAAGATGGTTGGATGGCATCACTGACTCGATGGACATGAGTTTGGGCAAGTTCTGGGAGTTGGTGATGGACAGGGAAGCCTGGAATGCTGAAGTCCCTGGTGTTGCAAAGAGTTGGACACAACTGAGTGATTGAACTAGAACTGGAACTATGGTGACACATTACTGTTGTTCTTTGTTCCTATTTAACACAGATGGTAAAAATTTTCATTTTGATCATGTACATTATATATTGTTGCTCCTTCATGTGTAGTGAGGCACTATGACATAATTTGTCAAGAAAAGAGAATCACAAAAGGGTCAGGTACCACAGATGTTCTGAAGAGAGCTTTGCCCAGCACATCACATAGCTGTTATTTGGCAGTTTTTATGTGCCAAACAGTTGAGTAACACTGCTGCTGACTATCCAGAAAGCTTTTCTCGGGGCAAGTAAATTTGACATTCTCCACTTACAGAAGAAAAGAGGTAAAGAGGTTAAGTGACATACTTCCACATAGAAGGAAGAGTCAAGCTCAAATCTAGGGAAAGCCCTTAGAGCAGCTTAATCTTAATTATACATTCAATATTTTCAGAGGAAATTAAATATCATTAATGGATGCCTGTGAAGTGGCTGAAATTTAGGGAGGGATTTTTGAGAGAGTGGAATAAAAAGATGCTGAGGGGGATCTATCTCTATTTAGCAGTAACGGTTCACGAGGCCTGGTGCTGTGCGGCCTCAGTTCTTATTAGCCAACTGTAAGATCTTTCAGGTAAAAGTAGAATAGAACTGTACCAGCTTGATGGGGAAAAAAAGATGACGCTCTGCTTATTAATCAAGAAGAAAGGGAAAGATCATTTTACTGACAAAGCAGTATTAACTCCATGAATGCTTTGAAAGTAGAGCTGTGAAGAACTTTCAGTGCTGCACAGAGAAAACTGTAGAATAAAGGATCATGTAAAAGAGTGCGTAGGAAATCTGACATCAGAATTCGTCCATGCTGAAATGGAGAGAAAAGCCTGATTTTACCCCTGCATCTGAGTGCACTGCTCCTCTAACCTCAGCGTGTATGAGAATCGCCTAGAGTGCTTATTAAATATGCTTATTCCACTGTATTGTGTCCAGAGAGTCTGTTTAGGTAGGTCGGGTCTGGGTCAAGACTCAGAATCTGAGTTTCACAGAAACTCTCTGGGGAATGTTGGAATAGGCAGTAATGCTAGGTTGCTGTCCACCCTAAGGCTAGGCGTGCAGCCCAAAACCTGCAGCCGCCTGCCACAGTGAGGTCAGCCCTCCTTGCTTCCATCAGCTGCGTCCTCCTTGAATGCAGCTGGGTGGATGAGTTCCAAGTCTCACATGTCCTACTTTCAAACGCTGTCCATGTTACCTTCCTTGTGAAGCATTTCCTGAGCTCCCCCAAGCTGAATGAGCTCCTTTATGCTTGCAAAGATCCTTTGTGCTTCCAAAGCTCCTTTTTAAACACCTGGAATATTGAATTTATCAAATAATATTATAATTATCTTCTTCTGTGAGTCATTCCCCTATCAAAATGTGAACAACTTGAATATGGCTTGCTTATTTTTTATCTGTGGGACTGGGCATACTTCTTGGCACAAAACAGATACTGAATGAAAGCTTTTGGAGTGAAAGAATTCATGTATAAAATGAATGAATGAATAAAATAATAGCACACCAGATATTGGTTACTGCTTGAAGTCACATAGGCTCCTAGCCAGTTAACAACTACTTGCTGCTTTGCGCATGCGTGCTAAGTCGGTTCAGTTGTGTCCAGTTCTGTGCGACCCTAAGGACAGCAGCCCGCCAGGCTCCTCTGTCCATGGAATTCTCAAGCAAGAATACTGGAGTGGGTTGCCCTGCCCTCCTACAGGGGATCTTCCCCACACAGGGATTGAACCTGCGTCTTCCACTGGCAGGCCAGTTCCTTACCACGAGCACCACTTGGGAAGCCCAGCTAGCTGCTAGGGCTTCCATAGCAAAATACCAAAGACGGATTGCTTAAAAAACAGGCAATTATTACTCATTGTACTGGAGGCTGAGACATCCAAGATCAAGGTGTCTGTGATAGAAATTTTATTCTGAGGTCTTTGCTCTTGGCTTCCACGGTGCTGCCATCTCCCTATATGCTCACATGACCTCTTCTTTGTGCCCACAGAGAAAGTGAGAAAGCAAGTCTTCTGGAGTCTCTCCTTATAGAGGACCTAGTCCCATCAAGAGTGCCCCACCCTCATGACCTCAGCTAAGCCTAATTCTACCTTATCACCACATCTCCAAATACCATTATATTGGGGGTGAGAGCTTTAACATATGAATTTTAGGAGAACACAACCATAAAGTCTATAATAAAGGGTAATAAACTCATTGTCTGAATCTCACTTTCTAGCTCTAGCTTCTTCTCTTAGTGTGAAACCACTTGGATTTCCAGATTCTGCCTCATAAAATAAGGAGCTACTTTGCCCATTATAGTCATTGTTGACAAAGTATGCTGAAGGGTGCTGAAAATGGTAAAGTATTATACACGGTGGGGTTAATACATTGTTGTTGTTATCAGTTACTAAGACAGACGGACTCTTTGAAACTCCTTGGACTGAAGGATGCCAGGCTCCCCCGTCCTCCACTCTCTCCCAGAGTTTACTCAATTTCATGTCCATTGAATCAGTAATGCTATCTAACCATCTCATCCTCTGCTGCCCCCTTCTTTTGCCTTCAGTCTTTCCCAGCATCAGGGTCTTTTCCAGTAAGTCTGCTCTTTGCATCAGGTGGTCAAAGTATTAGAGCTTCAGCATCAGTCTTTCCAATGAATATTCAGAGTTGATTTCCTTTAGGATTGACTGGTTTGATTGTTTGAAGTCCAAGAGATTCTCAAGAGTCTTCTCCAGCACCACAATTCAAAAACATTGATTCTTTGGCACTCACCCTTCTTCATGGTCCAACTCTCATGCCTATACATGATTACTGGGAAAACCATAGCTTTGACTATATGGACCTATGTCAGCAAAGTGATGTTTCTGCTTTTTAATATACTATCTAGGTTTGTCATAGCTTTCCTTCCAAGGGGCAAGTGTCTATTAATTTCATGGCCTCAATCACTCTCTGCAGTGATTTTGGAGCCCAAGAAAAGAAAATCTGTCACTGCTTCCAGTTTTTCCCTTTCTATTTGCTATAAAATGATGGGACCAGATGCCATGATCTTAGCTTTTTTAATGTTGAGTTTCAAACCAGGTTTTACATTCTTCTCTTTCACCCTCATCAAGAGGCTCTTTAGTTCCTCTTCACTTTCTGCCATTAGAGTGTTATCCTTTGCATGTCTGAGGTTGCTGATATTTCTCCCAGCAATCTTAACTCCAGTTTATGATTCATCCAGCCCAGCATTTCACATGATGTACACATTTCACAGTTAAGTTAAATATGCAAGGTGATGATATACAACCTTGACATACTCCTTTCCCAATTTTGAACCAGCCTATTGGTCCATGTCTGGTTCTAATTGTTATTTCTTGGCTGGCAAACAGGTTTCTCAGGAGGTAGATAAGGTGATCTGGTACTCATATCTCTTTAAAATGTTTCCACAGTTTGTTGTTATTCACATAGTCAAAGGCTTTAGTGTAATCAATGAAGCTGAAGTAGATGTTTTTTCTGGAACTCCCTTGTTTTCTCCATGATTCAATTAATGCTGACAGTATGATCTCTGGTTCCTCTGCCTTTACTATACTCAGCTTGAACATCTGTAAGTTCTTGGTTCACATATTGCTGAAGTCTAGCTTGAAGGATTTTGATCATAACATTGATAGCATGTGAAATGAGTGCAATTATACGGTAGTTTGAACATTCTTTGGCATTGCCCTTCTTTGGGATTGTAATGAAAACTGAACTTCTCCAGCCCTGTAGCCATTGCTATTTTCCAAATTTGTTGACATATTGCATGCAGTACTTTATCAGCATTATCTTTAAGGATTTTAAATAATTCAGCAGGAATTCCATCACCTCCACTAGTTTTGTTCATAGTAAATACAAGGTGCTTTTCATTTACTGGCTGTTGCAGTTCATAAAGATATCTGAATTCCTACCAGCACCACACAAGAACTCAACAGGACTGGTGATCAGTAAAGCTTGCATTTTCTCTTGACTGCTTAGAAATTTCTGTCACGATGTAATTTTTATTAACTTATTTGATTAATTTGATAAACATAATTTAATCTGTACAAATAACTGTCATCAGTTTTGTTGTAGGCAAATTCTTTAATAAGAAGGCTGAGGGAAATTTCGTGCATTGCATTAACTTTTATTTGTATTTTTTGGCAGTCACAACACATGGCTGGTTCCCTATGGTGGGAGCTTATACTGAACTAAAACTACATGCATCAGTTCAGTGTATGCCAAGAGCCAACCATACTCTATCTGCTCTCTGGAAAGAAATTGTACTGTAGTATCATCCTCAGACTTATGAAGGATGGAAATGAAAGTGTTAGTCACTCAGTCATGTCCCATCTTCCCGAGCCCAAAAGTGTAGTCTGCCATGGCTACTCTGTCCATGGGATTCTCCAGGTAAGAATACTGGAGTAGGTTGCCATTCCCTTTTTGAGGGGATCTTCCCAACCCAGGGATCAAATCCAGGTCTCCTGCTTTGCAGGCAGATTCTTTACCATCCGAGCAACCAGGGAAGCATAGGATATGCTTATGAAGGATAGGGGATGACAAAGAGGACATTTATTCCTAGAAGGTGGTAAAAAGGAGGGAGAGAGGAAAGGACTGACCGTTTATTACCTGCATTTGCCTATATGTCAGTTAAGCAGCCTATCCCCTTGGAAAACACATAGGAGAAAAAAGGGGGAAGATTAAGTCCTTAAGTTGCAATGAGGTCAAATACAGCAGCCATCACACTTAGATGCTCTGGTGGAATGGACGGAGCAAAGAAGAAAATGAGGTGGACTTAAGGTGCTCACATAAATTTTCACAATACTGTTAATCAACTATATTCAAATATAAAGTAAAAAGTTAAAAAAGGAAATCTTAGTTACTCATAACTGAAAAAGTATGGCTGGCCTCTGCCTTGAAATGTCAGGAACTTTTTCTCTTGCTTTCTCTTGACTTCTGTCATGTACCGCTTGCTTTCTTGGAAGCTTGTACTCTTTTCCTTTGACCGCTCTCTGTTACAAGCTGTGTATAAACAGAGAGAAATAAGGCTTTGAGAGAATCTACACAAAAGTATTTCCAATTTTATCATCTTGGCATGTAGCATAGCCAATCAACCCAGCTGTGAAAGAGTTCATGATGTAACATTCTGAACTCAGAGTGACACGGGGAGAGCCAATACAAGGAGTATGCCTGGGTCTAAAGAATAAAAACAATTAACACCACTGACCCATGGGCCCAGCCACCTACAGGTACCACACAGACAAACGGAAGCAAACGCTTCCTCAAGTCATCTTGCTTGCTGCTCAGTGTGCTAATTTTATTCTTAATCCAGTGTTATTCCATCATCTATGTTTCTGCCTTCTCTCAAACAAACAAAATGGCAGGGACAGGAATGGGGAAGAAATGAAACAAAAGCTTGTTCAAAGCAAGATCTCAGTTAAAATGTTAAGATAAAAGGCGTAATTATAGGTTCAGGATTTTTAACTATTTCCATAACTTTCACATCCGCATGAAGCACTGGAAAAGCAAGGTGCCCTAATTCTGGAAAACCTGTTCCAAATTTAACCTGTCCTTGCTTATTATTCTGCACCTGAGCTTTTTAAGAATATTTAGAAACTAGAAAGCAGACGGCATATTATCATTATTAGAACTAGTGCTTTTTAAAAAATAATTTCAGAGATTGTGAGATTATCTCCACATCTCTCTCCCTTCCTTTTCTTCTCCTTGTAGAATGCATTCTCATATCTGCATCTTCTTCAGAGCATTTATTTTCCAGAGTGACTAAGAACCATACTGGAGTACTCCAAAAGTCCTTCTGTGAGTCACTCCTCCTTGTCCTCATCTCAACCTCTTCTTCCAGACTCTGAGGCTCCTGATCCTAGAGACAAATCCTCTTCTCTTCAGCTGTTATCTTGCTGAGTTCTATGTCTTTGCAACATTAAAATGTAGAGCAGTGTATAAACAGTTATTGGGACACTTATTAAAATTTCAAGTTTTAATCAAGAAGCATGTCACTGTAGGTAAGGGGTGGGGGGAGTTGCAGTAAGAGAGAGAAATTGGGTTCATTTCTAAATATAAGAAGGAAAAATGGGAATCTATAACCAAGGAGCAGAGTTGAAGGGATCTTCAATGGATGGGAAATTATTAATATGATTTTCTTCATTCTTTAAATCACTCATTGAACAAAAAGTACCTAAAACATCTATTGTGTGTCATACATTTTTACATTATAGAAAATAAGTATTAATGGCCTATAGTTTCAGGAAACAGACAGTGTAATAGAAAGACATAAACTGATCTATCCAGTTCAGAAAAAAGTGTATACACAGAGGTTACTATAAAGATGTCATGAACCTACGTTTAGAAACTCAGTACAGTCTTTTTTTAATAACTATGGATATGAAGAGTTTTAACTGAGAGAACTGCAAATGAAATATTAATATGCAGTCTTCCTATTACTAATATAGAAACTAGTTCATCTGTCTTTTAGAATCATATGACAAATAAATACCTTCCTTTATTAAAACCTTACTCTTGAACCAAGGTGTGGTGGTTTAGTCACCAAGACGCGTCCGACTCTTGCGAACCCACGGACTGTACCCGCCTGGTTTCTCTGTCCTTAAAATTTCCCAGGCAAGAATACTGGAGTGGGTTGCCATTTCCTTCTCCAGGGAATCTTCCCAATCCAGGGATTGAACCTGGGTCTCCTGCACTGCAGGTAGATTCTTTGCCAACTGAGCCACCAGGGAAGCTCTTGAACCAAGTTATGTTTTTGAAATTTTGACTTAAGCATATTTGGAAATACCACCCACTTTCTCTAACACAAATGCTTTTGCTTCTTTAAACTAGTCTAATACTTCTCTAAGCTGATTATCTACATTCATTTTATGACCCATTTAATATGCATTGCTCAAGTACTGATGATGTGCCATATTCTGAGTGGAAAAGCAGAGTGAAAATGTGGGCAGGAGTTACACAGAAGAAAGAGCGAGAGGTGAGATGGTATGCCATACACAGTAAAGAGTACGCACAGACCACAGGAGTAAAATATGCCCGTTGCTCATCTGAAGAACTTCAAGGATCTCAGTACAAGGAGCTGAGACTGTCAAAGGGTAAGAGATGAGTCATAAAGAGAAACAAGGGCCAAATGAAAAGTATGTTCAGTCACGTTCAACTCTGTGTGACCCCATGGACTGTAGCCTGCCAGGCTCGTCAGTTCATAAGATTCTCCAAGCAAGAATATTGGACTGGGCTCCATGCCCTCCTCAAAGTACATCATGCTGAATGTCAAGCTGAAGACTAAGACAGCTGGTGGTAGGGCCAGAGAATACAGGAATTGTTACCACAAGTACCAAAGAGGGTAAAATGAACCAACTAAGAAACTGTGATGATGAAGAGAAGTGAAAGAATTTGAGAGATATTAAGGACATAGAAAAGATATATCATGGGAATGATTTGATTGGGGGCTGGGGGTGTTGGAAAGCAAGAAGGGAAAAATGAAGAAAGAAGACCTAGTCTCAGGCCTAGATAACAAGATAGAGGATAATGGTGCCATTTTCTGATATAAATCAAAAGACAAACCATTTATGGGAGGGGCAAGGGAAGATTAGGAATTCAGTCTAGGTCATGCTGGGTTTCAAGACATCTATAAAATGTCATATGAACATGGTCACCAGAAAACATGAATATTGAGCTCAAGAATGCCTATAAAAAAGAATAAATGAAATCTCCCAAATGCAGCTTTAGAAAGAGAATATAGAGCATAATTCTTCAAACACTATCTGAAAAGTGTGTTGTTCAATTATTCAAAAGTATGTCTTTAAGATATTTGTAAACCATGATCCGTATGTACTAACTGCAATTTTAGTTGCTCATATCCATTCATTTAAATTTAGATGCTAGACTTGAAACACTGAATAAGATATACTCCTAGTAAGTCTGTGTTCTCAAACTCAAGATACATAGAAATGCCATAGGAAATGCCTCTTTTCCATAGAAACTGGGAAGGCCTTCTCTCATTCTCACACGAGATACATTAGGGTTTATAGAAACATCCCTAAATCCAGACTGGTTGATGCTATAGACTGAATGTTGGTGTCCTCCCAAAAGTCATATGTTGAAATTTAACCCCCCAATGTGATAGTATCTCAGGTGGGACTTTGGGGAAATGATTAGATGATGGATCTAAAGCCCTCATGAATGGGATTAGTACTGCTATACAAATGATCCCAGGGAAGATCCCCCACCCTTTCTGCCATGTGAAGACAGAGCAATATGGCTGTCTAGGAACCAGGAATTGGGCTCTCACCAGATGCCAAACTGTTGGCTCCCCATTCTTAGACCTTCCAGCATCTAGATCTGTGAGTAATATTAGGTTGTTTCTAAGTGACCCTGTCCGTGGCATCTTGCTATTGCAGCTGGAACTAAGATGGTTAGGTTCAAACTGCAGTTTCACTACCTACCAGATAGATAAGGTAGAAAGTTTCTTAAACTTTCTGTATCACTTTTTTTTCCCCTCAAGGGGCTTGTTTGGTTTTTGTTTGTTTGTTTTCTCACAATGTTGTTATAGAGATTAAAACAGACAACTTGTAATAGTCTCTGGCACACAGTGAATGCAATAAAGGTATCAGTCTTTATTGGTGCTACCCATGTACATTTAGGGGCACACAAGTCAGAAATTAAAACCTTACTGTTGTTTTTCATCTGTTTTTGACTTATTTGTAGACATTGAGAAAGACTGTGATTACATTAGCAAAAGTCAAAGATAAGCAGTAATCAGACAACATTGTTACTACCTGAGTGCTTACATCTCCCAATATCTTCCATGGCTCACATCAAGCCCTGTTTGTATACAACTGTGGATTCCATGAGAATTAGTAGCAATAATATTAATAGTAATAGCTCATAATAATAAAACTCAAAAATCTTAAATAAATGTAAGAATGAATAGTAGGCTCATAGAGCCAAATCTGGACCTCAGAAGGCTCAGCATCTTCAGCTGATCCAGGATAAGAGACTAAGTTCAGAGTTGTGGAAATGGGAACTAGAAATTACAGAGACAAGTTCACTAAAAGGAATTAGCTTCAGGCAAAAGAGCAGATGGGAGAGAATAATATTGTAAGTCTATACACTGGGGAAAAGGATTTGTTTATAGCCTGAGAAGCCAACTAAAACGAGAAACTACTGCATAGCCTTTGCTGAATTTGTGTAACTGCTTGCCAGCAGGTGCCAGGCTGGTGGACTGTGAATCATAACTGAAAAATATGATTATAGAGTTTTCAGCAATTTAAGATTAATTTCACTAATATTAATTATATTAATATAATAATCACATAAATATAATTAGTGAATTATAATTCACTAATATTAATTATATTGATACTAATATAAAACATGAAGCATTCATTGATAAGTGAATAAAAGAGAAGAATAAATGCTGCATAATCACTTGACTCAAGCTAGAGTCAGATTCTGTAGTTACACATTAAACATGGAGCCTCTCATCACATCACAGATATCTGTAAAAATCAATGTGACTATACAACATGAATTTCTAATCATGAGAGCCATTTGAAAAATGTGGACATGCTTACTCTGTAAATGGAGCTGCTTTAAACCATGCTGATCCAAAGACAGATGAACTACATCCTTTCAAGCCCTCTAGATTTACTGACTGCTTTCAACATAGAAGTTGAGCACTTTCCATTTGCTTGGATGGCGCACACCTTCTGTGCTCAGTCCCCTCTTTGCTCTCTTCTGCAAACAGTGGTACAGTGTGATTCATTCTATTCTGAAAGGACCCCTTCGGTCACATCATAGGTCCAGAATGTGAATATGGCATTGACTCTGGAAAAGAAGCCTGCCACGGTCTGGCATGAGCTAATGCTACCTACATCATTCAAAATGACTGGCTCACAGTCATGGATATGGTGGCTCCAATTAACCTGTTCCATAAATACATTTTAGTGAAGTCAGACCAAAGAGATTAATGGGTTTCAATTTGGAAATATTATTTGAAATTGACTGACCCTAAGATAGATTAGAAATGCTGCAACCAACCACAATCACAGAGTCATGAACTAATTATTAAACTGGTAATGTAATAAATGAGAAACTATTCCTACCTTTTATTCCATCACATATTGAAAGCTGTAGCAGAGGCATAATAGGCTGTGTGTATTTTAAAAAGGAGGGGGCAACAATATTTTGGTACACATGTTTTATAAAAGATTTATATGTATTATAATCCCACAGTGATCCCAAGGTAGAATTGACCTGGAAACCATATTTAGATTCTTCTTAGTTACCATGCTTTGAAAATGCAATGAATACATACATTAGCTATTTCTTTCATGAGGGACACTGAATATTTAGGAAGCATGAAAGCTAAAATTCAATTTATTACTGTTCTAACCATATAACCATGGAATGGTTAGATAGGATTGAATGATCATCTACCTGCAAAAATCAGTTTTTATAGGACCTAACAACTGTCATAGTGCATATGAGACTATCTCAGTGAACTAGAATAAATTAAATTGAACAAATATTTCAGCAGATTTAGTCACAGAATCCAAAATCAAGTAAAATCATACTTTAGAGCCCAGTGTTAGCCTAGAAAAAAATGATTGGTTCTAATTCTTTTATTCTATGCACTTGTCTAACATTTCTGTTCATCTGATCACAATGAGCCTTACCCCTACCATATTTCCATTAGACATCTGTGTGCTACCCTCAAAGAGAACTCCCTCTGTGATTTTCACTTGGCAGCAATAGTCATAAATGAGAGAATTATTCTCATTTGATTTTTACTTGACTTTATAAACTCAATTTTCCCCTCCTAATCATGAAATAATTGCATTATTGAACTCTATCTAACTGAGAATTGTTGGGAAAGTCATGGATGCCTGAGTTTGTGAGCCAACTCATGTTACTTACAAGTAATTCACTTTGCTATTCACTAATTCAGAATGGGAAAAAGAAGAGATATAAAGTCCAGAACATGTACACTATGGAGAGTATTAAAACGTAAAAGTGTTTTACTGTGCCCTCAAAGGGTTGGAGACTTCAAGTTAGAAGACTGAAGGTCCCTAAAATTAAGAAATATCCAAAAAATTAAATAAGTCTACATTGTGAATTCCCCTGAAGTTATGCCATTTCTAATGTGATATGGTCATAAACACAATAAACCGAAGACACTTTGATAAAATCAAATCACTTTTGGTTTATAAAGCAAAACAACAACAACAAAAAATAACAATAAATTGCCAAAAATAAAAGTGCTACTACATGCTACAACAAAATTAACAGTGTTTAAGCATTGACCATTTCTAGTTTTCATGTTTGTCTAAAGCTGTCACTCATATCTTTTCTGACATACACTTTAGATTCACAGTAAGAGGCACTTTCAAATAAAATCACTTTATAGCATCTACACTGTATTAGTACGGTTATCATTGTTTCCAAGTCATTATCAAAGAAAAAATTACATGTTTGCTGTTAGAAATATAGAGGTAGTCAAGTTAAAATGAGATCATTAGGGTAGGCCAAAATCCAACAAGACTCATGGCCTTACAAAAAAGAGAAATTTAGGCACAGAGGCAAACATCCGCAAGTAGTAGACTATGGGAAGGAACACAGAACACCATGCTGAGACGGAGAATTGGAATGGCTCACTGCCAAGCCAAAGAATGCCAGAAATTGCCAGTAAATCACCAGTAATTAGGAAGAGGCAAGGAAGGATTCTCCTGTAGGTTTCAGAGGGAGCATATGTCTCCTGACACCTTATTTCGGACTTCTAGACTTCAAGTCTACTAAATAATAAATACCTGTTGTTTTAAGCTCCTAGTTTATGGGACTTTGTTAAAGCAACCCTGGGAAATTCATACACTTTCCACTATAAAGCTGTTGTAGTGTCCTTGAGGTCATCAATTTCCAGTAAAGAAGTTTTGTTATGTCAGAGAATTATGCCATATCCCTATAGTGAAATGGTGAGGTGGGAGCATGGAAAAAAAGGGGAAGAAATGTCACAATGCCTAAAAATAATATGAAAATGATTAATTATTTTTAAATTTAAGTATGATAAGAGGATGTGTAAGATACATGAGTCTTGAAAAAAACTGAAGTGTCTGTTATATTTAAAATTTCAAACTTTCAAATGTAATAGAATTTTCAACTTTTATTATAGGAAGGATGCAGTAGGAGGTTGGGGTAAGCAGATACAAGCCATTACATATAGAATGGGTAACAGTAAGGTCTTAAGCAGAGCACAGGGAACTATATTCAGTGTCCTATGGTAAACCATAATGGAAAAGAATATTTTTTAAAAATATATTTAAAAGACTATGTATATATATGAACAACTGAATTACTTTGCTGTAGAGCAGAAAGTAACAAAAGAGGTCAAATTGTAGAATATTATCACCAAAGATACGGTAAGAATTATAAACCTTAAAGATTTCACAAGTTCAAGTTACCAAGAGGGAATAAAACTTAGATCATCTATAAGTGGGGGCTTCCCAGATGAACCCTAGGGGTAAAGAACTCACCTGCCAATGCAGGAGACATAAGAGACATTGGTTCCATCCCTGGGTTTGGAGGATTCCCTGGAGAAGAGTAGGACAGGACTGAAGCAACTTAGCAGGCACTCAAGCACACCCCTAAGTGGAGAGATTATTTTTTACTCTTTTACAAAAGGAAATGGCAACCCACTCCAGTATTCTTGCCTCGATAACCCCCAAGGAGAGAGGAGCCTGGTGGGCTGCAGTCCATGGGGTTGCAAAGAGTCAATCACATATGTATTTATGTGATTGTAATACATATCATAAATGTATTAAATAATAGGAAATTCTAAGGAATAGACATGTATACAAAATATCCTGCAGAAGCCTAATGAAAATGCCTGCATGAACATTACTACTTTTAACAGACCTCTACCAGATTTCATAGAATTGACCATTCTTTTTTATTTGAATACATTTTACATGTTAGCATAACCTTCCTTCAACTTCCTTACAATTTTCATGTTAGTAATAACTGTTAGGCTGTTCAAGGAGTCTGCTTGCATGCCAAATGCTAAAAACAAAGCTTCTGTGGGAACTATCATACCAGGATTTAATTCAGGCTATCACAAGTCAAGGTCACGCTTGATCCAGGCTCCCAGAGGTGCTAACAGGCAACTTTCAATGGATTCAAATTATGGGCCAGATCATTAAGCGAGCTGACTGACTCACTCATTCTTGCTATTAATAAAGAACTCATCTTGGAGATTTTCCGCACGGCTGTATGGATAACCTGAATTTATGTGGACCTCAGCAGTTCAAAGCCTGAATTCATTTTCTTGAAACAAGCAGAATCTGAAGTTTATTAGCATGGAAAAGAGTTCTCTTTTCATTAGATTATTCTGAAGTGCTGTCCATTACATAATATGCCATGCATGTGGAACCTTTAGAATAAAAATTGTGATTGCCACTCAATGGGGGAGTATTTCTAAGATGTGACAGATTTTATAACTGTGAAGAAAGAAATATCTGCCTGTCTGGGTATCTTAGCCTTTCAAACATGCTCTTTAAATTAAAATTGTAGCACAGAGAAAACTTCATTACCTGTTTCACTTGCAGATAATTGTTTCTCCTCTTTGAATATGGGTCCTTTTCAGGATAAGTATTCTGGACTATACAGAGCTGAACAAGTGGCAAATGGGATTCCTTTGCTTTCCTGTTGGATGCCCCAAGGCGATCTACCCACAGTGTTATAAATTAGGTATAAGAAACACTGACCTACATTTTAACTAAGATTTAAGTAATTTTTTACTTATGTTTTTAGTAAGTACAAAGGAGGTTAAGTGATTTAAAGTTTCTCCCGGCCAATTTTTATTTAAAAAACACTGCAGTAATCGATAGCAATGAAATGGAATCAAAATGAAAATGCTAAGTTTAAAATAAATAATAATAGATTGGTTTGTGGTCCCTGAAAAATGACTCAACCATTCATGTTTTTTTAATACTCTCATTTACTCATTTTTAATTTATGTATTAAGCAATTACTCCTCTGAGTCATATCTCAGTCAATGTGGCTGCAAAGATAATCAGCCATGATCCTCAAATAATTCACTCTCTAATGGCATAAACAAACATGCCTACGTGATAAGTCACTTTAGACGTGTCCAGCTCTTTGTGACCCTATGGACTATATAACCTGCCAGGCTTCTCTGTCCATGGGATTCTCCAGGCAAGAATACGGGAGTGTGTTGCCATGGCCTCCTCCAGGAATCTTCCTGACCCAGCAATCAAACCCACATCTCTTAGGTCTTCTGCACTGGAAGGTGAGTTTTTCCCACTAGCACCACCTGGGAAGCCATAGAGAGATCACTTAATACCTGGCAATAAGATGTTAGAAAGGACATTAAAAAAAAAAAAAAAACATATATTGGTGGTACCAGTGGCAGATCTCAGCATCTCAGTGAGAAGACAGAGAAAAGCATTAACAGATCAAGACATAGTTGCTTGACATCTTGAATGGTAAGTAAAGCTTTACGAAGGAAGCAAAAGTATAAAGGGACACTTCATTCAAAATGAAACATTATAGGACACAAAAAATAGAACTTCAGTAAGTTTGACAGGCCTGGAGCACACACCGCAGCTAATATGATAGAGGAAGAGGAAAGATTAGCAAGAAAGACATAGGAAATAGGTGAAGTCATGGAAAAACAAATGCAGAAGACAGTGGACCTCATTTTATTAGCAATATAATGTCATCAAAAGGTTTTTGTCAAGGCATAATATAATTTCATTATTAATAGATAACTGTAAGTTTATATATAGACTTAGTAGATTGAGAATTTCTGCATGTCCTCTCTTGCCTAAAGTTCCATAAAATAGCCAAAAAGTTATTTTAGCTAAATGTATTTATAAGGCAAAATAAAAACAATACTGACACTAGATTTCAGAAATGTAAAAACAGGGATAGAAAAAAAATATATCAAGAGATCATTCTTTAAATGTAGGTATACTAGTTTGCTGGGCTTCCCTGGTGTCTCAGCCAGTAAAGAATCAGCCTGCAATGTAGGAGACCTGAGTTCAATCCTTGGGTCAGAAAGATTCCCTGGAGAAAGGAATGATAACCCACTACAATATTCTTGCCTGGAGAATCCCATTAACAGAGAAGTCTGGGGGCTACAGTCCATGAGGTCTCAAAGAGTTGGACATGACTGAGGGACTAAACTCACACACATACAAGTTTGCTAGGACTGCCTTAACATAAAACAATAATAATTTGTTTAACTTGTCTCATTCCATTTGTTTAGCCTTATCTAACTCAATGAAACTGTGAGCTATGCCAGGAAGGGCCACCCAAGATGAACAGGTCATGGTGGAAAGTTCTGAAAAAACATGGCTGACTGGAGAAGGGAATGGCAAACCACTTCAGCATTCTTGCCTTGAGAATCCCATGAACAGTATGAAAAGGAGAAAAGATATGACACTGAAAGATGAACTCCCCAGGTTTGAAGGTGCCAATATACTACTGGAGAAAAGTGGAGAAATAGCTCCCGAAGGAATAAAAAGGCTAAGCTAAAGCAGAAACAATGCCCAGTTGTGGTTGTGTCTTGTAGTGAAAGTAAAGTCCGATGCTGTAAAGAACAATATTTTATAGGAACCCGGAATGTTGGGTCCATGAGCAAGGTAAATTGGAAGTGGTCAAAAAGATGGCAAGAGTGAACATTGACATTTTAGGAATCAGTGAACTAAAATGGACAGGAATGGGCAAATTTAATTCAGATGCCCATTATATCTACCACTGTGGGCAACAATCCCTTAGAAGAAATGGAATAGCCCTCATGGTCAACAAAACAGTCTGAAATGCAGAACTTGGGTGCAATCTCTAAAAGGAAAGAATGCTCTCCGTTCGTGTTAATACAAACTATTCACTATCACAGTAATACAAGTCTATGTCCCAACCAGTAATGCTGAAGATGTTGAATGGGTCTATAAAGACGAACAGGATCTTCTAGAACTAACACACAAAAAAGATGTCCTTTTCATTATAGGGACTGGAATGCAAAAATAGGAAATCAAGAGATACCTGGAGTAACTGAAAACTTTGGCCTTGGAGTACAAAATAAAGAGGGCAAAGGCTAACAGAGACTTGCCAAGAGAATGCACTGGTCATAGCAAACACCCTCTTCCAACAACAGAAGAGACAACTCTACACGTGGATGTCACCAGATGGTCAATACTGAAATCAGATTGATTATATTCTTTGCAACTGAAGATGGAGAAGCCCCATACAGTCAGCAAAAACAAGACTGGAACCTACTGTGGCTTAGATATAAACTCCTTATTGCAAAATTCAGGTTTAAATTGAAGAAAGTAGGGAAAACAATAGGCCATTTGGGTTTGACCTAAATCAAATCCGTTACAATTATATAGTGGAAGTGACAAACAGACTCAAGGGATTAGATCTGATAGATAGAAAGCCTGAAGAACTATGGACAGAGGTTTGTAACATTGTACAGGAGACAATGATCAAAATTGTCACAAACAAAAAGATGCAAAAAAGCAAAATGGTTGTCTGAGGAGGCCTTACAAATAGCTGAGGAAAGAAGACAAGTGAAAGACAAAGAAGAAAAGGAAAGATATACCCATCTGAATGCAGTTCCAAAGAACAGCAAGGACAGATAAGAAAGCCTTCCTTTAGTGAACAATGCAAAGAAATAGAGGAAAACAATAGAATGGGAAAGACTAGAGATCTCTTCAAGAAAATTAGAGATACCAAATGAACATTTCATGCAGAGAAGGGGGAAGTAAAGGACAGAAAATTAAGGACCTAACAGAAGCAGAAGATATTAAGAAGAGGTGGCAAGAACAGAGAAGAATTATACAAAAAAGATCTTAATGACCCAGATACTCATGATGGTGTGACTCACCTAGAGCCAGGCATCCTGGAATGTGAAGTCAAACGGGCCTTAAGAAACATCACTCTGAATAAAGCTAGTGGAAGTGATGGAATTCCAGATGAGCTATTTCAAATCCTAAAAGATGATGCTATGAAAGTGCTACACTCAGTATGCCAGCAAATTTGGAAAACTCAGCAGTGGC
Organism: Dama dama; assembly: GCF_033118175.1. Lineage (NCBI taxonomy): Eukaryota > Metazoa > Chordata > Mammalia > Artiodactyla > Cervidae > Dama > Dama dama. Next base: position 49,681,778 of record NC_083705.1, on the reverse strand, counting down.
CACGGAACTTGAAAAGCTCAGTTTTCGTTACAATTCCAAAGAAGGGCAATGCCAAAGAATGTTCAAACCTACCACACAATTGCACTCATTTCACATGCTAGCAAGATCATGCTCATAATCAACAGTATGTGAACTGAGAACTTCCAGATGTACAAGCTGGACTTAGAAAAGGCAAAGGAACCAGAGATCTAATTGCCAACATCCACTGAATCACAGAAAAAGCAAGAGAATTCCAAAAAAATATCTAGTTCTGCTTCATTGACTATGCTAAAGCCTTTGACTGTGTGGATCACAAAAAACTCTGGAATATTCTTAAAAAGATGGGAATACCAGACCCCCTTACCTGCCTCCTGAGAAACCTGTATGCAGGTCAGGAAGCAACAGTTAGAACTGGACATGGAACAATGAACTGGTTTCAAATCGGGAAAGGAGTATATTGTCATCCTGTCATCCTGTCAAGGCTGTATATTGTCACCCTGCTTATTTAACTTATATGCAGAGTACATCATGCAAAATGCCAGGCTGGATGAAGCACAACCTGGTATCAAGATTGCCAGGAGAAATATTTTTAACCTCAGATATGCAAATAATACCACCCTTATGACAGAAAGTGAAGAGAAACTAAAGAGCCTCTTGATGAAGATAAAAGAGGTGACTAAAAAACTGGCTTATAACTCAACATTCAAAAAAATAAGATCATGGCATCCTGTCCCATCACTTCATGCATATAGATGGAGAAACAATGGAAATAGTGAGACACTTTATTTTCTTGGGCTCCAAAATCACTACAGAGGGTGACTGCAGACACTAAATTAGAAGACACTTGCTCCTTGGATGAAAAGCTACGACAAACTTACCGTATTATAAAGCTGATACATTACTTTGCTGACAAAGGTCTGTATAGGCAAAGTTGTGGTTTTTCAAGTAGTCATGTACGGATAGAGAGTTGGACCATAAAGAAGGGTGAGTGCCGATGAATTGATGCTTTTGAACTCTGAGGTTGGGAAAAACTCTTGAGACTCCCTTGTACTGCAAGAAGATCAAGCCAATCAATCCTAAAGGAAATCAACCCTAAATATTCATTGGAAGGACTGATACTGAAGCTGAAGCTCCAATATTTTGGCCACCTGATGTAAAGTGCTGACTCACTGGAAAAGACCCTGATGCTGGGAAAGATAGAAGGCAGAAGGAGAAGGGGACAGCAGTGGAGGAGATGGTTTGATGGCCTCACCAACTCGGTGGATATTGCTGTTCCTGTTGTTCATTCACTCAGTTGTGTCTGACTCTTTGCAATTGCATAGTAGACATGAGTTTGAGTAAAGTCCGGGAGATGGTGAAGGACAGCTAAGCCTGGTGTGCTGCAGTCCAAGGGGTTGCAAAGAGTTGGACACAACTGAATGACTGAGCAACAACAACAACAAATAATTCTAGAGGCTGGAAACCAAGATGAAGGTGTGAGCAGGTTTGGTTCTCTTGAGACCTCTCTCCTTGGCTTACAGATGGTTTCCTTCTCACTGTATGCTCGTGTGGTCTCTCATCTGAGTGCACATCTCTGGCTTCTCTCCCTCTTCTTATAAGGACACCAGTCATACTAGATAGGGCCTACCCTAATGACCTCATTTAACTTTAATTACCTCTCTGAAAGGCTCTATCTTCAAATATAGTCACACTCTAAGTTATTGGGAGTTATGACTTGAATACATGAACTTGGAGGGACACAGTTCAGTGCATAATTGTCAGGGTAGTACAGGGACCACTAAGCTCAGAGTCAGTGGATGTAACAAATAAGCTAAGAGTTTGTCTGGAGGTACATAGGCTCTTTTCCTTCTGCAGTCAGTTTGCACAGTGAGCTACAAAACAGCTATAAACAAGTTAATGAAAGAGAAAAGCTTCTAAAATCAAAGAGGCCATGACCAAAGGGTTAGTCTGTAAGGAAGCACCATTCCCAGAAAGTAAGCTTTTTTAATATTTATATTTAGATTAATTTATTTTAATTGGAGGATAATTACTTTATAATATTATGATGGTTTTTGCTTTTAATGACCAGGCAAGTACCAGAATACACATAGCTAAAGTCTGAATTAATGCACAAAGATACCAAGCCAATAAATTCTTCCTGATACCACTGCAGACAGACAGACGTGGAATGAATAAAAGGACAATTATGTGTCATAGTTCAACATCTGTCTAATGGGAGTTCTATAAAGAGCAGGGGGAAGTAGAGGGAAAAAAGTGGCAGAGCAAAATGTTTCTTCAATCCCAGAAATGAAGACAAATAGAAGACCTAAATTTAAAAGGGCTGACTGACTCTGAAGAGAACACAGATATATCCATATCCACAACCAGACACACTGTGGTGACATTTGAGGATCTCAAGAATAAACATCCATATCTTGAAATTTTTACATATTTAAAAATTTTTAAATCTTCTAACAGAACAGAAACAATCAGATTATTTTAGATTTAGAGGTGCCTGATAAAATACAGAAAGCTCAGTTAATTTATAAATTTCAGGTAAAAAGTGGATTGTTTTTTAGTAAAAGTATATCTCAAAATGCTTATTACATGTGACACACTCATACTTTAAAAATTACTTTTTGTTTTCCTGAAATTCACACTTCACTGCATTGTCTAATATATTTGTTTGCTAAATGTGGTAACCTTAATTAGACCCTGCATCCACAAGATAACACTGAATTGATATTGTCAGTGTTCTAAATGTGGATTTTCATATCTACCCAATTTACTACTCAGAAAAGTAGATCCTACCAAAAAAAAAAAAAAAAAATCCCCGAAAAGAATTTCTAAAGAATTTTGTAGCAGAGTACTTAAATGTAAATGTTAATAACTTTAAGGCACTAATTCAGAACTAAAATCACAAAGTTATTAATTTGGGAGGTAGATGAAGAGCTTGGACAAAAAATAAGGGACAAAAGAGCATGGCCAGTGTCTGTATTACTGATGAAGGAGCATAAGAGACTAAACTGGCACATAGTAAGCACTGAATAAATATTTATTTGAGCTGGTGAAATAAATCAATAGAATTTAATGAACCATTACATTGGAAAATGGTACTTAAAGGGTTGGAGGTGATGAGACAAAGTGTTAGTCTCTGAAGTGTGTCCGACTATTTGCTGCCCCATGGACTGAAGCCCAGGCTTCTCTGACCATGGGATTCTACAGCCAAGAGTAAGTAGCCATTCCCTTCTTCACGGGCTCTTTCTGACCCAGGGATCAAACCTAGGTCTCCCGCATTGCAGGCAGATTGTTCACCGTCTAAGCCATGAGGGAAGCCCGTGGCTTCATGAGACAAAAGGAGGAATAAAAACCAGTACCTAACTAGATATTTTGAGATAACCAAGAACTGGAGGAGTAACAATAAATGTTTTCAGGCAAAGATTCCTAATATCTACTACTAGTGAAAATATGCTATGCTAGGAATTTAGATTTGGGTGTCAAAATATAGGTGACAAATAAAAACATAGTTTCAATAAGATTGTCATATAAGTGCTTGAAAACCAAAAAGAGGGCCAAGAAAAGAATCCCTAACACAACATTCATTATCATTTATGGTAGTGAAAATCAAGGGTTATCAAGAGTGAGCACAGTCAGAAGGGCAGTTAAAGACAGTGGTGTTGGAATAAACATGAGCATGAAGTTTCTAGAAGGAAGAAATATTCCTTTGTGTCAAAGGCTGCTACAAAATCCAGGAAAATGAAAGCATGCAATTAGAGTTGATTTTTAATATTAGACCACTAGTAATTTTAATAATTTAATATGGCTCTGATCTTCTGCCCCTTACAGTATGTTACCCTTTGCAACATACATTTCACTTCTTCCAATCAGGACCGGGAGTTTATTTTCTTACCTCTTGAACTTGGCTGGTCCTTGTGACTTCTACTAGACGCAGTACTGTGCCAATTCCAACCCTAGACCTGAAGAGGCCTCCATTTACACTCATTCTCTTGAAATCCTGTGTGCCAGACACACAACTGACTGATCCTGTGTACCAGATACACAGCTGATATTTATGAGCCCAGATGAATAGTTATCCAGATGTTCACAGATTTGTGAATAATAGTAAATGTTTATTATGCTAAGCCACTGAATTCTAGGGTGGCTTATTACACAGCAATGTGTGTGTGTGTTTAGTCGCTAAGTGGTGTCCAACTCTTTTGTGACCTCGTGGACCATAGTCCACCAGGCTCTTCTATTCATGGGATTTTCCAGGCAAGAATACTGGAGTGGGTTGTCATTTCCTTCTCTGTGGGATTGTTCTGACCCAGGGATCAAACTCAAGGCTCCTGCTTTGCAGGGGGATTCTTTACCAGTAAGCCACACAGAAGTAACTAACTGATATAAACAGTTAAAACTTGTCACTGAAAAATAATGCAATGGGCTAATGGAATATGGATTTGAGGAAGTAGACATAGCAATTGTACAGTATTCTTGGAAAACTTCTGCATGAAGGAAAGAGGAAAGCTAAAGTTGAAGGAATTTAGTGAGTCTTGAACTGATGGAGAATGAAAGGTTTGGGATAAAACAGAGGGATAAACAGATGAGTGATGAACTAACCAAGAGGAGATGGGGGAGGATAAAATCTAGAACACATATGAACCAATTAACCTTGGAAAGCAGAAGGAGTTGCTCTTTTTCAGGGCTAGGAGAATGAGGGTAAAGAGTTAAATGGAAGGACTTTAAGTACAAATGTGTTTGTGAAAGGATAGGTGCTGTTAAGGGTGGGGTAGCTTCCCTGGTGGCTCAGTCAGTAAAGAATCCACTTGCAATGAAGGAGACCTCTTGCAATGCAGGAGGCACAGGTTTGATTCCTGGATCAGGAATATCCCCTAAAGGAGGATTTGGCAGCCCACTCCAGGATTCTGTTGTTTTTCTTTTAATATGAAAATTCTGGGTTTTTTAGCATTTATTTTAATTAGAGGCTAATTACTTTACAATATTGTGGTACTTTTTGCCACACACTTGAATCAGCCAAGGATGTACATGTGTCCCCCGTCCCCAAATTCCCTTCCACCTCCCTCCCCATCCCATTCCTCTGGGTTATCCCAGTGCACCACCTTTGAGTGCCCTGTTTCATGCATCAAACTTGGACTGGTCATCTATTTCACATATGGTAATATACATGTTTCAATGCTGTTCTCTCAAATCATCCCACCCTCACTTTCTCCCACAGAGTCCAAAAGTCTGTTCTTTACATCTGTGTCTCTTTTGCTGTCTTGCATAGATGGTCATCATTACCATCTTTTTAAATTGCATTATAAGTGTTAATATACTGTATTGGTGTTTTTCTTTCTGATTTACTTCACTCTGTATAATAGGCTCCAGTTCCATCCACCTCATGAGAAATAATTCAAATGTGTTCTTTTTAATAGCTGATTAATATTCCATTGTGTATATGTACCACAATTTTCTTACCCATTTTTCTGCTGATGGACATCTATGATGCTTCCATGTCCTAGCTATTGTAAACAGTGCTGCAATGAATTCCATGGACAGAGGAGCCTGGTGGATTACAGTCAATGGGATCACAAAGAGTTGGACATGACTGAGGGAATGAGCACGTGGTTGATAGCCTTTGTATTCTATGAAATAAGGACCAAGATCATCTTCCTCAAGAAAGAGAAGTGATGGAATTGGGCAGGGATAAGTCATTCAGGTATGACCTAAATCAAGTCCCTTATGATTATAGAGTGGAAGTGACAAACAGATTTAAGGGATTAGATCTGATAGGCAGAATGCCTGAACTATGGATGGAGGTTCATGACACTGTACAGGAGGCAGTGATCAAGACCATCCCCAAGAAAAATAAATGCAAAAACGCAAAATGGTTGTCTGAGGAGGCCTTACAAATAGCCGAGAAACAAGGAGACGCTAAAGGCAAAGGAGAAAAGGAAAGATATATCCATCAGAATGCAGAGTTCCAAAGAATAGCAAGGAGAGATAAGAAAGTCTTCCTCAGCGATCAATGCAAAGAATTAGAGGAAAACAATAGAATGGGAAAGACTAGAGACCTCTTCAAGAAACTTAGAGTTACAGGAACATTTCATGCAAAGATGGCCACAATAAAGGACAGAAATGGTATGGACCTAACAGAAGCAGAAGATATTAAGAAGAGGTGGCAAGAATACACAGAAGAACTATACAAAAAAGATCTTCATGACCCAGATAACCATGATGGTGTGATCACTCACCTGGAGCCAGACATCCTGGAATGTGAAGTCAAGTGGGCATTAGGAAGCATCACCACGAACAAAGCCATTGTAGGTGATGGAATTCCAGTTGAGCTATTTCAAGGCCCAAAAGATGATGCTGTGAAAGTGCTGCACTCAATACGCCAGCAAATTTGGAAGACTCAGCAGTGGCCACAGGGCTGGAAAACTTCAGTTTTCATTCCAATCCTAAAGAAAGGCAATGCCAAAGAATGATCAAACTACTGCACAATTGCACTCATCCCACACGCTAGCAAACTAAAGCTCAAAATTTTCCAAGCCAGGCTTCAACAGTACATGAACCGTGAACTTCCAGATGTTCAAGGTGGATTTAGAAAAGGCAGAGGAACAAGAGATCAAATTGCCAACATCCACTGGATCACTGAAAAGCAAGAGAGTTCCAGAAAAACATCTATTTCTGCTTCATTGACTATGCCAAAGCCTTTGACTGTGTGGATCACAACAAACTGTGGAAAATTCTTCAAGAGATGGAAATACCAGGCCACCTGACATGCCTCCTGAGAAATCTATAGGCAGGTCAAGAAGCAACAGTTAGAACCAGACATGGAACAACAGACTGGTTCCAAATCAGGAAAGGTATACGTCAAGGCTGCATATTGTCACCCTGCTTATTTCACTTACATACAGAGTATATCATTGGAAATGCCGGGCTGGATGAAGCACAAGTTGGAATCAAGATTGCCAGGAGAAATATCAATAACCTCAGATATGCAGATGACACCACCTTATGGCAGAAAGCAAAGAAGATCTATAGAACCTTTTGATGAAAGTGAAAGAGGAAAGTGAAAAAGTTGGCTTAAAACTCAACATTCAGAAAACTAAAATCATGGCATCTGGTCCCATCACTTCATGGCAAATACATGGGGAAACAGGGAGAGATTTTATTTTTCTGGGCTCCAAAATCACTGCAAATGATGACTGCAGCCTTGAAATCAAAAGACACTTGCTCCTTGGAAGAAAAGCTATGACCAATCTAGACAGCATATTAAGAAACAGAGACATTACTATGCCAACAAAGGTCCATCTAGTCAAAGTTATGATTTTCCCAATAGTCATGTATGGATGTGAGAGTTGGACTATAAAGAAAGCTGAGTGCCAAAGAATTGATGCTTTTGAACTGTGGTGTTGGAGAAGACTCTTGAGAGTCCCTTGGACTGCAAGGAGATCCAACCAGTCTATCTTAAAGGAAATCAATCCTGAATACTCATTGGAAGGACTGATGCTGAAGCTGAAACTCAACACTTTGGCCACCTGATGCAAAGAACTGACTCAGTGGAAAAGATCCTGATGCTGCAAAAGATTGAAGGCAGGAGGAGAAGGGGACCACAGAGGATGAGATGGCATCACTGGCATGGCCACTGTCAGGATGGCATCATTGACTCAATGGACATGAGTTCCGTAAGTTTCAGGATTTGGTGATGGACAGGGAAACCTGGCACGCTGCAGTCCCTAGGGTTGCAAAGAGTTGGACACGACTGAGCGACTGAACTGAGGTCTTACAAAAAGGGTTTTTAAGGCAGAGTTTCTCAACCTTGGAACTGCTGAAATTTTATACTAGATAGTTCTTTGTTGCAAGAGGCTGCCCTAAACACTTAAAACACTGGCATTTGAAAACCCTCAAGGTTCAGTACTGTTTCCATGGTTCAACAAAGATATTCCTACTAAATTTTATCCTCTGTGCTTAAGAGCTAGACCATGGGCTTTCTAAATAGAGAACTCTCTAGCAAAGACTTGGAATAAAACACAATCTTCTTCAAAAATAACATGTAAGTTTTTTTTTTGTTTAACTTTCTCCCTCATCCTGCCTGTCAGTCACCAATCTGTTTTGTTTTTTTTTTTATGCAATAATGAGTCAAGCTTCCATATTCATCTTTCTTATTAAGACTCCTCTTTGCTCAACCCCAACAAAGTCCCCTGGAGCAGCTTTACAATCTTATGCGATTTGTTAGAAGTATAACTGTGGCTCTGGAGCCTTTTCCAACAGCTTGTGTGCAAGGTGACAGGTCTGAATATTAAACAAGAGGAAGGGAGGTGATATCCACACACATTGCCATAAATTGTGCCTTCATTCATAAAACCACTTTACTTAGCTGTAATTACTCTGCTACCCATTCATGCAAGTGAGGCATCCAGGAAGCAAACTTGATTGGTGAATAAATGCAAATTAAATGACAGGGACAGAGGTAGGCATAAGAAAACTGAGAGGAGGCATTCAGTATGCAAATTCCCAAGACTATATAGACAACCATTTACAACTCCTGCCTTGGAATAAATTGAATAGCTGTAAAAGCTACTGACTTTCTCCTCCATTCTGATTTTGAAAGCATGGGTGGCAGAAGGATGGGAGTTGATTCCCGGCAGAATTACAGAGCTCAATAGTATAACTGTCAAAATCTCTTTTAAAGGAAGGGGAGCTATCAACATTATCTGTGTTAAGGAAACTCTTTTCTTTGTTGATAGTGTCTATTCGAAGAATTGGCATTTAACAAATATGTTAATTAAAGCTCTAGACTACATGCTATAATGTTTGCCATGCATTTTGTGACAAGTTCTATTGTGTTTTTATGTTAATATTATTCTTCTGCAGATTACATTGTTCCTCATTCAGTCAAATCAAAATGTTCAATCTGGGCATAGCATCTAAGTGAAAGAAAACCAGGTGGTGTTTTTTTTCCTGCCTAACTTTTGTTTAATTCTGCTGGGGACAACTGCTGAAAAAGTTAAAACTATTTATTTTATCTAAAGCAAGCATGATCCCTGGTTAAGTATATTTTACTGAGAGAAAAGAAATTAAAAAGGAAAAAGAGAAGTAAAAAGGAAAGAAGAGAAAAAGAAAAGAGGGAGAAATATGTACTCATTTCATTATTCTGAGGAGAAAAATGGAACTCTTAGCTACATTCGCTTTTTGCAATAACACACTAAATTGAGATTCTAGTCAAGGAGTAGTTTCCATTTGTTATGTATATATATGCATTTTTCATCTCGCATAACATAGGCTCATACAACACAAGATTAAGATAAATTGAGGTCTTTCTTTTTCCTTCTTAATTTACTTCCTTATCCCATATACAAAGAACCTGCTTGAATACGAGAAATTTGACCTAAATTCCATTTTATCAAGAAGGTTGCCTGAAATTTACAATGTGAAAATAAAGGAAATACTTTTGATTTCCCAAAGTTCAAATCTGGGAAATATTAGCATAAGTACTTTGATGATCATGACAGTAAGTCTAGAGGATTAATCTCTAAAGCAATCAGAATTCAGATCTTCTACAGCTTTATAGATCAGAATGACCTATTTTAATTAATTATTCCAGATACAAAGAGATAGCTGCTTTACATAGAAGACTGGAGCTGTTATCTGCTTTCAGGACTGAGTTACCGTGAGTAAATTCCTCCCAAAACCTGACTTCATATGTGATATTCTGAGTGATCTTTAAATAAGAGAAAAGGTACATGGCCTTGCTGGGAGACAGCATAACATCGTGGATAAGATGCTTGGGTTTCAATTATAGTGCCTTTGCTTATTAGCTATTTGATATGGAAGAAGTTGGCTTCCCCAGTGGCTCAGAGGTAAAAATGCCACCTGCAATGTGGAACCACAAGAGACTGAGTTCCATCCCTGGGTCAGGAAGATCCCCTGAAGGACAGTATGGCAACTCACTTCAATGTTCTTGCCTGGAGAATCCCAAGAACAGAGAAGCCTGTCAGGCTTCAGTCCATAGCATTCCAAAGAGTCAGAAGTGACTTAGCACACAAGCACGCATGGAACAAGCTACTTAAACTCCTGTGCTTTGGTTTTTCATATAAAATGTAGACAATCATATGCACTCATAAATAATCTATAGAGACCATTTCTTTATTTGTATAGCTATTATTATTATTCTTGTATAGGCATTATTTATAATAGAGAAGAAGAACTTAGAGAATTATTTCACTGATTAAAGCAAAAGATACATTGTGGAAACTCAGCATTTTGATTCCTAAAGAAGCACCTATTTCATATTGCTCACCTCTTTCAAAGTGTTTCATTGTTATGCTCATGTATATAAAGATTAAATTAAATAATTAAAAAAAATAAGAGTTGCTGTTCAGTCACTAAATCGTGTCCGACTATTTGCGACCTCATGGACTGGAGCATGCCAGACTTCCCTGTCCTTTGCTATCTCCCAGAGTTTGCACAAAATCATGTCCATTGAGTCAGTGATAGCATCCAACCATCTCATCCTCTGTTACCCCCTTCTTCTCTTGCCCTCAATCTTTTCTAGCATCAGGGGCTTTTCCAATGAGTCAGCTCTTCGCATCAGCTGGCCAAAGTACTGGAACTTCAGCTTCAGCATCAGTCCTTCCAATGAATATTCATGGTTTATTTCCTTTAGGATTGACTGGTTTGATCTCTGTGCTGTCCAAGGGACTCTGAAGAGTCTTCTCCAGCATCACAATTCAAAAGCATCAATTTTTCAGCACTTAACCTTCATTATGGTACAACTCTCACATCCTTAATAGCTACTGGGAAAACCATAGCTTTGACTAGATGGACCTTTGTCAACAAAGTAATGTCTCTGCTTTTTAATATGCTGTCTAGGTCTGTCATAGCTTTTCTTCCAATGAACAAGCATCTTTTAATTTTATGGTTGCAGTCACCATTTGCAGTGATTTTGGAGCCCAAGAAAATAAATTCTGCCACTGTTTCCATTTTTCCCCCATCTATTTGCCATGAAGTGATGGGGCTGGATGCCATGATCTTCGTTTTTTGAATACTGAGTTTTAAGCCAACATTTTCACTCTCTTCTGTCACCTTCATCAAGAGACTCTTTAGTTCTTCTTTGCTTTCTGCCACTGAGGCAGTATTATATACATACATGAAGTTGTTGATATTTCTCCCAGCAATCTTGATTCTAGTTTGTCATTCATCCAGCCCAGCATTTCGAATCACACACTCTGCATTTAAGTTAAATAATCAGGGTGACAATATACAGCCTTGATGTACTCCTTTCCCCATTTGGAACCACTCCATTGTTCCATGTCCAGTTCTAACTGTTGCTTCTTGACCTGTGTACAGTTTTCTCAGGAGGCAGGTATAGTGGTCTAGTGTTCCCATATCATTCAGAATTTTTCAGTTTGTTATGATCAACACAGTCAAAGGCTTTAGTCAATAAAGCAGAAGTAGATGTTTTTCTGGAATCCCCTTGCTTTTTCTATAATCCAACGGATGTTGGCAATTTGATCTCTAGTTAATACTTACTGACCACTTATCATTAGATGTACACTGCTCAAAATGCTTTTTAATCTTCTTTAATTTCTACAGTAAGACTATAAAATGGATGCTCTTATTATATTTCCATTTTACAGACAAGAAAACTGAAGAATAAAGAATTTGCCTAGAGCCAGTCAGTAGGTGGCAATGAGGATTCTAGCTCAGGACTTTTCTGTTTCACCTTTAATGAATACCCTAGAGTCCAAGTTTCCTAGCTTAAGATATGATCTATTACTGAAGTTGTGTCCCACTCTTTGCATCCCGATGAACCTCAGCACATATTCCCTGTCCTTCACTGTCTCCTGAAGTTATTATTGATGTTCTTGATGCAGGAGGTAGATGCCGCCCACCCCCCTCCCCCCAACCTGCCACTCCCCAGGGTAAAGCGATAAGATATTCATTCCCTGTGGGCCGAAGCTCTAAGACAAGACTAGAAGAACAATTGAGAGGAGGTTGGGCCCTGCCCAGTAGGAGACCACATATGTCTCATTCCTCAAGTCAGGAGACCTCCCTGACCACATTTGCATAGAAAGGTTCCTTGGAGTTAAAAAGGGGAGTGACGCTAACAGGTTCTTTACCTATATGCCTCTTAGGTAGACTCCAACTTGGCTAAGAGATACGTGTGCATGCACGGGAGGATCATGATGTTATAGGAATGGGTACCCCTTCCAGGGCCCAAAACTGGGCTCTTGTCTAACACTCAGAAATGAATTGTCTGAGGAGACACATGTGCTGACAAAGCAAGAGATTTTATTGGGAAAGGGCACCCGGGTGGAGAGCAGGAGGGTAAGGGAACCCAGGAGAACAGCTCTGCCGCATGGCTTGCAGTCTCAGGTTTTATGGTAATGGGATTAGTTTCCGGGTTGTCTTTAGTCAATCATTCTGACTCAGGGTCCGTCCTGGTGGTACACACCTCGTTCAGCCAAGATGGATGCCAGAGAGAAGGATTCTGAGAGGTGGTCGGGCATGTAGTGTCTCCTTTTGACCTCTCCCGAACTCTTCCGGTTGGTGTTGGCTTATTAGTTCTGGTTCCTTACCAGGACCTCCTGTCATAAAACAACTCTTGCAAATGGTTACTATGGTGCCTGGCCAACATGGGCGGTTTCAGTCAGTGTGCTTCCCCTAACAACACCCCTGTGAGAGACTTCATACTCAAGTTACCTCTTGGGAATTGGGGCAGAGGTTTCTTTCTTCTGTAACTTCTTCCTGCTGTGCATGGGCGTAGGCCTGCCTAGCAGAGCAGAAGTCTCTCTCTATCCGATCTAAGTCCTAACAATGAGCTATACCAAATATGGGCTCTGAACCTGGCAAATCAGAATGATTGGCCAGAGGAAAACTGAAAGAAACACCCCATAAAAATAATTCAAACTGCCACGAGGGTGGAACTCAGGGACTCACCCTCTTAGTCTGCTCATGTGTCTAACTGCCCATACTATACTTTTTCCCTCCTGATAAATACTGTCATCATTTCACTACTTTCTGTCTTTGTGGGAATTCTTTTCTGCAAAGCCAAAGGGCCAGGGCCTTGTCACCAACCACTGGTCTAGTGGCTAGGATTTGGCACTCCCATTGCTGCGACCCCACATCAATCTCTGAATCAGAAACTGAAGCCCCATTTCAGCTGCTGCAGGCCAAGGCTGTCCAAAATCATTCTTGTTATTTATTAGCCTTATATTTTTGGCATGTGAGAGAGATGTAAATATTTGTTGAGAACTAGATGAAAAAATGGATGACTGAATGATAATATATAAAATTAAAATCAAATAACAAAATACTTTTTGCTTCTTTAAATCTGAAGAGAACTGGATAAAGAATTATTTTCATAAATATTCTAGATATTTCCAAAGATATTCCAATCATTAGCTTTTATTTGCACCCCCCCCCCCAAACCAAATTTTTAGTATAGTCAACAATGGTGTAGTCTTCTTTTACTGTGGCACTATTTTGCATGTTAATAGGCTTCAATTGTTCTAAAAATCACCACTGGGAAAATATTTTTTTCCTAAGCTTCTAGCAATAGAAATCGTTTTTTTGAGAAAAAGACTTAACTAAACCAATGGACTAATATTTCTATGTGAGTTGCATTTAATAACTTCCTTGGATCACTTTTTAAAGAAGTATTAGAAATTAAAGTCATTATCAAGTCACAAAACATGGTTTTAAAAAATCTATGAATGTCAAAGAATGTTATTTTATTGAGCATTTTTAGCTATCATTAGCCAAACTGTCCTCAAACTTTCTGAAGCTAAAGCATGTCTAATGGTATCCTCACTAATAGCAGAAAGACATTTGAGTAAATTCATTTTTTAAAGGATCATTGAGTGCCTTAGCTAGTTAAACTGGAAGCCCGCAGTAATCAGGGAGAGGCATTGCTTGCCTTCTCCTATGGTTTCTTCATTAGCAATGGTAATAATGACAATAGTTAATTCATAACTAGTATACTGTTAAGAGGATCCTTGGGGTGCCTTTATACACTCTATTTAATTTTGGCTTCCGGTTTGGTCAGTTTATTTTGCAAGCCAATTGCCTCCCTGCCATTCCCAGCTCTCTAGAATTTGCCTAACTTAAAGAAACCAAGCTGTTTTCTTTCTGCTGCATGCATCAAAGCTAACAACAAACAAATAGCTGAACACAGAATTCAGCCTACAGAGCTCAGGCTAAGTGAGAATCTGAAAACTTACAACTTTATTTTTAAAATCAGAATTCAGTCTCCTGATTTAAAAAGTTAACAAAACAATCATACCCACTTCTATCACATACCAATGTATTTGCATTTTAATAAAATATGTGAATTTGACTTTGTTGTTCTGTTACTAAATAATTGTTCTCATGTCTTTTGGGGAACTTTTGCGTGCTCAGTCACTAAGTCATGTTTGACTCTTTGTGACCTCATGGACTACAGTGCGCCAGGCTCCTCTCTCCATGGGATTCTCCAGGCAAGAATACTGGAGTGGATCGCCACGCCCTCCCCCAGAGGATCTTCCTGATCCAGGAATCAAACCTAGCCTCCTGTGTCTCCTACACAGGCAGGTGAATTCTTTATCCACTGCACCACCTGGAAAGCCCCTTGGAACCTTTTGGTAAGCCTTGAATACCTTTGGTACCTCACAATCTACCTTATATATCCTTTACATCCCATACCATCACATGCACCACCTAGATAGTTAACTAGAAGTACTCCATACACACACGTGCGTGCTCAGCTGCTTCAGTCATGTCCAGACTCTTTGGCACCCTATGGACTGTGGCCTACCAGGCTCCTCTGTCCATGGGATTCTCCAGGCAAGGACACTGGAGTGGGTTGCCATGCCCTCCTCCAGAAATACATACACAGTAAGCATCTAATAAATGCTCACAAATTAGAAGCAGCTAAGCAATATGTAGCTCTGTTGGTAAGGAATCTGCCTGCAATGCAGGAGACCCAGGTTCGATTTCTGGGTCTGGAAGATCCCCTGGAGAAGGGACAGGCTACCCACGCCAGTATTCTTGCACGTCACTGTGGCTCAGCTGGTAAAGAATACGACTGCAAAAAAAAAAAAAAAAAATATGCCTGCAATGCGGGAGACCTGGGTTCAATCCCTAGGTTGGGAAGATCCCCTGGAGAGGGAAAAGGTTACCCACTGCAGTATTCTGGCCTAGAGAATTCCACCGACTGTATAGCCCATGGGGTTGCAAAGACTCAGACATGACTGAGCGACTTTCACTTTCAAACAATATGTGTCTCATACTGCTTAGCAAGCATGTGGATACAGAGAAAGTTGCCAACAGCTGTAGTGTTTTTATGTTCTCATTTGCCACTCCCATAGATGAAACCAGATAGTCCTGTTCTTACAGCTCTTGGGCAAGGCAAATTAGTTAGATTTCCATTGATTTAGTTTCCAGACTACACACAATAGATTACAGTACTGCAACTTTTCCAGTCATTTTTTCCCTATGACAATTTTTCTTTTCTCCCTAAATCTATATAATTTCTAAGTATATGCTTCTAAGTAGGGTTTCCATGAAAAATAAAATAGAAAGAGGTGAATCTTGTGAATAATTACAAGATAAAATGGAGTATTATTTTTATGCTTGAATGGTCCCAATTAGTTGCATACATTGATTTATTGTATTGATAACCAACATAAGCTTTATTTTACTTCTGCCCAAGGAACAAAATATTGGGAAATAAAACAGTCTAATCCCTGCACTATTGTAATCATTGTCAAAATTTTGGAATAAGTTCTCTGCTTAAAACTTTTGAATAGAAATTATTCTACAAAGTTGGAAGGAAATCAAAATCCATATCCAAAGAATACAGTGATTTTCCAGTGTACTGTTATTAAAGTGGAAAGCAGTAAATGTTATTTTGGCATGTATTTTCACACAAAAAAAGTTTTATAATGCTACTTTCCCCACTTAGAACATGAAATTATTTCAAACTTTACATAGGAGACTGTGGAAGTCACAGACTCTTCTGTATTTTTTAAGCAATTTAATTTCCTCCTGTCCTGATTCAATTACAGTAACATAAATTATAACAAAAATTTAATAAAGTGGACAGTTAAGTGAATTTAATCTATTCTCTTCAGAATAAACAAGATTAACCAGATAAGATGCAGATTTGAAAAGTATTTTAACTGATAAGGTAAATCAGAAATCAGAAACATCCCTCAAACTACCCAGTCAGATAATTAAGGGAAATAATATTAAGAAGAAAACAAAGGGTAACAAGCAATATAGTACTTCTTTCTTTGTAAAATAATTAACCTTTGGAAAGACTTTCTGTCAATGCAGTCTTTGTCAGTTAAAAGAGTTAGATCCATTCCTGAAAAGCAAATAATAGGCAGTAAATCATGGCTTCATTCAGTCTCTAGTGAAATAAGATTTACTAAATTTTTCTTCCCATTTTTGAAATTTGCTGCAATTTTTCTTTTTGGATTATTAGTTCTTACTGTTCTGCAGATTAATGTAACATGTTAAAATCATCAAAATAAACATTTAGTAACCCAGAGAATTTACTGCTATGATAAAAAGTGGTACTTGTTATAAAGTGTCCCCTTTACACAACAGTCTGAAAGCAGATTTGAAGTAGGAAGAATAAGGGAAGGGGGAACCTTATGGTTCTTGAGAGGCTTGTTAAAATCCTCCTTGGACATAGTCT
Source organism: Dama dama (assembly GCF_033118175.1). Taxonomy (NCBI): domain Eukaryota; kingdom Metazoa; phylum Chordata; class Mammalia; order Artiodactyla; family Cervidae; genus Dama; species Dama dama. Next base: position 49,665,130 of record NC_083705.1, on the reverse strand, counting down.
AAAAGAGATTGTTAAACCAGTATTTTAAATTAGCACATTAGCATGTTTTTTTTGGGGGGGAAGGAAGCATTCAATAAATAATTGATGAATAAAATTGTAGAACAAAATAGAACATAGTAAATACAATTAAAATTCACCTCTCTGAAACAAATGCTTTATGAATTAATTTTTAATTAAAGTACCCAACTTTTTTTTTATTTAAGATAAAAATTCCTTTTTATTAACAGATGCACTAATAATTTTGCTTATTGCAGTTAAGACTGATTTGGGATTCAAGTTAAAATATCATCAAGTTTCAGGAATAACCCTGAGCCACTTTTGAGCAACATTATTAGCTATAATAAGCCAGTATTATCATCCATAATTGTGTATGTCTTTTACTAAATTCATTGTGTATGTCTCTTGTGTGTATTTTGTTAAAAAATACTCAGATTCCCAAATAAATTATACTTACTGCTTCAGTTATTAAAGGAGAATAGAGAAGACTGGGGACTATGACAACAATAGTTTAATGAGGAGGGGCTTTTAGAGTCAGTGATCACATACAATGTATCAAATTCAAGACAATACCAAAAGCTTGTGATGACCAATTAACCTGCCTTTTAAGAGGTCATAAATTGGGACCTCCTTGGTGGTCGAGTGATTAAGAATCCTCCTTGCAATGCCGGGACACAGGTTCAATCCCTGGTCGGGGAACTAGGATCTCACATACCACAGAGAAACTAAGCCTGAGTCCTGCAACTAGACAGCCTGCACCTAGGGAGACTGTGAGCCACAAAGAAAGAGCCATAAAGAAAAGAGCCACAATGAGAGATCCTGTGTGCAGCAAGAGGTCACGTTAAAAACTTTGGGTAGTTCACTGAGTAATGATTCCAAATTTGGTTAGCTCTTAAAATGAGTAAATTTCAGTATCATGAAACAACAGGGAAAATATAGCTAAAGATTCAATATCAAACGAGTTGAACCTAGAGGAGATTTCTTTAATGTTACACACTTAAAATTCCATGAAGGATATTTATTCAATTTGAATTCAAAACAACTAAAAGAGTTACAAAATGTGAATCATTCAGTACGTCACTTTAGTTCTAAAAATATTTAGGAAATTAATAAACTCATTAATTTATCTAAAATCAAACTGAATTTATGTGTAATTATTCTTTTATTGACTGGTCATATGTGAAGTGAAATAATCTCATTTATTCATGGTGAAATTCTTTTTTTTTCTCTTTTCATCTCATAATGACTAAATAAACTTGATAAACAGGGGTGCTCCTATGCCATATATGATTTCTAAAAAATTCTCACAACCTAAAATTTCGTTAGTATTTGAATTTCCTAAAATATGACATACAGTGAAACCAATTTCAAGAATACAAAAACATTTAGTAATGGACTATCTTGGATTTAGTGACTTCCAAAGAAAAAATTTTTTGAAATATAAATTTTACTTCATGAGAACATCTCTAAATTAAACAGAAAGTATCCCTTTTTCAGTTCCGATTTACAAAGAAGGAAAAGTACCGAGCTTAAAAAAATCTTTCCTCTCAAGTAGGCATCATTATTAACTTAAAACTCCTGTCATTACATAATACTAATTTATTTTTCATACAGTGCTGCTGGATATGTCAAAACAGTAAACCCTGGTAAGCAGATGTCCAAATGAAATCTGAGGCCCAAGACAACTGTCATTCTAACTTCCCCTACTCTGGGTGTTATATAAGGATTAGTATGTGGAATACCTCCAAAGACTTAAAATACTGAAAGTTTCCTTTCTACATCATTTTAAATAAAAACATGCATTAGAATTCTCCAAAGTACTGCCTCTTCCCCTTCCTCCCCACTCCACACACACTAAACCCTGTAGTCACAGGAGGATATGTAGCCATGGCAGATTAAACAACAGGTTGTTTTGACACTGAAGAGATTCTTTCTTCAATTGTTTTTAGTCAATATCTCTCTAAAGGTTAAAAAAGATAATAGATTATACACACATATTTATATATATACATATGTATATATACGTGTGTGTGTATGTATATACCTATATAAATGAAGATTCATGTGTATATAAATCATGCAGAAAACCAGAACATAAGGTATTATTTTTGAGTGGTCCTTGTAAATGGTCTTGTCAGTAGGATAAGATAGACATTTTAGCAGGAGGACAATGCACACTTGGGATTTGTTCCAGTCTTTCCCTGACACTGGGCAGACAGTAGGGTTAAAGAGCATGCAATTTGCTTTACCACTGTAGTGATGTAGGTGAGCAGTGGATGCTGAGACTCATAAATTTTCCTTTGTGATGGACATCGATGGTCCTGCTTCTTCCTGAGGCAGACTCAGCTGACACAGAGCTTTATGCACACAGTTCCATAGAAATTCTGCCTAGGGTATGAATCTGTTAGGTAACAATGGCTCTCAGATTCCCAACAAAAGCCTAGGCTTCAAAGACTCTTCAGCAGCCGTTTCCTCCAGAAGAAAATCATTTGCATTTTTTTTGTGTGTGTACAGATACTTTAATAACATGCTGCTGAAGTTTTGAAGGAATTTCAATTTATGCAAAATGAAAAAAGGGAGGAAAAAATAATACTGATAATGATACTAATAAAGACCCACAATCCAAGAGGCCTGTGGTGGCATTGTGTTTATTGCAATGTTAGACACTTTATCAGCTACCCTTCTAAAGGGATTTAAAAATGGGCTTTGGATAGTTGAACTAAGCTTTGTTAACAGTTTATCAGCCACAGTTTAAAATATATACTTTTTTCTAGAAAGGAAGAAATTGCAAGTGAAGATTTTTTAAATGATAGAAGTTTTACTGACCCTGCAGAAGAGATTTATTTTTAGAGAAATGTAGGGTCCGACCTTTCATGTTTCAAGACACCCTGGCATAGGGCGGGCCTTCCTGTTATCTTTTGCTTCTGCTTGTCTCCTAGAGGCAAGTTCCTCCTATCAGGAGCCAGATTTAGGGGGATTTTGGAAGGAAGAGACAGGCAGGAATCAACCGGAACTAAAGCCTTTAACATCCATGAAGTGATTAAAATGCAGCCATGCCCAACAAGACCACACTGCTGTTATCACACAGACATTGACAACTTCTTTGAACTCAACTCAGTGATGTATGGGGGAACATAGAAACTTTTAAGTGTCTCCAGGAAACAGACTCAGGTTTCTCAACATGAACTGGCAGCATTCACATATTACCCAGAGCTAACAGTGATCCCACACTTTGCTTGTCCTCTGCCAAATCAAGTCGAGGGTAGCATCCAGGAAAGCAGCATGCTGCCAGGTGTAGAGGACAACTGGTTAGTTTATCGATTTGTGATGGTGCCAAACCTGGCAAATTAACAAACACAGCGTACTGCAGAGTACACGCAGTTTAAGCCGCCGCTGTCACTGACCAAGACACCGCTTCACAGACTAGTTTGCTTCTTGAGTCTAGTTTGTAGAGAAACCAGTAGAGAGAGGAAATTTTCTCCCATTTTACCTTTTGCCATTACACTGAAGAAATACCTAGCCTAATTGTTTTTTTCTGGTTTGAGGGAAGTTTTTTTTCTGGCAGGGGTGGTGGGGAGGTCAAGAGAGGAACATCCAAGCGAAATAAAAATAGCACTTCAGTGTCACATTTACTTTAAAAGAGAAAGGAAAGGGAGAAAAGAAAAGAGGAAAGGGGAGGAGATGGGAGACATGAGAGGGGAAGGGAGGGAAGGAGAGGATGAGCTTCTTATTCTATTTGGTTTTCTTTTTGCTAAATTGCTAAAGGAACAACCAGTACCACAAGGCTCAAAACAGAACTAATAACTGCAACCGAATATGTAATATAAGAATATTTATATTTTTAAAGATTTGCATTTGAGTTCCACATCTGTGTTAGCCTGGATCCCTTTCATATGCTCCTATGCAAGCCTACCTTCCTAAACCAGCAATAATTTTAGTGATTCACTCGGCTGTTAAAGCATCAGCAAAATGCTTGGCGGGGCACCCTAGAAGCCAGGAGCAGCAGGGACGGGTGACGTCACAGAGGATGCTGTGTGACGCCCCTGGAACACCCAGCGCTGTGAGAACTGGACTGCAGCATGCTGTCACTTGCACAAATCAAAAAGGTACAAGCGCACGTCACGTACTATTGTAATTTGGTGTTAATGAAAACATGTAAAAGCCTGTCTCTGAGAAAGTTTATCTGCTATCTCAAATACGAGCTTTGCATCCTGAATAGTTTTGGGCACAAAACTTATTGGCAGCCTGTCATACATGAAACTAGAGAATATAGAAACAACTGGTGCCCCTCATATTGTGTTCATCACCAGTGCAGTTGGGGGTGGTCCTTTTAACTCCCACATTTCTAGCATCCATGATTTCCAAGTGTCAATATAGCATCTCGAAATCCAATCTTAAACGATTCTTTCTTATGTGAGAACTACTTAAAAAGATGGGCAAGTTATTCAAAGGATTGCACTAAAATGTTCCCATTTTTCATTATCATGTCAGGTGTAAAATGAAATGACTCAATTAGTGTTTATATTATTTAGATTATAGCTATTTTAAAACAAAGAAATATAATTCCCATAGGTCAATAGTTAATTGCCACCACTCTCCCAAAGACCCAATAGGGGAATTGGTTAAGGATGCTTATTTTTTTCCAATTCTAGAACTGAATTAAGAAAGATAATAGGCTAATAAATAGTCTATGTAAAATTAATAACTGAATCTTCAAGGTCTTTGATATGTAACATATCATAGTTTTCTGATTACAATCTACTCAATAAAAAGAATTATCTCTATAACTCACATCCTTGTCTTTTATTCTTCATTTTTTTTCAAAAAGGAACCCCAGAAGCGAAACTAAAACATTCTTTCTTACTCAAAAACCATTTAGACTATTGCAAAAATATATGCAAAAGGGTCAACAAAATGCTTTTATCTTTCATAATCAGAACAGTCATTAAATGGGATACATTTTCCAGTGTGTTCATTATTTGTATCATCTCCACTTCAAAACACATCTGCTCTTTGTTTCCTTTCTGGTTTCTACTTCGCTATTTCCAATACGCTGAAGACCGAGAAATAAGAAAACCCAGTTTACTAATAAAGAAGGTCAAAGAGCCCCTCAATGAAATCCTGAGGGTTAGGAGCACAACCACCAAGCCCCCAGCCCACAGATTTTCCAGGAAATACATCATAAGCAACTGGTACAGCTTAGAGGCCTTTTCCAGGGCTTATTGAAACTTCAAATGGTTAAAACTGTCAGATAAGTGACTCCACAATAAGTAAGCAGCTGTGGGTGTGTTTCTTTCTTAATATGTATATTTCTCCATTTAAATGAGCACTTGGCATAAGTGCTTCTTAGGCTACACAGCATTCTTAAAGAAAAAGAAAAGGTCAGCGCTAACCCAACATGATTAAAAAGAAATATTCCATAATGAGAGGCTCTATTGCTACTTTAGAAAGCATTAGAAAACCGCATTTCAGATATTAAAACAGTACGGGCATCTCCCAGTTGAAAAAGTACAAAAAAGTACAGGAAAGTGCTTCTAAAAATAATGTGAATTATTGGCAATGTGAATTCTGAAGAGAGATTAAGTGAACAGATATTGTTTAGCTCTTCAAAACTGACTTGTGTAGGTGGAGAAGAACAACTTGATAGAAAATAAATAATCCATCTGAAGGGGAATCAAAGAGGAGGGAAAACAACTAGAGATGCTACCAGTTGAAACAAAAAAAATAGCAAACATAACATATTTAAAAATAAGTGTTAGATGAAGCAATATTTCTTAGGGAGCAAATGCAAAGGAGTAACACAGTTACCTCCCTTATAAGGGCTTCCGTTATAGCTCAATTGGTAAAGAATCTGCCTGCAATGCAGGAGACCCCTGTTCCATTCCTGGGATGGGAAGATCCCTTAGAGAAGGGATAGGCTACCCACTCTAGTATTCTTGGGCTTCCCTTGTAACTCAGCTGGTAAAGAATCCACCTGCAATGTAGGAGACCTAGGTTTGATCCCTGGGTTGGGAAGATTCCCTGGAGAAGGGAAAGGCTACCCACTGCAGTATTCTGGCCTGGAGAGTTCCATGGACTTTATAGTCCATGGGGTCACAAAGTGTCAGACACGACTGAGTGACTTTCACTTTCACTTTCAACACTACAGTATACCTAATAAGGTCACTTTTCTTTCCTGGAACGATCTTGGAAGGAGTTTTATCTTATCCTCCCTCAAAATGTATTTATAGCCCTAGGAACCAAAGTATCTGGTATATCTTTAACACACAAGAGTTAAAAGTTGTTCACTCTTCTAAATTAAAATAATCTAACATATATTTTTGAAATGTTCCCCAGCTGTTCTGAGAGTAAAAGAAGTGACAGATTAAAGAGAGGAAAAAGAAAAGGAAAAATAGACCCGTGAACCTGGCCACCAACTGAGTGTATTTACTAAATGCTCAGCAGGCATTCTTTCTGAAAACAGAATCCATTAAACATTATTTCAAAAATTCTGACCCTCCTAGGAGTCTGACTGTGCAAAGGACTAAATTTCAGGACTAGAGATAGTTTAGTTACTTATATCCAGAAGTTACACAAATGATAATATAAACATCTGCAATGCTTTCTCTAAGATTCAAAAAAAAAAAGAATATATAAAAACTATAATTCATTCTGATCATTTCTCACTAGGCAGGTAACCTATGAATGCCCACATAGGGAGAGCCACTGAAGTCTTTCCTCGAGCTAAGCAACATAAATATATCATAGCTCATGGTGGACTCTAGCCTACGTGCCTTTTCCTATCTCCCAGAACCATCTCTGCAAAGCTTCAATCCACTTAATATTAGTAAGAGAAATCATCAATGTGTATTTAGATGATGCAAAGCTAAGCTCCATGTTTAATAATTTGTTAGATACCTTAAAGTATGAAACATATTTCTCATTCTCAAGAAGGCTTCAATATACAGGTGAAAGAGTAAAACATGAGAGTTGCAGAGAAAAAATAACAATGCTATTTAAATATTCAATAGAGTAAGAAACTTGCATCCTAATTAATAAATATTTACTTAAAACTTCTACTTGTCAGAGTTTAGCTCAAATGTTTTATCTTCCAAGAAGCCTTCCCTCCGTTCTCTTTCTTAACACAAATTGAGTTGGGGACATTTAACATGTGTTCTCATCACGTTCTCTGCTTACTTCTAACAAAGGACTTGTACTTAACATGCTCTACTTTAAAATTCTGGAGAAGGAAATGGCAACCCACTCCAGTACTCTTGCTTGGAAAATCCCATGGACGGAGGAGCCTGGTGGGCTGCATGCAGTTCATGGGGTTGCAAAGAGTCAGACGCGACTGATCAACTTCACTCCACTCCCTTCACTCGCTTCATACTTTATCACTGGAGAAGGAAATGGCAACCCACTCCAGTATTCTTGCCTGGAGAATCCCATGGACAGAAGAGCCTGGTGGGCCACGGTCCATGGGGTCGCAGAGAGTTGGACACGACTGAATTGACTAAGCACGCATGCACTTTAAAATTCTTTTCCATGTTGTCTGCTCCTTGAAATAATGGATTCTGTCATTTATAGATGAATTCCTGACAAGAAAAATACAACTTTATGGCTGGCAGGTAGGAGGCAACAAATAGCTATTCATTGAATTAACAAATGACTCATAGTATCCACTTAATATGTGCTAGTTAATTTTGTTGAATTGCCAAATGCAAAGATAATGAGTATTATGAGTTCAGAAAAATAGAATAATTTAAAAGGAATATTATGGAAGAAATCACCTGAACTTTGTAACCATACCACTTAACTTTTTTATTTTTTATTTTGAATACTGAGCTAGTCAATAGACTTTATGCTAAGTGACATTTGAATCTCTCCAAATTCAAATCCATATATAGAAAGTCTGAAATTTTTTTACCATTTCAATAGTATTTTGCTGAATTAAAAAATCATGTATCTGTAGCTTTCAATTTTATTAAGAGAAAACTCATCTTTGCATTTAGAAGTTCTTTGACAAGACCTCATATGCATAGCATATAAAAGACACGAGGATTTTTTTCTGGGGAATTAATAAAAGCAAAAATCTCTATCAATGTTATAATGCAGAGGACCCAAAATGACCTATTTTGAAATATGACTTATAGCCACATCAAATACTTAACCTCAGCAACTGAAATATTTGAGTAATGATGAGATCAGATAACACAATAAATATTACTTATTCATTCACTTATTGATACAACCAGTCAACACACTGCTTAAGCACTTACTATGTGCTGAGTGTCATGTTAAGCATTTTGAACAAAAATATCAATTTTAAAAATAGACAAATACAGTCCAATCCCCATGAAGTTCACCATATAATCAGTCAGGAGAGACAGACATTAATCATACAATTAGGAAAATGATTGTAAAGTTACAGTGTGGTATAAATAATACAAAGGAAATGCTCTAAGACTATAGAGTACATCAGGGCCCGAGAAAGTTTTCTTGAGAAATTCACAGCATAGGCTTAATCTGAAGAACAGAGAGTAGCTTGCTAGAGCAGAAGAGGATGGCAGGTGCAAAGGATATTGCAGGCAGACGGAGCAGTGCATACGTGTGATCCCTGATGGGAAGAAGTGAGAGCATCTGAGAGAGGGACTGAAGGACCACTGGTGTGGGAGTTCAGAAAACAAACAGTATCCTACAGATGCAGCTGGGGTGATAAGGATGAATCAGCCCACAGCAAGTCTCACCAGCGGCAATTAAGATTTTTTTCTACTTTTTTCTAACTGCCATGGCTTCTGCTGAACTTTCCTAAGCAGAGTGGTAATAAGATATGCATTCCGAGCTGATCACTCTGACGGCAGAGTGGTGAACAGATTGGAGAAGGGTGGAGTGTCTGTGGAAAGACCATTTAGGAGGCTTTTGGTGTGGTCTACCAAGAGACTGTGGCACCTCAAAGGACAGTATCTGTGTCACGGAAAGCAGAGAAAGACATTCAGGCAAAAACATTCAGTGCTCAATGATAGTTTGAAATTACTTCTGGTGAGTGACAGGGAGCAAAGATTTATAAATAAGTATTAATACTAGATTCATCTGATTTCTTTTCCTTAGACACAGAAGTTATATTTTTAAGGAAAGCATTGTGATGGTTTTTCAGTCTGCTACCCACAGCAGAGTCAGTGTGAACAAACCCTTCTTCCCCTCTTTCCTCTCACATCATATTCAGAATAGGTGCTAAGAAGTAGACAGGTATCACATCAGACACACACACACACACACACACACACACAGTTGGGACAGTCATATCTAAATGACTCTGTTTAACATAAACCAAAATACATTGCATTTAGTCTATTTAATCAAAATATTATATCAAAATACTCAAGGATTCTTAGCAGATGAACACAGATCTATTTGAAGAATTTTTTCCCTTTGCCTCCTTTCCTACTGGAGATGCTGCCTCACGAACACCCGAGGCCACAGCAGCATCTCACAACCAGGCAACAACCAGCCAGAGGAAGACGAGCCCACACTGAGGAATGAAAGAGATCCTGGATCGTTTATGTCACTGCGGAGCCGTCCCTGAGGCCACAGACCTCGAGGTCTCTTGCTATGTGAAATCATTAAGTATCTTGATTTTTATAGCAATTGTTAGCTTCCATCAGAAAAAGCACACTTCTGAGGCTAAAGTGCAAGCAATATGTGATTCAAATAACTCATGAAAAGAAAAACCCACACAGGAAGCTGCTCATATAATAGGACACACTTGAAATTCTAGATAATAAACATTATGTGTGCTCAATTAAAATATTGTATTAGCCTGTTTTTTGTGAAACTATGAGTACAAAGTAAGAATTTCATAAATAACCCACTGTTTGAAAAGTTTCTAGAATACCTTTGCTAATAATTTAAAGGAAAAAATCTTAAAGAAACAGGAGTTTTATGACTCATTTAAAAAGAACTTGAGTATCCTTTCTTTGCTAAGAGACTCTTTGTGCATGCAACTGTTATTATACTTATTTCTACATCTATTCTTTCATTAAACTAAGTTTTTTGAAAGAATGAAAGGGTCTTTTTCCTCCAGTGCTATCAGAAATACTATTACAAACCTATTTATTGAATTTAAAAAGAGAAAAAATATCACATTAGGACCCAGGACATCTGGACTCTGAATTTGGTTTTCCATGAAGAAGGCTTGGGTTTGGGCAAACAACTTAGATTCTCTGGAGACAACTTTCCCCATCTGAAATGTAGGTGGGCTGGTTGGCAGCAGAATCACATGTCACAAGAATGCCAATATATAATATTAAGTCACATATGCCTTTCATCTGAGAAGAAGTAAGGAGTATGGGGCTGTATGTGTTTAATTTCACCCTCACTCTTACTGCCCCATCACCTTATTACCTACTATCTCATTTATTACCCCCTTAGACCCTACCCTAGGGGAAAAATGAGAAGCACTGGATGCAACCATCTTTTATGCACCTTCCAGCTTTTAACAGTGAATGAAAATAGGGACAGGGAGGGTGAGTATCTTCAATTAGATTGATTGCAAGATTAAAGTCCCTCCAAAGAGCAGGATAAACTAAAAACTACATTATAGCACCTGAAAACTTAGTGATTATTAAAGACCATACTCTACTGTGCATTCATGCTCCATTGAATATAACATATCAGTTATAACATAGGCTTCAAGATAGAAACTCAGACTTCTCTGCATTTGGAGATATTCTAATCCTTGTATAAAGTTAGAATAACAGCCTTTCTGAAGTGTCAGGGACCTTAGCCCAATTTTAAACATTAAAATTCTGGTTCAACCTAGATACTCAAGTAGATCGGTCTAAAAAGCCAAATAGCACACCTTTGAAGTGGAAGAGTAAAGGTAGAATATAATTTTATATTGTTTAATAATTTGCAGGAATGAGCACCCAGTTATCATTTTTCATGCCCAACTCTCAAAATGTAGCTTGATACTATTGTTAATTATGATATTGCTCAAACAGAGCGGCACTTGAGTGTCAGAGGCTCTGAGATTTCCATATAGAAATGGAAATGGAAATTTACCCTAAAATATAAAACCCCAAGCAATTGTAATTACTCTAGTTAATCCTCACTTCGGCAAAGTTACTTAGTAGTCACTGTTCTATTTTCCCGGAAACATTCACCACAGTAACCTAAACCTTTCAGATAGATAGTGCCAGAACTCATCAGAGGCCTGAAGCATTCAGCATACATAAAAGAAAATGATAAACAAATGAGAAGATAAGTATTGCAAATAACTTTATTAAAAGTAATTCTGTTATAAAGCATATGCTGCATTATGTTCCCAAAGATGAATATTTATTTTAAAGGTGATGCTTTTTTTGGCCTGTTGCAGTGTCATCAGCAAGCAGGCAAGCAGAATAACTCTGACACCATTATTTGGTTACCTGGATTTTGCACCCTCTCCTGAACAACTTATACAACCTTTACTGTGGTTTTAAGGCTTATTTGCCCATTCATTAGGTTGACAAACTTGTCAAAAGCCTCCAGGACTATGTCAGTTATGTCAGAAACACTTACAAGAGTCACAGTACATTCCAGGGCTCAACTGAGTCCTGTCAACCATTGCCAAAATGACAAGAAACCCTTCTGGGGACAAAGGGCTACGGAGAGAGATAAGTCCTCCCACTCAGATTCTGTTGACTTGCCAACCCAGTTACACTGGTGCAGCTCTGAGCAGTTCTGCCTCTGTTGCTTGAATGCCTTAGTCTTTCTGTATGCATTTTATGATGTATCTTAAGAATCCCTAATTCATTTGAATGTTTTGGCAGTCAGGATGAAAGTTGATCAGACATAGTTTTTGATGAAAGAGCCAAATGTTAAAATCATATTTGGACACAAGACAGTTAAATAACAAATGCATGTTTATGAAAATCAGGAAACCAAAATGAAAGTCAAATTCAAATAAATAAGGCTGAGAAAATATTCAGATATCAGAATTAAATTATTTCAACCCCTACAAGGAAACATGGAATTCAGGTAGCTAAAGTAATGGAGTATTTTCCCTCATCAAAAAAATTTACAACTTAAGGACTGGCAAAAACCACATAACTGACAATATAATTGCCTAAAATGTTTCTAGTTAGACACCTAGAAGTGACTCCAGTAAGTGTTTCTGACATAACTGACATAGTCCTGGAGTTAGAAATATTTTCATATAGTTCAAAATGTTTCAAAATCAGAATACTTACATGAGTACCTCATATGAGAGAAACAGAAGAAAAAGCATTCATAGTAATAAAAAGGTTGAGGACAGAACTACACATAGGAAAATATGTTATTCTATACTCTCCCCTGAATGGCCAGCAGTAGAAGCCCCCAAAATCCTAAACTCCTTGCCAGCTCTGTCTTCCAGTGAAGTTCTACGAATGGGAAGCCACTTGTTTGACACTAGGAAGAAGGAAAAGAACACAGTAATGTAACAGAAGAGTTAGTGAGAGAGTAGGCTCCTGGATTCCTACTCAAAACGAGGGTCCTAGCATGTCGTGGTGAGTGCAGACTGCTAAGGTTCTCGAAGACATCACTTCTCCCACCTTGCTTCTCCTGTCCATCCTTCCTTTAGGTAACCAATTCCCCGTATCAAACCACAAGAGAGTGATTTCTCTTTCTCTGATTTAAAATGGCTGATAACATCTTAAAAGTTGTCTCATTTATTTATCACCAAATTAAAAAATAGAGAAATAAAGCCCCATTATTCTACTAATCTCATAGTGGTTGGTTTGGGCTTCCCTGGTGGCTCAGTGGTAAATAATTTGCCTACCAAGCAAGAAAAGTGTTTGATCCCTGGGCCAGGAAGATCCCCTGAAGAAGGAAATGGCAACCCACTCCAGTGTTCCTGCCTGGGAAATCCCACAGAGAGGAGCCTGGTGGGCGTCAGCCCATGGGATTGCAAAGAGTCAGACACAACTCTGTGACTAAACAACAACAGCAACATAGCAAAATTCTCAAGCACTCTATTAAGATTCTTGGGAATAAACTTTAGGTGGCTTACTATTTCCAAATAGGTTTATTTTCATTGGAGAAATAGCCTATAGAGCATGTAATTGTTTTTTAGTTATCACCCCACATAGCAAATTTAAATGTAAGAACAATTGCCTTTGGTGACCTAAAAAAGGTCAAATGGGCATAGGACACTCAGATGTTATGTTTAAAGACAAGCTAAAAATGAATTTGCAGCAATGTGATATATTTGAAGACATCTGGGAAATAACGTGACTGCAGGAACTTGTTGGAGTACTGCTATCGAAGATGACTGGATCAGTTTATCCCTAAAGCTAAAAGACATAGCTGAAAATAAACGGACGCTCAGAATGTCAGCAGAAAAGTAAACTTCACATGAAATTCCTGTCGGGAAACAATTCATTTTTCTGGTCATACTTTCCATGTAGGAGAGCTCACATATGTTGTTTGCTCTTAGTTTATTTTGGGGGCCTGTATTGTTTTAAAGGAGAGTCAAAATGACTTGCAGAGGTGCACATAATATGAATATTATGCAAAATAAGAATAATCAAGAATAATCAGGAAATATAAGGAAGAAAATGAAAAGTAGGAAAATATGAGGCAGGACAAGGATGTATGCAATATATTTACCACATAGGTGCATCAAATTTGACATAAAACTTTCAATGATAGACACCAACAAGAAGACACAAACATGATTTGTTATAAGTTTAAGATCTCTATGAAGTAGAAAAACATAATAAAAAGTGCAACTATTTCTATTTCTGGAATAGGAGGTTATAATATTAGTATCAATAATAACACCTCAAACATTTGTCTATGCTAAGTACTGTCCTAAATATTTTACAGAAGAGGAAACCACATCAAAGCAAGATCAAATGTCAGGCCAAAAGGTATTCAGATGGGAAATGCAGGAGGTAGAACTACATTCCAGGCAGTCTGGCTCCAGAGTCCATCCTTTAATCACTATATTTATAAAACTCCCAAAATAATGAACAAATATTCTTAAAGCAAACCTGAGGATGAGTTCTATAGGATCATTTCCTTGTATCACAAGGCCTATGGAATCAGTGCGTGTGAGTTACTCAGCTGTGTCTGATTCTTTGCATCCCATGGACTTGTAGCCTGTCAGGCTCCTCTGTCCATGGAATTCTCCAGGCAAGAATACTAGAGTGGGTTTCCATTTGCTTCTCCAGGGAATCTTCCCAACCCAGGGATCGAACTTGGGTCTCTGGCATTACCAGATTCTTTACCGTTTGAGCCACCAAGGTAGCCCAATGGAATCAGAATAAAACCTGAATTCAGAAAAACACTTCTGGAAAGCCAAACACTGTGGCCAACTACCTCATTCTTTGTTCTTTTGCTTTAATCTAGAATCAGGCCTTTACTCAAGGGCTGTAAACTCCCATGCCTGCAGGGATCAGACATGTAACCTGAGTTGGTGATGTGAGCCAAGTGGAAGCAAACAAGGGAGTAATAAGGACAGCGATCAAAGAAGGAAGTGTTTTTCTTAGTTACAGGCATTTGTTGCCATGCCTGGACATGGGCCTAGATTTGCCAGATGTTTTTTTCATTTCCAGAGAAATTCAGGCTTTATGAAAATTCTGTATTCTTTGTTAAAATGTGTGTGTGTGTGTGTGTGTGTGTGTGTGTGTCTGTGTGTTTGCGCACATGTGCTCTACATACTTGGCAGAGAGAACCTGTCTAAAAGAGCTGGATTTGACCAGGAGTTTTCTGCAGTTTGTCATCCCTGCTTTATCAACTCTTGAGAAATAGTTATCAAATTTTATCCACATCTGCATCCGAGGGGAGCAGGGGTTGTCAGGAAACATGAACCCCCTTGGGAAGCAGGCCCTCCTGTGAAGAGGACATCAGGTCTTCCCCTTTCCTCCTTCTCCCTTCTTCCCCTGCCTTCCCAAATTCTTTGAGAATCACTGACTCACAGAAATGAATTTATTGCCTTTCTCGCAGGCAGTTCTCCAAAAGCATTGTTTTTCTCTGCCAAGCTTTTGAAAAAAATTGAGAGGCTGGGAATTTGGCATTATATTCCCTGTTAAATACCTAGAGTACCTACAATGCAGCTATTTTAGGCTTCCAGGTAAGAGAGAACAACTGTAAGTTAAGCCTCTCTTCATACTCTCTTATGAAATGTAAGCTGCCTAACCAACGTCACTCAGAGGCAAACCGAGGTTTTCTTCAGAATGTAATTCAAGGTTCATTCAAACAGTGATGAGACAGAGAGAGGAAAGAGAGGGAGAGAGCATTTCAATGAATTTCTGTGGTTTTATGTCTAAAAAATTTTAGTATGAAAGTCCCTCCATTCATCTTACTTTTCTAAGTCACTACTTTACTATTAAATCAACCATGGGGCAGTTAGGCTCAGGAAAAACTAAAATAAAAATTTAAAACAATGGCAGGGGTTGGAGGTGTATAATTTTTAGTGCACTCATAATAGCCTAACAAAATGGTAAAGGAACTGGAGAGGAGCTAACAGCCACGATGTGATTAAAATACTCTAGTCTTAGTGTTACTAGTCCATACCACCATTTCCAATCAGAAATAGGCTTGCTAAGACTTCTTCATTTAGAGTTTGGAAGACCAAACACATAAACATCAGTACCACAGTTCTTATGCCACACTGCTTTCTACTGAGTGCCAATACAGCATGAACCAAGTGAAAACAACCGGTGAACATCAGTGGCAGTATAACATGGTGTACACAACTGGAACACAAGAGGCTTCAAGAGGAGAGACCCAAAAAAAACAACGGATTGGAGAATTTTAAATTACTTTTGGAATCAATGTTACAGAATTGCAAGGGACAACTATATCCCATTCCTTGCTCTTGTGCATTAGAGTACCTAAAGCAAAACTTCACTAGCTGCTTTTGGTTTGGGTTTTTAATTTTATTTACTTATTTTTTATTGAAGTATTCTGATGGGAAGAGTCAATTCATTGGAAAAGACACTGATGCTGGGAAAGACTGAAGGCAAGAGGAAAAGAGGGTGGCAGAGGATGAGATAGTTAGACGGCATTACCAATTCAATGGACATGAATTTGAGCAAAGTGTAGGAGATAGAGAAGGACAGAGGAGCCTGGTGTGCTGCAGTCCATGGAATCCCAAAGAGTTAGACATAACTTAGTGACTGAACAACAACAACAACGGTTGATTTACAGTATCTTCTTAGTTTCAGCATAGCAATTCAGTTACACACACACACACACACACACACACACACACACACACACACACATATATGTACATATATATTCTAACACACAATAAGACATAAGAAATGAGGACTTCAGCACATGTTGGAGCAAAATGGAAGGAGCAGTTGTCCTCCCAAAGCACTTCTTGGTTTCATTATACTCTTCTCATGAGGAAAGAAAAAATAGTCATTATAGCATTATTTATAATTCTAGAAATCTAAAAAATATATAAACAATAAGGCAAGGATGAAACATTATTTTATAGCAAACATTCTGCAGCCTTATGAATATTCCACTTCCAAAAGTTTTTCTTTTTTTTTTTTTTTCTTTTTTTTATTATTATTATTTTTTTTTTCCCAGTGGGTTTTGTCATACATTGATATGAATCAGCCATGGATTTACATGTATTCCCAATCCCAATCCCGCCTCCCACCTCCCTCTCCACTCGATTCCTCTGGGTCTTCCCAGTGCACCAGGACAGAGCACTTGTCTCATGCATCCAGCCTGGGCTGGTGATCTGTTTCACCATAGATAGTATACATGCTGTTCTTTTGAAATATCCCACCCTCACATTCTCCCACAGAGTTCAAAAGTCTGTTCTGTATTTCTGTGTCTCTTTTTCTGTTTTGCATATAGGGTTATCGTTATCACCTTTCTAAATTCCATATATATGTGTTAGTATGCTGTAATGTTCTTTATCTTTCTGGCTTACTTCACTCTGTATAATGGGCTCCAGCTTCATCCATCTCATTAGGACTGGTTCGAATGAATTCTTTTTAATGGCTGAGTAATATTCCATGGTGTATATGTACCACAGCTTCCTTATCCATTCATCTGCTGATGGGCATCTAGGTTGCTTCCATGTCCTGGCTATTATAAACAGTGCTGCGATGAACCTTGGGGTGCACGTGTCTCTTTCAGATCTGGTTTCCTCAGTGTGTATGCCCAGAAGTGGGATTGCTGGGTCATATGGCAGTTCTATGTCCAGTTTTTTAAGAAATCTCCACACTGTTTTCCATAGCGGCTGTACTAGTTTGCATTCCCACCAACAGTGTAAGAGGGTTCCCTTTTCTCCACACCCTCTCCAGCATTTATTGCTTGTAGACTTTTGGATGGCAGCCATCCTGACTGCCGTGTAATGGTACCTCATTGTGGTTTTGATTTGCATTTCTCTAATAATGAGTGATGTTGAGCATCTTTTCATGTGTTTGTTAGCCATCTGTATGTCTTCTTTGGAGAAATGTCTGTTTAGTTCTTTGGCCCATTTTTTGATTGGGTCATTTATTTTTCTGGAATTGAGCTGCAGGAGTTGCTTGTATATTTTTGAGATTAATCCTTTGTCTGTTTCTTCATTTGCTATTATTTTCTCCCAATCTGAGGGCTGTCTTTTCACCTTACTTATAGTTTCCTTTGTAGTGCAAAAGCTTTTAAGTTTCATTAGGTCCCATTTGTTTAGTTTTGCTTTTATTTCCAATATTCTGGGAGGTGGGTCATAGAGAATCTTGCTTTGATTTATGTCGGAGAGTGTTTTGCCTATGTTCTCCTCTAGGAGTTTTATAGTTTCTGGTCTTACATTTAGATCTTTAATCCATTTTGAGTTTATTTTTGTGTATGGTGTTAGAAAGTGTTCTAGTTTCATTCTTTTACATGTGGTTGACCAGTTTTCCCAGCACCACTTGTTAAAGAGGTTGTCTTTTTAACATTGTATATCCTTGCCTCCTTTGTCAAAGATAAGGTGTCCATAGGTTCGTGGATTTATCTCTGGGCTTTCTATTCTGTTCCATTGATCTATATTTCTGTCTTTGTGCCAGTACCATACTGTCTTGATGACTGTGGCTTTGTAATAGAGTCTGAAGTCAGGCAGGTTGATTCCTCCAGTTCCATTCTTCTTTCTCAAGATTACTTTGGCTATTCGAGGTTTTTTGTATTTCCATACAAATTGTGAAATTCTTTGGTCTAGTTCTGTGAAAAATACCGTTGGTAGCTTGATAGGGATTGCATTGAATCTATAGACTGCTTTGGGTAGAATAGCCATTTTGACAATATGTTTTTCAATCATGAGAAAAAAAATGCTTATCCTACAACAGTAGGTGAAAATGACAAAAAATAAACTCATTACACAGAAAGATCTCACAAATACCACCCCACAACAAGAAAAAAAATATTAACAATTAAAGTGGTGGAATGAAGGTGTGTTTTTCTTTTTCTTCTGTTTGATTTGTTTAATCCAAATGTTCATGAAAATTAAACATGAAATTATTTTTATAATCAAGAGTCCCCAAACTCAAACTTCTTAAAAAATAACCAGCCCTAAAAATAGGGGTGATGAATAAACTGAGAATCTTCCTGCCGAGAAATTTTGCCTCTCACAGTTTGAAAGGAAAAGTCCAGTCTTATGGGGAAACCTCCATCAGAATCCTCAGCATCTGTCTGCCCTGGTCTGTTTCAGCCACACACAGAGTACCGTCTATAAAGGCCTAGCTTACAGTGCTAAGTGACCACAAGCACCATGAAGAAATAGCCTTCACATCTCACTGGCTGCATGTTTTCCATTCACTATCATAAAAAGATAATACCTACTCAATTTGTGAAGGCAATTTTGGGAAGACAAATGGATAAAGTTAGAGTCATTAGTATTTCTGCAGAACTATTGTAAATGTAACTCACATAATTTTGTGCTCTTCTCCAAACCAAGGTTAAGGGTAAAAGGAATATTAGAGAACTCAGAATTGTATTTCTTTTGAATCGATGATATAGAAATAAATTGTATCATTTGTAAGTTTTCTACTTCTATAATATTAAAATGAAAAAATCTTATACTGAAAAAAAAATCTTAAATTGGCAATTTGCAATTATTAGACATTGATTTTGTTCAATCACTGTCTATTTCAGAATGTTTCTGTAGAGTTAAGACATATTTAAATATTGAGACTAATGTTGGCTAAGCCTACATTTCTCTAATTAAATAATACATCAGGGAGTTCCCTGTTGGCCTAGTGGTTGGGATTCTAGGTTTCCACTGTGGGTTCAATCCCTGGTCTGGGAACTCAGAAACCACAAGCTGAGTGATTCTGCCTCTCTCTCTCTCATATATATATATATATGTATATATATATATGAAATTCATATATATATAAATTTCATCTATGTTTTCTACTCCCTATAATCAGGAAGCATTATTCACTGAAATTATGATGATATAGAAAATCATTTTTTTAAGTTGTCCATAAGGAAAACAAAAGACCAAACTAAGGTTAAGACAAGCTTTAACTCCATCTGATGATGTTATACAGTGAAGCTGTGTATGTTTAGTCCATTTAAATTAGCACTGTCAGCCATATTTCACAAAAGAGATAAGTGTGGCTTAAAAAGTTTAACTGTGCAATGTCACATGGGTCCAAGCTTTACAAATCATCAACAGCATCCACCTTGGATCAATATCCAAAGAACTTTAGAAACTGATAGATTAGATGTTCTTTTAATCTTATTTTCCACTTGTACCTTCCATCACTTATCTCTACATGCTTTTGTGTGTTGGCTTTTTTTCTCCCCCACCATACCAACCCTATGTAGTCAGAAGATGGGGTATTGTAGGAAAATGGAAGTTCAGTTAGAAGTCATACTGTTTGAGTGGAGAAAGGAACAGTTCTTGGAGGAAGAAAGTTATTCTGGGTAACAAAAAAAAAAAAGTGTTAACTATTAAAGTGAATACACAGTTAAATGTAAATATATTAGAGTAGGGTTTGTGATTTTAAACTCATTTATCCCTACGTCTCTTTTCCTCTTGATAGCAGAGAGTTGATGCTGCTGTGCTAAGTCGCTTCAGCCGTGTCTGACTCTCTTTGATCCCATGGACTATAGTCTGCCAGGCGCCTCTGTCCATGAGGAGTCTCCAGGCAAGAATACTGGAGCGGGTTGCCATGCCCTTCTCCAGGGAGAGACTTTATAGCATTATGCAAATAGGAATAATGAGAGAAAAGAAAGACAAGTCTTTGGATTTTGAAATTGTAAGTATATTTGGTCAAATAGCCTAGATAACAGCCTTGGCACCATGGCTTTTGACTGCCAGAGCTACATGAATGAGTAATAAAAAATGTTCTCATGGATTCCAATGACATGCCTTTAAATATCAAGAGCAAAATTACAGAGGAACCAGAACATAAAGGTAATACCATAACACAAATTACAGAAGAATCATGACAATTTTCCCTTATGGGAAGAATAAAAAAAAAAAAAAAAAGACGAACAGTAGATTAGGATTAAAAGAGAAATAACAGAGTAAATTTCACTGAGGTTCAGATGTTGAGAAGTTCTCAGTAAATCTCTGGTCCTGGATTATTCCTCGGAAGGAGAGAACCAGATAAGAGAGTTTGTGATAGACACTTCAGATGGAACAATCCCAGAACAGAGGGACAAGTTCTTTGCTTTTCCAGGTTTGATTGAGGACACATTAAATCTTTCAGGGAAGCCAGAGATCCAGTTGGAATTCCCAGGGCCAATGCATGTGTCTAACTGTATGTTCCTGTAAGCAGCAGACATAGGGAGTCCCTTTCACACACACCCCATGGTTTTAGGGAAATAGCTGAATCTCTTGAGTAAGTGAAGGAGGTTGGTAAATGGAATCTCAGTCTCAGAGAAGAAAGGAAAGTTCATGGAACTGACTACTGGAGACCAAGGTGGAAGCACCATCATAGCAGATGCAGTGAGGATACAAAGGTCACACCCCAAAAACATGGGAGACAAGTTACACCTCAACAGAAGTCAGTAAAGACCAAAGGCCACTGTAGACCAGAGATGCACCTCACACTCCACTCCCAGTACTAAGAACACAGGGAAGTCTCCCAGATGCCATTGCCACCAACAAAAAAGGAGTGCATGAAGATGCTGTAATGGGGGTAAATCCTGAATTGAAAGGGTATTTCCTAGAAAATGACTGGCATCAAAATTGGATGTGATGGGCCAAAGACCTTAACAGTTACTTTAATTTAAAAAGACATACATACGCATATGAAAAGATGCTCTACATCATATATCTTCAGGGAAATACAAATTACAGCAATTATGAGAAACCACTATACGCCTATTAGAATAGCCAAAACTGAGAACACTGACAACATCAAATTCTGGCAAGGTTGTGAATCAACAGAAACTCATTCATTTCTGATGGGAATGCAAGATGGTAGAGCCACTTTGGAAGACAATTTGGTAGTTTCTTACAAAACTAAATCTCCTCTTACCATGAGATATAGGAATCATGTTCCTTGACATTTATTCAAAAGAGTTGAAAGCATACACCCACATAAAAACCTGAACACAGATGTTTACAGCAGCTTTTTTTTAAAATTGGCAAAACTTGGAAGCAACCAAGTGGGTGAACAGATAAACTGTGGTACATTCAGACAATGGAATATTACTCGGTGCGAAAAAAATGAGATAGTGAGCCATAAAAAGACATGGCAAAAATTTATTGTATATTATTAAGTGAAAGAAGGCAATCTGGGAAAGGACAAATACAGTATGACTCCAACTGTATGACATTTTGGGAAAGACAAGCTTACTGAGACAGTAAAAAGATCAGTGTTTGTAGGAGGTGAGGAGAGGCAGGGCTGAATGGGCAGAACAGGAGGTTTAGGATAGTGAAATCAGTCTATATAATACTAAGATGGCTGACTTATGTCATTCAATATTTATACAAACACATAGGATATACAACACGAAGAAATGAACTGTAATATAAACAATGGACTTTGAGTGGTGATAATGTCTCAATGCAAATTCATCAGTTCTAACAGGATACACTATGGTGGGCAATGTTGATAATGGGGAGGCCATGGACTCGTGGGGACAGGGGACATAGAGGAAATTTCTGTATCTTCTCCTCAACTTCACTGTAAATCTAAAACTAAAAATTCTATTTTAAAATACATTTTATAAAATTGGATGTGATTGGGTTACCTTAAAAAGGCTAGAATAATTGTCCTACCACCAAGCAGAAATGAAAACCCATGAGTTCCTCTGGATTTAAAGAAATAAGCACATTACATTTTTGCACAATGTAGATTGTGATTATGCAAAATTAATAACTGATATAAATATATAATTTATGCATATACATGCATTTATGTGCATATATAAAATCAAATATGGGGTATTTGATTTAGAGGTCTAAATTAATATAATTTTAATTATGAAAATGCTTAAATGGATTGAATTGCTTCTTTCTCAACTAAGCATTACCCAACCATGAAATTTTTTTTGAATTATGTGGTAATTGGCTGAATAATCTCCTTTGCATTTCTCGAACAAAGGCTGGGATTCTGCATCTAATGAGGAAATGAGATAAAGTATGTCTGACTATGCACAACGTGCAGCACAGCAATGACCAAATGAAAGGAAAGAAATATTTTGGCAAGCTGGTGATACCAAGCATTTGTTTTGATCAAATTTCTCACTGCATTTTCTGATAGTTTTGGTATCATATAAACAACTTTTGATGTACACTCTCTATATTATTTTTTGTATATTTTATTATTTCTGCTCAATTTTTTTAACTGTTCCCTTTATCAGGTTCTGATCTGTCTCCCTCTGTCATCACTCTTGAAGGGGCTCCCTCAGGGACAGCTACTGGTGATGATTATGTGTAGACCACATAATGATGTTTAGATTATATCCTACTTCCTTTACTATGAAGCCAAATTCACAATTAATACAGATTTCACATTTTTCTTTTGATTGATTACTAACAATAAAATCATGAAACTATATAACACATTATATATTTAAAATTCTTTTTACACTTTTTATTTGTTCAAAAGCTTAATTGGCAATATAAGGAATGTTAATTTTTTTGAGCATGATTTATGCAAACACAGCTATTAACACAATAGCTGATAGAACACAAACAAAAATTTAAATAGCAATAATAGGATAAAACAAATCAACTCCCAGTCACTTAAAAAATTAAAAGAATATGTCAAATAGAATGTCAGAGAGAAATGCTTTGCAAATTTTATAATATAAAAATAAGGTCACCTTGAGTCCACTGTAATAATATGAAATACAGTGAGATACTTTACGATAAATTGATTGCCCCATAGACATTGATCATATTTATAATATGTTATTGCAGCAAATACAACAAAAATATGTATCACATAAGAAAAATAAAATTCAGTTGCTTTCTTTAAACAGTGATTAATATATCAAAGGTCAGGACTCTATTTCATTCTAATTTCTGGCCACACCACACGGCTTCGGGGAACTTAGTTCTGCAACCAGAGATCCATTCTGGACCCTCAGCAGTGAAAGCACAGAGTTCTAATCACTGGACTGCCAGGGAACTCCCCAGGACTCTTTTTAAAAGACAAGGTGGACAAAAACCCTTTGTATTAATGGTAGCATCTTTACAGTATATATAATTTTCTATGCTCAAGCTGCCATATTCAGTGGGAAAACAAAAAAAGAGAAAACAGGATATCCAGAAAGAAAAAGGTGGCTCTAATACAGGAATGAAGACATCCCTATAGCTTTGACTTTCTGCTCAGTGACAGAAAGTGGTTCCTCAGAAACTTCCCACCTAAATGATTAACGAAATTTATCTACCCAGTAGCTTCACCAACAGGTAACGAGATTCAAAATATACCATACTGCTTGCATAATTAAAATTTAAACTGAGAATTTGGGTTTTTTGTTTTTTTTTTATTCTATTACTGTGCAAGCAGAAATAGACTTTAAATGGGACACTTTATTTTCACAAGTTCAGTTCAGTCCAGTTCAGTCACTCAGTCATGTCCGACTCTGAGACCCCACGAATATCAAAACTCCAGGCCTCCCTGTCCATCACCAACTCCTGGAGTTTACTCAAACTCATGCCCATCGAGTTGATGATGCCATCCAGCCATCTCGTCCTCTGTCATCCCCTTGTCCTCCTGCCCCCAATCCCTCCCAGCATCAGGGTCGTTTCCAACGAGTCAGCTCTTCACATGAGGTGGCCAAAGTACTGGAGTTTCAGCTTCAGCATCAGTCCTTCCAATGAACACCCAGGACTGATCTCCTTTAGGAGGGACTGGTTGGATCTCCTTGCTGTCCAAGGGACTTGCAAGAGTCTTCTCAAAGACCACAGTTCAAAAGCATCAATTTCTCAGTGCTCAGGTTTCTTCACAGTCCAACTCTCACATCCATACATGACCACTGGAAAAACCATAGCCTGGACCAGACGGACCTTAGTTGGCAAAGTAATGTCTCTGCTTTTTAATATGTTATCTAGGTTGGTCATAACTTCCCATCCCAGGAGTAAGCGTCTTTTAATTTCATGGCTGCAGTCACAATCTGCAGTGATTTTGGAGCCCAAAAAAATAAAGTCTGACACTGTTTCCACTGTCTCCCCATCTATTTCCCATGAGGTGATGGGACCAGATGCCATGAGCTTAGTTTTCTGAATGTTAAGCTTGAAGCCAACTTTTTCACTCTCCTCTTTCACTTTCATCAAGAGGCTTTTTAGTTCCTCTTCACTTTCTGCCCTAAGGGTGGTGTCATCTGCATATCTGAGGTTATTGATACTTCTCCCGGCAATCTTGATTCCAGCTTGTGCTTCTTCCAGCCCAGCATTTCTCATGATGTACTCTGCATATAAGTTAAATAAGCAGGGTGACAATATACAGCCTTGATGTACTCCTTTCCCAGTTTGGAACCAGTCTGTTGTTCCGTGTCCAGTTCTAACTGTTGCTTCCTGACCTGCATACAGGTTTCCCAAGAGGCAGGTCAGGTGGTCTGGTATTCCCATCTCTTTCAGAATTTTTCACAGTTTACTGTGATCCACACAGTCGAAGGCTTTGGCATAGTCAATAAAGCAGAAATAGATGTTTTCCTGGAACTCTCTTGCTTTTTCAATGATCCAGTGGATATTCTCAATTTGATCTCTGGTTCCTCTGCCTTTTCTAAAACCAGCTTGAACATCTGGAAGTTTTCGATTCATGTATTGCTGAAGCCTGGCTTGGAGAATTTTAAGCATTACTTTACTAGCGTGTGAGATGAGTGCAATTGTGCGGTAGTTTGAGCATTCTTTGGCATTGCCTTTCTTAGGGACTGGAATGAAAACTGATCTTTTCCAGTCCTGTGGCCACTGCTGAGTTTTCCAAATTTGCTGGCATATTGAGTGCAGCACTTTCACAGCATCATCTTTCAGGATTTGAAATAACTCAACTGGAATTCCATCACCTCCACCAGCTTTGTTCGTAGTGATGCTTTCTAAGGCCCACTTGACTTCACATTCCAGGATGTCTGGCTCTAGCTGAGTGATCACACCATTGTGATTATCTGGGTTGTGAAGATCTTTTTTGTACAGTTCTTCTGTGTATTCTTGCCACCTCTTCTGAATATCTTCTGCTTCTGTTAGGTCCATACCATTTCCATCCTTTATTGAACCCATCTTTTCATGAAATGTTCCCTTGGTATCTCTAATTTTCTTGAAGAGATCTCTAGTCTTTCCCATTCTGTTTTTTCCTCTATTTCTTTGCACTGATCACTGAGGAAGGCTTTCTTATCTCTCCTGGCTATTCTTTGGAACCCTGCATTCAAATGGGAATATCTTTCCTTTTCTCCTTTGTTTTTCGCTTCTCGTCTTTTCACAGCTATTTGTAAGGCCTCCTCAGACAACCATTTTGCCTTTTTGCATTTCTTTTCCATGGGGATGGTCTTGATCCCTATCTCCTGTACAATGTCACGAACCTCTGTCCATAGTTCATCAGGCTCTCTGTCTATCAGATCTAGTCCCTTAAAGCTATTTCTCACTTTCACTGTATAGTCATAAGGGATTTGATTTAGATCATACCTGAATGGTCTAGAGGTTATCCCTACTTTCTTCAGTTTAAGTCTGAATTTGGCAATAAGGAGTTCATGATCTGAGCCACAGTCAGCTCCCGGCCTTGTTTTTGCTGACTGTATAGAGTTTCTCCATCTTTGGCTGTAAAGAATATAATCAATCTGATTTCGGTATTAACCATCTGGTGATGTCCATGTGTAGAGTCATCTCTTGTGTTGTTGGAAGAGGGTGTTTGCTATGACCAGTGCATTCTCTTGGCAAAACTCTGTTAGCCTTTGCCCTGCTTCATTCTGTACTCCAAGGCCAAACTTGCCTCTTACTCCAGGTATCTCTTGACTTCCTACTTTTGCATTATAGTCCTCTATAATGAAAGGGACATCTTTTTTGGGAGTTAGTATTAGAAGGTCTTGTAGGTCTTCATAGAAATGTTCAACTTCAGCTTCTTCAGCATTACTGGTTGGGGTACAGGCTTGGGTTACCGTGATATTGAATGGTTTGCCTTGGAAATGAACAGAGATCATTCTGTCGTTTTTGAGATTGCATCCAAGTACTGCATTTCAGACTCTTTTGTTGACCATGATGGCTACTCCACTTCTTCTAAGGGATTCCTACCCACAGTAGTAGATATAATGGTCATCTGAGTTAAATTCACCCATTCCAGTCCATTTTAGTTCGCTGATTCCTAGAATGTCGACATTCACTCTTGCCATCTCCTGTTTGACCACTTCGAATTTGCCTTGATTCATGCACCTAACGTTCCAGGTTCCTATGCAATATTGCTCTTTACAGCATCAGACCTCGCTTCTATCACCAGTCCCATCCACAACTGGGTATTGTTTTTGCTTTGGCTCCATCCCTTCATTCTTTCTGGAGTTATTTCTCCATTGATCTCCAGTAGCATATTGGGCACCTACAGACCTGGGGAGTTCCTCTTTCAGTATCCTATCATTTTGCCTTCTCACAGTGTTCATGGGGTTCTCAAGGCAAGAAAACTGAAGTGGTTTGCCATTCCCTTCTCCAGTGGACCACATTTTGTCAGACCTCTCCACCATGACCCGACCGTCTTGGGTGGCCCCACACGGCATGGCTTAGTTTCATTGAGTTAGACAAGGCTGTGGTCCTGTGATCAGATTGGCTAGTTTTCTGTGATTATGGTTTTAGTGTGTCTGCCCTCTGATGCCCTCTCGCAACACCTACCGTCTTACTTGGGTTTTTCTTACCTTGGACGTGGGGTATCTCTTCACGGCTGCTCCAGCAAAGCGCAGCCGCTGCTCCTTACCTTGGATGAGGGGTATCTTCTCATGGCCGCCCCTCCTGACCTTGAATGTGGAGTAGCTCCTCTCGGCCCTCCTGCGCCTGCGCAGCTGCGGCTCCTTGGACGTTGGTTTGCTCCTCTAGGCTGCCACCTCTGACCTCCGGCATAAGGTAGCACTTCTTGGCCGCCGCCCCTGACCTTGGGCGTGTGGTAGCTCCTCTCGGCCGCTGCCTCCGACCTCGGAGGTGGGGAAGTTCCTCTCGGCCATTGCTCCTGCGCTGTCGCAGCCTGGCGCTCTCAGTCGCTACCCCTGACCTTGGGCGAGAGGGGTAGCTCCTGACGGCCACGCTTCTGCGCAGTCGGTCACAGCCGGCGTGCTGCTGCGCGGTTCATTTTCACAAGTTAATTCCTTATAAATAAAAAGTCCCAGCATATTACTTTATTTCTCATTAAAGCCAAAAATTCCTGATAATGAAATTGAATCACCAGAAGAAGCTTTTTAGTAACAAGTAGCTGAAGAAAGAAGTTTGTCTTTAGAAGGCAGAGAGTACAATATATAATGCCCCATTTTTCTTTAAAGACCAATTTGTTTTTCCTTACTCTAAATTTCTATAACTCTATAATTTTTGGTAAGTATAAGAGGTAAGGACTTTCCCGGTGGCTCAAACTGTAAAGCGTCTCCCTGCAATGCGAGAGACCTGGGTTTGTTCCCTGGGTTGCGCAGATCCCCTGGAGAAGAAAATGGCAACCCACTCCAGTATTCTTCTTGCCTGGTCCCATGGGCAGAGGAGCCTGATAAGTTACAGTCCATGGGGTTGCAAAGGGTCTGAGATGACTGAGAAACTTCACTTTCACTTTCTTTCATAAAGAGTTAATATGTGAGAAAATGTAAATAATTTATTTGTATCTTGCGAACATTTTTTTAACATATGCCAGATAATGTTTCAAATACTTTATAGGTATGAACCACTTTAATTCTCATAATAACACAATGAGATAGGTACTATTAAGGTCCCATTAAAAAGGCAAGAAACTTGAGGCACAGAGCAGTTTTCTTGCTCAAGGACACACAGCTAATCAGTGGGATAGCCAGTGTTCATCTTGGCAATCTGATCCAGAATCTCTACCCTTAAACATCATGGAAACGTCGATGCCTTCATTCTCTCCAACAGAATAGCCCATCTAAACCAATCAAATACTACACTTTAAACTACCTTCATGGTTTCCACCAGAATTTTCTAAGGTTCACAGTTAGCAAGATAAGTTAGTAAAAAGAGTTACAAATATATTTTCCTTATGTATTTTGACATCATGCAATCTATTTTTCAGCAACCATAGTAATGTCTAAAAAACAAAAAGACTGGAAGAAGGTGAATTCCTTCTTCCACAAAATGCAATATCCTTGACCTGTTGTATGACAGTCTGAGATGCACAGGACAATGCTTTTCTAGACAACACCTTTCAAAGTCAGGTCTGCACGCATTTCCCACACATATCTCAGAGTCAAGAGTCTCAGGGTGAGATTTTGTATATTTGAACAGCAGAACACATTTGATACAGTGATTTCAGAAGACTTACCATGTGCTTCTATTTCATGGAGCTTACATTTATTACAGTGACTTTCCATAGAAAGAATTATAACTTAGAAAGTCACCTAGGGAATCTCCTATGCATTAACAAGGCAGAAAATTTCCTATTCTTTGGAAGTCTAAAGCTGTTTCTCTTTCCGGCTGTGAGAAATCATCCTGTTGTGTTTTTCCTCTCTCTCTGTCACAAGGAAAATGTAGACCTTAGAGAAGCTGTTTCGTTTGCTTTTGGTGGCAGAAGCATTGTATTTGGAGTAAGAGACCGGAACCAGGTCTTAATTTTGTCACATTCTGACTGTGAGGTCTTGAGCCAATCACTTACCATCTCTGAGCTGCAGAATCTCACTTATAAGGAAGGAGTAACACTGACATCTCCCACACAGGACTGTTGAATGATTAAATACATTCCTATATACCATGGGGTAATTTTTACAGTTAATTATATTCCCTGATGGCTCAGCAGGTGAAGAATCTACTTTCAATGCAAGAGACACAGGAGATGTCGGTTTGAAACCTCAGTCTGGAAGGTTCCCTGGAGGAAGAAATGGCAACCCACTCCAGTATTCTTGCTGAAAAATCCCATGGACAGAGGAGCCTGGCAGGCTACAGTCCAAAGAGTCACAAAGAGTCAGACACCTGAGCGACTGAGCAGAGAAGAATACCTACTATAAGCTCTGGTAATAACTAGAAGAAAAGTGATTAATAGTCAAAATTTGTAATTTGTAATCTGAAACTTGGCACCTAACTAACTACTTCACAGGGGAAGTAATAATGATTAATATATAAATAAACTTTATATTTATGATATGCAACTGGTGACAAGTAGCTTTCCACCATTACTGTTTTCTCCAAATAAATTTAAGCAAAGTTCTCTGAATATTCCAAAAGATTTAGACAACTGATTCATAGAATGTTATAAAAAAAATACTATTCTTACATTATTTTGAGACTATTATACCAAGAAATATTATAGCAGATATACCATTATCAACCTAGTTTCTTTAAGCTTAGAGATTTAGGGGAGCAATTAAATTAAATACCTGCTGAAAATCCATAGTGTATTTGGTATATTTGAGAATGACATTCATGAGAACAAATCGTGCCCTTATACAATGCAAGGGGAGAATCTGGCCTTCAAGAACTTTCCATAAATCTGAGAAAAGAGAAATAAATTGTCATATATTTAGGCAAGCCAAACATGTTACTACTATGATCAGGACAAAAAATTCTGTTCAAATGAACTTAGCTGAAGAACAGATTCTAACAGAAATGAAGCTCTTTGATGTGTCTCTTAGAAAGTCCATTTATACCACTTCCACATGAAAAAGCCCAGTGTCAAAGGATGTCTCAGGACAAGGCTACTTTTGGCCACATGCCAAATGAAGAAGCAAGCAAAAATTTTAGTGATAATCCCCTAACTCTACTTTTTGGGGATTTCGCCCACTGTTTAGGAAATACTATCTTATCCCTAACTATCATCTCACTTCCTGGTCTATCAAGTGAGAACTTATTTTCTAAAAGGGAATAGTCACTTAATGTGTGCATGTACTAAGTCACTTCAGTCGTGTCTGACTCTTTGTGATTCTATGGACTATAGCCCACCAGGCTCCTCTGTCCATGGGATTCTCCAGGCAAGAACACTGGAGTAGGTTGCCATTCCCTTCTCCAGGGGATCTTCCCAAACCAGGAATCAAACTCGTATCTCCTGCCTCTCCTGCATTGCAGGCAGATTTTTTTTACCACTGAGCTACCAGGGAAGCCCATCACTTAATATGTTACCCCTTATATTTCAGTAATGGAAGCAGTGCCTGTCCAAGAATAAGACAGTTTAAGTAGGAAACATTGATGTCTAAGACATAGTGGTGAGCAAATACACATATAGTTGCCCTCCCATTAAGATGATAACCCTATATGCAAAACAGAAAAAGAGACACAGATGTACAGAACAGACTTTTAGACTCTGTGGGAGAAGGCAAGGGTGGGATGTTCAGAGAGAAGAGCAATGAAACAAGTATACTATCAAGGGTGAAACAGATCACCAGCCCAGGTTGGATGCATGAGACGGGTACTCAGGGCTGGTGCACTGGGAAGACCCAGAGGGATGGGATTGGAGAGGGAGGCGGGAGAGGGGATCGGGATGGGGAACACATGTAAATCCATGGCTGATTCATGTCAACGTATGGCAAAAACCACTACAATATAAAAATTTAAAAAAAAAAAAAAGACCTGATTCTGTGTCTTAAGATCTTGAGATCCTTTTGAGGAGAACCTACTCCTAATGACAGGGCACTGTAGAAACATCCAGGAAGAAAACAGAACATGACAAATTGAAAGCAGTCACGTTTAAATATCCCTCCTTTTCCCATGATAAATTCTTACCAGAGGGAAATATAGTCAGTTCTTTATCAAAATATGTGTTCCTTGATCTAGATAATAGAGATATTACTTTTTATTTCATTTAAATATATCTTGGTTTGACATTCTAGCCATAAAATGGTTGAGTAATAATTACTAAATCTAATTGATAAAATTTAGTTTGAATTGATAAAATTTAGTTTGAATTGATAAAATTTAGCATGCTATATATAAAATATCTTACTTTTAAAGTTGAATGAAATAGAAAAATCAACAGCTTTTTGGGGAAAAAATACTGATTTTTTTCTCCTTTTCATGTTGCAATCATGTTTGGGATTTGAATTTCTTCTCAAATGTCATTGAGATATGCTACTAAACACTGTTATTAAAGGCAAAGTCTCCTCTCCTAGGTAAAAAATGGTTAAACATAAACCCATCCTACCATATGATATCCTAGAAATTTTCACTTTCTATTGAATTTTATGCAGTAGTTATTATATCCTTTATTCCTTTTGCCTTCATTTGCTTTATTTTTGTTTCTGTTATTTAAAACTGATTAATCTGATTTAACCATTAACATGTGATCAAATAAATGTAGCTAGGAAATATATAAATTTATATATTTTCTGTTTACAAATATACAGTTTCAAAAATAAAAGTCTAATATAATCTGCAAATGCTTTTCTTTTCAAAGAGGATGAATTTCTAAGGAAGAAAGCATGGTAATTTGTATGTAGTTATCATACCAAAAGGTACATCAATTGCAATCGCCATGTTAAACAAATGAAATACAGTAAATTAAATGAAACTACTTTCTGTAACACTTTATGCTTCTATCTGTTAATTTTGAAGAAGGCACCATACTGAGGTTCATTTCAGTACAAAGCCATATTATGCAGATGTACTACATTTATTTATTTTTCTTTATGAAAAAATATATATAAAACTTTATAGTCTGCCCCAGTTCTACACTAGGAATAGCATGAAAAGCTTTTCCATGTCTAACTTACCCAGTCCCTTAGATCTGTCTTCCCATTTCCTCTTGCTTGTATTACCCAGTGTTTCAAACCTGCCTCCAAATCCTGGAAACAATGGTCAGGAGAGGAGAAGTCTTTCTTTGGCCCTGCTCTGTACTTCTGACCCATTTCCTCCAACATCCTCCAAGGTATTATTCTCTCAGTATTCCCTCCTGCAGTATCTTCACCACCTTCAGTGGCTCCTTCCCCTCAGCTTTTATACATAAACAAAATGATAAATCTCTTTTCTATCTTAAGAAAAAAAAGAATCTCCTTGGATTTTTCCTCCTCTGGTAGAAACTAGGTATTTTCCCCTTGCTGATTTCCTCACTACTCATTACTTCACTCCCTCCTCTTCCATTCAATTCACTTCTCATCCTTTGTCCTCAGTTTCCATCCTACTGCCCTGCTCACAGTGCAAAGAACACCTTTCAAGGGCCCAACTTAAGGCTTCTTTTGTCCTCAACTTGACCTCTAACAGTCTGAAGCATTTACCTACCAAGCCATTCATTTCTTTTCAAAACTCTTCTCACTTCTGTCCATTCTCCTTCTAAATTTCTGATCAGTTATTATAAGTCCCCTGCTGGCCCCCTCCATGCCTATGTCCACAAATATTGTTGCTCCTTATAATTCTTGGTCCTTGGCCCTCTTTTTCTGTCCAGAGATTCTCTTCTTAACTCTGCCAATTCCATTTCTATCACATTTGCAAATTCCTCTTCCTACACCCACCTTGGAAAATATGTTGCTTCTCAAAATTCCTCAATGAACCTCTTTGGTCCTCAGCTATAAAATGTCATCAATAAGAACAACAATTCATTAAGTTTTTAGATGATTAAATTAGATAGTGCAAGTAAAGCACTTAGCATGGTACCTACCACAGTATCAATAATCACGCCCTATTGTTTTTATACTCCCTTTACTTATACTTCCCTCTAAGTAATCCCATCTATAACTAGTAAGTATTCCAGTAAACCCGAAAATCTCTCTACCAGAATCTACAGTTTCCCTACTCACTGCCATGCCAAGAGCTGTTCTCTCCTTATTTAGGCAGCAAATTTTTATTAATATCCTGCTGTGTGTAAAGAACTCTTTTAAGACTAGACTGAATAGACTTGTGCATACAGATGGCAGAGTAGAAGAAAGTGTGCTCATAATAATGGTGTTAAAGTGCTGCACTCACTATGCCAGCAACTTTGGAAAACTCAGCAGTGGGCACCGGATTGGAAAAGGTCAGTTTTCATTCCAATCTGAAAGAAAGGCAATGCCAAAGAATGTTCAAACTACCACACAATTGCACTCATCTCACACGTTAGCAAAGTAATGCTCAAAATTCTCCAGGCCAGGCTTCAACAGTATGTGAACCAAGAACTTCCAGATGTTCAAGCTGGATTTAGAAAATGCAGAAAAACCAGAAATCAAATTGCAAACATCCGCTGAAACACAGAAGAAGCAAGAGAGTTCCAGAAAAACATCTACTTTTGCTTTATTGAATATGCCAAAGCCTTTGACTGTGTAGATCACAACTGTGGAAATTTCTTAAAGAGATAGGAATACCAGACCATCTTACCTGCCTCCTGAGAAATCTGTATGCAGGTCAAGAAGCAACAGTTAGAACCAGACATGGAACAACAGACTGGTTCCAAATTGGGAAAGGAGTACATCAAGGCTGTATATTGTCACCCAGCTTATCTAACTTATATGCAGAGTACATCATTTGAAATGCCAGGCTGGATGATGCACAAGCTGGAATCCAGATTGCCAGGAGAAATACCAATAACCTCAAATATGCAGGTGACACCACCTTTATGGGAGAAAGTAAAGAAGAACTAAAGAGCCTCTAGATGAAAGTGAAAGAGAAGAGTGAAAAAGCTGGCTTAAAACTTAATATTCAGAAAACAAAGATCATGGCATCTGGTCATCACTTCATGGCAAATAAATGGGGAAACAATGGAAACAGTGACAGACTTTATTTTCTTGGGCTCTAAAATTGCTACAGATGGTGACTGCAACCATGAGATTAAAAGATGCTTGCTCCTTGAAAGAAAAGCTATGGCCAACCTAGACAACATATTAAAAAGCAGAGATGTTACTTTGCCAACGAAGGTCCATCTATTCAAAGCTATGGTTTTTCCAGTAGTCATATATGGATGTGAGAGTTGGACCATAAAAAAAGTTGAGCACCGAAGAACTGATGCTTTTGAACTGTGGTGTTGGAGAAGACTCTTGAGAGTCCCTTGGACAGCAAGGAGACCAAACCAGTCCATCCTAAAGGAAATCAGTCCTGAATATTTTTTCGAAGGACTGATGTTGAAGCTGAAACTCCAATACTTATGCCACCTGATGCAAAGAACTGACTCATTGGAAAAGACTCTGATGCTGGGAAAGATTGAAGGTGGGAGGAGAAGTGGATGACAGAAAATGAGATGGTTGGATGGCATCACCGACACGGTAGACATGAGTTTGAGTAAGCTCTGGGAGCTAGTGATGGACAGGGAAGCCTGTCGTGCTGCAGTCGATGGAGTCACAAAGAGTCGGACACGACTAAGCGATTGAACTAAACTGAACTTTATATTGTTAAGCTAATCGTGTTCCCATTATGGCATTCCATTGTAATTATCTTTTATTTTTTGTCTGGCTATTGATTGTGAAAACTGATAAACAGCTTTCACTATTGTGAAAAAAAAATATACTGCACAAACTGATGATTTAAAAAAATGTCTTTGCAATAAGTTGCTCACAGTCTTTCCTAGTTGGGGAAGCTGGACAAGTAAACAGAGCTATTAAATTATGTGGTAAGGAGGCAAATAGAAAGTTATATAGGAGCAAAATTAGGGCATGGCCGTTCTTTTCCTGGAGCTAAAAATGTGGCAATCACCCTTTATTCTTCACTATCACAGATAAAAGAAAAGAAGTCAGTGAATGGGACAGAGAAGAAATCAAGTCCTGAGATACTGCTCTTTAAAGAACTCTTGAAACCTGTCCACTCCTCTCCATTGTCACTTTTCCTGCTTTATACCAATAATCCCTCTTCCACCCTATTTGTCCATTGTGCCACCTTTCTAACATACAAATCTAATCCATTTTCTCCTTTACTTAAAGTCATTCAGTGGATTCCTACCTTGCATACACATATACAAAAAAATTACATCTGTAGATGTCAGAGAAGAACACATGTTATGTCTCCAGTTCCAGTCTCCAGTTTCACCTGACTTACACACATTCTATGCTCCAGACCAAAAACAAATATTGCATTTTTGGAAACACCAATTATTTATGACTCCTCAGTGCCTTAGCATATACTTTTCCTCTGCCCAGTGAGTCACTTGTCTTCTCAGAGGGACCAGTGGTGGTCTGAATTTTATGCCAGCCAAATAATTAATGTCAGGGGTTAAGCATTTAGAGAATCAAAGAACTCAGAGAGAACAGCAAGCCAGGACAGAGTCCATATATGCAACATCAAGTCCAAAGCCAGGGTAAGGTGATAAGGATATTGTATCCTGGCAACAATACAGTTCAAACTTGGTGATACGTTCTGTGTTAACTCTAACAGGTGTTTATAGCTCATCTTTTTAAAGTTAACTAGTATTTGACATAGTTAGATACTATGAGAGCTGGATCATAAAGAAGGAGGAGCACCAAAGAATTGATTCGTTCGAACTGTGGTGCTGGAGAAGACTCCTAAAAGCCCCTTGGACAAAGAGATCAAACAAGTCAATCTTAAGGGAAATCAACCCTGAATACTTGTTGGAAGTTCTGACTCTAAAGCTGAAACTCCAGTATTTTGGTCATCTGATGTGAACAGCCAACTCATAGGAAAAGTCCCTGATGCTGGGAAAGATTGAGGGTAGAAGGAGAAGAGGGTGTTAGAGGATAAGATGGCTG
The DNA here is from genome assembly GCF_033118175.1 of Dama dama. Classification (NCBI taxonomy): domain Eukaryota; kingdom Metazoa; phylum Chordata; class Mammalia; order Artiodactyla; family Cervidae; genus Dama; species Dama dama. The sequence continues at coordinate 49,629,028 of NC_083705.1, read as the reverse complement.
GATGGCATCACCAAAGCAATGGACATGAAATTGGGCAAATTTGGGGGGATGGTGAGGGACAGAGAGGCCTGGCATGCTGCAGTCTATGGGGTCGCAAAGAGTCAGACATGACTGGGTGACTGAACAGCAACAATCTGACATGCGGGTGAATCAGTGATCTAATAAAATAGCAGTCAGTGTTACAAATTAACTTCTATGTAAGGAAATACTGCTAACCTTTTATATATCTTCTTAACTACTCTTTTTTAATACTTTTCTAAATCCTCCCCATTATTACAGACAAGTTCATTCTCTCTTAGACATTTCATTTTCTGAAGACCCAAAATTATTTTAGTTGTTATCAAACTGTATGCTAGTTCATTAGATTCAAGTTTTTCTCCTCAACTTGACTATGAATCTCAAATAACAGACTACCCATGGTTTGTGACAGACACTCATAAATCTTTGTTGAAGGAATAAGGGAGTAAGTATATAAACGAATATCATTCTTTCTCCTGATAAAAATGTTTTACATTGAGTGGATTATTGAGATAGGTCTTTACACATGAAACTCTCTTCTCCTGTATAAAGAATTGAGATGTAAGTTCATGCTGAGTTTGAAGACTGAATGTCTGACCTAAACTACCTTCATGATTTGTCCTGTCAGCTGTATCTTAAGAATACCAGCATGTCTTCCTTCTCAGGATACCATAAAGATAAACGGAATTTCTAAGGTCAGCTCTTCCCTTGGCTAAAAACTATAAAGCTTTATGCTTCATCATTATAAATAAAACTATAAAGAAAATACATGTTGAAGTTGAAGCTAAATATCTAAAGTTAACTAACTTCTGTGTTGATTTTGATGTTGTTGTTATATATTGTTTCTTTTCCCCTTCTCACAAATTTGTGAACCTCCAAAGAATACTTAGTTCTTGGTTGCAAAACTGCAATCATTTCTCAGTCTTACACATATACTTTAGGTATTCATTTACTGATCTTTACAATACTGTGTGAAACAACTATGCTAAATTAGACTCCATTCTCGTTGGCAGAACTTCAGTAGGGAATTGTAATGCATCTGCATAATATGATGTTGGGACTGAATTGGGCCACCCTGTGGTACCCTTTTTAAAATTATAAGCAACAGGAACAAACTGTTAGGGAAATGTCCTCTCAATTCCCCCAACTATGCATTTAGCAGATTTCCACTATATGGCTTTGTGCTCATTAACATTCATGCCGTTGTCTGTAACCTCATTTGTTTCAGTGTTTGCTTTGGATTTGCCTTGCTGAAATATTTGCCTTTCTTCTTTTTCTTACAGCTTCTTCTGGAGCTTTGATTGTTCCTTTTGATTTTAACAGAATATACTAGGAGGATAACTACTAAAAACTTATTTATGAACACAATTTATAAATAATTTTTTCTAAAAAGAAATAAACAAACAAGGCCACTTTTCACTGATCAGGAAAATTTTATGAAAGATACACCTATTGAATACAGTGCCTTCCCCAATCTCCCAGTGTTATTTCAAAAGGAAAGAAACAATTGTCAGTACCTGCATTTCCTGTTGTGAGTTGTTTATTTCTTAATAACGAATCTTCTCTCTGACTCTAACTATAATCTGCATGATTAGTCAGCAGGACATGGACTTTATGTTTTTATTTTTTCTTATTTTAAAATTAGTTTGCATGGGACTATCCAAACCATTCTGTTTGGTGCCCCCTCATGATAAAATTACATAAATTTCTCAGAGCTCACATATATGAACTTGGGACTAAAATGATGAAGTGTGAATGCATATACTTGAGAAAATTTGGCCAATCTATACATGTATTTGGTTTACCCATTAGGTTTCATCATGATTATGTTCTAAATAGAGACTACATAGTATCATAGATGTTTTAATTCCATGGTGATATTTTGTTCTTTTCCTCTTTAAATCTATACAGATTTCATAACATATAATAGATGCAAAATTATTTTGTTTGAAAGGACAAATTTGGAAGGAAGTTAGAGACAGAGAAAGTGGGGAAGGGAAGAAAAAAAGAAATATGGATGAGATGAACAGAAAGAGAAGGGAGGCATTTTTGGTTTTTCTTTGAACTTATTTATATATATACTATTTCTAAAAGTCATTAGAGAATGCTCCACAAATAATTCCATATAAATAATGTCCCAGATTTCTTCTAGCCTCTACTATATCAAGACGAAAATGCATCAGGAAGTTTTACCATGACCATTGCTACATGACCCTATCACTTACAGTGCTTCCTGTTCATGGTTAAGAATTTACACAGTGTCAAAACAAACTTGTAGAAGTCTGCATGATGAGGCAAAGAGGGCCCCGCATGCTCAGCTGCTTCAGTTATGTCTGACTCTTTGAGACCCATGGACCACAGCCCACTAGGCTCCCCTGTCCATGGAATTTTCGGCAAGAATCCTGGAGTGGGTTGCCATACCCTCCTCCAGGGGATCTTCCCAAAGCAGGGATCAAACATGGAACTCCTACGCCTCCTGCATTGCAGGCACTGAGCCCCTTGGGGAAGCTCAAAGAGGCGTGACTCCCCACTTAAAGAGATTTCTCAGTGGTGCCACTGTTGACATTTTGGACCAGACGGCTCTTTATGGCAGATGGTCTGTCTTGTGCATTGTCAGTGTTTGGCAGCATCCATGGCCTTTACCCACTAGCTGCCAGGAACAACCCTTCCCCTGAGTCATGACAATCACCAGTGTCTCCAGACATTGCCAGATGCTAGCTAGGGGATAGTGAGAATTGCCCTATATACATACACACTTATCTAGTACAACAGCCATAGCATGTCACAGATTTTCCAGGGAGTCACTCTTTAAATTTCCCCCCAATTGTCAAGCACAGATCATTTTGGGCTACTGAGAGATCAACCCCAAGACAGACTCTCTGACATGGCCCACTTCTACTCCTCCCCAACTTCTCTAATCCCTCCACATGCATAGGTCTGAGTTGCCCCTCCTTCTTCCAATCAATCATCCTTCCCACTCAGTGACCTCTAATCAACCCATCCGCACATAGTTTGAATTTAATATTGAAAGTGTCAGTAAACCAGCAAAGTGTGTGAGTCGGGTGTGTATTACTTCCCCAATAATAGACTTATAGTATAGGCCCTATTATAGATGATTCTGCAGCAGAACCTGATGAGGTTCATAGTGTGACTACTGATAAAGGATGATAATGATCATGAGACAGAATAGGAGTATGAGGTGAAGTTAAAGAGGTTAGCTTCTGAAGATGAATATCCTGTTAGAATTCTATCTGTGCTACATACTAGATATCTGTAACTCTGGACAAACAACTGTTCTTTGCCTTTTTCGTGGCCATTTGTAAGATGGGCATAATAACAGTATCTGTTGCATAGAACTGTTATGAGGTCTAGATAAGAGTCTATCTGAGAAGTAATTTAGCAGAATTCTCTTATATGCAATGATAATAGTATATCTTATAACAGTACCTCCAACACAAAAATACATATACAACACAACATGCACACACACAAGACAACCAAAAACTATCAACATACCTTACTGTTGTCAGTAACTTTATTATTAAATAAAATGTCATGTTACATATTGTTTGACCTGTCTTATACTAGTAGATTCTTACAGTAGCATTTTTGGTTTGCTTTAATTTCTATGTCAATCAGTAAATGCTTAAGCAGCATGCTACTCTTTTCAAATCTGTTCTTCAAATTTGCTTTAAAGAGAGACATGTTTAGTTGTTAGTATAATTAACACTAACTTTAGGTTTATTATCAGTGTTCTTTCTAGTGGTCTTAATTCTCCTGGTTCATAGCATCTCACCCTCTGACACATTGCTCCTCATATTTATTAAAATTTTTGAAAAGAAATATTTATGAAAAGGAGCATATATAAGAGGAGGAAGAATAAATCAATGGTTCTTGATAGTTTATAGATTATGATGGGCAAAATAGAGAAAAAGAGAGAGCAAAATGATGGGAAGGGGTTTGTGATAACTGCAGGTTTATATCCTATAAAGTATACCAACTAGGAAATTCAGAAGAAAGAAGTATTTTTGGAATAAAGATGATAAGTCCAGTTTAGTCATGAATAGAGAGAAAGGAGGAGGTAAGTAGAAGCCTGGTGCTATTTTGACCTTAGCTCATAGTAAAGACTATGAGCATTCTCCACATAATTATTATAGGAGGTTTTGAAGAAAATGTTAGAAGGAATCCAAAATTAATGAAAACTTTGTAAGCCTAGAGAAAGTATTTGGATTTGTTACAGTACAAATAAGTTCTCATTTACAGTCTGGATTTCCTAAGAAAAAGTACACAGTCATTTTACAGCAATGTCATTTAAATTAAAAAGACTAATGATAGTACTACTCATGCAAAGCTAGAACAGGTTCCACTACTCCTTTAACTAGCTTCATTCTAAACCCCACTGTTACTTATCTATAAAAGTCAATAAGACAAATGGCATCTATGGTTTTCAAAGGCAGATGAGATATTAGTATCTTCATTTAATAGACAAGGAAACCAAATTTCAGCAAACTTAAATAATGTATCAGGAGACTGGGGTCCATAAACGGTAAAGGAGGAACTAAAAAGACGGTTGCTTAATTCTGCTTTAATGTTGACCCCTATTCCTATCCATTCACTTCTGATACACACTTTATAATATTTTTAATATTTGTGTAAAAAATAAAGAAAGAAAGAATTTAGCCTCTCTTCCCATTACAGCAAGGCAGATACAATCTCAAGGAGAAGTCTTCTAGAATTAAAAAGTGTTAAAATATTGCTTTTATCAAAAAGCTTTTGTAATAAGATGTTTGACAAACTTCCCAAGGACTCCATGTCCATCAAAATCACAAAATGCCATTTAGGCAAGAATAGTGGATAATATTACAAGAAGTCTAATAGCAGAGAAAAGAAAAAGGGACACCCAGCTGTGCCTCTCCTCCTCATGAGCAATAGCTGGTTTGTGTGTGTGTGCATGTGTGTTTTCTACAGACTATTACTAGAAAATAGGCAGGGAAATAAAAGTGGCATTATTCTTGTTTTACCGAAAAGAAAACAAAAATCAGAAAAAGATAAAAGGATTTACCTAAAATCACACAAATAGTCCATTAAGGAACAAATAGAACTCAGTTGCTTTTGGCTATCCTTTCCAATAGGTTATGCTACCACCTATTATATAAATGTGAACAATTAAACTGGAGAGTGGCTCAAAAGCAAATGAAATCTCCTTTAATTTGTTTCTCTAACTATAAAAAGAACCCATGTTGGAGCTTCACTATAATGTGACTCACTGTGGTGCAGAATTTAATATACTAAGTTCATCTTTAGAATTAACTTCAGGAGCTTGTCCACTAGAATTCTTGGAGAAGCTATTCATAATACAAATTTGACTCACCATTGAGATTAAGCTTAAGAAAGCTGCCACAAAGAAATGACTCTTTAAAGAAGCTAGTAATCAACATTTTACATCTGCTATAATTCTAATATCTGTATACAAGACTCAAACACTTTGTCATTGCCCATATAATATTATCTGGTCACATCTGTAAAATGGGATAATGATAATACTCTGCCTCATAGGTTTATAATAAGGATTAAATGAGTAATATTTTAAAGCACTTAAAATATAAGTATTTGGTACATTGAAAAAAATAAAACAAAGAGTTCATTTTCTTCCATGCTGTGATTTTAGTATACATCCTAACTATAAAATTTGTCTTTTTTCAGACTTAGGCTATTTTTTAACAACCTAAAGTTAGAGGAAAACATTGGGATAGAAAAGCTTTTTAAACAAAGGTCACTTAAGGATCTGATCTCTGAAAAAGAAAAGCTTTTCTGTGCTGAAGGGATTTATTTCTTCCTTTCTTTCTTTCTTTTGACACCAAAGGGGAAGAAACAATTTTTTCTACAAATTTCCAGAAATGTAAAGAGGCGTAATGAGTAATTAACTGGAATTCCTAATTAAGTGCATATAGAACAGTGGGGGCTTTCTTGCTTTACTTTATCACACAATAACATTTCCAAGAAGTGACATCCTCTTACACAAGGGTCTAAAATGCAAATTAATTATAATTCTGATGGCCTTGAATCTGAGCAGAGAATGACACAAAATGTGAAATTTCCTTGAATGTCCCTGAGGGTTTAAAGGTGTAGAAGTATTGAATGCGTATAAATAGTACAAGGAAGCTGCTGCATCCCATTTTCCTAAATTAGACATTGACAGGACAAATCCAAGAAGTGGACCTTGGCGCTAGTTGATATTCAAGGTGTGTGGTGAGCCAAGGAGGCATTATTCAGGACTGAAAAGTCACCAGACCTACTGAATGCATTCAGAAAAGGAACTGAGTGTAAAGAGCAGGACTTCCTACTTGAAATTTTGAGATCTCGGTATCTTCATCTATTCAGGCTGCTATTATAAACACCACAGACTGGGTGGCTTATAAACAGAAATTAATTTCTCACAGTTCTGGAGGCAGGAGGTTTGAGATCAGAGAGTCAGCATGGTCAGGAGAATGCTGTCTTCTGGGTCTCAGAATTCTCACTGTCCTCAAAGGGATGAAGGGGCAAGGCAATTCTGGGGCCTCTTTATCAGGGCCTTAATCCCTTTCATGGGGCTTGACCATCTTGACCTAAACACCTCCCAAATGACCACCTCCTAATACTACATCAACTTTGGGAGTTAAGATTTCTATATATGAATTTGGGAAGGACACAAACATTCAGCCCATACCACTCAATTTAAAGTTAAATATTTATGCAAACTATAGCATAAAGCTTCATTTGAGTTCTAACTGGCTGAACCATGTTACCTAAAGATTGCCCTATATATAAACGGCTGTTACCCTCACAATTACACCTCTTTGTGACAGGAAAACAAGTAGTATAAGGAAAGAAATACAATTAAGACTAAGTTACCCAGACTAAATACAAGGAAAATTGTTTCAGTTTCAATTCAGTTCAGTTCAGTCGCTCAGTCCTGTCCAACTCTTTGTGACCCCATAAATCACAGCACGCCAGGCCTCCCTGTCTATCACCAGCTCCCGAAGTTTACTCAAACTCACGCCCATTGAGTTGGTGATGCCATCCAGCCATCTCATCCTCTGTCATCCCCTTCTCCTCCTGCCCCCAATCCCTCCCAGCATCAGGGTCTTTTCCAATGAGTCACCTCTTCGCATGAGGTGGCCAAAGTACTGGAGTTTCAGCTTCAGCATCAGTCCTTCCAATGAACACCCAGGACTGATCTCCTTTAGGATGGACTGGTTGGATCTCCTTGCAGTCCAAGGGACTCTCAAGAGTCTTCTCCAACACCACAGTTCAAAAGCATCAATTCTTTGGCGCTCAGCATTCTTTACAGTCCAACTCTCACATCCATACATGACCACTGGAAAAACCATAGCCTGGACTAGACGGACCTTAGTTGGCAAAGTAATGTCTCTGCTTTTTAATATGCTATCTAGGTTGGTCATAACTTTCCTTCCAAGGAGTAAGCGTCTTTTAATTTCATGGCTGCAGTCACAATCTGCAGTGATTTTGGAGCCCCAAAAAATAAAGTCTGACACTGTTTCCACTGTCTCCCCATCTATTTCCCATGAGGTGATGGGACCAGATGCCATGAGCTTAGTTTTCTGAATGTTAAGCTTGAAGCCAACTTTTTCACTCTCCTCTTTCACTTTCATCAAGAGGCTTTTTAGTTCCTCTTCACTTTCTGCCATAAGGGTGGTGTCATCTGCATATCTCAGGTTACTGATATTTCTTCCGGCAATCTTGATTCCAGCTTGTGCTTCTTCCAGCCCAGCATTTCTCATGATGTACTCTGCATATAAGTTAAATAAGCAGGGTGACAATATACAGCCTTGACCTACTCCTTTTCCTATTTGGAACCAGTCTGTTGTTCCATGCCCAGTTCTAACTGTTGCTTCCTGACCTGCATACAGGTTTCTCAAGAGGCAGGTCAGGTGGTCTGGTATTCCCATCTCTTTCAGATTTTTCCACAGTTTATTGTGATCCACACAGTCATTTCTAACCCACAGTTACATTCATCAAATTAGAGACTTGAAAAAGCAACTTAAGAGTTACAAATTGAAACTTACTTCATTCAGTTTCACATATTATCCTTATGAACCTCACAGTTTTGGTATTGAAAAGTCTTAATTTACTCTTCGGAGAAGGCAATGGCAACCCACTCCAGTACTCTTCTGCCTGGAAAATCCTATGGACAGAGGAGCCTGGTAGGCTTCCATCCATGAGGTCGCTAAGAGTCGGACACGACTGAGCGACTTCACTTTTCACTTTTGTGCATTGGGGAAGGAAATGGCAACCCACTCCAGTGTTCTTGCCTGGAGAATCCCAGGGACAGGGGAGCCTGGTGGGCTGCCATCTATGGGGTCACACAGAGTCGGACACAACTGAAGCGACTTAGCAGCAGTAGCAGCAGCTATTCACTCTTAATTTACAGGATACAGAAAAACATGCAGCTGAAGCCTCAAGCCAATACTGATTTGAGAAATAGCTTAAAACACCATTCCTACAGCAAATTCTAAGATATTTCATGACAGCATTAAAATGTTGTGGGAAATTGTTTAAATTTTGAATTTATACTAACCTGGATTCAAATACCAACTCTCATTTAATTGTTTGTAACTTTGGCAACATCTTTGACCACGTTTAATCACAGCTTCCTCACCTGTAAAATTAATATAATAGAATCAGCCACATAATTTTGTGGGAAATAAATAAAACAATTTATGTGAAGCATTTATAGGGTAAACAGTCAGCAAATGGAAGCTATTTTTGTTGACCTAAAAAGGGAAAAATCCAATTTCCATTAACCATATTAGTGTCTTATCACAGTATGTATGAAATGATGAAAGTATTTCACAGGTTCTGTTGAAATTAAATGAGAGTGTTTCCCCTCTTTAATTAAAGGGAGATGATATAAAGCCCTAGATTAGGGACTCCTACCTCCAGATATCTGTGTTTAATACCTATAAATACTTCTAGTGAAATTTTCTCTGTTACCATCTCTACTGAATATGCTATTACACAGTGATGACTTCAATGTAGTTTAAAAACCCTTTTGAGTTGCTTTTCTTTTACTGTTTTTGTAATAAGGCATTCCCTTCTCATTTGAGTAGTTAGCTTTAAGTTCAGGAAGCAATGATTTGCCTTTGACATTTTATCACATGAGCTGTCTAATTAAGGTCAGGATATCCAGCTTTCTGAAAAGATTTGAAAACTGGGATGGCGAATCAATTCTTCCCTTTGGCTGAATAATATCCTCAGTTTTTATACATAAGGTACCCCCTGGGTAAATTAACAAACGTACCCAGTGACACAGTATCTAGAAGCTCAATTGGCACAATGGAGCAACCCTTGTTTCATATTGCTGTTTTGCTGTTCTTGAGATGAGTGGCTATACTGCAAAGATTCCTTTTGGAGACTGAATTAGGAACCTAAGTTCCAAGTATGATGATGATGTAACTAGAGTACTGTCCATTACAGTTCAACATACAGAGTCCACAGAAATAGCTTCTACAGTACAAACATACAATTTCTTCAAGGCAAATGTGGAGGTTGGAATGAACTCTAAATTGCATGTAATTTACCTGACCTAATTTTTTTAATTGTCATAATCAAATCTCTATGAATTCAGCTCTCCAAATTTCTATCTCTGCTATCTCATATATCAAATGGACAGAAAGTTAAACAAGCAGCAAAGAATTAAAAGTATTACCCTCTGTACCTCTGTATTTCTTTCTAATTAAAAGAGATGCTAATTGAAATTAGAGTGACACAGACTCTGTGCAGAAATCTCCTGAGTATTGTAATTGGTTTGTGGAGCTGTTTGCCCCAGGGTTCTTCACTGGAGTGATTCCTACCTGGTTGGGAATAACTGAAAAGCCTCACCTAAAGAGCAGCCTCAAGCTTATGAAACCGGATTGCCAGTGGAAAAGCAAATGTATCCACATCCAAATTAGATTTGCTTTAAACATTTATGGAGAAAGTATTTGAGGTCAGATGTTTTTACTAATCGGTTCACTTCAGTTGTCCTTTCCCCATGCAATTTCCCCCAGCTCAGTTTGATCACATCTAGACCTGTTAATGGTTTCACATTACCAACAGCACCAAGCAGAATATTTCAAGACTTTGCCCCCAGACTCCAACTACCTTCCATATTCCTCTGTTTACATCCACAGTACATTTCAACCAAACACATGACAGTGCCTTCCCATCAAATAGACATATTCACATTGCCACATTACTGCACAACTCTTCTGCTTTCTTCTTTTCTTTAAATAACAGATGCTTTCCAAATCCCACCAAATCTGCAAGATTCAAACCAAATACCATGTCTTCCAATAAATCCTTGAGTGCGCCTCTTGGCTGAAAATAATATCATCTCCTTTGAATTTTCTTACCCTTCATCTGTATCTCCCACTGATTCTTCCCTCTTTACCTAATACACTAAGCTCCTTGAGGAAAAAAGCTATGTCTTGTTAATTCCTGAAGCCCCAGCATTTATCCCATGTTAGTTATCAAGTATTCATGAAATAAATTTTGGATTATAAATTATATTTATAATAAATTATAAATAAACAATTATAAATTTTAAAAGCTTTACTTAGGATAGTTTCTAGGATAGCTTGTATAATCATCTCTTTGCATAAATTTAGAAAGAAATTAAATAAGGAAATTGAAGAGAAGACAAAAAGTTGGAGTAATCAAAACCTCAAATTTTAAACTAGAAAATAAAGTTAACCTTTTATATATTCCCACCTTATAACACAAAGCACTGAGTATATCTTTAAAATGTACATAATATACGTGGCATAAAATAATAAAACCAAATGTCAAATTTAATGTACATTTATCTTGGCTCAACAATATCAAAAATCTATGAAAAGTCTTTTGTCTTAAGTATAACTTAAGTCAGTGAATACTAGCTTATGCCAAGGAAAGCAGACTGTTAGTAATTAAAATGATAAAAATATATGATGCAACTCTTACCTTTGAGAACTCCATAAACAAAACACATACAAGCAAACTAATATAAAAATAAGATATGCAAATTCCAAGAAGGTATACAAAAACAGTTATGAGGATTTAAAGTTTGGAGAAGAAAGATGCTGTTTTAGTCTATTTTAGCTGCTATAACAAAATACCACAGACTGGGTGGCTTATAAACAATAAATATTTATTTTTCACAGTTCTGCAGGCTGGGGAGTCCAAGATCATGGCAGATTCAGTGTTTGGTGAGGACTCATTTCCTGGTTCATAGTTGGTCCTCTTTTTGGACCACACGGTGGAAGGGGCAAGCAAGCTCTCTAGGATCACTTTTTAAAAAATGCTAATCCCATGAGGGCTCCAACTTCATGACCTGAGGATCTCCTGAAGGCTTCACCTCCTAATACAGTCACATTGGGAATTCCTTTCAATACATGAATTTGGGAGGAACACAAATATTCAGGCTATTTCAGATGCTTTCCTTGATAATTTGTGGAATATAAAACAAAACTGGGGAAACAGAATAAATAGGTCTACAGAGAGATGGGGTAGAGAATTTAATGCAGAAAAGAACAATAAACAAAGACATCAAGGCAAGACATTCTATTCCAACTTGCCAGAAATGTAAGATGCAGGTGGTGAATAATCACAATAATAATACCCAACATCTTTTAAGCAGTTCATATGTTCTGGTTATTGTTATAAGGACTTTACGTATGTTAGATTCATTTAATTTTTATAACAGCCATGTAAGGTGAGGGTTATGTTTTCTTTTAATAGGGGGTAAGAAGGCATAGTGAGTAGAAATGAGAATTACAATTTAGAAGATGAGCTGGAATCATGTTGCTAACTAATCCTATTGATAGAGAACTAAAATGCATTAACTGGAGGAAGATGGAAACAATAGAGGATATAATTGAGGTAGAGGAGACACGACAGAAAAGGCATGGGGAGCCTGTGTATGTGTGTGATGAAGGAGGAGCAAGAGAAAAGTATGGAAAATGTGTTTTTGCTGGAGAGTGCCATGTATACAGGTTGTAAAGTGTGACAAACATGAAGAGCTCACATGCCAGGTTGAGGGGCCTTTATTCCACAGTCTTGAGGGTTTTACAAAAGAAATGATGGACAGCTTTCTATATTAAATAGGCCATCCTTACATTGCATGGCAGACTTCCCTCCTAGCTCAGCTGGTAAAGAAACTGTCAGCAATTCAGGAGACCCCAGTTCAATTCCTGGGTCAGGAAGACCCCCTGGAGAAGGGATAGGCTACCCACTCCAGTATTCTAGGGCTTCCCTTGTGACCCAGCTGGTAAAGAATCTGCCTGCAATACAGGAGACCTGGGTTTGATTCCCTGAAGAAGGGAAAGGCTACCCACTCCAGTACTGTGGCCTGGAGAATTCCCAGGCCATGGGGTGGCAAAGAGTCGGACAAGGCTGAGCAACTTTCACTTTACGTTGCATGGAGGCTTCCCAGGTGGCTCTAGTGGCAAAGACCCTGCCCGCCAACACAGGAGACATAAGAGATGCAGGTTCGATCCCTGGGTGAGGTAGCTCCCCTGGAGGAGGGCATGGCAACCCACTCCAGTATTCTTGCCTGGAGAATCCCATGGACAGAAGAGCCTGGCAGGCTATGGTCCAGGTCACAAAGAGCTGGACATGAATGAAGCAGTTTATTAGCAGCAGCATGTTGCATGGAGGGTGGATATGAAGAGAATTAGAGTGTAGGCAGGGAGATGAGACAGAAGGCCATCAGCCCTAATGTCCCAGTGAAAGATGCTGAGACACAGACCTGAAATTGCAGGTAGGACAAGAGGGAAAACACAGCCCACTGTGTTGTCCCAAAGTGTCTGCCCCCACTGCACCCCACAGCTCCAGGTCCCACTAGCCCACTGTGTTGTCCCAAAGTGTCTGCCCCACTGCATCCCACAGCTCCAGGTCCCACTAGTCCACTGTGCTGTCCCAAAGTGTCTGCCCCACTGCATCCCACAGCTCCAGGTCCCACTAGCCCACTGTGTTGTCCCAAAGTGTCTGCCCCACTGCATCCCACAGCTCCAGGTCGCACTGTGACTTGCAGACTCCTGGGCTCAGTAGTTCCTTCTCTCACAATTACAGCAGAAAAGACACTATAATGGCCTCTGAGGCTAGGTCATAAAATGGGATACAGCTTTCACCTAACTTCGTAAAATACTTGCTCTTAGGATCCAGCTGCCAACCATGTGGAAGCCCAAAGTGTCTCCACATGATGAAACAATATGAAAAGCCCACAACATGCCAGCCCACAGCCCAGTTGAGGACCCAGCTATGCTATAACATCAACTGCCAGATGTGAATGAAGGTGCCTTCTGATGATTTCAAACTCCATCCTTCTAGTCTTTCTAGCTGAGGCCCAGAGACCATGAAGCAGAGGTCAGCGGTCCCACTACTGTTGTTTTATGCTCACTGAATTTGGGGATAATTTATTACTGAAACAAGAGGAAATCATTAAATATTAGGAGATAAAATCAAAAGGATTTAATAGTTTCTGAAAACCATAGCCTGATGTCTTAAAGACTTTGAGGCTGGTGGAAGACAGATGCCAGAAAAGCAAGGGATTTAAAGCAAATGTCTTCATGACTTTGTCAAGTTGAATTCCTAATAAAATGGCCCAAAGAGAAAATTGAGTATCTTGGTCTCTCCTTAAAATGTAAGAAATTACATTAAAATATTCATATATGTACCAATAAATCTCACTCCAATTTAAGTAAGTACCTGGCATGTTCAAAGGCAGCTTTCTGGAAATGATCTTTTTGGACAGGTTAATACAATTTCTTCCCTAGAAACCACAAATATTTAAAAGTATTTGGAACTTAATTTGGGGAAGTTTGAAGGAAGATAATCTCTTGGTTTCTTCCCTCATTTTCATGATCTTTTTCATTATGTAGAAATATATGTTATGTTTCCAAATTATCTGTCCAAACTTGCAGTAGCAGACTTTTATAATATATGACTTGGTAGGAACATGGCTGGATACCTGGTAGATTTTGAAAATTTATTCCTTAGAATGGCAATCATAAACCAATGGGCCCAACTGCTAAAGAAACACTTTTTAAAATGAGTGATTTCATAAATCTTGATTTATTCTCAATATGTTTGGGAGTTTTGGCAGGGTAGGGGACAGAGGTTCAGTTATGTAGATGATTTCTCTTCCTTCATCAGAAGGTAACATCTAATTGCTTTTCCTTAAGGAAATAAGAAAAACGAAGGATTTTCTCTTGGTGCCAAACTACCGGCATGTGATAGGCAGCACATGACAAGCATCTTACTGAAAGAGCACTCGGTATTTTCCCTGCACAATTAATCTAATTCAACCAAACATAAAAAGAAACTTGGAGGGCAGCTTATCATCCAGATCCATGACACATCATTTGCATTAGACTCTGATTTTTACATATCTTCTCCTCATGTTCCCGAGTATGGCTTATGTGATTGATTGTTAAACCTGCATTTAGTCATCATTACTTGCCAATAATTATTGAGTAACAAAATGGATACATACTTAGCAAACAGAGAATGTTACACTTGCTATCTTCAGTAAGCCTCCCGGGAATGGGTTACTAAACAATAAGATAACAATTACAGAACAATTACAGAAAACAAAATGCTTGTTTCTATTGCTTAGAATATCATTATCACAGCCTTTCTGCCTCACTCTCCCAGACCTCTCCCTTGCCTAAAACTCTCTCTAACAAATTTACTGACATGATTTGGGGATTAAGTTGATGAGACATGGTCAGGGAGATGTATTCATAAAAATGATTAAACTGGTGGAAACATATAAAAGCAGTAAGGTCAATATATACCATCTCCAAAATAAAAGCCATTTTAATCATATACAGTTTAATGGAGGAAACCCAATATGTACATACTGTGTGTGTGTATCTTTTAATTTTTTAATATATGACGAAGGTATAGGTTATTGTAGTTTCTATCTTCATGCTTCTTCAAAACCTTCTGCAGCATACATTTTAAAAGTAATTGATGGCAGATATTGTAATAATATAATATAAAATACTTCTTTGTTGCTAGAGCTAAATGGACAATTGGGGACATACATATTCATAAGGCTTTGGAATGTTTCCAGTAAATGCTGCATCATGTAGGAAGAAGAATGGGGTTGCATTAAGCATATTTTGGTAATTGGTAATGCCACCTCCCAGTTCCCCTGGGTGTGCAGCTCTTGAGAGATCATCTTCCAAGCCATCATGATTTCACACGTTCTAATGCACTGGATTTACATAATTAAATTTTAAAGTAAATTTAATGATATGCTAGAGAATCTCAGAAAATAGGTGTTATTACTGCAAACAGGGTAGCAAAAATGAATTTTCCCATGTTTCTTCCATCTTTCTTCTGAAACCCAGACCTACTGTATACTTAGAACAAATACATATATATATATACTCAGTGACCTCTCTTGTGAATAAAAGAAAGGAAGGAATGAAAAGGAAAGAAAAAGAAAGACAGACAGAAAGGAAGAAAAATGTCAAGAAAAAATAAAAATAAAATTTATCAACAGCCTCAAACACAGCTGAAGGCACTGCTTACTTTGGGGCCTTCTACATAAAAGTAGATTTAATGTGATATTCCTTCTTTCCTCCTGGAAAGGAAAAGAACTCAAAACCTTTTTTAAACTGTTAACAAAAACCTAGAAGTTTAAGTGGTTTAACCAAACTGTCCTGCCAGTTCAATCAAATTACTGTTAAATAAAAATATTTTTGGAGAAATTTCATTTAAATTAAGGCCTGAGTTAAGGACTGCATTTTTATTGCATTCATTCATTCAATACTATGCTAAGTAAAGGTTACAAAAACCAGATTTGACTCTGCATTATAATAAGATAGTGTTATTTGAGGGAACGCAAATGAGTTTATCCCTGCCCCTTGAAGAGCATTCTTTGATAAGCTTAAACACAGCCCATTTGGTGTGCGGTATTCCTCCAGTGTTTCCGTTGTTCCTGTCATTAGCTGCAGATTAACTGAGATGAAAGATAGTGGCAAGCTCTATCCAAAGTTTTCAAAATGTACACATAAGAGCAAACTAAATACCTTTGAGTGTGACCTAGATTTGATGACTTGCTTACAAAGGACAGAGGATGGAAAATGAACAGTGTATTCGTTTCCCAAGGCTGTCATAACAAAGTCCCACAAAATAGGTAGCTTATAAAAATAGAAATTTATTGTCTCATAGTTCTGGGGTCTAAAAGTCAGAAATTAAGGAGTTGGTAAGGCCATGCTCTGGCTTCACTGGTGGCTCAGCAGTAAAGAGTCCACCAACCAATGCAGGAGATGCAGAGTCTGAGTCTAGGAGGTCCCCTGGAGAAGGAAATGGCAACCCCCTCCAGTACTCTTGCCTGGGAAATACCGTGGTTAGAGGGGCACGGCAGGTTACAGTCCATGGGGTCATAAAGAGTCAGGTACAGTGTAGACGCAGTGACTAAAGGACAAATAACAAAGGTCACAGACCCTCTAACACTTTGGGGGAGGAACGTTCCTCCTCTCTTCCTAGCTTCTGAAGTGGCTTTCACTGCATCACCCAAACTCTGCCTCTGTTGTGACATGACATTCTCTCTGTATGTCTCTGTGTGTCCACAGAGGCTTCACATGGCATTTTCCTAGTCTTATAAGGACACCTGTCATATTGAAGTAGGGCCCATTCTAATGACCTCATCTTACTTTGATTAAATATACAAAGAATCTATTTCCAAACAAGATCACATTTCAAGGTATTGGAGCTAGGCTTTCAAGTTATCTTCTTTAGAGGACACAATTCGGCCCATAATAAACAGCAACTTTTCAGTGGAGAAACCTGGCAAACACAACTTTAACAGGAAAAGCTTGCTTAAAACTCAACATTCAAAAAACGAAGATCATGGCATCTGGTCCCACCACTTGATGGCACATAGATGGAGAAACAATGGAAACAGGGATAAACTTTATTTTCTTGGGCTCCAAAATCACTGCAGATGGTGACTGCAGCCATGAAATTAAAAGGTTCTTGCTCCTTGAAAGAAAAGCTATGACCAACTTAGATAGCATATTAAAAAGCAGAGACATTACTTTGCCAACAAAGTCCATGTAGTCATAGCGATGTGAGAGTTGGACCACTAAGAAGACTGAGTGCTGAAGAGTTGATGCTTTTGAACTGTGGTGTTGGAGAAGAGTCTTGAGAGTCCCTTGGACTTACAAGGAGGTCAAACCAGTCCATCCTAAAAGAGTTCAGTCCTGAGTATCCATCAGAAGGACTGATGCTGAAGCTGAAGCTCCAATACTTTGGCCACCTGATGCATAGAGCTGATTTATTACAAATGACCTTGATGCTGGGAAAGACTGAAGGCAGAAGAAGGGGATGACAGAGGATGAGATGGTTGGATGGCATCACTGACTGAACAGACATCAGTTTAAGGAAGTTCCGGGAGATGGTAAAGGACAGGGAAGCCTGGCATGCTGCAGTCCATGGGGTCAGACACAACTGAGCAACAGAACAACAAGAGCAAGTTGGTTAGTCTTGCTGACAGCGACAGGATTCAAGATACACTGTCTGAAAATATGGTACCTTAGCATACTGGATGTTTTAAGCTTAAAGGAATGTGAGAAATGGCAAGTACAGGAAAGATTCTTTGGCCTTCCCCTGAAGTAGGTCATAAATCCCTATGTGAGAGGTGCCCTCCCTATACTCAGAGGAGCATCCTTACCTCTGAAGATGAAAGGATGCTGAGAGGAATCTGAATGAACAACCCTTTCAAACTGTCCTCCAGTTTACTGCGTGAAACTCACACCCGTTTTGCCCTACATAACATTTTCCCACAACTTTCTACCCTTCCTTAAATTAGCATAAAAATGGTCAGATCATTTCCTTACCTACCATGTCATGTAAAATTTATACTAAATAAAAGTGCATGCTTTTCTCTCTTTAATCTGTTTTTTGTTATAGAGACCCAGTCAAGAACCTAAAAATAGATAAAGGAGAGATGGTTTATTTTTCTCCTCTTATCACATACTCCCTAATGAAATGTCATGAGAAGGCATGTCACATCTGTGGTTTTCTTCCCCAAAACCCCAATCCTTAGGCTAATCATGACTAATACCTCAAAGAATCAAACTGACGAGCATTCATTCTACAAAGCACCTGACTAGCACTCTTCCAAGCTATCAAACAAGGAAATATTTAGAAAACATCACAGACAAGAGGAGACTAAAGAGACATAAAGACTAAATGTAATGTGGAATCCTGGATTGGATCCTAAAACAGAAAAAGGACATTCATGGAACAACTAGTGAAATCCAGATGAAGTCTACAGTGTAATTAATAGTAATGCTATTAATATTTCTTAGTTTTGACAAATGTACCATGAGAGATGTTAACATTACAGGAAATTGGGTGACAGGTATATATGAACTTTCTGTACTATCTTTGCAACGTTAATGTAAATCTAAATTTTTTTCCAAAATTTTTTTAAAGTTTATTTAGAAAAATGAAATAATAATGGTATTTATGCTCTTTCATCATATGAGAGGGCTTCCCTTGCAGCTCAGTTGGTAAAGAATCTGCTTGCAATGTGGGAGACCTGGGTTCGATCCCTGGATTGGGAAGATCCCCTGGAGAAGGGAAGGGCTACCCACTCCAGTATTCTGGCCTGGAGAATTCCAAGAACTATATAGTCCATGGGGTCACAAAGGGTCAGACATGACTGAGTGACTTTCACTTCACTTCATCATATGAGAAGTTAACAAGTTGTCAACTTATAAAGATGATCTGCTCTGAGTACAGTAATGGAGGATATTTAACTCCCTTTCTTTATTCAATGGAGGTGTTTCCTTCCATAAGGGAGGTGGACATGTGATAGCAATAAGATTTATTTATAATGTACAAATATTTTTGACAACATACATGTATATTCAAAAGAGGAATTGCACAAATAATTGAAAACAATGGACAAAGCCCAGATTTTCAAGCCAGAAGAACCATCTCTGGGATCTTCACTGAACACTACAGACTAAGTGGATTATTTTACTTGACTCAGTTCTTTCATCTATAAGACTAGAACATAATATGTGAAAATGTGTTAGTCGCTCAGACATATCCAACTCTTTATGACCCCATGGACTGTAGCCCACCAGGCGCTCCTCTGTCCATGGAATTCTCCAGGCAAGAATACTGGAGTGGGTTGCCATATCCTTCTCCAGGGGATCTTCCTAACCCAGGGATCGAACCAGTGTCTCCCACACTGCAGGCAGATTCTTTACTGTCTGAACCACCTACGAATATAATATGCCTATGTGGAAAAGATGGGCTTCCCAGATGGCTCAGTGGTAAAGAATCTGCCTGCTAATGTAAGAGACACAGGAGATGCAAGTTCAGTCCCTGGGATGGGAAGATCCCCTGGAGGAGGAAATGGCAACCCACTTTAGTATTCTTACCTGGAAGAATACCATGGACAGAGGAGCCTGGCAGGGTCCATGGGGTTGCAAAGAGTCAGACACAACTGAGAGGCTTAGTACACATGTGAAAAGGATGCAATGGAAATTAAAGAAAATGTATATTATTAACAATTACATATAGATGCTGATTATTTTTTGGCATTCTCTGTAGAGAAAGGAAGAAAAAAATGTACTATAACACTGCAACACTGGCAGCAATATGTTTAACCTTTCAGTTCAATGTTGATGTGCAGGAGTGATGGCAGTCAAGTGCTAAGTGACTAGACATTTTCTTACAGTGACAACTGAGCCACTAATGACCTTTGCAAACTATTAATTATGCATATAGCACCCTCCTCAGTATTTTCCAATATCATGAGAACTATTATATATTACATTTTGAAGTTACAGATATACTAATTTCAAAAAAAGAAAAAAAAATTTTTTTTAATTTGGTGCAAATAATAGTTGTTTCCAGTGATCAATGTTAATTTTCATAGTTCCTCACATACTATTTCTATTGATCTGTTCAAATATCTTTCTCAGGATGCATGTCAAAAATTAGAGAGCTTATGAAATTATTTCAATCATTCCTATCATTAATAATATCTTGAATAGCATTCAAAACATAAGGTCAAAGCCAGGTTAATTATACGCTTGAATTAATGTATAGATCAGCCTTCAAAGAATTTGAAGAGAGTGGGTGATAAGAGGCTCAAGCGCTGAAATGGAGACCATATACAACCATGTGGAAACTGCCTGTTTATCTCACACACCTGCTTTTTCTGAGTTTCCCATGTGGACAAGTCTTTGCTCTTTCCTTCTGTAGATACTTAGTTGACAATCATCATTCTCCAAATTTCAGCTCAGAGATTTCCCTATCAAAGATGGGTTTCCTGCACAACCCAACTTCACTCTGCTCAGACGTCTTTGCCAACTGTGAGCTCCTTGCAAGTGGAGACTGTTCATCTTTAAAGCACACGGTCGAGCATCGGCACATAGCAGGCAACAGATTCGTCTTGGTCAATCTACACTGAAACTATGGGAGGCACTGGTAAAACGCCAAGTACTGATTCCTTACTTCTGCAGAATTTTATTCTATTTATCCAATATTTCTTTCTGTGGTTTTTTTCTTCCTGTATTATAATCTCTTTGTTTTCTATCTTTTTTATTCTTACAAGTATTATAGATACACTTGATCCGATACAAGAATATGTTTTCCCACTAAATAAAATAGATAACCATTTAATTATGTCCTTCTCTCTGCTTATTGCATTTCCATTATGATAAAACAAATTTAACCAAAGTCATTCTGTCTCCCAAGATTGCTCCATCAATCTATGGTTAATTTCACCAATTTAAATTTACCTTCAAATAGATTTGTAATGAAGTAGTTGTAGGGGAAATATACAGGCATGCGTAGTTGGATAACTACCTTCATATTCTGCATGAGCCCTTACACTCTTCACTGAGGCTCTTCCAGCCTCTCAAAGAAAATAAAAGGGGGAAGAGAAACTCAGAATAAGGACAGGCTTTTAAAGAATCTAGAGGGTCATGGATCTGCTGGCCTTCCTGGAATGACATATTCTTAGTTTGCAAAGGGATATGAGCTGTGGGTAATTTGCAAATGAATGTATCTGCAAATGAATGAATGCATCAAACACAATGAAAACATTGTATCCAAGATTATGCCATATTGCTCAATGCAGCCACTTCCACACAATTTGTTTCTCTACCATCTGCACCAGTTCTCTTCCATTATCCAACACAAGGCCCAGAAAAATGCAAGCCACTAAGAAGACCTTGTGAAAGGGACGGTGTGAACAGTTATTATGATTGTGTTACTTCCTTAATATCCTTTCTTAATTAAAAGGAAGAAACTTATATCAGAAGCAGTACTTAAAATCCAGTTTGGGGAGGTTTCTGGCCGCTAATGAGGAGCATTTACCCTCTATCCCTTTCTTCTCTTCTTGTTTGCTGTCTTAATAATGTGTTTGGGCTAAAGGAAAGCTAAATTCTCACATCCAGTCTGGAAGGGAAAGACTACTTTTAAGGGAGCAAATTGATAATTTCTTCATCTAGATTTTATAATGTACATTTTATAATGTGATATGGTAATACTATTTTAATACTGGCATACGTTATCCAAAATTCACTTTTTTCACTCTAATAAATTACTCTCCTCCACCTAATTTTCTTATTTACAAGCAATTGAACTCCACTTGTAATCTATTAAATAATTATATTTCTTTTATTAAACATGTCTAATTTATTATATCAAATTATATCAAAACTAGCCCTAATAAGCCAACTAAAATAAGATTAAATTTCAATCTAACTATTTTGCACAGCTGGGCCCAGATGAACTACATCAGCAAAATGGAAGGTAAGCACCATTAGATGCCAACACAACTCTCATTTTCAAAACTTTTAATGTTTGTTTGCTATTGAACAATGGGTCTTACCTAAACAAACTCCTGAACTTCAAATCCTAAATTTATAATCCTGGGCCTTGAAGGTAAATTGTTTATGACATATGTGTGTTTCTTTAATTAGATCCACAACATTTGCCACACATACTTTCCCCTTTGAAATGTGTCTTCAGAAGAATAAATAATATATTGAAAATTAAGGAAAGTATATAAGCATGTTTCACCAGCGCTTTGATAAAATTCCTCCAGGAGTCTGAGAAATGGGCTTGACCAATTTATCTCAATACTCAATTAAGTCCATGGATAGCCTAAGTTTCTAGAAAATCTTTAAACATTTCAAGGGGTTTGATGATTTACAGTTGATGTTCCAAGTATTCCCAACTGTTAGTCATTCATTCATTCCTTGATGCTGTTAGAAGAATGGGTACACAGTGTTCTAACCAACTCAAAACTATCTACGTTATCACACTATCCAAATAATGTGATCCTAGAGCAATCATTGAAGCATGATTTGTGAAGATGTCATATCATGAATTTATCCAAAGAAAGTTTATGTTTCTCTATTATGGTACAAAATGAACAGAGAAAAACTCTTGTAAAAAAAAAATCAGAGACCAGGTCTCCTTTCAACATGAGTTTCCTTCCTATTGCCAGGTATATTTTCAATGATTTAATAAATGATTTACAATCTAACCTACCAGTTCGGGTACAGGTCATTTCTTTAAACTTTTCCCAATCTGTTGAAAGTTAAATGCTTACACAAACAATAATAATGAAGACAGAAACACCAATCTTTTCTGCATCAATCTCAGTTAATTTTTTTTTCCTTTTTTTCCTTTTGCTTTTTCCTCAGTTAATTTTTTTTTCTTTCAAATTCAGTTCAAAGTAGATCCCATGGGTAAATTTCACTAACTCCACAAGTGTGAATAATTCTAACTATGTGGAGGGAAAACAAACTAACAAAAATGTGATTTATCTTTGCAAAATTACCAGTGTGACATAGCATTACTTTATCTAAATTAAGTAATTATAACACAATAACTAAGGAATACTATAATGAAAAAGTAACTCATTCCTGCTAAATATTTTGCAAATACAGAAACACTTTTAAATGCACCCAACATACAATGTTCTAAACCTGTCAAGAAAAACAGCTGACAAAATTATGAATTAATTTTAAAATAATGTCATACACTTTGCAACAATGAAGAGTTTACAGAGCTAAACACATGATTAAACAGCAGCCTGTTAGTTTAGCTCAACTGAAAGAAGTCATACTTTGAATATCTTTTATGATAAGCAAGTTATAAAAAAGTGTCTTTTGTACTGCACAAAAAAGCCTCTCTTAACCAAATGTTTATTATTTATTAGTGAAAGGAATTATACAAATTTTACTTGAGAAATCAGGGATCATGTTAAAACATTATTTTTAGGTTTAAAATGAGAATAAGGAGAAAATGTGGGGGGAAATTTACAAAATAAATATACTTGTTTCTTACTTTTTCTGTCCATGAACCTAATAAAAATGCTATGAAAGGGTTAAATTCTCCTGGCCGCTTAGAAATGATTTTTAAAGTGAATTTTAAAGGCTAGTGTTTAAGGGAAAATGCACGTCTCTTCCTTTAATGCTTAAACATTCTTTTACTAACTGCTGTGAAATGAAATTAAATGTTTAGAAGCAAACCCTTTCTTAGTTCATAAATACCAAAAAGTTAAATTTGCTCTGGATTTTGGAAAGTGAAACATACTGTCCTTGTATTTCCAACAGATGGTCTGTTGACTCACTTGGGAATGTGATCACCACATCTCCATTTGATCACCTTTACATGAGGATTTCTGATAACCTGGTGAAGCTGCTGCAAGACTGCACACTGGAGATGTGGAAACAGACACACCACGCACTGTAAACGATTGTAACGCCTCCTCCCTGCACAGATGCTGGGACTGTCAGGCACCCAGAACAAGACCAGGGGATCCATCTCTACCCATTGGCTCTCAGCCAAAGAGCAAGACCAGTGTTAGGAGTACATGGGCATCCATTTCTGTTTTGGCTCCTAGATAAAAAGTTTCATTGTCTTTTGCACCCTCTTTATATTAGCTTATGTTATATAAGGATTTATCCTTTTAATGGTTTGATATGTCTTTTAAAAGTTACCTCCCAATTTTTCATGGTCTGCTTTGAATTTTTCTTCACTTTCATGTTCTATTTTTTAACAATATCATTATTGTTTCTTATTTACCATACAGCTTTTTAACTTAAGATAAAGATAATATTTCTTGATGTCTAGTCTTTATTCAAAATGTTGTTTTACTTTCACTCTAATGTTATTTATTCTAAGTATGGTGAGGAAAAAGTAAAAGGGTATGGGGTTCGGCTGTAAGGAAAGTCTCTGACAGCAGTATTCTTGGTCTATCAATGAGGAAAGATCACGTTTCCCCCCAATCTATGCAGATTCATACTGTTACTATAAGAAAAATGAATTTCTGGGAAAACAAAATAAAAAATAAAAGGGCATGCAAAATGCAAGCTTAAGCCAGATTATTGGATTTAATGGATATAAAATTGCTCTTTCAAATTGTTTTAAAAGGTTTTAGACACTTACTCTAAGTTACTGAATGTGTCTTGTCACGGTGTGGTTTCCAAACCAGTACCAGTTCCTGGAACTGGCCTACAGTTACAGCTCATGAGCTTGGACCCTCTCCAGTGAACCTCCCCTCAGGTAGGTCTTCTCTCTGTCGCAGATTAGGTCTGATTTTCCTACTGTATGTTCTCCTTGTTTTTTTGTATATCTTCACCTCAGAATATAATTGAATAGCGTGTTACATGACTAGTTCCTTAATTGTGTCTTCCTTGCCCAAAGGATACAAGTGGGTTGATATTGTTTATGCAAATACAAACACAAGTGGATTTACTCTGAAGCTAATGAAATATCAGGTTGGGGTCCATTTGCTTACAGAGGCCCTTGTGAGTGGTAGAAATTGCACAGAGCCACAGAGTGTTCTAGGTGAGGAAAGGAGTAAGGCTGCAATCAGTAAGAATTACTGTATGAACATTTTTGGAAAATTGCCTAAAGGGATCATAGGCAAAAGGGATCTGAAGCTTGAAGAATATGACATGATGTTTTTTTCATCATAAATGATCAGTTTGGCACCTAATTTTATATTTATAATTTTACATTCTTTTTCTTAAAATGAGTACCTAAATTATGTAAGTTTCAAGTTCCACAAACTCTGGATCTGTCTTGTGTTGAATGCTTTATCCCCAACAACTAGCATGGTGCCTTGTCTGGCTAGAGGAGGTAGTCCATAAATATCCATCAGCTGAATGAGAAATGAATAAATGATCAACTAACTGGTTTAGAACTCCTCAGAAAGATTTCTGTGAGAAGATCCACAAGGGCCCTAATTAGTCTCTTAGAAACTCTTCCACACCCAATCTGCTTTCACTAAAGGTATTACTAATAGAATTCATCTTTATATAAGATTCAGAAGCATTTTTAAGGTAGAGTTTTTCAAACTGTAGACTGTAACCTCTTCATGGTATGCAAAATCAACTTGAGGGGTCATTAAATCAGAGTTTATTTATTTTTACAGCAGAACAGAATGGGAAAAAAGGAAAAGAATGAAATGAATAAATGAAATGGAATAGTATGAAAACTATTGAGTGCATCATAAGAAGTAAGGATGAGTGTTGTTTAGTAAAACTTTTGTGTCAGTGGTAAATGTACATGTGTGCATGTACTAAAAATGCACTGTTCACATTGGGAAAAAACTGTAAATTCAAAGTTCAGGACTACCCTATAGCCTTCTCTGATTAAAAAGGATAAATGCATGTTGTTTACAATCAAGACTATACCTAATATGGGGCCTTGGTGATCTACTTGCTTTGTTTTGTGTTTTATATTTTACACATATATTATTTGGTTGAATCATCAGTATAAATACAAATAAGAAACTCTGCTTTTTTAAGATCTCTGAGAAGAGACACTAGGTTTTTTCCATGACCTTAAGCATGGACTTTCCAGAAGAAGATTCTTGAAATGTTCCAAATTGTTTGTTCCTAATCTCTAAAAAATAAACATTTGCATTGCAGCAGGTTAGAGTTCATTCTGTTTACTGCCCTGTTGTAGACACTTCACCTGAGATGTCCTAACAGTGATCTCCATGAAAACCCATATGGTAATGACTTCTGAACCTGTATCTCCAGCTTTGGCTACTCTTCTGAGATCCAAACCCTCTTGACAACTGCCTGCCAGACACATCCAACAGACACTGCTATAAACAGAAGTAATTTTCCCTAATAAAACTTACTTTTTCTCCTCTTCTCTCTATACTGATTAACAGTCCCACTGCATCCAGTAATATAAACTAAATACATGTGAACTGTTTTAATACCCTTCATCACCTGTGTGTGTGTGTGTGTGTGTGTGCACGTGTGCACTCAGTCCCTCAGTCATGTCTGACTCTGCAACCCAATGCACTGTAGCCTGCCAGGCTAATAATAATAATTGCCTGTTATAAATCCTTAACATTTCCCAAATATGTCCCTTTCTCTCTACCCCATGATTATTTCTATCTAGATTCCTTGCCTGGGCTACTCCATCAGTCTTTTAACTGGCCTCCTACCCTGGCTCTCACCCCCTTCCCAGTCTTTCTTCCTATGGGCTTCAGATTGATGTTTTAAAAACATGCACTTGATCACATTATACACTTGCTTAACACTTTCAAGCTGATTGAGAAGATTGTTTCCAGAGGGGCCAAGCTCCATCAGTAAGTGTGTGGCTCTAAGAGGAACTCATCTGACATAAGTGATCTGATAACCCAGTGATAAAACAGAAGGAAATTCAACAAATGCTTCATGAATCACAGGTCAGTGTGATGGAAACACAGAGCATAGCCTCAGTATAATCTGTCATCCAGAATAAGTCCTTTCAAGACCTAAGGTGCCCTTAAATAAACCTGTTTAATACAGTCAGGAACCAGGGGAGTGAAAACAGTGAGAACATAAGATTTTCTAACTGGATATTTCAAGTGTCAGCAGTTTAATGTTTTCTCTAAGTTTTATTATCGTCCTTATTAAACCTGACAGGAATAAAGAAATGCTGGCAGAGGAATGGTGAAACCCATTTTGTACCAATGAGCTCACTCTTTCTGAACAGTAAACTTAGTAATGCTTAAATAAAACCTCATTAGTTTTTACTTTTAATTTTGTCCCTTTGTGAAACAGAAAGAAAAAAATCATCTATTCTTTCAAGAAAGATTTGATGCATGCCAATGTACAGATGTGCGAGTTGGACCATAAAGAAGGCTGAGCATGGAAGAATTGATGATTTCAAATTGTAGTGCTGGAGAAGACTCTTGAGAGTCCCTTGGACAGCAAGGAGATCAAACCGGTCAATCGAAAAGGAAAATCAACTTTTCTGAATATTCATTGAATATTCATTGGAAGGACTGATGCTGAATCTGAAGCTCCAATACTCTGGCCACCTAATGTGAAGAGCCAACTCACTGGAAAAGACCTTGATGCTGGGAAAGATTGAAGGCAAAAGGAGGAGAGGGCAGCAGAGGATGAGATGGTTGGATGGCATCACCGACTCAATGGACATGAGTTTGAGCAAACTCCAAGAAAGGGGGACAGGGAAGCCTGGCATGCTGCAGTCCACAGTGTTGCAAAGAGTCAGACATGATTTAGTGACTGAGCAACAACAATTATAAATTTATAAAATGAATGTCACAACCCCTGCCTTCAGAAGTCTCACTTTTGGTCATCAGAATAATGACATTGGTGGCTACTGACTTCAGTCCCCTCACAAGAAGACCAACTAGCAACTTCCCATAGATAAAGACAACCAGAGTTTCTCCTATAGCGTAGATAGAACGTTCACTGGGATAGATCATATTTTAGAATACAAAACAAATCTCAACAAATTGAGCAGACAAATTACATCAAGTATTTCTTATGACCATTTTGGTATGAAACTAAAGCCAATAACAAGAGAAAAGCTGAAAAATTAATAACAAAAATACGGAAATTAAACCACACACTCCTGAAAAATAAATGGGTCAAAGAAGAAATTAAAAATAGAACCAGTATATAATCCAGCAGTTTCACTTTGGGGTATATATCTGAAGGAAATGAAATCACTATCTCAATCACTATATCTGCCGCATTGTTTGCAACAGGCAAAACTTGAAAACAACCAACCTAAATGTCCACTGATGAATGAATGGATAAAAATAATGTGAGATATATATATATATACATATATACATATATATATATGTCATATACATATATAACATCACTGACTCAATGGACATGTGTTTGAGCAAGTCCCAGGAGATGGTGAAGGACAGGGAAGCCTGGCGTGCTGCAGTCCATGGGGTCCCAAAAGAGTTGGACACAATTGAGTGACTGAACAACAACAACACACACACATACATGTGTGTGTGTGTGTGTGTGTGTGTCTGTGAGCTAAAAAAAGGAAATTTCAGATAAAAATAATGTATTTATATATATATAGCCATAAAAAAAGAGAAATTCTGCCATTTCCAACATGGATGGACCTTTGGGACTTGAGAGTATTATGCCAAGTGAAATGAGTCAGACAGAGAAAGATAAATATTATATGATGCAACTTATATGTGGAATGTAAAGAAATCAAACTCATAGAAACAATAGATTGGTGATCACCAGGGGTGATCTATGTACGTAATGTTGAGGTGTGTGTGTGGCAGGGATGGGAGGGGAGTAGAAAGAGTAAAGTGGTTAAAGGATATAAACTTCAAGTTATAAGATTGAAAGTTCTGAGGATGTAATTTGCAACATGGTGACCATAGTTAACAACACTATATTGTATATCCAGAAGTTGCTGAGAGAATATATTTTAAAAGTTCTTATCACACACACACATACACACACAATATTGCCGCTATGTGAGGTGATGTAGGTGTTAACTAAACTTATCATAGTAATTATTTCTCAATATATACTTATATCAAATCATTATACTGTATACCTTAAAGTTACACAATCTTCTATGTCAATTATATCTCAATAAAGCTGGCTGGGTTGGGGCAGAATAAAGCTTACTTTCTGGTGGGTAAAAACATATCTGAAAATTAGAAACTGACCTGTAGTATATAATTAGCACAGCAAAGATTTGTATAACATTCGTTGTGTTCCAGGCACTGTCCTAAGAGTTTACCATGTATCAGCTCATTTATTCCTCACAACAATCTATGAAATAGAGTCTCAGTTCAGTTCAGTCACTAAGTCGTGTCCAACTCTTTACCACCCCATGGACTGCAGCTTGCCAGGCTTCCCTGTCCATCACCAACTCCTGGAGCTTACTCAACCTCGTGTCCATCAAGTCAGTGATGCCTTCCAACCATCTCATCCTCTGGCATCCCCTTCTCCTCCTGCCTTTAATCTTTCCTGGCATCAGGGACTTTTCCAATGTTTTTCACATCAGGTGGCTAAGCATTGGAGTTTCAGCTTCAACATCAGTCCTTCCAAAGAATTTTCAGGACTGATTTCTTTTAGGATGGCTTGGTTGGATCTCCTTGCAGTCCAAGGGACTCTCAAGAGTCTTCTCCAATGCCACAGTTCAAAAGTATCAATTCTTTTGCACTCAGCTTTCTTTATAGTCCAACTCTTACATCCATACATGACTGCTGGAAAAACCATAGCTTTGACTAAATGGACTTTTGCTGGCAAAATAACATCTCTGCTTTTCAGTATGCTGTCTAGGTTGGTCATAGCTTTACTTCTAAGGAGTAAGTGTCTTTTAATCCCATGGCTGCAGTCACCATCTGCAGTGATTTTGGAGCCCCCAAAAATGAAGTCTGTCACTATTTCCATCGTTTTCCCATCTAATTGCCATGAAGTGATGGGACCAGATGCCATGATCTTAGTTTTGTGAATATTGAGTTTTAAGCCACCATTTTCACTCTTGATGAAAATGAAAGAAGAGAGTGAAATAGATTCTATATTATTCCTATTTTACAAGTGAGAAAAATGAGGTGCAGAGGGTTAGTAACATTATCAGGGCCATACAGGTAGTAAAGAGCAGAACTAAAATTCAGTTCCATGTACTCTGGCTATACAATGCTATACTGCCTGTCAAGGATAAGTCAAAACACAAATACAGTGTGGCATCATGGGGATATATTGCAGACATATTTAATTCAGATTTGTTAGGGTAAGGCTGGAAAAGCTATTTTAATAATTATAACTAATATATACTATTACAGAGTGTGCTTATTTACTGCATTCTAAATTGTTTATGTGTATTGACCCATTCCAACTCACAACTCCACAAGGTAGGTCCCACTGTTACCTAATTTTAATAATGAGGAAAATAAAGTGTTTAGTAACTTATTCAAGGTTTCACAGCAATTAAGTGTTTAAAGTTTCCTTAGTAGACAGAATAGAGCTTACTCTTAGAAATTAGGGCTTCCCTGGTGGCTCAGCTGGTAAAGAATTCACCTGCAATGCAGGAGACCTGGGTTTGATCTCTGGGTTGGGAAGATGCCCTGGAGAAGTGTATGGTTACCCACTCCAGTATTCTGACCTTGAGAATTGCATGGACTGTATAGTCCACGGGGTCCCAAAGAGTCAGAGATGACTGAGCGAACTTCACTTTCACTTTCTTTCACTTAGAAATTAAATGGCATTAGACAAGCAACCCGGGTTCGATCCCTGGGTCAGGAAGACCCCCCTGGAGAAGGAAATGGCAACCCACTCCAGTACTCTTGCCTAGAAAATCCCGTGGACGGAGGAGCCTGGTAGGCTATAGTCCATGGGGTCACAAAGAGATGGACACGACTGAGCAACTTCACTTTCAGACAAGCAACCAGGTAAGTGATCAGGAACACTGGGCAGTAAAGTGAAGGTGTGTGAAGAAAGAGGGACATGGGCCATGAAGAACAGTGCAAGCATCCCCAGCAGATGAAGCACGGAAGTACAAAGGACGGAATGGGAAGGAACAGGGGATGAAGGCCAGGAGGGACCAGGGTGCCATGCTTAGACTTTTATCTGTGCAATAAGGGACTTTGAAGGGCTTTTAGACA
Organism: Dama dama; assembly: GCF_033118175.1. Lineage (NCBI taxonomy): Eukaryota > Metazoa > Chordata > Mammalia > Artiodactyla > Cervidae > Dama > Dama dama. Next base: position 49,598,067 of record NC_083705.1, on the reverse strand, counting down.
ATGGACTGATAGGACTATGTTTTCCTTTCAGATCAGATCCTCATGACTGTGGGTTAATTAGAAAGAAACAAAGCTGGAGGTCATAGAAGTTGACCAGGAGAGGGATGCTTTTCTAAAGTATGACAGGACCTGCGTGCTCAGCTATGTCTGACTTTTTGCAACCCCATGGACTACAGCCCGCAAGCCTCCTCTGTCCATGGAATTCCCCAGGCGAGAATACTGAAGCGGGTTGCCATTTCCTTCTCCAGGGTATCTTCCCGATCCAGGGATCAAACCTGTGTCTCCTATGTCTCCTGCATTGGCAGATGGGTTCTTTACCACCAGGACCACCTGGGAAGCCCCAAAGTATGACAGGGGTGGTAGACAAACTAGAAAACCAGCAAAGAAGTAAAACCAACAAGGCTGACTCTCAGACCAGTCTATTCTCTTCCTGAATGCTTGATTATTCATACCATCACCCACCTGCAGCCATCCTCTCCTCCTGCCTTTCTATTAAGATGGGATGCGGATGGGATGGGGAGGGAGGTGAGAGGGGGGTTCAGGATGGGGAACACATGTAAATCCATGGCAGATTCATGTCAGTGTATGGCAAAAACCGCTACAATATTGTAAGGTAATTAGACTCCAACTAATAAAAAGAAATGGAAAAAAATAATAAAAATTTTAAAAAATTAAAAAATCAATAAATAACAAACAAAAAAAGAAAAGCCAGTCTGTTTAGAGCTGATCTCCCTAACTTGATGGGTTCTCTGTAACTCCTGGTTGTCAGGAACCTTGTACCCAATTACTACTTTTAGGACTCCCACTGAAAATTACTATACATTTTACCAAAAACAGAATAAAGGATAACATGATCAAAAGTTTGAATAGTACAAAAATGGCAAACCTTTCCATAGGTTCTGTAATGCTCAATTCTGTTTTGTTGTTGCTGTTCAATCACTAAGCCATGTCTGATTCTTTGCAACCCCACAGACTTCAGCATGCCAGGCTTCTCTGCCCCTCACTACCTCTTAGAGTTTGCTCAAATTCATGTCCATTGAGTCGGTGATGCCATCCAACCATCATATCTTCTGCCGCCCTCTTTTCTTTTTTTCCATCTTTCCCAGCATCAGGGTCTTTCCCAATGAGTCCACTCTTCACATCAGATGGCCAAAGTATTGGAGCTTCAGCTTCAGCATCAGTTCTTCCAATGAATATTCAGGGTTAATTTCCTGATTAACTAATCTGATGTCCTTGTTGTCCAAGGGACTTTCAAGAGTCTTCAGCACCACAATTCAAAAGCATCAATTCTACTGTGTTCAGCCTTCTTTATGCTCCAACTCTCATGTCTGTATATGAGTACTGGAAAAACCATTGCTTCAACTATATAGACCTTTATTGGCAAAGGGATGCCTCTGCTTTTTAATACACTATCTAGGTTTGTCAAAGCTTTCCTTTCAAAGAGCAAGCGTCTTTTAATTTTGTGACTACAGAAACCATCCACAGTGATTTTGGAGCTCAAGAAAATAAAATCTGTCACTTTTTCCATTTTTTCCCCGTCTATTTGCCATGGAGTGATGGGAACAGATGTCATGATCTTAGTTTTCTGAATGTTGAGTTTTAAGCCAGTTTTTTCACTCTCCTTTTTCACCTTCATCAAGAGGCTCTTTAGATTCTCTTTGCTTTCTGCCATTAGAGTATTATCATCTGCATATCTGAGATTGTTGATATTTCTCCTGGCAATCTTGATTCCAGCTTGTGATTCATCCAGCCCGGAATTTCGCATGATGTACTCTGCACATAGAGTAGTAATTAACTTACAGAGCTATTTCATACTCTGTTTTTTATTTGTGTATAACAAGCCATAGAATGAATTCTTGCTTTTCTCCCCAGTGTGTGTGAGGTAGTTTGAGTAGAGATGTGAAGAACCCAACCTCTGCATTTAAGGAGCTTACGTGAGACATTGTGTTAACTAATAGTGTAAAACATAATACAAAAACAAAATAAAATATTTTAAAACATTAAAAGTACTAAAAAATTAGAAACTTTTAAAAACACAACACAAAGGAAAAAACTTTCATGATTTGCTTCAGGCTGTATGTAAGCAAAAATCATAGTAGGTAACCAAAGGATTTATTTTTATGACAAAATGAAGAGTCCAGAGGGAGGCAGATCAAGAAAGAAAGAAAGAACCCATGATTTGTCTGGATTTACTTTTCTAAGTCTCCTTGACATTGCTTCTCACCCTCAATGTCACAAGAGAGCTTGTCTACCTTCAGGCATCTGATGTGCATGCTCTGCATTCTCCGCAAGAGTAGGGGGAAAGGGAAAAGGCAAGTGTCCTTTTCTATCTAGAGAACAATAGCTTTTCCAGAAGCCCATCCTTGAGAAGTTTTTTATTCCATTTCCTCGCCCAGAATTGCTCTTGAGAGTTTAGAAAAGTGACTACGTTTATCTGTAGTATGGTTTGGTCCCATTAAAACCAGGAATCCATTGATATAGAAAAAGAATGGGTGTTGAGTAATTAGCAGGATCTGCCACCATGAGAAACACATATCTTTGAAGGATAGATAGAGACAGGAATACATGAAGGAGAAGATATGAGCATGGCAAGAAGCATGTGACAGTAGAATGACAGAAATGTCAAATGCAGTCTCAAGTTGCAGTTAGACAATGACAGAAACATACTCACTGAGTTTCACAATCAGGATATCACTAGGGATGTTGAATATGAATGGAACTCTCTTAATAAGGAAAAAATTCAAACTATTTAGTGCACCCAAAACTTTGGGCATTAAAACAACCAGCATTAGTATTCCTGCAAGAAAGATGTACAAAGAGATTAAGGTGACAGTTTATCCAGGAGTATTGGCCAAAATAACCTGATGATTCATTCAGAGAGAGTCTGGTGTGATGCTCCCTGGGCAACTCTACCTAAGTTTATCAAGAGTCCCTGCTTGATGGGGCTGATAAGAAAAAATAAAGGAGGTTCTGTTTCCTTTACGATTTACTGTCCCTAACCCAGTACTGGGCTTCCCTAGTGGCTCAGACAGTAAAGAATCTGTCTGCAACGTGGGTGACCTAGGTTTGATCCCTGGGTCAGGAAGATTCCCCTGGAGGAGGGAATGGCTACCCACTCCAATATTCTTGCCTGCAGAATTCCACGGACAGAGAAGCCTGGTCAGCTACAGTCCATGGGGTCACAAAGAGTCGGATATGACTGAGCAACTAACATATATACATACAACGTTACTACTATCATCTACTGCAGTGACAGAATGGGAAGAGGGCCTCCCTCTATCAATTATATTTTCTGTAGCTGTGTTCTTATCTTTTTGCCTCTGGATTATAGAAATCATATTAACAGGTACAATTGCAAGGCAGGTGGTCAACAAATCAGATAGGCTGCTTTTACAAAGTACACACTCTGTTTTAACTAGCTCTCATAATTTGTATCCTAAATAATTATTTTAAATTTTTATCATATTCTAAAGTAAAAGTATTGAAACATTATCACTCTTAGCTCCTGAGAGCATACTGGGAACAAAAAAATATGACTTTAAGTATTTTAATATCTCCTTTGGTGGAAAACGAGCAATCTTTTAACAAGGAAAAATATGCAGAAATATTATACTGATTTTATTCAAGTTACCCTGAATAAAGTGTCATAGCTTTCAAAGCACAGAAACTTGCCATGTTAACAAATTATTCAAAATACAATTTGTCATTTCAAGTATATTTTGCACCTAGAAATCCTACTAAAGTTTCATGTTAAAGATGAAAGTAAACTTGCTTTCTCAGATTTTGCTACAGTACACAGCCTCAAATACTCCCTCAATTTTGAGTCAATTAAATTTTGTCAGATGTAGAGTATTGGTTTCTTTAGCCTCATACAGTAGCCAGAATGGAAGCTGATCAGCTAACGTCTGTTTTGTTTTGCTGGAGTATAGTAGCGTTACACCGCCGTGAGAGTCTTTGCTGTACGGCAAAGTTAGCCAGTCACACGTATACATAGATCCAGTCTTTTTTGGATTTCCTTCCCATTTAGGTTCAACTAACTGTTTTAAAGAATATCTATTATATGAAGAATCTGCTGGGTTAAAGCTCTTAAAGTACCTTTCTACCTAGAATGAAAACAAGTATCTTAAAGTATAGTATCTTCACAATATCACATTCAACAAATTTAGTAGTCTCTTAGGTAAAACTAAATCCAGTTATGAGAAAACAGAAGCTTTTTAAGGCCGATAGATTAAAAACTAGAGAAGTACATTCCAGCTCTGTCTCGGTTCAGTGGTCTCTTAAGGGGTCTAGATAACTTGCTGTGCTGTGTTTGGTTGCTCAGTCATGTCCGACTCTTTGTAACCCCATGAACGGTAGCCCCCAAGGCTCCTCTGTCCATGGGGATTCTCCAGGTAAGAATACTGGAGTGGGTTGCCATGCCCTCCTCCAGGGGATTTTCCTGGAATTGAATTCAACCCAGGAATTGAACCCAGGTCTCCCGCACTGCAGGCAGATTCTTTACCATCTGAGCCACCAGGGAAGACCAAGAATACTGGAGTGGGTAGCCTATCCCTTCTCCAGGGGAACATCCCAACCCAGGAATCGAACCGGGGTCTCCGGCATTGCAGGCAGATTCTTTACCAGCTGAGCTACCAGGGAGGCCCCTAGATACCTTCCCTTGTGAGAAATAATTAGAGAAAAGATGAACATATCAAATGATGTTCAGATATTGTAGGGCATGATGGTTTCTCCAAATATTTAGTGCGAAGAAAAAGTAAGAACAAAAAAGAAAGTATAGATTTTGTCTAGTACACTTAAATTATTACCATTAGAAATATCCAATATCAAAATTAAATAGTGACTTCCTTTTCATTTGAAGTTTCCAAACACTTAAAAGTCAATTTAACAATAGTTAGTTAGATCAGGGGTCTGCAATACCCCTCCCTAGTCCATGGAAAAACTGCCTACCATGAAACCCATCCCTGGTGCCTAAATGGTTGGGGAGTCCTGGGTTAGATGATGCTCTATAGGAGAGCTATCTCTTTGTATAGCCCATCGGGTGCCCTTCACATTTTTCTTGTCTGAATGACATTCCACTGGCCGAGATCTATAAAATAGTTTAGGCACTTATGTTTTTGTTGATTAAGAAGATGAAGGTTGTGAGTCACAGGAATCCAAATGATAGGATTTTAAAAAGAGAGTGAGCTTTAAACATGTCTACTACTCAAAGAGCTAACAAACACAGGATATAAAAGAAAAGACAGCCTTATAGAAGTCCAAGATTTCAAAATTGTGTAACCACTCAAATAGTGGGGTGCTTACAGAGGGGATGTGGAACAGGGAATTAGTATTTGGAAGAAGTCAAGAATAAATAATGCTATTGGATGATGACATGAAGTTTCCATGGAAATGTGTGTAAGTTTTATTACCCTAATAAGATGTCAATGTTATTAAAAATTCTGACTCTCTCATACTTTTTAGTCTATCCCCCACTAGTCTTGAAAAAGACAGTTTTCACAGATTAGAATTCAAAACACACTTGCAGAATTGAACTCATCATGTTTTACATCATGCGTTGGTTTAATACGGCACACATCTAGCCAGAGTCTCAGGGTGTAAATTGTACCACTGGCATGAGAAAGGGACTGGAAACCTGCATTAACTTTTGCCAGACAGTAGGATACCATTCAGGAAATTACAGCTTCCGTGGCTGAAATGAGTTAATATCCTGCCAAATAGAAAGAAATGTGTTCTCTCCATGTTGCCAACAGATTAACTTAAATGCTTGTGGCAAAGACCACTGAGCCCATTCAATCAGAATTATATTTGACCAAAGTTGCAATTTCATCAAAGAATATTGTAAACAAGAGCACAAGCAAAATTCCTATTAGATATAATTACAGGTATGCTTAGAAATAAAATTCAGATTATACAAAAGAGAGAAGAAAGTGTTACAGAATATAAAGCTTGAGTGAGCGTGTAATAACAGATGCTTCAAATTTTAATAATGGAATTGTCTTCTCTGAAGATATTTGATAGATATACAAAATAATATTATTGAAGTCAAGTTTGGGTTCTAGTTTGTATGGGTTCTAATATGTTATTAGTGGATGTATATTTATTCATTTATTCCACAAATACAGATTGCAAATCATAAAGTTTACTTCTTAGGGAGGTTGATAAAAAAACAACCCCATAAATTCATAAATATATATAGTTACAAACTGTGAAAGGGTTACTGGGTTAGAAAGAGTTACTATTTGGAGCTAAGTCAGTTTATATCAGGTTTCTGTTCTAGATTTAAAGGGTAAGAGAGTGGAGTTTTGCCTTTTCAGATCACCATTATATTTTAGATCACTTCACAGTGCCAGGTAGCACACATTATATTGGACTGAAAAATTTGGAGAATAAGCAGGAATTAACCAGGTTAAATCTAGAGCTGAGGGTGGGTGCAGTTGAAGAATCTTCCAAGACAAAGAAACATATGAAAGATTCCAAGATGGGAGAAAAATGATGCACTTGAGAACTTTCAGAACACCAGAGTATCTGGAAGAAAGAGAACAAGGGGGAAAGCAGTAAGAGGTGAAGTGGATCATGCTTGGCTTTACAGCTCATGGTAAAGATTTTGATCATTATCTTGAGAACTGTACATGCTTGAATGTTTTTAAATAATAAAAAAGCATTATTAGATTTGCTTCTGTAAAAGCTACCACTCTAGATGCAAGATAGAAAATATGTGGATTGAAAAGTAACCAAATGGAAGTGATTAGGATGCTTTCACAGGCAAGAGATGATGATAGCTCAGACTAGAGTAACAGCAATGGGGATAAAAAGAAATGAAGAAATCCGGGGACTAAGAGGTAAAACTGACTTGTAGTATGTTGCAGACACTATTTTGACATTATGAACAACACAACAGAGTAACTTCCCTTAAGGATTCTAGTTTGGAGAAAATGTGATACACTGATACACATATGAAATATAACACCCTAATAGAGACTTATAAGCAGTGAAAAGACAAATAACAAAAGGCAGAGTTCACCAGGAGTGGGTGAGCCACTCCTTTAGATAGGATGCTGAAGGAAGAGCTTCTCTGAGGAGGTCCTGTTAAAACGAGAAGTAAAGAAAGGATAAGATAGGGTCACTGGAAGTTTGAGAGGCAGGACATTCCAGGAAGAAGGAAAAGCAAAAGCAGAGGTCCTCTGATAGAACTTGTCTTGGTTTATTCAAAGACTAGCAGGCAGGCCAGTGTAGCTGGAGCATAGCACAGAAGAAGGTTGAATGAAATGTGGTAGAATTCACTGTGATAGGAAACACAGGAGGATAATGAGTTTGGAACAGAAGGCAATGGATGCAATTTTAGACATGGTGAGTTTAAGGCACCTTTGAAACATCTAAAAAGAGATTTTAAGTAGGCACAATATGTATATGCAAAACTGGAGCTAAGAGAAGTCTGAGATCAAAATACCAATTTCATAGTCCTTGTCATACAGATGGTACATTAAACTGTGGCTGTGAATTATATACCCTAGAGAGAATACACAGAAAACAGAAGGGAGCAAAGGATAGTCATGAGGTATTTTAGTATTTAATGGCCAGGTAGAGGAAAATGCGCCTGTAAAGGAAATGGTAAATGGTAAAAAGGAGATCCACACAGCTGAAGTCAGACGAAGTTATTTCAAGCAGAGTGGCCAAAAGTGTCAGTTGCTAATGAAAAGCCAAGTACATGGAAATAGATTCAGGGATAAGGATTTCACTAATGGTCTTAAAAGAGAATTGATTTGCTGAAGTAAAGAGAGAAAAGAGAGAAAAGGCCAGATTAGAATGGACTAAGAAGTGAATAGGAAGTGATGAAATGTTGCCACTTGGGTAGACAAGTCTTGGGAAAATTTTGGATCTGAGGATAAAATTGAAACAGTGGAAGCTAGAAGAAAAACTGATTCTGAGACAGTGTTTTGGGTTGGTTTGGTGCTTTGTTATGTCTTTGAAGAGGAAGATATGTAAGCATGTTTAGATGCTGAGAAGAAGCATCAGAATATATTGACTAGAGGGCTTCCCTGGCGGTCCAGTGGTGAAGAATCCACCTGCCAATGCAGGGGACATGGGTTCAATCCCTGGTCTGGGAAGATTCCACATACCGAGGGGCAACTAAGCCCATGTGCTGCAACTACTAAGCCCATGTGCTCTAGAGCCCATGCTATGCAACTAGAGAAGCCACTGCAATGAGAAGCCCGTGCACTGCAACTAAAGACAGTTACCACTCACCATAATTAGTGAAAGCCTACACAAACAAAGACTCAGCACAGCCAATAATAAAAACTATAATTTAAAAACAGTACTTCTTTAAAAAATAACATATGACTAGAGAAATTAAGGCAAAGGTATTTTACTAATATTGAGTATAGATTTCTTTTTTGTCTTGTCATTAATTAATAAATTCATTAATGTTTATATGAGTATATGCAAAATCTAAACAAAATCATATTTTATACATCATAAATTCCTACTTATTTTCATCATTGTCATAATTCAATTTTCTTCATGTTTTCAAAATATTCTAACAAAATCAGTGAAAAATGAATATGTAGTATAATTATATACCCATATATAATTATTATATACATATAGTTTCTACTTTCTAGATTCACCTTTTTTTTAATAATTTATTTCATCATAATATTTAATGCTGTATTTTCACTTTATATGGTGAAATTTAATTAAAATTATATTCATTTGATTTTTTTTTTCCTTTTAAACAATTGAAAATTATAGGGGGAAAAAAACCACAGGGATAAAACTCTTTCTAAAACTTCTAAAACTATAAAAAATTCTAAATTCTTTATTTTAACCAGCAATTTTCACCAATGAAACTTGAACTAAAAATATATCAGTTCATAGATTTAGTCACTACATCTTCATAAGGGTTTTATGGTTAATATGACTAAAAGTGAATGAATAAAAATATCAATGAGAAAGAAAATATTCAATTGGTTCTCAGCCTGACATGATAGAGTCTGAAAAGAGATAATATTCAGATATTTATGTATTTACTTATTTTGCTTGTCAATACTTTATTTCTGAACAGTAGCAGGACATTTTTACAAAAAAAATGTTAATTTCTATGGGGAAAATTAGTAATATGCTTACTGAAGTATAGTAGATTTATAATGTTATATTAGTTTCAGATAAAGCCCGTTATTTAGAAGGCAGATCCAAAAAAAATATTGCTATATTCTATGTCAAAAGGTGTACTGCCTATGTTTTCCTCTAGGAGTTTTATGTTTTCAGGTCTTACATTTAGATCTTTAATCCATTTTGAGTTTATTTTTGTATATGGTGTTAGAGAAGGTTCAATCTCATTCTTTTACATGTAGCTGTCCAGTTTTCCTAGCACCACTTATTGAACAGACTTTTTCTCCATTGTATATCTTGCCTCTCCTGTCATAGATTAATTGACTGTAAGTGTCTGGGTTTATTTATGGTCTTTCTATTCTATTCCATTGATCTATGTTTCCATTTTTGTTCCAGTACCATAATGTTTGATTACTGTAGCTTTGTAGTATAATCTGAAGTCAGGGAGTATGAAATCCCCAGCTTTGTTCTTCTTTCTCAAGATTGCTTTGACTACTGGGATATTCCATAGCTCCATATAAATTTTAGGATTATTTGTTCTAGTTCTGTAGAAATTGTCATGGGTATTTTGATAGGCATTGCATTAAATCTGTAGATTGTCCTGGGTAGTATGGACATTTTAATAATATTAGTTCTTTTAATCCAAGAACACAGGATATCTCACCTTTTCTTTAGATTATTTTCAAGTTCTTTCATCAATATATTATAGTTTTCAGAGTATAGATCTTTCATAACATTCAAATATTTCAAATACCTATGCCATCATTCAAAAAAAACCCATAAAGAATGTGCTATTTGTGTATTATTTCTATGTAGGAAGTATGTGACTTAGCATTAGCATTAATGATTTTTTTAATTTTCTCTCTAGCAAGAACAAAATGCAAGATAAGATTGAAAATACATATGATGCAAATTATTTTGAAATTTGACTGACAAGATAAGGAGTTTGAATTTCAGACTCTATCACAGTGAAAAACCACTGAAATGTTTGACCAGCAAAGGAAGACATATGATAAGGTATAAGGTTGGCTGGCACCATTAAAGATTAATTCAATGTTCAATCATTCATTTAAGAAATATTTATTGAGTGTCTCTGACATACCAGACAAGGTTTTAAAAGGTGACTCATGGGCCAAATACCTGAAATACCTCTATTCTCTATTTCAAATCATGAAAGTCAAGTCAGTCCTCTGCATTCTAATTTCTCTATCCAAAAAGGAATGCTGTAGTTATTTCTTGAAAACACTCTTTAGGACTGGGATTTAACAGAAGTGGACACAGCAGGGAGGAAATATAATGCACTTGAAAATAGAGAAGTTAGTGAGGCATTGGAGATTCAAGAAGCAAATCCATGACATAAGGACAGAAAAAACTATGTTTGGCAAAGAAGCCTGTCTGAGATTTTCAGTGATTATGTGTGTGCACTCACAAACTCACATGGCCATTGCTTTGCTCATGTGAGCCGGATCTGACCAATTCATAACTGTATTCGTGTATGCCACTATTTGTCCTGTGCAAAGTAGTAGAAGTGCAACTGGATAACTGACCAAAAACATAAGAGTGATTTCAAGGAGCCATAGCTTGGATGCCTCAATTCTAAAAGCTAACAAAGAATCTGTGAAAAGACCAATTGAGAATGATAAATTCTCAGAAGAGAATAAACATCAAATTCATCAAACCAAAAGATGACTGAGCAACTCTGCCCACTGAGACCATTATGTGGGTAGTGTTTGACCTCGACACAAAAGCAAACTCCAAATGGTTTAAAGTCTGGTGCCAGAGTGTAGAGAGAATTCACCCCTTTCACGTCTATTTTCCTGAAATGTAATTGAGATAAATCTAAATTCAAAAGAATACTTTTGGGCTGAGAGATGGAATCTAAATAATTTTTTATCTATGTGGATATAAATGGTGAGAGAGTAAAAATTTAACCAAGACCCTTAAAACACCCACATATAAAATATTCTTTAGTGTAGGATATCCTCTCCCAAGTCTGAACCTAGGCAATACACAGAGAACAATAGAGATTATCTATCACTGTATGCCACAATGAAAATTTTCATGGCTTCAAAGCATTTTATGAATATTTCTGAAGGATTGAACTGCTTGTCACAGTGTTGACATGAAGTCATTCAAATGCTCTTCTGTAGTAATGAATGCTGGCAAAAGTTAAGCACAAAACAATGAGCTGACAGAGCTTATATTTCTCTATATACTTTCTGTTAATCATTATTCACCGTTTATATTATATATATATACATATATTTTATAACTCACCAGACAAAAAATGCAAACACACCCACAGACACTGATGATTAGTGATAAGTTCAGATATGTGTAAAGTTACAGAACAAATGACTAACCACTTCATCATTGCCCCACTGATTTCGAGAACCATCTCAGTATGTGGGATTCTCTGAAGACAAACAAACTAATATATCATCAATTGGTTTCAGTCAAGCTGTGGTCCTGATAATTGATTTTTTTTTTTAAAGGTATCAGGTCTAACAAGCGACCTCCAAGGACTCAGTTACCATGAGCTACAGTCTAATTCTCAGTGACCAAAATCAGAGAAATGCCTCCTCTTGAGTAATCTCCAGTGACAAGAGTTATTTTAAAGAGTGTACAAAGTGCATGACCTCAAACAATGATTCTTGTCTGTAATCGAAATAACACAGACATGACAGTTCCTGGTGTTAGTGTGCAAGCAAAAAAAAAGAAAATGGAGCTTATCTAAAATGTACTGAAGTATAAGACTTAAAAAGCAAAAACACAGCACATTTAATGTCTATGGAATTTTAAAAGCTTAATTGCACTCTATGAGAACTTTACCATTCTTCCATATGCAATATGCATCTCTCTGAAATAATTCCATATATCATGATACTTTCTCACATGACACTTTTGTGCTATATGCTATATGCTGTATATTTTGTGCTCTATGCTGTATTTTGTTTTCAACTGATTTCCCATTCTTAGCTTTCTGTGTTGAGGATTAAGACAAATTTTTAAACTAATTGCTACAAGTACAAATCCTAGCCATTTTGAACACATTCATGCAAACATTACTAAAAACTTACAGTTAATCATACTCTTTGGCTAAGATTCTAATCTCATCTTTTAAAACACTTTAAATTTTAAAGTGACTAATTTCTTACAACAAGTTAGTAATTTTCTAGGATAAGATATAGCTAAATTTTTATAAAAATTTTCCCCAAAATATATAACATATAATTTTTCACTTTCTTCCAAAACTCTATCCTGTCCAAACAGTCAGCTTTTATACATCTCTTATAGTTGCTTCTAAAGTTTAAAGTTCTTTAGTTTACAAACAGTTCATCACAATAGACTGCCATCCTCCCAGACTGGTGGATTTTAAGAACTTTACTCAAAATACTTGTGAAATGCTTGGGATTAACAATGATAGTTTCAGACAACAGGCAGAGTTAAAAGGCATAAGAAATAATCTTATTTATGTTTTTATTTATGTATGTACTGTCACCTAGGAGCTCTCGAAGAAGAGAGGTATTATAGAAATTAATTTATTGATAAAAATTTGTGTCATAACTATTTAAAGGAAGAAGGAAAGGATCTATCAAAAGCCATAAAATTTCCTGAGAAGGTGACTTACTTATGGTGTTAAGTATTCACAACAATAACAAAAGGACAGCTCTCATAATTGTTTTTATGACCAAAGAACCACATTAGTAACTCACAGCAAAGGCTGACAGCTTCCTCACAACTGACTACATAATTTTCCATAGTACAAGTTCACCAGACAAAGTTTCTGCCTCACCCAACAAACAACTGCAGATTATCACAGGCCTTTATCTCCTAAATACCTTACCATCTCCTTACTCACACAATTCTTTTTTTGTTTTTTAAGAAAAAGGCAATCTGATACAAGAATGACTAAGAAATAGTAGTCTGAACTTCAGACACTCATTTATTTGAATAAGTCACGCAAGGACTAGGAAATGCTTCTTTTTTCACCATATCAGAAGTAAGTCAGACCTTTGTTGAGGTAAGGTACCCAGACTAAAAAGAATAACAGGAAGCTCTCATTGGCCCACAGATGAATGGCTGAAATGTGAAAAACACTTCCTGTGGGAAAAATTTAAGAGAATTTTGCTATTCATCTGAGAGAAGAAAATGTTAGGAATTTGCTAAATTTAAGTATAGAAATCACTTTAATTTCTGGGAGAGGGAAGGGTATTGCTGATTAATTTTTCAACTTTGTAGTATTAAATTAGAGACATGCTTCTCAACCTGGCAGTATATCAGACTACTTAGGGAGGTTTAAAACACCACTGCCTAGAAATAAACGCAAAAGAAACTAAAGAGACCATAGCAAAAATCAACAAAGCTAAAAGCTGGTTTTTTGAAAAAATAAACAAAATTGACAAACCATTAGCAAGACTCATTAAGAAACAAAGAGAGAAGAACCAAATTAACAAAATTAGAAATGAAAATGGAGAGATCACAACAGACAACACTGAAATACAAAGGATCATAAGAGACTACTATCAGCAGCTCTATGCCAATAAAATGGACAACTTGGATGAAATGGACAAATTCTTAGAAAAGTATAACTTTCCAAAACTGAACCAGGAAGAAATAGAAGATCTTAACAGACCCATCACAAGCAAGGAAATCGGAACTGTAATCAAAAATCTTCCAGCAAACAAAAGCCCAGGACCAGATGGCTTCACAGCTGAATTCTACCAAAAATTTAGAGAAGAGCTAACACCTATCTTACTCAAACTCTTCCAGAAAATTGCAGATGAAGGTAAGCTTCCCAACTCATTCTATGAGGCCACCATCACCCTAATTCCAAAACCAGACAAAGATGCCACAAAAAAAGAAAACTACAGGCCAATATCACTGATGAACATAGATGCAAAAATCCTTAACAAAATTCTAGCAAACAGAATCCAACAACATATTAAAAAAATCATACACCATGACCAAGTGGGCTTTATCCCAGGAATGCAAGGATTCTTTAATATCCGCAAATCAATCAATGTAATACACCACATTAACAAATTGAAAGATAAAAACCATATGATTATCTCAATAGGTGCAGAGAAAGCCTTTGACAAAATTCAACACTCATTTATGATTAAAACTCTCCAAAAAGCAGGAATAGAAGGAACATACCTCAACATAATAAAAGCTATCTATGACAAACCCACAGCAAGCATCACCCTCAATGGTGAAAAATTGAAAGCATTTCCCCTGAAATCAGGAACAAGACAAGGGTGCCCACTCTCACCACTACTATTCAACATAGTGTTGGAAGTTTTGGCCACAGCAATCAGAGCAGAAAAAGAAGTAAAAGGAATCCAGATAGGAAAAGAAGAAGTCAAACTCTCACTGTTTGCAGATGACATGATCCTCTACATAGAAAACCCTAAAGACTCTACCAGAAAATTACTAGAGCTAATCAATGAATATAGTAAAGTTGCAGGATATAAAATTAACACACAGAAATCCCTTGCATTCCTATATACTAACAATGAAAAAACAGAAAGAGAAATTAAAACACCACTGCCTAAAGCCGATTCCCACGGACTCACCATAAGTCTGTGAAAATGAGAGGTACTCAAGCAGCTGTAGTTTTTAAAAGCTCTCTAGATGTTTCCAACATGCAGATAGGGTTGAGAACCAATGAATTAGAGAATATTCACGTAGTTGAAACCAGCTGATACTTTTAGGGAATTAGCGAAGACATTTTAGGCCAGTTTCTCTCAAACAAGGTCATCCACTATTGACCGGGCAGGGCCCTGTGAGGCTCTGGAGCACAAGGCCTTTGTGTCCCTCATTTCTTTGATTATAAGAAACAGCCTTCATTCAGCTTCCATGACCTTCCCTGAGTTCCAATGGGCAAATTCAAGCAGTTGTTAATTAGGGAAGGGATGGGTTGGGGACCAGGGAGAAAGAGTCAAGAACAGCCTTGGGGCAAGTTCCTACTGACCCATCAAGGGATACACACAACAATATCTTTGAGCTATTTTACAGATACTGAAACCCCCTGCAGGTGGGAGAAGTTAATGATTAACAAGGGTATGCTGCCCAGAAGCATGTTGACCCAAGACCAGTTGGACCTGAAGGTTGCTGATTCTGACTCCTACTTACCTCACCACCAACCCATCAGAAGAATGTCCACAAGCTGCTTGTGCCCTCTTTGCTGATCACTCCCTCTTTGAACAATCACTATAAAACTTCTCACTATCTTCCCCAAGTTGGGACACATGGTTTTGAGGGCATTAGCCCATTGTCTCTCCCTTTGCCTGGTAAAGCAATAAAGCTCTCCTTTTCTACTTCAACCAGAACTCTGTCTCTGAGATTTGATTCAGCACCAGTGTACGGAGAAACCGAGTTTTCTGCATCACTAGCGTCAAAATCATCTGAAGAGCTGTTTTGAAATACATAGGACAGGCCAACTTTGGCATACCTCTCATCTAAAACCATAATGTAACATTTTGACAAAGACTCTCTTTGACCAAACATTACTCAGACTGCTCTGAGCCCTCTTAACTAGCTTTGACCAGGGCCTTTGGTGGGTTTGCATAGCTCAATTTTACCAGGAATTCTGTTAAGCCAGTTCAGAGAGAATCTGCCCAAATTCAACATCTGATCACCCTTGCTCTCTAATCACCCCAAAATGCCTTCAGTAAGAACTGAATTAGGTCAGTTTTGCCAGAATTTTCCCTATATTGATGTCTCCTCTTAGTAATTTTCTATTTACCAATTTCCCCAACTAACCTACTCTTTGGCTAAAAAATCCCCACTTATTCTTGTATCTGAAGCTGAACTTCATCTCTCTCTCCCCTATTGCAATAGTCTTGACACCCATCAAGATAGTCAAAATTTCCTTGCCACTTTAGCAAGTTTCAGAATGACTTTTCTTTAACATGTGACATTCTGAGGGCTTTCTCCTCCTATGCCCAAACTGGGAACCACTCCAGTAGACCACTGAAGTGACATCACTCTAAAATGGGTTACCACTCAAGTACTACAAACTTCAGTTTTAGGTCTCAAGGAAAGAGTGCAATAGAAAACCATGTATGTAAAGAAAGGATATGTGGTTTTCCTCACCCAAAATAGTAAACTGAATGCATGTGGCCCTGTGGTAAAATATTGTAGGAACAAAATCCCTTTGGGATAACAGAAATGCAGAACTATAAAAATGTATAAAGGATCTGAGTAATGGTTTTGTTGGTAACAAGGTATGTACTAAAGAGAGAAAAAAGAGAGAGGCAAAAAAATAAGAAACACAAACCAGCATTTTTAAGAGATACAATTTCAAAAAATGGAAATGAATATTAAAGCTCAGTTCCAAATCCAGAATACAATCTGTGGAGAGGAAGCCAGGTGACAGATTCATGAATCAGGACACACAGGTACTAACAGCTTTAATGAAAGTAGATTACCATACTTTAAGTATGTCAATGATTGACCTTGAGATTTAAGATGCCACCAAGCTTTGTTGGTAAATACATTCACCTCCATTACAGATGCTGGCTAGTGTTGAATTCTTCCCATATGATGCACATATAATACATGGAAATCACTTTGTACCATTTTTCATATAAAATAACATTAAAATGCATTAAACATTTTTTAATTAAAAAAAAAAGTGATTTTCTATCCTGATGAAATTAATGTGTCTGAAAGCTAGAGACTTAACCAGATAAACTTGCATGGTTTCTTCCATTTGTAAACCTATCTTTCTTTAGTTCATCAGCAAGTTTATGGAAAATCTATATTTAGCCTTATTTTATAGTTGGAAAAATAGAGGAAGTAATAGCAAATGGACTTCCCAAGGTGTTAGAGAGGATGTCTATCTGAGTTAAAATTATAATTTATGGTCCCTTAATTGCTCAACTAATTACTGAGCCTGCTGTTAAAAGCACTAAGTTATACTATGAATATAAAGTTTGATGCACATTTCCTCTGATATCAAGAGAATTACATCAAATAGAAAGCTTGCTCTACTTTTTATGGGTATTTAGAATCGAATGTTGCATCAATTACAGGTAGCTTTGAGAAATATGCTGCCCACAATATGTAGGATAACTTCTACAGGACTAATGGATATAGTTGTGAATTTTTTGATCTTTAATCTTTATGTGCCATTCAAATTATCTTTAGGATGCACTGAACATACAGAATATACCTGCATCAAAGTAAAAAGCCCTGGAACACCAAAACACAAGTTTATTACACACATTAGATGGAAAATGTTACAGAGCTACACTGTATTAAGCAGATGTTGTAACAATTTGAAGTTTTGAAAGCATAGTTAAAACATATATTCATTCAAGAAATATGAATTGAATGCTTCCTCTATGTCAGGCACCATATGGGAACGTGCTAGAAGACAACTATGAGTGGAGAAGTGATTCAATTTGACTTGTGTTCAGCGAGGATGACTATGATTGCTGGCTGTGAATAGGTCTTAGATGGTAATATGAGCTAAACTATATCCCCCTGAAATCCATATGTTGAAGCTCTAACTCCCTGAAGGGAAGCAGAATTTGCCGCCCCCCCCCCCCCCCAAATATGCCTCTTTGACATATTTTGTGCAGATTATTTGAAGAAATAACAGACTCAGGAGCTCTGAGTAGAAATTACCCTTTGGAAGAGGAATTTATATTTATAAGGGAAATTTCTGTTTATAAGTGTTTAATGGGATTCCTATCAAATTACCCATGACATTTTTTACAGAACTAAAACCAATAATCTTAAATTTTATATAGAACCATAAAAGACCCAAAATTGTCAAAGTAAATCTGAGGAAAGAGAACAGATTTGGAAGCATAACCTTCTCAGACTTCAGACAGTACTACAAAACAATAGCAATCAAAATAGCATTGTATTGGCAGAAAAAGAAACATATGGATCAGTACAACAGAATAGAGAGCCAGAAATAAACCCATACACCTCAAGGACCATACAGTCAATTAATTTCAACAAAGGAGGCAAGAAGACACAATGTGGGGGGGGTGGGGAAAGACCATCTCTTCAGCAAGTAACCTTGGGAAAGCTGGACAGATGCATGAAAATCAATGAAAATAGAATATTCCCTCACACCATGCACAAAAATAAACAAAAAATGGCATAAAGACTTAAATAAAAGAAATGACACAGTAAAAATCATCTGGAAGAGAATAAGACAAAACATTCTCTGACATAAATCATAGCAATGTTTTCTTAGGTCAGTCTCCTAAGGCAATGGAAATGAAAGCAAAAATAAGCAAATGAAACCTAGTCAAGCTTATTTGATTTTTCGCAGCAAAGAAAACTATCAAGAAATGAAAAGACAACCTACATAAATGGGAGAAAATATTTGCAAACAATGCAACCAACAAGGACTTAATTTCCAAAACATACAAACAGCTCATACAACTCAATAATAACAATGACAACAACAAGAACAACAACAAAAAACAATAAAAAATGATCAGAAGACCCAAATAGACATTTCTGCAAGAATACATTTAGATGGCCAATCGGCACATGAAAAATTGCTCATCACAAATTATTAGACAAATGCAAATCAAAGTGACAATGAGGTATCACCTCACACCTGACAAAATACCCATCATCAAAACACTAAATGAAGGAAAGGAAACCCACTTACACTATCAGTGAGAATATAAACTGGTGCAGCAACTATGTAAAAGAGTATGGAGTTTCCTTTAAAAACTAAAAGTTCCTATATGATCCAGCAATCCCACTCTTTGGCATATATCTGGTGAAAACACTAATTCAAAAAGGTACATACACCCCAATATTCATAGCAGCACCTTTTGCAATAGCCAAGACACTAAAGCAACCAAAATATCCATCGACAGATGAAGGTATAAAGAATGAATATATGGCATATATGTATGTATATGTATGTATCAGTTCACTTCTGTTCAATCGCTCAGTAGTGTTCAACTCTTTGGGACCCTGATGGACTGCAGCATGCCAGGCTTCCCTATGCATCATCAACACCCAGAGCTTACCCAAACTCATGTCCATTGAGTCGGTGATGCCATCCAACCATCTCATCCTCTGTCATCCCCTTCTCCTCCTGCCTTCAATCTTTCCCAGCACTAAGGTCTTTTCCAATGAGTCAGTTCTGTGCATCAGGTAACCAAAGAACTGGAGCTTCAGCTTCAGCATCAGTCCTTCCAGTGACTATTCAGGACTGATTTTCTTTATGATTGATCGGTTTGATCTCCTTGCAGTCCAATGGACTCTCAAGAGTCTTCTCCAACACCATAGTTCAAAAGCAATAATTCTTTGGAGTTCACCTTTCTTTATAGTCCAACTCTCACATCCACACATGACTACTAGAAAAATCATAGCTTTGATTGTATGGACCTTTGTGGGTAAAGTAATGTCTTTGCTTTCTAACATGCTGTCTGGGTTTGTCATATTTTCCTTCCAAGAAGAGAGCGTCTTTTAATTTCATGGCTATAGTCACCATCTGCAGTCATTTTGGAGCTCAAGAAAATAAAGTCTGCCACTGTTTCCATTGTTTCCCATCTATTTGCCATGAAGTGATGGGACCAGATGCCATGATCTTAGTTTTCTGAATGTTGAGTTTAAGCCAGCTTTTTCACTCTCCTCTTTCACTTTCATCAAGAAGCTCTTCAGTTTTTCTTTGCTTTCTGCCATATGGGTGGTGTCATCTGCATATCTGAGGTTACTGATATTTCTCCCTGCAATCTTCATTCCAGTTTGTGCTTCATCCAGTCCAACATTTCGCATGATGTACTCTGCATATAAGTTAAACAAACAAGGTGACAATATAGAGCCGTGACATACTCCTTTCCAATTTGGAACCAGTCCATTGTTCAAGATCCGGTCCTAACTGTTGCTTCTTGATCTGCATACAGATTTCTCAGGAGGCAAGTCAGATGGTCTGGTATTCCCATCTCTTTAAGAATGTTCCACAGTTTGTTGTGATCTACACAGTCTTTAGAATAGTCAATGATGCACAAGTAGATGATTTTCTGAAACTCTCTTGCTTTTTCTATGATCCAGCAGATATTGGCAATTTGATCTCTGGTTCCTCTGCCTTTTCTAAATCCAGCTTGAACATATGGAAGTTCTCGGTTCACATACTGTTGAAATCTAACTTGCAGAATTTTGAGCATTGTTTTGCTAGCATGTGAGATGAATGCAATTGTGCAGTAGTTTTAATATTCTTTGGCATTGCCTTTCTTTGGGTTTGGAATAAAAACTGACCTAGTCCTGTGGCCATTGCGCAGTTTTTCAAAATTTGCTGGCAAAATGAACATAGCACTTGAACAGCATCATTTTTCAGGATCTGAAATAGTTCAGCTGGTATTCCATCACCTCCATTAGCTTTGTTCATAGTGATGCTTCCTAAGGCCCACCTGACTTCGCATTCCAGGATGTCTGGCTCCAGGTGAGTGATCACACCACCATGGTTATCTGGGTCATTAAAATCTTTTTTGTATAGTTCTTCTGTGTATTCTTGCCACCTTTCTTAATATCTCCTGCTTCTGTTAGGTCCATATCTTTTCTGTCCTTTATTGTGGTCATCTTTGCAGGAAATGTTCCCTTGGTAGCTCTAATTTTCTTGAAAAGATCTCTAGTCTTTCCCATTCTGTTGTTTCCCTCTATTTCTTTACGCTGATCACTGAGGAAGGCTTTCTTATCTCTCCTTGCTATTCTTTGGAAATCTGCATTCAGATGGGTATATCTTTCCTTTCTTTGCCTTCTTTGCCTTTCTTCGCATCTCTTCTTTCGTCTGCTATTTTTAAGGCCCCCTAGACAACCATTTCACCTTTTTGTATTTCTTCTTCTGGGAGATGGTTTTGATTACCACCTCCTGTACAATGTTACAAATCTCCATCCATAGTTCTCCAGGCACTGTGTCTATCAGATCTAATCCCTTGAATCTATTCAACATTTCTACTGCATAATCACAGGGGATTCGATTTAGGTCATACCTGAATGGTCTAGTGGTTTTCCCGACTTTATTCAATTTCAGTCTGAATTTGGCATAAGGAGTTCATGATCTGAGCCACAGTCAGCTGCTGCTCTTGTTTTTGCTGACTGTGAAGAACTTCTCCATCTTCAGCTGCAAAGAATATAATCAATCTGATTTTGATATTGACCATCTGGTGATGTCCATGTGTAGAGTCATCACTTGTGTTGTTGGAAGAGGGTGTTTGCTATGATCAGTGCGTTCTCTTGGCAAAACTCTATTAGCCTTTGCCCTGCTTCATTTTGTGCTCTAAGGCCATACTTTCCTGTTACTCCAGGTATCTCCTCACTTTCTACTTTAGCAATTCAGGCCCCTATGCTGAAAAGGCCATCTTATTTTGGTGTTAGTTCTAGAAAGTCTTGTGGGTCTTCACAGAACTGCTAAACTTCAACTTCTTCAGCATTAGTGGTTGGGGCATAGACTTGGATTACTCTGGTATTGAATTGCTTGCCTTGGAAATGAACAGATATCAGTCTGTCTTTTTGAAATTGTACCCAAGTATGCATTTCAGACTGTTTTGTTGACTACGAGGGCTAGTCCACTTCTTCTAAGGGATTCTTGACCACAGTAGTAAATATACAGTCATCTGAATTAAATTCACCCATTCCAGTCCATTTTAGTTCACTGATTCCTAAAATGTGGATGTTCACTTCTACCATCTCCTGTTTGCCCACTTCCAATTTACCTTGATTCATGAAATTAACATTCTAGGTTCCTATGCAATTTTGTTCTTATAGCATTGGACTTTATTTCCATCACCAGTCACATCCACAGCTGAGCATTGTTTTTGCTTTGGCTCAGCCTTTTCATTCCTTCTGGAGCTATTCCTCCACTCTTCTCCAGTAGCATATTGGACACCTACTGACCTTATTTCAGTGTCATATCTTTTCGCCTTTCCATACTGTTCATGGGGTTCCCAAGGCAAAAATAATGAAGTGGTTTGCCATTGCCTTCTCCAGTGGACCAAGTTTTGTCATATGTGTATGTATATACATATATATGTGTGTGCGTGTATATATTTGTTATATATGTGTGTATATATATATATATACACATATTTGACAAATATATATATTTGTCATATGTGTATGTGTACATATACATATACATATATTCCAGCTTAAATATTTAAATACATTTATAATAAGGTGTGTCCCTCTATTACCAGGAAGCGAAGGATAGCTATTTTTCTATAAACTCATGTCAATGTAGAAGCCAATGACTTAGGACTTCAAACACCCTTGTTACTTGTTATTATGCATTTTCTCCCATAACTGGACTTTTTGCCACTCCCCCCAACCATCTTTCTTTTGTCATCAGCTGAAGATTGTATTTAAAGTAATGGCTTGGGCCATGTAGGGGAGTTATTCAGTTTTCCTCAATATCTCCCTTGTAAACAGGGGTACACAAGTTTACTAAACTTCTAGTTGTTTTTCTCTAGTTAATCTTCTATTAAGAGGGGAAGGAATCTCAGCCAAGAACATAGAAGGGTAGAGGGTGTATTATTGCTCCTCTCCTATACTCTAATACCTCAGAATGTAACTGTATCTGGAAACAGAGCAATTAAAAACTAGGTAAGGTGAAATGAGGTCATACTGATGGACCCAGAGTCAGACACGACTGAGCGACTGAGCACAGCACAGTCAATATGACAAGTGTCTTTCTAAAAAGAGATTAGACATGAATACCCACAGAGGAATACTCACAGAGGAAAGCCCATGCAAAGACAGAGGGAGAGAACTGGCCATCTATAGGCCAAGGTGAAAGGCCTAGAAGAAACCAACCCCACAGATATCTTGATTTTAGATGTCTAGCCTCCAGACTGTGAGAAAATGAATTTCTTTTGTTTAACCCACCCAGTCAGTGGTACTTAGTTATGGCAGCCCTAAACTAATTTAGGGAGCAATCCAGTGAAGGAACAGAAAAAGTAAAGCTGTCTAGGTATTCTAAACTGAAAGGGTAAATTTGAATTGGGAATATGGTTTTCTTTCTATTATTTCCTTTAGTTAAAATTCTCTAAATTAAACAGTAATTACACTGTGGAGACTGGAAAAGGTCAGTTTTCATTCCAATCCCAAAGAAAGGCGATACCAAAGAATGCTCAAACTACCACACAATTGCACCCACTTCACACGCCAAGAAAGTAATGCTCAAAGTTCTCCAAGCCAGGCTTCAACAGTACATGAATCATGAACTTCCACATGTTCAAGGTGAATTTAGCAAAGGCAGAGGAACCAGAGATCAAATTGTCAGCATCCACTGATCATCAAAAAAGCAAGAGAGTTCCAAAAAAAGTCTGATTTATTGACTACACCAAAGCCTTTGATTGTGTGGATCACCACAAACTGTGGAAAATTCTTCAAGAGATGGGAACAGGAGATCACCTGACCTG
Organism: Dama dama; assembly: GCF_033118175.1. NCBI lineage: Eukaryota > Metazoa > Chordata > Mammalia > Artiodactyla > Cervidae > Dama > Dama dama. The sequence goes on along the minus strand of NC_083705.1, from coordinate 49,574,545 downwards.
CCTCCTGAGAAATCTGTTTCAGGTCAAGAAGTAATAGTTAGAACGGACATGGAAAAATAGACTAGTTCCAAATAAGAAAAGGAGTACATCAAGGCTGCATACTGTCACCCTAGTTAGTTAACTTACATGCAGAGTACATCATACAAAATGCTGGGCTGGAGGAACCACAAGCTGGAATCAAGATTGCTGGAAGAAATATCAATAACCTCAGATATGCAGATGATACCACCCTTATGGCAGAAAGTGAAGAAGAACTGAAGAGCCTCTTGATGAAAGTGAAAGAGGAGAGTGAAAAAGCTGGCTTAAAACTCAACATTCAGAAAACTAAGATCATGGCATCTGGTCCCATCACTTCGCGGCAAATAGATGGGGAAACAATGGAAACAGTGACAGACTTTATTTTCTTAGGCTCCAAAATCACTGCAGATGGTGACTGCAGCCATGAAATTAAAAGATGCTTGTTCCTTGGAAGAAAAGCTATGGCCAACCTAGACAGCATATTAAAAAGCAGAGACATTACTTTGCCAACAAAGGTCCATACAATCAAAGCTATGGTTTTTCTAGTAGTCATGTGTGGATGTGAGAATTGGACTCTAAAGAAAGCTGAGCACCAAAGAATTGATACTTTTGAACTGCGGTAGTGGAGAAGACTCTTGAGAGTCCCTTGGACAGCAAGGAGACCAACCAGTCAATCGTAAAGGAAACCAGTCCTGAATATTCACTGCAAGGACTGATGTTGATGCTGAAACTCCAGTACTTTGGTCACCAGATGGAAAGAACTGACTGTTTGGAAAAGACCCTGTTGCTGGGAAAGATTGAAGGTGGGAGGAGAAGGGGACAACAGAGGATCAGATGGTTGGATGGCATCACCGACATGATGGACATGAGTCTCAGTGTGCCCTGGGAGTTGGTGATGCACAGGGAAGCCTGTCGTGCCGCCGTCCACGGGGTCGCAAAGCGTCGGACACAAACGAGTGACTGAACTGAACTGACACTGTAGAGATGGAACATACTGTGTAAATATACAAAATAAAAGCAGAGGGCTTTATTATGATTATTTTCTTGATCTGATGTATTTTGTTTATGGGATTAATGTTTTCCATATAATAAATATCACAATTTTTTTTAATAAAATTTTAAAACCAAGGCAAGAAATTGAGGGGAAACAAATGTTCTGTGACAAACAACTACAAGAAGTTTCAAAGAAAAAGTATAGAAACATAAATTCTAAGTAAGCCTTTCAAGTACCATGCCCAAGACACTGTCAGTCCAGTTGCAACTGACAGTAGGTTATCTTTATTCTCATCTTTGCTACTTCAGAATCTACTCTACACCCATTGCTGCTGTTGATTATTAATTTAAGAGGTCAGTGGAATACAGCAAAGAACAACTGTCCCGGCAGTTGGCATGGCTCCCGATTTTCCATCTCATCTTGATTTGGGCTTAGCTTTTATCTGATCTTTTGAATCAGGAGTTTAAAAATTGATGTTACAAGGGGAAGGACTGGGAAAGTGGACCCCAGAATGACTCTTCTATTTAAAGAACCAAAAACTCAAAATGCGTGTCTCCTTTCTCATTATTTGCATTCCTCACAAATCAACTAGTAAGGAAGAAAGGGGGCGAGGAAGACATCTCCCACACAGCTGGTTATATATTGATAAATAAATCCAATCTTTCTCACATCCCAGAATGTGACCACTGGGGATCTTCCCAGTAAAACATTAACCAACTCTGTCCTTATTGAAACAAGGCAATGAATAACAAGGGAGGACTTTAGCTCTAATCTGAAGCCATAAAACAAAGTGTATGAGGCATGATAATTCAACAGGAAGGAGATTACTGACCCTTCATAGACTGGCAGCTCTTTAAATTAAGATGGCTCCTAAGAGAAAAGGTGAGGTTTTTACAGGTCAGGCAGCAGGCTGTCTAGTTAAAATTAAAGTTGAATATTAGTCCACAGAGTTTATAAGAAACAAAGGAAATATAAATAAGGAAGAAGAGAATTCTCAGAGTAGTGCAGTGGCTGCTGCTGCTGCTAAGTCACTTCAGTCGTGTCCGACTCTGTGTGACCCCAGAGACGGCAGCCCACCAGGCTCCCCTGTCCCTGGGATCCTCCAGGAAAGAAAACTGGAGTGGGTTGCCATTTCCTTCACCAATGCATGAAAATGAAAAGTGAAAGTGAAGTCGCTCAGTCACATCTGACCCTTAGCGACCCCATGGACTGCAGCCTACTGGAGTCCTCCATCCATGGGATTTTCCAGGCAAGAGTACCGGGGTGGGGTGCCATTGCCTTCTCTAGTAGTGCAATGGAGTACCACAAAATCAGACAGACTTATGTATGAAACTGAGCTCAATCACTCTTCAATGGTCAGACAATAGAAAATTAACATTTTGAGCCTCTAGTCCTTCAATGGGTAACATCCACCTCACACAGAGACCGTGGAGATAAAAAAATATAACATATAGAAATCATGTAGCAGAACACCTGGCACAGAGAAGATGCAATTAATATTATATTTTTATTTCTTCTCTCCTACCTTTACTATGAACCTATTCATAGTATTGTCTGTTATCTACTAATATTTATTGAAAAATATAAAACCAAACACACTTTTAAGTTTGTCAAAGGATTCTCTGAACTCAGCGTTAGGAGCCCAGAGTGACCTGACAAAGATTTCTAATAAATACACTTTGTTCTTCCCACTCCACCTTCCTCACTGCTTCTATCTTAACTATTTGCTACTGTAGTTTTCTAAAGTAAAGAACTGGGTCATTCTAGTAGCTGTTGAGAAAGCATGGAAGAAAAAGGAAATGGTAGGAATGATATCTGAAACATGGGCATCAATTTCATAAGAAATATGCCAAATAGTAAATTGAAAATCAAAATGGAAATTAACTGAATGAAGAGTATCTGCAGTTTGTATATTTTTCTTCTATAGTCAGTCAGCCAGTCAGTCAGTTCACTCTCTCAGTCATGTCCGACTCTTTGCAACCCCATGGACTGCAGCACACCAGGCCTCCCTGTCCATCACCAACTCCAGGAGTTTACTTAAACTCATATCCATTGAGTCGGTAATACCAACCATCCATCTCATCCTCTGTCATCCCCTTCTCCTCCCACCATCAATCTTTCCCAGCATCAGGATCTTTTCAAATGAGTCAGCACTTCGAATCAGGTGGTCAAAGTATAGGAGTTTCAGCTTCAACATCAGTCCTTCCAGTGAGTATTCAGTTCTGACCTCCTTTAGGATTGACTGGCTGGATATTCTTGCAGTCCCAGGGACTCTCAAGAGTCTTCTCCAACATCACAGTTCAAAAGTATCAATTCTTTGGCACTCAGCTTTCTTTAGAGTCCAACTCTCACATCCACACATGACTAGTGGAAAAACCATAGTCTTGACTAGATGGACCTTTGCTGGCAAAGTAATGTCTCTGCTTTTTAATATGCCATGTAGGTTGGTCATAACTTTCCTTCCAAGGAGTAAGCATCTTTAATTTTATGGCTGCAGTCACCATCTGCAGTGATTTTGGAGCCTAAGAAAATAAAGTCTGCCACTATTTCCACTGTTTTCCCATCTATTTGCCATAAATACTGGGACTGGATGCGATGATCTTAGTTTTCTGAATGCTGAGCTTTATGCCAACTTTTTCACTCTCCTCTTTCACTTTCAAAGAAGGCAATGGCAACCCATTCCAGTACTCTTGCCTGGAAAACTCCATGGATGGAGGACTCTGATAGGCTGAAGTCCATGGGATCTCTAAGAGTCAGACATGACTGAGCGACTTCACTTTCACTTTTCACTTTCATGCATTGGAGAAGGAAATGGCAACCCACTCCAGTGTCCTTGCCTGGAGAATCCCAGGGACGGGGGAGCCTGGTGGGCTGCCGTCTATGGGGTCACACAGAGTTGGACACGACTGAAGCGACTTAGCGGCAGCAGCAGCACCAGCTTTCACTTTCATCAAGAGGCTCTTTAGTTCTTCTTCACTTTCTGCCATAAGGGTGGTATCATCTGCATATCTGAGGTTATTGATATTTCTCCCGACAATCTTGATTCCAGCTTGTGCTTCTTCCAGCCCAGCATTTTGTATGATGTACTCTGCATATAAGTTAAATAAGCAGGGTGACAATTTACAGCCTTGACATACTCCTTTCCCTATTTGGAACCAGTCTGCTGTTCCATATCCAGTTCTAACTGTTGCTTCCTGACCTGCAAACAGATTTCTAAGAGGCAGGTCAGGTGGTCTGGTATTCCCATCTCTTTCAGAATTTTCCACAGTTTGTTGTGATCCACACAGTCAAAGGCTTTGGCATAGTCAATAAAGCAGAAATAGATGTTTTTTTGGAACTAGCTTGCTTTTATGATGATTCAGCAGATATTGGCAATTTGACCTCTGGTTCCTCTGCCTTTTCTAAAAACAGCTTGAACATCTGGAATTTCATGGTTCATGTACTGTTGAAGCCTGGCTTGGAGAATTTTGAGCATTATTTTTCTAGCATGTGAGATGAATGAATCGTGCAGTAGTTTGAGCATTCTTTGGCATTGCCTTTCTTTGGGACTGCAAGGAAAACTGACATTTTCCAGTCCTGTGGCCACTGCTGAGTTTTCCAAATTTGCTGGCATATTGAGTGCAGCACTTTCACAGCATCATCTTTTTGGATTTGAAATAGCTCAACTGGAATTCCATCACCTCCACTAGCTTTGTTCATAGTGATGCTTCCTAAGGCCCACTTGACTTCACAATCCAGGTTGTCTGGCTCTAGGTGAGTGATCACAGCATCATGATAATCTGGGTCAAGAAGATCTTTTTTGTATAGTTCTTCTGTGTATTCTTGCCACCTCTTAATATCCTCTGCTTCTGTCAGGACCATACCAATTTTGTCCTTTATTGAGCCCATCTTTGCATGAAATCTTCCCTTCGTATCTCTAATTTTCTTGACGAGATCTCTAGTCTTTCCCATTCTATTGTTTTCCTCTATTTCTTTGCATTGATCACTGAGGAAGGCTTTCTTATGTCTCCTTGCTATTCTTTGCAACTCTGCATCCAAATGGGCATATCTTTCCTTTTCTCCTTCACTTCTAGCTTCTCTCCTTTTCATGGCTGTTTGTGCAGCCTTTTCAGCCATGTTGTTTTTTGCATTTCTTTTCCTCGGGGATGGTCCTGATCCCTGTCTCCTGTACAATGTCACACACCTCCGTCCATAGCTCTCCAGGCTCTCTGTCTATCAGATCCAGTCCCTTAAATCTATTTCCCACTTCCACTGTATAATCATAAGGGATTTGATTTAGGTCTACCTGAATGGTCTAGTGGTTTTCCCTACTTTCTTCAATTTAAGTCTGAATTTTGCAATAAGGAGTTCATGATCTGAGCCAAAATCAACTCCTGGTCTTATTTTTGCTGACTCTATAGACTTTCTCCATCTTTGGCTGCAAAAAGTATACAATCTGATTTCGGTGTTGACCATCTAGTGATATCCATGTGTAGAGACTTCTCTTGTGTTGTTGGAAGAGGTTGTTTGCTATGACCAGTGGGTTCTCTTGGCAAAATTCTATTAATCTTTTCCTGCTTCATTCTGTACTCCAAGGCCAAATTTGCCTGTTTTTCCAGGTGTTTCTTAAATTCCTACTCTTGCATTCTAGTCCCCTATAATGAAAAGGACATTTTTGGGGGGTGTTAGTTCTAGTTCTTGTAGGTCTTCATAGACCTGTTCAACTTCATCTTCTTCAGCATTACTAGTTGGGGCATAGACTTGGATTACTGTGATATTGATTGCTTTGCCTTGGAAAGGAACAGAGATCATCCTGTCATTTTTGAGATTGCATCCAAGTACTGTGTTTTGTTGACTATGATGGCTACTCCATTTCTTCTAAGGGATCCTTGCTCACAGTAGTAGATATAATGGTCACCTCTGTTAAATTCACCCATTCGAGTCCATTTTAGTTCGCCGATTCCTAGAATGTCGACGTTCACTCTTGCCATCTCCTATCTGACCACTTCCAATTTGCCTTGATTCATGGACCTAACATTCCAGGTTCCTATGCAATACTGCTCTTTACAGCATCAGATCTTGATTCAATCACCAGTCACATCCACATCTACTCTTGCTTTTGCTTTGGCTCCATCTCTTCATTCTTTCTGAAATTATTTCTCCACTGATCTCCAGTAACATATTGGGCACCTATTAAACCTGGGAAGTTCATCTTTCACTGTTTTATCTTTTTGCCTTTTCTTACTGTTTATGGGGTTCTCAAGGCAAGAATACTGAAGTGGTTTTCCATTCTCTTCTCCATTGGGCCACATTTTGTCTGTACTCTCCACCATGACCCATTCATCTTGGGTGGCCCTCTATGGCATGGCTCATAGTTTCCTTGCATTAGACAAGGCTGTGGTCCATGGGATTAGATTGGTTCATTTTCTGTGATTGTGGTTTTCAGTCTGTCTGCCCTCTGATGGAGAAGGATAAGAGGTTTATGGAAGCTTCCTGATGATAGAGACTGACTGAGGGGAAAACTGGGTTTTGTTCTGATGGCCCTTCTGGAAAATTCTTCTATAGTGACTCTTCTGAAAAGTTCTAAGGAGAGAATTTCATAAGTATGTTGCCAGACCCCAGAGATGACTGTAGGTAGTCAGAAATTATTTCAAAAAAACAAAATTAAGATTATAAAAATAAAGTGAATTAAAATAGGTGTACTCCCAAATTTCAGGGGACTTAGACTTTGATTTAGGAAAAGAATCTAACATAAGCCCAAAAAATAAAAAATGACATGTTGAAAAATGCCAAAAAGAAAAATGGCTTGGAAAAGTTTTAGGTCCTGTAGAAGATAAGGTTAAATCTTACCACTAGAGTAAGAATAAGGAAGAACAGACTATGCAAGTACAAAAAATAAAAGAATGGAACTACAAGACAGAAAAGTACAAATAAGGCAGCCTATAATATGTACAGAAATAAAAATATCAAAAGAGATTTTTTTTTTTTAAAAGAGATTATTTAGATAAGAAAGAATCCACTAAGTAATTTGGAATTAGAGCTGGCAACAAAGGTAAATGGAATACATTTTGAAGCTTACAGCAGTATGATTAATATTCTGAGAGAAGAAATATTATTGAGAATGAGAAGGAGACATTAATCTCAGGAAGTTGCTACAGTTGTGCCAAGGGTACCATCCTGAAGATCAACAAGAATTCCTGACATTCCATCATCTCTTGGCAATAGGAAGACAGCATGATGACCTCCATATAAATAGTATCCAAGGATATGTTAGTCACTCTTTTATAAGAAGTTGACTTCTAGGGATGTCTACATAATTTGCAGGGCCTAACGCAAAATGAAATTTTGTGGTGCTGGAAACAGGGAAATTGATATTTCCTTCCCTTTGGACTGCAGCCCCAGCCCACAGCAGATAGGTCTAACCCAACATATACAATTTTCATGCTGTGTTGCCCTTAGTACCTGGATGGGGGATGGGAAAGGCTCTCTTCTAGTCAAGGGCTGCTATGACAAATTACCATAGACTAACTGGTTTAAGGTCCATATAGTCAAAGTGTTTTTCCAGTTGTCATGTACAGATGTGAAAGTTGGACCATAAAAAAGGCTGAGTGACAAAGAATTCATACTTTCAAATTGTGGTGCTGGAGAAGACTTTAAGAGGCCTTTGGATTGCAAGGAGATCAAACCAGTCAATCCAAAAGGAAATCACCTCTGAATATTTATTGGAAGGACTCATGCTGAGGCTGAAGCTCCAGTACTTTGGCCACCTGATGCAAAGAGCCTACTCATTGAAAAATACTTTGATGTTGAGAAATATTGAGGGCAGGAGGAGAAGGAGGCAACAGGGGAAGAGATGGTTGGATGGCATCACCAACTCAATGGACATGAGTTTGAGAAAACTCCAAGAGATAGTGAAGGACAGGGAAGTCTGGCATGCTGCAGTTCATGGGGTCGCAAAGTGTAGGCCATGACTGAGCAACTGAACAAGAAAAACAAAAGTGGCTTAAACAACAAACATTTATTTCTCACAGTTCCGAAGGATGGAAGTCTGAGATCAGAAGGTCAGTGAGGTTAAGTTCTTGGTGAGTGCCCTCTTCCTAGTTTATAGAAGGCTGTCTTTCTGCTACATCTGCACATGGTGGAAAGAGAAGGAGGTAGCTCCTGGTCTCTTCTTACAAGAGTATCAATCCCATTCATGAAAACTCTACCCTCATGACCTAATTACTTCCCAAAGGACCCACCTTCAAATGCCATCACCTTAAGGTTTCAACATAAGAATTTTGAGTAACATAAACATTCAGTACATTGCAGGCCTCGAAAGGTACTGACAGCCTGGGACACAGATGGTCATATCTTTAGCCCACTCTAAGACATGAGGCATTTGCCTAACCCTTACCACAGGTTCCATCCCTGGGTCAGGAAGACCCTCTGGGGAAAGAAATGGCAAACCACTCCAGTATTCTTGCCTAGGAAATCCCAAGGACAGAGAAGCCTTGCAGGCTACAGTCTATAGGGTTGCAAAAGAGTCAGACATGACTTAGTGACTAAACAATGACTTGCCCTGATCCAATGACCAAGTCCCCCCAGAAGCAGAGAGCAACAGAAGGACTCAGAAAATTCCCACCAACCAGACCCGGAGAGCAGCAGTCTTGGTGAGACAGAGAATGGGCAGACCAAATGGAAGCCAGAACAGCTACTGGACAGGATCAGGAAGCCAAGTGTCTATTCTAGGAGGTTGAGGAAGCAGAGAAAGGGGATCACACTTGAGTAAAGAATCCAGGACTCCAAGGCTCAGAGCTCCTGGTCCACTCTATCATTGTACTGAACTTCATTTACAAAATACAAATTCAAAAATAAAATGATTAAGTATTTTAAGACTGCAACCATAGAACATTAAACCCCTCCTGAGCATAGACCCCTGAGCACAGATCCTATGCTATGAAGCCCTGCTTTTCACATGCTCTTTGGTGCAGGAACTAGAGGCCAGATCATAATCCATATTGTTTCTAACTCCTTCTAATCTAGAGTAATTATTTCAATCTCCTGCCCCCCTTATATTTATAAATTGCCATTCCCTAATAACACATCATTTTATCATTTTCCTTGATCCCTTTCCATTTTTTATAAAAAATATGAGATATCTATAAAATTTCTAAAAAGAGAGAACTCTTTATATGTATGTATAGATATGTTTATTTATAAATACATGAAACCATGTGGCTACTGTTAATTAAAGTAACTAATCCATGCCCTGGCAAATGTCAATGCTTGGGTTTGAATGTAGGCTACCAACGTCTGTCCCTGAGACTTTAACCAGAATAGCAATAGTTAATCCCATTGAATACACACTTTGTGTTAGGCAAACCTGATGGCAAAGAATGCGGATTTTTCATTTTATATGAGTTCTTTATATCATTGTTAACTGTGAACTCATATACTTGCATAGTAATAGCATCACTCCAATTCTTTCTGCTGTCTATCTTCGTGGAATTCTTCAAAATGAGGTCTATTTTCCTGTCAATTTTTATTTTATTCTTTCAAAAATATTTTTTGTATCATTGCAATGAGATCTTTGGCAGGAAGGACTATGGATGGACATGCTCAAGTTATGGTCTTGAACCTCCAATTACTTGATTAACTTTAATGTTAATTGGCATAACACCTGAACTTAAATCAGTTCCCTTTTAACATTTCAGTTTTGTATTTGCCACAAAATCCCTATCAAAACTTTCTATTTCAGGCAAGGAATGAGATATAATTATGACTGTGATTTAAATATTAGATTTAATTTACCATGTTGAAAAAAACTTGAAAGTTTGCACAGTGAAGAAATCCAACAAAATGAAAAGGCCACCTACTGAATGCAAGAAGATATCTTCAAATGACATATCCAACATGGGGTTAATAAGCAAATTATACAAATAAGTCATACAATTCAACATGACAAAACCAACCTAAGAAATGAGCAAAAGACCATAACAGACATTTTTCCAAAGAAGACCTACGGATGGCCAACAGGCAAATGAAAAGATGTTCAACATCACTAACTATTAGAGAAAAGCAAATCAAAGCCACAATGAACTATCACCTTACACCTGTCAGAATACCTATCATCAAAAAGACAACAAACAGCAAATGCTGATAAGAATGTGGAGAAAAGGGAATACTTGTCCACTGCTGATGGGACTATAAACTGGTGGAACCATTATGGAAAACATCATTAATATTCCTTAAAAACAAATATAGAACTACTATTGTCGATCTAGCAATTCCATTATTGGCTGTTTATTCCACAAAAACAAAAACACTAATTTGAAAAGATATATCCACCACTGTATTCACTGAAGCATTATTTACAAAAGTCAAGATATGAAAGCAATCTAAATGTCCATCAAGGGATGAATTAATAAAGAAAAACTACATACATATATATAAAGTAAGATCATCTGGCCATAAAAAAGAATGAGATTTTTGCATCTGCCACAACATGGATGAACCTAGAAGGTATTATACAAACTGAAATAAGTCAGATGAGTAAAATAGATACAGAGCACAAAAAAGTGGTTGCCAGAGGAAAGGACAATGTGGGAGGGAAAGAAATCAGTGAGGTAGATTTGAGAGGCACAAACTTTTGGTTTTAAAATAAATGAGTCACTGGTATGAAATGCAGAGTGCAACAATCGATAACTATGTAATATCTCTGCATGGCCACAGATTGTAACTAGACTTATTGTGGTGACCATTTTGAAATGTATAGAAATATTGCATCACTGTGTTGTGTAACAGGAACTAACACAGTGTTGTAGGTCAATTATTTTTCAAAAATATACAAACTCATAGAAAAAGAGATCAGACTTTTGGTTTACTGGAGAAGAGGGATGGGGGAGGGGCAATTGGATGAAGGATGTCAAAAGGTACAAACTTCCAGTTATAAGCTAAAGAAGTACTAGAGATGCGCAACATGATAAATGAGGTTAATACTGTTGCACATTATACATATGACAACTGTTAAGAGTGAATCCCAATAGTTCTCATCATAAGAAAAAAATTATTTTTCTATTTAATTTTGTACTTACATGAGATTATGCTTGCATGCTAAGTAGTTTTAGTCGTGTCCAACTCTCTGCAACCCTATGGACTGTAGCCCACCAAGCTCCTCTGTCCATAGGATTCTGGGAGGCAAGAACACTGGAGTGGGTTGCCATGCCCTCCTCCAGGGGATCTTCCTGACTCCAGGATCAAATCCATATCTCACGTCTCCTGCATTGGCAGCTGGGTTCTTTGCCACTAGCGCCACCTGAGAAGCTCCATGTGAGATTAGAGATGTTCACTAAATTTACTCTAGTAATCATTTCATGATGCATGTAAGTGAAATCATTATGCTGTACACCTTTAACTTATACAGTGCTGCATGTCAATTATGTCTCAATACAACTAGAAGAAAAGAAAGTATAGACAAACTCAAAAAACAATTGAAATGTCTCATTTATAGAAACAGGCAAAGATGGAATGTAGCCAAAGAAAGATGGTGACAGGATAAACTGACTTGGGGAAAAAAAAACCTCATCTTTCCTCAGAATAAAAATATTAGAATAAAATAATTGTTGCAAGAAATGGAAGACATTTGATTGACTCAAGATACAGAGAGCTAAACAGAGAGGTGGGTTAAGAATAAATTATGGAGAAACAGTGATTAAAACTCTGTATATGTGAGGCTACATTAATATCTGATTACTGTTCAAAATGCCAGACACTGGTATAAAGCAGTTACAATTAGACATAGCCTTATTAATTAACAGCTTACATTTTCAAGGTTCCTCATTACTATAATTACTCACAACAGATCAGAAAATTTTTTTTTCTCACACCTTGCAGTGAGTCAGCATTAGAATCATAAATTTAAATCCTCAATTCTATCTTTAGTACCATGAACCATTTTGACCTCATACTAATTGAATATATTTCCTAAAACAGACCAGCATATTTATACTTAGGAACAGAGTTTATATTATTTGCACATGATCCACATAATACAATTTAGTGTTACAGCTTCTAATGAATAAACTAATATATATGCAAAAGAATACATAGCTTCAGTACTAAATTAAGAAGCTAAAAGTCAGTAAAATTCGCCTGTCATTCACTAGAGTATTGTAAATCAATAAAATGAAAAATATCAAGCTGTTAACCTAAAAAAGCTTATGTCTTCTGTTACTATTCCATACCAGTTTATGGAAAAACCCGAACAAACTTTTTGGCCTACTCAGTACATTATCATGGGAATTGGGTCTGTCATGTTGGTGAATTCAGAATTTTTTTTTAATCTAGAACACCTCAGAGTTGGGAGGTTGCTTTGTTTTGAGTCCAGATCCTACTTTTTAAATAAGGAGTATTCCTCAAATAGGGCTTCCCAGGTAGCTCGGCGGTAAAGAGTCCGCTTCCAATGCAGGAGATGTGGGTTCAACCCCTAGGGGAGACCACCTGGAGGAGGAAATGGCAACCTGCTCCAGTATTTTGCCAGGAAAATTCCATGGACAGAGGAGCCTAGCAGGCTACAGTCCACAGAGTCCCAGAGAGTCACACATGACCGAGCACACACACAGCACATTCCTTAACAGTGAGTACAGAGTCTGGGGAGCACATGATCTCCAAAAGGAGATACCATTAAGGGCAGGGAATGAAACAAATTATACTTCTCAGTACCTTCTTCCCAAAAGAGTTTGATCTCGTTTTGTTTTTTGTTTTTGTTTTTATTTATTTATAATTATTATTTTTATTTTTTGCTGTTTAGATTGCTAAAGTCATACTTTCGTCTGTCTTTGATCATGTTCCCAGAAAATTCTGATGCATTTAAGCAAATAAATAATTTTATATCCGTTGTTTCAGTGGGGAGAGGAAACAACAAAATTGCTCTTTTCTCTGGGTCAACATGTGCTCTACAAAAATGCGATAAACAAAAAATGACCTGAACAAACTTGGAAGCTAGCCAATGGAAAAATTAAAAAGTCTTCTCTTTGATATATCTGAACACTCACTAAAGAGAAAAAAAGACGTGTGTGTTAGTCGCTCAGTTGTGTCTCTTCGCAAACTCATCAACTGTGGGTCCCTATGTTGCCATGGAATTCTCCAGGCAAGAATACTGGAGTGGGTCACCATTTCCTTCTCTAGGGGATCTACCTTGGCCCAGGGATCGAACCTGCGTCTCCCACATTGCAGGCAGATTCTTTACCGACTGAGCCATCAGAGAAGCCCAAGAATAGTGGAGTGGGTGGCCTATCCCTTCTCCAGGGGAACTTTCCAACCCAGGAATCAAACAGGGGTGTCCTGCGTTGCAGGCAGATTCTTTACCAGCTGAGCTACCCGGGAAGCCCAGAACAAAAACTAAAAGTAACTTGCCCCACTTCATCAGTACCATGTTTCACCAGAAAGAGATGAATTCGTCCATAATGAAAATGCCTATAATATGGAAGTCTCTAAGAGATTCAAAATTTTCAGAAAATCCATTCTAATCTAGTACTAAAATGTTCCTTTCCTAAACCATAATTATACATTTTTAACTGTGTTAACACCTAAGAAAAACCAATCACATAAAAGTTGCCATTTTTGGAAGATTGCTTTAGGATAAGCTTAGATTTGCATTGATCTAAACTTCACCATGATAGTATAATTTTCTTTGTATTTTTTCAGCTTGTTCTATATCATGTGTATGGTTAAAGTGATACAGTTGTGTTACTGATGAAAACTTATTTCTTTTAATATGATAAAATAAAAATTATGCTTCCAATGATATAGGTCAAATTACTTTAAAGGGTTCTGGTCAGTAGTTTGGATTACTTTTTCTATCTAGCAGCTACTATAATTTATTTTAAATGAACTTTCATATGGAAGGGAAAGAGGAAAATTCAGTAACAGCAGAGAATCCAGGTACTCTCTATATACCCATAATTAAGTGTGATTCTAGATGATGTCTCAGAATTTAACCTCTTTGCTTTACCCATCAGGAAAACTGAGGACCAGAGAGATTAAGAAGTGCAATTTAAAGTTATATGCCTATTTTATTTAGTTGCAGAACTGACACTAAATTTCAGTTTTGGTTGATAAGCCTTTCTACAATATCATCACAATATCATACTGCACCCCCTTAATTTACAAAGATTAAAAATATATATTAATTGAGATGAGAAAAGAAATTCAAAGTAACTAAGAGCTCTTATGAAACAAGTAGATTAGCTTTGAAAAGGAAGATGTTTTTCTTCCCCACTATATTTCTTGTGAAGTCATGCTTTAGATTTTAGGTTGGATAGTTTTGGGGTTTATTCCTATAAAGTTGCTGTTGTTGTTCAGTCGCTAATTCGTGTCTGACTCTTTGCAACCCCATGGACTGCAGCACACTAGGCTCCCTTTCCTATAATGGGTCATGATCAAATTGGTAGATATATGCCGTTAGAATGGTTATGTCCTAAAAGTCAAATCCCTTTGTCTTTCTTCATGGAATGTCTGCTCACATTCTATTTTTCTGTGGTGTAACCCACTTTCTAAACATTGTTACTGCCATAAATAGATCAATGAACCCATCGTAATAAATCATTACCAGGCTTGCAAAATACAAATCCCAAAAGACTATAGAACTAGAGACTAAGAATATAGTTCTCTAAGAACTAGATATAAGAGCATCAGATAAAAGACAAGTCCCTCTTTGGGAACATTAAAGTGGCACTGTCACAGGCAGAGCTGCTGGTTGATAGGTGACAACACATATCTAAGATGCTGGAAGATTCTGATGGAAATGAGACATTCAGTTCAGTTCCGTTCAGTCGCTCAGTCATTACCAGAGTCCAAATAAGTCATTCAGTTACACACAGAAAAAGGGGGCTTATTAAGAATCTGGGCAAAATTAATTCTTTGGATAAACAATGGGCATCTGCAAGGTAGTTCACAGAAGACAGCTCACAGAGCAAGGGGGTGAGGATTAGAAAACGGCTCAGGACACCCAGTGCACCTGTTTTGCAAATTTCACACTCGGGCATCCTTGTTTCAATTTTTACTCTCTCCAATGAAATTTTTGGAGAACAGTGCTCTAAAATGTAAATAAATAATGCAGTGGCTGCAATAGAGACAAAGATCAGTGAAAACAGGGAGCCACAGATTCTAAGAGTGTCAAAGACTTTTTCCAGTTTAGAAAGTCTATTAGTTCAACTTCAGAAGCCAAGGGGAGATTTCATGAAATCTAACAGAATTTAACCATAAAGAAAAAGAGAATAATAGCAATAAAGTTATTTTATCTAGTTTGCCATTATTGAAAAATCCAAAGGTAAAGATACAATAGAAGTCTGATGATGGATTTAATTAAGGAAAGCTGTGCAAGAAAGAATATGACAAATATAGAAAGAATATAACATCATAGAAAATTAAGTTTTGAAGAACAAATTTTCTCTCATGTACCTATGATCTAATGAAGAAAGTATAAATCTTAACTATCCACCAGTTTTTTTGTTTTATTTTTAACTACTGGTTTATGATAGAAATAAGTATTATAGAGGAAATTCAAAAGTATCTTTGTACTTCAGGTTTCATTTAAGCAGAGAACTGTGACTTTAATTCCTCTCCCATATGTCTTTCATATGTAAGTCAATAGAACTAAAATCAAAATTGCTTTAAATAGCTGTCTGAACTGTCTGAAGCAGTGTTTACTCACAAAGTGTTTAGCCAAAATGTAAATTAAGTCAATGCAATATCACCATTCTTGTAATATCTTCTTTATGAGTCATAGCAACCAAGTAGAAAAGTATTTGTAAAAGGAAAAATAAGCACAGGAAAATAAAGGGACTTAAAGGAAGATCATTTTTTCCCTGAAATGAAAATATCTCACAATATTTCCAAAAATAGAAAGTAGTAGTTACTAATACACATGAAAAAATAACTTCCATTACATAAAAACATATATAGTGTTCGAAAGTACAAAAATAAACACAAGAGAAATCACTTATAGAAACAATAGAAGTAGATATAAAATTATAAAAATATATTCATCAATGATATGAGAAAAACAAAATAAGAATTAGGAAGAGGAAACTAAATAGAGTCCAAAAATGAGAAGGAAGATACCCTAACATGGAGAAGAGTGAAAACAGATAACATAAACTGAAAATAATACACTTCCTTAGAGAAGTAACAAGAGAAAATAATTCAGATGTAATAACCAAAGACATAGAAACATTTCAGATTAGAACAAAATAAAGAAACTGAAATTTTTGCCTAGGAAAATTTAAAAACAGAAGTCACAGAAATTTCCCAATGAAAACAAAATTTCAAGGATAAGTAATTCAAAATGTATCCAGAAGGAAAATAATTAAAATAATTCCAGCCTCAGCTTTTTCTGAAAAAATAAATACCAGAATGTAATTATATGTACAAAACCTTCCATTTCAAAACAAGTATTTTACTTATTAATTTTATGCTAGCTAAACAGCCCCTTACGTCAAAAAGACAACTGGAAGATATTCTGAAATCTGATTCAGGATATTTATTACCCAATTATTTTTCACAGAAAGAAAAATTTTTTAGTATAAGTATGTTCTGTACCATATTTGGGACATACTTATGCTAAAGTAAATTCATTGTTTTATCTGAAATTCAAATTTGACTGAGTATTCCATATTTAATATGGCAACCCAGATTATACAAGGCTGAATTAGATTGGGAAAAGGAACCAAACTGGTTATACTAAAGAATTTTTATATAGCTATGAAGTTAGGGGAGTTCCCTGGCGGCTTCCCAGGGGCACTAGTGGTAAAGAACGTGCCTGCCAATGCAGGAGACATGAGAGACATGGGTTCGATCCGTGGGTCAGGTGGATCCCCTAGAGAAGGGCATGGCAACCCACTCCAGTATTCTTGCCTGGAGAATCCCATGGACAGAGGAGCCTGGTGGGCTACAGTTCTAGAGTCGCAAAGAGTCAGACACAATTAAAGTGACTTAGCACACATGCACTGGTGGCCTAGTTGTTAGGATTCAGTGCTTTCACTGCAGAGGCCCAGGTTCAATCCCTGGTTGGGGACCCATCTTACATACCATCCCACATGCTGCATAGCATGGTCAAAATATAAAAATCAATCAATAAATAAATAGCTATAAATTTAGGCTACTCTGTAGAAACCATCATGTTGAAGCCACCATGGTGGTACCAAGCAGTGACCTACTCTTAAAGTAATTCCAAGACGTCTAAATCCTCTCTATGGTTCTATTCTACCTGGAATTTCTGAGCACTTGTAGTTTTTCTGACACATCCAGAGACTGATTAAAATTTACTTACTCTGTGTCATAATCAGATATTTGAAGCCATGTTTGTAATCTGTTTTACTATCTATGGGACTTGAGCTGTGTCATTGCTTCATTTCAGACAAAATTCCTGGAAGAATCTATTTTATCCAGCACAAGAGTCATCTTTACTCTAGCAGTCCAAAGTAGAGCCTATACCCTCTTTTCAAAACAAATATTCCTAAGGTCTTAATGTCTAGTTTACTACTGAACTGATTCTGCATCACCAGGCTATAACCCCTTCCCTAAGGGACTGAAGTTTCAGCATGTTTCTGTTTCCTAAGAACTCCCTCTCTCTAAGTTTGAACTCCCTTTGTTCCCAGCAGGCTTTGAAACACATTATCCCCTCTGGGTGGAACAACTACTAGACTATGGTGGTGGTGGTTTAGTCATTAAGTCATGTCCAACTCTTACGACCCCATGGTGTGTAGCCCACCAGGCTCCTCTATCCATTGAATTTTCCAGGCAAGAATGTTGGAGTGGGTTGCCATTTCCTTCTCCATTTCTAGACTGTATAAATAAACAAACTCCAGCCAACAACTCTCAGCTACTGCGAAGCTCACTGTAGAACACTTAACATAACAAACTGCATCAAGTATCATGGCAGCTATGAGTGTGCACTAAACTAAGAAAGTAAACCAAAATTTAATTCCAAGCATATAATTTAATTAATGTAAAGTGAAAGTCGCTCAGTCATGTGTTCATGAAATTCTCCAGGCCAGAATACTGGAGTGGGTAGCCTTTCCCTTCTCCAGGGGATCTTCCCAACCCAGGGATAAACCCAGGTCTCCTGCATTGCAGGCAGGTTCTTTACCAGCTGAGCCACAGGGAAGTCCAAGAATACTGGAGTGGGTGGCCTATCCCTTCTGCAGCGGATCTTCCCGACCCAGGGTCTCCTGCATTGCAGGCAGATTCTTTACCAACTAAGCCACCAGGGAAGCCCCGATGTAAAACTAACCTTAATATTCATACTTTGTTGTATCATAGGAAAAATAAAACTCTAATATTACTATTTGTATGTTTATTTCAGGATAGTGTTAAAATTGTAACTTGAAGCTTTTTAAATTTATTACTATAATTTAATGAGATTTTCAAAAACCTCAAGAAAATCAAGTGTTTTCTGAAACATTGTGCACTGTTAACTGATTAAATAATGATGATGTATAAACTCTCGAAAATCTTGAACTTTTATTTCACTTGACCTATACAGATCACCTATACATAGAACTATGCTGTATTTGGGAATATCAATACATGAAATGACAATACACTCTCCTTATGATTACAATCTAACTTCCAAAATAAGAATATATTACATGCTATGAATAAAAAATGTTGAAATGTAAAACATCTTCAGTGACAGTGCAACATTTTCTAAATTTTTCAACTAACTCCGGTTCAATTTCTCTTATACATGTGCTTAAAAGAAAAGGTGCTATATGAGGGAAATTAATTAAGATGGAATTAAAAATTCAGCAATACACTTGCACCCTGCCATGCTTTCTGAGATGAGCTCTTCCTAATCTTACTTATGCTTTTCCTCTCACCCTTCTGCATAACAGGTTTCCTCAAGCCTTAATTACTGCAGTTTGCTACATAGCTGCTGTATCTGTATGGCCCATTTTTTGCAACATCTCTCACCTTTTTACAGCTGATGAGTTTGTCTTCAAATGTCTACATTCTCCATTCGGTTCTGTCAGGTTCAATTAACCACTGCTGGTAACAATATTGGATCTCATGACCTAGTTGTTTCTCCATCTCCTTGGTGACCGCCAAATGGAACAAATACACATAATCAGAAAATAAAGACTAAGGAAGGTATTTGTGCAAAGGATAAATTAAGGGATAACTGACTACCACACAGGGTAAAGAAACCATCAGCATACAGAGAATGCAATAAGTCCTTACCAGAACTCCTTCAACCTTTCCTACAGCTCACCTGCCCTCCCTGTGCCCATAAGGACCTCCAACATTTTCATGCGTAAGAAGCTGCTCTGAGTCTTCCTTAAAATTGGGTGATTTCTTTTGCTTCTATCACATTGTCTTTCACCCGTACTATCCACTCAGAGGTCCATAGAAAAAATTTTAATTGAAAAGCCTTCTAGAGGAAAAGGGCTATTGTAAATGAACTGAGTAATTTAATTCTTCGATTTCTGGAAAATTTTTAACTTTAAGGAGAAATGGAAATGTGCGTCTGGTGTTTCATGGTGTGATAAGGGACATTTGTCTGTGCCCTTCAAAAGTATATGTTTTATAATGAGAAAAAGAATAAAGCTCTTTTCAATAGGTCACTTTTATTGCACAGTCTCACTGTGCTCAAATCACATGTTGGTTGGTCCTTATGTAAGTATTCATAGCCAGAAATCCACCTGTCAAGGTTAATATCCCAAATCAATTAAACTGTGAGTAAAACTCAGGCTAACCTTCCTGTGAAGCAGAAAAATATAATAATTTAGTGCAATAAAAACTTCATACTTAGCTATAAAGCTGCAGAATTTTAAAGTGCCCTAGTTGTTTAATTAATGTAAATAATCCAACATAACTCAGGCCCAAGCTCCCTCCTTGCTCAACAGGAAGATTTTTATCTAAATTATGGTAAAACTGCATCACTTCCTTATCTCAAATGGCTGCTACAAAATTGTATTTAGAAAGTCAGTTTTCACAGTGAGAAAATTTCTAAACTCCTTTGACCATATTTCAAAGCAAAAAAAAGTCAGTTTTCTTGGAGAATAACAATCTCTCTTTTAAAACTTCACACTATTCAAAGAGTTAAAGAATCATTTAATTTACAGATACATTGATGATATAGCAATTTAAAGAGATCCACAGCTTTGTTAAAAAAAAAAAAAGCAAACCAAGGAAACAAAACCAAATAGCTTGCATATTGAAAAAATTATTTTTGTGAGAGAACTTGGGGGTTATAGACAGAAAAGTTGCGGTACAAACTGACACAAAAAAATTGATGAAAACTTTTACAAAGCATCAATAAGTGCAAAAATTACCACACAGGCCTTATATGTATTATGGTAAAGCCCAAGTGGTTTTAAAAAAAGCTAATTCAGGACTTTCTATCCGTGAAGCATTCCTGTTTGTAAGTTTGATCTTCCATTGTTTTAAAGGATGCAACATTGCAAGGTTCACAGGAGGAAACACAAACGGTATTTGAAGCCCTGAACCTCTGGTAGATAGGCATCTGCAAGTACCACAGATGCCATCCTACAATGATGTTAACAAGATGAAGGACAGAACTAGTACAAAAAGCCAGCATAATTACAGGAAGAGGTAAATAGTCTTTTTTATTTCAGGGACTGCCTCTCCATACAGCCTGCACTTTAAGTCAAGAGCTTTGGTTATACAAAATGCACGTGCTAACTAAACATTTTTTTAGAATTTTGTCCTTCACTAACAGGTCAGAGAAGAGCTATGATAGGAAAAAATCACTGTCAATGGTATAAGATATTAGAAGTTGCCTGACCTCTAAACCTCCTAATTCTTTTGTTCTGTCTTCCAAGAAAGTTGTTTTGCCAACAATTTTCAAATACCTATCATACTTGTTAATGCCAATTGGTTGCCAGAAACACGTAGATTAAAGGGGTAATAGACTAACTAGACCGTATGAGATGTACCTGGAAGTAAATAAGGAATATGGAAATAGACTACACCCATGGAATTCCTGTAAAATTCATTTGGCTGTTCATTGATTCTCTTCTGCAGGAAATTCACGTCAGACAAGAGATAGAGACAACCCTGGCAATCAGCCAAGTAGGAAATTCTGTATTTAGCTATTCTAAACTGTCACAATAATTATATGATTATTTAGCTTAACATGGTTTCTTGGATATAAAACAGAAAAGGAAAGAACTGTTTTCTGATTTGCTGAATTTAAAATGTCTGAAATTCTAAAGTGAGGTTCTTGTGCAGAAGCTTGGCATGAGCATATTTCCCTAAATGTATCAAGTGAGAAGCATAGGGATTGTCAGGAAATGGGGATTTTTTTTGCACAAGGAGCAAGCATATATTTAGATTCAGAGTTGATTTAACTAATTGGTATGGAGTGAAGTAAATTAGTGGCCCTAATGCAGACAGTTCAAAACCTGACAATATGGGAGCAAGTAGGTTATGATCCAATGCTCCATAATAGTAGCTGTGCTCTAAACACACTTTCTGGTAAGAAGTTATGATAAAACAGGCACGTGGCCCTGACCTTAAGAAGAATCATTTCTAGGACACTTTCAGCCCTCTACATGTATGATTTACTTAACCTTTGCCTGCTTTCCAGAGCTTCAAAATAGTTTTTTTCTTCAATGATAGAGAAAGGTTGAGCCACAGAGATATAATCTGCACCAGATAATAAGCGAAAAGAAGTGCTAAATATGCCATAGACTTTCTCCCACAATTCTTCAGAAGTGTGCTCTGTGATTTATAATCGCTCCAGAGAGTCAGACTCAAAGGAGGAAAGGGTGTGTGTGTAGGGCAGGGAGTACACTGAGTTAGGGAAAAGATGTCAGAGGCAAAGCCATCCTTGTGGCAAGCTTCTTATTTCACTCTTACTTGTAAGGAAAGCAAACCCAGATTTAGAGACATAGAGAATGTCCTTAGAATAGAAACTGTGAGAACTAAAAGGAAGTGGTGGTCACCTAATCTAATCCCTCCCATGAACAGAAAATGACGCGAAAACATACAGAACTTTAAAGCACTCAGCGTTTCCAGTGATGAAGAGCTCTTTGCCATCGACAGACCGAAAACATTTTTGGACAACTATGATTGTGAGAAAGTACTACCTTTTACAGAACCAATATCTGCCTCCCTGTGGCTTCTCTCCATTGGTTTACTCCCTGGGACTTCATCCAAATTGCTGATGAAAGTATTGAACAGGGCAGGGTCAGTGGCCTCCCTCCAGATATGCAATGATCACTCAGTCAACATTTGTTTCTTAATCACCTAAGGCTCACCTAATTGTACTGTCCTCTGTGAGAAAGCGGCTCCCTGAAATTCCTGAGCTGCAGTGTAACAACCAGATCAAACTCAAAAGAGGGATTTGGCAAGACCATGCTGAGCAATTTCACTTTAGCTGTGAGTTATTAGCACTTTCTCTTTTAAGTACCAGCAGACCATCTTTTCCAGAATCTGGCTGGGGATAAAGGAACGGTGCCAAAAATGATTCATACAAATCTCAATGCAGTCAGGGCTAACCCTAGGCCTACTTTTAAAAAAAAAAAAGTTCAAATCTCAGCATCCTTTAAAAGTTATAATTATATCATGGCTTCAGCATTCAAGAAGAAAAACTCATTTGACATTCAGCATCTCTATGGGACAAAATCTTTTATGAGACGGCCTACATTTTTAGTGATGTCTCAGAATAATAATAACAAAAAATGAAAATAAAAATTGTGCTAGAGCACCAACATTTTAAGATATTATTTTAGATCTATTTCCCCAGGATGCATGCTTTATGTTTTATTTTTTATTTTAGTTGCTCTGTCATGTCCAACTCTTTGTGACCCCATGGACTGTAGCCTGCCAGGCTCTTCTATCTATGGGATTCTCCAGGCAAGAATACTAGGGTGGGCTGCCATTCCCTTCCCCAGGGAATCTTGCTGACCCAGGGATCGAACCCAGGTCTCCTGCATTGCAGGCAGATTCTTTACTGTCTGAGCCACAAGGGAAGCCCAGAATACACGTATTAACCAATTTTCTTCTTCATGCTCTTTCTTTAGCTTCAATATCTCTGTTCTCATGTTGAAACCGCCCTGATTTTTTTTTTTTTTTTTTTTGTTAGTCCCATTCACAATCTTCTCTTCCTCCAAATATCCATTACTACTGAAGGTCTCCTTGCTGCCCCTACATTATTTACTTCAATTATGTCTTCCTATGCTTCAGCAACTACCAAAAGCCAATAAGTGCCCAGATTTATATTTCTGGCTGATGGCCCCCTGGAGCCCTGGCTAGATGAATCTGAAATCTATGCTCTCTCATTCCTGCGTTCGAATCATATGGCCATCATGCTGATTTCTTTATGGGAGGCCCTTTCCTCCTCGCTTTTTCGCTAACATAACAACTTGCTCTTCCTGGTGCAGCATAAATGTCCATTCACATATATTAATTGGCTAATACATATGTCACTGCACTATATCTGCTATATGGATGATTTCCTCATCCTTAAACCATAAACTCCTTGAGGGCCAGAAGTGTATCATATTCATCTTTATATTTCTAAGACTTGCAGCAATAAATGAATTATACTAGGGGCTGAATAAAATATTAGTTGAATGAAACAGAATATGAAATGAGTTTCTCATGAAGCGGTTGAAGTACTAGTGCTTACAACTCAATCACTGAATACATAAAGCAAGTGCTTTTTCATAAGAGTATTTGGTGCGCATGCCTACAAAGCATGCATGGTTTATCCTGTCAATGGCCTGTGCTTAATGCTCCCCAGGTCTCCTGGGGCATGGTAATCTGTGAAAGCACTGCACCAAAGTTAAAATCCTAGCAAGCGTGCACAGATAATGGCATGTAAAGC
Source organism: Dama dama (assembly GCF_033118175.1). NCBI lineage: Eukaryota > Metazoa > Chordata > Mammalia > Artiodactyla > Cervidae > Dama > Dama dama. The sequence continues at coordinate 49,550,714 of NC_083705.1, read as the reverse complement.
TAGACTTTTGCCTTCCATTTAGAATAGCCTGCCTACTGCATTCTCCCAGTAAGAAAAAGGAACATATGTCAAAGTTCATACAATTTCTTATAGAAATCTTCTGCAAGCTATGAAATTGTAGCCATCTCTAAATAAACGAATAGTTGCATAGCATCCCAAAGTAAAAGTGAGGAAGAACCAGTATCTTTTGAATGTAAATTAACAAAGAGCATCTTACGTCCTGAAGTATTTCTTGTGTTTTCTAAATTCCCAAGATTAAATGCTGCAGATGTTTGTTTAGACTGCTAGAGATGTTAGTGACAGTGTTACAGCAAGAACCATAGAAACAGAGGATTCCAGGTCCTAAAGGGGCTACAAAGAAACATGTAATAAGAGGTTACAGGGATGAGCTGTAAGGGCAAACGCTAAAATGATAAATGACACAGATTTTCCAGTAAAAAGAATGAAAACAGAGTTTTGTGGTGAGAGGACAAGCATAAAAACAAAGGAAACCCATAGGATATAGTGGCAGAGAATATCCCTCCAGGGGCATATCATATGTCATAATGGGAAATACATTTCATTAAAAAAGGATAAAGGGATTAGGAACCAAGAACAACCATGCTTCAGCTATATGATGGACATGGGTTGGGTGTTCTATACACAGGTTCCATTTTAATGAAAATACTTATTTTGAGAATAGCAGTTTTCTCTCGAATAAGTTTTGCTGTAGACTGAATGTGTCCCATCAAAATTCATATTGTTTAGTTGCTAAGTCGTGTCTGACTCGTTTGTGACCTCGTGTTCTGTAGCCTGCCAGGTTTCTCTGTCCATGGAATTTTCCAGGAAAGAACACTGGAATGGGTTGCCATTTCCTCCCACAGGGGATCTTCCTGACCCAGGGATTAAACCTGTGTCTCTTGCATTGGCAGGCAGATTCTTTACCACTGAGCCACCACAGAAGCCCATATGCTAAAGCCTTAAGCTCCAATATAGCATTTGAAGATAAGATCTTTGGGAAATGATTGTGTTTAGATGAAGCCGTGAGGGTGGAGCCCCATGATGGATTTGTGCCCTTATAAGAAGAAGAAGAAATAGTGAGCTTCTCTGGTGGCTAAGAGGTAAAGAATCACCTGCCAAGGCAGGAGATGCAAGTTCAATCCCTGGGTTAAGAAGATCCCCTGGAGAAGAAAATGGCAACCCACTCCAGTATTCCTGTCTTGGAAATCCCATGGACAGAAGAGCCTGACAGGGTACAGTTCACGGGTCACAAAAGAGTCAGACACAGCTTAGCGACTAAAGCACAACAAACAGCAATAAATGAAAGGAGGTAAATTAGTGTTTCTCTGCACTCCACTTCCAACTCAGAAATTCTTGAAAATAATACCTAAATTATATCATTATCTGTCTTTTCTTTAAATTATGCATATTTGGATATTGGATGTAGAAAGTAAATATGCATGACATGCAGATGGTGCACAAGGTTACATGTGAGTTAAAAAATTACTCATTAAGAAAGAAAGTTTGTCATGTAGGTCAGTAATATTAGATGGGAGAATAAAAGTGAATATGTACCTCTATCTAATTATAGGAAGGGTTACATCTTTCTCTATTTCTTTTGGCACTCACATACATAAGAAATAAGTCTTGAAGTCAATGAACATGTCTACTAGATTTAGAGGACAAGATGCTGAAAACAGTTCAAAAGGAATTCTGTTTTCTAAAGTAGAGATGAATATCTTAAGAATTAACAATATACCACACAACAGTATCATAAAAACAAATTCAACTCTGCATTATACAGACTTGGATTTCTATTAAGTATGTCCTTTCTCCAAATCTCCTAAGGGCTCAGGTGCAATTAAAACAGTCCTTACTGACAACAGCAGTATCTTCCATCCAAGGCATAAGAAATAACTAGCAGCAACACAGATGAGGATAAATGTAAGGATTATATCTTAAAGTTTCACATGATGCTTCCCAGAGGGATAGCTTTTTTAAAATATATTTCAGGATATATAATATGCAAGTGCATAAACATAAAGCTCTCTGTTTAAGAATGCTCCAAGTGATGAGAGTGAGTGTGGCTGTCAGCTGTCTCTCCACATGACATTAGGAACCCTCTGAAACACGATGGCACTGGATTTTTAGAAACTTAATTTTGCCACCTTTTAGTGATCAGAAGGGAAGGAAACCAATACGCCCCCAGGCACCTTGCTCAGCTACTCGCATGGGGTGATTAATCTGCTCCACTATATTCTCTCCACCGCATCCCTTTTCCACTTCTAAGGAGGAGAAATATAAATGTCCAAGACCACACTGAGCATTGTCACCTAATCAAGGTGTTTATAACTTTCTGAATAAAAGACCGACCCCAGCTCTCCCTTCAAAGGGACACCTTTCTTAGTCTGCTTGTCACTGTTGAAGGCACCACCAGGCTTTACTCCCTGCATCCTTTCAGCACAGGTTGACACCATTTCATGGATTGCACAGCACCAAATCCTTATGGATTTGCAACAAACATTAAAGAATAGTATTCCCATGACTGCAAACACAGTGAGGAAGTACAGACGCTAAATCTCCAGCCCATTGCCATTTCCTTTTATGACAACTTGCAGTTGTGCAAATTAGTATAACTCCTGCATGCCTTGAAAGGAGCAGATATGAGTTTAGTGGGAGTTGTGGCTCATTGACTTTAGTGAGAGCGTATGACTCAAATCCTCTGAGTTTTATAAGGTGATGAGTTAGGTTAGGTTAAAGCAAACCATGGAGCATAATTTGATTGGTTTTCCTCCATCAGTGACGGATGCTTGATAATCACTTTCTGCCTATTATATCAATAAATCAGTTGCAATTCAATTTTAATCTGTAAATAAAGTTAAATCAGGGCTATGAGGATATTACACGCCTGCATTAGCTACTTAGAGGTGTCATTACTGTCTGCGGTTATCGAGCCGAACATAGTCATTTGAGTTTTTAAGTCCCAGTTTTAAAGAAGCTGAGACAAATTTGGGCAATGTTCATACAAGAAACACCATACACTCTGAGAAATCTGTACCTGTCTGAAATTGCAAACATAAATTATATAATACCAGAACAAATAAGGATTTCTAGCATCATGCACTGGGCTTCCCTGGTGGCTCAGTGGTAAAGAATCCGCCTGAATGAAAATGCAGGATATGTAGGAGACATGGGTTCAATCCCTGGGTCAGGAAGATCTCCTGGAGAGGGAAATAGCAAGCCACTTCAATATTCTTGCCTGGGTAATACCATGGACAGAGGAGCCTGGCGGGCTACAATCCACGGGGTCCCAAAGAGTTGAACAGAACTTAGCAAGCAAACAACAATAAAAGCTTTACGCACCAAATGGTATTATCTTCAGATTGTCAGCAGGTATGCAAGGAACACAATACAGAATAAAGTTAAACACTCCTCACAGAATAGAGGAGAAATGGGCCAATATTCCCTTCTTAGCCTGACAAATTAAAGCTAGAAAACAATCCAGTCTGTCAACTTGCCACACTGTAGTGTGCTCAGAGCTGGACCCCATCATGAAGGCACTATCACAGCACCTAGCACTTCATGGGTACTCAATAAATACCACAGAGCATCTTTTCCAATCCATGCACGTGAGAAGGCAGTGCAGGCTCTAAACCTCCGACATCACAGGACATGTCTATGTGAATGTGAAGCACATCAAGCTGGATGAAGGTGAGTGTCAGCCCAGCAGACAGAAAGAGAAGCTGGCCCAATGTCTGTGAGAATGGTAAGATAAAGGACAGCTCCAAGACAGTGGAGACCACCATGTTTAGCTCTACTTGTAATGACAGCTCTGCTTGTAATGGCAGATCAATTCCTCAGCCTCCTGTGACCAAAGTCAACAAAATGATATACCGGAGCATACTTTATACCAGTCATGTTAGACTCATCACACTTGTGTGTCAAATAACTCAGAGGTAAATATTTCAGAATGGTAAGTATTTCCCATTGAAACTGGGAAAGTCACACAAGCACATTCTGAATAGAAATACATGTAGTATATACATTATGTATATTCCTGTGTATATATGATCACATGAATAAAAGATATTAAAGAAATCACCCACAGTATCTGTTAAAAAGCTGAACATAGCACATTTATGCTCCAAATTAAACCTGAACAAGACTTCATACACATTTCAGGCTATTAACCAGAATTTACTTAAAAACAGAAACAGATCTGGATAGACACTGGAGTTTTAAGATATTTTCATTTTCCTGTCTCCTGCTTAACCCTTGTGTTGTTAAAACCACTTCCTCTAAGAATTAATTATTTAAATTAAATCATCAAGTCTTAAACACTTTCTTACAAGTTTCCTTGGTTTTATTATGAGAAAAAGTTGAGGAAACCAGAGCTCACCACCAGGGTACTGGGCACCAGTGTCAACATATTTAACATCTAATTCCACTGTTCAAGCAGCAAGCACTGATTCTTCTGCAGAAGCCACAGCACAGGACAGAAGAGCTGAAGAAAGTCAAGGAGTAGGCTTAAAAGAAATTCACACTGTCTGCATCTGCTTTTCTGGGTTATGTGTTAAAATGGATTCATGAGTAAATCCTGAGTGCATCTGTTGGAGACAAGTGCTTTACATCTAAAGGTATTAAAAAAAATAGTGGAAGGAAATGAAAAAACTATATATATGGTACGTGTTTAGTCATATCTGACTCTTCAGGATCCTGTGGACTGTAGCCGCCAGGCTTCTCTGTGCATGGGATTTTCCAGGCAAGAGTACTGGACTGGTTGCCATTTCCCACTCCAGGGGATCTTCCCAACCCAGGGATCAAACCCATGTCTCCTGTGTCTTCTGCACTTTCAGGTGCATTCTTTACCCACTGCATCACACACACATTCAGTACCTGGGTTTTTATGAATCAATAACAAGAAGACAAAGAATGCCAAGATCTATCTGTCTATGAGATCAAGAAGAAATATATACAAATATATACATGTATAAATATGAAGTATATATGTTGCATATATATGGAGATACATATATTTACATATATATATAGAGAGAGAGAGAGAGATAAAGAGGGGACATAAGTATCTCAGATACAATGATTAAACAAATTACAAATTTCAAGTGGTCCACTCCATAGTAATCACAACAGGGTATTAGAATTAATTACATCTAGGGACTTCCCTGGTGGGCCAGTGGCTAAGATTCCATGTTCCCAATGCAATGGGCCAGGTTCGATCCCTGGTCAGGGAAGTAAACCCCACAAGCCACAACTAAGGGTTTACATGCCACAACTAAGAAATCCCATATACCGCAACTGAGACCCAACCCAGACAAATAAAGAATTTAAAAAAAAATTTTTAAAGCAGTTACAGCAGCTTATTACACAGAAATTCCTGGAGTTGATGCCACTAAGTTCATGTTCAGACTCACTTATAAATATGACCCCCTTTAAACACTCAACCAAAACAGTAAAATCCCCCAAAGAGTGTTTTAAAGATAATTAAAACATTGATCATAAAAAGGATCATGTAGCTGTACCTTCCAATTATCAAGATCACATTAGGTTATGAGTTGACTTCCCTGGTGGCTCAGACAGTAAAGTGTCTGCCTACAACACGGGAGACCCAGGTTCGATCCCTGGGTCGGGAAGATCCCCTGGAGGAGGAAATGGCAACCCACTCCAGTACTCTTGCCTGGAGAATCCCATGGACAGAGGATCCTGTTAGGCTACAGTCCATGGGGCCGCAAAGAGTCGGACACGACTGAGCAACTTCACTTAACATCAGATATATTCAGCTTCACAGCCTGGGTCACATTGTTAACACCCAAAGCTTTACTAAGTAGGTGTATCAAACTCCTCAGTTACCATTCATCAGTGAGAAGGTGAAGCTCACAGGCAACAGAACCATTCCCCAGCTCTGCTCCCTCCAACATTCAAAAATGCAGATTGCTGATTACCATGCATCGGACTCAGTGCCCAGCGCAGTCCACACCTCCTCCACCCACCTGCAGTCTAAATCAGCTGTCAAGCCCATCCTAAGATCCTCACCTCTCCACAGTGATGCCAAGTCATGGGGAAAGGTACCACTCTTTGAAATAAGCTGGGGTCCCTTTGCACACACAGTAATTTCAGTTAACTTTGCCAGAAAATGCCATAACTAATTTTGGAAAGTGGTATTTAAGAAATTCATTCCTATTTTGCTTATCTGGTGTTCCTTACACTTATGAGCAACCATAGCTTATATTCAAAATCTATTCTCCTTTCTGGGAAGAGTGCCATAGAGAAAGAATCAATATACAATCTCCTTTCTGAGGAAAGAATATGATAATGCCCTCTGTTTCGTAACACTAGCCACCAATCTTTGTCAAGTGGGGAACATTAACGAAAGTGGAAATGTCATATTCCATCTACATGATAGAACCAACTGGGAAAGTGTTCTAATTTCTCTCTACCATTAGACATATGGCCTCTGCCCCGATATACGAAAGGCAACAAGTAAAGGATAGGGAAATCTTTCCATGGTAGACTTCTCTGTTGCCCAGGTATTTCAGCACTACTAGAAATAACGATTACTTGCTTACAGCTAAGCTGGTATATATCACATTCATTAATTTTTCCTTAAAATAACAATAGACTAATTCATAAACTGAGTAATAGCATCAGATATTAATTTTTATCAGAGTTATGGAATTTAAGCATTGGAAGGAGCTGTAAATGGTACCTTGTTCACTCCAATAATTTTGACAAGTTGTGGTTCAACTTGTCTACAGTAGGAAAATACTTCCCAGTTCAGTGCAGTTCAGTTCTGTCGCTCAGTCATGTCCAACTCTTTGCGACCCCATGAACCACAGCACGCCAGGCCTCCCTGTCCATCACCAACTTCCAGAGTCCACTCAAACCCATGTCCATTATGTCGGTGATGCAATCCCACCATCTAATCCTCTGTTGTCCCTTTCTCCTCCTGCCCTCAATCTTTCCCAGCATCAGGGTCTTTTCAAATGAGTCAGCTCATTGCATCAGGTGGCCAAAGTATTGGAGTTTCAGCTTCAACATCAGGCCCTCTAATGAACACCCAAGACTGATCTCCTTTAGAATGGACTGGTTGGATCTCCTTGCAGTCCAAGGGACTCTCAAGAGTCTTCTCCAACACCACAGTTCAAAAGCATCAGTTCTTCGGTGCTCAGCTTTCTTTATAGTCCAACTCTCATATCCATACATAACCACTGGAAAAACCATAGCCTTGACTAAACGGACCTTTGTTGGCAAAGTAATGTCTCTGCTTTTTAATATGCTATCTAGGTTGGTCATAACTTTCCTTCCAAGGAGCAAGCACCTTTTAATTTCATGGCTGCAATCACCATCCACAGTGATTTTGGAGCCCAGAAAAATAAAGTCAGCCACTGTTCCCACTGTTTCCCTTCTATTTGCCATGAAGTGATGGGACCAGATGCCATGATCTTAGTTTTCTGAATGTTGAGCTTTAAGACAACTTTTTCACTCTCCTCTTTCACTTTCATCAAGAGGCTCTTTAGTTCTTCTTCACTTTCTGCCATAAGGATGGTGTCATCTGCATATCTGAGGTTATTGATATTTCTCCCAGCAATCTTGATTCCAGTTTGTGCTTCATCCAGCCCAGCATTTCTCATGATGTACTCTGCATATAAGTTAAATAAGCAGGGTGACAATATGCAGCCTTGACATACTCCTTTCTCTATTTGTAACCAGTCTGTTGTTCCATGTCCAGTTGTAACTGTTGCTTCCTGACCCATATACAGGTTTCTCAAGAGTCAGGTCAGGTGGTCTGATATTCCCATGTCTTTCAGAATTTTCCACAGTTTATTGTGATCCACACAGTCAAACGCTTTGGCATAGTCAATAAAGCGGAAATAGATGTTTCTGGAACTCTCTTGCTTTTTCGATGATCCAGCAGATGTTGGCAATTTGATCTCTGGTACCTCTGCATTTTCTAAAACCAGCTTGAAATTCTGGAAGTTCACGGTTCACATATTGCTGAAGCCTGGCTTGGAGAATTTTGAGCATCACTTTAGTAGCATGTGAGATGAGTGCAATCATGCGGTAGTTTGAACATTTTTTGGTATTACCTTTCTTTGGGATTGGAATGAAAACTGACCTTTTCCAGTAAAGTCAACTATATCATTGGGCACTTTTAATCATTAGAATTTCTTTCCTTTAATCAAAATATTCACAGTAGCTCCCCCAGGGAAGTGAGATGGGGAAGAGTTGTGAACAGGGCTTTCACTTCTGTATTAATTAAATTTTTCAGAATGAGCATAAGAGCTTGTAACTCAAATAAGTAAACAGCAAGTGATTAAAAAACTAACTTCACTCACTTTCTACTCATTTATCCTTGTTTTACCTAATAGGGGCTCTAAGGAGCACAGATGAAACACTTTCCATTTGGTTGCAAGAAGACAAAGACCTAGTTCTCCTCAATCTTCGCTTCTTTTACAGACAGCTTCAATTCCTCTACAAGACAGTTTTTCTGGATATTGTTGGGAGACAATTCTCTGGCAACCTCTGACATTTCCATACATCTTGTGAGCAGAGGCACATACTGCCACATTTCCAGTGTTTTCAACAATGTCTGTATAATGAAAAGTCTTAGAAGACAAGAATAGTGTCTCTCTCTGCAACAAAAGGCTAGCACCCCTATTACCCGTTATAAAAGATTTGGGTTCCTAAGCTTAGGGTTCTTCTCCTGGAAAGCCGCCCCTGTAACTGCAGGTGTCACCTGATCCTCTTTGCATTACCTTGTGGCAACTTAGGCTCAGGGGACAGATGCCAGAAAATCTGATATTCTGGGTATGACTATTGCTTTTAATAATAAAAGCCCTTTACCTCTGGTCCAGTATCTATGAAATTGTCCAGCTGACAAAGGAGCTTGCAAGAATGGTAAAATCTCAAGACTTTCCCAGTCTCTAACAGGTATTATACACAACTGAGTTGAAAATGTGTTCATATTCTCTAGGAGATTATAATCTAAAAATGTCAAACGTAAATTTTTGAATGAGATATAATTGGAGAAGCTTAAACTGTAGTCGAGCATTTTAAAAATTAAGTATAAAGGAAGAGCAGAGTTACAGTAGTCAAAAAGTCTACTTGTGGCTTCCCAGGTGGCTCAGTGGCAAAAAGAATCCACCTGCTAATGCAGGAGATGTAGGAGATGCGGGTTTGATACCTGGGTCAGGAAGATACCTTGGAGAGAGAAATGGCAACCCACTCTACTACTCTTGCCTTGAAAATCCCATGGACAGAGGAGCCTGGTAGGCTGCAGTCCATGGGGTTGCAAAGATTAGGACATGACTGAGTGACTCAGCATGGCACACACACAGTAGTCAAAAAATCTATTCAGCAGAAAGTAAAACATAATCATGGGTATATATATATATAATTAGGAGAGATGAAGTGTCTGTTCTGTGGCTGCGAAAGGGGCATTTTTGTTTCAATTATTTAAGACAAACTTGAAGGGCTTTAGAAACAGCAATGATATTTTTATCCCCATAAGCTGTAACTAAAAAGCTCCTCAACATCTTGCCTTTTACATTTGTCCATAGGATACTCATGAATCATGTCATGAAAAGCTCTTTCTCACCTGCTCTGTCACTCCATAATCCAGTTACTACACAAAGGATCCTTCTGGTCTTCAAGTTTTGCTTATAGGTCTTCCTTCAGAAGCCATTTCCTAGAGGCAATGTGGTAAAGTGGAAATATGGCAATAACTGATTCCAGTGACTTGGAAGACTTAAATGGCAATCACACTTTGCCATTGCTGTGTCAGTTCCCTTCTTCAGCCAGCACTTGGGGAGCTCAAATTTCTTAAATTAATTGAGCACTTAATATACAGCTATAAATTAATCACACTGAAAAGGTGCTAATTATTTCATTAACTCCAAACCAATCCAATTTAAATTGTTACTTCTTTAGAGCACAACTGCTGAATTTCTTCTGTATTTAATCTATTGATTTGAAATATGCTATGAATTATATACACAGATAAATAAGATTTAGTTTCTGTCTACCCTTTTGAAATTAAGCTGAAGGAAGTGTGTGAGTGTTTCTGATCACTTTTTTCCCCTATAGCATATATAGCACTAACTGTAATTTGTATCCATGTGAATAAAAGTGAGGTAAGAAAAACATTTTCATCTCACTAGTCCCAGGGCAAAGAAAAGCTCTTTGCTCTACATTTTCTCCCCCTTCCCCATGAACATCTTGACTGGCAGGCTGGTAGATAATCCTGTCTGGAGTTAATGTGCAGTAACAGGATTGAGGGGAACTGACTTAGAGGCTTTCATCTAGGTCCGGACATTTCGATGCCATATTTAAAGATGTTCGCTCTGTTCACCTCTGTGAAGATAAATGTCTGAACATCCAGCTTAAAAGCAAAAAGAAGAGAGGCACTCAGAGATGGCTGATGAATTGTCAAACTGTGGGAAGGAGCTTTCACCAAAGAGGCATGTTTACTTTGTGCAGTGTAAAGGAGAAAAGGAGAAAATAATTAAAATGCTCTTCCTTCTCTGGACTGTGTTAACTGGAAACCAAATTCTTAACAGGTGTAGAGGAACCTCAGCTGTTTTAACTGGTGAAAAAAAGCCCTCTTGATTAATAAGGATGATTGAATTCATCCTCCTATGTCCAATAAAATGGGCCAAAGACCTGGCTGGACAATTCATTTGGCAATTCATCAGCTACTATGCAGTGAAAAAGCATCAATAATCATAAAATGCTGTATCAATATTTTATTAACACCTAACCTGATAGTTGCTCTTATCTCAAGAGTCATAATATATGACTCTTGAGATTAAGAGACTATCTAATGTATCTTTGTTTTCTTTCTTTTCAAAGGTTAGCTTGATATATTTTTCTAATGATGATCTCAACCAATATATGCCCATGTGATTTTCCAGTGTCATTTGAGAGTTTACATGGCGGCGGCACAATGGTGAGAATTCAGCAGGAAAATTTATAGGTGAGGATAACACTTTCCTTAAAAGCCTAAAAGCTATCAATTATCCACTTGGTTTGCCCAAGGAACCTGGGAGACAGACAGAAATAGAGTATTAGGAGGGTGTGGAAATGAAAGTAGAGGTGCCTCAATATCAGTAATCCCTAGTTTCCTTGAGGTCTGGATTTGCAATTTTCAACTCTACCAAATTGAAATGAAATATGTTTTTTAATCAGTAAATAAATACACTAACAGTAACCTTCCAATGTATAATCATAAGGGATTTGATTTAGGTCATACCTGAATAGTTTAGTGGTTTTCCCCACTTTCTTCCATTTCAGTCTGAATTTGGCAATAAGGAGTTCATGATCTGAGCCACAGTCAGCTCCTGGTCTTGTTTTTGCTGACTCTATAGACCTTCTCCATTATTGGCTGCAAAGAGTATAATCAATCTGATTTCGGTGTTGACCATCTGGTGATGTCCATGTGTGGAGTCTTCTCTTGTGTTGTTGGAAGAGGGTGTTTGCTATGACCAGTGCGTTCTCTTCATAAAACTCTATTAGCCTTTCCCCTGCTTCATTCTGACTCCAAGGCCAAATTTGCCTGTTACTCCAGGTGTTTCTTGACTTCCTACTTCTGCATTCCAGTCCCTTATAATGAAAAGGACATCTTTTTTTTGGTGTTAGTTCTAAAAGCTTTGTAGGTCTTCATAGAACCAATCAACTTCAGCTTCTTCAGCATTAGTGGTTGGGGCATAGGCTTAGATTACCGTGATATTGAATGGTTTGCCTTGGGAACGAACAGAGATCATTCTGTCATTTTTGAGATTGCATCCAAGTACTGCATTTTGGACTCTTTTGTTGCCTACGATGGCTACTCTACTTCTTCTAAGGGATTCTTGCCCACAGTAGTAGATACAATGGTCATCTGAGTTAAATTCACCCATTCCAGGCCATTTTAGTTCGCTGATTCCTAAAATGTCTATGTTCACTCTTGCCATCTCCTGTTTGACCACCTCCAATTTGCCTTGATTCATGGACCTAACATTCCAGGTTCCTATACAACATTGCTCCTTACAGCATCAGACCTTGCTTCTATCACCAGTCCCATCCACAACTGGGTATGGTTTTTGCTTGGCTCCATCCCTTCATTCTTTCTGGAGTTAATTCTCCACTGATCTCCAGTAGCATATTGGGCACCTACCCAACTAGGGAGTTCATCTTTCAGTGTCCTCTCTTTTTGCCTTTTCATACTGTTCATGGGGTTTTCAAGGCAAGAATACTGAAGTGGTTTGCCACTCCCTTCTCCCCAAGAAAAAGAAATGCAAAAAAGCAAAATGGCTGTCTGAGGAGGCCTTACAAATAGCTGTGAAAAGAAGAGAAGTGAAAAGCAAAGGAGAGGAGGAATGCAGAGTTCCAATGAATAGCAAGGAAAGATAAGAAAGCGTTCCTCAGTGATCAGTGCAAAGAAATAGAGGAAAACAATAGAATGGGAAAGACTAGAGATCTCTTCAAGAAAATGAGACATACCAAGGGAACATTTCATGCAAAGATGGGCTCAATAAAGGACAGAAATGGTATGGACCTAACAGAAGCAAAAGATATTAAGAAGAGGTGGCAAGAATACACAGAAGAACTGTACAAAAAAGATCTTCACAACCCAGATAATCATGGTGGTGTGATCACTCACCTAGAGCCAGACAAGCTGGAATGTAAAGTTAAGTGGGCCTTAGGAAGCATCACTATGAACAAAGCTAGTGGAGGTGATGGAATTCCAGTTGAGCTATTTCAAATCCAAAAAGATGATGCTGTGAAAGTGCTGCACTCAATATGCCAGCAAATTTGGAAAACTCAGCAGTGGCCACAGGACTGGAAAAAGTCAATTTTCATTCCAATCCCAAAGAAAGGCAATGCCAAGAATGTTCAAACTAACACACAATTGCACTCATCTCACATGCTATTAAAGTAATGCTCAAAATTCTCCAAGCCAGGCTTCAGCAATACATGAACCATGACCTTCCAGATGTTCAAGCTGGTTTTAGAAAAGGCAGAGAAATCAGAGATCAAATTGCCAACATCCACTGGATCATCAAAAAAGCAAGAGAGTTCCAGAAAAACATCTATTTCTGATTTACTGAATATTCCAAAGCATTTGACTGTGTGGGTCACAATAAACTGTGGAAAATTCTGAAAGAGATGGGAATACCAGACCACCTGACCTGCCTCTTGAGAAATCTGTATGCAGGTCATGAATCAACAGTTACAACTGGACATGGAACAACAGACTGATCCAAATAGGGAAATGAGTATGTCAAGGCTGCATATTGTCACCCTGCTTATTTAACTTATATGTAGATTACATCATGAGAAACGGTGGGCTGGATGAAGCACAAGCTGGAATCAAGATTGCCGAGAGAAATATCAATAACCTCAGATATGCAGATAACACCACCCTTATGGCAGAAAGTGAAGAAGAACTAAAGAGCCTCTTGATGAAAGTGAAAGAGGAGAGTGAAAAAGTTGTCTTAAAGCTCAACATTCAGAAAACTGAGATCATGGCATCCAGTCCCATCACTTCACAGCAAATAGATGGGGAAACAGTAGAAACTAGCACACTTTATTTTTGGGGGCTCCAAAATCATTGCAGATGGCGACTGCAGCCATGAAATGCAGATGATGATGTATACTCCTTGGAAGCAAAGTTAGGATCAACCTAGACAGCATATTAAAAAGCAGAGACATTACTTTGCCAACAAGGGCTGTCTAGTCAAAGCTATGGTTTTTCCAGTAGTCATGTATGGATGTGAGAGTTGGACTATAAAGAAAGCTAAGCGTCAAAGAATTGACGCTTTTGAATTGTGGTGTTGTAGAAGACTCTTGAGAGTCCCTTGGACTGCAAGGAGGTCCAACGATTCCATCCTAAAGGAAATCAGTCCTGGGTGTTCATTGGAAGGACTGATGTTGGTTCTGAATTCTAATACTTTTGCCACCTGATGCAAAGAGCTGACTCATTTGAAAAGGCCCTGATGTTCGGAAAGATTGAAGGCAGGAGTAGAAGGGAACAACAGAGAATGAGATGGTTGGATGGCATCACTGACTCAATCGACATGAGTTTGGGTAAACTCCAGGAGTTGGTGATGGACAGGCAGGCCTGGCATGCAGTGATCCAGGGGTCGCAAAGATTCAGACACGACTGAGCATTTGAACTGAACTGAACTGAACAGTAATCTTAAGAAACTCCTCCATGCAATAATCTAACCCACTGCATAGTCAGGGTAAGTAAGAACTTCTTGAATTTTCTAACTAAATATACATTATCCTTTTGTAGTTCTCTTACTGCTAATATTTGCTCTTAACTTTGGTGCCTTTTTTTCAGAGAGGTATCACTCTCTGTTTTAGTACTGGCATTTTAACAGTGCTCATATGCATAAAGGGGCATCCCAGTGGCTCAGTGGGGAAGAATCTGCCTGCCAATGCAGGAGATTCGGGCTCGATACCTGGTCCAGGAAGATCCCTTCGAGAAGGAAATGACAACTCACTCCAGTATTCTTGACTAGAAAATCCCATGGACAGAGGAGCCTGGAGGGCTACAGTCCATGCAGTTGCAAAAGAGTCAGACATGACTAAGCAACAACAAATATGCATAAAAGTGCAACATGCCAACGTGCTGCCAGTGACACGAGACAACATATTATTATCATCTTTCTCCACAGGATATGCACTGACTGTGCCATAAACTTCGTGAAAGCAGGCATCATATGTCTTATTTCCTCTTAAGAACCAAGCACCCAGAATTGCACTTGAGTCATACAGGGCACAATAAATATATACATGAATGGATAAATGAATGAGTGAGTTAAACTGATGAAATTATATTTGTGATTTTAAAAACCTTGAATTAGTCTATTTTACTGGATAGACTTTTACTATATGTAAATTATCTCGGGAGCATTTCTGTATAAGGCATTTCCTTCCTGGAATTCCTCCAAAATGCGAGCTCTCTGATTCTGACAACTTCAAATATCTTTAATGATTTCTTTAAAGAGCAATAAAACGGCAGGCTACTAAAAAGGAGATAACTGTACCATCCCTGCTCGTGAATGGACTTAGCAAGCATTTAAGGAGCCTTAACATCAATCTTCCACAGCTAGATTTATAACGTATCCATTTTATGAATTGCTTTGACTTGGATCCTAAAGCCCCTAGGCACAATTTTGCAGGGAGTTCCTATGACACATATACATTAAACTGAAAAGCAGGAAATATGATTCTCCTAGAGGCTGGTATTCACCTACTTTGATTATTCTGCATAGTAAGTCAGGCTAGGTTGGCAGGTCATTATCGGATGGATATTGCCAACTACAGGAGAAAAACAGGGCAAAGGGGACTTACATTGAGTAAACCCAAATGCATCCAAGCCATGGGAAATATTTAACTATATGAAAGGCAAAAATTAGGGGTGGTGTCTTCAGCATTGATTCTAGCCTAAGCACCGCATATTCATTTGTGACTTTTTAAGGTATTTAATGAATTCAAGCGGTATGATGGTAAAATTAGGTAATAAGATTTTTCATTTTGCTATTGAGATTGCACCATGATTTGCCGAGGTCCTCAGCTGTCCCTGAATAGGTAATGATTTCTAAAAGGCACAGATGTATTGGCCGAATGTGACTTTAAATGAGTTACCTATCATAGATCATCTCTTAATAGTACACAAATCAAATACCTTTACCACTTTGGTACAATTTTTAGAACACTGCTTTGATATCTACTCCTTGATATGCATATTTCCAAATCCATCACCACTCCCTCAAAAATCCTTTACAGTTAAATGTAATTGTAAATGAAATCAAAGGGTCATAGATGTTTATAGTTGGCAGATACCATGTAATCATCTTGCCCATCATTCCTTCTACTGTATCTGTCATTACATAGTGCCTCTGACAATTTCTACTTTACTCATAAATGGGAAGCTAAGTAGCCAGGCAAGATGGTCTACCCAGTTACTAAGCAGCAGAAAATATAAAATGCAATTTCTTATTTAAAAAACCTTCCACTTCTACTGCACTTTATGTAGTCTTTACAAGGTGTTTTACATCATTCCATTCTATATTTATGATACCAACACCAAGAAGTAATTGCTAATCCCCTCCACATAAGAAAACTAAAGCTCCAGTTTCATCCATCTCATTAGAACTGATTCAAATGAATTATTTTTGATGGCTGAGTAATATTCCATGGTGTATATGTACCACAGCTTCCTTATCCATTCGTCTGCTGATGGGTATCTAGGTTGCTTCCATGTCCTGGCTATTATAAACAGTGCTTCCAGAGGGATTGGGTAGAGAGGGAGGTGGGAGGGAGGATCGGGATGAGGAATACATGTAAATCCATGGCTGATTCATATCAATGTATGACAAAACCCACTACAATATTGTAAAGTAATTAGCCTCCAACTAATAAAAATAAATGAAAAAAAAATTAAAAAAAAAAGAAAACTAAAGCTCAAAAATGTGAAATAATAGAATTGTCTGACTTTTCAATTTCAAGCTATGTAAAAAAACAGTTTATAGATCTGATAAATATATGCCTTTGGTGTCTGCCTTCATTCCCTCCAAAATGCACTCCTGGCTTGAGGTAAATATTGCTTATTCCAATATTGAGGAAGTTCCACAATTAGTGCATCCTTTCATCTATTGAGATCAGGGAATACAATTGCTACCACTGGAACTGGAGTGGGTTGCCATTTCCTTCTCCAGGGGATCTTCCCAACCCAGGGATCGAACCCAGGTCTCCCACATTGCAGGCAGACGCTTTAACCTCTGAGCCACCAGGGAAGCCCCTCACTTTTCACTTTCACTTTCATCTACCGAGATCAGGGAATACAATTGCTACCACTGGAACAAGAATAGTGTCAGAAGAGTTTCTCAGAGACCAATATGGATTTGGCATGTGTATTATAGATCCATAAAGAATATATTAAAAACTCATCATGTCTTCTTAACTAAGGATGCCACATGCAAAACAATAATCTAAGTAATAAAAAATGCCTTTTGGGGAGGTTCTTTTCAATAACCTTTAAAGAAACAGGCAATAAATAGTATCTCAACTGCAATCACCATTTTTTTAAGTTTATTTATTTTTATTGAAGTATAGTTGATTTACAGTGTTTTTATTTTTCTTAACAGATCAGGATTTTTTACTGTGTATCTACGTATTTGTGTTATAAATTGCAGTGCCACAGTTTGTTCTCCCAACCCCCTTTACATATTTATATTTCTCCAGATCTTTACTTTTTAATTTATTTATTTTAATTGGAGGCTAATTACTTTACAATATTGAAGTGGTTTTTGCCATAGATTGACATGAACCAGCCATGGGTGTACATGTGTGATCTGAGAGAATAGCGTTGAAACATGTGTATTATCATATGTGAAACAGATCACAATCACCATTTTAAAGTAAATCTCAAAGAGTAGATTCCATATTTTATAGTATTTTTCATTACCATAGGTATCCTTAAATGTGTAAGGACTGTTCTACCACTCAGTCAGGAGCTACATATACAGAGCCCAGTTGCAAGATTACAGATTTTCCATCTTAGGATACAAAAGAAGTCATTTCTTCAATTAGAGTACAATGACACTAATGAATGCACTCTAGTTGTTCCCTTTCTTACAAGATTTTCTTATCTGGCAGTTCCAGTGATGTGACGAGAAGGCGATTTGCAAGTCTGATTTGGAACTTTTTGATCACCAGAGAGTAAAGAGTATAAAGTTTCTGCTTATAGTCTTAGGGACATTACAGAAAATTAGCTCTGGTAATGTATTTAAATTATTCAAATAGAAATAGACTCTTAACTTTGTGATCCTGCCTTCTTAACCTGCACAAGGACTACGATGTAAATGAAAACTTTTATGGTTATTCTCTGGAAATTTCTGTTTAGTAACTGAATCTCTTCAAATTTTCCATTTTTCAGCTCTCTGGTCAGTGAACAGGCATAAAAATAGAGATACTTTCAGAACTTCAATATTCTATTCCTCTTCTTAATGAACTTGAACCAGCAGCTCTAAATAACTTTTAATAATCAATTATAAGATTTTAATGCAGAAAAAAAGCTAACTGATTTACTTCATCATTTTGTGCACACACATAATGGCTTTCATCATATTTCTTTCCCATACTGCCTTGATTTTAAAATACTGAACATCTTGGAAGCAAAATAATCACTCACATCATTAAAAGCAGTGTTATTTCTGGTCCACATATATTAGAAGATTAAAAATCCTGCTTAAAATGCTGTATTAAGCAAACTATAGCAGTAAAGTATTATTCATGAAACTAGACATAATGATAAAAGCAATCTACTGATAATATTATGGGTAAGTAAATGTGGAAACAGCCAGGAAAATATTTCTTTGCTTTATGATGCAAAACAAGAATATATGCAGCCTATTGGTCCTTGAAAGACAGATGCATATAATGTAGACTGTTCCACTATAGAGCACATTCTATTAGACCAGTGGTGAGGCTGAATCTCATCAGTTTTTGGAGGGGTCACCTAAACTCCCTTTCCATCCGGGTGACTGAGAGCAGTGCCAGGTAGAGACTGGCCAGGTGCACTGGAGGAGAATAAGATGTCAGAAAGGCAAAAGGTAATTTGTTTTCTCCTCTGGGGTAACCTGGATATGTTCTTTTCTCCAAACTGTTAAGTTTCAAGGAAATATGTCTACACTATGTTTTGAATTATTAACAAGTTTAACATCCATGTGCCACCTAATGCGGATGCATTTGGAGGTAGGTGAAGATCAATTTTCTGTTCCTTATTTTTAATTGAGCCTAGTGACCAGAAATGACCTAGAAGGCCTTCAGCCTCAGGAGGAAAAGCATTAAGCAGATCTGGGGAATGAGATACTTCTACTGGCATGAATACTTCTTTTTTTCCCCAGACTGTGTCCCTGAATCTGCCAACATGACAATGCTCTTCAATAATAAAAAAGACGTGTTCCAGGCTTTTGCAAAGATGACACCTGCATGACTGACAGCCTATTCCTGCACGCCAGTTCCTCAGCTCTAGTTACACAGCAATCTGTCAGCCACTTAGACGACATGAGCTCTTTAAGCCATTAAAGAGTTAACATATTATTTTTTTAATCTTGCCATAATTCTTGGGGTGGCAAAATTGCTCTGCACAATAAATAACACTACTTAAAGGTTAATTACTTGATTAATGTGTCTCTTCCTATGACACTTGCTCTTTATTTACACAGACAGAAGAATTTCACTATATCTTGTTAAATCTCTTTATTCACTTTCTTTGTTTGGTCCAAGAGATAATTTTTCATGGGTTCTTAATAAAGAAATAAAAACATTATCCTACTCTTCTGTTATTGTTGTTGTTTAAAAGATCTGCTTTTATTGCTGACATACAAAAAACTTGATGATTCAAACTGGATGAGCCATTTTTTCACTCTCCTCCAGGTGGGTAGAGCTGTGAATTATTTCTCATCATTAAGTAAAAATCATTTTACTTTTGCTTGGCATGACAGTGACATAAGAGCTCTCCTTGACTCTTTCTGAGGCAGCTGGAAAAAGAAACCCTTTCAGCTCAAGACACAGAGTCAATCTTTTATACTCTCATTAATATTAAAGAAGGCCATGTGGGCAAATCCACATACATAAGAATATACTTCATTTTGAATCAAATTAATTCCAGAGCAAAAATAAAAACATAAATTAATGCTAAAAACTCAGGTTGTATTTTTGGAGAGTACTTATGGATATTAAAAACATGGTATCATCTATTTATTTCATCAGATGATTTTTACATGATCAAGGGTAGCTCTATGGAAAGACTCAAGATTGACTTTTTATTGTAATCAATAAAAACCTTAAATAAAAGTAGTCTTCTTTTGCTTTCCTCCACCTCCAAAGATGTGTAAGCTTCCTGAAGAGATGGACAACACACATACTAGTAAAGGAGAACTTTCATTCTTAGACTGCATTTCTGTAAGAAAATATCCTCTATATCACTTGTATAGGATGGATCTTCCAACTAACTGTGCGTGATGGAATAGAATACGGTGGACTGAAGACAAGGAAAAAATGGAAGACACGAAAAGGTAGAGGCAAAAGAGTAAAATGAGCGGGAGGGTACTGGATACATTTCCAAAGGAACCAGCAGAATGTGGTCGCTCAGACAGTGATGTTTTCTGCTTTTCTAAAACTTCTACAAAGCTCTCTCTCTCAGTCTAACAAATCCAGTGAAAACATATTTTTATTTTTCTAAATATTTATTTATTTCCTTTTATATTTCTTTAATAAGTAAATAAAATAGGTACAATAGTAAGAAATGAGGGGGAAAATACTTAACCAGCCAACTAAGAAACAGAAGACATTCAGAAATATTTTTTATAAATAAATATAGAGAAGCTTGAGATCATACAGTATCAGGTATTTTAGAAGGGCAGAAGTTGGGAAACTTTTTGAATCCAGCAAACTAACACAATTTGCATCCACTCAACCTGAGTCACTTTACAGAAAGAAAAAGATGGAAATAAAATGAAAAGAATAGTCACTGATCGTGTTATATTAGTTTTCTCTTGGTGTATAACAAATTACCACTTATCTCATAGTTTCTGTGGGTCAGGAGTTAAAGCATAGCTCAACTCATTCCTCTACTCAGGGTCCCACAAGGCAGCAACCAAAATGTCCACATCTAGTACCCAAGCTCATAGGGTCGTTGAACAAATTCAGTCCCTTTCAGCTATTAATATATGACTAAGTCATTCAGCTTTTAGAGATCATCAGCATTTTCCTTCCTCATGACCCTGTCTCAGTCTGTTTGGGCTGCTGTAACAAAATACTATAGACTGGGTGGCCTAGAAACAACAGAAATATATTTCTCACAGGTCTGGAGCTTGGGAAGTCCAAGATGAAGGCGCTGGTAGATTCAGTGCCTGGTATCTTCTTCTTGGTTCATACATAGCCACCATCATGTCTGTTTCCCTATGCCCTCTAGTGATAGGATAGGCAAGGGATCTCTCTGAAGGTTCTAGGAGCACTAACTCCATCTAATCACTTCCCAAAGGCCTCACCTCCCAGTAATATTACCTCAGGGATTAGGATTTCAACATATGGATTTGGAGCATAAACATTCAGTCCACAGAAGACTCTCTCCATACGCAGTTCCTATCATAGCAGCGCATTTCTTTAGAGTCATCAGGAGAATATCTCTACTGCATGCTATAAAATGGAATAGAACTATGTATTTATGTGGATGGATGTACAGATAGATGATAGAGAGAGAGATAGGTAGGTAGACAACCTAATTGTAGAAATAGCATCCCATCACCATGATCATATTCTGTTGGTTAAAAGCAAGTTACAGATCATGCCCACACTCAAAGGGAGGGTATTGTACACTGCATGACCACAGAGCTACTCTAAGGTCTATCTGCCATCTGCCACACATGTGAAAAGAACTTTCCACAAGCTCAGACTACAGAAAGCATTCCTCTGTGTCCAAGGTGTCTTTTCCTGCCAAGTAACATCCTATTCTAAGGCCAAATCAGTTCCACAAAAATACTTATTTCTGGTTCTGACCACTTCCCAAAAACAAAATGAGAAATATTCTAGTGTTCAGTGGAATACAGCTGTTCATCAATGCATAACATTACCAAACAATGGCATGAACCTAGGTGGTGACTGTTTCCAAATCACTGCTGCTTGACGATATTCTGAGATATCCTTAAAATGACTCCCTCATGTTTCCCTTATCTGATAGAAATGGTTTATTATGTGAAAAGAGCCATAAACATGCAATAAAATGGCCTTATGAGAAAGTTAATGTCTCTATTCAGGGCCAGGATGGTAAAGGCTAGAACCCAGTGGTGTGCTTCAACAGTTTTAGGGAATGTCCATGCCTCTGTCTAAGTGCTGATGCAGACTTGCTTTCGAGAAAAGTAGCAATGGGTCTCTTATCCAACTCAATGAAACTATCAGTCGATGGGCTGTTCAAAACTAAAATTGGCTAAAGCAGGGATTTTTTAAATGATGCATATTTTCCATAAATATTTTATTTATTCCAAAAACAAATAACTATCTTTTGCTATTATTCTGATCTAAGAACAAGACAACTTTTACTGTGTACTAGTCTACTGACTGGAATTTCCCTATTGTCTCTCATCAATAAATTCATCTATAATGCATCATCTATGATTTCTAGTTTAGTTTTCCTTAAAGTAGAGCAAGAACATAAAAATATTAACAAAGTACAGATTTTAAAGTAAGATTATAGATTTCACTATCCATTTTATATAAATATATTATTCATATCCAGCTGGTTAGGAGTTTTCAGCACCTCACATCTACTGAGTCTTACAAATGCATTTGACATGGTTTTCAGAGAAATCACCTCCCTTACATTCATATTTTATAGTATTAAGTAACTAATTTTCAAAACCAACAAACCAGTTTACCACAGCAAGTTCAAGTAACATTAATACATTTAGGACCAAGCCCAACTAGTTTTTGATAAGGGTCCTATGAAAGCAGGCAGACTAGAGAGTAGTCTACTAGCCGTAGCATTCAGAGTGCTTCAGACAACAGTCAGCACGCTTTAAAAAGGGATGAAGAGTGTCAGCTAATCCAGATGATTGGTTAAGAGAAAGTCATTAAAGTCATTTAAGAGTTTCTGCCATCAACTGTCAAAGATATAATCAGTGTGCACACATTGAACAATATTTGTTGAGCACCTTGCATGTATGTGCATGCTTAGTCACTTCACTCATGAACCCTAGGGATTTTGCAACTCCAGTGACTGCAGCACACCAGGCTCCTCTGTCCATGGGATTCTCCAGGCAAGAATACTGGGGTGGGTTGCCATGACCTGCTCCAGGGGATTTTCCTGACCCAAGGATAGAACCCGAGTCTCCCGCATTGCAGGCAGATTCTTTACCACTGAGCCACCAGGGAAGCTCTTGTTGAACTCCTACTACATGCTATATTATGGGAGTATGTTCTAGCTACCCCATAAAGAGGAAAAAAGCATGATCGCTGCCCTTGAAGATCCTAATACAATTACTCTGTGAGGTGCTATCGCACTTATGTAATGTTTGTAGCATATGAAGTGTTTCTATCTTTTTTTAACCCTAAAAAGCTTTGGATGTTAGCCTGGATTCTGACAGGTGCTGAAGAATGGTGAGAAATTCACTGAGTTCCTAAGGTTATTGCTTGATGATTTATGACTCATCAGTACTTAGATGAAAGTGCCCTGTCAAATTCATTTTTTAACACCAACAAATATGAGGTTGAATTGTAAAATAGGTTCCATTTAATCCAATTTCTTTTATGTAGTTATGCTCAAGGATGCATGAAGGGGCTTGTGTTATATGAGAAATTTTTCCAAAGAGTAGCAGAGATGAAAATTTACTCTGGAAAAACCACAAGGGAATATTTAATTCTCCTGCACCCTATATATAATCAGTCACTAAGTCATGGCACTCAAAACTGTCCTTTTTTCCCCAACTTTACTATGTCATCAATTTAGTACATTCTTCCTAATCTCCTGAAAAATTCTCTATCTTTTTTTTCCTGACACCAATCTTCTGCCTCCATCTATATCCATAGTGCTTCCAAAGATCACAAATCTATTTGCATGATTCTCGTTTTCAGAACCCACTATGGATCTCGACACTCCTAAGAATAATGCCGAAGCTCCTTCCAGTGAAGCCAAACAGAGCCCAAACATTCTATATGTACCATATTTTGTCAGTATCAGCTATGATTTTTCCCATACATATAGCCTAGATCTAGCATCATAAATTCATCTCCATTCTTTCTCCAAGTACCCAAACATAATTGTGTAAGTTTGAATCATTGAAATTCTGTTCTGTGTTTATACAATACCCTTTTTTGTTAAAATCCTGGCAAACTTCCACTCATCCTTCAAGATCAACTCTTTAAACTTTACCCGAACACTCCATGCACCATTTCTCCACAATATTTCAGGCAGCTCTCTTTTATTGCACAAATTTTGTTGCATGACTATTTCTGTTCTGTTCTGTTCAGTCACTCAGTCGTGTCTGACTCTTTGTGACCCCTTGAGCTGCAGCACTCCAGGCTTCCCTGTCCAACACTAAAGCCTAGAGCCCACCCAACTCATGTCCATTGAGTCGGTGATGCCATCCAACCATCTCATCCTCTGTCGTCCCCTTCTCCTCCTGCCCTCAATCTTTCCCAGCATCAGGGTCTTTTCAAATGAGTCAGCTCTCCGCATCAGGTGGCCAAAGTATTGGAGTTTCAGCTTCAACATCAGTCCTTTCAATGAACACCCAGGACTGATCTCCTTTAGGGTGGACTGGTTGGATCTCCTTGCAGTCCAAGGGACTCTCAAGAGTCTTCTTCAACACTACAGTTCAAAAGCACCAATTCTTTGGCGCTCAGCTTTCTTTATAGTCCAACTCTCACATCCATACATGACTACTGGAAAAACCATAGCCTTGACTAGACGGACCTTTGTCGGCAAAGTAATGTCTCTGCTTTTTAATATGCTCTCTAGGTTGGTCATAACTTTCCTTCCAAGGAGTAAGCGTCTTTTAATTTCATGGTGGCAATCACCATCTGCAGTGATTTTGGAGCCCCCAAAAATAAAATCTCTCACTGTTTCCACTGTTTCCCCATCTATTTGCCATGAAGTGATGGATCCCAAACACTGGGTGGGGTTCTATGGAGACAGTGGTTAACAAGACCATAACAGTGGACTGTGTTTTTATTCACTTGTTGCTCATATTATGCTATGAACTCCTTGAGAGCAGACACATTGTATTCATTTCTATATGACTCCCAACTACATAACGCAGTGTATACATACCACCAGGCATGTACTTGAGTTTACTGAATGAATGACTGAATGCCTGATGCCATTAAACATAACAATAAAGTAGTTTTAGAAATTGTGTTGGAAAGTTTCTTATACACGGTCCTCAGGGTTTTAGGAGATAAATGGGGGCAGCCTTCTAAGTTGAATAGCTCCCCCACTACTTTTTGTTGTAACATAATTTTTCTATTCTTATAGAATTTAAATTATATGCCCTCACTAATTCAAAAATCTAAATGAATAAATGTCTTCATGCTATTCCCACAATGTGTTGTAAGAGTTGAAATACAGTCATGAGTCCACCATTTGATATTGTGTACACATAGTATATAATCAGCTTGACATGGAATTTCAATGACTTTCTTTTTTCGTGAGCACTCCTAGGAATCACATTTAAGCTTTCTAAATCTCCTGTTCAAGGTGAGGCAGAAGGTAGACTAATTCCATCTCCTGATACAAGCATGAAACTTTTCATATAACTTCAACTCAGGAACACAGTGAATTACTTTTATGCCATGTGTCACTTTTACAATATTCAGTATACCGATGGTGTACTTGATATGTGGTCAGAAACTTGTCTGCTCATTCTCCCTTTTAGTCAATTGAGGTTTACATCAAAGCTTTTAAAGATAATTGAAGATCAGAACTTTGTTTACTCAATTTCTTGAAAATCCCATTTATCTTTGATTGTTATCCGGCAAACCTTTAATGATAGGTGTTAATTTAATTGTATGTATTAATACCTTGCCATGAGTGCAGCCAGCAGTTTTAAGACAATTCTTTATCTTTCAAAAAGAATAGAAATGAGAAGGGGTAAAGAGCCAATATTCCTAAATTAATCCATTATAAAAATGAATTTTCTGCTACTTCTGAATAATTGGCAGAAAACTGTAGTGAAACACTAATTGTGAGCACTAAAATGTTTTATTGATGTGGAAACATAGAGTTCCCAAGGCCAACCCTGCTAAAAATGAGCAATTCTTCAGGGTGCATTGCTTAAATAATAATTTGCTGAGTGTTTGGTTATGAAGGTAAATTCCTGAAGATGTTGGGACATTTTGATCATAAAAGTTTGTTATGGCTCTTAATTTTCCAGCATTATTTTCAAACAGTTGAATCAGTGTCACATGGACAATTTGCGAAGCAGGATTATAAGAATCTAGGATTTTGTTGGGGGCACTGTAAATAATTTGTGAACCCAAATAATTTATCATAAAAGCTACTTGGCAACAAGGGACCAAGTGATTTTTCTAAAAATTACTTTTATCCTGATATGACTAGCACAGTTATCTAAAAATGGAAATGCATAAAATTATCCTTGTTGAAGATCAAGAACTGGTAAGTTGATGTTACCAACTGAAAGGAAGAATGGAAAAATAAGCCATGGATTATTCCTGTAGCATAATACATACACATAGAGGAGCATGGAATAGAATATACATATGAAGGAAGGTTTGAGAGAAGCTAACAGTTCCCATTATAGACTGACTATTTAGTTGGGCGTAATATCTATCCTGATCTGCCCCTTAGTAGCCAGGCAAACAACTGTAGCATAGATTTTTTTAATGACTAAATGAAGGGCAGCACAAACAAAAGAGAAAGCTGCTGCAGATCTCTGAGCAGAATGATAGGAAAAACAAAATTGCTTTAAAATTTTATATTCTTCACACTGCTCTAGCTTAGAACTCTTAGACAACAAACTAGTGACATGTTTCCAGAGGGATGTGCTAGTGATTATTGATAATCATGATTTTGATGATAATTATCATTAATCATGAAATTGAAAATCATGATTATCTGTAATTTCTCTTCAAAATCTTTTTTATATCAGAGACATCCGTACATAGACCTTCAATCTCCATACCTTCCTTCTGCATATAAAGGGACAAAGAAGGAAAGAAGCAGAAACCTCTGAGGTTGAGATGCTGCTACAAATAATGAAAATATGAGAGAAGAGAACAGAACTAAATAAAGTCTCCCTGATTCCTATACAAGTTCCTTATCAGTCTTGGGGTATAAAGTTTGAATAATAAAGCCAAAATATTTTGCTATGTTCACATTTACTTAGTAACTTGATTTATGTAACTAGCATGTTTCTTGGGTGAAATCTGGGGATAAGGCTTATCATTTCAGATACACAAGCACTATCTGAAGCATTGTAGACCACTGCAGATCTGTTGATTATATTGCTTATGTGTAAATCTGTGCTTCCAAAACCCTGAAAAAAAATGTATTTGCTTTGGTTATTAAGTACACCAAGCCTTGTTGTTGTTTAGTCGCTAAGTCATGTCTGGCTCTTTGCCCCAGGGACTGCAGAGCACCAGCCCTCCCTATCCTTCACTATCTTCTGGAGTTGCTCAAACTCAACCAAGCGTTAGTTAGGACTTACTGTATTACAACTAACTAAAAGCCAGTCTGAATTAACTTAAGTAGAAAAATTACTGGAAGAATACTACAATGGCTTTCTGAATCAAAGGAAGAGCTGGCCAATAGGAGGGCAGCTCTCACAGGTACTCAGAGCAACGCATCAGCCACCAGGCAGAGTTCTCTAGGATCCTGGGAAGCACCTAAAACTGCCGTGAAGAGGGAAGCCGCCCATGCTGTGCCCACCGTATTCTTCACGTCTTAATCCCACTATTTCCTTTGTTAGCTCAACACTGTAGGGACTAACACAGGGAAACTAAAAACACACACAAATTTAGGATTACAGAAATAATCCTTCATCTACTCCAATCGCCTCCCCCCACCCAACCATATATTGTGTGAACTATTAGAAGAAATTCTAATTTAACACAAATACTGAGGAAATAAAAATCAACTTAATAAGACAATTAAATATGCTATTTATGCCCCATAAATGTATTCTTCTTTTACAATTTTAGTCCCGCTAAATATTTTCTTTTCCATGTGTTTTAGTTTTTTCTTCAAACACATATACCTAAAAAAATACATATTACATACATTTGTACTTAGCACTTATCCATTATTCTCTAGTTAAAAAGTAAAATAATTTCAGAGAAGCTAGTTTCTCTAACCTCTACTTCACGTAGCAGCCTTGAACTACATTCAGATGTTCAAAGAAAATGTAGCTCCTTTTTTTCTTATAATGTAGTCAATCATCCCCACAAGCCGTTGGCCAGTTGGGTCTGGGAACAAATTTTTTTTTTTTTTTTTATTATTATTATATATATATATTTTTTCCAGTGGGTTTTGTCATACATTGATATGAATCAGCCATGGATTTACATGTATTCCCAATCCCGATTCCCCCTCCCACCTCCCTCTCCACCCGATTCCTCTGTGTCTTCCCAGTGCACCAGGCCGGAGCACTTGTCTCGTGCATCCCACCTGGGCTGGTGATCTGTTTCACCATAGATAATATACATGCTGTTCTTTTGAAATATCCCACCCTCACATTCTCCCACAAAGTTCAAAAGTCTGTTCTGTATTTCTGTGTCTCTTTCTCTGTTCTGCACATAGGGTCATCGTCATCACCCTTCTAAATTCCATATACATGTGTCAGTATGCTATAATGTTCTTTATCTTTCTGGCTTACTTCACTCTGTATAATGGGCTCCAGCTTCATCCATCTCATTAGGACTAGTTCAAATGAATTCTTTTTCATGGCTGAGTAATATTCCATGGTGTATATGTACCACAGCTTCCTTATCCATTCATCTGCTGATGGGCATCTAGGTTGCTTCCATGTCCTGGCTATTATAAACAGTGCTGCGATGAACATTGGGCTGCACGTGTCTCTTTCAGATCTGGTTTCCTCAGTGTGTATGCCTAGAAGTGGGATTGCTGGGTCATATGGCAGTTCTATTTCCAGTTTTTTAAGAAATCTCCACACTGTTTTCCATAGCGGCTGTACTAGTTTGCATTCCCACCAACAGTGTAAGAGGGTTCCCTTTTCTCCACACCCTCTCCAGCATTTATTGCTTGTAGACTTTTGGATAGCAGCCATCCTGACTGGCGTGTAATGGTACCTCATTGTGGTTTTGATTTGCATTTCTCTAATAATGAGTGATGTTGAGCATCTTTTCATGTGTTTGTTAGCCATCTGTATGTCTTCTTTGAACAAATATTAACTTGCCAGTTATAGTATCACAAAGCAATCCCTTCAGGATAAATGCTTCGATTTTTAGATTTCTGTTCCTCTCCCTCACTTTCACCTGTTCCTGTTCAGGGGGTGGTAACTGGATCCTCTCTGTCCCTGCTGGAGAATAACTAGTCGAGTCTGCTTGCAAGACTGGTAGCCATCAAAGTGGCTGGTCCCATGTGGGTAGGGAACATCATATGTGTACCCAGAGTCATCGCTAATCCGTAGTCCTGGCTGCTTGCCCCATGCAAGTTGCCCACACTCTGGAATCTTAAGCCCTATCCCAGGTCTTGCTTGGCCCCGACCCCTGCATCTCACGCTCATCTATCTCATTGACCCCTGCCAAAACCCAGCCGTCCTGGGATGCTGGAGAACTGTGGGGAACTGCTATTAAGGAAGCATGCCATTGGCCTCTCCAAACTTCAAGAGTCCCACCTTCCCTCCTACTTTTGGAAGTAGTTTAAGCATCCTCATGAGTGAAGGAAAGTGGGGCTCTGTGAGCCTGAGAGCCCCTTATTTCTGGGTTTTTCTCCTGACAATTCTCAGAATCAGAGAGGGAAAAGGTAAGCTTCTCCTCTCTTTTTGGTATCTTTAGTCTTTTGACACTTCAGAAGAATCTCTGATATAGACACACTACCTAAGAGAAACATGTTTTGAACCAATAGATTCTTCTAAATTTGCAGTCACCATCTTCTGATCCCCAATGCATACCCGAAGTTCTGGCCACCTTACCCTCTGTCTTTCTGTTCATTATCCCCCTCACTTTGGAACATACCTGTTCGATGTATTCCTCCACCTGAGTAACCCTGTGTGTCCTCTGATACACATCTGAAGGAGATCTCTTGCAGATAACTTTTCTTGCTTTTTGCAAGCCCAGGCCAGAATAGCAGCTCCTGTCAGAGCATCCTGTACTTCATTTTCACAGTGTTGGGGCTGCTGTCTATAACAGTGCTGAGAAGTGGATGTGTAACACAAACCACAAATTCAAGCTGCATGTGTAATTTTAAGTTTTGTAGTACCCATATTTTTAAAAATTAAAAAGAAATCAGTGAAATTAATTTAGTGATATAGTTTATTTAACCCAATATCAAAAGCATCATTTCAAGATGTAATGAGTATGAAAATTATTAGTGAGTTTTTTCTGTCATTTCAAATCTTCAAAATTCACTGTAAATTTACATTTACAGCACATTTCAGTGTTAGTCAGTCAGTTCAGTTGCTTAGTCGTGTCCAACTCTTTGCAACCCCATGGAATGCAGCATGCCAGGCTTCCCTGTCAATCACCAACTCCCGGAGTTTACTCACACTCATGTCCTTGAGTTGGTGATGCCATCCAACAATCTCATCCTTTGTTGTCCCCTTCACCTCCCAACTTCAATCTTTCACAGCATCAGGGTCTTTTCCAATAAGTCAGTTCTTCACAACAGGTGGCCAAAGTATTGGAGTTTCAGTTTCAGCATTAGCCCTTCTCATGAATATTCAGGACTGATTTCCTTTAGGATGGACTGGTTGGATCTCCTTGCAGTCCAGGGGGCTCTCAAGAGTCTTCTCCAACACCACAGTTCAAAAGCATCGGTTCTTCAGCGATCAGCTTTCTGTTGGGTCCATGCCATTTTTGTCCTTTATTGTGCCCATCTTTGCAAGAAATGTTCCCTTGGTGTCTCTAATTTTCTTGAAGAGATCTCTAGTCTTTTTCATTACATTGTTTTCCTCTATGTCTTTGCACTGATCACTGAGGAAGGCTTTCTTATCTCTCCTTGCTATTCTTTGGAACTCTGCATTCAAATGGGTATACCTTTCCTTCTATCCTTTGCCTTTTGCTTCTCTTCTTTTCTTAGCTCTTTGTAAGGCCTCCTCAGACAACCATTTTGCCTTTTTACACTTCTTTTTCTTGGGGATGGTCTTGATCACTTCCTCCTGTACAATGTCACGAACCTCCGTCCATAGTTCATCAGGCACTCTGTCTATCAGATCTAATCCCTTTAATATACTTGTCACTTCCACTGTATAATCATAAGGGATTTTATTTAGGTCATACCTGAATGGTCTAGTGGTTTTCCCTACTTTCTTCAATTTAAGCCTGAATTTGGCAATAAGGAGTTCATGATCTGAGCCACAGTCAGCTCCTGGTCTTGTTTTTGCTGAGTGTATAGAGCTTCTCCATCTTTGGCTGCAAAGACTATAATCAATCTGATTTGGGCATTGACCATCTGGTGATGTCCATGTGTATAGTCTGTACATCTCAGTGTAGACCAACACATTTCAAGTGCTCAAGAGCCACATGTGACTAGTGGCTACCATACTGGACAGCTGGGCTTTATATGGCAAGAGTCTCTATAAGCTTGCCTAGCATCAGTAGGCACTCGGGACATATTTATATAATGAAGTGTTAAGAAAAGTTCCTTTTAAGAAATCTGGGTGAATATTAAACACTTTTGGAAATTCTACTTCAAGGAAAGAAAACTGATTCAGTGTTAAATCACTCATGAAAAACAAAGTGAGAGAAATCCAAAAGAAAAATTGCAAAGTACAAAATGAGGTTAATATAGTACCTTCACCACTCAAGAAATTTTGTTGAAAGTCCTTCAGAACACTGAAAGGTTTGTTCTGCTCAGAAGATAGAAGGCTATAATGTTTCTCTTCATCTTCCTGTTCTGACTTGGAAGGAGAAGAAAACTTAGTGATGTGGCTGATAAAAATATGTAGCAAATTAGAAATCTTGCTAGAAATAGCACAAGACAGCTCTCTAGAAAGGTGTTAGCTTGTGTGTGGGGTAAACTCCTAATTACGGATCTGCTGCCAGAGGGAACAGACTGGAACTAGCACAAGAGACTTTGAACACAGGGGAGTTTTCAGGAGATGCATCAGGGCATCTCGAATTTAAAGCTGTTTGAAGCTATCTTCTGCCCAAGTTACATGAGGGAAACTCTTTGCATCTCTGAACTTAGGAGTGAAAGTGATTCTGACTGAAATAGATGTGGTCTGTTAAAGTTAAGTGTGAATGGAACAGAAGGCAGATGTGATATTAGGGAGGAGACTCACTTGTATCTTGGTTTTTATTTTATTATCCTTTAAATTATTAATTTATATAACATTGTCATAGTAATATTTTAAATACTTATGCTATCCAATAAAGTCATTCTTCTGTACATAGAAAAAACAAATTAGCAGCATAGAGAAGTTTTATCTGAAGGAGTCTGAGTCTTTTATTTTACATTCTTTATATAAATAGGAAAAGAGGCAATGAATATGGTGAATACCCTACTATCTGCAGCTATCACTCTTCACAAGAGTTTAAGGGAAATCTCAATCATTTGAACCCATTTCATTTCTGGATAACATCAGAATTTTCTCCAGTAAATGCCCTGCTAATTTTAGTAAAAGTGTTTAGAGTTTACTTTGTTCATCTAACGCCAATATTTATTCAATTCAGTGGAGGGAAAAATAGGCCATTGTTTGGGTATTATATATTCATAAACAGTTTGATTAAAATAATTTTATTTTCAAAATGCAATAAGGCCCTTGTCTGCTTAAGTATTCCTTTAAGTTGTTGAGAAATAAGAGGAACAGGAATAGAAATTGAAATCTACAAACAATCTAAAACTTCTCTCTAGCAAAATATTTGCCATCACTCCTAAGAAGAAGCAAAAAGAACTGATTTAAATTCCACCATGGATTTCTTATGGACTCCATTACCCTTATTATCATTGTCCCCATTAGCACTGATAATTGAGAAGTATGTGTATCTCACTACTAAATGATGAAATCTGCTTTACCTCCCACCCAGCACAAATTGCTGTTCATCCTTAGGAAATAGCTATTTACAAAAATGATTTACATGCTTATGCACAAAGCTCCACGCTCTATATTATGGTGACATTCCTTTAAAAATGTTTTTTAAAACTAGTGATATGGAAACTGAAGTAATAAGATTCCTCCTAAATTACAAGGTTAATTGTTTAAGGGAGATGCTCCCTCAGAAACATGTCAAGGATTTTTATTCCATAAGGCACTTTTATCTGGGTTGCAAGGTAATAAGGAAAGGAGGGCAAAGGAGCATTATTTGTGTTCAGATGGAGTCCGATGCAAAAAAAAAAAAAAAAAGGTAAAAGAAGAAAGCAGTTAGTTAGGAAGGGTTCATCTCATTCTTTTACTATGTCATTCACAATTTTTCCTTAAAAAGCCGGCCAAATTAAGTGGTCTTGTCACTCTGCACTAGACATTAGATGTGCTAGGAATGAGACCTTGTTGGAAGGTCAGGGAGAATGTCAAAAGGTCATCCCCAAAGAGCAGTGCCAAAAAACCACCTTTTGAGATGGAGAGGTACCACGCAAGTGTGTGGCAGTTCATCAGTGGCTGAGAAGGCTTGGTTTATGAGTGTGTCTTTAGAAAATCAATAACAGATCACTCAAGTCCAGGCCTTTCGAGTACTAAATAGATCCAGAATATTACTACAAAATATATGGGAGGAGCAGAGGAAATAAATGAAGAACAGCTTCCAAGAGACCAGCAAACTGAGGGTTTTATGTATTCAATATAAATAATTTAGTTAATTATTTTTCTGCTTTAAATAACAGTTAGGGTCTGACTATCATGAAAACTGTTCAAATTTCTTTCAGTATTTTATCTATCCACATTCTATCTCCAATAATCATCTTTGAGCTATACACCTGCCATGTCTGACTTCGCCATACCATGGTAAGGTGAAATGAGGCTAGACTTTGGAGTCAAATGACCTAGAATCCTGTCCCAGCTTTGATACTTGCTCTATAGAGACTCAGAGCCTCAGTACTGTCCTGTGTAAATGGGAGATACTAATATCAATCTCACAGGATTGCTGGTGGGATTAAATGAGATCATGCTTATAAATTCTCTGGCCTATTGTAAAGAACCCAGAATTTTTTCTTCCCTCCCTTGTCTCATTTATCTCTTTGATGCCCCATCCTTGTTTCAAGTAGAGGTTTTCTACCATTTTAATACTCTTCCAAGACTTGCCCTTCCATCTTTAAAGCAGTCCTCCAAATTGTACTCATTCAGCCCATAAAGCTTTGCTCAATTAAGGAGATCAGGACCTAGGACCATAGACATTCCCTTCCCAACACAACCAGAGCTTCTGGGAACTACTGCCCTTGCATCAGCTGGAATGGTGGCTTTCTCTCTGACTCCTCCCAGCCCAATTAGACTCTTTAAACAAGTGAACCTGGGTAGAAGGTACTAAAGGCAGCAGAGTCTGGGTAAAGGCCAAGACTTTTAATTTTACCTCCCTCCATCTGATTCTAGCTGTTGCCAGGAAACACCTAGGGGAAGGAGTTTCTACAGGCTTTACTCATGAAAATACAGCTTCCTTCTAATAGAATTTAATGTTTTTTTAAAGGTGGTAGATAATTTAGCATGTTAACCCTTTTAGAAAGATCTCCCTGCTGAAAGAATTCTTGTCCAGAACTATATATTTCTTAATGGAATTTCAAATGAATTAGTTCATTGAGTTTTTAGAAAATGCCTGTGTAGGTTTTAAGACTCAACAATTTCCCATTCAGATGTTGTGCTAGTTTTAACCTGTCAGGTTATAAATATCCAAGTGAGCTCTTCTCTATTTTTAAATGAAGTTTTTTTTTTTTTTTTTTTCAATCACTTGCCCTAAAAATATAGTCAGGATACACAGCCAGTAAATCTAGTAAATTCTTCCAATTGCAGTTTTTCAGATGTCATCTCTTTACGGCTTTTGTATTCATTGTGAATTTGAAATAGTCATATATCCACATAAATGGTATAACCAAAGGAGGGTAATTAATTAGATTCATTGACTTATTCATTCAATACCATATGAAGCACCTTTGTATTAAATACTAACTGCCTTAAGAATGTACGCTAATGGCAAATGGCAAAAGTACAGCTGAATGTCACTGACACACAAATCCTAATCCTTCGCTCCATGACTGTGCTCCTCAGCTTGTAGTCCCCAGACCTATAGTATCAGCATCACCTAGAAACTTGTTAGAAATGCAAATCCTGAGCCCGGACATACTGAATCAGAAAAACTCTAGTGGTGGCATCAATCTAGTTTAACAAGACCTTCAGGTGATTCCGATGCAAACTAGAATTTCAGAACCACTACCCTTTTCCTTATTAAAAGCATTTTGCTCCTTTTTCTTAATATCCTTATATGTAGCTGATAACTACATTTGCATACCTATCAGTATTGAACTATATCACAGTTTCATATTTCTTTGGCCTCCAAGCAGAATTGGCGCAGCACCTTTTCATGAAGCTGTCTCCCCGGGGGCATCTCTGGCACATACCTAAAATCCTTACCACTTCTCCAGACACTTCCAAGGAGGCATCCTTATCCCTGATGGACTCTATGGGGTCCTCTCTCAATGAATTCTTTCACTACTCCTGTATTCATCCCATCTTCACAGTTGCTGCAATGTTTGATAACTTCTCTCTGAGGGTGTGAACTATACATTATTCCCCACTAGATCTCCAGTGTCTACTGTCGTGCTCAACCTACACGATCAAAATATATTTAATGAATAAATAATGAAAAATGATACAAACAAGCAGATGTAGTTATGAAACTTATAATTCAGGTAAATATAAATTATATAAAATGTTTTCAGAAACTAGAATAAGAGGAAATAAAGACTTAATTTGAGAAAGAGTTTTAATCTGTTATTATTTTCCCTCTATCAATTAATTTTTTTGTTATTTCTTTAAACTGTGGCCAGTATTGAATGATATATTTATTTTAGTGTAATATTTGATCCTGGAAAAATCAGTTTTCCTCGTGGAACCTCAGTTACAATCTGAACCAGGAGAGTTTGATTTTATCAACATCAACAAGGTAATGAAAAAGGTAGGTATATGGTATTTTAAAAATAACACTTGGCTTAGGTCCCAAAATACAGATCTCAGTCCCATTTCTAATATTAATCATCTGTCTTATTACTTTGGGAAATTCAATTAATCTCAATTATTTCATCTGTAAGATGGGATTCAATGGTATCTATGCACAAGAGGTTAGTGAAATAATCAAAGCAAATGGTGAATATGAAACTGCTTTGCAAATCTGAAAGCACAATACAAGCAAGAGGCATTATGATTTGCTCCCTTCTGGAAAATGGTCTAGTTAGGCAAACCAAAGCTTAACTAGCTATATTGGTAAGTAGATGTGGAGTGTTAAGACTCCAAATGTAGACAGATATTTTCTCTGTGATGCAAGATTACATCTAGCAAAATGTACACTGAACTATTTATGTAGAAGACCCAGCATTTACCAGGGCTGATATAACTGGTCTTCCATGAAATGACATTTTTTCCAAACTTCTAAATATCAGTGTTACCTAATCTAATAGTCTTTAATTAGTAACCACAACGCCCTGCTGAGTTTTTAATGAGAATTCTAAACTAAACTAAATAAATGTTTTCATTATACTCTAATTTTTTTTAAAAAAATCAAGCAGTATAAATAAAATTATGAACCTGAAAGTTATATAGAAATAAAAAAAAATAATCTGGAATTAAGCCAGAATTTAATTACATTTTAGGTCAAGAAATGAATAGAATACCTTCTCTCTTTCCTATCTAAATTCTAACCTCATTTCAAGTTCAATTTGAGTCCTATTTCTACCATAAAACTTCCCCCAACTCTGCCATCTCATAATGACATTTTCCTTTCACTAAATCCTTAATGTTTTATGGCTGAAACTGTAAATGTTCTCCAAACATCAACATTCAGTCCCATATTTCCAAAACTTCCCCAGAGTTAGATTATAGTCAATGAACCTCAAGAAGTGACATGTGGGATATTATCCTTCCTGCTCATCTCTCCCCCACTGATAAGCTACCTTGGAAGCTACAGATAAAGTTTCCTCAAAATACAGAAGCAGACTGGATTCTGAAAAATCTGTGCAGAGGAGAGAGGCTCTAGAAAACTGCCCCAATAAGCACGGAATAAAGTCACTAAACTTAAGGATGTGTTTCTTATCACACTGGAGAAGAGATAGCTACCCACTCCAGTATTCTTGGGCTTCCCTTGTAGCTCAGCTGGTAAAGAATCCGCCTGCAGTGCTGGAGACCAGGGTTTGATCCCTGGGTTGGGAAGATCCCCTGGAGAAGGGAAAGGCTACCCATTCCAGTTTTCTGGCCTTGAGAATTCCATGGACTGTGTAGTCCATGGGGTCACAAAGAGTCGGACAAGACTGAGCGACTTGCACTTGACTTATTATCACAGCACAACCTTTCTTATCCTTACTAACAGAAGTGTATAATAGGCACTGCACAAGATTGCAGTTAATCATATGTTATTCTGCAATGGACTTAATTTCAAAACTTTGATGGAAATGGATACCTCAATGCCTAATAGAGGAAAGAGATTTATAAACAAATGGATTGATCATGCAACGTTACATGTGACCATGGATTTCTACATATGATAATGAAAGGAGTATTATAACAGAGAATTTAATGTTCTCTGTAATGGGGAGGGGGAGAGACTCCAGAAATGCTTACTAAAAGAAGTAATACTAAATAAATGTTCATTCCATTTAATGATAAAATATGATGCTCACTTGCTTTACACCAAATACTGACCTAGTTGTTAAAATCTGAAGATTAGAGGTTACCAGAAGGAAAAAAGAAAGTATTCTAAGCACTGTGATCAGTATGTATAAAAATCAGATCAGAAATAAGTAGGTTTAAAAAGAAGAAAGAAAGAAGTGGTTTTACTCAGAATCTATATAACATATAGTACTGACAGAGTATAAAAATATAACAGTAATAGGAAATGAATATGGCAAGGCAACCAGTTCAAGGGTCTCATATAACAAAATAAGGATTTTTTTTATTTTACACTGTTGATGATGGAAAGGAGCAAAAGACATACAAGTCTATATCTTAAAAAGATCACAGTCTTGTCACTGTTCAGGGGGTAATCACCAAATGAGAACTCCAACTAGGAGACTATTCTGAGATAAGAGGTGAGAGATTAGAGATGTGACTAGTATGCTGGCAATATTCAATATCTGGCTTTCCAGGAAAAGGAAACTGATTTGTTGCCATTTTTAAGCCTCAATATGATGTCCCTGAACAGTGAGTAGGGAAAAGATGCTCATAGGTGTACCAACTTCAGCACATTGCTGACACTGAGATAGCAGCACTCAGTGCACAGTAACTACCTGGAAGTGTCTGTAACATAGTAAGCTCATAATAAATAAACATTGTGTTGGATAAATAAACAAATGCTTGTGGGAATATAAATAGAGATAGAATATAAATATAAAAATAAATATAAATAGAGATAGAATACAAATAGAGAGTAGATTACAGAAATATTTACAAGTAGAACTGAAACAGAGGAAGAAAGGGGACAGTGCACTAATTGTGCTCTAATACTGATCATTAACTGCCGGTCCAGATGGTCCCAGCTCCCACTGACAGATAGTCAGTCTAAATTGTTCATCTGCACTGTTTCTTGTAGACTGTCCAATATGTTTCCTGTAGTCCATTTACAGGAGAATGGCATAGCCTTTTAAAAAATGACATAGCCATTGCTGTTGTTATTGTTCACTCACTAAGTAGTGTCTGACTCTTTGCAACCCCATGGACTGCAGCATAACAGGCTTCCCTGTCCATCACCAGTTCCCGAAGCTTGCTCAAACTCATGTCCATTGAGTTGGTGATGCCATCCAACCATCTCATCCTCTGTCACCCCCTTCTCCTCCTGCTTTCAATCTTTCCCAGCATCAGAGTCTTTTCCAAGGAGTCACTTCTTCGCATCAGGTGGCCAAAGTATTGACATTTCAGCTTCAGCATCAGTCCTTCCATTGAATATTCAGGACTGATTTCCTTTAGGATTGACTGGTTGGATCTCCTTGCAGCCCAACGGACTCCCAAGAGTCTGCTCCAGCACCACAATTTGAAAGCATCAATTCTTCAGTGCTCAGCCTTCTTCACAGTCCAACTCTCACATCTGTACATGACCACTGGAAAAACCATAGCTTTGACTATATGGTCCTTTGTTGGCAAAGTAATGCTTCTGCTTTTCAATATGCTGTCTAGGTTTGTCATAGCTTTCCTTCCAAAGAGCAAGTGTTAGTCATAGGACATGACAAAAACTGGTTAGAACCAATCAGGTCCAAGATGGTGGAAGATTCAACTCCCAGTGGACCTTGAACCTCATTATAAGATCACACACACACACACACACACACACACACGATCACTAATACATTAGCATGCTAAATGACACATCCACGGGAGCTATGACAGTTCTGAAGTCAACCATAGAAGATGTGAGCAGCAGCCCAATTCCTGGCTTCCCAGGTGGCGCTAGTGGTAAAGAACCCACTTGCCAATGCAGGAGATGTAAAGAGACATGAGTTCGATCCCTGGATCAGGAAGATCTCCTGGGAAAAGGAAATGGCAACCCATTCTAGTATTCTTGCCTGGAGAATCCCTTGGACAGAGGATTCTGGCAGGCTACAGTCCATGGGGTTGAAAAGAGTTGGATACAACTGAAGCAACTTAGCATGCATGCAGCCCAATTCTCCACACCTTCCCCCAAATAATTAGAATAATTCTCCCACCTGTTATCCTATGAAATTACCTAGCCCATAAAAACTAACCAACTCATATTTCAGGGCCTCTTGCCTTCTGCGATGCCCATGCTCTATCTGTGGCATATGTTTCTCCCAAAGCCATCCTCACCTTTAGAGCCAGACCACATTCTGTCTGTGGAATGTATATCTCTACCTAAATCCACTACTTACCCATCACTTTGTCTCTCACTGAATTCTTTCTGTGATGAGACATAAAGAACCTGAGCTTTTTAAGTCCTGAAATTAGGTGTGGGATCTCAATTAAAAGCCATGGGTTCAAGTCCCAATCTGAATTGCACAGTTTCACAATCATAAAAGGCAACATTCTTCTATCCTCAACAAGACAGCTATTTAAAAGGCAACATTCCTTCTTGATCTTATAAGGGGCCACAGTAACACTTAGATCTGGATTGTGTAAACTGTCAATAATACATCATTTAATGTACAGCCCTCTGTCTCAAAAATCATGTAACTATGCCTTGACTTCTAACCAGCAAAACAGTTCTCAGAACTGAGATGCCCTTCCTGGGTTAAAATCATCAAATTTGCTTGAATAAAAATTTCCATTTCTTTCTTAGATCAACTGATTAATTTTTGGTTGACGTGTTAAAGAAAATAAATTATCTAAACACACATAGTCAAGTTAAAAAGATGAAACCGGATGAAAAGTCCTAAATTGTCTCTTCATTTTTGTATTCTTCCATTCTAATCCTACCTTTAGAGGAAACTAAGGAAGCCTTCCCATATTTGCCTTCTTCACATAAGAATAGAAACCATTTCAGAGATAATAGTTTCCTGGGTAGCTGTTCAAAACCAGAAAGTGGGGCAGTAGAGATCCAAGAGAGATTTTTTTTTTTTTAACTATGCTTATTATAGCCCACCAGGGATGTTATTGGAATGGTAGCAAAAAGTCTTTAGAAAGCAGAGAAATGTTCATTGCTTATTTTATAAATCTCCCCCAAAGTTCCTGAAGGCTAATTCTATTCTCGTCCAGAGTTCAAAGTCTGACCACCAGACAGTGTGGTTTGAAGTAGAAAAGGAGGCTGGAACAATTTCTATACTTTGAAGTCCAGAGAAAGGAGGATCATTTCAGGGGCTTGAAGCACACACACTGAACACTGTCTCCATCACCACCGCTATCAAACGGTAAGGCTGAATGGAACTTTGAAAACCTTAGAGGAAAATTATCTTGCTGCTTTCATATCTAGATTTGCTTCCTCTCAAATTATAAATTCTTTCCCAATATGTAAGGCCGATTTTCATTGCCCTGAAATATACTAGAGTCATAAAAAAGAGTAACTACAAAACATTGTTATTCCATATACCTGGAGAAGCTGAAGTATTTTGTGTTCCTTTGTTTCCAAAGGAAAAATAAATATGTATATTTCAAGCCCAGGAGATCTAGAAAGTTACCAGCCACAGGTAACATTACAAAAGACCACAATAATGGTATCAGCCTGCAGTGATCCTTCCCATCCTCCTCCGCCTCCATACAATGCATTGGATTGTGTGCTTCTCATCCGCTATATTACACAAGGTTATCAGGGTCTTCTTGTTTCTCCTACTGCACTCTTCAATTCATCCTTTTAAAGGCAGCCTGAATTATTTAAATTGCACATATTTATAGTTCACGGTTATAAACTGACTACCAAGAAATGAATGGCTTTCTAGAAATTGAGCAATATGGTGGGGTTTCAAAAGAATACCTACAATGTATTTGATTAATAGGGTAGGTGATTTTCATATAAACCTATTTGATAGCAAGAATTTGACTAGTTTCTTGGATCCATGATATCATGAAGCCAAGTGCCTTGCACATAACTGGCACTGTGATATCTAAGATATTTGATGTCACCACACAAAACATGATTGTGCATTTTTAATTAGCTATTCAGCACCTTCAAGTGCTTACTGTCTGATATTTCAAAAGAAAAAAAAAATGAGAAAAGTTACCTTTGGTATTAGCATTTATCACTCTTAGGAACAGAAAATAAAGATAAACATTGAATAAGTTGATAGCTGAGCCAGCAGAAAGATGGAACTGAAAGAACTATGAGCTCAAGTAGACATTAACACAAAACTTCTAAAAGGAGAATGCAATTTTTAAGCTGCATGTGAGTGAGCTGTAAGTCTCTTGTGACACATGTCTCCAGAAACCCCACTGGTCTCAGCATGACTGACATTTATGAGAATGACCTTAAGGTAGGTGTGAGACTGATGTTTTCTGTTGTTGCTTGCTTGCCGCTTTCATGACTTAAAGGAAAGTAGTTTGAGGTGTCAGTTGCTGCACTGCTAATCTTCTCCAGGCCAGCATGAATGGAACACTAAGCTTGAATTCCTACCTGTCTGACAGATGACTAAAATAGTCGGCTACATTGGAACACTGGTGCTTTCGGGTGCAACTTACTCATTTACTGAGTCTTCCACATTCCTGCCTGGATCTGCCACTTTGCTCCTCAGGACTAGTGCCAGAATGCTAGCATCAGATCTGCTTAATGTCATCCTCCTGTAAATGGACCACAGTAAACATATTGGGCAGTCTACAAGCAACACTGGAGATGAACAATTTAGACTTACTGTCTGTCAGTGAGAGCCGGGGCCATCTGGACAGGCAGTTAATGATCAGCATTAGAGCAGCATGCAGTGTTAAGCTTAACTGTAATCTCTGCGCCTCAGTTTAACAAATGTAGGGGAGCCAAGAGGGGATTTGAGCAGTGTAGCAAAAGATCCCCTAAGGTCCTGAGAGAATGAGATGAAACTGAGTCTCACCTGGTAGTAACTAAAACATCCACACACTGTCACTCGCAAACCACCACCACAGACTAGTTTTTAGAGCAAACACAGAAAAGAATTAAGGTAACTGCTCTGGAAATTTAAATATTCCTGTCCTCCTCACCAGAAAATGAGAGTGAGAGAGAGAGAGAGAATGCTTTTGCCTAAGCTACTCAGATACCAGAAATCTGCTCTTGACCATACAGAATAAATAAATTCTCAAACACTTCCTGGGGAGTAGGTTGGAAAAAGAACACCTATTTATTTATTAGCCTCAGCCTTTGGATCAGCTCTAGGAAGAACTGGCAAGAGGGGTAGAAGCTTTTATCCAGACAGTAAGGAAAGACTGAGACTCACTGCAAATATTCCTACAGGTCAAAGGGAAATCACAAAAAATCATTTCTAAAAAGTGTATTTAATATTTCTAAAAATTAACACCACAACGGTGTTTAGCAGTAGGTCACTTTATTATGTTGCAATTGGGTTTCAAAAGTATTATCTATTTAGCTTTCAGACTGAGGAACTGAAGAAGAGAAGGTAAATGTATATTTTAAAAAAACAGCATTCATTCTATGAGCAACGACAATCCAAT
The DNA here is from genome assembly GCF_033118175.1 of Dama dama. NCBI lineage: Eukaryota > Metazoa > Chordata > Mammalia > Artiodactyla > Cervidae > Dama > Dama dama. The sequence continues at coordinate 49,507,824 of NC_083705.1, read as the reverse complement.
GTGGGCTTAATAACTTGGTGACTTTGTTTCATTGAAGATTTCAGTTATCAGCCTCTTTAGTCTTAACAAGAACAACAAAAGCCCATGATTTCAAAATCAGGCCAGTATCCTTGGTCTTGAGATGAGACTTTAAGCCCTTGTGTCTATATTTAACAGAGTGCTGCCTCTGAACCATTTCAGGAACATTTGTTTGAACTAAACAGCCACATGTCATCTACACGCATCAAGGATGAAAAACACATTGCTTGCCGGCTGCTACTGTCCCCATGGCACTTCCATGGCAAATGTTATTAATTGACTACAGTCCTCTTTCCCAATGAGCTCAGACACAGCCTCACAGTCTTTCTTAACACAGCCACTTCTAATCATTGTCTGGGAAGGTGAGTTGAACATATTTCACATAGGATTTCTGTCAGAGATAGTTTAAGTTCCACGGAAAGTTTTCTGGGTGAGAGGGAAGGAAAGGAGGGAGCCAGGAGGGGAGAAAGGTATTATTTAGTGCCTATTATATAGAGAATGTATATTCTGTTGACAAGGATATTTTGCTCATCCAAATTTTAATCAGGCTCCTAAACCTTATCCTGGGTCCATCTGTATACTTCCTTGTAAAATCCAGTTTTATCAAGAATGTTCCTACGTCAGTATAACCAGAAGTGAAAGTGTTATTCACTCAGTCATGTCCGACTCCTTATGACCCCATGAACTATATACCCCACCAGGCTCCTCTGTCCATGGAATTTTCCAGGCAAGAATACTAGAGTGGGTTGCCATTCCCTTCTCCAGGGGATCTTCCCAACCCAGGGATCGAACCCAGGTCTCCCACACTGCAGGCAGATTCTTTACTGTCTGAGCCACCAAAGAAGCCCCCAACCCCTTACCCTTCAATGATGAACACACTGCTGCCCTGAACTGCTCCAAAATGAGAAATTCCAATTCTAGCACAAAGAGCTGGAAACACTTCTTCAGAATACCAAGAAAATTTAGTTTCTCCTTCACTTATTATGAGAATAAACATTCAATTTCCTACAATTGTACCATCAAAAAGGAGTGATATTTCACAGCATTTGTGCCTTTCATAACAGATCCATGCAAATCCTTACCAGTGAATTATTTTTACAGGTGAGGAACGGAATCACAAAGAAGTAAGAGCATAAACACTGGCATAAACCCAGATTTGCTCATCTCCAAAAAACACACGTTAAAACACATTTTAACTTACAGAATGGTGGCAACCAGAGCTCTTTGAACTTAAGAGTTGAGTTGACTTGGTCAACTCAAAGATTCTTTGGACTTCCCTCTGCTAACTGTGCTTAAATCTACCCCTGATCAATCAACCAAAACTTGTGATTGCAATGTTTCTGACTCATTGTACCTTCAAACATGGCTTTAGATCATAATCATTTTCTGGTTCCTCAAATACTAATAATCACATTTGTAGCACTTCATAACTTAAGGAAATCTACCTCCCTTATTCCTTAAAAGTGAGGAGTAGATCAAGAAGAAATTAAATATCCTGTCCAAGATCACGGATAGGGAAAAACTCAGACTTGAACCTAAACTTGTGATGAGAATTCCAAACTTTCCTCTATTAAATTATGCTATAAGGTAGAACTTGATGCATGCCAGGAGAAAGAAAAAGGGTAATGAGAGTTGAAAGGGCAAGATCAGAAATAAGTTATTGATGTGGTGACATTTGAACTGTCTGAAAGGCTAAGTAGAATTTTAACATGTGTGAAAAGAGATGCCAAGTAAAAATGAGGGGGCGTAAGGCTTAACAGAAAACAATGTATTAGGTTCGTGCAAATGTAATTATAGTTTTGGACCTTGAATTTTAAATCATTATAACTAGGCTCAAATACATATTTATTAATCAAAATAGGAACCATTACAATCAACACATTTTTGTCAAAAAGAAATGTTTGTTTACTCCTGTGGCATAAAAACCTGTGCTCAGGATTCAACCAACTCTTGGAAAGCGTTTTCTAAATCCTGCTAACTGTGGAAGCATTTTCCCTGCAAAAAGTTGTCAAGATGCTTAAAGAAGTGGCAGCCAGTTGGTGAGAGGTCAGGTGAATATGGACTTCCCCAATGGCTCAGTGGTAAAGAATCCGCCTGCAATACAGGAGATTGGGTTTGATCCCTGGATTGGGAAGATCCCCTATAGGAGTGAATGGCAACCCACTTCAGTATTCTTATCTGGAGAATCCCAAGGACAGAGGAGGCTGGCAGGCTACAGTCCATAGGGTCGCAAAGAGTCAGACATGACTGAAGTGACTTAGCACACACACAGGTGAATATGATGGATAAGGCAAAACTTCATAACCCAATTCATTCAACTTTTGAAGGCTTGGTTATGTGATGTGTGGCTGAGCGTTGTAGAGAAAAATCGGGCCCTTTCTTTTGACCAATGCCGGCTACAGTCACTGCAGTTTTCAGTGCACCTCATGGATCTGCTGAGCATACTTCTCAGATATAATAGTTTCACTGGGACTCAGAAAGCTGAAGTGGGTCAGATGGGCAGCAGATCACCAGTGACTATGACCTTTTTTGGTGCAAGTTTGGCTTTGGGAAGTGCTTTGGAGCTTCTTCTTAGTCCAGCGACTGAGATGGTCATCCCCGGTTGTCCTATAAAACCCACTTTTCATCACACATCACAATCTGATCAAGAAACAGTTCATTGTTCTTACACAGAATCAGAGAAGACAACACTTCAGAAAGGATGATTTTTTTGATTTGCAGTCAGCTCAGGAAGCACTTATCAAATTTTTTCACGTCTCCAATTTGCGTCAAATGCCAAACCACCATAGTATGGTCGATGTTGAGTTATTCAGCAACTTTCTGTATAGCTGTAAAAGGATCAGCTTTGATGATTGCTCTCAATTGACTGTTGCCAACTTCTGATGGCCAGCCACTGTGCTCCTCATCTTCAAGGTTCTCGTCCCCTTTGTAAAACTTCTTGAAACTACCACTGCCCTCTACATTTGTAGCAGTTCCTCAGCCAAATGCATTGTTGATGTTGCGAGTTATCTCCACTGCTTTACCACCAATTTTGAATTGGAATAAGAATATAGCTCATATTTCTGTCTAACATCATTTTCATGTCTAAAATAAATATAAAATAAACATCAAGTAATAAGTCATTAGCAAAAAAAACATGAAATAACAAATGTACATTAAAATGATGTATAACATAACCACATTTATTTAAAAATGTATTCCAATATCAAAGGCAAATTTCAATAATGCAAAAACCACAATTACTTTTGGATCCACCTAATATTTGAGAAGGGACTGGCAATTTCTATGTGTTCATAGCATACTATACATGATAATGTTGGGTGAAAAAAAATTAGTAAAAAATAAAGTAGCTTGGGGCCAACTTATAAAGGAGCACATAATCCATGCCAAGAAATATAAATATTTTCCTTTGAGTAAAGAATTTTGAAAAGACAGTGTAATGAACAGATTTGTGTTTTGAGAAGATGTCTTATTTAAGCCAGTACAAAGACTATGTTCAAGATAGCAGAAAGAATGAAGTGTCTGTGCTGTTAACTGGGTAAGAAATTTGGACTTCCCTGGTAGCTCAGACAGTAAAGCGTCTGTCTACAATGCAGGAGACCCAGGTTCGATCCCTGGGTGGGGAAGATTCCCTGGAGAAGGAAATGGCAACCCACTCCAGTACTCTTGCCTAGAAAATCCCATGGATGGAGGAGCCTGGTGTCCATGGGGTCGCAAAGAGTCGGACAGGACTGAGCGACTTCACTTTCACTTTTCACTTCACAATAAACTAGAGTCCCTGTGAGAATGAAGACACTAAAAAGGATAAATGGTAGTAAGGAAGAGAGGACCATGTTTAATGTTCTTAGTTTGAGCATCAAAATGAATGACAGTAATTAGCTGAAGTAGGAGATTTAAGCAATGGGAGGATATAATTAATCAATTTGACTTTGGATTTAATGAATTAGGAACCTTCATCCCAAGTACTTGTTGGAATCCTCTGGATCAAATGAAATTAGATATATTCTGGAGTCATCACTTAGAGGTGTTATGTACAGATAACAAGGAGTAATGTACTTGGCTCTAAAACTGGTACACAAAGGTGGACCTTGTTGAAAAGACTGAATATAGAGGTCTTCTTTGTGTTAAAGAGTTTGTATCTATTATTACAGTTCAGTTCATCCACTCAGTCATGTCCAATTCTGCCACCCCATTCACTACAGCATGCTAGGCTTCCCTGTTCATCACCAACTCCTGGAGCTTACTCATATCCATCAAATCGGTGATGCCAAACAACCATCTCATCCTCTGTCACCTCCTTCTCCTCCTGCCTTCAATCTTTCCCAGCATCAGGGTCTTTTCCAATGAGTTAGTTCTTCACATCAGGTGGCCAAAGTATTGGCGTTTCAGCTTCAATATCAGTCATTCCAATGAATATTCAGGACTGATTTCCTTTAGGATTGACCGGTTGGATCTTCTTACAGTCCAAGAGACTCTCAAGTCTTCTCCAACACCACAGTTTAAAAGCATCAATTCTTCGGTGCTCAGCTTTCTTTAAGGTCCAACTCTCACATTCGTACATGACTACTGGAAAAACCATAGCCTTGACTAGATGGACCTTTGTTGGCAAAATAATGTCTCTGCTTTTAAATACGCTATCTAGGTTGGTCATAACTTTCCTTCCAAGGAGTAAGCGTCTTTTAATTTCATGGCTGCAGTCACCATCTGCAGTGATTTTGGAGCCCAAGAAAATAAAGTGTCTCAGTGTTTCCATTATTTCCCCATCTATCTGTCATGAACTGAACTGATGGGCCAGATGCCAAGATCTTAGTTTTCTGAATGTTAAGTTTTAAGCCAAATTTTTCACTCTCCTCTTTCAGTTTCATCAAGAGGCTCTTCAGTTTTTCTTTGCTTTCTGCCATAAGGGTGGTGTCATCTGCATATCTGAGATTATTGATATTTCTCCCAGCAATCTTGATTCCAGCTTGTGCTTCCTCCAGCCCAGCATTTCTCATGATGTACTCTGCATATAAGTTAAATAAGCAGGGTGACAATATACACCCTTGACGTGCTACATGCAGCCATTAAAAATAGTATTTGGAAACTAAAAAAAAAAAACAGTATTTGGTGGTGACAGTTGGAAGCCAAGCCAACAGTAACAACTGGAAAACAGTGGGCTTGGGAGCACTCTGTGAGTTCACATATTAAATCATGTACAGACGGTGCCATGGCTGCTGGCCTCACACACAGCCTGCAGGTTCTCCTTCTCTGTTATAATAACAGCACTCAGCCTTGAGCCACGTTTTCATTCTTGGAAAGAAGTGTACTTCCAAAATTAGGTTGTTATCCGAAAGGTTTTTGAGCCCTACGAGATAATTAGGAAGCCGTGCCTCAAAACAGAATCTGACGTAACCCACTTAGTTTTAACTTTCAAAGGGTGGTTTTTCAGTTTCTCATATTCTCAAACCATGAAGGCAAAAGATAATTTTAAAATTTTAAAATTTCAGGATAGGGCCGAATGGTAGGACATTTTCTTTCTAGTGGCAAAACTATTTATTTTATTCCTCAAAACTATTTATGCATAAATTAAAGGAAGAGAAGACAAAGTTGTGATGTTGGTTATGAGGGACGGGGAATCTGAGATACCTCTGGACCTTTAAGAGAGAAACTACACAGTGAAGGACCAGCTCTCACACAGGTTTTGTTGCTACTGCAAAACATCCAATTGCTAGAACATTCTTCTTTTTTTTTTTTCATCTATTTGAAGCAAATGCTATGTGAAAAGTGACAGGATGCTACGCCTGCTAACATAAGTCTGTGCCTGTTGGAGAAGAGTCTGCTATTACGGCTAAGACAGCACTTCACCAGCTGAAGTTGGCACAAAAGAGGAAAAGCTGGGTCCCACCTGGAAATGAAAAGTGTGTTTCTCGTTAGAACTCAGAGGAAAGAAAAATACTGTTGTGACCTGCCCTCCAATTAGATTATAAATGCACTTTGCCAGCATCAAAAATCAGGACTCCTCTCAATCTCTGGGACATGCTCATCATTGCTGTTGACATCTCCTAATATCTCGGACTCTCTCCTTTCTCATCTTTAAATTCTTAAATCCTTCCCATACTTCAGAATCTAACTCAACCCCATCTCATCTGGGAAGATTTTTCAACCTCTCTATCCATCTTCTCTTGCTCCTTCACCTTGTCACCATGCAACAGATATGAGACCTCATGCATTTGGCCTTTATGAACTAGCCATCCAAGGAAAGGTGTTACTTCCCCAGTAAGGTTTTAAATTGCTTGAGTAAACTATTACATCTCATATTATTGTGTGAGGTACCAACATCCTAGTGAGTACTAAGTGTTCAACTTCTTAACCTCTTTCCTGGGAATACCTCATTTTATAAACAAACATCTGTAAAGTTTTTAAAGTCAGCACCAATGTAAAGATAAATTATTTTCCCCTTGGGCAGTAAATCATCTAACCATTTCCCCCAAATGAGTATTTTCTAAAATCAGATAGAAAAGGGGAACAAATCAACCCCCAATGGGTGACAGAAGGGAAGACCATGTACAAAAGCAAAGCATTTATTGGAGCTTACATTTTAAACTTTGTGACCCTTAATATTTTAGGTAAGGTATTCCTTATTAGGCTTAGCAAAAACTGAAACCAGCTACAAGTAACAGGTAAAATGTAACCACAGGAATCACATGCTGATTCTTCAAAGTGTCCTGACTATGCATAGCAACAGGGTGTATGACTGTGAGTCCCACCAGCAAGGGACTAAGCATTTTTCCAGGTTTATTATTAAAAGTCCTAGGAAATTCTAAGACTATTGTGTCTTTAAAAGTCCTCTGAAGCTTGAACTGGCTATGTCTAAAAAATGCTCAAGTAAAAATGGAGTTTAATTCTCCCTCTAACAACTAGAATTCACAATCTCTTGAGTAAAGAGAAGGGGTGAAGAAGCTCCTTTTCCTCCTGTTCTCTCTTCCAATTAATTTGTAACGAAAGGTTTTTGTTTCCCTTCTTGTGTTTTGGCCCCTGGCCTCACTTCAGGCCATGCAGGTGAAATGGCTCTGGGGAAAAAAGGGACACTTTTCATGCCTAAATGTAAGTGATTCTACAACCGACTCTTCCAATCTCTGATAGGACTAACTAGTGGGGGCCAGCGTCCACTTCCCAACACTGTTCCTTAAAATTCATATAAATAAGAACATACAGTATCATTGAACAAACTGCAGAACAACTGTAACAACTGGAAGTCTAGTCTAAAATCAATAGTGTTTTTGAGAACTCAGAATTATCCAAAAAGAAAAAAAAAAGGTAAATTGACAAATAACATGAAATTTGTCCAGTTTAAGAAATAATTGAAATAATGCTGTATAAGTTTAAGGTGTACAGCATGATGGTTTAATTTACATATACAGTAATTTAATTATTATTTTAATTTAATTGATTGATTTAATTATTACATAATGATTTAATCATTATAATAGGTTAAACTAAAATTCATCTTCTCATGTCAACACAATAAAAAGTACAGAGAGAAAAAATTAAAAAAAAAAAAACTCTATACAATCAGCAAAACAAGACTGGGAGCTGACTGTGGCTCAGATCATGAGCTCCTTACACCCAAGTTCAGTTCAGTTCAGTTCAGTTCAGCTGCTCAGTCATGCTGACTCTTTGCGACCCCATGAACCGCAGCATGCCAGGCCTCCCTGTCCGTCACCAACTCCCGGAGTCCACCCAAACCCATGTCCATTGAGTCGGTGATGCCATCCAAATATCTCATCCTCTGTCATCCCCTTCTCCTGCCCTCAATCTTTCCCAGCATCAGGGTCTTTTCAAATGAGTCAGTTCTTCACATCAGGTGGCCAAAGTACTGGAGCTTTAGCTTCAACATCAGTCCTTCCAATGAATACCCAGGACTGATTTCCTTTAGGATGGACTGGTTGGATCTCCTTGCAGTCCAAGTTACTCTCAAGAGTCTTCTCCAACACCACAGTTCAAGAGCATCAGTTCTTCTGGGCTCAGCTTTCTTTATCGTCCAACTCTCACATCCATACATGACCACTGGAAAAAAACATAGCATTGACTAGATGGACCTTTGTTGACAAAGTGATGTCTCTTCTTTTTAATATGCTGTCTAGGTTGGTCATAACTTTCCTTCCAAGGAGTAAGTGTCTTTTAATTTCACGGCTGCAATCACCATCTACAGTGATTCTGGAGCCCAGAAAAATAAAGTCAGCTGCTGTTCCACTGTTTCCCCATCTATTTGCCATGAAGTGATGGGACTGGATGCCATGGTCTTGGTTTTCTGAATGTTGAGCTTTAAGGCAATGTTTTCAGTCACCTCTTTCACTTTCATCAAGAGGCTCTTTAGTTTTTCTTCACTTTCTGCCATAAGGGTGGTGTCATCTGCATATCTGAGGTTATTGATATTCCTCTCAGCGATCTTGATTCCAGCCTGTGAGTTACCCAGCCCCTCATTTCACTTGATGTACTCTACATATAAGTAAAATAAGCAGGATGAAAATATACAGCCTTGAAGTACTCGTTTCCCAATTTGGTACCAGTCCGTTATTCGATGTCTTGTTCTAACTGTTGCTACTTGACCTACATACAGATTTCTCAGGAGGCAGTTAGGCGGTTTGGTATTCCCATCTCTTGAAGAATTTCCACAGTTTGTTGTGATCCACACAGTCAAAGGCTTTAGCATAGTCAATGAAGCAGAAGTAGATGTTGTTTTGGAATTCCCTTGCTTTTTCTATGATCCAATGGATGTTGGCAAGTTGATCTCTGGTTCCTCTGCCTTTTCTAAATTCAGCTTGTAGATCTTAAAGTTCTCAGATCATGTACTGTTGAAGCCTAACTTGAAGGATTTTGAGCATAATCTTGCTAGAATGTGAAATAAGTACAATTGTACAGTAGTTTGAACCTCTTTGACCTTGTCTTTCTTTGGGACTGGAATGAAAACTGACCTTTTACAGTCCTGTGGCCACTACTAAGTTTTCCAAATTTGGTGGCATATTGAGTGCAGCACTTTAATAGCATATCTTTTAGGATTTTAAATAGCTTAGCTGAAATTCCATCATCTCCCCTAGCTCTGTTTGTAGTAATGCTTCAAAAGGTCCACTTGACTTCATACTCCAGGATGTTTGGCTCTAGGTGAGTGATCACAGCATCGTGGTTATCTGGGTCTTTAAGACCTTTTTTGTATAGTTCTTCTATGTATTCTTGCTACCTCTTGTTAATCTCTTCTGCTTCTGTTAGATCCTTGCCATTTCTGTCCTTTATTGTGCCCATTTTTGCATGAAATGTTCCCCTGGCATCTCCCATTTTCTTGACAAGATCGCTAGTCTTTCCCATTCAGTTGTTTCCCTCTGTTTCTTTGCATTTTTCCCTTAAGAAGCCTTTCTTATCTCTCCTTGCTGTTCTCTGGAATTCTGCATTCAGTGGGTCCCTTTCTCCTTTGCCTTTCATTTCGCTTCTTTTCTCAGCTATCTGTAAGGCCTCCTCAGACAACCACTTTCCCTTCTTGCATTTCTTTGGGTTATTGTTTTCTGCTACTGAATTATGTGATATCTTAATACATTTTGAAAATTAACCCCTTATCAGATATACTGTTTGCAATACATTCCCATTCTGTAGATTACCTTTTTGCTTTGTTAATGGTTTCTTTACCTGTGCAGAAACTTTTTGGCTTGATATAATCACACTTATTTATTATTTTTCAGCTGAAACAAAAGTTATGTTTTACTAAAAAATGGGCTCCAGTATTTGAGAAACAGAAGTTGGTTATTTCTCTTGCAGATGCTCATTGTAAAATTCAATTATCTGATAATTTAGGAAATTAAGTGTAATAGTCTCCTAGTGACACTGCAACAAAATAGCACAAAGGTAGTAGCTTGAAACAGCACAAATGCATATTCCCCTTCCCTCAACAGAATGATCCCTGTTCATTTCCAGGGCAAAGCATTCGTTATCATAGTAATCTAAGTCTATGCCCTGACCAGTAACACTGAAGAACCTGAAGTTGAATGGTTCTATGTAGACCTACAAGACCTTCTAGAACTAACACCCAAAAAAGATGTCCTTTTCATTATAGGGGACTGGAATGCAAAAGTAGGAAGTCAAGAAATACCTGGAGTAACAGGCAAATTTGGCCTTGGAGTACAGAATAAAGCAGGGCAAAGGCTCATAAAGTTATGCCAAGAGAATGCATGGGTCTTGGTAAACACCCTCTTCCAAAAACACAAGAGAAGACTCTACACATGGACATCACCAGATGGTCAACACCGAAATCAGATTGATTATATTCTTTGCAGCCAAAGATGGAGAAACTCTATACAGACAGCAAAAACAAGACCAGGAGCTGCCTGTGGCTCAGGTCATGAACTCCTTATTGCCAAATTCAGACTGAAATTGAAGACAGTAGGGAAAACCAATACACCATTCTGTATGACCTAAATCAAATCCCTTATGACTATACAATGGAAGTGAGAAATAGATTTAAGGGACTAGATCTGATAGAGTGCCTGATGAACTATGGACAGAGGTTTGTGACACTGTACAGGAGACAGGAATCAACACCATCCCCGAGAAAAAGAAATGCAAAAAAGCAAAATGGCTGCCTGAGGAGGCCTTACAAATAGTTGTGAAAAGGAGAGAAGTGAAAAGCAAAGGAGAAAAGAAAAGATATATCCATTTGAATGCAGAGTTCCAAAGAATAGTAAGGAGAGATAAGAAAGCCTTCCTCAGTGATCAGTGCAAAGAAACAGAGGAATACAATAGAATAGGAAAGACTAGAGATCTCTTCAAGAAAATTAGAGATACCAAGGGAACATTTCAATCAAAGATGGGCTCAATAAAGGACAGAAATGGTATGGACCTAACAGAAGCAGAAGATATTCAGAAGAGGTGGCAAGAATACACAGAAGAACTATACAAAAAAGATCTTCACGACCCAGATAATCATGATGGTGTGATCACTCACCTAGAGCCAGACATCCTGGAATGTGAAGTCACGTGGGCCTTAAGAAGTATCACTACAAACAAAGCTAGTGGAGGTGATGGAATTCCAGTTGAACTATTTCATGTCCTAAAAGATGATGCTGTGAAGGTGCTGCACTCAATATGACAGCAAATTTGGAAAACTCAGGACTGGAAAAGGTCAGTTTTCATTCCAATCCCTAAGAAAGGCAATGCCAAGAATGCTCAAACTACTACACAATTGCACTCATCGCACACTCTAGTAAAGTAATGCTTAAAATTCTCCAAGCCAGGCTTCAGCAATACGTGAACCATGAACTTCCAGATGTTCAAGCTAGTTTTAGAAAAGGCACAGGAACCAGAGATCAAACTGCCAACATCAACTGGATCATCAAAAAAGTAAGAGAGTTCCAGAAAAACATTTATTTCTGCTTCATTGACTATGCCAAAGTCTTTGACTGTGTGGATCACAAGAAACTGAAAAATTCTGAAAGACATGGGAATACCAGACCACCTGACTGGCCTCTTGAGAAACCTGTATGTAGGTCAGGAAGCAATAGTTAGAACTGGACATGGAACAACAGACTGGTTTCAAATTAGAAAAGGAGTACATCAAGGCTGTATATTGTCAGCCTGCTTATTTAATTTATATGCAGAGTACATCATGAGAAACGCTGGGCTGGATGAAGCACAAGCTGGAATCAAGATTGCTGGGAGAAATATCAACAACCTCAGACATGCAGATGACACCACCTTTATGGCAGAAAGTGAAGAACTAAAGAGCCTCTTGGTGAAAGTGAAAGAGGAGAGTGAAAATGTTGGCTTAAAGCTCAACATTAAGAAAACTAAGATCGCATTGGTGGTATAGTGGTGAGCATAGCTGCCTTCCAGAAAACTAAGATCATGGCATCTGGTCCCATCACTTCATGGCAAATAGATGGGGAAACAGTGGAAACAGTGGCTGACTTTATTTTGGGGGGGCTCCAAAATCACTGCAGATGGTGATTGCAGCCATGAAATTAAAAGACACTTACTCCTTGGAAGGAAAGTTATGATCAACATAGACAGCATATTAAAAAGCAGAGATATCACTTTGTCAACAAAGGTCCATCTAGTCAGGGCTATGGTTTTTCCAGTAGTCATGTATGGATGTGAGGGTTGGACTATAAAGAAAATTGAGCCCCAAAGAATTGATGCTTTTGAACTGTGGTGTTGGAGAAGACTCTTGAGAGTACCTTGGACTGCAAGGAGATCCAACCAGTCCATCCTAAAGGAAATCAGTCCTGGGTGTTCATTAGAAGGACTGATGTTGATGCTGAAGCTCCAATACTTTGGCCACCTGATGTGAAGAGCTAACTTATTTGGGAAGACCCTGATGTTGGGAAATACTGAAGGCAGGAGGAGAAGGGGAGGACAGAACATGAGATGGTTAGATGGCATCACCGACTCAACGGACATGAGTTTGGGTAATCTCTGGAAGTTGCTGATGGACAGGGAGGCCTGGCGTGCTGCAGTTCACGGGGTCGCAAAGATTCAGACACGACTGAGTGACTGAACTGACTGACTTCCCTCATAGCTCAGCTGGTAAAGAATCCACTTGCAATGCAGGAGGTTCCAGTTCAATTCCTGGATCGGAAAGATCCCCTGGATAAAGGATAGGCTACCCACTCCAGTATCTTGGACTTCCCTTGTGGCTCAGCTGGTCAAGAATCCACCTGCAATGTGGGAGACCTAGGTTCAATCCCTGGGTTGTAAAGAATCTGCCTGCAATGTGGAAGACCTGGGTTCAATCCCTGGCTTGGGAAGATCCCCTAGAGAAAGGAAAAGGTTACCCACTCCAGTATTCTGGCCTGGAGAATTCCATGGACTCTATACTCCATGGGGTCACAAAGAGTCAGACACGACTGCGTGACTTTCGCTATAGTATGGATGTCAGATTCTAAAATCAAAAATATCAAACATTGGCAGGGCTACATTCCCTACTGCAGACTTTAGACGAGAATCAGTTTCCTTGTTGTTTCCAGCTTCTAGAAGCTGTCTAAAATCTTTGGCTCATGGTCTTTTCTTCCATCTTCAAAGCACATGATTCCAACCTCTGGTGCTATCATCACATCTTTTTCTCCCTGTTTCTAAATCTGCTACCTCCCTCTTATGGGAAGGCTGGTGATCACACTGGATTCACCAGGACAGTTCAAGATTTTCTCCCCACCTAAGAGCCTTGAGTGAATCACATCTGCATAGTCTTTTTTGCCATGTAAAATAACATATTCACAGGATCTGGGAATTAGGATATGTCCGTCTTTAATGGGTAATTATTCAGACTACCACAATAACCAAATATAATCTATGATCAAACATCACTACAGAAAATCCATACAGCATACAAGTAATCAAGCTTTAGTATAATTAATAACCTAGGTCTTCAAGAAAATAAATTAATTACACTTTAAGTTGCAAGATAAATGCATATAGACAAGATTTTTAAAATATACTCTTCTTGCTAGCATCAAAAATTTTTTCTTTTTCTCATATGTTAAAGTATAGAGAAATAGAGTATGAAACGTAATTGGAAATGGTCATCAAATTGATGGTTTGTACGTGGAAATTTTTTTTCAGCATGACTGGAAAAAAAAAAAGAAAAAAAAACTTTTTAAAGGTCTGATGAAATGTTTCAAACTGCAAAACTGAAACCTATTCTTTTTACAGAATTGAATTCTCATATCCTTATGTCCTAGGTATTTCTTTTCCCAAACACTCTGTTATGCGGAGATATAAGCTCAGGAAACACTAAGCAAATTCCAGCGGATTAGCAAAGGTGATTTAGATATATTATGTTGATTTAGATATAAATGTGCTATGAGAGATTACCTCCACTGATCACAGCAGCTAAGAAGACTGAGTATTAATCAGCTAATGTTTGCAGCTCTTGGGGGAAAGAGGTAGTAGATAGAAACCAAGAATTATAAAGAGAACAGAAGGAGCATTAGTCAGAGAGGTGGGAATAAGTAAACATCATAAATTAGGTTAATAGCAGGACTCTACATCTTCCTTTTCCTCCAACCTTGATAAAACCTTAAACTGAAGCTTAATACACTCTGTATATATTCACATATACTCATTTAACACCTGCTGTATTCAATATTAACTAAAATCAGTTTCTGCAGTCTTTAAATAAAGTTAGGAAACATGTTTAAAATTTGTGGCCTAATCTTTCTGAACCTGTGCTAGTCATTTAGAAGTCGGTATACAATAATGAAAATAGAATGGTAATAAGTGGATACCAGAAGACCAGGGCTGTAGGCCTAGCTCTTCTGCAAATTGCTTCCAAGATTTCAAACAAACCTCTTATCTCAATGTGACTCAATAGTCTTCCACTAAAATGAGAAATTTAAATTAGTAAAAAAAAATTATTTAACAAATCAGAAATTAAATATGCATCCTTCCCACTGCATAGCAAATATAATTTCTCCACTGATGCCAATTATACTGTCTATTTTACAAAGAGAATTAGAATATGGTTAAAAAAATAGAATTCACTTCTAAGAAAATATTTGGTCATATAGGAAAATATAAGAGAGGCCAATATAAACCTGCTGCTGCTGCTAAGTCGCTTCAGTCTTGTCCGACTCTGTGCGACCCCATAGACAGCAGCCCACCAGGCTCCCCTGTATAAACATGCTACCTAATAACAGAGATTGGCAAACTACAGCCACTAGGCCAAATCAAGCACACCACCTATTTTTTTTAAATAAAGTTCTACTGAAACACAGCCTTGCCCATTCATTTACATATTATCTATGGCTAACTTTCAGCTAAAGTGACAGAGTTGAGTAGTTGTGACAAAGATCAGGTGGCCTGCAAACCCTAAAATATTTATTATCAGTCTATACATAGAAAAAGTTTCCTGACACTATCTAATAAAATGACACAAGTGGTGGTGGTGGTTTTGTCACTATGTCATGTCCCACTCTTGTGACCCCATGGACTATAGCCTGCCAGGTTCCTCTGCCCATAGGCTTCACCAAGCAAGAATAATGGACTGGATTGCCATTTCCTTCTCCAAAAAAACACAAGACCAGTGATAAATCCCATGTCATGTTAAAATAAAAAAATTTTAAGTATAGCTCTAATGATTAATTTTTTCACTTTTTATATGTCTTCACATGATGTATAAAAAGTGATGTCACCTGAGCAAATAGTTTGTGATATATTTCCTTGAATTGGTTTTCTTTGGGGGAGAGTAGTTAATTTGACAGTATTCTTATTATTGTTAAATTCAGTAGGGATAGGCAATATTAAAAAGGAGTAGGTCAAGGCTGTATATTGTCACCTTGCTTATTTAACTTATATGCAGAGTACATCATGAGAAACGCTGGGCTGGAAGAAGCACAAGCTGGAATCAAGATTGCCGGGAGAAATATCAATAACCTCAGATATGTAGGTGACACCAACCTTATGGACGAAAGTGAAGAGGAACTAAAAAGCCTCTTGATGAAAGTAAAGAAGGAGAGTGAAAAAGTTGACTTAAAGCTCAACATTCAGAAAACTAAGATCATGGCATCTGGTCCCATCACTTCAAGGGAAATAGATGGGGAAACAGTGGAAACAGTGTCAGACTTTTTTTGGGCTCCAAAATCACTGAAGATGGTGATTGCACCCATGAAATTAAAAGATGCTTACTCCTTGGAAGGAAAGTTATGACCAACCTGGATAGCATATTTAAAAGCAGAGACATTACTTTGCCAACAAAGGTCCGTCTAGTCAAGGCTATGGTTTTCCCAGTAGTCACGTGTGGATGTGAGAGTTGGACGGTGAAGAAAGCTGAGTGCTGAAGAATTGATGCTTTTGAACTGTGGTGTTGGAGAAGACTCTTGAGAGTCCCTTGGACTGCAAGGAGAGCCAACCAGTCCATCCTAAAGGAGATCAGTCCTGGGTGTTCATTGGAAGGACTGATATTGAAGCTGAAACTCCAATACTTTGGCCACCTCATGAAAAGAGTTGATTCATTGGAAAAGACCCTGATGCTGGGAAGGATTGGGGGCAGGAGGAGAAGGGGATGACAGAGGATGAGATGGCTAGATGGCATCATCGACTCAATGGACATGGGTTTGGGTAGACTCCGGGAGTTGGTGATGGACAGGGAGGCCTGGCGTGCTGCGATTCATGGGGTCACAAAGAGTTGGACATGACTCAATGACTGAACTGAACTGAGGCAATATTATGATGCAGTAATAAACAATCCTCCAAGTTTTCACGCCTTACAACTACAAAGTCTTATCTCTCATATCCACTGGATCAACTGGGGGATACATGTGCCCTCTCTCGGAACCAAGCTGATAAAGACTCTTCCATTCAGGGAGGTACCAATTCCTGTGGCAGAAGGAAAGAGAATATAGCTAATGAAACTCTGCCTTCTAAAGCTTCCACCAGAAATGACACATCCCCTCCAGTCACATTTCCTTCTTCAAAGTAAAACACATGGTCATGTGCAATTTCATCAGGGCAGTGTAATTCTACCACCAGACCAGAAAGAGGAGAACTAGAGCATCTGAGACAGACTCTTAAAGACAGTCATGGTAACTGCCAAAAACAGTCTGAGAGATGGGAGTTAAATGCCTCTTGCTTGTGGAGACTTTGCATCAAGAAAGGCACCACCATAGAAAGCACAGCACTTTAATTACACTGTAATTTACCAAAGTCTCGACTTTCTGGCTCTACGTTGACAGAGTATTGGTAAAAGTGCTATACCATTTTTGCAAATCCTATGACAGAGACTTCTTTAGCAGTGTGAAGAAGTATTTCTTCAACAAAAGTGTTAGTTTTAGTTTTCTGAACTCTTGGGTATTTCTGAATCCCATTTATTTGATATTCAAAATAATTCCTTGGTCCTTTCCAAAATTTAAAAATAGCAGTTGAAGTTTAGTAGTGAGTTCTCTTAATGTCTATAGAAATTTACTTGCTACAGTGAGTAAAATGTACTTTTAAAAAAATCATTTTCCCACTATTAAAAAGAGCATTTAAAGCATGGTCTATTTTAGTTTCTAAAATTACTTTCCTACATTTTTTAAAAGAAAGCAAACATTCAAAATAGAACTCATGAGTGATGTACCACATTCTTTCCTTTAAAAACCTATTAAGAGGGAATGAACTTGCTTTTATTTAATATATTACATTTACATGTTAACTGTTTAAAATAATTTTACTTTTTTGGAAGGGTCAGACATAATCAAGAAATTTGTGCCAAGACTTCCTTTTGAAAGCTACATCTTTAAATCATGTTGACTAATAAAACTCCCAATGCTGCACAGCAGGACAAAAAGGATATAAAAATTATAAGGCAGTTTTCAAATTGAAAAAAAAGGTTTTCATTTAAAGTTAGCCAAATATGGAGCACATAGAATCCACGGCAAACTTCTCATAGTTAATACACACTCTTGAACTCTTGTTAACAACACAATTAACGTTTAGTATGTAGGCATGGAACCATGCTATACCTTCAGTACACAACATTCTCTGCAGTAATGGCTTAAGGAGAAAAAGTGTATCTATAAAATACATACTGCTTTCTTGGTCAAATATAAGTTGATTTTATTGAACGCAAGATTATTTTCAGTCTGGGTGTCTTCACTATTGATAAAATAGACTGCGGATGGGCTCCTTTAGCTGGAAGGACCATATGCATAAGAAAATGCTTGCAGAGAAGATGACATATGTCATACCATGTGCCAAATACCATCCTAGATCTGGAAGTGACAATTTTCTCATATATACTGGCACTTGGAGCTCTCTAGCTTTGGATGTATTTCTTCTCTGCAAGAACTCAAGTGACATTATGTGTGTTTCTGAAAAGCTTGGTAGGAGGTTTCCTGGCAAATTAGTTATATTACCTTTTATATTTTTATCTGATATTCTTTAATTAATATGCTTTGTGAATTATTTTTGTTGTACCTCTTAAATGTCAGACATGAGCTTGCATCATCTATTCTATAGGCTTCAGGTTTCTAAGGAACATGCAACTACACCCTTGTATACATAAGACAGATAATGAATTTTGCTCCTTTTTCTACAAAACTAAGTTAGTTTCTTTGGGAAATGGGGTAATTCTACTGCTGCTATGTACCTTACTATCCTAGTCAATTCACAAAAAAAGCAATATGCTGAATGACCAATTGCCATTTTTACTAATGTATATATTTATCAAAATATTTGCTTTTGAAAGGCAAATAATTATAAAATGTATAACAATTTATATAGGGTGAGTTGGCTTCTGACACTTTGAGGATTTCTGCAAAGTCTTAGTTGACTGGTTTTTATTTCAGAATTTCATATGGAAATTCTTCAGTTTATGCTGATGTCTTACCAATTCTCTCCTATGTCATTTCTGCTTTTAAAACATTTTAAGTATCTCTTACTAATTTTTCAAGTATTAGAACATTACTTAGGTGATCTCTAGCAATTAGTAGCCAAAATGTAACAAGTAACATGGTTGTTCTTGTCTCTGTCTTGTTCAAACAGTCCCATTTTGTTAGCATGCTTAAGGTTTTAATGTTTTTGAGATTTAACAAAATGCATGCTCTTTTATTCTGTTATTGTTCTTTCTCAGCTGAATTTACTGTCTTGTCAACATTATACACATGGAAGTGATACCTTCCATGCATTCTCACTTCTTTCCATCGCTTTGAATGATCTGCAGGCTTCGTGTTGTATATCTTTTCAAATCACTGTTAGAAACCAAAAATTTCTGTGTGATTTGATTAGTTGAGCCACTTCTTGTTTCTACCATATGTGTTTAAAAGTTATTTACTTCCTTTTTTTAAGTATGTATACTATCCCTGTGTCAATTCCTTAGATTAACCCATAAGCCTGAGTTTGTGTTTCTAGAAATACATTTTTAAATTTCAATATGATATGATTATTTTTATCCAGTTATGAATAACCAAATTTCTGGGAAATGGATAAAATTAGAAAAATTGGTAAACTGGCTATTTGAAGAACTGGCCAATCAGTGAAATGATTGTTCACTGGACTGATTTCGGGTGGGCTGGCCTGCTTCCCTAGATGATGAGTAAAACAGAGGATACAAACATTACACACACACACACACACACACACACACACAAAATAAGTTATATTTTATTGCCTATTACAATTCAAACACTCACCCCCAGTTTCAAGTATGATCCTTCTCTAGTACATATAAGGAAAGCAAATTTGTTTCATTTTCTTACTAGTCGTTCCCTTAGAAATGATTCTCATAATGAGTGTCTTTTCCCACCATACCCAGTTCCACCACAGATCACTGCTCACTTTAGTGTTAAACACCACTGAAAATTCCTAGGCCCAAAAATTCCAGTATGAGGTTTTTTTTTTCTTCTCTGAGAGCAACAGAGATGTTGTGTGGGACAGACAGCACTTCTCTATAAGAGAGAAGTCCTCCGTCAGTTGAAAGCAATTGCAGTGTAGGATGTAGAAATGTAATGCTGGGAAAGAGAGATGACTATTTCTAGATTCTGGGGGTAAAAGATTTTAAAAAAGTAAATCCTTCAGAGGGAGTACTCTCTGGCATCACACAGTCCCAACCCAGCTCCTCATATTCTAACCTCAGTTAAGTCCAATAACCCAACCCCACCTCCCTCCCAGCCCACCTTCTACTTCAATATTCATTCCTCTAGTCTAAATTTCAGTCCAAAGCACTGTTATTCAGCCCTAGAATCCCATTCAAATCACCTGGAGAGCATTTTTTAAATGTCAATGCCCAGACCTCACCCAGAGATTCTCATTTAATGGTCTATGGGACTTAGAAATGGGTTTCTAAATTTAAAGTTCCCCAGGTGACCCTAAAGTACAGTTAAGTCTAAGAACACTTATCTAAAGACAGCTTCCCAAACATTTCCACTTCACTTTATATATGATAATGCTATTTGTGAAACACACTGTAGTTAACCTGAAAGGCTGCTGGAGGTTGCAGATGATGTGGTGGTGTGAAGGGACAGGAAACAGTGAATCCCCTGACTGACCAGATCCCATCCAGCCACCTAACCAACAAGGGTGGAAGGGCTTTGATCTCCATACAGAAGCCATTTTTCACATCCTCGTTTTTTTGTGGGAAAAGGAATGCTGTGAGCCACAGCAACAATCAGGGCAGCCTCCACAGGCTGATCCAGGGTAGGTATTGGCACCCCAAGTGCTGAGGACTGTCCAGTCCAGTTCATGGCTCTCCTAATACATTTCATTTGGAAATCACACACTGGTGTGAATTATATGCACAGGCTTCCCAAACTGTCCATGGGCTTACTATCAACAAAAGAACAATCTAAGTTACTTACTATCAAAGGCAGGAATCGTGTAAATGCTTATTACCTACCCTAAAGATAGATCCACAGTACATTTCTATTAAACACTGGTTGAATCATTTAAATCTATATACCCTGATTAGCTACCATCAGTAAAAAGTCCATAATCCCATAATCGCTTCTCAAGCAGTGAAGCTTGAGTAACAGGCAAAAGTCTAAAAGATTACAAGCAATAAATGATTAATCTGGGGAGCTGCTTTCTTGCTTAGCTCCTCCCTCCTCAGATCAGAAACATAATAAATGAAGGTCCAACACTGTAAGCCCAGACACCGCCACTTCAGCCTAAAAGAGGGTGAACTGACAGCACAGTTTAGGGAGAATCTGCAGCAGATTGTCCTGGATTTAAATAAATTGGCTTCATGGAGAGTGGGAACAGCACAAGCTCACACATGTTCATGCCAGCACAACAAGCTATGGAGCTTAAGGAAAGAAATAAAGTTAAGGATAGTGAACAGACCCAATCATGTCCTTTTCCCTTAGCCAAGGTTAAGAACACTTCCTTTTATATTAGGTTGTTTTCTGTGTTTCAGATATTAACACACTCCAACTGTGTAAGCCAACTCAAATGCCTGGAATTGACACGAACCGTGATTTCATCTTTTTTTTTTTTTTTTTTTTGCCTGACCTATATTTTTACCTATGAGAATTAGAGTACTCAAAATATTTTCTATGTCTATGAAGAATCATGATAATTTTTTTCCTACAGTGATGGCCCCTGTCTATAGGTACTAGAAGAAACAAAAGACTGGGAATGCATAGGGCAGCCCTTCCTGCAAGGGAAGTTTGACAATGAAAAGCATGTTCATCTTTCCTCCTATGACAAACTCAGACTATTGTGTCCAAATAGCATCACTCACACATGCCATCCTAACTCCTAAGTAGAGGAAAAAAATCAGAGCTGTGTTTAGCTGATAAAAACGTAGATGAGGAATATAACTTACCTGGAGCAGGAACACCACCTATCAGTTTTCTGAATGTTTTTTAGTTTATTAAAAGTGGAGGGGATCATGAGTCTTGTTCAATCAGGATATTGATCCAAGAAATTGATCTTCACTGTTTGTTAATGTTGGCCCTTGCCCTGTTTTCTCTAAGGGAACTAATGTGGCTCTGGTTGAAATTATCTGTGGACACTAACAGAAGCAGAAAAACCTTGGTTACTCTACTGCAAAAACATAGGAGTCTCTTCTGGGACAGAAGTTGATGGCTCTGTAGGACAGAACAAAGGTCAAACATGAAACTACCTTAAAACAAACAAAAAATTAGGTGAGGAGAATTGGTGATCTATGCAGCCTGGCTTAGTATACTTTTCTTGAGTTCATCAGAGTACAATGAGAGCAGCATAATGTAAACTGGCATTCTTTCCCAACAGGAATCCGCTCAGGTTGCAGGAAGAAGCAAAAGTGGGTCTGCGTTTGCCCAAGTATAAGAAGCCAACGTGAGAGGATAGAAGAAATCCCATGAAGCAGGAGCTGCCATAATTATCTCAAACTCTCAATGACATCACATGAAAATGCAGGATTATACAACCTCGCTTTTATGTTTATTCAGTTGTTAACAATTATTTGATGCAGTTTTGCAGAAAATACTTCCATATTATTATATATAAAAATGAGCCCAAGGCAAAGGTGGAATAAAGTGCAGTCTATTTCTGAGTGCTATTATCAGAAATGAGTGGTTTTGGTTCCAGTTTCATTAGCAGGAAGAAAAACCCATCTTACAGAAAGTTGAAACAGTGACCTTAGGCATTAAATCTCTGGTTGCTGTAGGAGGCTCACAATGCATAAATCTGAAAGACTCCATGGAAAAGTCTCTCATCCTAGAGGGATGTACAGAAAAACCTCCTCTGAGCTCCAAAGGGAAGGAAGGAAAATCAGAGGCAGCATTGGTAAGTGGCATATCAGAAGTTATCTACTGCAAGAGGAGTAGTATCTACTGCAAATTTACCATTAAAGAAGCTAATGAATCACAAAGGGTTCATACCACATGCTGTTTTTATTCTAACCAGGTAGTTCAACTTCTTTTAATTGTCATGGTCAGAACTTTACTATTGACATTTCTAGAGTGAACTGAAATGAAATGGGAGCCAGAAAATTTGCCTTTTGGTCCCCTGATAGTAAGTGGCAAGAAAGTTTAATTTTGCAGGAGCTGTTACACAACTAAAAATGCATTAGAGACACAGGAAAAACCAGGACTCTTTACAAGAGAAGACAGTTACATAAATGTTCATTGAAACACTGTCTATGATAATTCAAGACTGAAAACATACTAATTGTCCATTCACTGATCAAACACGTTTTATAAGTATTCAACAGAACATGATACAGAACCTAAAATACATAAGTTTGCCATGTGTTTCAAAAATCTTAATATTGAGCCCCTCAAAAGTTACAGACTAAAGTGAAGTCGCTCAGTCGTGTCCGACTCTTTGCAACCCCGTGGACTGTAGCCCACCAGGCTCCTCTGTCCATGGGATTCTCCAGGCAAGAATACTGGAGTGGGTTGCCATTTCATAAAATGCCACTTGAGTATAACACTATCTTTTATTTATAGATAATCTGCCTGCCAATGCAGGAGACATAAGAGACACGGTTTGATCTCTGGCTTGGAAAGATCCCCTGGAGAAGGAAATCGCAATCCATACCAGTACTCTTGCCTGGAGAATCCCAAGGACAGAGGAACCTGACAGACTACAGTCCATAGCGTTGCACAGAGTTGGACACAACTGAAGCAACTTAGCACACACACACATAGATTTGTAGATATAGATTTTATTTATAGATATGTGTATCTATAAATGCATGGGAATGATAAAAAAAATTAAGATATATATTCTCTTGGAAGAGGGCAGGAGGTGAATGAGAAGAGAGAAAAAGAAGCACACAAGTGACATTAACTTTTCCTGTAAAGTTTTAGTTCCTTAAAACAACTGAAGCAGGTTTGGGAAAAATGTCAAGATTTGATTGAACTTGTTGGTGAGCAGGTATTCACTACTATTTTCTACACTGTTCTGCAGTGTTCAAGTATGCTATATAACAGACCTAAAGGGAGAAATAGACAGCAATAGTTGAGGACTTCAGCACCCCACTTATATTAGTGAATAGATCACCTTGACTGAAAAATAAATATTCAGCCTTAAACAACACGTTAGACCAGGTATATGTAACAGACATTCATACAACACACCATCCAAACACTGGCTTCCCACATAGCTCAGCATGTAAAGAATCTGTCTGCAATGCAGGAGCCACAGGAAAACAGGCTCAATCCTTGGGTCAGGGAGATCCCCTGGAAGAGAACATGGCAACCCATTCCAGTAGTCTTACCTGGAGAATCCAATGGATAGAGGAGCCCAGCAGGCTGCAGTCCATAGGGTCAGGTTGCAAAGAGTCAGAGACGACTGAAGTGACTGAGCACACACACATGCATCCAAAAACTGCACGCGGAACACTGTCCAAGATACATCACATGGTAGGCCACAAAACAAGTCTTAAAAAATATCAGAGAGTTGAAATCATATCTAGCATCTTTTCCAAACACAATGGTATGAAACTGAAGTTAACTGCATACAGAAAACTAGAAAATTCACAAATATGTGAAGATTGAACAAGTGCTACTGAACAAAAAATGAATCAAAGAATAAACCAAAATAGAAATCAAAAAAATTCCTTATACAAATGAAACCATGTATTACATCAAAATGGTATGAAATGTAGCACAGCAAAATTCACAGGACTCGGCACAAGCAGTTCAAAGAGGTAAGTTCATAACAACAAATGCCTGTCTCAAAAAACAAAAGAAATCCCAAATAAACAACACAACTTTACACCTCAAGCAACTGGAGAAAGAACAAAGCCCAAAGTTAATAGAAGAAGAAAATAACAGAAACTATTAGAGCAGAAATAAATGAAAAAGACAGTAGAAAAGATTAATGAAAACAAGAGCTGGTTTTTTTAAAAAATAGAGTGAACAAACCATAAGCTGATTCACCAAGCAAAAAAGAAAGAGTTCAAATAAATAGAATCAGAAATGAAAGATGGCATTATAATTGATACTATAAATATACAAAGACTCATAAGAGACTACTTTGAATAATTACATGCCAATAAATTGGACAACTTAGAAGCAATAGAGAAATCCTAGAAACACACAACCTACCTAGACTGAATCATGATAAGAAGCATAAAAGGAAGGAACCCAGCAATAAACCCATGCATAAAGAAGAGGAAAGTACAATCTCTTAAATGATGCTGGAAAAACTGGACAGCCACATGTAAAAGAATAAACCTGAATGACTATCTTATACACAAAAATTAACTCAAAATGAATTAAAGACTTGAATGTAAGACCTGTCTCCATAAAATTCCTAGGAGAAAACATAGTGGTAAGCTTCTTGACATAGGTCTCGGTGATGTTTTTTGACTCTCACACCAAAAGCAAAAGCAACAAGAGAAAATAAATAAGTAGGACTACAGTGAACTAAAACACTTCTGCACAACAAAGTAAACCATCAACAAAATGAAAAGGCAGTCTACTTAATAAAAGAAAACATTTGCAAAGTATATATCTGATAAGAGGCTAATAACCAAGATACATAAAGAACTCTTACAACTCAATAGCAAGAAACAACCTGATTAAAACATGGACAGAAGATGTAAATAGACATTTTTTCAAAGAAGAAATAGAGATAGCCAACAGATGCAAGAAAAGACATCCCATATCATTAATCATTCAGTTCAATTCAGTTCAGTCACTCAGTTGTGTCCGACTCTTTGCAACCCCATGAATTGCAGCACACCAGGCCTCCCTGTCCATCACCAACTCCCACAGTTTACTCAAACGCATGTCCATTGAGTCAGTGATACCATCCAGCTGTCTCATCCTCTGTCATCCCCTTCTCCTCTTGCCCCCAATCCCTCCCAGCATCAGGGTCTTTTCCAATGAATCAACTCTTTGCATGAGGTGGCCAAAGTACTGGAGTTTCAGCTTCAGCATCAGTCCTTCCAATAAACACCCAGGAATGATCGCCTTTAGGATGGACTGGTTGGATCTCCTTGAAGTCCAAGGGATTCTCAAGAGTCTTCTCCAACACCACAGTTCAAAAGCATCAATTTTTCGGTGCTCAGCTTTCTTCACAGTCCAACTCTCACATCCATGCATGAAATGCAAATCAAAACCACAATGAGAGGTTATACCACCTCACACCTTTTAAAATTACTGAAAAGAATAGAAATAACAAAGATTGATAAGCATGTGGAGAAAAAGGAACCCTGTGTACTGTGGGAATGTAAACTAGTAAAGTCACTATGGAAAACAATATGAAGTCTTTTTAAAAACTTAAAAATAGAACTACCACATGCTCTGGCAATTCACTTCTGGACATTCATCTAACGAAAAGGAAGACATTAATTTGAAAAGGTATCTACAGTATCCTGTTCATAGCAGCATTATTTATAATGGTCAAGATATAGAAACAGCCTGCGTCCAACCAATGGATAAATGAATAAATTATAATATATATAATAAAATATTATTCAGTCATAAAAAATGAAATATTGCCACTTGCAGTAACATGGATAGACCTCAAGGGCATTAAGGAAAGTGAAATAAGTCAGACAGAGAAAGATACTTTATGATCTCTCTTATAAATGGAATCTTCAAAATAAATAAATGAAAATGCCAGGCTCATAGACTTACCCTAAACTCTGGTAGTTGCCAGAGGTGGGAGAATGGAGGCTAGGAGAAATGGGTGAACTATTTTTGTTTTGGTTTTCTGTTTAAAAAAATTGATTACTTTTTAATAAACTTTACACAATCTGTTTCAGAAAATAGCAGAGGAAGGAGCACTTCCCAACTTATTTATGATTCCAGTATTGCCCTGATTTCAAAGCCAGGCTAAAAAAGCATTTAAAAAGAAAATTATAAACCAGTATCTCCTATGAATTTAGATGCAAAAATTTATTAAAAATATTGGCAACTGAGTATATCTGTGCATAAGAAGAAATATACACCATGAACAAGTTGAATTTATCCCAAGGATGCAAGGATGGTTCAATATTTGAAATCAACCAATGCAATCCGTCAGAGAAAAAATCATATGATTTTATCAACTGATGAATAAAATGCATTTGACACCCAAAAAGAAAGAAAAGAAAAAATATGCTATAGGAAAAATAACAGAAAACAGTATTGCTTTAGGGGGAGGGAAGATTGCAGTGGAAGATGGCAACATATTTTTTAAAAGGGGCAAAAAGCAGAATAAAGTTATTGATGATGGTCAAAAGATGCTGTTTTTGGGTTTAGCAATTAGACTTATATTACTTTTCGAGGAATAAACTGGAAGAACTGTACTATTATAATAAAAAGTTACACTATTCTTTTTATTATTATATTGTAAAATGCATTATAAAATAAAAAAGAAAACAAAAACCAACAAAAAAATGTGTTAATGACATCTTTTTATGAAACAAATCAGGAAGATGTGTAAAATTTAGATGTTTCACAGGAAATTGAGATTAGAGAGAAATATATCAGAATTACTAGAATATAAACATGTGAAGTTAATGAATTTAGATAAAAGTGTATAGGCCATGAAGATATTTTAAGAAAATAAATATATGGAGATACAAAAGTGTATAAGTTTGGCATTTGTGCAACTAAGAAAATGAGGTGAGACATGAAAATAAGATCGGACAATAGGAATTTAACCAAATCAGATTCCAATTCCCCTAAATGCCACACTGTGCCTACATACCTCCTGCTTGCCCTGGCTGGATTTTTCTCCCCCTTTCCACTACATTTTACTAAGAAACCACCTGAAAGGCGGTAACTAGTTATCTGAGACATAGAAGTACTTGTTTCACTTGGCACCACCTTGGAGAAAGGTTAGAGAAACCATTAGTGGGGATTTGTGATGAAACAGGAAAGAAGAAAATAGACGAGGAGAGCCATGGCTGTGGCTGCACGTCACCACAGGGATCAGCGCTGCTGCTGAGAAGACCCACGGCCTGGTGAGCAGCCACGCCCTGGAATCCAGAGGAGAATGAGGACTTAACATCAGCCTTTCCACAAGAACTCACTTTACTCCACACCATGCATGCAAACACACACAGGAGAGGCAGCCTGCAGAGAAATATAGAAACCATACTTACCTCTAAGGAAGGGCCCACATCAGTTCCTCCATCATCTTTTCTACCCAGTTGGTCCTCACTGTTCTTTTCACACAAAGTGTGAGACAGGAATCACAGACATTCATCCCTGCTCCACTGCTGTGTTACCCTAAAGCCCACAAAGCCCGAGTGACCTAAAACTTCACAATTAATGGTGGGTCTCATGTTAGCATTCTTCTAGTTATAGACATAGTCATAGACATAGATCTACAGATATATATATATATGTATATATGCATAGATATAGATATATAGATATAACACTACCCCAACAGCAATACTGAGTTTTCTTTTTCTGATAAAAATTGATGAGTAATTAATTGCTCCCTTCTGTTTCAGGCAGCTGAACTAACTAAACAAAATAGGTTTTAAGGTTTTTGTTGGTTTGCTTGCTACTGAATTAGCAAAGAGTCTTTGGGTATATTTTGCCTTTTTTTTTTTTTCCTCCTGATGAACAAATTCTATGACACTGCAAAAACCAAGAGACTTTTTAAGAGTATAAATTTCATATCAAGTATATTTTGAAAATTAAAAAGACTTCCTGAAAATGTCCAAAATATTTAATTGCATCCAATACAGGCCATAATATGCTATAATATGGCAAAGCCAAAGTAATTGGGATGGAGTAAAACAGGATCCTTATTCTATTCATTTAATAAAAGATACTCCATTGAGAATCTTTAAAAGAATAGACTATTTGAGCCTGGCATTCTGGTAAGAGAATGCTATTCTGTTTTAGCATTAATTTACAGGTGGTCCTCAGTGCTGACTGTATACCAAGGGAGCTTTTAAAATATTCTGATGTCAGGGCACTGCCCCCAACCAATTAAAGCAGTCTCTCTAGAGGTGGGGACTAGGCATCTGCAAATTTTTAAAACTCCCTAGGTGATTCTAATATGCAGTCAGGGTTGAGAACGACTGATTTAGACATTGCTGTTCCAATTAATATTTAAACAGTCACAGCCTGTTGGCTCCACTAATCCAGTTGCATTACAACTGGCATATAAAAGATTATTTTTTTAATACCATATGAAAAGGAAGATCAATGGACTCTTGAGGTACAAGTTACTCTGTAATCCTTCTGATGCACTGTCCATTCTGGTAGTCCTCTGTGTTTTAATTCATCACCTGTGCTTTTATAGAACTGAAAGTGTTAATCCTTCTTCACAGACTCCAGTGCAACCCTTAATATTGAATAATCCACTGAGTTGTGTGTTTAAGATCTTTGCTTCATTAAGTCACCAGATATTCCTGGCAGCAGAAGAGTGGCAAGATGTCAACTTGAGCTTTGCTGAGCCAAAAGAATTAGCTTTTACCGTATTTCTAAAGATGAATATGCTCTTAGAGCATGTCCATTAGCCCTAATACTCTAATGAATGTATGGCTTGACAGACACAATAATTGGCGTAGTTCAGAGTGTAAGAGAACCAATTTGATGAATCAGAATAAGGTCAAGGGAAAGAAGAAACAAGGATTTAGTGTGAACATATTTCTAACCATAGCAACAAGAAAGATTAAATAGTAAAAAACAAGATTAGGTAGAATTGATAATCCATCAATGTGGAGTTCCTTCATCTCATTAACACTAGTCAATAAAAAAGTGGCTTTTCTATAAAACAGTGGCACTTGAGTTCCATGGAAGTCACTGTGTATCCTAGCAATGTCCTTTTTAAAAAAAAAAAAAGTCTGAGGATCTTATCTACTGTGGCTAACCTCTGGAATTTCTGGCCTTATCTCCTGGCTACTCACTTAGGATAGTCTAGGATTTTATTTCCCCATGGGTTTACCATCAACATTTTTCCCTTTAAAATATCAGCCCTGACCTTAAATGGCACAGGGCTTTCTCTGTTGGCTCTGGAAATATTTATAGCATTCAGGTGTAATTCTTCTGATTGAAATATGTTTTGCTTCTATTCTTCAGTGAAACAATAAAGGTAGATTGCAGAGCAAGCCCTTTTATTCCTCCTGAAAGGACCTGCTGTGAACTACAAAAACAAAATACAAAGTAAATTGCTTCAAACTAACATGAATGCTGCTAGCTCATGCTGGGTCATACTAAAAGAGACTTCCGTCTGTCCCAGCAACAATGAAGGGGGGGGTCTAATTCTTAACCAAGCTTGACATGTGTCTGGGACAAGATGTTAGTCATGCTTGGCTTCATCTTCTCAGGAATCTCTTGTTTAATTTAACTCAATGACTTTGAACTGTGAAGGAAGAGTTGATCCAAAACATGAGTTAGACAAAGGAATCTAAATAGGAACCTGAAACCATTTCTACCTCTTCTGGGTTCTGACCTTACCATAATGAAGAAAAACAAATCAAGTTGGGAGAATGTGATCTCTTTCTTTGATGGAATCACAGATTTAAAGGTCAAAAAATGGAATGGATTGTCATAAACTATTTGGAATTTGTGAAAGACATTTTTGATAACTATCATATGTCTTATTTTTAATAAATTCAAAACAGATTTGGTTTGAAAAAGTGCAAGATAGAAAACTGATATATATGCTACTAACAAACAGGGATGGTAGGCAAAACTACTGGGTTATAACGCTGGGCCATCTAAAATGATGCAGATTATATTTAATCTTCATTAGCTACTCATATTTTTTATTTTTCCATGGGTCAATTAACAAAATGTTTTATGTGACTACTATGTTCTCAGCATTACAAGACAAAGAATTACATGACTACTTCAAGGAGTTTAACTTCTGGTTGGGAAGCTCAAAACACTACTAAACAAATTATGAATTATCAATGGGCAAAACAAATAAGGCTATGTTTGAGGGAATTATGAATTACAAAGTCTAACACATTCTGTTCTGTATTTCAGGCATTTTTTATTTCATGGAGTTCAGTGACAATTTGACCTTGTCCTTATTTGGGGACTGGTCCTCATACTTACTCTTGGGAAAATTCCCTCTGTAAATTATTCTTCATTTTATGTCAGATGAACCCAGTTCAACTCAATCCAGTATTCTCTGATGGCTTTCACAGATTTTTTATCCCATTCACAACAAGAAATGTATTTTACTTGATGACAGTACACACACTTTAGTCACACAACTGATTGAAATTTATGAATCTGTTGTTTCACAATGTGAGACATCCTCTCATGCTTTGTATTTGATTCAATCGTATGAGCTTAAAAAAATTGCTGATCATGACCCACTCAACTGAGTCACCCTGTAACAGTTTAAATGGTATCACCTGAATCTAGATCTTCACTCTGAATGGACCTAGTGAAATAGATCATGGATTTAAGATCATACATGGATTTATAAATCCTACAGACAGAGGAGCCTGGCAGGCTACAGTCCATGGGGTCACAAGAGTCAGACACAACTTAGCAACTAAACCACCATGGATCTATATATGAATTATATATACATAATACATTAATTACAACTGACTTTCCAACAGGGGGTTTAAAAACATGAGTTGGCATCATAAGCACCTGTAAGTACCAGTGATAGATATTTGCTTTAATCAATCCTAAATCCATATGTCATACCCTGTACTTTAAGATTGAGTGGATCAGCAATTTGTTTTCCCAGGGTCACCATCTTCTGGGCACAATCTTTAATTTCTAATATTATTAAATCTGAAGCTTCATTAGGTAAAGTATCTTTTGATATCTGGCTTCTATCAAAGTTCTGGTGTTATTACTATTGGTCAATTTTTTTTTTCTCAAATGTTCCTGGGCACAAACAATCCCAGTTCTGGCTTCCTTTCAGGCACCACAAATTCAAGGGCAGAGCTCTTCATCACACTTCTCCAATGTAAGAAGATCTTTAAAACATATGGCCTTCAATTCAGTCACTCAGTCATGTTCGACTCTTTGCAACCCCACAGACTGCAGCATGCCAGGCTTCCCTGTCCATCACCAACTCCTGTCCATCAAGTTGGTGATGCCATCCAACCATCTCATCCTCCATCAACCCCTTCTCCTGCCTTCCATCTTTCCCAGCATCAGGGTCTTTCCAATGAATTGGTTCTTCACATCAGGTGACCAAAGTACTGGAGTTTCAGCGTCAGCATCAGTCCTTCCAATGAATATTCAGGACTGATTTCCTTTAGGATTGACTGGTTTGATCCCCTTGCAGTCCAAGGGACTCTCAGGAGTCTTCTCCAACACCACAGTTCAAAAGCATCAATTCTTCGGCTCTCAGTTTTCTTTATGGTCCAACTCTCACATCCATTTGGCCTTAGGATCCTAAAATTATAACTGTCTATGACTGAAACTAAAAGTGAAAAGATAGGGAAAGATGAGATAATCTGTCTGAATATTAAAGACAATGTAACACAAATGCATAAAATTCATAATGAAATCAAATATCTTTCAGTTTAAGGGAGTAGAAATACATCGTTTTAAAAAAAATAGCACATTATAAATTATCTGTGTTATTCAGGAAAGATACATTTTATCACTATTTACATAGGTGATACAATTAATCAATTTAATTAATGATACACCTAGATTTATGGTGGGCTTCCCTGGTGATTCTGACAGTAAAGAATCTGCCTGCAATGTGGGAGACCTGGGTTCAATCCTGGGTTGGGAAGAGCCCCTGGAGAAAGGCATGGCAACCGACTCCAGTATTCTTACCTGGAGAATCTCCATGGACAGAGGAGCCTGGCGGGCTCCAGTCTATGGGGTCACAAAGATTCGGACACAACTGAGTGACTAAGCACAGCACACATTTATGATAATTTGCTTAGCCTTATTGCCCAAGTAGAAACTGTAAAGAAGGTTAAGCCTCATTCAA
Source organism: Dama dama (assembly GCF_033118175.1). NCBI lineage: Eukaryota > Metazoa > Chordata > Mammalia > Artiodactyla > Cervidae > Dama > Dama dama. The sequence continues at coordinate 49,475,553 of NC_083705.1, read as the reverse complement.
TAAATATTTATTGAGAACTAAGTACATAGCAAATACTATCCAAAGCTCTGAGGAAACAAGATAGGCACAGTCCTCAGCTGTAAAGTCTTACATTTTATTGGATACAGGTGACCAAAACAAGACAAAAATAAATAAAGGAGATGTGCATCAGAGAGTGGTAATTGTATGCAGAGAATTAAAAGAGGTGATATGATGGCAGTGTGTGGCTACTTCAGATGGATTGGTTGGGGTGAGCCTCTCTGCAGATGACACAATATGACCAACATCTTAGTGACTAAGCGGCAGTCCTGGAATGATGGGAGGAAAGAGAACCACCCACCAAGGAACAGGCCTCCTGGAGGAACTGAAGTAAAGCTAGTGATCCTGGGGTGTATTGTGCACAAGAGGGGAAGCAGCATGACATGAGGTCAAGGAACCCGGGACTAAATCATGTTTGGATTTTATCTACCATGGGAAAACTTTGTTGTGTTTAGAGCAAATCTGACTCATACTGTTAATGAACATTCTAATTTCCCTGTGGACAGTGAACTGTTGGGAAAGAGTGGAAGCAAAGGAAGTTGAGAAGAAAGTTTTGGCATACAGGAGAGAAATGGCATTTGCTTAGAATACAGTGACACTGGTGACAGCTGTATTATTTGGTAATAATGCATGATGTAGCTGGTCCTTGGGTGAAGGTAACATGATGCTGCATAAAAAGTGATGTGTGCAACATGTCCTTGTGTAAATGCATCAGGAATAAAGCAGAAAACAAACATAAGGGTAGAGGATGTTTCACCTCTCATTTTTGTGTACATTTTCAAGATGCAAGTAACTGAAATTTAGGCACTGTCTGCACACTGAAAATGGAAATTCTCAGAACCACCACTGTTCTTGGGATACTTGTTAAAATAAGGTATTCATTGTTCTTGGGATCCTTGTTAAAATAAGGTATCATTCATGCTATGACTCAGGATAAGAATCTTCTGTGAAAGAAAAGACTTGGTTCTACTCACAACAGACCAAGAGGTTAAAACGCTGTTTAAAAAAAAAAAAAACCTGGGGGGACTAAGAGAAAAGAACAGTCAAAAATAAATAAATAAAAGTGTCTAGAAAGTCAAAAAAGAGGGAGGAGGAGAAAGCAAAAAATCAAAAATGTAAAATGTATCCAAATGCACTGATCAAACCACTTCTTAAACAAGTAGGTAGCAAATCAATCCAGGATTTCTCCAAGCCAGGATTTCTCCAAGCCAGGATAGTACTGTGAAAGGCACCAGAGATCATCTGGCCCTCAAAAACATTTGATGAATTAATTGAACTGAATTATACAAAGAAGAAATCTTTGCCTTTATTCTCTCTAAGAGCTTTATTGGCGATTTCAGTTCCATGCTAATCATAAAATTTGAAGTATTAAAATAATAATTCAATTTCAAAAGTACCTTGAAATATATATCTGCCATCCACTTGTCTCTATGAATTTATGCTCTGGAAATTTCTGTTTGTGAACTTCTTCTGTTAGTCAATATATGGAGATATAACTTCTTGTTATAAATTAAAACACACTCAGAGTTAAATTTTCACAGTTGGAGAGTTCTGCACCTTAGGTTACTTTAGAAACCATTACTTATATTAGACTTAAGTTTCATTACTGAGTTAAATAAATTATCCCAATTCCCTCCTCTATAGACTCACAATTTTATAGTCTGAAACTGCTCTTCCTTTAAGGCATATACTACATTTTGCTCTTACTTTGCCTGGCTGCCTTTTTTTCCTTCATAGTAACAGGAACTAGTTTTAATCAGAATTTCTCTTCTATAGGTTTTCATAACATCAACATTGTAGTAAAGTAGCTTTTTATTTAAAAAGGAATGTAGTTAAGTTTCCTTAGGCCATGATGTACATAATTTCCTTAAAATAAGCTTTTATAAAAGGCAAAATATTCTATGTCTTTTTTTCAGAACTCACTTGATCAAATTGTATAAATACTTTCAGGCCTAATACCACTAATATACTACATATTTTTCACCAGCTTCAGCCTGATTCAGTGCTCTTGGCTTTCACTTAGGAATAGCACCAAAACTTTGAAGAAAGGCTTCTTGTAACACCAAAAGCCAAGCTCTGCTTCTTCTCAACTATGCTGTAATTATTTCAATCAGTATTTCAAGAATTAAACACATTAGTTCTAGATCTCTATTCATGCAATTATTCTTAGAAAAAATTCTCTCCAACTTTCCTTTATGATGGATCTTCAAAAGTTAAAATTAAGTAGGACAAGGATGATCTTATATGCAAAATTTTAAATAAACGGAGTTTGAGGCCTAAATTATTCAATTAAGTGCTTAATTGTTCACTTTCAATTGAGGGGGGAATAAAAGAAGAGGAAGGAGGAAAGAGTAAACTCCTATAAGTAAAATACAATTTTCTTTTAAACCTGAAATAGTAGTTTTCAAAAATAAATCCAGACTTTTTGTCTCAATGTCTTGCCAAGAGTAAGTATAACACAAACAACAATTTTTGAAAAGACTTTCATAGCTATCCTATGGTCATTCCCTCCCATTTTGTGGTCAATAGGACCTTATCATCTTTGCATTGTTGACCAATGGCAGGGAAAAAATAAATAAAGTAAAACAAACAAGCAAAAACAAATAGATAAAATCTAAACTTCATCTGTGCTATGGTTTACAAATGCATACTGAATAATGGAGATATAGCCTTCAACAAAACACTAAATAAGACTGCTTCTTCCCTCTAAGGAAAGTTAATTCACATTGAGGAGAAATAACTCAACCGATTACTTCTTTCTCCTTACAGATGGTGGAAAAATTGGTAACAGTCAGAGATGATGACCCACTGTCAAGCACAGGGTATTGGTGGGTTGTCCATATTCAGGGCTCAGCTTGGAGAGGCCCAGAATGCTTCTTTTAATAAAGTGGAAGAGATTTGGGGGTGGGGAGTAGGAGATATGTTTCCAGGGGCCAAGAGAAGAGAGAGAGATTTGGTGAGAGGCAAATATCTTGGCGGTTACGGAATATAGGATAGTTTAGAGGATATATGAATTGTATCCCCTTCATGGATCACAGCCTTGTCATGGCAAAGGGGCTTGCAGAACTCAATGAAGCTATGAGCCATGCCATGCAGGGCCACCCAAGACGGACTAGGTCATAGTGGAAATTTTGTGGAAAATTTTTAAAGACATGGGAATACCAGACCATCTTACCTGTCTCCTGAGAAACCTGTATGCAGGCCAGGAAGCAACAGTTAGAACCAGACATGGACGAACGGACTGGTTCAAAACAGGGAAAGAAGTACATCAAGGCTGTATATTGTCACCTTGCTTATTTAACTTCTATGTAGAGTACAATATGCAAAATGCCGGGCTGTAATCAAGATTGCAGACAGAAATATCAAAACTTCAGATATGCAGATGATATCATTCTAATGGCAGAAATCTAAGAGGAACTAAAGAGCCTCTTGATGAGAGTGAAAGAAGACAGTGAAAAAGCTGGCTTTAAACTCAATATTCAATACGTGTAAATCTATGGCTGATTCATATCAATGTATGACAAAACCCACTGAAATGTTGTGAAGTAATTAGCCTCCAACTAATAAAAATAAATAAATTAAATAAATAAATAAATAAATAAAACATCAAAAAAAAAAAAAAAAAACTAAGATCATGGCATCTGGTCCCATCACTTCACGGCAAATGGAAGTGGGGAAAGTGGGAAACAGTGACAAGTTTTCTTCTCTTGGGCTCCAAAATCACTGTGGACGGTGACTGCAGCCATGAAATTAAAAGATGCTTGCTCCTTAGAAGGAAAGATATGACAAACTTAGTGTATTAAAAAGCAAAGACATCACTTTGCCAACAAAGGTCCATATAATCAAAGGTATAGTTTTCCCAGTAGTCATGTATAGATGTGAGAGTTGGACCATAAAGAAAGCTATGTGCATGCGTCCAACTCTTTGTGACTCTATGGACCATAGCCTGCCAAGCTCCTCTGTCCATGGGTTTCTCCAAGCAAGAATACTGGAGTGGGTTGCCATGCCCTCCTCCAAGGGATCTTCCTGACCCAGGAATCAAACCCACGTCTCTTATGTCTCCTTCACTGCGGGCAGGTTCTTTACCCCTAGTGCCACCTAGGAAGCCTCTAAAGAAGGCTGAGCACCAAAAAATTGATGCTTTTGAACTGTGGTGTTGGAGAAGACTTTTGAGAGTCCCTTGGACTACAAGGAGATCAAACCAGTCAATCCTAAGGAAAATCAACCCTGAATATTCATTGGAAGGACTGATGCTGAAATTCCAATACTTTGGCCACCTGATGTGAAAAGTCAACTCATTGGAAAAGACTCTAATGCTGGAAAAGTTTTAGGGCAAGAGGAGAAAGAGGTGACAGAGGATGAGAGAGTTGGATGGCATCACTGACTCAATGGACATGAGTTTGAGCAAACTTCTGGGAGATAGTGAAGGACGGGGAAGCCTGAGGTGCTACAGTCCATGGGGTCGCAAGGAATCAGAAACCACTTAGCAACTGAGCAACAATGAATTGTCTAATAATCAAATATAAATTGTTTGCATTACAGTGCTTCCTACATCTACTCAAACCACTAATAAAGGTCACTATACAAGTGGGCTTGTTAGTGGGGAGGAAGTGTGGGGAAATCGAGGAAAAGGAATCTTGTGACATTTGGAACACCAAGGCTACAACAGAACAGCACACTCAGAACGGTGAAGTGACTCATCAAATTGACAGCTACAGCTGAATACAAAGATGAATAAAGAAACATAAGCTGTCCCTCAGAGCCCCCAAAGACCTGAGAAGAATGCTAGAGTCCAATGACATGGGTTGAACTCAAACTTCTCTTGAATCTCTATATTGGAAAGAAAGGAAGGAAGGAAAGAAGGAAGGGGGCAAAGAGAGGGAAAGGAGGGAGTTTTGGAGGTAGGAAGAAGTGGTAAGAGTACCTCTCTAAAATTTGGATTTTATTTGTCTCTAGAAATCTCTAGGCAGAATTAGTCCCCTTATAAAATATGACCTCTGATGGCAAGACCATCTCACTAAATCCTCCCTACAGCATCAGCACGGAGGTGGCCTGGCCTTTTTTAGCTGGTCCCACTTTAATAAGTGTTATTTAGGCAAATAGTATAATTGTGAGTTTTTAAATGTTTTCCAATATACTGTTAAAGCATTTCTATTTCTCCCCACACATTCATTTGTTTCACAACAATAATTCTGTTCATCCCATTTAGTTTTCCTTACTTTTCAGGAAACACTGCATTGGGCTTTAAAAATATGTTAAAAACAGTCACTCGTTTCATTCAGCCTGCCATTGCAATAATAAAGCTGAAATGACAAAAAATAAAATTCACAAATTCTATTGCAGAATGATTTTCATTTTCTAAGAGTGATAGGTGATCTGTATACATAAAAGAAATGTACCGTATTTTTAATTTACTTTTTCTATACATTAGCTTTGGAGTTTGGGAGATCCAATGACTTGTACTACTTGATACTAGTACATGCAGTATGTTGTGTCAGTTTTTCTTATAGCAGAGAAGTTGGCAAACGGCAGCCCTTTGACCCGAAATATGTAATAATAATTTTATTGAAATACAGCCAATTCATCTATTCATTTGCTCTACAATAGCAGAATTGAGTTGTAGCAATAGAGAGCATGGGGCTCACAGAGGCTAAAATACTTAATATTTGTCCCTTTACAGAAAGTTTGTAACAGAAGCAGTGCTAAAGCACTGCTAGATTAACTAAATACAGAGACAACTAGACTGAGTTGGCTATAATGCCATGGATGTCTATTTAAGCAAACCAAAATCCAAGCCTGTATATGCCTCAAGGTTATGAAATGAAAACACTAAGGACAACCCATCACAGACAGCCTACCTTCACTTAGGCTTTAAGTTATAACCAATCAATTAACTTCCTTTCTTTGCTTCCGCACCTCCTACATGTCAGTCTTCCCTTTCTCCTGTTGGTGGAATGCTCCAAACTACTTCCATTTGGATCAACAGTGTCCAATTCAAATGAACAAATGTTCAAGTAAACACTTAACGGTCTTAATATACCTCAGTTTATATTTAATAGCACATCATTACTAGTAGTTAGTGTCACGGTCTGTACAGGTGCTCAAAAACATTTCATAAAATATTAATCTCAAATTAGTACACTGTGTTACATTTTAGTATTAATTATCAACTTGGGGTAATTTTTCCTCCCCTCCCCTGGCAATGTCTTGGGGACATTTTTTATTGTAACAAAACTGAGGGGTGGGAATGTGGGCCACAGGCATCTAGTGAGTGCAGGTCAGAGAAGCTGCTAAACATAATACAATACAGGGGGCAAGTTTCCCACAACAAAGAACTTTCAAGACTAAAGTGTCAATAAAACCAAGGTCAAGAAACCCTGTGTTAAAGGATGATTTGAAGCTGACATTTTGGGGGACTCAGGTGAGTGAGGAGTCCAGACAATTTAGATTCCACACACTCTCCAGTTTAGAATAGATATCCATGCCATGTTCGGGGTGGGGTAATGTGTTTTCTCACCATTTCAATGCCAAGAGGAAAGATTTTTCATAAACAGACATATCCTATTTATGAAAACTCAACATTCAGAAAACTAAGATCATGGCCTCTGGTCCCATCACTTTATGACAAATAGATGGGGAAACAATGAAAACAGTTACAGACTTTATTTTTTGGGCTCCAAAATCACTGCAGATGGTGACTGCAGCCATGAAATTAAAAGACGCTTGCTCCTTGGAAGAAAAGCTATGACCAACCTAGACAGCATATTAAAAAGCAGGGACATTACTTGGCTGACAAAGGTCTGTCTAGTCAAAGCTATGGTTTTTCCAGTAGTCATGTATGGATGTGAGAGTTGGACTATAAAGAAAGCTGAGCGCTGAAGAATCTATTCTTTTGAACTGTGGTGTTGGAGAAGACTCTTGAGAGTCCCTTGGACTGCAAGGAGATCCAACCAGTCAATCCTAAAGGAAATCAATCCTGAATATTCATGGGAAGGGCTGATGCTGAAACTCCAATACTTTGGTTACCTGATGCGAAGAACTGACACTGGATAAGACCCTGATGCTGGGAAAGATTGAAGGCAGGAGGAGAAGGGGACGACAGAGGATAAGATGTTTGTATGGCATCACCAACTCAATGGACATATATTTGAGCAAGCTCCGGGAGTTGGTGATGGACAGGAAAGCCTGGCGTGCTGTAGTCCCTGGGGTCGCAAAGAGTTAGACATGACTGAGCGACTGAACTGAACTGAGGTATATCCTAAACAAGTAAAAAAAAAAAAATAGACATTTAAAAAATTGAAGCAAATAAATCTTTCAAGTTTCACTACCCACTAAACATGACAGTGAACAAGTGGTTCTAACACCCATTTTAATAATGTAAAAGTGGAGAAGCGCAAGTAAGCACATTGTTCACCATCACAGAAATCAATCATGACGAAAGTAGCCTCAATGACTCATTTTATTTTCTTCCCCACCCCCCATCCCACTCACAACGGCCTCTTCCCCTAAATCCTTTAACACAGTGATGCATTTCTGCTGAGCTAAATCACTGTCCACTTTGTCCCACCATTTCACACATGGGCTCCTGCAGCAGTCAATCAAACAGCAACAGTTTGGGGTTTATGGGTTTTGTTTTGTTTTTATCTTTTACAAAGTGGGTGGATATTCCTCTTCCTACTTTTTGTATGTTGCCACATCTATTAGTGTTAGTACCAAAACAATGGTGTCTGAGTGAATACCAGTCACTCAGCTCTTTCAGTTTTTATTCAAAGCTGTCCTTCCTCATGCCCACTCGGGCTTTTACAAACACACTCCACAGGTCAGAACCCATAGGAAGTAGTCCATGGGACTCTAGACTAGAAAACAAATCATCTGCAGACAACAAGATGCCAAGCTGAAGTCAAAAGTCCTGCTTCCTTCTGAAGATTAAGCCTGTTACTGGGTCAGCTTTCATTGTCTCCTTCCTTTTTTTCCTCAAGGGAGGCATCCTTCCCCAGGAAATATCCTCAGCCTTTCAGGCACCAAATGGACAGTGTCCTGCTGGGCTTCAGATATGCCCAGACATGTCCACATATTTCTGCTCAAGCAAGACCTTAGCCATAACAGCATTTATAAATTAATACTTTCACCTGACAAGTAATCAAAACTATTAGCATCAACCCTTCCTGACTGAGGAAAGTTGGGTAACAGACCAACTCTTTGCTTACCAAACTCCAGTTCTTTTCAAACAATCCATATCCAAATATTTAACTTCATAAAAATTAATACTAGAGTAGGAATCTCCCAAGTGAACACATATTCAATGGAAACTATGGAGTATACTCAGAGAAACTAGTCAGATGATTATGTAGGTAAGTGACTTTATGAAATCAGATATTATGCAACTTTAGGGGAAAATACAATAAAACCCTATTATGAGATACCTTCCTATATCACTTATCCAATTACACTGTGGGACAAAATTGTATTTCTCTATCAAAATGAAATATACTTTATTTCCCCCTCCTATGATATAGAAAGTATATTGAGTTATTTTCCTTGGTAAAAGTGACTTAATGGTGATGAATCATACTTGACTACCTTAAAATTAATTCCTGATATACTGCATTATTTTTAAATAAGTGAAATAAAAGGAAAAAACTAGTTTTATATTGAAAAACCCCTATTTCCTATTACTGTGTTAATGTGCAGAGCAAGAGCAATTTGTGTATTATAATTACATCTTTTTCCTCTTGAGATTCAGCAGAGGATATGCTAAATTTTAGAAGCTCAAACAGAAAGACCTTTGAATAGGTTTAGAACTGCAAAGATGAAATGCAGAACTGAATATACAAAGAGGTAAAACTCAGGGTCATTCTTGGGCTTTGTCTCCTGGGAGTCACTTCCAGTGGCACCAGAAAGATTTGTATAAAGCAGTACATTGCACACAACAGCAGGGTGGACTATCTATGATCATGGAATCTTGGAGATAGTGTGCTGCCAAGGTTCAAAGAATGAAGAGAGAGGACTGCACAATGGCTTATGTTCTAAGAGAGAATGTTCTGCTATATATAAATGTGAATTGAAAAGTGGCATTTTAGCAACTTTATGAAAATGGGAAATATTTAGTAAACTGAGTCTGTGTTCTTCTCAGGGTCAGCTAATGTGACTTCAGAAACCATTCTGCTCAGTTAAACATGCATGAAGAAGTTGTATTTTGTGTAAATGTATTTCCCAGCATGATTAGAGTTCTTTCAAGGAGATACCTTATTGAATAGGTTTTTCAACTTCACATGTTCACATTCTTGAAAGACTAATGGATCCTTCATTAAAGACATCACAGCTTTTCAGGTGTCATGCTTGAAGACACACAATGAATTGGTCATTAAGGAAATCCAGCCACGCAGAAAGGACAGAGAACAACGGGTTGACTCTTCTAATGACTCAAACAATGTTGGCAGAGCTGCTTTCACTTACAGGCTGGTTTATAGTCGCAGAGCAAGCATTAATTTTTCAGACATAACAACTAGGTAAAAGAATCAACCACCTCAGGAGCAAGTGACCACCGTCTAGAAAAACAATTCGTATACAGATTTTTTTTTTTTTTAGTCTTAAAACAGATCTATTTACACCTTAATGCTGTCCCATCCTACTTGCCCATACATGTGACACTTCTTAGACATAAATCAAAGTAATCATACATAGATAACTACTTTCTCATTAGATCATATACATTCAAGAGAGCACAGCTTTAAGATTATTACAATATTTTGTAATAAAAATGCATTTTTCATTTTCTTAATCATTTTACATGGATTTGTAGGCTGAGTCAGATTTGATTGTCTTACTAGTGACGAAAGACACTTGACTGGCCTATTGTGTCCAGTTATTCAGGCCTTAACTTGAAACTCTGTAAGCAATGAGTAGATCTGCATTCCTTCATCTGAGATTATCTAAATATTTGAACTCTAGATTTTTCTGTGCCTGGTGGAAAGGGAGACAAGGATTAGGGAGGAAACCCAGTGTCTGGCAGCAATTTCACAACCCCTTTCTCTGCCTCTTTGCCACTGTCATAGGGAAAAAGATTCTGGTGGAGGCTATTCTTTCAAGGATAAGCTGACAATTTACTAGGCCCCTATAAAGAAAAAAAAAGCACTCTGGTAATGTCTCGATTAATTCTGAGGTGTTTTTTTTTTCACCTTGTGGTGCTTCAAGGCCAAATGAGCCTTCAAGGAGGTCATAGGAACCTAAGGACATAAGAAATGCCATAATAGGTCAAATTAATGAGCCAGTTACTCTGATAGGCTTTCTCTGAGAGAGGCGACAAGGTACATTTTGTGCACGTTGTCAATTTCAAAATATTTGCAGCTACAAGCTGGAGTATTTCTTAGAGCAGGTATCCATTTCAAATGCCGTGTTGCTTTTACTGCATCTTCACTTATATATTCATTTAAAACTGTCTGAAAATATTTTAATCATGTACAGCATTTTTTTAATTTTTTTATTGAAGGATAATTGTTTTACAGAATTTTGTTGTTTTTTGTCAAACCTCAACATGAAGCAGCCATAGGTACAATATATATCCCCTCCATTTGGAACCTCCCTCCCATCTCCCTCCCCATCCCACCCCTCTAGGCTGATACAGAGCCCCTGTTTGAGTTTCCTGAGCCACACAGCAAATTCCCATTGGCTATCTATTTTACATATGGTAATGTAAGTTTCCATGTTACTCTTTTCATACATCTCAGCCTCTCCTCCCTTCTACCCATGTCCATAAGTCTATTCTCTATGTCTGTTTCTCCATTGCTGCCCTGTAAATAAATTCTTCAATACCATTTTTCTAGATTCCATATACATGTGTTAAAATATGGTATTTATCTTTCTCTTTATGACTCCACTCTGTATAATAGGTTCTAGGTTCATCCACCTCATCAGAACTGACTCAAATGTGTTCCTTTTTATGGCTGAGTAATATTATACTGTGTATATGTACCACAACTTCTTCATCCATTCATCTATCAATGGACATCTAGGTTGCTTCCACATTCTAGCTATTGTAAATAGTGCTGCAATGAACATTGGGGTACATGTGTCTTTTTCAATTTTGGTTTCCTCAGAGTATATGCCGAGGAGTGGGATTGCTGGGTCATATGGTGGTTTTATTCCTAGTTTTTAAGGAATCTCTATACAATCTTCCATAATGGCTCTATCAATCTACGTTCCCATCAACGGTTCAAGAATGTTCCATCTTCCATAGTGGCTGTATTAATTTACATTCCCACCAAGAGTGCAAGAATGTTCCCTTTTCTCCATACCCTCTCCAGCATTTATTGTTTGTAGACTTTTTGATGATGGCCATTCTGACCAGTGTGAGGTGATATCTCATTGTGGTTTTGATTTGCATTTCTCTAATAGTGAGCAATGTTAAGCATCTTTTCATGTATTTGTTAGCCATCTGTATGTCTTCTTTGGAGAAACGTCTGTTTAGGTCTCTTTCCCCCTTTTTGATTGGGTTGTTTGTTTTTCTGACATTGAATTGTATGAGTTGCTTGTATATTTTGGAAATTAATCCTTTGTCAGTTGTTTCATTTGCTATTATTTTCTCCCATTCTGAGGGCTCTCTTTTCACCTTGCTTAGTTTCCTTTGCTGGGAAAAAGCTTTTAAGTTTACTCAGGTTCCACTTGTTTACTTTTGTTTTTATTTTTGCTACTCTAGCAGGTGGGTCATAGAGGATCTTGCTTTATGTCATCAAGTGTTCTGCCTATGTTTACCTCCAAGAGTTTTACAGTTTCTGGTCTTACATTTAGGTCTTTGATCCATTTTGAATTTATTTTGTGTATGCTGTTAGGAAGTATTCTAATTTCATTCTTTTACAGGTAGCGGTCCAATTTTCCCAGCACCATTTATTTAAGAGGCTGTCTTTACCCCATTGTACATTCTTGCCTCCTTTATCAAAAATAAGGTACCCATAGGTTCATGGGTTTATTTCTGGGCTTTCCATCTTGTTCCATTGTTCTATGTTTCTGTTTTTGTGCCAGTACCATACTGTCTTGATGACTATATTTCTGTAGTGTAATCTGAAGTCAGGAAGGTTGAATCCTCCAGCTCCATTCTTCTTTCTCAGGACTGCTTTGGCTATTCAGGGTCTTTTGTGTTTCCATATGAATTGTGAAATTTTTTATTCTAGTTCTGTGAAAAATGCCATTGGTAATTTGATAGGGAACCTCATTGAACTAAAGATTGCATTTGGTAGCATAGTCATTTTCACAATATTGATTCTTCCTACCCAGGAACATGGAGTATCTCTCCATCTGTTTCTGTTGTCTTTGATTTCTTTCATCAATGTCTATAATTTTCTGTGTGTGGTTCTTTTGTCTCCTTAGGTAAGTTTATTCCTAGATATTTCATTCTTTTTGTTGCAATGGTGAATGGGATTGATTCCCTGATTTCTCTTTCTGATTTTTCATTGTCAATATAGAAATGCAAGAGATTTTTGTGTATTGATTTTGTATCCTGCAACTTTGCTAAATTCACCGATTAGCTCTAGTAATTTTCTGAAACTATCTTTACAGCTTTCTATGTACAGTATCATGTCATCTGCAAACAGTGAGAGTTTTACTTCTTCTTTTCTGATCTGGATTCCTTTTATTTCTTTTTCTTTTCTGAATGCAGTAGCTAGGACTTCCAGAATTATGTTGAATAATAGTGCTGAAAGTGGACACCCTTGTCTTGTTCCTGATTTTAGAGGGAATGCTTTCAGTTTTTCACCATTGAGAATAATGTTTGCTGTAGGCTTATCATATATGGACTTTACTATGTTGAGGTAGGTTCCTTCAACACCCATTATTTGAAGAGTTTTAATCATAAATGGGTGCTGAATTTTGTCAAAGGCTTTTTCTGCACCTATTGAGATTATCATATGGTTTTTATCTTTCAATTTGTTAATACGGTATATCACATTGATTTGCATATATTGAAGAATCCTTGCATTCCTGGAATAAACCCAACTTGATCATGGTCTATGAGCATTTGATAGGTTGCTGAATTCTGTTTGCTATAATTTTGTTGAGGATTTTTGCATCTATGTTCATCAGTGATACTGGCCTGCAGTTTTCTTTTATTGTGTTGTCTTTGTCTGGTTTTGGTATCAGGGTGATGGTGGTGAGAGAGTCAATTCCTAGGCAAGTTGATAAGAAGTCCAGGGTTCCCTGAAGAGAGAGGGGTCTGGGGTTCTCGAGGAGGAGATAGGGGTCTAGAATTCTCAAGAAGGAGAAAAGGACAAACTTTTATTTTTCTCTCTCTACATTCCTTAATCTTAGTCACATAAACTTTTTCTTTAAGCCTGAAACTGATGATTACACACAAACAACTCAGTTTAAACTCTGTGCTAGGGATTATATAACAACAGTGTATCCTGCCTGAGGACAGTTTCTCCTTCCTGAAAACTTCTGAGTAATCCTCATATCTTAGAATGTATATTATAGGAGTGGGTCTGGTAGGATCTTTCTATTGTTAAATTCTAATCCTATTATCTTAAAATGTAAATTGTGGCCATGGGTCTGGTAAAATTTTCACAAACTTGAGACATTCTTTTGATTTACTGTAATAACTAATTTAAAAGTATATAATTTCCTTGCTAAAGACTAGTGAGTGGGGCACTCTCCATCCCCCTTCTGATGTCTATGTCAGAAGCTTTCTCTGTTCTTTTTTATACTTTAATAAAATGCTGCTACACAAAAGCTCCTGAATGATCAAACCTGGTCCCTGGCCCCAAAGTTAAATCTTCTTTGGAGATCATGAATCTGACACCGTTCATCATAAGCTATTAGTGGCCTCGTAGAATGAGTTTGGAAGCGTTCCTTCCTGTGCAACTTTTTTTAAAGAATTTTAGAAGGATAGGCATTAGCTCTTTTCTAAATGTTTGATAGAATTCTCCTGTGAAGCTATCTGCTCCTGGGCTTTTTTTTGGGCCAGGGACGGCGGGGGGGGGGGGGGGGGGGGGGCTGGATTTTTTATCACAGCTTCAATTTCAGTGGTTGTAATTGGGTTGTTCATAATTTCATTTTCTTCCTGGTTCAGTCTTGGAAGATTGAACTTTTCTAAGAATCTGTCCATTTCTTCCAGGTTATTCATTTTATTGCCATATAGTTGCACATAATAGTCTCTTATAATCCTTTGTATTTCTGCATTGTCTTTTGTAACCTCTCCTTTTTCATTTCTAATTTTGTTGATTTGATTCTTCTCTCTTTTTTCTTGATGACTCTGGCTAAAGGCTTGTCAATTTTGTTTACTTCTCAAAGAACCAGCTTTTAGTTTTAATAATCTTTACAATTATTTCTTTCACTTCTTTTTCAATTATTTCTGCTCAGATATTTTATGATTTCTTTCCTTCTACTAATTTTGGAGGGTTTTTGTTGTTGTTCTTTTTCCAGTTGTTTTAGGTGTAAAGTTAGGTTCACTATTCGATGTTTTTATTGTTTCTTGAGGTAGGTCTGTACAACTATAAACTTCCCTCTTAGGACTGCTTTTGCTGCATCCCATGGGTTTTGAGTTGTCATGTTTTCATTGTCATTTGTTTCTAGAAATTTTTTGATCTTCCTTTTGATTCCTTCAGTAACCTGTTGGTTATTTAGAAATGTGTTGTTTAATCTCCATGTGTCTGTATTTTTTACAATTTTTTTCTTGTAATTGATATCTAGTCTCATAGCGTTCTGGTCAGAACAGATGCTTGATATGATTTCAATTTTCTTAAACTTACTGAGGTTTGATTTGTGACCCAAGATGTGGTCTATCCTAGAGAATGTCCCATGTGCACCTGAGAAGAAGGTGTATTCTTCTGCATTTGGATGGAATGTCCTGAAGATATCAACGAGATCCATTTCATCTAATGTATCATTTAAGGCTTGTGTTTCCTAATTAACTTAGGAAAGTTAATTATCTGTTTTGATGATCTATTCATTGGTGTGAGTGGGGTGTTAAAGTCTCCTACTGTTATTGTGTTACTGTCAATTTCTCCTTTTATGTCTGTTAGTATTTGTCTTATGTATTGAGGTGCTCCTATGTTCAGAGCATAGATATTTACAATTGCTATGTCTTCCTCTTGTGCCTTGATCATATGTAGTGTCTTTCCTTATCTCTTGTAATCTACTTTATTGTAATGTCTATATTATCTGATATAAGGATTGCTACTCCAGCTTACTTTTGCTTCCCATTTGCATGGAATATATTTTTCCATCCTCTCACTTTCAGTCTATATGTGTCTTTAGGCCTGAAGTGGACAGCATATATAGACAGCATATATATGGGTCTTGTTTTTGTGTCTATTCAACCAGTGTCCTTTGGTTGGAGCATTTAATCCACTTACATTTAAAGTAATTATTGATACATATGTTCCTATTGTCATTTTCTTAATTGTTTGGGGTTGATTTTGTAGATCTTTTTTCTTCTCTTGTATTTCTTGACTATATAAGCCCATTTAACATTTGTTGTAAAGCTAGTTTGGTGGTGCCAAATTCTCTTAACTTCTGCTTGTCTGAAAAGCTTTTTATTTTCTCCATCAATTTTGAATGAGATCCTTATCAGGTACAATAATCTTGGTTGTAGATGTTTCCCTTTCAGTAGTTTAAATAAATCCTGCATTCCCTTCTGGCCTGCAGAGTTTCTGCTGAAAGATCAGCTGTTAAGCATATGGGGTTTCTGTTGTATGTTACTTGTTGCTTCTCCCTTGCTGCTTTTAATATTCTTTCTTTGTGTTTAGTCTTCTTTAGTTTCATTAGCATGTGTCTTGGCATGTTTCTCCTTGGGTTTATCCTGTATGGGACTCTTTGTGCCTCTTGGACTTGATTGACTATTTCCTTTTCCATGTTGGGAAAATTTTCAACTATAATCTCTTCAAATTATTTCTCATACCTTTTTTTTCTCTTCTTTTGGTACCTGCTATTAATCAAATATTGGTGAGTTTGATATTGTCCCAGAGGTCTCTGAGACTATCCTCAGTTCTTTTCATTCTTTTTACTTTATTGTGCTCTTCAGAAGTTATTTCCACCATTTTATCTTCCAGCTCACTGATTCACTTTTTGCTTCAGATATTCTGCTACTGATTCCTTCTACAGTATTTTTAATTTCAGTAATTGTGCCGTTTGTGTCTGCATGTTTATTCTTTACTTCTTCCAGGTCTTTGTTAATTGATTCTTGCATTTTCTCCATTTTGTTTTCAAGGTTTTTGATCATGTTTACTATCATTATTCTGAATTCTTTTTCAGGTAGTTGGCCTATTTCCTCTTCATTTATTTGGACTTCTGTGTTTCTAGTTTGTTCCTTCATTTGTGTAGTATTTCTCTGTCTTTTCATAATTTTTCTAAAAACTTATTGTGTTTGAGGTCTCCTTTTTCCAGGCTTCAAGGTTGAATTCTTTCTTCCTTTTGGTTTCTGCCCTCTAAGGTTGGTCCAGTAGTTTGTGTAACTTTCATACAGGGTGAGATTGTGCTGAGTTTTTGCATGTTTGTTTGTTTTTCCTCTGATGGGCAAGGCTGAGTGAGGCTGTAATCCTGTCTGCTGATGATTGGGTTTGTATTTTTGTTTTGTTTGTTGTTTAGCACAGGGCATTACTGGTGGTTGGGTGATGCCAGGTCTTGTATTCCAATGGTTTCCTTTGTGTGAGTTCTCATTATTTGATACCCCCTAGGCTTAGTTCTCTGGTAGTCTAGGGTCTTGGAGTCAGTGCTCCCACTCCAAAGGCTCAGGGCTTGATCTGGTCAGGAATGAAGATTCCACAAGTGGTTTGTTATGGTATTAAGTGAGATTAAAACAAATATCTAAAACCAAGAAACCAAAGATGAACCTGAGACAAACGGCAGTTACAAAATCAGGCAAATAATAATTAAAATAATGGAATATACACATATACATATATACCCATGAGCAAAGTCAAAACAGTCCAACAAAAATAATACAATAGATTGACCCAGTGAACAAAGGAAATAAAAAATTATATTTACCAATTAAGAATAAAAGTAAAAAAAATAAAAAATTAAAAAAAATTAAAAAAAAAAAAGAATAAAAGTAACTAAAGCACAAACTGGAAAACAAAACTAAAGCAAGGTGCCAACTGGGGAATAAAGCAATGAAAATAAAACTAACAAATATGTTGAGAGGAAAGGAAAGAAAAAATAGATATGCAAAGTTAAATAGAGGTAGATGAAGATTTGTATACATTAAAGATTAACTGCAAGAGGAAAAGAACAGTATGAAAAGCAAACAAAGGAATAAATGTAGAAAAAATATAATTGGTTTCAAAAAACTAAAAATTAAAATTATAATAAAGAGAAAAGAAGACTTTAAAAATGGAACAAAGAAAAAAGGAAAACTCCACAGAACTGCAAAAGCCCAAGGGAGATGCAGAGGTTTATAACAACAATAAAAATGTGACTGAATATACACATATACATATACAGCCATAAGCAAAATCAAAACAGTCCAACAAAAATAAAGTACAATAGATTGACCCAGCAAACAAAGGAAACCAAAAATTATGTCTACCAGAAAAAAACTAACTAAAGCACAAACTGGAAAACAAAACTAAAGCAAGGTGCCAACTGGGGAATATAGCAACGAAAATGAAACTAACAATTATGTTGAGAGGAAAGGAAAGAAAGAAAGAATAGATATTCAAAGTTAAATAGAAGTAGCTAAAGAAGGCTTATATATATTAAAGATTAATTGCAAGGGGAAAAGAACAGTAGGAAAAGCAAACAAAGGAATAAATGTAGAAAAAATATAATTGGTTTCAAAAAACTAAAAATTAAAATTATAATAAAGAGAAAAGAAGACTTTAAAAATGGAACAAAGAAAAAAGGAAAACTCCACAGAACTGCAAAAGCCCAAGGGAGATGCAGAGGTTTATAACAACAATAAAAATGTGACTGAATATACACATATACATATACAGCCATAAGCAAAATCAAAACAGTCCAACAAAAATAAAGTACAATAGATTGACCCAGCAAACAAAGGAAACCAAAAATTATGTCTACCAGAAAAAAACTAACTAAAGCACAAACTGGAAAACAAAACTAAAGCAAGGTGCCAACTGGGGAATATAGCAACGAAAATGAAACTAACAATTATGTTGAGAGGAAAGGAAAGAAAGAAAGAATAGATATTCAAAGTTAAATAGAAGTAGCTAAAGAAGGCTTATATATATTAAAGATTAATTGCAAGGGGAAAAGAACAGTAGGAAAAGCAAACAAAGGAATAAATGTAGAAAAAATATAATTGGTTTCAAAAAACTAAAAATTAAAATTATAATAAAGAGAAAAGAAGACTTTAAAAATGGAACAAAGAAAAAAGGAAAACTCCACAGAACTGCAAAAGCCCAAGGGAGATGCAGAGGTTTATAACAACAATAAAAATGTGACTGAATATACACATATACATATACAGCCATAAGCAAAATCAAAACAGTCCAACAAAAATAAAGTACAATAGATTGACCCAGCAAACAAAGGAAACCAAAAATTATGTCTACCAGAAAAAAACTAACTAAAGCACAAACTGGAAAACAAAACTAAAGCAAGGTGCCAACTGGGGAATATAGCAACGAAAATGAAACTAACAATTATGTTGAGAGGAAAGGAAAGAAAGAAAGAATAGATATTCAAAGTTAAATAGAAGTAGCTAAAGAAGGCTTATATATATTAAAGATTAATTGCAAGGGGAAAAGAACAGTAGGAAAAGCAAACAAAGGAATAAATGTAGAAAAAATAATAATGTTTTAAAAATTAAAGAAAGAGAAAAGAAAAAGAAAAAAAGGAAAACTCCCCAGAACTGCAAAAGCCCAACGTAGAGGCACAGGTTTATAACAACAATAAAGAAATGGACCAAGAAGGAAAAAAAAAAATGCTCAAAAGCTTAATTAGATTTCATAGTGCCAGTAAAATCGACAACTACAACAGAGGGGGAGGGGAAGGGAAAAAAAGAGAGAGAAAATCCAAAAGAATCTACAGAACAAGTCAAAACATAAGAATAACAAATGTTTTTTTTGAGTCACTGCTGTCAGAGTCCTTTCCCTCACTGAGAGTCACAGTTCACCTCACCTCCCTAGAATACCCTCTAACACTGTGCTGATCTCTGGACCTACTGTGGTGGTAGCTCAGATTCTAATCTGACCCTACTCCTCTATATTCTTGCCTCCAACGTCCACAGTTATCAGAACTAGCACGTTTTCTTTTGTGGAAGCTCTCAATGACCTTTTATATATTCCATAGACACAGAGTCTGCCCAGTGGATTGTGTGGATTTAATTTGCAGATTATACAGCTGATGGGAGGATTTTGGGTCTTCTTCATTAGTCACACTGCCCTGGGTTTCAATTGTGGTTTTATTTCCACCTCTACATGTGGGTTGTCCACTGGGGTTTGCTCCTGAGGTTGCCCTGAAGGACTTAGGTTTGGCCCGGTGGGGGGCCAGATGTGAAGGTGGTGCAGCTGCTCGGGTCACAGGGGTTCTGGCAGCACTGGTACTCAGGGGAGTTGGTGGCTAGGGCAGCAGGAAATATAGTGCTCCAGAAGGGTATGACAACCAGTATTGGCCCATACACTCCAATATTTTAGCCTGGGGAACCCCCACTCCAACAGAGAAGCCTGGCATGCCACAGTCGATAGGGTCACAAAGAGTCGGACATGACTGAAGCGACCCTGCGTGCATAGATGCAAGACTTTTTTTGCCTGCGGCAGCTCTGCCCCAGTGAGAGTTGAGGGAGGTGGCACAGCTGCTTGGCTTGTGGGGACCCTGGCAGCGCCAAGTGTGCAGGGACATGGACTGCCTCCACTGCTGGAGTTATGGCCCCATCAGAGTCTTTTTTCAAGCCTCTCCTAGCTGGCGATAAGAAGCCCTCTTTGGCCAGTCTTTCTCCGTAGCTCCGCCCGTTCAGGCACTTGGAGGGCTCCCTTGCCTGGGGTCCTTCTCTGCTGTTCAGCACGTCAGGCACATAGAGGGCCCCCCTGGCTGAGGTCCTACTCTGTAGATCAGCGTATCAGGCACTTAAAGGGGTACTCTGGGTGGGGCCCTACTCTATAGTTCAGTGCATCAGGCGTCTGATGGGCCAGCCTCTCTATTGCTCAGCTGCCAATGCTGGCATGTGGGGGGAGAGAGTCTATAGTGTTGGCTCCATCCCTTCTGCGTGACTCAGCAGGTTTCCACAGCTTCCCAGCTTTCCTCCACAGGCATTTCCCACCACAGTCTCCTCCCTCACATCCCTTCGATCCATCTCTCCGCAGTCAACAGCAGCCCTTGCCCGGGGGCTGCTCTACAATCCCTAAACTCCAGCTCCCAGCCGCTGTGTCTTCCAGGGGAGCCACCGCTGCTGTCTGGTGTGTATGGCTGCAGCAAGGACTCTCTGATTCTCATTCCATTTAGGCTGCCACAAATCAGCTGTTTCCCTCTCAGCCTTAAATGTTTCTCCTCTGATTCAGATAATTGCCCCAATGTGGGGATCAGACCCCTACTTCAGTTCCCCCTCCCTCCGAGGGCAGGTCCAGTCCTGCTAACACTCCTGTTTTTCCCCCTAGTTCCTTTGTCCTACCAAGTTTTGTGTGGTTCCATATATTCTTTTCCGCTGGTCAGGTACTCCTGTCCGCTCTCAGCTGGTGTTCTGCATGTACTTCTCTGTGTGAAGGTGCATCCCTGATCTATCTGTAGATGTACTCCATGTCCACCTACTCCACCATCTTGTTCCTCTTCTCATGTACAGCTTTTTATATAGTCAGCTCTATAAATCTCTTAAACCTTAAATTTGGCCTAAACTACTTGCTTCGCATTTCCAAGGGTTTCCTGAGAGAAGTACTGTATGCTGGGAACTGGTAGACCAGTAACTGTGATTATGTGTACTCCATCTAATTGAGGTCTCTAAAAATGACTCGATTAGATATTTAAATCCTTCTAAACAAGGGGTCAGCAACTGTTGATCTACAACTCTTAGCACTTCTTGCCAGCTTCTTATGGCCCAGGGTTAAGAAGTTCCTTCTTACAGTCTACTTAAATATTTTCTGTTGTCTACCCAATTTCCTTCTTTTTATCAGAAACAGCAAATGATCAGGATTCTCCTCACAAAAAGTAAATAAATAAATAAGCATTGTTTCTCAGGGCTTAACAACAGGAGCTTGACCGCCAAGGAAACAGGACGTGCAGCTGACATGGGTCCATGAGCAGCTGGGCTTGTGGAGATGTACTTTTAATTGACAACAAAAAAAAAATCAGCAATCCAAAAACTCATTGAAAAGGCAAGAATAAGGAGCAAAATCTGTATTGTATTCTTTTATACACCAGAGTAAAATAACTTTGGTACAAGATCTGTGGCATGTTTCCCATAAAAGAAAACACAATGAAACAAAATGACATTTTATCAGCTTGAAAGGAAGCAAGTGTTTGCTATAAAACAGATGGGAGGGGCCATCCATGTCTTGAGTTGCAGAAAGGTCCAAGTTATGATCTCTGGGCCCTTGCTAAACTGCCTTGTATCTTGCCTCAGTCCTATAATAATTTTTGGTTGGTCTAAAAGAGAATGGCTTGGTCTCAGAGCTGGAAGGGACCTGAGAGATTTTTTCTTGTTTTATAGATAAAGAAATGAGCCTGCAGAGTTTCATTTCAATGGTTCTCTTGCAGCCACAGAGCCATTTTTGTTGTTGTTGTTGTTGTTGTTCTGAAAAGCTAGGTGTTACATGCAAATATGACTGCCTCCATACAACCATGGATAGCAGGCCTGCTCTGCTACAACGGGATGGATGGGACCTGTTCTTCCTTAGGACCACCTAAGATCACTACAAGGATAATATCTTCTTTTCAATAATACCCTGTTTTCTTCTAAACTCACACAGCACATGCATTTATTTAGTGAGTAATTAAAAAATAAAAGGCAGACCATATATACCCAGATCCTCACTTCATTTCTCAACCTACTGAGTAATCCAATAAATTATTTACTTTGGGATCACTTGGGTTAAACAGCATTCCCTGCATACTGTACGAGGTGTCTTTGATTTCAGGCTTGTTTTAAATAAATAGTTCTATGAAAATAGAATGGCCTTAACTTTCAGCCCTGGAAATAAACAAACAGTCTCAATCAATGACGCTGAGAAAACCATTTAACATTTTTCAAGAGACTAAGGAAAGAAATATTTTCATGCCTACAACATTAAGTCAGAAATAGCCTTTAGCACATATATAGTTTGGTATTTTCAAAGGTTGTGGGAAAATATGGGGGAAAATATAAGTAAAATTAGCGAGGCTACCATGACAACAAGCATTCAGAGGCAGACTTTAAACTCTGGAAATCTCAGAGGGAAGGAGAGGAGGGTCCCTAAGACAGTTCATCAGAGAAGAGGAATCAAGTGTAAGGAGAATTATTGCTAAATGGACAGATACTGGAACAGATATTTATTGTAATGGATTTCCTGTAGTGCCAAATTTTATTGAAAGGGCACTGTAACTGAAGAGAGACCATTTGCTTGAAATTATGTGTTTTTTGCAGTATTGAACTCAATGTGGAAATATATGTCCTACATTTTTATTTCTGCAGGTTGTCATCTGTTTTTGTTTAATGGACAAGAAGCCTCATGTTTGGGAGTAAGAAAAAATACATGGAGTAGTTGTGGTTTTTTTTTTTTTAATTGAGTTTGCCAAAGTGGCTGAGTCAGCACCCAGGAATGGTCACTGAGACTCCCAGTGCACTATCACAGCATGTTTTCTTCTTTTTCTATTTAAATGAGCTCAGTTCAGTCATTCAGTTGTATTGACCCTTTGCGACCCCATGGACTGCAGCAGACCAGGCTTCCCTGTCCATCACCAACTCCCGGAGCTTGCTCAAACTCACGTCCACCAAGTCGGTCATGCCATTCAACCATCTCATCCTCTGTCGTCCCCTTCTCCTCTTGCCTTCAATCTTTCCCAGCATCAGAGTCTTTTCCAGTGAGTCAGTTCTTTGCATCAGGTAACCAAAGTATTGGAGTTTCAGCTTCAGCATCAGTCCTTCCCATGAATATTCAGGAATGATTTCCTTTAGGATTGACTGGTTGGATCTCCTTGCAGTGTAAGGGACCCTCAAGAGACTTCTCTATTTAAATTTCAAGCCCTAAATACATACATTCTTTCATTCGGTCAATCAATATTTACAGGCAATTGCTATGTGAAGTGAGTATGTGAAAGTGTTAATTGCTCAGTCTTGTCCGATTCTTTGTGACCCCATGGACTACAGCCCACTAGGCTCCTGTGTCCGTGGAATTCTCTAGGCAAGAATAGTGGAGTGCATAGACATTCCCGTCTCCAGAGAATCTTTCCGATCCAGGGATCAACCAAGTCTCCTGCATTGCAGGTAGATTCTTTACCATCTGAACCACCAGGGAAGCCTAATTGCTATGTATTGCTCCTCAATAGCTGTTGGGAATACAGGGTTGAACAGAAAAGAGGGTGTATATGAATTACATCCTAGTCGAAGGGAGCTAGAAGAGAGAGAAATAAGTAAACAAACACATAAACAAGAAAATATCTAGACAAGAGGACCAACAAGTGCAAAGGTCTTGAGTTAGGAAAGAGTATGGACATGCACCAAGAACAAAGGAAAGCACGTCTATCTAGGACACAGTCAGCCAAAAGGAGTGGACTTGTTGAATATTTGAGGTTGGGTTCAATGCAGTGGGAATTTTCCATTCTTGTCCCCAGTCATCTGTTTTTCACACATCTGTCAGAATGGTATGAAAACATAATCTCTCACCTGTACTAATGCAGTAGAGGTAGATTCTCTATTCACAAAGAATAACAAAGATAAAACTGCTAGGACATGATGGGAACAGCTTGCGTGTGGCATTTAAGGGAAAGGGAGCAGTAACAACCCTATATTTTTGACCTGAGACAGTGAATGAAAGGTGGTGTTATTTACTGAGATGAACAAGTTAGGGAGAAGAAATTTGAGAGAAAACTGCCTGATGGACCTATAATTTGGGGCATCTATTAAATATCCAAACAATAACAACATGGTCAAAAGACAGTTAAATACACAGTTCATTTCTCAGGAAAAGGATCATGGCTGACGACTCAAACTTAGACGTCATCACCCTATAGACGACACAAAACAGTGGACCCAAATGCAGTAACTTGATGTGCAAAAAGGATTCAGAACCTATAACCTAGTGCTGGGTCACTTCAGTGTAGAAGTGGGGAGTGAGGGGTCAACAAGGAGCTTGAAAAGAAGTTGTCACAGGAAAGAACATAAGGTTAATATGTGTCACAGAAACCAAGCCAGTAAAGTATTTTCAAAAAGACAGACCTGGGTCAGATACTGCAGAGAGGTTCTATAAGAAGAAAACAGAGAGTTGGATTTGGCAACTAGCAGGTCATTGGTGGGCAAGGATAAGAATCTTTTTACCACATGGCATGTGGGCCCCTATTTCCCCAACCAGGGATTGAACTCATGCCCCTGCATTGGAAGTGCAGAGTCTTAACCACTAGACTCCCAGGGAAGAGACTAGTTTCCCTGAAGTGGCAGAGATGACTTCAGTTTTAAGTGGATTAGCTTATGAACCATGGGTGTAGAAGGAAAAGCCACAAGTCTATGTAAACATTTGATCAAAGAGGAAGCAGAGTTTTGTTCAACAAGGAAGTAGAAAAAACTGGGCACCTACTGGAAGGAAATAGAGAAGCAAGGGATAAAATTTGAAAACACTAAATTGCCCCCCCCAAAAAAGACTTAGGGAGATAAGCATGATCAAATTAATTTTACCTCCCAGTAGTCTTCTAAACCCTATTTAGGGATTACTATTACTTTCTTCTTTCTCTGGATGAAAATTTAGGTAATCTCATAACTTTCCTCATAACTCTTAGTGACTCCAAACTCCTACCTTAAGTCACTAAACATGATCTCAGTTTAGTAATTAGAAGGTCCAGTACTGTTTAAGAGTCAAAGCCTCTAATTTCATTCAAAGACATATATATAAATTATGGGTTTATGGAAAATTTGGATACAGAGCTCTAATCTTAAATCCAATAATGCTCATAGAATTAACAAACTATAAACTTCCTAGATGACATCAGAAATGTTGGGAATTTAAGTGAGTTCATTCTCTGTCACATCTCCACTCACGGCTGGCTGCTCTGTCTCATCCTTTCTGGGTTCAGAGGTGAGGAGGGAGGAGGCAGAAAGGAAGGAGATAAAGAACACAGGAAAGGGTTTACATGACTTAGGGTGTGTGCTTAGTCACTCAGTTGTGTCCGAGTCTTTGGGACCCCATGGACTGTAGCCCCACCAGCCTCCTCAGCTCATGCGATTTTCCAGGCAAGAATACAGGAGTGGGATCCTGCCAACCCAGGGATAGAACCCAGGTCTCCAAAATTGCAGGCAGATTCTTTACCATCTGAGCCACTACAGGCCTGGTGCTGTGAGTGTAGAATTTAAGGGTTAGGTAACCACTTTACTAAAACTCTGGAAATTCTGCATATAGTTTGGGACCTACTCTGGAATGCAGAATCATTTTATTGTGGTGCTCAGCTAAACCTGCAAATTTAATCTTATTGCATATTTTTTAAAACACAGAATAATCTAAAACACGTTCACAGGTTGAAGTGAATGATCAGGAGGGAAAATGATCCAAAACTATCCAATAAAGAGAAAGAAATTTTACACAAGGAAATTTACTGCAGTAGGAGAGGGTGTAGGATCAAGTGAGCCACAGGAGGGACGTGATTGTGTGGTTCTCAAGTATAACACAATCAGTGTTTCCAATGAAGATTTTTAAAATTTAAAATGCAATTTAATCTCATTTTTATAACTATGAAGCAAATATTAATGCTTGTGTCTGTATAACCCATTATCAATAACATGTTACAGTCTTTATACCAATAACACTAGGAAAACAAAAGTTTCCAAGTATTTTAAAGATATCATAAGCATTTAATTTAATGTTTTAAAACAATTTTATAAAGTTTCCCTTTATTGTTAAACATCTAAAAGGTTCACAAAGTCTACCAAGTTATACCAGAAAAACAAAATAGGTACTGACCTGTAATCCTGCATTTGAAATTTCAAAATCCAAAAAGAGCTGAAAAAGTTCAGGCTTTTCAGTTTAAAAGATCTGACCTGAACTGAAAACAAGCTATTCGATCACCCCTGAGTAGGGGTGATCTTACTGTGAACATTCATACCTTTTCTGGGAAAATATTAATCTGTTTGACTATGGGGGTTTGCCCCAAACCTTGCTAAAAATATTGCATAATATATAGTATGGGCACAATATTACATTTTAAAAACTGAGGAGTAAGGGGGAATCTGGCAGTTCCCAGTTCATGTACTGTTGAAGCCTGCCTTGGAGAATTTTGAGCTTTAGTTTGCTAGCATGTGAGATGAGTACAGCTGTGCAGCAATTTGAACATTCTTTGGGATTGCCTTTCTTTGGGATTGGAATGAAAACTGACCTTTTCCAGTCCTGTGGCCACTGCTGAGTTTTCCAAATTTGCTGGCATATTAAGTGCAGCACTTTCACAGCATCATCTTTCAGGATATGAAATAGCTCAACTGGAATTCCATTACCTCCACTAGCTTTATTCATAGTGATGCTTCTTAAGGCCCGCTTGACTTCACATTCCAGGATGTCTGGCTCTAGGTGAGTGATCATACCATCGTGATTATCTGGGTCATGAAGATCTTTTTTGTACAGTTCTTCTGTGTATTCTTGCCACCTGTTCTTAATATCTTCTGCTTCTGTTAGGTCCATACCACTTCTGTTCTTTATTCTGCCCATCTTTCCATGAAATATTCCCTTGGTATCTCATTTGACTTCGCATTCCAGGCTGTCTGGCTCTAAGTGAGAGATCACACCATGGTGGTTATCTGGGTCATTTAGATTTTTTTTTTTTTGGTATAGTTCTGTGTATTCTTACCACCTCTTCTTAGTATTTTCCACTTCTGTTAGATCCATACAGTCTCTGTCCTATATTGCGCCCACCTTCGCATGAAACGTTCCCTTGCTATCTCTAATTTCCTTGAAGAGATCTCTAGTCTTCCCCATTCTATTGCTTTCCTCTATTTCTTTGCATTTATCGCTGAGGAAGGCTTTCTTATCTCTCCTTGCTATTCTTTGCAACTCTGCATTCAGATGGGTATATCTTTCCTTCTCTCCTTTGCCTTTAGCTTCTCTTCTTTTCTCAGCTATATGTAAGGCCTCAAAGACAACCATTTTGCCTTTTTGCATTTCTTTTTCTTGGTGACGGTCTTGATCACTGCCTCCTGTACAATGTCACAAACCTCTATCCATAGTACTTCAGGCACTCTATCAGATCTAATCCCTTGAATCCGTTTGTCACTTTCACTGTATAATCATAAGGGATTTCATTTAGGTCGTACCAGAATGGTCTAGTGGTTTTTCCTATTTTCTTCAACTTAAGTCTGAATTTGGCAATAAGGAGTTCATGATCTGAGCCACAGTCAGCTCCTGGTCTTGTTTTTGCTGACTGTACAGAGGTTCTCCATCTTCAGCTGCGAAGAATATAATCAGTGTGATTTTTGTATTGACCATCTTGTGATGTCCCTGTGTAAAGTCTCCTCTTGTGTTGTTGGAAGAGGGTGTTTGCTATGACCAGTGCATTCCCTTGGCCAAACTCTATTAGCCTTTGCCCGGCTTCATTTTGTACTCCAAGGCCAAAGCCTGTTACTCCAGGTATCTCCTGACTTCCTACTTTTGCATTCCAGTCCCCTATGAAGAAAAGGACATCTTTTTTGGGTGTTAGTTCTAGAAGGTCTTGTAGGTCATCACAGAACCTTTAAACTCCAGCTTTTTCAAAATTAGTGGTTGGAGCACAGAATTGGATTACTGTGATAGTGAATGGTTTGCCTTGGAAACAAACAGAGATCATTCTGTCATTTTTGAGATTGCACCCAAGAACTGCGTTTCAGACTCTTCAGTTGACTGTAAGGGCTACTCCATTTCTTCTAGGGGATTCTTGCCCACAATAGTAGAGATAATGGCCATCTGAATTAAATTCACCCTTTCCAGTTCATTTCTTTCACTGATTCCTAAAATGCTGATGTTCACTCTTGCCGTGTCCTGTTTGACCACTTCCAATTTACCTTGATTCATGGACCTAACATTCCAGGTTCCCATGCAATATTGTTCTTTACATCATCAGACTTTACTTCCATCACCAGTTACACCTACAACTGAGCATTGTTTTGGCTCCAATCTTCATTCTTTCAATGATGATCAAGTTGGATTTAGAAAAGGCAGAGGAACCAGAAAGCAAATTGCCAACATCCATTTGATCATAGAAAAAGCAAGAGAGTTCCAGAAAAACATCCACTTCTGCTTTATTGACTACACCAAAGCTTTTGACTGTATGGATCACAACAAACTGTGGAAAGTTCTTGAAGAGATGGGAATACCAGACCATTTTACCTGCTCCTGAGAAATCTGTATACAGGTCAAGAAGCAACAGTTAGAACTGGACATGGAACAACAAACTGGTTCTGAATTGGGAAAGGAATACTTCAAGGCTGTATATTGTCACCCTGATTATTTAACTTCTGTGCAGAGTGTATTATGCGAAATGCCAGACTGGATGAAGCACAAGCTGGAATCAAGATTGCCGGGAAAAATATCAATAACATCAGATAAGCAGATGACACCATGCTTATGGCAGAAAGCGAAGAGGAACTACAAACCTCTTGATGAAAGTGAAATAGGAGAGTGAAAAAGCTGGCTTAAAACTCAACATTCAAAAAATGAAGATCATGGCAGCTGGTCCCATCACTTGATGGCAAATAGATGGAGAAACAATGGGGACAGTGACAGACTTTATTTTCTTAGGCTCCAAAATCACCACAGATGGTGACTGCAGCCATGAAATTAAAAGATGCTTGCTCCTTGGAATAAAAGTTATGACCAACCTAAACAGCATATTAAAAAGCAGAGACGTTACTTTGCCAACAATGGTCCATCTAGTCAAAGCTATGGTTTTTCCAGTAGTCGTGTATGGATATGAGAGTTGGATGATAAAGAAAGCCGAGGGCCTAAAAATTGATGCTTTTGAACTGTGGTGTTGGAGAAGACTCTTGAGAGTCCCTTTTACAGCAAGGAAATCAAACCAGTCAATCCTAACGGAAATCAGTCCTGAATATTCATGAGAAGGACTAACGCTAAAGCTGAAACTCCAATAATTTGGCCACCTGATGTAAAGAATTGACTCATTGGAAAAGACCCTGATGCTGAGAAAGATTGAAGGCAGGAGGAGAAGGGGACAACAGAGGATGAGATGGTTGAATGGCATCACCGACTCGATGGACCTGAGTTTGAGCCAGCTCCAGGATTTGGTGATGGACAGGGAAGCCTGGCATGCTGCCGTCCATGGTGTTTCAAACAGTTGGACACATCTGAGTGACTGAACTGACTAAGGCGGGAATCTGAATTCTTAAATTTTCCCAGCCCCAAAAGTTTTGGATGAAGCCCATAAACCTTTCGTATAAACTAAAATGTAGTACTTTTGTGAATTTAAGACCACTTAAATTTAAGGAATCCAAATTTACAGAATTCAGTATGAAGCAGAAACCCTGCCTTTAGAAATAGTAGAAAGAACTTTTTTGTAACCTTGTCTTACCTATATCACCAATAGCACACAAAGACTCCAAGGAACAAATTAAAGCAAGATAAAGTGCATTCTCTCCAAAGAAAACTGAGTTTTTCTGCTAGCTTCCTTATTTCATCTGGCTTACAACATTAAGCATGGTAATAACCAGAGCTCTTTTTAAAGTCATTTGACCAATCCAGCCTTCAGATCCCTAGAGTTCAAGCAACACAACACAGTAAATCTACTTTAGTAATTTGAAATATGGATTACAAATAAAAAAGGAATCTACATTTAATCTATGTCTAAAAACCAAATCTTAAAGTCACTGAAAAGGAGGATAAAGTTTATGGTGCATAATCTTATCCTCCCGGAATTTTGGCTGACCATCAAAATACCTTTTGATACCACAAATCTGCTTTAATCTTTAAAAAGTTCTGCACTTGACCAGAAAGGTTTTCAAAAGCGATGGTGCTGAAACTCGCTGTGCGGTCAACCATTGTATTTGAAGTTCTGCATCACTCACTGGGTTATCACCTAAGGAAAACAGTGCATTCTACTCTCTGAGAATCATGACCACACAAATGTCTGATATCCTGTGTGTCAAAACTGACTCACAATTAAAGAGAATAAATACAGACATGCACAAATGATAGATATTATTTTTCAACCTGAAATGTGGAAACAAAAAACCCTTTTAAAACCTCTTAAGGACAAATAAAATATTAAAGAAACTGAGAATGTCGCAGTTCTGTGCTCTTTTATTCATCCCTTTGGAACTTGACTATGGTGGAAACAGGATTAAAAAATAATGTTCAATAATAAAATGTGGTAATTTGCTTAGAAATTATTAAAATTTCTAAATTGTATAAGAATTCATGCCAAAGCATCAAGTGTCCTGTGGTCAGTCTGCCTTCTAAAATACAAAGAATAAAATATAAGCTTAACAGAGGGCTAAGACACAGGGGCTAATTATATCCCCAGAAAAACAAGATTATAAAGAGAACTCCCTATGAGAATATTATCTTGATGCCTGTACCTCTGCTGTGTACAAAAATATTATTATAAGGTAATTAGTATTCATTTAGGTTTTGTTTCTCAATTTTTTTTCTGCATGAATTTCTAGCAATTATAACAGAGAAAAAGGAGGGGAAGAGGATAGAGGCAAAGACGAAATCAAGATGGCGAAGTAGAGCCCATAAAACTCTCCCATTACATACCCTAACCAACTGATGTGAACACTAAGGACAGCTTTATTCTGAGATGCTGGGATTTTGGGTGTCTGTTTCTTTCATATCACATTCTGTTTTTCTTGGTCATGTTGTTTAGTCTACATTTTTATTTTATTATAGACTCTACACCTTCCTAACAGTAAGCATTCCATCCTGTTTTTTTTTTAAATTTCAAGCACTCAAAATCAATAAAAATAAATATCCAAAGAGGCTTAGGAAGTAATTTCCTAAATATTTTTTACTAAATAAGGTTAAAAATAAACAAAAACCTAGAGTTCATCAAGTGAGATGACGTGTAGTTGGCATTAAGTTTTAGACTTTCAAACTCTTAAGTCATTTTTATTTTTTAAAAAAAGGCATAAAATGACCAAAAGTACTAGGGTAATATCAAGACCAACAGAAGACATTGTTCAGAAGTTTACTTTTTCCTGGGAGATAAAATTTGCTTTTCCAGTTTCTCTTCCAGTGTCTTGACAAAATAATGATATGATTTAAGAACATAAAGCTTATAGCTCCATTGTAGCAATTTCTGTTTTCATAGACCTGAGGTTAGATGGAGCTGCCCAAGTTTGCACTGCATATTATTAAGGACAGTGCTTCTGAGGTCCGAGCTATTGTTACAGTTCTATTTTCCAAATTTTTAAGTGGGAAATGTTTGTTTCACTCAAGCTCACTAATTTTGGTTTCCAGGATACTGACCTTTCATAATTAGATGTAAAAAATTTAAAAGTTAAAAAGGCAAGCTAGTAGAAATAATGAAAGTATCTATTCAGTGGTGATGCCCCTCTCTGGTTAACATGACTGAAAAGAATCTTTTCAGACCCCAGGTGGGAATAGTAAGCAGTCTATCTCATACCCTTTCTTCTTTTTCTGTGACTACAATACTTTCTGAGTCTGTTTAGGAGTGTGTTTCTAATTCATTCTTCTTAGCACAACTTGCCTCAAGTCATTTCCTATTTCCTCTCTTGCTGTGAGCAGAGACACTTCTCTGTAGGAGCCCCTGTTGGTCCCAGTGATCATCTCCTTGGACAGAGTATGTGCAGGTCCTGCTCTGGGCAGCCAGGAGGATGTCTGCTCCTGCCAGGAACAAGCCTTAATAGAGTGGTAATAAATAAACAGAGGAGGTAACTCAATAACAAAAGAGAATACCTCCCAAGCTTCAAAGTCTTTGAAAAACAACAGCAGTCCTATTAGAAACATTTTTGAAGAATCCTGATGACATTTTACAAAGCAGAAGTCTAGCCTAGTGCCCTTTGTCTACTGTTTAAAAATCTTTACTGTTGAAATTAAAAGAAATCGGAGAATAAAGATCTGTTTTTTATTAAGAAAATAATTTAGAGTACATCCATTTCTTGACCTCACTACTCATTATACTTCCATTAAGGGCATTACTTTCCACTTGGCATATTAGTCACTTTAATGCTAAACTTTTGCTCAAAAAGACATACACCCACATTTTTTTAAATTTACACTAAATGAAAATTATTTTATTTGGGCTTAATTTCCCTCAATCGATTTTGAAAATGGGCTTTTTGATGTATACTCAATGCAATAAAAACTACCTACCACCTGGGATTATTCTAATCCCGTTCCAAAAAAAAAAAAAAAACACTCTCTTAATCGCAGCCATGACGGTACTGTGGTTTCAATTTTTCTTTTCTTTTTTTAAAAAATTTTGAAATCTGTCAGTGAATTGATTGATACCAATGGAGAAATATGAATAGACCAAGTGATTATTTAACACACTTAAGATGATGTGACTTTTGCTTTGTTGTTATGAATTGTTAAATGCACACTAAGTTCAAAAGTGAATAAGCATATATATTTTCAAAAGAAGTCAAGAGAGCACATATGAAAGGGGAAGCTATATCTCAATTATTATAACTGGGTTAAGATTATACTGTATCATTCTACCACAGACAATAAAAGCAATAGATTCTGATATCGAAAAAAAAAATTATGATTTGACAATCTTAACTTTCACACATATAATTAAAAGCAAATCGTTCACCTAATGTGCATAGAAATCTCACTGTTCTGTGTGAATAATTCATGTATTGACCTGCAAACAGAGTTTAGCATCATTTAGACTCTCTAAAGAAACATATAGGTAGAACAAAAGGGGTAGCTAGTAAAAGATATAACATCTTTCTTAATATTCCCCCATCAAGTCCTCCAACTGAAATAAACCAACATAGAGAAACCTAAAAGCGTGTGTTTTGCAAACAATGCTTCAGGAAATGGCTCCCAACTCACTTTTCTAATTGCATTTACAGTTTAGGGTTATACACAGGGACTCTTTTTTTTTTTTTTTTTTTTCCATTTATTTTTATTAGTTGGAGGCTAATTACTTTACAATATTGTAGTGGTTTTTGCCATACACTGACATGAATCAGCCATGGATTTACATGGACTCTTAATTCTCCTCCCAGCCCTGTTAGGAGAGTTGTACTTCCTGCCCACCTGAGTGAAGTCTGTCAGGTCATTTGCCTTGCTTTGACCAGTTAAAGAAATGTGTCACTTCTTAGGAAAAGTTGTAAGATTCACATTCTCTTTTCTGTAGGAATTTCTTGTCCAGACAGAGGCTTCATTGGCTTTGCCTCCTGACTAAAAGTGATAAACAGTGCCTCTTCTCTGTCAATACACAACGAACGTGTAGCTTGAGTGAGAAATAAACTTGTGTGGTGTTAATCTACTGAGATTTGGGGACTTTTTTTTTTTTTACTAAAGCTCAACATTCAAAAAACTAAGATCATGGCATCTGGTCCCATCATTTCATGGGAAATAGATGGGGAAACAGTGGAAACAGTGTCAGACTTTATTTTTTTGGGCTCCAAAATCACTGCAGATGGTGACTGCAGCCATGAAATTAAAAGATGCTTACTCCTTGGAAGGAAAGTTATGGCCAACCTAGATAGCATATTAAAAAGCAGAGACATTACTTTGCCAACAAAAGTCCGACTAGTCAAGGCTATGATTTTTCCAGTGGTCATGTATGGATGTAAGAGTTGGACTGTGAAGAAAGCTGAGTGCTGAAGAATTGATACTTTTGAACTGTGGTGTTGGAGAAGACTTGAGAGTCCCTTGGACTGCAAGGAGATCCAACCAGTCCATACTAAAGGAGATCAGTCCTGGGTGTTCATTGGAAGGACTGATGCTAAAGCTGAAACTCCAATACTTTGGCCACCTCATGTGAAGAGTTGACTCACTGGAAAAGACCCCGATGCTGGGAGGGATTGGGGACAGTAGGAGAAGGGGACAACAGAGGGTGAGATGGCTGGATGGCATCACCGACTCAATGGACATGTGTTTGAGTAAACTCCGGGAGTTTGTGATGGACAGGGAGGCCTGGTGTGCTACTGTTTATGGGGTCGCAAAGAGTCGGACACGACTGAGTGACTGAACTGAACTGAACTCAACTGAACTTAGTGTACCCTAATCTCATAAAGAAACAAGAACATCCTACTGGAGACAGCAAAGCCAGCCAACATCATAACAAGTTTATTCAAAATGACATACATCAAGTTTACAAATCTATAAAAGGCCACTTATTTTTTCATCTTAAAATCCACATCTCGTGCATTTTTAAAGATGCATTACTTTCCATTAAAAAAAAAAACAGCGATATTTTATTATAGTGAGGTTTCAGCAGTCATAGGCATTTAAAATAGTAGTCAATAGTACTAACTTTACATAGTACCCTAAAACAGTTTAAATTCATGTTTTATATTAATTTCATTATGATTGAGAAAGGTCTGATTGCAAGTTTCTCAGTTTTATTATGAATGTTGTATAAGGAATAATATGGCAATTCATATGTCAATGTTGATCTAAGCACACTTTGGAAAATAATAGTAGAGTTAGTGAAAATATTATACTTAAATGTTTAAGAGAAAATTAAATACTATCTCTATCAAAGAGAGAAAATGGCTTTATTCTAGATGCTCAAATACATTATCTTTAAGTGAAAAAAAAGTTGTGTGTTAGATTACTTGTCAGAATCCTAGAAATGTCTCAGAGAAATTATTTGGAAGTTAAAGAGCATTAGCTCAAAGTCTCAGTGTACTCACAAGAGATGACAGTATCGCAAATCCCTACTGAATGGTGTGGCTTCATCAGGCCTCTCAGGAAAATAAAATCTCAAAGAAAGGCACAAAACACTATAAGCCACGAGACACGACAGTGTCATGAAGTGACGGAGCATTCTACAAAGCTGGGCAAATGACACTCCCAGACGGTTTTGGGCAATCTAACAGAGAAATGTGTGAGAAATACTAGAATGCAGAATCATCCAACACCAGTTAAAAATTCAACAAAAGCAAAAAGTCATAATTCTTTTAGCAAATATTAGTCCTATAGAAATGTGCTTGTGTGTATGTATTTGAGTGTTGTGTGTTCTACTGCATTTGACAAGTATTTATTGAGGGCTTATTGTGTAAAAGTATCTAGACTTAGCAGATGGACAATACAAAGATGTTTGCAAAACAGCCCATGGTCTCCAAAACTTTACAATCTATGACATGCCAGGGATTCTAAGTCTTAGTGGCATGATACATATCCTATAGAGCACTTTGCAACTCAGCCCATGCTTTATTATAAATACTTAAAAATATTTAGTTGAATGAATAAACAATAGCTAAGAATAAATCCCATGAATTTACTTTTTATACATAAACTGCAATTTCTGAAAACTTGTCACATCTTCCTGTTGTAATATTCACAAAGTCTCCTGCAATATAGGTTCCCTCTACCCCACAGGATGATGAATTGTTAGAGAAATATTGTGAGTTATGATTATCATACTACAATTGAAAGCATTAACATTAATTTAAAGCCTTACATAATGGAAGAGTGAATGGCTGAGTTACAAATGACCAAGAGGAAAAAGGAATTAATTGGGATCACAATGCCAAGGAAGAATATTGAAATTAAAAAAATAACCAATAAGATTTTGATTTTATTGTTAATTTGAAACAGTGATGACAAGTATTTGGAATTTTAGTCTTTAACTTGTATACTCTTTGTATCCCTAAAAATACAATCGGGAAAGTAACATTTATCAAAGCTCAGTCCTATAGCAGATGGCATACATATGTGCATACACATGTATATTTACATATTTCTTTCTCCCATTTATTCCTAACACCAGCCTTATGGAAAATGTAGCTCAGTCGGTAAAGAGTCTGCCTGCAATGCAGGAGAACTAGGTTCGATCCCTGGTTTGAGAAGATCCCTTAGAGAAGGAAATGGCAACCCACTCCAGTATTCTTGTCTGGAGAATCCCATGGACAGAGGAGCTGGGCAGGCTGCAGTTAATGGGGTCGCA
Organism: Dama dama; assembly: GCF_033118175.1. Taxonomy (NCBI): domain Eukaryota; kingdom Metazoa; phylum Chordata; class Mammalia; order Artiodactyla; family Cervidae; genus Dama; species Dama dama. Next base: position 49,439,400 of record NC_083705.1, on the reverse strand, counting down.
AGAGTCAGACTAGACTTAGCAACTGAACTACCAACCCACCACCAGGATGTGTTAGGTTGCAAATAACTAACAAGAAAAACCTACATAAACTGGCATAAAGGTTTATTTTCATTTCAAAGAGACTTTGTTGATTAATATAACTTTTCACCAATGTCCTCAAAAACCTATTAGAGATGCTATTCAAATTTCCTTTGAGCTATACTCAGTATATCTGGGGCTTCCAAAGTGGCATTACTGGTAAAGAACCATGCCTGCCAATGCAAGAGAGATATAAGAGATGGGGGTTCAATCCGAGTCAGGAAGATCCCCTGGAGGGGAGCATGGCAACCCACTCCAGTACTGCTGCCTGGAGAATCCCACGGACAGAAAAGTCTGCTGGGCTACGGTCCATGGGGTGACGAAGAGTCAGACGTACTGAAGCAACTTAGCACGCATACACACAAGCAGCATATCTACTCTGTTTTCTTGGTTTCGGAGATCAACCCTATTGTCTGCTACTCCTAGCAGGCACAAAATCTTTCAACAGAAAAGGAGAGTTGTCTCTTCCTGTGTGTTTTCTTGTGAGCAGGAAAATCTCTCCCAGAAGCCTTGCAGCTCACTCCCCTCCCTCCATATATCATTAGCTACAGTGGGTCACAGGCCCATCACTAAACCTTTCCCTGAGAAAGTGACTGATGTAGATGATTATGAATTAGCAGCAGTCCAGGGCCTCCTCTCTGAGCACATGGCCACATAGGAGACAGTAAACAATTCATTCAAAATCAGAAATTGGCCAACAAAACATAAGGTGAACATGGAGAGTAGGAAATCAAGAGTATCTGCTATAAACTTATTCCTTTCCATGCACAAGTGATCTATTATTCACAAAGTCCTTATTTGCAAATTTTACTACCCACTAAAATTTATTTGTAACCCCAAGAGCAATACTCACAGTACTTTTGTAGTCACTCACAGGCGTGTGTGGAGCAATGAAAATTCTAAGTCACCAGACATGAACCCATTTCTAACTAAAGACAAAGAAGGTGACACTCTGCCTTATTTCAGCTCTCATACTATAAGCTGGTGTTCCTTTGTCTATTTAGTACATTTTTTAAAAAAATTTGTGCCCTTTATTGGCAATTTCATACTATTTTAAATGACCCCCAAGAAAAGAAGTGAAATGCTGTCTAGTGTTTAGTGCAAGAAGGCTGTGATGTGTCTTATTACAGAAAATACGTGTATTAGATAACCTTCATTTAGGCATGAAGAATAGTGTCATTAGGGGCTTCCCAGGTGGTGCTAGTGGTAAAGAACCCACCTGCCAAGGCAGGAGACATAAGACAAGCAAAATCAATCCCTGGGTCGGGAAGATCCCCTGAAGGAGGGCATGGCAATCCATTCCAGTATTCTTCCCTGGAGAAACCCATGGGCAGAGGAACCTGGCAGGTTACAGTTGCACGGAGTTGGACACAACTGAAGTGACTTAGCATGCATGCATGCACAATGTCATTAGCCATGAGTTCAATGTAAATGAATAAATAACATATATTAAGTAAGATGTCTTTCAATAGAAACACATAAAACAAAGTTATATATAGATCTATTGATGGACATACTGTGACCAGAGGCTCAAAGGAACCTTACCTTGTAATGCCTCCAGTATCCACTAATTTAATGTGCACAAGAATTTTACAGAAAATAACTACCACAAATAATAAGGATTGCCTACATAAAAAAAAACTTAGATGTAACTAGGTTATACAACCATAAGTAGAAGGCAAGCCTCAAATCTAAATTTTATCAGGATTGTTACAAAATTTGGACTTTACCCTGAGAGCAATGGAAAGACACTGAAAGGCTGTAAGTAGGGTGAAATGTGAATGGACCTACATTTCTGGACGATCATTATAGAGAAGGAAGACTGCATTCAGGGAGATCAGGTAAGAGGCTATTGCAGTAATCCAGGCAAGAAGTTATGATAGAGGCATGAGAGAGGAGGAGGAGGCCATGGCCTAGAGTATAAATTATCTCTTAATCTCCCTCACCTATTTCTCTCCTCCACTGACCTCTGATTGTCTTCTGAGACCACAGAAAACACAACACCCAATGAAATAAAGATTGGTCTCCAAAACATGATGTAAGAGGAGTTTGAGAGGGAAAAGCATGCAGAACAGAGATAAGAAGAATCAATGTCAAAATATTGCTGGGTACCAGCTAAGTTTGGCTCAGTTTCAGATTCTCACCTAAAAATCTTAGTGAGAACCTAGTTCACAGCCTCTATTAATATTAGAGCATTAAATTTTAATAAGTGGAAAATGGAATTCATAAGTTTTCTCAGTTGCATCCAATTGGGAGTTGACCAGTCATTTGTGATTTTACACATCTCTTGGTTGAAACAGAGTTACAAATACCTGACTGAACACTGGGATACATCATGCAAATGTGTGACTCTCCCTGGAGGACTTTCTGTCCCCAAAGTAATGACTGAATTACAATTGAGTTATAAATATGATAGTCCCATCTGTGATCAACATTAAAATTTTCCTGATGTAGTATTTAAAGTAAGTATATCCCAAATCCCCCAAAGCCTTTAGGACTGTTGCACAACTGAGAAGTTAAGTAAAATAAGAATTATGATTTTTAATTTTCACTATCATGTCACATTTCAGTTGGAACATTTTGGAATTTGAAGTCTTGTCAAGTCTCCAGGGAATTATCTGAGAGAAGCAGAAAGGAAGGAGAGAAAGAGAAATGTTCACAGTAGAGGATGGTGAATTTTGGAGCATATTAAATCCTTTTCTCTATCCAGTATCAGTGTCCAGTGTATTGTATTGCCTAGTTCTTATGCCATGTGAACAATCGTAAATTACTTCATGGTTAAGAATATTGTAATACATTGTGCTACCATATCCAAGTCATTAATGCTAATATATGGCCACAAGCAAACCTTTGCTTGTTGTGCACTTGACCATGTGCCTGATATATTATAGAAATATATACACGTGGATAACTCACTATATTATAATCCTTTAAAGTAAACTAACAAACTGTCCTTTGAAACTCTTAGCCTTTTAGCAGGCTCATTAAAGCTTTTTAGATAATACATCAGTTAGAAGGATTATCAATGAAATTAGAATGAAGGGAATCATTTAGATTATTTTCCAAGTATTGAATTTTAAAAGACACACAGTGAGCATGTATTTAAACTGATTCCTACTTCTGTTGATACTTTGTACACGGTTTGTCCTGAGTGTCCCACAACTAGAATAGGGCATTTTTCATATTATATTTATCAAGGTAAGTGCTAGCTGCTGTAAAAGATGAGCTCCACCTTCTCTGTGGTGTAACACAATAGAAGTTTACTTTTCACAGCAGGATCAACCAAGGTGTTGTAGGTTGGGCAGCCTCCCACATGAACACTCAGGACCCATTCTTCTTCTATCATCCTGAGGGCTCTGCCCTTCGAGGTTTAGGAAGTCCTCTCTATTCAGCTGATGGATTGTGAAAGAGCCCAAGCTCACCTGTTTCTTTTTTGTTTTTTTGTTTTTTTATTTTTATTATTATTATTTTTTTTTCCAGTGGGTTTTGTCATACATTGATATGAATCAGCCATGGATTTACATGTATTCCCAATCCCGATCCCCCCTCCCACCTCCCTCTCCACCCAATTCCTCTGGGTCTTCCCAGTGCACCAGGCCGGAGCACTTGTCTCGTGCATCCCACCTGGGCTGGTGATCTGTTGCACCATAGATAGTATACATGCTGTTCTTTTGAAATATCCCACCCTCACATTCTCCCACAAAGTTCAAAAGTCTGTTCTGTATTTCTGTGTCTCTTTTTCTGTTCTGCACATAGGGTTATCGTTATCACCTTTCTAAATTCCATATACATGTGTCAGTATGCTGTAATGTTCTTTATCTTTCTGGCTTACTTCACTCTGTATAATGGGCTCCAGCTTCATCCATCTCATTAGGACTGGTTCAAATGAATTCTTTTTAATGGCTGAGTAATATTCCATGGTGTATATGTACCACAGCTTCCTTATCCATTCATCTGCTGATGGGCATCTAGGTTGCTTCCATGTCCTGGCTATTATAAACAGTGCTGCGATGAACATTGGGGTGCATGTGTCTCTTTCAGATCTGGTTTCCTCAGTGTGTATGCCCAGAAGTGGGATTGCTGGGTCATATGGCAGTTCTATTTCCAGTTTTTTAAGAAATCTCCACACTGTTTTCCATAGCGGCTGTACTAGTTTGCATTCCCACCAACAGTGTAAGAGGGTTCCCTTTTCTCCACACCCTCTCCAGCATTTATTGCTTGTAGACTTTTGGATAGCAGCCATCCTGACTGGCGTGTAATGGTACCTCATTGTGGTTTTGATTTGCATTTCTCTAATAATGAGTGATGTTGAGCATCTTTTCATGTGTTTGTTAGCCATCTGTATGTCTTCTTTGGAGAAATGTCTGTTTAGTTCTTTGCCCCATTTTTTGATTGGGTCATTTATTTTTCTGGAATTGAGCTGCAGAAGTTCTTAGAAAAGTATAACTTTCCAAAACTGAACCAGGAAGAAATAAGATCTCTGTTTAGTTCTTTGCCCCATTTTTTGATTGGGTCATTTATTTTTCTGGAATTGAGCTGCAGGAATTCTTAGAAAAGTATAACTTTCCAAAACTGAACCAGGAAGAAATAGAAGATCTTAACAGACCCATCACAAGCAAGGAAATCGAAACTGTCATCAAAAATCTTCCAGCAAACAAAAGCCCAGGACCAGATGGCTTCACAGCTGAATTCTACCAAAAATTTAGAGAAGAGCTAACACCTATCTTACTCAAACTCTTCCAGAAAATTGCAGAAGAAGGTAAGCTTCCAAACTCATTCTATGAGGCCACCATCACCCTAATTCCAAAACCAGACAAAGATGCCACAAAAAAAGAAAACTACAGGCCAATATCACTGATGAACATAGATGCAAAAATCCTTAACAAAATTCTAGCAAACAGAATCCAACAACATATTAAAAAAATCATACACCATGACCAAGTGGGCTTTATCCCAGGAATGCAAGGATTCTTTAATATCCGCAAATCAATCAATGTAATTCACCTGTTTCTTAATCACAATGGTCTGGAAGTCACTTCTCTTTATATTCCATCAGTGAGAACTAGCCATGTAGCTCCGTCTACAAAGGGAAAGACACTGAGAGATGCAGTCCCTGGCTGGGTAACCATTGCCCAGCATTATCTCTTCACTAGGTGGGGCCCATAGGCTGTTCAGCTAGGTTTCTCTGCCACACAGAAGTGTACAGTACAATAATCTGACTGACATAGATCATTCAGTGATTACCACAATGAACTTAGTGAATGAAAATCAATCATCTCATGTATTAAATGGTTATAAAATTAAATATAAAAAGTATCTATGTTTCCTTATGATGAGAACTCTTAGAATTTACTCTCTTATAAACTTTCACATATAACATACAGCACTGTTAATTATATTTATCACATTGTACATTACATCTCTAGGACTTTTTTGTCTTTTAATTGCAAGTTTGTACCTGTCAACTACCTTCATCCGATTCCCTCTCACCCCACCTCCACCTTTGGAAACCATAAATCTGACTTTTTTTTTTCCTATGAGTGACTTCGTTTTTGAAGCATAATTGGTGACAATACGATGTCAGTTTCTGGTACACAACATTTTGTTGTTCAGTCACTCCATCATATCAAACTCTTCGCAACCCCACAGACTGTAGCACGCCAGGCTTCCCTGTCCTTCACCATCTCCAGGAGCTTGCTCAAACTCATGTCCGTTGAGTAGGTGATGCCATCCAACCATCTCGTTCTCTGTCATCCCCTTCTCCTCCTGCCTTCAATATTTCCCAGCATCAGGGTCTTTTCTAATGTGTCAAAGTACTGTAGTCAAAATAATAGCCAAAGTATTGGTGCTTCAGCTTCAGCATCAGTCCTTCCAATGAATATTCAGGACTGATTTCCTTTAAGATTGACTGGTTTGATCTCCTTGCAGTCCAAGGGACTCTCAAGAGTCTTCTCTAACACCACAGTTCAAAAGCATCACAGTGATTTAATATTTCTATATATTTCAAAATAATCACCATGATAAATCTAGTTACCATCTGTCACCATTCAAAGATATTACAGAATTATTGACTATATTTCCCAAACTGTACATTTCATACCTGTGACTTATTTATTTTGTAACTGAAAGTTTGTGTCTCTTAATCTCCCTCACCTATTACTCTCCTCCCCTGACCTCTTTCCCTTCTAACAACCATCTGTTTTTTCCATGTATCTATGACTCTGTTTAGCTCTGCTTGTTCGTTTTGTTTTTTAGATTCCACATATGAGTAAAATCATAAAATATCTGTCTTTCTATGTCTTACCTATTTCACTTAACATAAAACCCTCCGGGTCCATCCATGTTGCCACAAATTGCAAGATTTTATTCTTCTTTTTGACTGAGTAATATTCCATTGTATGTGTGTATACACACACACACACACACACACACACACACACATACATACTTATCCATTCATCTATTTGATGGGCACACTTAGGGTGCATCTTTATCTTGGCTAATGCAAATAATGCTGCAGTGAACATAGTGGCACATATATCTTTTCTAATCAGTGATTTTTGGTTCCTTTAAATACCGATAAGTAGAACTGTGGGATCATACAGTAGTTCTATTTTTAATTTTTGAGTAATTCCTATACTGTTTTCCATAGTGGCTGCACCAGTTTACCTTCCTGCCAATACTGCACACAGATTTCTTCTCAACAGCCTTGCCACACTTCCTGTTTGTTATCACTTTTATAATATACACTCTGATAGGTGTAAGGTGATGTTTCATTGTGGTTTTAATGTGCATTTCCCTGATGATTAGTAATGTTGAGCATCTTTTTCTGTGTCTGTTGGCCATCCATATGTCATCTTTAAAAATATGACTACTCAAGTCCTAGGCCTAATATTTCCTGCTTTCATAAAAATATAGAAAGAAATTTTAGGTACTTCTAAAAAGGTTTTTAATTTGGCAGGTCTCAGCATCTTGTAGTCTGAGGTCCACTAGGATAATGATCTTATTTACTTACATTATTTTCAGATCTTACCAAATGTCTAACCAAGATTCATACTGATATAGCCTGGCTCCACAGATCAAAACACCATCATCTGCTCTGAATTAAGAAATTGTGGGATCTAAATCTTACTTTTTTCTTCACTACTAAAGAAATTACTCAGGAGTCAAGGAAAATAAGTATTTACAATGTGACAAACAGGGAAGTAAATAGGAGAAGAGCTGTATGAACTATAAATATAAAAGTTACCTTGAAATGATCAAAAGCTATTTTAAGTAAATTAAAAAAGGATCCCATTTAAGATGAGGGAGGGAACTCTTAGAGCCATAGGAAAAAGGAAATAACATGCCTTTGGACTCAAAAGAAATTATGCTGAACTTCACCACTAGGATCAGAAGAGAAGAAATAATGTAAAAATATTGATGACCAAACTGCCATGCTTGATAAAGTTCTTGCTCCCAAAGGTCAGTTAATTCACACAATAATAATTTTTTTAAAAGCACAGTAAGAATGCAGTGAAGTAAGGGGATGTTTTCTATGAATACTTTTTAACAGACAGCTGGTAGAGCAATGCCAAAGAATGTTCAAACTACCACACACTTGCACTCATTTCACATACTAGAAAGATTATGCTCAAAATCCTTCAAGCTAGGCTTCAACAGTATATGAACCAAGAACTTCCAGATGCTGAGAACTTCCAGATGTACCAACTGGATTTAGAAAAGGCAGAGGAACCAAAGATCAAATTACCAACATCCGTTGGATCATAGAAAAAGCTAAAAAATTCCAGAAAAACATCTACTGCTTTATTGACTACACCAAAGCCTTTGACTGTGTGGATCACAAGAAACTGTGGAAAATTCTGAAAGAGATGGGAATACCAGACCACTTTACCGGCCTCCTGATAAATCTGTATGCAAGTCAAGAAGCAACAGTTAGAACTGGACATGGAACGGCAGACTGGAAAAGGTGTACAAGGCTGCATATTGTCACCTTGCTTATTTAACTTATATGCAGAGTACATCATGCAAAATGCTGGGCTGGATGAAGCACAAGCTGGAATCAAGATTGCCGGGAGAAATATCAATAACCTCAGATATGCAGATGACACCACCGTTATGACAGCAAAGAGGAATTAAAGAATCTCTTGATGAAGGTGCAAGAGGAGAGTGACAAATCTGGCTTAAAACTCAGCATCCAAAAAACTAAGATCATGGCATTCAGTCCCATTACTTCAGAGCAAATAGATGGGGAAACAAAAGAAAGAGTGACAAACTTTATTTTCTTGGGTTCCAAATCAATGTATATGGTGATTGAAGCCATGAAATTAAAAGATGCTTGTTCCTTAGAAAAAAAGCAATGACAAACCTAGACAGCATATAAAAAAGCAGAGACATTACTTTGCCTACAAAGGTATGTATAATCAAAGTTACGGCTTTTCCAGTAGTCGTGTATGGATGTGAGAGCTGGACTATAAAAAAAGGCTGAGTAGCGAAGAACTGATGCCTTCAAACTGTGGTGCTGGAGAAGACTCAAGATTCTACTGGACTGCAAGGAGATCAAACCAGTCAATCCTAAAGGAAATCAACCTTGAATATTCATTGGAAGGACTGATGCTAAAGCTGAAGTTCCAAAACTTTGGCCACCTGATGTGAACAGTGGACTCATTGCAAAAGACCCTGATGCTGGAAACATTGAAGGCAGGAGAAAGGGACGATAGAGGATGAGATGGGTGGATGGCATCACCAATTCAATGGACATGAGTTTGAGCAAACTCCGGGAGATAGTGAAGGACAGGGAAATCTGGTGTGCTACAGTGCATGGACACAAGTAGGACATGACCGAGCAACGAAACAAGAAGAACAAGATGACATCAGGTAAGGATTCGGAGCAAGTCTAAATATAGTCATCGACAGACAACAAAGTGTAAAAACAAACATTTTTCATGCTAGCATGGAGGTTTATTTATAGTTCAAGTAGAACTCCAATTTACCAGAAAAAAGGGGGTCCACCTAAAAATATAATTTTGCCACCTTCACAAGGTTCTAAAATTATTTCAAGCTTTAATTAGAAAATCTAAAGAAAGAAGTTTCTATAGAATAATGGAATTCTGCTCTGTTCAGTGGGGCCACCCTAAACATACCTCATGTATTTCTCAACTAGTGCACAACAAGGATGAAATAGATAGAATACTTTCAGGTTAAAAATGGTATTTAGTGGATATAAAGATAACCTTTTTTAACAGCACAGTTTGTCCTGCATTTGTTTTTAATTTAAAACAAGTTAAAATTAATTTTGCCTTAAAAGTTTCATGCCATTTTTTGGGATGATTGGAGTTACCCTGGAGGGTAATGAAACTGGAGTTGGGAATCAGGTTTAGTCTTTAGAGAGAAAGAAACAATTTTCATAATTCCAAAATCATTTCATTAATGGGTGTATATGGTCTGAATTTTCAAATTTAGGGAGCTGACCATATGCTCCCTCTCCTTTGAAAGAAATAGTGGCAAACTGCCACCATTTGACATGGAAAGAACTGGAAATGTATAGTAACAAGAAATTATAACTATGAATATGAGTTCATTATGCATATTTCCTAATATAAATGTGTCATCTCTGTGGTAATTGCAAAGCTTTTTTTCTCCTAAAGTTACAGATTAATGTAGCCTATCTTGGAGTAACCAACAGGTCAGGCAGAAGCTGAGTGCAATCAAGAGAGAAAGACTAGAAAAACAAAATGCCTGCAAAATAGGCAGCATAATCTACTGGAAAGAGTTGCTCCACAATACAGGAGCATTACCTGTGATTTTTATTGTGTGAATTGTTAATAAGACATCAGGTTCCAGTAGCAACAATATTCACTAGGGACTAGATTCACTTCCTAGGTTCAAATGAACAGCATAGTCTTACAGACGTCTAGAGAAAGATATATAACCTTGTCAAAAACACAGCATATTTTGTTTAAATCATGTATTAAAATAAATCCAGAAGTCACAGTAAAAAAAAAAAAATTACCTGTAATCATGCAAAGAAAAACACATATAATTTGTGCACTAAAAAATACATATTGTTTTCCAAAACAAAACAAACAAAAAAAATATGCTCTCTAGTTAACATTTTTTGTATTAAGCCATTTTAAAAGCATTCTAACATAGAATTCATGGCATTCAAAGCAACTTTCACACCTGATCTGAAAAAGCTCACAGCATCCCTTGGTGTTCAGGAAGGTAAAAGTATATTCTTTTTACTCTTTTATAAAGAAGGAGTCAGTGAGCAGAGAGATTATGTGGGTTATCCAAAGTCACAAAGCAGAAAAGTGGCAGACCCAGGAATCAAACCTCTAATGACTCATGCTGTCACAGAAAGGGGTTGTCAAGCAGACAAGTGGTCTAATGTGCACTTTCACCTTCTAACATGTCTGAAACATGCTTGGTGAGGGCAAACAGGGCCCTGACTCATTCTTACGGCTGCAAGGTAATAAGCCTAAAATGAATTAAAAGGCATATCATGCCATGGCCTTGGGAAAAAACATCCTCTCTCATTGCCATTACAGAGAGAGACGAAATCATATCAAAGTAAGCTAGACAGTTAAAAGGGAATAGGAAATAAAAAGGAAGTGGCCAAGCGGTGCTGGTGGCAGCTGTCTGAAAGGGAACATCAGCAGGATCAAATAACAGAACTTTCTTAGTTGATTCTTAAAAGCACAAACTAAAAAAAAAAAAAAGCACATACACAACGTTATGCTGAATCTAAATACACATCCACACACTCAGTTTAGTTTTAGAAGGTATAATGGCGAGCCTCTCACAGGCAGGCCAGATTAAGCACCAAAACCAAATGTCTTTGAAGTCAGAGAAGATAGTCACTTACATGGCCTAGTTTGAGATGAGTTGAAAGCTCACATCTCTTCATGCCTGGTATGGGGCCTGAAATCCCCTCCAGGAAAACCATTTCTGAGGATTCAGGCTTAAATGCAAACATGTGACAAAGGAGGGATAATTCTAATCTAGAGTTACCCAGTAATACAATAGTTTAAGGGAATATCTGAGAAAGAATCAGACATTATAAAGAACACAGAAGGGGAAAAGGTGAGGAAGACTTCAAAGGAATTTACTGTGCCTAGAAAGGGTGAGCCTTACCACTCAGGAAATTGCTTTGTCAATTTATGAAGCCTGGAGAGCAACCTGCTAGGTGGTATAATAATGAATTTTTATGATCTCAAACGGTTCCAAAGCAGCATATTAAGTAATTGGTCTAACCATATGCAGTTGGTTACCTGTCTAAAATCTTTCAGAGATTTTATTCCCCTTCACCCTTCCCCTCTACCCTCTCACCCCCTTACACATTTGGAGCCTGCCTACCTGCCAGACTTCATCTCCTACCTTTCTCCTCTGCACAATACTCTTCCCCTACATACATAAGAAAAGTGAAAGTGTTAGTCACTCAGTCATGTCTGACTCTTTACAACCCATGGACTATAGCATGCCAGGCTCCTGTTCATGGGATTCTCCAGGCTACCTAATGGCTATCTACTCCAGTATTCTGAATACTGGAGTGGAAAGCCATTCCCTTCTCCAGGGGATCTACCCAACCCAGGGATTGAACCCAGATCTCTTGCATTGCAGGCAGAATTTTTAGTGCCTGAGACATCACTTTGCTTACAAAGTGATATAGTCAAAACTATGGTTTTTCCTGTAGTCATGTACAGATGTGAGAGTTGGACCATAAAGAAGGCTGAGCACCAAAGAATTGATGTTTTCAAACTGTGGTACTGGAGAAGACTCTTGAGAGACGCTTGGAATGCAAGGAGTCAACCCTAAAGGAAATCAACACTGACTATTCTTTGGAAGGACTGATGCTGAAGCTGAAGATGAAGCTCCAATACTTTGGCCACCTAATTCGAATGTCAACAAATTAGAAAGGACCCTGATGCTGAGAAAGATTGAGGGCAGGAGGAGAAGGGGACGACAGAGGATGAGATGGTTGGATGGCATCACTGACTCAATGGACATGAGTTTGAGCAAACTCCAGGAGATAAGTGAATGACAGGGAAGCCAGGCGTGCTGCAGCCCATGAGGTCACAAAACATTAGACATGACTTAGCAACTGAACAACAACAACACACACATATATGCCATATTTCAGGTGCACTAAATTTTGTGAAAATAGCATATTTTCTTATCTCTATAATCTTTTATCCACAGTTCCTTCTGTATTGATATGCAAAAAACACGCCCGAGGTCAGGGGCGGCGGCCAGGAGGAGTTATCCCACGTCCAAGGTAAGGAGCAGCAGCTGCGCTTTGCTGGAGCAGCTGTGAAGAGACACCCCACATCCAAGGTAAGAGAAAACCAAGTAAGATGGTAGGCATGAGAGAGGGCATCAGAGGGCAGACATACTGAAACCACAATCACAGACAACTAGTCAATCTGATCACACGGCCCACAGCATTGTCTAACTCAATGAAACTAAGCCATGTCGTGTGGGGCCACCCAAGATGGAAGGGTCATGGTGGAGAGGTCTGACAGAATGTGGTCCACTGGAGAAGGGAATGGCAAACCACCTCAGTATTCTTGCCTTGAGAACCCCATGAACAGTATGAAAAGGCAAAAAGATGGGACATTGAAAGATGAACTCCCCAGGTTGGTAGGTGCCCAATATGCTACTGGAGATCAGGGGAGAAATAACTCCAGAAAAGATGAAGGCATGGAGCCAAAGCAAAAACAACACCCAGTTGTGGATGGGACTGGTGATAGAAGCAAGGTTCGATGCTGTAAAGAGCAATATTGCATAGGAACCTGGAGTGCTAGGTCCATGAATCAAGGCAAATTGGAAGTGGTTAAACAGGAGATGACAAGAGTGAACATCGACATTCTAGGAATCAGCAAACTAAGATGAACTGGAAAGAGTGAATTTAACTCAGATGACCATTGTATCTACTACTGTGGGCAAGAATCCCTTAGAAGAAATGGAGTAGCCATCATAGTCAACAAAAGAGTCCAAAATATAGTACTTGGATGTAATCTCAAAAACGACAGAATGATCTCTGTTCATTTCTAAGGCAAACCATTCAATATCACAGTAATCCAAGCCTATATCCCAACCAGTAATGCTGAAGAAGCTGAAGGTGAACAGTTCTATGAAGACCTACAAGACCTTCCAGAACTAACACCCAAAAAAGATGTCCTTTTCATTATAGGAGACTGGAATGCAAAAGTAGAAAGTCAAGAAACACCTGGAGTAACAGGCAAATTTGGCCTTGGAGTACAGAATAAAGCAGGGCAAAGGCTAATAGAGTTCTGCCAAGAGAACACACTGGTCATAGCAAACACCCTCTTCCAACAACACAAGAGAAGACACTACACATGGACATCACCAGATGGTAACACCGAAATCAGACTGATTATACTCTTTACAGCCAAAGATGGAGAACAAGACCGGGAGCTGGTCTTGTTCATGAACTCCTTATTGCCAAATTCAGACTGAAATTGAAGAAAGTAGGGAAAACCACTACACCATTCTGGTATGACCTAAATCAAATCCCTTATGACTATACAATGGAAGTGAGAAATAGATTTAAGGGACTAGATCTGAAAGACAGAATGCCTGATGAACTATGGACAGAGGTTCGTGACATTGTACAGGAGACAGGGATCAAGACCATCCCCATGGAAAAGAAATGCAAAAAAGCAAAATGACTGCCTGAGGAGGCCTTACAAATAGCTGTGAAAAGAAGAGAAGCTAAAAGCAAAGGAGAAAAGAAAAGATATATCCATTTGAATGCAGAGTTCCAAAGAATAGTAAGGAGAGATAAGAAAGCCTTCCTCAGCGATAAATGCAAAGAAATAGAGGAAAGCAATAGAATGGTAAAGACTACAGATCTCTTCAAGAAAATTAGAGATATCAAGGGTACATCTTATGCAAAGATGAGCTCAATAAAGGACAGAAATGGTATGGACCTAACAGAAGCAGAAGATAATAAGAAGAGGTGGCAAGAATACACAGAAGAACTATACAAAAAAGATCTTTACAACCTAGATAATGATGATGGTGTGATCACTCAGCTAGAGCCAGACATCCTGGAATGTGAAGTCAAGTGGGCCTTAGGAAGCATCACTACAAACAAAGCTAGTGGAGGTGACAGAATTCCAGTTGAGTTATTTCAAATCTTGAAAGATGATGCTGTGAAAGTGCTGCACTCAATATGCCAGCAAATTTGGAAAACTCAGCAGTGGCCACAGCATTGGAAAAGGTCAGTTTTCATTCCAATCCCTAAGAAAGGCAATGCCAAAGAATGCTCAAACTACCGCACAATTGCACTCATCTCACATGCTAGTAAAGTAATGCTTAAAATTCTCCAAGCCAGGCTTCAGCAATACATGAACCGTGAACTTCCAGATGTTCAAGCTGGTTTTAGAAAAGGCAGAGGAACCAGAGATCAAATTGCCAACATCCACTGGATCATCAAAAGAGCAAGAGAGTCCCAGACAAACATTTATTTCTGCTTTATTGACTATGCCAAAGCCTTTGACTGTGTGGATCACAATAAACTGTGGAAAATTCTGAAAGAGATGGGAATACCAGACCACCTTACCTGCCTCTTGAGAAGTCTGTATGCAGGTCAGGAAGCAACAGTTAGAACTGGACATGGAACAACAGACTGGTTTCAGATAGGAAAAGGAGTACATCAAGGCTGTAAATTGTCACCCTACTTATTTTAATTACATGCAGAGTACTATATGAGAAACGCTGGGCTGGAGGAAGCACAAGCTGGAATCAAGATTGCCAGGAGAAATATCAATAACCTCAGATATGCAGATGACACCACCCTTATGGCAGAAAGTGAAGAAGAACTAAAGAGCCTCTTGATGAAAGTGAAAGAGGAGAGTGAAAAAGTTGGCTTAAAGCTCAACATTCAGAAAACTAAGATCATGATATCTGGTCCCATCACCTCATGGGAAATAGATGGGGAAACAGTGGAGACAGTGGCTGACTTTATTTTTCTGGGCTCCAAAAATCACTGCAGATGGTGATTGCAGGCATGAAATTAAAAGACGCTTACTCCTTGGAAGGAAATTATGACCATCCTAGTTCAGTTCAGTTCAGTTCAGTCACTCAGTCGTGTCCAACTCTTTGCAATCCCATGAATCGCAGCACGCCAGGCCTCCCTGTCCATCACCAACTCCCGGAGTCTACCCAGACCCATGTCCATCGAGTCAGTGATGCCATCCAGCCATCTCATCCTCTGTCGTCCCCTTCTCCTACTGCCCCTATCCTTCCCAGCATTAGGGTCTTTTCCAATGAGTCAACTCTTCACAAGAGGTGGCCAAAGTATTGGAGCTTCAGCTTCAACATCAGTCCTTCCAATGAACACCCAGGACTGATCTGCTTTAGGATGGTCTGGCTGGATCTCCTTGCAGTCCAAGGGACTCTCAAGAGTCTTCTCCAACACCACAATTCAAAAGCATCAATTCTTCAGCGCTCAGCTTTCTTCACCGTCCAACTCTCACATCCATACATGACTATTGGAAAAACCATAGCCTTGACCAGATGGGCCTATGTTGGCAAAGTAATGTCTCTGCTTTTAAAACCTAGACAGCATATTAAAAAGCAGAACATTACTTTGCCAACAAAGGTCCCTCTAGTCAAGGCTATGGTTTTTCCAGTGGTCATGTATGGATGTGAGAGTTGGACTATAAAGAAAGCTGAGCACTAAAGAACTGATGCTCTTGAACTATGGTGTTGGAGAAGACTCTTGAGAGTCCCTTGGAATGCAAGGAGTCAATCCTAAAGGAAATCAACCCTGACTGTTCATTGGAAGGACTGATGCTGAAGCTCCAATACTTTGGCCACCTAATTTGACGTGCCAACTAACTGGAAAGGACCCTGATGCTGGGAAAGATTGAGGGCAGGAGGAGAAGGGGACAACAGAGGATGAGATGGTTGGATGGCATCACCGACACAATGGACATGGATTTGGGTGGACTCCGGGCGTTGATGATGGACAGGAGGCCTGGCGTGCTGTGGTTCATGGGCTCGCAAAGAGTCGGACATGACTGAGCGACTGAACTGAAATGAACTGAACTGATTGTTAGAGACTCAACTCGGAGCATTTCTCCTGGAAGCCTCACCCAGGCTAGGGAACATGACCCTTTTATATGTTCCAAGTACACCATATACATACAGATCCCAGTTAGAACTTTATTACACAAAATACCTCAGAAAAGTGAATAAAAACAATTACAGAACAGATACACTCTAATCACTTTACCAACTAACTTACACAGATAAAAACACACAAAAAGAACCCAAAAGGTTTTTCAAAGAAAAGCAATACCGCATCCCATAATTCAGAAAATCAAAGTAAAAGAGTTCAGTGTTAAAAGCAGAATCAAAACACTTGCAAAGGATCTGCATACAAGTAAGTTCCTTCTTTAGTTCTTAGTTTATTCCCAGAACACATACTGGCCCCAGTGACAATAGAAAGAAAAATGCAACATGAAACTTAAACTTTGAAAAACATAAGATTTTGTGCACCTATTGTGCAAAATTTGTCTTCCCTAGAATAGCATGTTTAGCCCACTAGTTCCTCAAAAAAAGAAAAAAAAAAAACAGAAGAAGGTGATTATTGTGACCTCTAAATGAAAGTATCGGCCTGAAGCTGGACCTCTAACTTGAAAATAAATACACCAATAGAGTCAAGAACAAATAGTAATTCACATTAAAAATAATTAGCTAGAACAGCTGGGTTATCAAAGTGACCCTTTCTTCAGGAATGAATCTGAGAAAATATAAAATATTATAAATTGCTTAATTATACTTTTGGTTCTCTAAATAGTTGTGTGTTCTTTTACTCAACTTGTTATTCTTCATGATGGTCATCTGCTTTTTTTCTATACTTTGTAGAACACCATATGTACATAGGAAAAGGTTGTTACTTGGAAATTAGTGATTAATAATCACTCATTCATTGTAATTGATTCTGATTATAGAGAATGACACAGACAAGGAAAGTACAATGACCTGATTTTTATTTCTGACTCTGAATTTGACCATGCACAGTCTTTTAATTTAACTAGAATTCTAGTTAACCTATTACTGAAGTATGGAAAGAACAGATGAATTGCAACCAACAACTGAAATAAAAGTATATGAGGTAAAAGTGTAAGAAGACTCATTATTACTGATGGTTGCCACATTTGAAATATACGTGTCTATGAGGGGGACTCTTTTTAGAAATATCAATACACTCTTCTATAAAATAAAATATTTCCTCTTGACTGATAGTAAATGGCAATGCCAATATACATGAGAGACAAAAGTTCCCATAATTTTGTTATGAAGGATGAAGAGATTTAGCTACTGGATGACCTTCACTCACTGGAAACTCTGAATATCTGCTTTTCAAGTAGTTTTCTATATCTAGAGACACCATCCAAGTTGGAATTAATAGCCTGAACTTAGGCATGATTTAATCAAAATGTCCTTGGTGCCCAGTCCAACATTTCAATTTAAGAATTGAAATCCAGTTTCTGCATTTTAAAAAATCAAATCTATTCTCTACAGAATATTTCTACAAAACATCTTGGCACCTGCAATGTTGAAAATAGATCCAGTCCTATTTAAGAGAAAGTAACAGCAAATCGGGGATTTGTACAATGGCAGTAAAATTCAGTTAAGTGTGGTTGTGCCAGGTTTTAGTCTAGAGACAGAGGTTTTTATAGCACATTATAAACTCCTGAAACGGGAGGTTATTAGAGGATCAGTTCCCTAACTATGTGGTTCTACCAGGCTCTGCTCTGTTGCACTCTTTATTCTCCTGCTGGGAGCTCTGTCTTCTGAGGTGCAGAGCACATCCATCAGCCCTTTTCAGCTGTTAAGGTACTTCATTTATTCTAGTGTTCCCTTCATCTTATTCCCCTGCCTCTGTCCCCATGGACCTCAGAGATCTACAGTTCTCTTTGGCCTCTTAAAAGGCATAATGGATCACCAGCTGAACCATCATCACACGGCCCTTCTTGCAGGAAATTATTCCTCTCCTGCTTCAAATGTTCCTTCCTTTCACTTGGTGATTCCCTTTGCTGCTGTTCTTACTGTGTAGTTGCCTATATGCAAAGACGTAAAACTTGGTCAAAAGTGCTCACTTTCCTTTTGAAGTTCTCTCAGGTATTACAGGTCCTTCGATCTTTGCCAACAGGAAAAGTATATATACATATATATATATATATATATATATATATATATATATATATATATATATATAATGTGAAAATACTTGCTCAAGAAAAGTAAGTGCTAATATCATTCCAAATCTATTATTTTGCCCCTAACAGATTATTATTCAACTATTTGAAAATTGAGCTCTATTGTCTTAGTATTAGAGCCCTCTCATGTTGAAAAGCACTTCCCTAAATACAATGTTCTGTTTTGGTAAACAAGAAAGCTACTAAATTTTATGAACAATTAGAGAAAATAAAAGGTAGCAAAATTCACAAAAAAAGAGGTAATCTCAAAATCCTTGAGATTGTTCATCATCTTTCTATTCTAATGTCTATTTCTGTCCCACACTATTTTTATTAATGAACAATGTGCTGTATGGACTAATACCTACTGGAAAATCATCAGAACAACTGACCCTTCTTGAATAATCTGGGGTTTAAGGGGCTGACTCTGTTTGCAATTAAAAATCCATGTATGGTCTTCTCTATCCCCAGTTCCTCCATATCGGCTGTCCAGTATTCATGGATTCAACCAACAATGCAGCATGTAGTACTGTAGAATTTACTACTGAAAGGAAATCTTAGTATAAAAGAACCCTTGTAGTTCAAACCTGTGTTTTCAATGGTCAGCTGCACATGCTAGTGGAAACACCACTAGGTTGCTGGCTAGAAGACATGAACTCCAGCCTCAGTGCTTAGTCACTCAGTCATGTCTGACTCTTTGTGATGCCATGAACAGCAGCCCACCAGGCTCTTCTGTTCATGGGATTCTCCAGGCAAGAATACTGGAGTGGGTTGCCATTTCCTTCTCCACCAGTCTCAGATCTATGCTGATTAATCAGCTGGCTTTGTGTAAGTCACTTAAATTCTTGGGGCCTCAGTTTCCTCATCTATATTAACAGCAAGTTAGAGTAGATCACTGTGATTCTTTTGAAGTCTAGTGCTCTAGCCGGAAATTTAGACTAGCTTCTCCTTTTTTCATTGTTCAATTCTTATCCACTCTTTGGGCTTCCCAGGTGGTTCAGTTCAGTTCAGTTCAGTCGCTCAGTCATGTCCAACTCTTTGCAACCCCATGAACCGCAGCACGCCAGGCCTCCCTGCCCATCACCAACTCCCAGAGTCCACCCAAACCCAAGTCCATTGAATCAGTGATGCCATTCAACCATCTCATCCTCTGTCATCCCCTTCTCTTCCTGCCCTCAATCTTTCCCAGCATCAGGGTGGTAAAGACCACACCTGCCAATGCAGGAGACATAAGAGGCACATTCGATCCCTATGTCAGGAAGATCTCCTGGAGAAGGAAATGGCAACTCACTCACTTTATTACCCCTTTCACACACACACAATTATATTAGAAAAATCATGTACATGAAAATAGTCCTTACATGTTGTTTACAGATATTTTGTATCTTTTACTTCATTTTTCAAAACAGAAATAGTTTGTCTTTTATTATTCTTATCAATTTTTATCATAAGATAACTAGAAAATGTAGAAATGGATAAAGAAGAATAAAAGTGGGCATCACTGGTAGCAGTGTGGTGAAGAGTCTGTCTGCTAGTGCAGGAGACACAGGTGTGATCCCTAGTCTAGGAGGATCCCACAGGCCACAGAGCAACTGAGCCCACACACCACCATTACTGAGTCTGTGCGATGAAGCCTGCGTGCCTAGAGCCTATGCTCCACAACAGAAGTCACAGCAGAGAGAAGCCCATGCACTGCATCTACAGAGTAGCCCCCACTCGCTGCAATTAGAGAAACCTGTGCAGCAAGAAAGATCCAGCATAGCCAAAAATAAACTTTAAAAAATTTTTTAAAAAGAAAAGAAAAATAAAGGTCATTCAAGATGCTACTAGTCAGATAAAATCACCATTTGTACTTAGAGCATAATCTTCCCAATTTTTTCTAAATGCAATTTTTTTCTTAAAATATTCGATGTTATTCATATTATTTTATACCTGATTATTCAACTAAATATATAAATATTATATTGAACTAGATATGAATAATCATAGTATTCTATACCCCGATTTTTCCATTAAAGATGTATCACAGATCTCTTTTGATATCAATAGATAGATAGGTATCTGCCTTCTCATGGATAAGTAGTATTCCACTTTATAAATGTACATGAAACATTTAACATCCCCAGTTTATGAATATCTAGTATTTTCCTATTTTTTCTATTGAAAGTAACACTGCAATCTTCATCCCTGTGTGATTTATGTGTTTGTTGAACTATTTTATGATGAAAAATTGCTGAAAGTGGAATTTTTTAATCAAAGGGCATTTTAAAGAATTTTGGATATTGCCAAATAACTCTCCAGAAAAATTAATCCAATTCGGAACCCAACCAGAATGGTATAACGTAAACTCCCACACACATACATAGACATACACCCTGGTTTACCTTGGACATTGCTAATTGCTTTAATTTCTGCTAATTTTGTTGTAATGTGAATTCATTTGCAAATGCAATTAAACATCCTTTCATATGTTAGTGAGCCATTTTCATGTCTTCTATAAATTTTTTCTTTACATACTAAAAATATTAGCCTTTTTATTTCTTGTATTTTGTGAGTATTTTTCAAGATAACTATTTGTCTATATCATTATAGCTGTGGAGAAATTTTTATGTACTCAATTTTGCAATAGTTCTATTTGCCTGGATTTGGAGCCCTACTTAGATATGTTTCACATAGATCAAGATTATAAAAATAGTCACCTATATTTACTTTTATTATTTTTCATTTTTTCATATTAAAACAGTTAATACCTACATATTAAATATATACATAATATCTTCATATTAAAACAGTTAATATCTACAGTCAGTAGATTTTCCCAACAAATTTATCATCTATCTTTTCTTCCATTGTATTAAAATTCCACTATTATCACAAACTGAAGCAGCATGCTTATTTGGATCTATTTCTGGAGCTACTAGTCTATTGTATTAGTCTGTGCACCCCTATACCTACACCACACTCTCAACTAATGCTATTAATTTTGCAAGATTATTTTAGCTTCTCTGAACCTCAGATCTTCATCTACAAGATGGAGCTAATAAAACCTATGTTTAGTAGGCATCTGACATGCTCTTTAGCCATCCATCACTAGAAAACTGTCCCTAAACTTGGAGAACTCCTCACCTAAAAATTCTTGTGAGAGGCACTGCCATTCTATAGACAACTAACAACACCAAATACTCACTTTTCCACCATCTTCTGAAGCAAAGCTCAGTCAAGAGCCGGATTCTACCAGTGGCAGGCACACAAATCAGTTTTGAGTCCGTAACTGAAACAAGGAAAAGAGTCCATGAGGAAGAATCTCTGGCTGTGAAGGCAGCTTCCACACTTGCTGGAGTAGCAGCAGCAGTAGTGTCTATGATATAAACCCAGGGTAAGAAGCAATGGTATCCTCCCGGTAGTGCGTTTTCCATGTATCCCAGGGATTCCAGAAGGCTCTCAATATCCTTTTCTGCTTAAGCCAAGTAAAGTTGGTTTCTATAGTTTGCAACTGAAAATCCTACCATACACAACCATCTCTGGCTGTTTTAGCAATGAAATGAGAAAAGGCCTGCATTCTCAGCATTTTCTCTTTCTTTTTGACTCCCCATTCTACACCCTGATCTGTCCACCAAAAAGGCAACTGAAAATGAACTGCATCAATGAGCTTCCTTCTCTTCTGGTTTCCAGTTGAGTTCAGCCAATACAAAGTCTCAGCATGAAGTGTGATGGAGAAAGGAGAGTTGGGTGAAAGTATTCACACATTCCCCTAGTTCTTTCTCTAAAAGCTTACTGTTCACTGACTGTTTCCCTCTATTGAGTTGGAACTCCTGACAGTCAGTCCTCTGATTTCTATTTTCCCCACAGATCTGAGAGTCATGAAAGTATTCTAATTCTACTCCTACTATCCCTGAGGTAACATAATTCCTTACAGCTTACAGCTTTTCTATATAATATCCACACATTTTTTAATTGTCCTACTATTAATTCCTTCCCAAATTTTCAGTTTTAGTATGCTTTCTGCTTCTTGCTTAGGTCCTAATATACAAGCAAAAGCTCCTACTACAGTCCCTGGATTATAAGAGAATTCAAGAAATTTTCCATGAGTGAAAATACCAACTGTTTTCCTTTTTTCTTATTCCATTAGCATGATAATGCAAGGGAGGCAAGAAGAAATTAAGAGTTAGTTTTATGAATGTCTGCAGCCCTCTGGTGTTTTCAAACAAAGGTTAGTGGAGTCTTCTGTCTCCTAAGACTGAGTAGAACATCTAGAAGCATGAACCTCAAGTAGAAATTTGCCCAGCTCATCATCCTCAGTAGACATTCAACCAAAATTTCTCAAACTCTGGCTCATGCCCATTTAGATCCATCAAAGGTGTCAGAGTATATATGCATACATACAAATACTACCACTGCCTTCACCCACAGCCACCCTCAAATTTAACAGGTATCTGTTTTACCTCTAAGAACTTCCCTTTCCCCCATCTTACTCACTGATGTCAGGTTTGGTTTTGAATGGATCATAGTACTCTTATCAAACTGTGTGGAAAATTCTTCAAACTCTTCAGAGCAGGGAAAACTATCCCTTCAACTATTCTTTCCATGTCCATATAATAAATGATAGTAGATACTACTTAACAGTCCAGCTTTTGTATCAATATATAAGTGTGAAGTGCAATTAGCCATTGAAATAAAATTGGTAACGAATACTAATTACTTCATTCTATGAATACTGGGGTAATGTATTCCAGGACTTTCCTCATTACTTTGAGAAATTGAGAGGTGGCTATATAGCAATCTACAGAAATTCTGAAAACTACTTAAAGAGTCAGACATTAGCTGCAGTTCTGTATAATTGGACCTGTTCTGCACCCCTTGCATATAAGTTTCCTTGATGCAGAGCCCTGAATGCATAAAGAAAGGAGAATGTAGAGGGAAGAGCAGCTTCAATCTGCTTTGCTGTCATTTGGATATTTCGAGTTCTGAATTCTTTTGGCAGCTCTAATATAACAAGAGCTTTTCCTTCAGTGACTATAAAATCCCCATTTGGAATGTTTTTTCTCACACATTTATGTGAACATTGCCAATGGCTACTTTTCTTAAAATTAATTCTCACCCTAGATAATGATTTACAGAGGTTTACTGAAGTGCTGATAGCCAATACTAGGAACTGTAAAATAGATATCTTTGCCACAGAAGAAAAGTGCTTTATGTACTCATAAGTTCAAAAATCAACAGTTTCTGAAATAAATATTGAAAAATGTCACTCTTTATAATTTATTATATTTTATGTTATTATCAATAACTCCTATCATCACAACAAAAGCAAAACAAAATCACATTATAAGGACAGAAAATTTTTTATGTAAAGAGGATGCTGATTGTTGGGAGTACAGAGAAAACAGAAAAGTTGTTTTTCTATCAGGCCTACACCTGAAGTAAAACTAGATTCTGTTTTCAGCTCTGCAACTAACACTATAAAAAGTCACTTGACTTCTCTTGATTTCTGTCATCTGCAAATCAGTAAGTTAGCCTAAATTATCTCAAGGACTCCTCCCTACACCAATTTTTTGGTGATTTCCCATAAATAACCCATAAATTTCACCAATGGGAAATTAAACTACATCAAATCTAACCCCTCCCATTCTTTGGCAGTAGGAATTTCTTTTAGAACTCCCTTTACTTGAAGAATTACTTTAACTTTTAATATAATAAATAACACTTTAAATTGAAAGTCCTAGATATAAATCACAGTTGGCATCAGGTAATGTGAGTTTTGCTTTTGTGCCAAGAGTATCTGTGGTAGCAGAAGCAAAAGACACTTCTTAATAGGTAGCAGCTTCCTGGTGATGTGCAGTGCCCAGCAGGGATAGTCTGGACAAATCACATTCTAATCAGAAGATGTGAAACTGGAGGTTTTGCCATTTCTCTCTGGTACTACAAAAGTCCATGCAGATCCTCACTGTAGGGCTGAGGCAGGAGGCATGTGCCCTGACCAGAGCCTCCCATTATTTGACCCTGGAATGCCCCGGGCTGTAGATGAGAGACTGCGGAAAATGTAAAGAGTGCCCCATTTGCAACCCAAGACACCAGCACAACTTGCTACTTGCTCAGGTCTTCAGGATCATCAGACGATGAATAACACGATATGGAGCCATATTCTGTCCTATTCTAGTCCATTTATTTCTGATGAGCTCAGGAGCAAGTGGACTGAATACATGAAGGTCAGCCAGCGCTGTGGCATGGTGAGACGGATGAGGGAGTTAAACTTCAGCTCCCAACACTAGTTAATGGAAATAATAGAATCAGATAAAATTGGTAACAGTTTGCAAGGAGTGACCTCACTACAAACTAATACATACATACGTTTCCATTTCTTTCATTTTCAACTACTACTATTGACAAATACTGTGAATGAATCTGCTGTTTTTAGAACCCCAAAAACCATTACTTTCTGTCCTCTCTCTCTCTCTCTCCTCCTTTTTTCTCTCTCCCCCTTCCTTCCTCCCTCCTTTTTCTTTTCTCTCCCTAAAAACAGAAAAACACACTGGCAGGAACAGCAGTGGAAAGGCAAGGAAAATCTACTCCAGAATAAATTGGTTGTGCTGAAACATTTGTAATTAAGCATGATAACCAATTACAGAAATACCTGAGGTAGTTTCAGTGATTCTCTCTCCCATATCAGAGGTCTCCTAATCAATTTGAAATAACCAGACGCTCCTATAGAAAATAAGCAAGATCACAGCACTTGCTAATGAGTCTCAAAAATGGATTTCACTGCATGAAAATGTTCATTGTCAGGAGAGAGACTGTTTTCAGAATCTCGTGGGTCATTTTCATTTGCATTTGATTGGAGAAAAGTCCTTTGTTCTTTTCTCCTTCTTCACATCCTTTAAAACACTATCAATTTTTTTCTAGTGATTTAATATTTTTGTATCAGTATGTTGTACCAAGCCCTAAAAATACACCAAAATAAATCCTTTTGTGCTGAAGTAGCTAGTATCCACTTCAATTATTGCTTAATTTCACTGTTTTGAATGAGTTTTCTTGAATTTAAATTTGCAGATGTATGACACTGAGGGAAATTGTTTGACATGAGTTGCAATCATGAACTCTGAAAGAGACACAAAGCCCGATGGTATATCGTGTACAGCAGTGTTTCAGCAGATCTCAACTATAGTGGGAAAGCATTTTGAAGGTCACTATTCAAACACACAGGTAGACCTTTAAGAATAGGTGACAGTACATCACAAGTCTGATGAGTATCTGCCTTTTCACAGACAAAAAACAGGGGCAGAAAAGGCAGATACCTGAAGAGGAGAGAACATGGATACTTCTGATTTCTTAAAAGCATCCCTACCTAAGACATCTGTAGCTTTGCACTGGTCATCACATGTGACCCACTTATTAATTTCTTAGTAAGTTGATGGTATAAATTTGCTTCCCCAGAACATATTATAAGGAGCTCAGTATGTCTTTTTCTCTCTCCTTTCTCTTCTGTCCTATCCTATCCTATTATACACTGCACGCTCTCTGTTTCCTCACTTTTTTCTTTCCTCTTAGCTGTTCTAGCTCTCTAGGTATTCGCAAAACCTGGAGGACAGAACAAATTCTATCCTCTCACATCTCACTCAGGACCACAAGAAGCAGAAGATATGCAGTCCCACGTGTGCACAGCTTGGTCATTTCACAGCACTCCTAACTATGCTGTTTCCATGTCACCTCTTTTAAAAGAAAAAATTGCCACACTTATGAATAAATATTCTACTCAGAGACACACACATGTGTTTGCCAATAGTTCATCCTCCAAATTTTTTAATTCTAGGATACAAGAAATCTTTATCCCAACTAGTATCACAACTCTTGCTTATCTTCTTTAACTTGACAAAATAATTAAATTTTTCCAGATTAGCTAGAAAACTACTCTTCAGACTCATTACCAAAAAAAAATATATATATATAAGACCCTTTGACATTCTGTAATACATTTCAGTTTGTATCTCTCTGAAAATAAAGCACATCATACGAATAGTTGACTCACTGGAAAAGACCCTGATGCTGGGAGGGGTTGGGGGCAGGAGGAGAAGGGGACGACAGAGGATGAGATGGCTGGATGGCATCACCGACTTGATGGACATGAGTTTGAGTAAACTCCGGGAGCTGGTGATGGACAGGGAGGCCTGGCTTTCTGCGATTCACGGGGCCGCAAAGAGTCGGACACGACTGAGTGACTGAACTGAACAGAACTGAACTGAAAATAAAGAATCCAGAAGTGCACACAAGATTTTGGATGGGGTCTGACCATTGCCAGTGTGGCGACCTTCACCTCCATCCTTCTTTTCTCCAAATAAATCTATGACTCCATTGGCTTGTATGACTCTTGATCACTGATGATCCTTTCTAAGAATCTTCTACATACAGATGTTCAACAGGTATAGGTTTGTTGTTGCTGCTGGAGATAAAAAGTTTTTACTTTTAACTCCATTAAAGCTGACTCATTGGAAAAGACCCTGATGCTGGGAAAGATTGAGGGCATGAGGAGAAGGGGGCAACAGATAATGTGATGGCTGGATGGCATCACTGACTCAATGGACATGAATTTGAGCAAACTCTGGGAGATAGTAAAGGCTAGGGAAGCCTGGCATGCTGCAGTCCATGGAGCCCCAAAAAGTTGTACACAACTTAGCGACTGAACAACAAATTTCATCCTGTTAGAAGAAGCTTGTCAAAATATTTTCAGGTTTTGATTCTGTCATCTAGTATATTTGCTATCCATCTCAGCCTTGAGTTGAGTTCCAAATCTGATAAGCATAAATTTTATGTATTCACAGACAGCATTGACATATGAATTTAACAAGATATGGCTAAAGGCAGAGCTCAGCAGCCCAGTATGAGAACCCCTTTCAGGTGACATCCCCTAGTTAATCAGCAGTCATTAAGTAACTCTGTAATTGTTGTTGTTCAGTCACTCAGTCGTGTCCAACTCTTTGTGCCCAATGGACAGCAGCACGCCAGGCTTCCCTGTCCACCATCTCCCAGAATTTGCTCAAACTCATGTCCATTGAGTCGGTGATGCCATCCAACTATCTCATAACTCTGTAATAGTGAGGAACAATCTGACTCCAAATTACCTCTGTTTCCTTTACTTTTAACCTCTGAGCTTTGTTGCCTGTGCTTAGTCATGCTGGCTCTGTGTTTTTTGAAAACGAATATTGTCTGTAGCCTGAAATATGCAAGATACCCTATTCTCAGGGCTCTGACCTTAAAGAGTCCATTCATACAGAGATAAAAAGTTGCAGAAGAGAGAATAACATGTTTTGTTGGAGGTTTATAGGAACATGATGACCTGACCCGTATAGATAGCTGCAAGAACAAAGGATTCCAGCACCAAGAAGTCTGCAACAACCAACCTCCCCCCTTCCTCATCTTGCATTTCAAAGTGCTTTACTGAGACCCTTCCAGAGTTTGGGGTTTGGGGGCATGAGCCACCCATCTCTTTGCATGGCCCTGCAATAAAATTTTCTCTGCTCCAAACTCCACAGTTTTTATTTGTTTGCCTCACTGTGTGTTGGGCACCCAAATGTGCATTCAGGAACAACTCTGCAAAGCGCCATTTAGGTACCAAAAGGGACACAAAGTGGTCCAGTTTACTCTTTCTAATGAAGAAGTTGTCAAGGATTTAAGCAGATGTGACAAGAGAAGCATCTGTGAAAGATAAGCCTGAATAAAGTATACATTAAAACCTGAAGTACCAGAAGTAGTAACTTATAACACTATTATAATATTATCAAACAAGAAAAACTATACTACACTTTTTATTTAAGAAGAGAAATTATTATTCATAAAAGAGATGATTATATCAATTTATCTTCCTTATTCCTAATAAAATTAAGTAATTCTACTAAGTTTTCAGATGAGATTATCCATGATAGCCTATTCTCAGCAAAGAGATATTACTTTACTGACAAAGGTCCATCTACTCAAAGTTATGGTTTTTCCAGTAGTCATGTATTGATGTGAGTTGGACGATAAAGAAGGCTGACTGCAAAAAAACTGAGGCTTTTGCACTGTGGTGTTGGAGAAGACTCTTGAGAGTCCCTTGGACTGCAAGGAGATCCAACTAGTCCTTCCTAAAGGAGATCAGTCCTGGGTGTTCATTGGAAGGACTGATGTTGAAGCTAAAACTCCAATACTTTGGCCACCTGATGCGAAGAGCTGGCTTATTGGAAAAGACCCTGATGCTGGGAAAGATTGAAGGTGAAAGGAGAAGGGGGCGACAAAGGATGAGACGGTTGGATGGCATCACCAACTCAATGGACATGGGTTTGGGTAGACTCCAGCAGTTGGTGATGAACAGGGAGGTCTGGTGTGCTATGGTTCATGGGGTCGCAAAGAGTTGGACATGACTGAGCGACTGAACTGAACTGAACTGAGTCAGGGAATAACTCTCTAGGAAAAAAAAAAAATGACATTGATATTCTATTGGATCAGACACTAGAAGGGTAAAATTTTGCTTAATGAATTAAGATTTTCACAGGTGGGATTTTGTAATTCAAAAGACCTACAACATCTATAGTGTTGCCTCAAATTCCAGATAGTAAAAAACTCAAGCAGACACATTCATCAAATGTTCCCTTGTTAAATGCAAGGATTTCTTGTCCCTAAAGTTGACCAATGCTTCCTAAAAACTTCAGTGAAAAGACAAAACCAATTTTATGCTCACAATAAATTAGAAATGCGACTTACTAAGTTTCTTAAGAGGAATTAAAAATGATAAATGTTTGGCTAAAAATAGAAACCAAAATGGAAATGAATGAGTATTCCCTTTCCTGTGTTAAGTGTCTCTCTTGGAATCTCCTCTTTTTAACGCCTTGCCCTAGGCTAATTTGTCTGGAGCAAAGTTCACTTAGAATATGAACAAAAGAACACAGAGTGTCATCACCAAGCAGGAAGCTTCTGAATACATTCACTATGTCCATAAAATCCAAAGGCTCTGGAATGTCTGTCCAAGCAAGTTGTAGCTTTCACTTCCTGGGGAATACATTCAGAAGAAAAGAGGGGAAAAAAAAAAAAAAAACAAGGGAAGGTGAGACTTGTAGGCCAGCAGGAAAGCTGTAACTCAGACTCGCAAGTAAAGCATTCCATAGAGTCACAGAAGATTCAGAGACAAGCTTGTTATTACCAAAGTCATTCACAGACTATTCACTGTTATCCCCAGCAACTCCTCTCTTCTCACATTGCTTTTATAAAACTGGTTGACTAAACTTCTCTAAATACTAAGCACATCAGCACTTAAACCAGAATAACAGAGCCCTTTTCTGCTGCCCAAACTCACCACAAGATATTTAAACAGAGACTAAAGAAATCTGCTTAAAAAAACATTTTGTAACTATTTGACTCTTTTTTCTTTAGTTTCATGAACTTGTCATTCATCTCAAGCAGGCATTTTGAAATTTAGTCTGATGTTTTTCACTTTAATGGACTAATTTGATAAGCATCATTAAGGCCAAAAAAATTAATATAATCCAATCAAATAATTCTATAGATAGCTATTAAATGTCAAAACATTGCTAAATAGCTTAATGCAATGGGGGAAAACCAGAAGAATCATATATTAATCTCCTAGACCTTTATTGAATTTTTCCTGAAATAATACACTATTAAAGAATTTTAAAAGAAGTATGTAATATTTATCCCCAAATCTTTTTCCTCTGAATATAAAGAAAAAATAATCATTTTTAATGAGATTCTGTGTTTTTATTTACACAATTCATAGTTAATTTGAATACTATTCTCCTAGTCCATCTTTCACAAGTGAGTTCTAGCTAAGAAACATTTTTTAAAGAGCCTTCTATCATACCTAAGTACCTTCCTAGGCTCTAGGATTAGAAATACAAAGGCAAAGGTCAAAATTTTTTCCTTAAATCATGTTTTTCAGGGAAAACAGATATAAAGAGAGATAGCAACTATTCAATATGACTTATGAACAATATAAGTAATATTGAAGTAATACAAAATAAGGTATAATTACCCCACATAATGATCAAAACAAAGGTATAGTGGGACTTTTATAGATTTCATTTGGAAAATTCAGAATACTGCCTTGACCATTTCCGGCATGATGCATCACCCCGAAGAGTTCTTGTGGTTCAGTCACTCAGTCATGTCTGACTATTTGCAACCCTATGGACTGTAGCATGCCAGGCTTCCCTGTCCTTCACTATCTCCTAGAGACTGCCCAAATTCAAGTACCTTGAGTTGGCTAAGCCATCCAGCCATCATATCCTCTGTCATCCCCTTCTCCTACTGCCTTCAGTTTTTCCCAATATCAGAGTCTTTTCTAGTGAGTCAGCTCTTCACATCAGGTAGCCAAAGTACTGGAGCTTCAGTTTCAGCACCAGTACTTAAAATGAATCCCCAAGAAAAAGAAATGCAAAAAGGCAAAATGGTTGTCTGATGAGGCCTTACAAATAGCTGAGAAAAGAGAAGCGAAAGGAAAAGGAGAGAAGGAAAGCTATGCACATCTGAATGCAGAGTTCCAAAGAAGAGCAAAGAGACATAAGAAAGCCTCTCTCAGTGATCAATGCAAAGAAATAGAGGAAAACAATAGAATAGAAAGACTAGCAATCTCTTCAAAAAAATTAGAGATACCAAGGGAACACTTCATGGAAAGATGGGCACAATAAAGAACAGAAACGGTATGGACCTAACAGAAGCAGAAGATATTAAGAAAAGGTGGCAAGAATACACAAAAGAACTATACAAAACAGATCTTCATGACCCAGATAACCACGATGGTGTGATCACCCACCTAGAGCCAGATATCCTGGAATGCGAAGTCAAGTGGGCCTTAGGAAGCATCACTACAAACAAAGCTAATGGAGGTGATGGAATTCCAGCTGAGCTATTTCAGATTCTAAAAGATGATGCTGTGAAAGTGCTGTACTCAACATGCCAGCAAATTTGGAAAACTCAGCAGTGGCCACAGGACTGGAAAAGGTCAGCTTCCATTCCAATCACAAAGAAAGGCAATGCCAGAGAATGTTCAAACTACCATACAATTGCACTCATCTCACACGCTAGCAAAGTAATGCTCAAAATTCTCCAAGCCAGGCTTCAGCATTATGTGAACTGTGAACTTCCAAATGTTCAAGCTGGATTTAGACAAGGCAGAAGAACCAGAGATCAAATTGCCAGCATCCACTGGATCATTGAAAAAGCAAGAGAGTTCCAGAAAAACATTTACTTCTGTTTATTGACTATGCTAAAGCTTTTGACTGTGTGGATCAAACAAACCGTGAAAAATTCTTAGAGAGATGAGAATACCAGTCCACCTGACCTGTCTTCTGAGAAGTCTGTATGCAGGTCAAGAAGCAACAGTTAGAACTGGACATGGAACAACAAACTGGTCCCAAATCGGGGCTTATTTAACTTATATGTAGAGTACATCATGTGAAATGCCGGCTGGATGAAGCACAAGCCGGAATCAAGATTGATAGGAGAAATATCAATAACCTCAGATATGTAGATGACACCACCCTTATGGTAGAAGTGAAGAAGAACTAAAGAGCCTCTTGATGAAAGTGAAAGAGGAGAGTGAAAAAATTGATTTAAAACTCAACAGTCAGAAAACTAAGATCATGGCATCCAGTCCCATCACTTTATGGCAAATAGATGGAGAAACAATGGAAACAATGACAGACTTTATTTTGGAGGTTCCAAAATCACTGCAGATGGTGACTACAGTCAGGAAATTAAAAGATGCTTACTCCTTGAAAGAAAAGCTATAACCAACCTAGACGGCATATTAAAAAGCAGAGACATTACTTTGCCAACAAAGGTCCATCTAGTCAAAGCTGTTTTACCAGTAGTCATGTATGGACATGAGATTTGGACTATAAAGAAAACTGAGCACCGAAGAATTAATGCTTTTGAACTGTGGTGCTGGAGAAGACTCTTGAGAGTTCCTTGGACTGCAAGGAGATCCAACCACTCCATCCTAAAGGAAATCAGTCCTGAATATTCATTGGAAGGACTGATGCTGATGCTGAAATTCCAATACCATTGCCACCTGGTGTGAATAACTGACCCACTGGAAAAGACCCTGATGTTGGGAAAGATTGAAGTCAGGAGAAGAAGGGGATGACAGAGGATGAGATGGTTGGATGGCATCGCCGACATGATGGACATGAATTTAAACAAGCTTTGGGAGTTGATGATGGACAGGGAAGGCTGTCATGCTGCAGTTCAGGGGTTTGCAAAAAGTTGGACATGACTGAGTGACTGAACTGAACTGAACGGACTTGCCATGAAATGGTGGGACAAGATGCCAAGATCTTAGGTTTTTGAATGTTGAGTTTTAAGCCAGCTTTTCACTCTCCTCTTTATCCTTCATCAAGAGGCTCTTTAGTTCCTCTTCACTTTCTGCCATTAGGGTGGTATCTTCCGCATATCTGAGGCTGTGAAAATTCTCCCAGCAATATTAATCCAGTCTGTGAATCATCCAGCCCAGCATTTCACATGATGTACTCAGCATAGAAGTTAAAGAAGCCGGGGGACAAAATACAGCCTTGATGTACTCCTTTCTCAATTTTGAACCAGTTCATTGTTCCAGGTCTGTCTCTTGGCCAGAGAGCTGAGGCTCACCTGAATGAACTACAGGCCTGTGATAGTGTAACCGGTCACTTAAGTCAAAGACAAATTATCTAATTGGATGGCTCCCATTATGGGAATAACTGCCCAAGGGTCCATATAAATAACAAATCAGTTATTTAGGGAGCACCCCTGAGTAACCAAGGCCCTCCTCATTTTGGAAAAATCTTCACAGTCATCTAATCCACAAGTGGTATTTTCCTAATTCAGTCCCTCAGGTGAAAGTCAGGGTGTTTTTGGGAGAGAGGCAAGCAAATGTTTGGCTTCCTCACAAGCAATGGAGTCCTGGGGCACATGTACTACCTTTGGAAAGAAAGTGTAATTTCCACTTGTTGGGCTCTCCCAAGTGATATATTCATTAAAGAGAACAAGTTGACAATGCCTCCAATGTGGTCATCTGGTTGGTCACTAAGTCTTAGGGGTACCAGATCAGTATTTCCTCTCTGTCTATGCCACTAACCAGGTGGCATTTTTCCAGGGAAAGGAGGAGGGGAAAATATGAGGAGATACTAACAGGTATTTTGCATGAGAGTTTCAGGGTCTGGTGTCATTCTGCTGCTTCTGATGGAATTTTTAGTAGTGAGAACAGGGAGCAAATTATAGTGAGGGTTATGTAGTAGGGGATGGAAGGCCCTTCCAGTCAACTAAATTTAAGGTGCTTACAACAGTTTTGGAGAACTGAACTGTGGCACCTCCCTTCTTGAGGAAGTTTTCAGGTATGAAGCTCCTTCTTCCTCTTAATTTACAGGGTATAAGATGTTCCCTCCCTAGATGTCTGGGTTGTCCTGTCTCCACTGCCACAAAGTTGTTATGTCTTCTTAAAGTAACTTGACCTTTTTCCCCATCATCCTTACTCTCAGATCTCTCATCCAGAAATGTGAAGTGTAAGAGAGATAGAATATCATTATCAAACTTACAGTGGCCCCAAATGTCCAACCTGGGCCCACTAAGCCATTGTAGAGGTACTCATGGGGGTAATTATCTCTATGTTCTGAAGTCAGTAGACCACTGTGCTCATTATGCTGTGATCTAACACCATGTCAGTCTCACAGAAGAATCTAGGCTGCTGAAGCAGAATCTCGTTAGAATCTTCTGGCATTCCTTTTGGTTGGGCTGCCACCCAGAGAATATATGAACAAAATTGGCTTGGAATTACTCTCAAGGGTAAGAAGAGGTGGCAAAATACACAGAAGAACTTTCCAAAAAGATCTTACTGACCTGGATAACCATGATGGTGTCATCACTAACCTAGAGCCAGATATCCTGGAGTGTGAAATCAAGTGGGCCTTAGGAAACAGCACTACAAACAACATTAGTGGAGGTGATAGAATTCCAGCTGAGCTATTTCAAATACACATGACAGACTTTCCCAAGAAAGACATCCTCCTGGTGGAGCCAAGGCAGAGTCCATGCAATAACTGATTCATCCTGCTCTATCTTGATTAATGCTTTGGGCCAAATGGAAAGTCAATATAGACACATAAGGAGAAAGCCACCTGGGTTTCTAAACCACATCCTGATGGTTTATAGGATGTGTTCACCTGGAGTAGCTTTAATCTTATTAATTGAAAATTTCTATTTCAAAATAATTTTGAAGGATAATTTTTAATAAATAGATTTTATTTTTAGAGAAGTATTAAGTTCAGTTCAGTTGCTCAGTCGTGTCCAACTCTTTGCGACACATAGACTGCAGTATGCCAAACTTCCCTGTCCATCACGAACTCCTGGACCTTACTCAAACTCATGTCCATTGAGTCAGCAATGCCATTCAATCATCTCTTCCTCTGTTGTCCCCTTCTCCTCCCACCCTCAATTTTTCCCAGTATCAGGGTCTTTTCCAATGGGTCAGCTTTTCGCATCAGATAGCCAAAGTACTGGCATTTCAGCTTCAGCATCAGTCCTTACAATGAATATTCAAGACTGATTTCCTTTAGGAAGGACTGGTTGGATCTCCTTGCAGTCCAAGGGACTCTCAAGAGTCTTCTCCAAAACCAGAGTTCTAAATCATCAATTCTTTAGCACTCAGCTTTGTTTATAGTCCAACGCTCACATCCATACATGACCACTGGAAAAACCATAGCTTTGACTAGATGGACTTTGTTGGCAAAGTAATGTCTCTGCTGTTTAATATACTGTCTAGGTTGGTCACAACCTTTCTTCCAAGGACCAAGCATCTTTTAATTTCAGGGCTGCACTCACCACCTGCAGTGATATTGGAGCCCAAACAAATAAAGTCTGTCACTGTTTCCATTGTTCTCCATCTATTTGCCATGAAGTGATGGGACCAGATGTCATGAGCTTAGTTTTCTGAATGTTGAGTTTAAGCCAACTTTTTCACTCTCCTCTTTCACTTTCATCAAGAAGCTCTTTAGTTCTTCACTTTCTGCCATAAGGGTGGTATCATCTGCATATCTGAGGTTATTGATATTTCTCCTGGCAATCTTGATTCCAGCTTGTGCTTCATCCAGTACAGCATTTCTCATGATGCACTCTGCATATAATTTAAATAAGCAGGATGACAATATATAGCCTTGATATACTCCTTTCCCTATTTGGAATCAGTCTGTTACTCCATGTCCAGTTCTAACTGTTGCTTCTTGACCTGCACACAGGTTTCTCAGGAGACAGGTAAGGTGGTACAGTATTCCCATCTCTTTAAGTATCTTCCACAGTTTGTTGTGATCCACACAGTCAAAGGATTTAGCATAGTCAATGAAGCAGAAGTGGATGTTTTTCTGGAACTCTCTTGCTTTTTCTACGATCCATCAGATGTTGGCAATTTGGTCTCTGATTCCTCTGCCTTTTCTAAATGCAGGGTGTACATCCCAGAGTTCTCAGATCAGGTGCTGTTGAAGCCTGGCTTGAAGGATGTTGAGCATTATCTTGCTAGCATGTGAAATGAGCACAATTGTGCAGTAGTTTGAACATTCTTTCGCACTGCCTTTCTTGGGGACTGGAATAAAAACTGACGTTTTCCCCTGCTGAGTTTTACAAATTTGCTGGCATATTGAGTGCAGCATTTTCACAGCATCATCTTATAGGATTTGAAATAGCTCAGCTGGAATTCCATCATCTCCACTAGCTTTGTTTGTAATGATGCCTCCTAAGGCCCACTTGACCTCGCATTCCAGGATGTCTGGCTCTAGGAGAATGATCACACCATCGTGATTATATGGGTCGAGAAGATCTTTTTTGTATAGTTCTTTTGTGTATTCTTGACACCTGTTCTTAATATCTTGTGCTTCTGTTAGGTCCATATCATTTCTGTTCTTTATCGTGCCCATCTTCATATGAAATGCTCCCTCGGAATCTCTAATTTTATTGAAGAGATATCTAGGCTTTCCATGCTATTGTTTTCCTCTATTTCTTTGCATTGATCACTGAGGAAGGCTTTCTTATGTCTCCTTGCTATTATTTGGAACTCTGAATTCAGATGGGTATATCTTTCCTTTTCTCCTTTGCCTTTCACTTCTTTTCTTTCCTCAGCTATTTGTAAGGCTTTGTCAAACAACTATTTTGCCTTTTTGCATTTCTTTCTCTTGGGTATGGTCTTGATCACTGCCTCCTGTACAATATCACAAATTTCCGTCCATAGTTCTTCAGGCACTCTATCAGATCTAATTACTTAAATCTATTTGTCACTTTCACTGTATAATCATAAGGGATTTGATTTAGGTCATACCTGAATGGTCTAGTGGTTTTCCCTACTTTCTTCAATTTAAGTCTGAATTTGGCAATAAGGAGTTCATGATCTGAGCCACAGTCAGCTCCTGGTCTTGTTTTTACTGACTCTATAGACCTTCTCCATTTTTGGCTGCAAAAATATAATCAATCTGATTTCTGTATTGACCATCTGGTGATATCCATGTGTAGAGTCTTCTCTTCTGTTGTTGGAAGAGGGTGTTTGCTATGACAGTGCCTTCTCTTGGGAAAACTCTATGAGCCTTTGCCCTGCTTCATTCTGTACTCCAAGGCCAAATTTGCCTGCTACTCCAAGTGTTTCTTGACTTCCTACTTTTGCATTCCAGTCTCCTATAATGAAAAGGACATCTTTTTTGGGTGTTAGTTCTAGAAGGTCTTGTAGGTCTTCACAGAACCATTCAACTTCAACTTCTTCAGCATTACTGGTTGGGGCATAGACTTGGATTACTGTGATATTGAATGGTTTGCCTTGGAAACAAAGATCATTCTGTCATTTTTCAGACTGCATCAAAAGTGCATTTCAGACTCTTTTGTTGACTATAATAGCAACTCCATTTCTTCTAAGGGATTCTTGCCCACAGTAGTAGATATAATGGTCATCTGAGTTAAATTCACCCATTCCAGTCCATTTCAGTTCGCTGATTCCTAAAATGTTGATGTTTACTCTTGCCATCTCCTGTTTGACCACTTCCAATTTGCCTTGATTCATGGACCTAGCATTCCAGGTTCCTATGCAATATTGCTCTTTACACCATTGGACTTTACTTCCATCACCAGTCACATTCACGACTGAGTGTTGTTTGTGCTTTGGTTCCGTCTCTTCATTCTTCCTGGAGTTAATTCTCCACTGATCTCCAGTAGCATGTTGGGCACCTACCGACCTGGGGAGTTCATCTTTCAGTGTCCTTTCTTTTTGCCTTTTCATACTGTTCATGGGGTTCTCAAGGCAAGAATGCTGAAGTGGTTTGCCATTCCCTTCTCCAGTATTAGGTTTATAGAAAAACTGGAGAAGAACAGAGAGTTCCCATATATCTACTCCTCCACCAACTCCCCTCTATACATACAGTTTGCCTTATTATCAATATCTTGCATTACTGTGGTACATTTGTTACTTCCATGAACCTACATTGATTTGTCATCATCATCCAAAGTCCACATTTACATTAGGGATCACTCGTTGTGTGGTATATTCTATGGGTTTTCCCAAATACATAATGTCACCTATCCACCATTTAACAGTAATATACAGAATAGTTTTACTGCCATAAAAAATCTCTTTTCCACCTATTCATTCCTCTCTCTAACTTACCTCCATCCCTGTCCCAATTCCTGAAAACCACTGATCTTTTTCTGTCTCTATAGCTATGCCTCTCTTGGAATGTCAAATAGTTGGAACCATATACTGTGTAGCCTTTTCAGACTGGCTTTTTTTCACTTAGCAACATGCACTTAAATTTCCTCTGTGTCTTTTCATGGCTTGATAGCTCATTTATTTTTGTCATTGAATAGTATTTCATTACATGGATGAATCATAGTTCATTTATCCACTCACCTGTTGAGGAACATCTTGGCTGCTTTCAAGTATTAGCTGTTATGAATAAAACTTTAGAGAAGAGAATTTTAAAATACTCTATCACTACCTCTCCCTTTCTAAGGATCCTAATTTTCTAGAAAAGCCAACTTACTGCAAAACTCTATGGAACTGTACTTTTGCTCTTATATTTTAAGCCATGGTAAGGAAGAAATAGAAACTTTTAACAGTGACCTTACTTTCATAGAATACAAAATTTATTTTAATTTTGAACTGATACTGACAAACTTGAGTATCTTGAACCCAATTATTTCTAACTGAATTTTATTAGATTGCCTAAGCAATTTCTATTTCCTTTCTTCTCAGCAGATTTATAATGATGTCCCATAAACTGGAAAAAAAAAGAATCTATCTCACATGCCCATGTGCTCACATGTCATATATGCATTTGCAATTCTTCTGCTTGCAAAAGAGAAGTATTTTTCTCTAAAATTCTACCTATGTGTAAAAAATTAATAAAATATGCTTAAATTCCCACACTCAAATTGCCACTCTTCCACAAATTAATTACATTAATGTCTAAACTGGAATTCAAGCTAACAAGTCTACGTAATTAGATTTTCATTTATAACCTATTGACAGCTTCAACTCTTTGTTTGTTCAAGGAAGTTCAACCTAAGGCCTCATTATCCATTATTGATAGCTGTCAATAACATAACATTATTTTATCTTGTAAGTCTTCCATTGATTTTCTTTAACCCCATGTCAACTCCACTGAAAACACAAGTTCTGAATTAAACTGACAGATCACTTTCTGCCCAATAAACATGCAAACCAGACAAGGGAAGCCTAATCGCTGAGCAGGCACCAGAATGTGGATGGTGTGTGCCTTTGCTCTTTAACCTCACCAGGTACACAGCAGCTTCCTTCTTCATGACTGCATTCCACTTCTGAACATCTGAGCCATTTAAGTTTACTTAGCACTGTGCAAACCCCAGTAAGCAGGCATAGAGCTTCCCTCTGCATTAGTGGCTGTCACCCTCAGTCCCTTAATAATGAGTGATTTAGCTACTCCTTCATTTGTCACCAGGCCACTCTGCAAGTCATCCCCCTAGCCTGGATCTAACTGCTTCCATAAACTTTATTACATCATATTGTTTTTCATTTAAAATGATATCTGCATCATTCCACTATTAAACCATATATGAATTATTTTTATCTCAAGTCCACTCAGTGGTATCACTTTAATGTTATTCCAATAATTTTGTACACCACCCTCCACGACCCCCATCTTGGTTTCTGGCCAAAACACTGTCCTAATTCCAAAGCTAACATCAAAGACCTTTTTGCCTAGAATCTGAATTATCACTACTACATCTCATGAACTTATTCTCAAAGTGCTTTTAAAATGCTAAATGTTACTCCCATGCATAAAATTCTTATAAAAATATCCACTTATGGGTCAATGTCTTTTGAAATCTTAGTTTTCACTTTACTTTTGTTAGGTTTACTTTATTTTTGTTAGGTTTTTATGTCTGCTTTTGTCTTATCTTTTTTTAAAGAAAAGATCAAGAATGTTACTGATGTGAGGGTCATTTTTCCTTGCAACTTTTCCTTGAGCAATAGGTTAACTCTTTCAAGGCCCGTCCTGCACCAAGTGGGAACTACTCTTCATCACTCTCCACCCCTTTTAGGTATTAAGAGGTAACAGACTGCAGACCAAGGGAGAGGGGGGTACATGTGTTATTTTACTTTATGAAAGTCAAGAGTGCTAAAGAATTAAGATATTAAAGAATCTTTAAAAGCATATTGGCAAATCAAAAGCAGCACTTCAGGGAAACTGATTTCCATAATTCTTTTTCTCTAGGTTTTATTACCAACTTAGTACTGGGCAAATGTCATAATGACCAGTCACTGATTGCTTAAACATTTTATTTATGATTTTACTATACTAAAGCAAAACTGTTTCTTAGAAAAAATGACAACAAAAAAGTTGTGATAAAAACAGAAGAAAATTTCATATACAAACTGGCAATAAAATATCTCCCACTTGGGAGATATCACCTTGACATAAATTAGGAACCTGTTTATGGTGAAAAAAAAAATTACATTTAAATATAAAAATGTAAATGTCTAGTTTGATGTAAAAGCAAAGAATAAACCTGTTCCAAAAGCCAGTAAGTGATACAAAAGACAGAAAAAGGAATATGAATGAGAAAGAAAAGTGATTTTAAAATGCAATTTGCTACTTTAAAAACTAATTCCTTACTCTAAGAAATCAGATGACACATTTCCATGCTGTGGTATAAAAATATGAGAAAGGAGAACAAGTTTTGCATTTTAGTAATTGAAAATTTTGACACATTTCTTTGAAGAGGCCATAGATTCTCTCCTTGATTCAAACACTAATGTGACAACAGAATTACTAAAACAATTCATAGAAGGAAATGGATAAAAAATAAAAGAAAAAGAAATGATGCCCCCATTTTAAAAATCTTTATAAGTAATTAAAACATGAATTTAAAAACCAAACATTTTAAAAATAATTTTTCTAATTGGCAAAATCACTTCACAAAGTTTATACTTCAGTTTAGTTCAGTTGCTCAGTCATGTCTGACTCTTTTGTGACCCCATGAACGGCAGCACGCCTGGCCTCCCTGTCCATCACCAACTCCCGGAGTCCACCCAAATCCATGTCCATCAAGTCGATGATGCCATCCAACTATCTCAACCTCTGTTGTCCCCTTCTCCTCCTGCCTTCAATCTTCCCCAGCATCAGGGTCTTTTCCAATGAGTCAGCTCTTCGCATCAGGTGGCCAAAGTATTGGAGTTTCAGCTTCAGCATCAGTCCTTCCAATGAACACCCAGGACTGATCTCCTTTAGGATAGACTGGTTGGATCTCCTTGCAGT
This sequence comes from Dama dama, assembly GCF_033118175.1. NCBI lineage: Eukaryota > Metazoa > Chordata > Mammalia > Artiodactyla > Cervidae > Dama > Dama dama. The sequence continues at coordinate 49,398,305 of NC_083705.1, read as the reverse complement.
CCAAGGGACTCTCAAGAGTCTTCTCCAAAACCACAGTTCAAAAGCATCAATTCTTCTGTGCTCAGCTTTCTTTATAGTCCAACTCTCACAACCACGCATGACCACTGGGAAAACCATAGCCTTGACTAGATGGACCTTTGTTGGCAAAGTAATGTCTCTTCTTTTTAATATGCTGTCTAGGTTGATCATAACTTTCCTTCCAAGGAGTAAGGGTCTTTTAATTTCATGGCTGCAGTCGCCATCTACAGTGATTTTGGAGCCCAGAAAAATAAAGTCAGCCACTGTTTCCACTGTTTCCCCATCTATTTGCCATGAAGTGATGGGACCGGATACCACGATCTTAGTTTTCTGAATGTTGAGCCTTAAGACAACTTTTTCACTCTCCCCTTTCACTTTCATCAAGAGGCTCTTTAGCTCTTCTTCACTTTCTGCCATAAGGGTGGTATCATCTGCATATCTGAGGTTATTGATATTTCTCCCGGCAATCTTGATTCCAGCTTGTGCTTCATACAGTCCAGCGTTTCTTATGATGTACTCTGCATATAAGTTAAATAAGCAGGATGACAATATACAGCCTTGATGTACTCCTTTTCCTATGTGGAACCAGTCTGTTGTTCCATGTCCAGTTCTAACTGTTGTTTCCTGACCTGCATACAGATTTCTCAAGAGGCAGGTCAGGTGGTCTAGTATGTCCATCTCTTTCAGAATTTTCCAGTTTATTGTGGTCCACACAGTCAAAGGCTTTGGCATAGTCAATAGGTTATTTTATGGTAGGCATTATACATTAGCAAAGAAAGGAACCAAAGACAAATAACTTTGAAATTAAGCATCAGTGACAGGAAGTCAAACCTTCTTCTAATAGGGGTTGAAAGGTCACTTTCCTTTTACTTATATCTGAGTATGCGGCACTCCTCAAAATCTGTACACTCACAACTGCCTTCTTAGCCAGGTGTGAACTGCTCCTTTAGTGAGCAGGCAAATGATCATTCCTGCTCTGGTCTTACTGGAGAAATGAGGGTTGACAATGGCACACATCATATGTGGCCATACAGGCACAAACCTATCTTACTGAAAAACCCAAAATTTCAAGTTCAGACAATGACCCAGGTTCCCATCCTCTTAAAGTTATTCAAAGAAGAAAGAGAGTCTCATCTTGACTTCTCTACCCCACTCATCCTTTCAATAACTTTAAACCTTTAGCTACTTTCAACAACTGGGGACACATAATTCTCAATATTTTCCTAAGGTTATACAAAAACAAACAAATGCACACATGTGCACACACACAGACTCTTAAAGAATTATCACATTACACACTTTTTCACTCAACAACATAACACAAATATTTTTTCACGTTAGCAGATATAATTCGATCCAATTCTTTTTAATGTTTATATAGAATCAATCCACTGTAAAGACATGACATACTTATTGTACTGTTTTCTTATTAATGAACATTCATGTTTGTGATGGACAAAATTATATGCTTTTGAACCCACAGCTATAGGTGAGATTCCTTAGAATATGTCTAGGTTATAGGAAAAGTGCATTTGAATTTTTAATAGCTATTACCAAACTGATCTCCAAAATTTTTACAAATTCCTTTTAACACAGTAATGTATGAAAAGATCATTTTCATGCTACAGCATAGCCCCATTCAGCACAACACACATTTCCAATCTTCTTTACATTTTCCAAATTTCTAATAGCCAAAAAGGGTACCTTGTTTCAATTTTCATTCCTAAAGGAATTATTAGTATTTAAGTTAAACAACTTTATATATTTATTGGTCTTTTCCAGCTTTTCATCTCTGTTCATTACCTGTTCATATGTTTTGTCCACTTTATAGTTAAGTGGTTAATATTTTTCCTAGCTATATTAGAAAAAATTTTTAAATACTAGGAATATTTATTACACTTGATAGTACAAATATTTTCACATTCGCTGTTTGTATTTTAAATTCGGATTTCCTGTTACTTACAGAATTTAGAATTTTAACGTACTCATCTGCCCACGTGTTCTCTTTACAGATTCTGGTTTTCAAATCTTAAGAATGTCACCCCAAATTCATAAACACTTTATTAACAATTTTAAATTTTTATATTTAGCTCAGTAGTTTATCTTTTGTGTGTGGTGTGAAGGGGAATCCAATTTTGTATTTGGCATTTGAATATTCAATTGTCCAAACAGCTTACAGATTTGAAACACCACGCTAAACAAATACTAAGTTCCTACATTTGGGAATATGTATATGTGGCCACAGTCCAGTTGAATTCTATTAATCTGCTTGTCTAACTTCCAATCTCATCTTCTTTCATTATAGTAACTCTTTGTCTCCTTCAATATTATTGTGTGTATCATCATTATTAATTCTCTCGGAATTGTTCTCTGTGGACTTTATCAAATTTTTAGATGCTGCCTGGGACTGAAGTTCATTTTTATATGCATTTAGCAAAGATTTACATCTTTAATTCTTCCCAGCCAAGGAAAATTCTTCCAGACTTAATTTTATATAGGACAAAAATGGTAAAAACTATTCTAATGGGTCCTAAAGGATAAACATTGATGCAAGAACATTTTAAGTCAACTACCTAACACAGTAGGATACAACTATAAAGAAACTATGAAGTTAATTCCATTAATCTTTCAAAGTCTAGACTTCACTCTAAATGAACAGAAACATCTGTCATTTTAAAGACTATTTTTCTTTTCTAACACTGTTTTTGCTTTTGTCCCCCCAGGGTTAAAGATGTGGAGCCAAATTTGGTATGTATAAGGATTTTTGTCACAGAGATAATCAAGAGAACTGAAGACATGTCATTTAAGGGAAGTTCAGTTTAACTCAGGTTGGAACAATGAATGGTTTCCTCCTTTCTGCCTGGCCAATGGGATAACAGGGTGCGGTGAGCTTGGTAAATGAGTGATGGTGTGAAAAGACAGAGCATTTTGTCACCCTTTTCCTTATGACCTCTTTAGCCTTGTTTCTGAAACCATCAACCAGGGAGACAATTAGTACCGGTTACATTCTAGTCTTGTGACATGGACAGCTATTCACTAGAAAAGAGACCAATTCATTTCATCCAGGTCGCTGAGCAATCACTGGATCATAAAGGCTTTTAGTTACTGCCAAAGTGAACTACGTTTGAACCACCAGACCCAGTTGTGTGAGTCCATCTATCATTGCCATGCCAACTGGTCACCCATACAGATACTGCATTAAATGCAATGGCCTCATAGATGATTTATAAGTTCTCCTTTAAATACAAGTCTGTGTCTTAGGTGTGGAAAAAGTCACACAGAAGGGATCGAAAGATATTTATTTCTGTTGCCTTCACATTCTATTTTATTTACTGTATCATTTAATGTATGAAGTTAAAATTTCAAATCACAGATAATCATTACTTTTCTCTTCATTCTCAGTTTCTCCTGGACTTTACACTGTTTACTTCATGTAAATAGAACATAGCAAAAAAAAAAAAAAGTATTCAGAGTTAAAAACCTTACCATGGCTGTCTTACAAAAGACAGAAGGCTCCAAGTTACAAAAGCATTTATAACTGGACTTTTTTCTCTTCTTCAGACCTAGATAAAAGTTGAGTTAATTGTCCATCCACAGTGGACAGTAAAAGATGACTGTATAAAATAATAGAAGCCTTGAAGAATCTCAGAAATTGTATGGCACTGGAAGAATATGTATTTCAGATATTGACTGTGCTTTTAATAAGATATGAGGTCTGAATGGAATAAATTTTCTAAAACATTCCTGAGGAATATCTACCAGGGTTTCATCTTTCTGGGCATTGGGTTTTACTGCCAACCAACATAAATGAAGATAAACCATTCTTCTAGGTAAAAGAAAAGAACAAAATCTTCTGGGTTTGGGGTTTGGATTTTTTGGTAGTCAGATTTAATCTTTAATCTTGAATGAAGAGCAAGTTCATAAGTACAGAGGACATACTTACCGTCTATCTTCTTCAGTACGTCTTCAAATTATTTATACTTTTAAACTGAATTAATTTCATTTGTTGGTGAAATTAAAAGGGACTACTCCATTTAGTATGAATTCTAACTTAAATCATAAAGTAGTAGTTTTCTTGTATCCCCAGTAGATGTTATAACATAAACGGCCAAAGCACCTGTGTGTAAGCTTCACTGTACCATCCAAAGCAGCCAGGTGGATACACTGAGAGAATTAGAACTAGTCAAGTCGGTAATGCAGAAAAAAGTGACCCTCAACCTCCACCAGCCAGGAGCACCCTGATGAAATGCAGTGTGCAGTCAGACTTTAGCACCAGAAACTTCCAGGGAGTGGATGGAATTTTCTCCATTTTGGTCATAATTCTATAATAAACACCCATTTAAAAATGTAGAACCATGTTTATTATTTCCTTAGTTCAAATCAAAGGAGCCCTCTGAGACGACTGATAAGATGCAGTTAATGATGAAAGTGAAAGAGGAGAGTGAAAAACTTGGTTTAAAGCTCAGCATTCAGAAAATTAAGATCATGGCATCTGGTCCCATCACTTCATGGCAAATAAATGGGGAGACAGTGGAAACAGTGGCTGACTTTATTTTTCTGGGCTCCAAAATCACTGCAGATGGCGACTGCAGCCATGAAATTAAAAGACCCTTACTCCTTGGAAGGAAAGTCATGGGAAGTGCCATATTACCCAGCAATCCCACTCCTGGGCATACACACTGAGGAAACCAGATCTGAAAGAGACATGTACATCCCAATGTTCATCGCAGCACTGTTTATAATAGCCAGAACATGGAAGCAACCTAGATGCCCATCAGCAGACGAATGGATAAGAAAGCTGTGGCACATATATACAATGGAATATTACTCAGCCATTAAAAAGAATACATTTGAATCAGTTCTAATGAGGTGGATGAAACTGGAGCCTATTATATAGAGTGAAGTAAACCAGAAAGAAAAAGACCAATACAATATACTAACGCATATATATGGAATTTAGAAAGATGGCAATGATAAATCTATATGCAAGACAGAAAAAGAGACACAGATATATAGAAAAGACTTTTGGACTCTATGGGAGAAGGTGAGGGTGGGATGATCTGAGAGAACAGCATCGAAACATGGATATTATCAAGTGTGAAACAGATCGCCAGTCCAGGTTAGATGCATGAGACAAGTGCTCAGGGCTGGTGCACTGGGATGACCCAGAGGGATTGGATGGGGAGGGAGGTGGGAGGGGGGTTCAGGATGGGGAACACATGTAAATCCATGGTTGATTCATGTCAATGTATGGCAAAACCCACCACAATACTGTAAAGTAATTAGCCTCCAACTAATAAAAATAATTGGGAAAAAAAAGGAAAGTTATGACCAACCTAGACAGCATATTAAAAAGCAGAGACATTACTTTGCCAACAAAGGTCTGTCTAGTCAAGGCTATGGTTTTCCCGGTGGTCCTGTATGGACGTGAGAGTTGGACTATAAAGAAAGCTAAGTGCAGAAGAATTGATGCTTTTGAACTGTGGTGTTGGAGAAGACTCTTGGGAGTCCCTTGGACTGCAAGGAGATCCAACCAGTACATCCTAAAGGAGATCAGTCCTGGGTGTTCATTGGAAGGACTGATGTTGAAGCTGAAACTCCAATACTTTGGCCACCTGATGCGAAGAGCTGACTCATTGGAAAAGACCCTGATGCTGGGAGGGATTGGGGGCAGGAGGAGAAGGGGATGACAGAGGATGAGATGGTTAGATGGCATCATGGACTCAATGGACATGAGTCTGGGTAAACTCTGGGAGTTGATGATGGACAGGGAGGCCTGGCATGCTGTGGTTCATGGGGTCGCAAAAGTTGGACACGACTGAGTGACTGAACTGAACTAAACTGAATCTTTCAGGAGAAAAACAAAATAATCTTAGTGACACGAAAACCCAAATTTGAGAAAGAAGTGTGAAAAGCCAACTCAGCTGTGCTGTATTTTTATAAAATTAAGTTCAAAGAAACATATAAAAGTTACTTTCTGCAAGAATCTTTTTAGAGACTACAAATAAATAATACCATGTACAAACCTGAGGTCTACAAGGTTCTAAAATACTGTTCCATGTTACTGCCACAAATGGAGTGAGCAAGTTAACTGAAAGAAAGCTTTTGGTTGCATATTAGGAGCACATTACATGGGAGCATGAAAAATAGTCTTTAGTAACCATTGCTCAGTACAAGAAACAGCATCTACTGAAAACAGCACAGAATTTATACTATAAATAAAATACAAGCCTCAAATACAAAGCTATGAAAATGGGAAAATAATTCTGCCTGCTTATTGGGAAATACATTCAGGACATTTATTGTTTTTAGTCCTGCTCCACAGAATATATTACTCATGCTGGTGTTCCTGTCCCAGCAGAGAGAGATGACCCTCTACCTAGTGCTTTACATTTTTGCTTCCACCTTCCATAACATAAAAATAAATACATAAAATGGAAATGAACTTGAATATTGCTACATGATGGAAAAGAATGATTTAGAACTGCATGGGAGAAGAACAAAAAATGTATTAATAAGTTGAATTAACTTTCACTGATCATTCCTTATGCCCTAGACACTGTAATAGGCATCTTACATAGATTACCTCAATTTAAATTTTCAAAAACAGTTTAAAAAATTAACAACTAAATCAAGTGATGAAACAGTGCTTAAGCATGAATTTGGGGTACAAAACTGTATGTAAGTGCAGGCCAAATCACAAAAGCACAAAAACGAAGTCTTTTCTTCTTTCAAGCAAGAATAAACTAGGGAATGCTTGATTTACAATGTTTATTAGGAACCCATAGTGATGCAAAGAGAGCCAAAGCATCTAACCCTTAGATGTTGTGTTACTACAAAGGTGAATTAAGAAAAGTAAGAAAGGAAGGACTGCACTATGAGAACACATGAAGAATAGACCAAGAGACATTATTTAGAAACTATAATGGCAATGACTACCAGAAGCTTAGTATCCTAAGAGCACACTAATGTTTTATTGCTTAACTAGATCGGTCATTCTTTGAAAGCAAGGATCATGCAGTTTAAGTCTCGTACTCCTAACAGTCACCAGTTCATTTCAGTTCAGTTGCTCAGTCATGTCTGACTCTTTGTGACCCCATGGACTGCAGCACGCCAGGCCTCCCTGTCAGTCACTAACTCCTGGAGTCTACCCAAACTCATGTTCATTGAGTCGGTGATGCCATCCAACCATCTCATCCTCTGTCGTCCCCTTCTCCTGCCTTCAATCTTTCCCAGCATCAGGGTCTTTTCCAATGAGTCAACTCTTCGCATCAGGTGACCAAAGTATTGGAGTTTCAGCTTCAACATCAGTCCTTCCAATGAACACCCAGGACTGATCTCCTTTAGGATGTACTAGTTGGATCTCCTTGCAGTCCAAGGGACTCCCAAGAGTCTTCTCCAACACCACAGTTCAAAAGCATCAATTCTTCTGTGCTCAGCTTTCTTTATAGTCCAACTCTCACATCCATACATGACTACTGGAAAAACCATAACCTTCACTAGACGGACCTCTGTTGGGAAAGTAATGTCTCTGCTTTTTAATATGCTGTCTAGGTTGGTCATAACTTTCCTTCCAAGGAGTAAGTGTCTTTTAATTTCATGACTGCACTCAATGAAACTATATGCCATGCCGTGTAGGGCCACCCAAGACAGACAGGTCATGGTGGAGAGTTCTGACAGAATGTGGTCCACTGGAGAAGGGTATGGCAAACCACTTCAGTATTCTTGCCTTGAGAACCCAATGAACAGTATGGAAAGGCAAAAAGATGGGACACTGAAAGATGAACTCCCCAGGTCGGTAGGTGCCCAACATGCTACTGGAGATCAGTGGAAAAATAACTCCAGAAAGAATGAAGAGATGAAACTAAAGCACAAACAACACCCAGTTGTTGATGTGACTTGTGATGGAAGTAAAGTCCAATGGTGTAAAGAGCAATATTGCATAGGAACCTGGAATGCTAGGTCCATGAATCAAGGCAAATTGGAGGTGGTCAAATAGGAGATGGCAAGAGTGAACATCAACATTTTAGGAATCAGCAAACTGAAATGGATTGGAATGGGTGAATTTAACTCAGATGACCATTATATCTACTACTGTGGGCAAGAATCCCTTAGAAGAAATGGAGTAGCTATCACAGTCAACAAGAGTCCGAAATACCATACTTTGACGCAACCTCAAAAATGACAGAATGATCTCTGTTCATTTCCAAGGCAAACCATTCAATATCACAGTAATCCAAGTCTATGCCCCAACCAGTAATGCTGAAGAAGTTGAAGTTGAATGGTTCTATGAAGACCTACAAGACCTTCTAGAACTAACACCCAAAAAAGATGTCCTTTTCATTATAGGAGACTGGAATGCAAAAGTAGGAAGTCAAGAAACACTTGGAGTAGCAGGCAAATTTGGCCTTGGAGTACAGAATGAAGCAGGGCAAAGGCTCATAGAGTTTTCCCAAGAGAAGGCACTGTCACAGTAAATACCCTCTTTCAACAACACAAGAGAAGACTCTACACATGGATATCACCAGATGGTCAATACAGAAATCAGATTGATTATATATTTATATATCATATAAATATATTAATATACATAATTTTTTCAACAATATATATTGAATATATATATTATATATAATCAGATATTATATTATATTTATATATTGATTATAATATATTTTATATTATAGAGAAGGTCTATAGAGTCAGTAAAAACAAGAGCAGGAACTGACTGTGGCTCAGATCATGAACTCCTTATTGCCAAATTTAGACTTAAGTTGAAGAAAGTGGGGAAAACCACTAGACCATTCAGATATGACTTAAATCAAATCCCTTATGATTATACAGTGGAACTGGTAAATAGATTTAAGGGACTAGATCTGATAGACAGAATGCCTGATGAACTATGGTCATAGGTTCATGACATTGTACAGGAGGCAGTGATCAAGACCATCCCCAAGAAAAAGAAATGCAAAAAAGCAAAACGGCTCTCTGAGGAGGCCTTACAAATAGCTGTGAGGAAAAAAAAAAAGGAGAGAAGGATAGATATACCCATTTGAATGCAGAGTTCCAAAGAATAACATGGTCATAGATACACTGAATAAAGGCCAGTGATTATTGAGCAGTAATATCAGAAACTAGGAGACTCTGGTACATTTGGATAATCAAGGCTCAAGATGTTTTACATTTAAGAAGATAACCAAATAGAATTTTTAGACATTCCAGTTATAGAACATGATTTATCCTTGACTGTAAAGTGGTAATACACTCTTCCTGGTGCTAAATACCATCTCTAAGGACACAGTTACAGTGTGGCAAAGAGAATAAGGAAAGGTGGGGTACATTTGTTTTTTCTAGCACTTGTCATCAAAGGGAGATCAGTCTTCAGGGCCAACTGGTAATCCCCAAAGGACGCCTCGACTTTAGGTCATAATTGTCCCATTTTATTTGGTAATCACCCAACACTCTTGTCTTCTTTGGCCCAGAAAGGAATTGTGACTTCAAGCCAGTCAGTTGAGAATCCACACTGTGCTGCACAGAAATAACACTGGTGTTACACAGCTCTGTTGCTGTCGGTCCTGTTAGCAAAGTCCTTCCTGGCTCAGCAAAGTTTGGTTACACTATGCACTGCTGTAGGGAGAGGATCATGCCAAAAACCAACAGCCTGGGTGTTTTTAGAGAACTAACATTTACTAAGTTCTCATACATGCCTGCAACTTTTCTAAGCTCTTTACACAGTTCAATTCATACAATTCTCACATGAGCCCTGTTAGATGGATACTATAGAATCCATCCCCAGTTTAAGAAGAATTGAAAGAGAGAGACATGGAGAAATTTGCCAAAAGTCACACAGCTATTAGATAGAGAGATGATGGAACCTAGATCCAGGGTTTTATATCGTATTAGTCTTCAGAGCTCCTGGCCACCATGTCACTTTTGCTGAGGTTAGCTAGAATTCCAGCTGACCCACTGTCCTCTTCATGTCTGCCTCACAGTACTGGGGGTCCTAGGAGCTACAGTCCTTCAACCACGGTCGTATCACAAGTTCTTCCTTTTCACTTCCCCCTGTGTGTCATGTCAGGTCCTCCCTGCACTTTTCATACTCCCCCTAGCTATGTGTATGAAGGCCTAGGCAAGAAAGAAATTATGAATAAGGAAGATATTGGACAGATGCCAAAACATAGAAGATTTGGCTTGATTAGATAAGCACAATAGTCAGAAAGTTCTTAACTGCCATATCCCAACACAACCCAAGAGCCAAAAAGATTACTAATATTACATAAGAGAGTGAAAATAAAGTAAGGATTTTGAACACCAGAAACACCCTAAAAGCAACTCTGTGTGACTGCTGAGAGACATGTTGTTCTTATTTATAAGGATATGTCCCCGATATAGAATATTGCCCCCAAAAGTCACTTTGAAAAATTCTGAAACTGTTTTCCAGACCCATTCACAAAGAGTGTAAAATATTTACTGTCCACTGCAGTCGGTGTTAATGACTACCAAAGGATAATAAATTCATTCTAATAACCTCCCCAGCTAGCAATGTACAGTGGACTGCCAGGGGAGGAACAGTACTCAGACCAGATGCAGAAGGCTGATAGTCTGGGAATATTAACATTTCTCTGGACATAATCTGAGGACTTCACTTTTCCCCCTCCAGTTCCTGGCCTGATACACTACTGCATATAAACTCAGAAGTGCAGCATTGTTTATTTCAACGTTTCTCATCCAAAATTATTCGTCTTTGTCTAGTTATTACAATTCCACAGTGAATATAGGTGGCTCTGTAAAACATAAAGGCAGTAGGAGGAGGTTGAAGTTGCTGTAGGGTTTGATGTCATTTCTTTACTAGGTTGGAAACTAGACTTATGACCATCAGGTTTGCTTTTATTATTTCACTTGTAAGGAAATAAGAGATTCCTTATAAGAGGAGTTATCTGTGAATGATCAGATAAAATAGGCTTAAAATAGGCTCTGTATTTTCTCTTCTGTTTCACTCACAATTACTTATAATGATCATGGAATTATTTAATGTCGAAGTCAGAACACTTTTGATAGTAAAATAAGGTAGTAAGTAAAGTAAAATATCAATAATTAAACCAATACAACAGGCACACACTGGAGCTATCCAAGGCAAGCTAGGATGGATGGCTACCCTGAAACTAAGCAATCCTCCCACAAACTGCTTTTCAACTTGGAACTGAGATTGGTAGAGCTCACCATTGTTGCTCTCCCCAAACAAGGTGGGCTACTTGGCCAATAGTTTACTGTATTTCCACATTTGCTACAGCCACAGCTTCTCTTTCCACTTCTGCAGTCTCCATCTCTTCTCTCCTGTTACTAATAACCAGAAGTATGGTTGCCCATATAGGCATGCACTCACTGGAATTGCATACATTTATTATTTTCCTTACTTACACATATCATTGCCAATCATCTTTGAGTTCTCCTTGAATATAACTAAATGGAATTTAATTTCAAAGTTTATTTTGCAATTGTAGGACCATTTACTCAGAAAGCTTGTCATATAGTCAAAAAGAGTGACCAATCAATTTATCAGCTACAGCCAGCACCGTGGATGGAATTTTCCAGTGCATCAAACTTAGAAGATTCTTATTCCCTAGAAGGGTGAAAATGAAACTTGGGTAACTGTTTTATAGAAATGAAATAAGCTGTTTGCTTTCCAAATCTTTTCCTCAGTACCCAGAGTATGGAGATAGTTTGAGCTCAAGAAATGAGTAAGTGCTTATCCTACATACAATTCTCACACTACCTAATAATGTAATACCCATAGATTACCACAGTTCAGTTTATGACCCATAGGCACTTTAACAGGAGGTCTGTAAAAATGTAGTGCCTTCAAGGCTCAAAGGAATGAATCCCCAAGTGAATAATTTCAGATATTTGATCCACGCCAGTATTTCTTGAATCATTACTACACAGTAAGGGATAGAGTGTTTGTTTGACATGACCCAACTCAAATGGAAAGACACCTAACAAACTGCATCGCTGGGAATCCACTATTCACATAAATGAATTTTCTAAATTACTTATGCACACCTATTCATTTGCCAAACTGCAGTGTCACTCATCGGCATCTTAAATCATTACTAGCTTTCTAAGGGAAAGGGACTAACTTCTTGAACCACAGAGTCATCTCTGTGAGGATTCATCACTGTATTTCTGTTGCAATATCCTCAATGTCTGCTTTGTTGTGGTGGTTGTTGTTCTCTTGCCACTCAAGGTCAGCTGTCATTTCCACTGTCATTAAACTTCCATCTAATCGTGTCACCTCCTGTCCTTCTAAAAATTTATTGCTGCAAAACTGCTAAGTGGTCAAAAACTAGATGTCAAATATAATTAAGGATAGTTTGTTAAGAAACAGTCACTTGGATACTGAGTAAGCCTTATCTTTTCTTGTTTTGGATTTGGGACTAAACTGCTAAGAGTTTAAAACAGACCTTGTACATCAAGAGTTTGAAACAGAACTTGTACATGGAATAAGACTATCTTCCCTTACTAAGTCTTCCTTCCAAACCTTTCCATAAAAAGATGTGATTTTCTTTATCTCTTATTCTGTAGCCATTGCCTATCATTCACAATTTCATGTTCTCTCAGACCCAAAAAGCAGTTAATTCTTTTCCCTTCCTTTTTTATATTATGTTTTAAAGGCTTCACAAAAATAAGAAAGTCAAAAACACCAAGCAGGTAAAAAACCATGTTTAAACATCTCAGTCTATTAAAAAGAAAAAAAAAAAGAAACTGCACACGGTAAATCATGTTTGCCTATGCTGGGCTTCAAGATGGTTTGAGAGGTGAACAGGAAACATGCATACCACTGCCAAGTGCTCCATCTCACTCTGGTGTTCCAAATTTTAAAATTCTTGTGCTTGAGGCAAAGTCATGCTAAATTCCCTAATGTCCTAATATCAGGCATTCCTGAGTTACTTTTGTTAGTAAGTTATCCTGAAAATAGCATTATGGAAGATCCAGAACACTAATCAAAATAAAATAATGATTGACACCCTGTGGCTGAATTACATAGATCACAGGACCGCCATTCCATCTTATGAACTTAACTGTCACCATCATCTCTCCCAATACAGTCAAACCAGAATGTCATCAGCAAAACAAAGCAGAGTGCAGAAGTAATTACCTGACTAATTCAGATAGAAATAAATTTCTTTTGTTTCAGCTATGTTATTGGGGGAATCCAGGCAGAAGTGTCTCTGCTACCTGGATTATCTAAGCAATTACCTCAAACCTCCACTTCATTCCAAATCCTGTCAAAGAACATCCACTCTTCAAATTTATAAACAATGGTATCTCTAAGCAAATTACAGAGGTAACATTTAAATCCAGCTGTCGATCCCTCCAAGGTAAAATTCAGAGCATTTTATTCTACAGCTAGCTATGCAGAGAAAGGAAATGGCTGAGAGAAATGCTAAAGTCCCAAGCACAAATTTGCTATAGAATTAATATCACAATTTGTCACTGATAATGAAAGCATATAAAACAGGTCCTGACAGCATGTTATTTCTGTTGCAGATCATTCTTTATAAAATCCAAACAAGGTTTTCCTTTGCAACTGTGAAAATGATTTTTTCCCTAAATGTACAAAGCAAAATAATATTAATATTGTGGTTAGTAGCCATCTGCTTCATGAGAATTCTGTGCAATCATTAGTCTAAACTGATGGCATCATGGCAAGCTGCCATGTCCCAAGAGGCCAGCCTCTAAAACCCATCAACATCTCTGCATTAGTCTCAACTCTGAGAGGGTGAACCACAAACCAGGAAATCTGTGCTATGGGAAGATCCAGATCACTAAGTTCCGTTTAGATCTTGAACCCCCAAATATCTTCCCACCTCAGTCTATATTCAGAAGCATGCATCAGAAGGGCAATCCAATGGAGCCCCTAGGCAGCAAGGGATAAACATGAGGCATCTGGGTCGAATGCCAGGTCCAGCAGAGCAACTAACAACCTGTGTTTCACTCAACAGCCCCGGTTTTCACTACAAAGTCAGGGAAGGATCAAGCTGTGAGGAGTTCAGCTTATCACAAAATCTCACTGAAGTCACCGTAACGTTTCAGTAAAACGCTGCAGAGACAGCAACATGCAGAGGGATTCAAAGGAGGTGTGAACTGAGTAATATTTCTCACACGGTTTCCACCATAAAAACTTGCACCAGAAAAATCTGAATTTAAATGTTTCATCCGATAAGCTATGTACTCTCTTGCCATTTTTAATAGCCTGTTCTAATGATTTTCATTTAGAGATGCAAAAGGATGCTGTATTTTTAATGTTTAATCAATCTTCAAGAACTCTGTATGTTTGTAATCATGGGCCATGTGAATGCTAGCAGAATAAGATATGTGTCCCAAAATGATTTAGTAAGACACACCATAACTGCTTTTCTCTGGTATCATAATCACATAATCATTTTCTTTTTGGATAGCCTAGATACTCCAAGCAAAGGGTGGAAAAAGGGAGGAAGAGATAATATGAAATGAAGGAGTCGAACTAGAATGTTAAATGCTGTCTTGTGATACTTATGCAGATGATTCAAGTTCCCCATATGTATTGCTTCATTTTATGGGAAGATCTTTCATGGCAAATAGATGGGGAAAGAATGGAAACAGTGACAGACTTTATTTTCTTGGGCTCCAAAATCACTGCAGAAGGTGACTGCAGCCATGAAATTAAAAGACACTTACTCCTTGGAAGAAAAGCTATGACCAACCTAGACAGCATATTAAAAAGCAGAGACATTACTTTGTCAACAAAGGTCCATCTAGTCAACTATGGTTTTTCCAGAAGTCATGTATAAATGTGAGAGTTGGACTATAAAGAAAGCTGGGCACCGATGAACTGATGCTTTTGAACTGTGGTGTTGGAGAAGACTCTTGAGCGTCCCCTGGCCTGCAAGGAGATCAAACCAGTCAATCCTAAGGGAAATCAGTCCTGCATATTCATGGAAAGGACTGATGCTGAAGCTCCAATACTTTGGCCACCTGATGCAAAGAACTGACTCATTGGAAAAGACCCTGATGCTGAGGAAGATTGAAGGCAGAAGGAGAAGGGGACGACGGAGGATGAGATGGTTGGGTGGCATCACCAATTCAATGGACATGAGTTTGAGCAAGCTCCGGAAGTTGGTGATGGACAGGGAAGCCTGGCATGCTGCAGTCCATGGGGTCGCAAAGGGTCAGACACGACTGAGTGACTGAATTGAACTGAACCTTAGTGCAGGAGCAGAGAAGTGACATACGACAGAGTTGAGGTCCAAAACACATGTGCATGAAACAAGTCACACTTCAAAAACCTACTAGTTTTCAGTGCAAAAATGTTGTTTCAAGTAAGTTTTGATAAAATCTTAGATGAAGGCTTGCATACATTTGCAAATAAATGCACAGACAAAAGTAACAAATAACACGACTATCTTTTAAGCACACAAATGTAACTTGTATGCACTTATTCAAAACTCTCATAGATGAATCATGACAGATGAAAAATGCCAACAAGGAAAAGAAAACACAAAAGCATATAGCATTGTATTATTTCTTGGTCTAATTTTATGTGTATCATCACTTATTTAAAATGAAACCCTCTGAGGAAGGATCATCAATTTAATCTTGAACTGCTGTATAATCTTATAAGACCTGCCCTCCTCTGCCCCCTCTTCTAGCAGCATCTCTAAGAGGCTGAGTGGACTAAGGAGAAGCAGGCTTTGTGCTTCCTTCTCCCTCCACTTCAAACAAGCATCATATTCAAATGAACAAAATGTGAAATGAATCTTTAAAAATAAAGGACTGAGCTGTGAGGGATCAGGCAGAAGGCAGGAAGATTCCACCAGCCAGTGCTGGGGGCAATGGGAACATTAGGAGACAAACTGGGTATTATCATATCAGCAGACAATGCCTTCATTCCAACTCCTGTGATTCACTGCTGAGAGCTGGTCACTTCAGGATACTGGCTCTAATATGTCTTATGATAGGATGACTCTGCCTTATGCTTCACCAAGAAAATGATCATGTTTTGCAAAATAAGACTAGCAGAAACCTTACCCTCCTCTTCATTGCATACACTTATTCGCAACCACAAAAAGCCAGTCTTCCTGCCTCACCAGCTACAACTTGGGGCACACTTATACCCAAAATTGTCACAACTATTTCAAACAGATATTATACACTGAACCTCATTAGTATATGAAGTTCAAGTCATACTAAAGATTTGGGTTCAGATCTGTTTGCTTGCTGTGTTACTTAGAATAAGTTATTTAATCTCTCTAGGTTTCTGTTCCCTATTTGTAAAATGAGGTGAATAGTGACCTTAGAAGGCTGTCATGAAGAATCAAAAAAGGCAACTTATAAAGTACTGACTGTAATCCCTGGCACCTAACAGGCTCGTGATAAATGGAGTGATTACTGATGTTCAAAAATGTGAAATTTCAAGTTTTCTGAGAATTTTAGGGTCTTGTCTTTGAGTTAGAGAAACCAGACTATCTGCACAAGCTTTTTAAAATCAAAAGCTCAGAAAGTAGACAATTTCATCCTATCCCGAGATTCTGGTTCTAATAGTTGAAGATAAAATACTCTATTTTTTGACGATAAAATACTAGTTTCTAAATGTGTTCTGTCAAACTGTGGAGTCTGGTTCAGGACTCTGAACCTTCCCAAGTCTTCTTGCCCTGCCTGGAAACACAAAGGCTAATTATCCTCACCTTCTACTGAAGAGAAATGTAGTAAACACACAAAGCAGTAATGAACGTGAAGCATTTTACAATCCTGAAGAGCAATATAGCACAGGCTGTTACCAATATAGCCGTGGATGACTATCTGCTACTCTGATGTTTGAGTGCCCGTGTTCAAAGCCCCACTCTGCTACAGGACAGCAGTGGGGCAGGCACAGTAATAAAACTCTCTAAACCATCATTTACTCATGAACCTGATAAAGTAACTGCTTCACAGAGTCACTGAATCAAAAGAATATGAACAAAAGCTTTTAACACATAATTTGGCACATAATAAGTGTTCAATAAATCTTAGCTACTAAAATTGCTTTTAAAGATTATTATGTATTCATGGACCTTTTTCAGTTACAAAACATTTAGTTCCCTTTCAATTTTGCAATTAGAAATTTCTTATTTTGTTGCTTTAGTGTCTGAAAATATTAACTAATTATTACCAACTTTGATACCCACTAAGAAGTTTCAAAATATCTTTTAAATGTCTTTATCTACATTCTTAAAATATTGTGGCTTGTGATACTTTTCAAAAAGGCTCATATCCATGATTCTTAATGAGCTTAGTAACATCTCCTAAGTGGTAACATTCATGGAGATATGTGATTATACTTATAAAGATTTTAGTGGTCACAGAAATAGTAATAATCATTTTCCTCAATTCTCAAGTATGACAAAGAAGTACCAGTTCACATCACACTTTAATACCAATTAATAAAAAGGACTTTTAAAATATTCCGTGTCTCATTAAGAAAAACTAGCTTTCCGTGTGGTTGTTCTTCAAGACCATTATTCCAAATTAGTGATGGGAAGCCATTTTCAATAGTAGGGCCATGCCTTTGTCCTCCTTGCGGCCACACAGAGAATAGCAACATGTAAAGAAATGTCTTTGAGAACAATGACAGGAGTAAAACACTATTTCAACACTTTCAATTTATAGATAAACAAACCAAGGCCAAGAGACAAGAGATTGGTCAAGACTACAAAATTTTTCAGTAAACTACCTACATGTGAAAATATTTTGTGATATTTTGAGTATTATGATGTCTGGAAAACTAATCTCCAAAATGGACTTAACTAAGGTTCTTTTAAAATTCTTCTTATCAACTGATACCCAGAAGCTTTTTTCCAGTTTTCTTTTTCCTTCGAAGAGAGATAATAAGTAAAGTTTCCCAGGGGCAAAGAGAGGACCTCAGCTGTGACTGAGAATTCTTCCTGCGTCCTCTATGAAGGATTCCTTTTTGAGGAATAAAGACTGCCCCCTGAGGGTTCAGAAGTGCACAAAGATAGCTCTCCTCAAAAAAAAAAAAAAAAAGAAAAAAAAAGAAAAGTAAAAGTCAATGCATCTTTACAGATGGCCAAGGGCCCACAATGAATAAAAAACAAAGGTCAGGAAATAAGTTAAAAACTGATTTTTCTCAACTTTGGGGTACCTCTAGGTAGGAAAAGAGTGGAAGTAGGCATAGGTTAAGTACATACAAAGCAAAGAATAAAACAGAATTTTCCTGATTTAAGAGGTAAATTACTTTATCAGTTTATTGATAAGCTTTCTGCTGGCCCTAAAATTTAACAAAAGCACTTAAGGTTTTGTTTGAACATAAATGCAGTAGAGAGCTGAAACCATTACTCAGATATCTTAAGGCAAGTAATAAAAGAGATAGTAATGAAACAACCAAAGTATGTTTATTTTAAAATCAGAAATTTCATACCATGGCAGGTTTTGATTTTCACATCACTGCATATAGATTCCGCAGTAAACTCTATGAATCTGTAAGTCCCTATCTAGTGATTAAGAGAATAGAACTCACTTCAAAGTGTGTGTTTCAACCTCAGCCTTGACTAATACTAACTGTGTGACTTTGAAAAAATTATTTTACCTCCCATTATTCAGCTTCCCCATCTGTGAACACAAGAATGATAATATCTAGCATGAGCCATCAGATGGACTATATGTGATAACATACATAAAGAACAAGTAAATTACATACCGTATACATGCAATAAATGTTAGCTGTTGCTCTTATCAAAATATTGTATGTATCCATTTTCTACACTGCAAGCCTGAAGAGAAAAGGACAGTAAATGAAAGTAGTTTCATACTGGAGTATAGTAGATAAACAATGTTGTGTTAGTTTCAGGTGTACAAAACGGGAGGCATGGATAGGCCACTGTTGGTCTCAGATGAGATATGTAACTTTGCACAAAGCACTTAACCTCTATCATCTTTGTTTTCTCATCTAAAAATTAAGAGTCTCAAAATTCAAGAATCTCAAGTTTGATAAAGATGTTAAAGATGATTCAATCCCAAAATTGATGAGCTCATTTATAACAAGTGTTGGTCCAGTCTGGGAATGAATGCTTTCAGGAACGGGACCTGTTGCTATGCTGAAGCTGTACCTTTCATCTTGAACAGAACTAAGAATTTGAAAATTCTTCCATATGTTGAGCTGAAATCTACCATCTGCATGTCATCAAAGATCAAAGATGCCAATGGTAGTAAGTTGCACAATTATTTTATGTCATTAAGAAAGAAGAGACATTGCCAATTATACCATGACATGATCCTTTCTCATCGTGTCAACTGTGAGAGGCATCATAATTTCAGAGATATTAAAATGGGAAAATATGGGTGTCTTAGAATTAACAAAATGCAGTAACTTCCAGAGGTTTTCTCCAGTTGATACTACCTGAAGCTTCTATCACATTAAAAGCCATTCTAATTTTCTTCCATATGACAGTTCATGAAGTATTTGAAAGTGTGACTCATGGCCAATTTGAACCTTCTCTTTTCCAATCTTATCACCGTTAGTTCATAAACATGATCTTAAGTCTACAAATCATCTAAAGGTTCTGTCTACAGAATCAATTCTAGTCCATCTAAATTTCTATTTATTTACATGTAAGCACCAAGCATTTATTTTTCAAGCACCAGAAGCTAAAATGATGATCAAAACAAATGCTCTACCTTCAATAATTCAATGGATATACAGTCTAGCAGATGAACAAGAATATGTAAACAAAAGCTCTAGCTAAAGTACTATAGATATTTTACAAATAACAGTGAAAACACAGGAGGGGGCAAAAAAGAAAAAGGCATTTGAGTGTGATACCTGAAGAACAGAAGATTCTAGGTGAGGTCTGGTCTATTCTAAAGATAACACTTAAACCTACACAAAGGATAATATTTGTGTAATTGTTTTTGTTTCATCTTCTTTTGACAAAACTTGTGAAATTTTAACATTCTCTCTATATATATATGCATATATAGTCCCCCAATATTTTTGGACAGGCATTATTATATTATCTTTCCCACTCCAGCCTGCCATTATTCCCATCAAGTGCTTCTATAATTGGGAGAGGGATTAGTGAGAGAAAGGAATTTTTCCCTCTGGATGTAAGTGTAGGGCTTCCCAGGTGGTGCTAGTAGTAAAGAACCCGCTTGCAAATGCAGGAGACATAAGAGAAGTGGGTTTGATCCCTGGGTCAGGAAGATCTCCTGGAGGAAGGCATGGCAACCCACTGCAGTATTCTTACCTGGAGAATCCAAGGACAGAGGAGCCTGGTGGGCTATAGTCCATAACATCATAAAGAGTTGGACACAACTAAGCAACTTGGCATGCGTGTGCACATTGGATGCAAGTGTAGGATTTTCTGTTTATTCTGGTCTACATTAGTTATTTAAGAGAATACGCTGACACTGTGCATATCCTCCTACTAGGTTGTTCCTTCTAAACCAGGACATGCTCCTTCACTGACATAGTACAGTCTACCAAACTTGAGTTGTAGGTATCTCATCAGACAAATTTAGATTCTACCACTACACAGTGAATAAAATATAAAATAATTAATCAAATTTGAAGTCCACTCTACCAACCTGGAAATGCCCTGAGTATTCAAATGTCCAGTGTAGGTCAATAACATTTTGCTGCCGTGCATTTATCTAATTTGGAAATTTCCTGGCTATTGCAATCTACCTATAGTGATGAGTCAAATGATCAAGAGGGAAATGTCTTAATGCACCCTGGGATCTAACCCATTTTAAATACAGGATTGGAAACTCTCCCAGAATAAGAAAACCTGGATAAGCTCATGAAGTTTGTGTGATTTTATTTTAGCTTGTATTGAGATGTCTATGGCTCTCACAAAAGAGGAATTCCATCGAGGTTTCCTATCTCCTTTGTTTCAGTTCATTAATACCCAGAGTAGTTAAAACTTTTTTCCCCCCTTAAACACCGATGTGTGTGTGCATGCATGGGTATATATGCATGTGAGCACACACAGGGCAAAGACAGGAAATAGCCCTTATTCCTCACTGAAATCTGTTCACTTGTGTACACCATGATAACTACGTAACATGTAGATAACACTGTAACATGTAGACTTTTTCTGGTCAACACTGTAGATTTTTTCTGGTAACAACACATTTGAGGCAAACTTTAGACAGAAGATTTGGATGAAGCAAAACTACCTATGCCAAGATTCTTAATTAGGCACATGGTTTTAAAAGTGAACTTTTTTCTCCTAATCAAGAATAACTGTTGATGATCATGAAAATGTTTTTATCATGTAATCATTGCATACAGATGCACATTACTGAAAAGAAAGTCAGAAAACATGTAATTATTTATTTATATGCCTCCACACTATAAGGATAATATCACTTCTTAATCATCTGAAGAGAGATTTAGTGGAAGTTGAAAAATCCCTCATCAAAATTAATATCCCTAGTAATAGTCTATGAAGGAGTATTTTTGAAAAATTGAAACTTTGCAAGCTGTAAAAGGAGAGAAGTACAAGTCATTTTGACTGAAGCATATAAAATAATGAAGTAGTCTAAAAATTGATGAGATACTTCAGCTGCACCAAATTACTAAACAAAACAAGAGAATGTGTGGAATGGGACACTTTGGGGAATGTATTCCCAGTTCACAAGAGCATTCCCTTGCTGCTGCCCTTCATTTGGGTCCTGAGAGTAAAAGAATCTGCCTGCAGATACAGAAGACATAACAGATGTGGGTTCGATCCCTGGGTTGGGAAGATCCCCTAGAGAGGGAAATGGCAACCCATTCCAGTATTCTTGCCTGGGAAATCCCATGGATGGAGGAGCCTGGCAGGCTATGGTCCATGGGATCACAAAGAATCGGACATGACTGAGTGAGCACGCAACACATGAAAGGGCTCTGTGTAGGTGACCCTGCTGCCTCCCTCTGCCCCAGCCCCAGCCCGTGCAAACTAGTCCAGCGAACACTTGACCAATCAGGACTGCTTTCCAAGACACTGGAAATGAAGCAGAAAAAGAAACATTCTTTCCAACACGTAAGTTCTGCTACAGTCAGTGGTACTGCTCTGAAGGTCTGACTGAATAACAGAGATGGTCTGTGTGAAGGAAGACAAAACAGATGCAGAAGCACAGTAAGCACAGGAAAACAGTACTCCAGGCCAAGTGCCGGTGGCGACTCTATACCTGCTTCCAAGCCTTTCCAGAAGCCCTGCAGAATTTCCACTCTTGAGTTTCAGGAGAAGATTCTACACGATGATAGCAAAGACCCTCTTATCAGTTTCAGTTCAGTTCAGTTCAGTCGCTCAGTCCTGTCCGACTCTTTGCGACCCCATGAATCGCAGCACATCAGGCCTTCCTGTCCACCACCAACTCCCGGAGTTTACTCAAACTCATGCCCATCGAGTCGGTGATGCCATCCAGCCATCTCATCCTCTGTCGTCCCCTTCTCCTCCTGCCCCCAATCCCTCCCAGCATCAGGGTCTTTTCCAATGAGTCAACTCTTCACATGAGGTGGCCAAAGTATTGGAGTTTCAGTTTCAGCATCAGTCCTTCCAATGAACACCCAGGACTGATCTCCTTTAGGATGGACTCTTATCAGTTTAACTATCTCTAATTAGCTTCTGTTACTTGCCAACATGTTTTGGTGCGCAAGAGAATGAACTAGAAATAGTACTAACATGACATTGGATAAAATCATATAACCTTAGTAACTCTCAGTTTTTTATCTCTGAAATGAAAATGAAATAATTCTGGGTATTTAAATACCGGATAATCATTTGATCTTAATAACTCTCAGTTTTTTATCTCCGAAATGAGAATGAAATAATTATGGATATTTAATTGAAAACAATGATTGTAGTAAATAACGCTAGAAATCCTCAAATATCACATAAAAATCTTTTCTGGTATTAAAAAGTGCTGTTCTTTATGTAATGTTGCCACTTAAACTATTCCAAAGCAAATTGATTGCTTATCCATTCTTAATAACAAGTAGTTGCTTTAATCACCTTTCATATGTAGTTTGGTGGGGTTGGAAGAGTAGTATATTTCAAACAGTTAAAGATTTCCTTTGTGAGATATAAACTTGTTCAACGGGGAGAACATTAACTTCACTATTATCCCACTTTTACCATAAAAATCAGTTATTCTGCATATCTTTCTGCAAAAGGCAGTCTTAAAACATGGCTAATTTTTAATGGTGTATATATATATACATATATTTATGTATATACACAGACACACACACACATAGCCAGTTTTACCAGTAGTATTTCTGACTCATCTGCTTTCCAGTTTTCATTGCCTTGGACATGTTATTTAACCCATGCAATGCCATCATCAATCTGCTTCCTCTGTCTTAATGGGGAAAAAATCAGACCACTTGTTGAAAGAAGAATTCAATAAAATGATCTGTGAAAGTACTCTGTAAGCGAAAAAGGACGGTAAAAACATAAGGATCTAGTATTTCCAATTAAATGTATAGAATTCATAATCTGAGGAATGGAAGCAGCTTTCTTCTCGCCTATCCTTTCTCTACAAGATTCTGAATAGCTGCATGAAGAGAAAATGTTCAGCCTCCTTTTTGTTAAGTTGGTGGCAATTCTCCATTAAAGGAAGATCTTTTCAAGAAAGAAATTCAAAGTCTTTCCATCTTCCATGTGTGGAACATCTGTGCTAAAACCATTCCATGCACACTTCTTTGAAGCACTGACTGCCTAGAGGAAATACTTTGATTTTGGCTTTATTTAAATGCCTGAACTTCTATTGGAGAAACAAAAGATTTTCTAGTAAGAGCTCAGTTGGGAAGAAAACCAACCTCCAACCAGTTTAACCACTCAGAGGCCAGAGTAGCCTGGATTTTTTTAGCACACCATGCAGTGGAAATCTCCCCTCAACTTAAAGCATACACAAACAGCTGGTTTGGGATACTACTGACCCCGGGTGCAATCACTGTGGTAATTAGATTTAATTTTCCTAATCCAACAGCGCCTGGCTCCATCATGTCTATATCTTTTATGTAGAAAAACATTACTCTCACTTAATAATACTTCAACATACTTAAGATTTTGCAGTTTAGTTCCCTAATATTAGAAATTACTTTTTGGTTACTGCTATGTGTACCTAACAGTTCAAATTTGGAGGTTACCCTACTTCAGGAACTTTCATGAAAGATCACAAATGCGAGGCAGACCTAAATATCATTACACACTCTTCTGCAAGTCTTTTGTGTCCTTGTATTAACGCATTTAGAAAGATGGAATCAGCCATAAGTCAGTGGTTAGCCTGAAGGGTTTGGGTTCGACAGTTTGTGCAAGCCCAAGGAAGCATGGCTTCATTTTACATCTTGGGGTTACTCACTCCAAAAGAGTGACAGAGATCATAGGACTATGTGAAAACTTGTCTTCCCAGAAGAAAAGGAAAGACGCGTCTGAATCTATGTCTGCTTGCGTCTGGAGAACGCCTGTTTATGTTGTGAAGAAAAGCCGTCAGTACTGTTATCTCAGGAGACCGGGTTTGTTTTATGCGTGTGCATGTTATGCGTGCTATAACACGAAGCTGGCCAACTGAGGTACCATGTCCCTGGGAATTGTAATTGCTTGGTCGGTAAAAAAAAGATATCCAACCGCTACAGATGATGGCACAAGGTGCACTTTGATAGTATAAAAGAGGAAACCGACGAAGTCACGCAAGTTCTGAATATGTCTTAACCCCCCCAAAAAAATAAGAAAGGAAGAGAAAGGAAAGCCTGGAGCGGAGGGAGTGTTACAGGGAGCGAATTGCTCAGGACTTCAAACACAGGGAGTCATTCTGTCAAGGGGAGGGGGCGGGCGGGGGCAGGCACTGGGCCTCTCTAACAAAGTCCTCCTCTCTTTGCTCCCTCCCACTTCATTCACTTGCAAATCAGTGTGTGCCCACAAGAGCCAGCTCTCCCGAGCCCGTAACCTTCCCATCCCAAGCTGCAGTTTCAGCCGCGACAGCGAGAACGGCTCAGCGGAGAACGGCTGAGCGGGCAACCGCGGCGGCGGCCGAGACAGGAGCAGCCTGGGCGGGTCGCTGGATCTCCCCGGGAGCAGGAAGGCGAGCTGAGGTGGGTTCGGTCTCAGTTGGCGATGGTGCATGCCTTTTCTTGTTTTAATTCTGAAGCGCTGATGGAAGCCAATCAGAGAGAGAGCCCTCTTTCCCCGGCGGGTGCCGCACGCTGGAGTTGGGAGGGATGTTCAGCCTGCGAGCCCGGGTCGGGGCGGGCGCACGGGTCCGGCTGCACTGGCTGCGCTGCTGCCGCTGCCCAGAACGGGCGCCGGTTCCCGGGGAGCTTCGGCGCCGCTCCTCCGCCTTCTGGTAAGACCGTGGAGGGGCTTGGTGGGGGCATATGTGACGGGGCCGCCGGGAAGAACCCATTGCCTTTCTCTCCGCCGGCAGAGGCTGCCAAGGGGTCTCCGGCATTTGCAAAGTTGGCTGGTCAATTACCAAGGGCGCTGGTGCGTGCAGGACCCGCGGAGCGGTTTGGGGCTTGATTTATTTCCACCTGCCCACATCACAGGGTCTGTGCAAGGACTGCTTTGGCCGGGTTACATTTCTTGGTTTGGGAGCCAAAGCAGAAAACTGGGTAGCTTGAAAACTCCCGAATGCTCCCAATAAGGAAAACTTAGGCTAAAGAGATGATTTGTCTCAGAGAAGAAGATTTAGAAAAAAAAAAAAACACTGCTAGCTTGCACGCAGGGATCAACGCCTGCCGGCTCACGTAGGGCAGAAATGCTTAGGTTGCAAGGAAAGTCCAACACTGGACTCCGAAAATGGAGCACACCGTCCAGGGAAAAGTCATGTGGAAGATGGAGCTCGCTTGTGCTCTTCCAAGGCTGGCCAGGCACAAATCTGGGGGAAAACGCCTCCCCCGGACTGGTTGGAGAGCAAACCAAGTGCGCCTGGTTTTCCGGTGTCCGATGCATGAAAAGTGACGCCCCCGGTGCGATATTCCGGAATTTAGTAACAGGGAATCTTGCTATGTTGTGTATTGCAGAGCTGGGATTACTTCTGTAGTTATTATTATGCCAAGAGTTATCGCAGATCTCGGAGATGGGAGATGCTGGAGAGGTCAGCGTGGTGCTGAGAAGTGTTGTCACTGCTGCAATAAAATCCATATTTTATGGGGAGTTATATGCAGGTCCTTGTTAATGCAAGGGGCTGTTCACCTGAGTTAACTACAGAGAACATCCAAGTACCAAGAAGTTTAATCATGTGGAATAGCCATACATTCTCTCCCCCTTCTCGTTTTTGGTTTTTGTTTGTTTGTTTGTTTTGTAAAGACATTTTAATTATGATATTCACACTATGGAGGTGTATCACCCCATGGCTCAGCCAATATTCATTTTCACTTACTGAAGCACATAATGTAGGAAAGAAGAGGATTTTTCCTGCAAAAAAAAAAAAATGTTGCTGCTGGAGTGGGTGATGTGTACATGTCTGGCTGCTCTGGAGGGGCGCACATGCGAAATATGGGTTCTCTGAGTGGTTACAGTCCAGGGGGTGCAAAATCCTCCCTGCATGGGAAAAGGAACACGGAGATATACCTTGTTAATGAACAACTCTTCTAAGACTGAAGAACAAATAAGCTCATACAAACTGTGAGCAGGGATTACTTATTTCCTTTCTTTTCTTGCTGATGCCTGTACCTGAAAAGGAAAAGCTTTAGTATTCTACTTTAGGAGGAAAAAAAAAAAAAAAAACTCTTCCAGTTTGGCTTCAGCATCATCCTTTGTGTTTCAGTACTTGCATGGCTTTGTGCTGGCTATTTTTTTAGAGCCAGAAAACAAGTTGTGTGAAGAAAGAGGATATGATCAAGCAGATGTCTTCATTGTCATAGGAGGAGGGCAAAGTTTATGCCAGAGGCCAGATTTTCAATGCAGAGCTCAGAAACTTAAAAGAAATCCAACAATTTACTGGAAAATGAAATCACATAGAATTGTATCTCGCCCCATTTTGCTCTTTGGTGTATTCTAATTAAAAAGGTATTGGGGAGAAATAAAAGGCAGATCTTTTTTTACCTGTTTTGATGGTTCATGGCATACTTCAGAAGCAGAGGAAGTAACCAATTTTTTCAGAAAAACATGAGAAGCAGCAGTACATTTCTAAAGGAAAACAGCAATGGTTTAGTTCTCCTGTACTTGTCTACAATTATCTTTTGCTATCTTTGTAAGTGACAGACTGGTGTCTCTGTAGGGACTTTTAGTCCCTTTACTATCTGGCTTTTACATCAATTTATTGCAATTACATTTCTTAATGCTAACTCTGCAAAGATAATATATAGAAACAATCATTTTCTACTAAGTTGCCTACTATCAGAAAATGTGTGTATTACCTCCTCCACCCACTACTTCCATCAGCTTTGCAAGTAAAAACTTACTGAAGCACTCTTCATTTTTAAGCAAAAATCTCTCTTGCAAAATATTTTTCTGAGATTCTTGAAAACAGCTAATATCAATAGAAAGCACAACTATAGCTCCAGGACATCAAATGACACTGGACATCAAATGACACTTCTTTTTTCCAAATGTATCAATAACTTGGAACAACAGGTTCTGAATATCTAACCAGAGCTAACTCTGTGATTGTACCACATAAGGATAAAAAAAAGAGAGATAAATATGACAAATAATCTGAATGAAACCATGTTTCTCCCTAGGGAAGTAAAATGTGCAGTCCCCCCTTCTGGCCCTTACTCGCTTTGCAGTCCGGAATGCCAACTTACTGAGGCTGAATCCTTTGAACTTGGAAACTTTTTTTAGTTGGAAGGGACCTCTAGTGGGTCACACCATGCATTTCTCCCTGCAGTTCAACTGCATCATGGATTTTGTTATCTAAGATAATAAGCATATAACGGCTTTCCCTTCACAGACAAGACAGTATTCCCCAAGTCCTTTCATGACATTTATTCCAGGTCAAAACCATTACTGTCATTTGTGTAGTTCCTCTAATTTCAGGAACCCAAGAGTATTTGCACAGTTTCTGGGTATCTAGACTTTTGATAACTTCTTTGTGATTCCAAATGAAAGCAACGGCCAATTAATAAAGAATTCACCACTACCAATATAAAATTTTCCTTATTTCTCATCTTGCCAAGATTGTACTTCCTTCACTCAAATTTACCCAATAGTAATAATGGCATTATAGTTATGACTCAAAAAGTTCCACATGAGGAAGCCCTACCATAGGGGTTCAAGCAAATATATGAAGCAATTGAAAAAAAGCAGAAAAAATGAGGCAGAAAAAAATTAACTAACCTTTCAGAGATCCTTGAACACTGACAAGTTATACTGAACTAGAGGTTTCTAACTTAAAGAAGCCCCCATTCAAATAAGCATATACCGAAAGTCCAAAAAATGTTTAGATGCGTATCACTCTTATTCCAGGAGGTGTTTGTCTTTTATTTTTCTCTCTCTCTTTGATGTATCACAACATATTTTAGGTAACCTAGTCCTTAAAAAAAACTCTGCCTGGAACTTACATAGTAAGATAAGTTTTATAGGGGTGAATCAGCCTCGTCTGCTGATGGTCTGCAGGTTTCAACTCTGAATTTAAAAATCTGTTCTAAAGTTTGAAATGTGTTCCAAATGAGATACCATCCAGCAGAAGCCAGTTGCTTCTGCTGCTAGCTTAGTCACAGCAGCCCATTCTTTGGGGTCAATCAGAATTAGGGTCTCGCTTATAAAAATAACAAGCAGTGACTCAGTCTGAATTGCATTTTTTAATAGTATTTCAGCCTAGCTAGTGTCTACTGAACTTACCTTATTTGCTTCACAAAAAGGTGAAAATGTAGATAATCAAACCTTCTCTGATTTAAATTTTTTTCTGAATAATGATTCTAAATACAAAGACTCAAGAACATCATGTTAATAGGGGAAATTGATGAAAGAATAAAATCAAAATTCACACACACAGAGCACCCAATTGTGACACTGTTCCAATATTAGAGAAGAAATAAAGAAATGCACAACTTGGGTTGATTTTTTTTTCTTCTTTTTTTTTTCCTTTTCATTCTTCCTCTCCATTAGGATTTTTGTTTTATTTTGAACACAGATGAGAGCTTAAGGCACTTTCCTAGATCTAAACAATATTTTTGTTTTGAGTTTTCCTCTTATGAAGATTAAACTGGCCTACATTTTTAAAGTTCCTATTCCTAAGAAACGCTCCCTTTTTCAAAGTAATCAGATGAGAAAATTCAGGTTTTCTCTAATTAGGGTTTACAGCTGAAAGTGTACAGTCTTTGTAACCCCATCACTCACAAGTAGGGAGGTAAGGCAAGAAAAGTATACATAACCCTTGAAAAAGGTGGTACACCTTCATTTACTACAGATGTAAATGGAGTAAGGTTCTTTTAAGCCAAAGTGATTGGGTCAGAGGGATCAAGATACAGCCAGTATTCTAGCTGATCAAGACTGAACTATCCAGGAAATTTTTAACTCTTCCAACAACCAAAACTAACTGAAGAGTGAATGCTGTGAGCACAGATGCATTACTGCAGAGTGGACACATGTGCAGAAGGTTCTGTGTCCCCCATCCCCACAGATTATTAGAGATTATTTTACCTTGTTTCATCTATTTAATATCACTACACTAACACTGTTGGGTGCTCATTTCCTCTATAAATCAGATCACCTTGGCTGAGACTTATAAGAGGAAAAGTTTAATTAAAGCCAGAATGTTACTATTAAATTTGATGTGCAGTATATAAGTGGGCAGCATGGGTCCAAAGCTTTTTCCACCATACTTAGTGCTATCTTGTGAAAGAGAACAACTTAGGAAGAAGTTGAAGAATACAAAGCTAGCCAATACAGGGTATAATTTATCTTCATAGTTCACCACTTGAAAGAGCACTGTGTTTTTTCTCTCTCTGTAATTCCCTAATTTGGTAGATCTGCCCAAAAGATGTTCAGGAGACCTAATAAGTTATAGGAATGGAAAACAACAAGAAAAAATTAAGTTGAGGCGGTGTCCCAAGTGACTACAATGAAAAGAGATGGGAGATGAATTTTTACATAAGAGGAAAATGTAAGAATAGAAATAGAATTAAAGTCACCATTTTTATACAGAGTGTACTTTCCACTTTATAAATACTGCTATTATTAGATACAACTTTATAAACGTGATTACATCATTAACGTGTTTATAATCACTATGTTTCTCTAACATGGAATGTAAATTTGAAAGTTATCCTTTAAAAAAATCACCATCTAAAGGAAATGATCTGCATGGATCATAAAATAAGCAGAGGAGTACATTTTTAAAAAGTGGTCTGAAATCGCAGCAGAATCAAAGGAAGGTTTTCCAACTGCTTTGAAGAATATTGACTCTTTTCTATTATCTTTATTGTTCTTCAAGGTAAATAGATATACTATGTGTCCTTCTGACAACCTAAAGTATACAAAAGTGATAAAGACCAACTATAAGTCATTCATTTGGATTCTATATGTGGTATCCTCTTTATTTAGCCCCTTTTTGGTTTGAATTTCTAGGAAATTTCTGTTTGAGCCAAGCGTTTAATGAATGTGCTGTTAACAAACACTTGTGGTATCTTAGAAGTAAAAGTGTGACTCTGAGAAATACAGAGCAGCAGAGGGCATGGGAATGATTTGATTATTTTGACCAGAGCAATGCAGGTTTTCAGGCTGAGGAAAATGTCTGTAGGTTATTCATTTCTTAAAAACCACTTGAAAGTATGCATTAGGGTTTATAGTTGTAGTAAAAAGAATTGTGTGGGGCATTTTTCTGAGCATAATAATGATACTTCTTATAAGAGAATAAATTGTCTTCTCTTATGTTCAGACAGTGCCTTAGGTTGGAGGGGGTATTTCAGGAAGGTAGCTAAAAATGACAGCTGTTTATTTCAATGTCGGGGGGCATCACAACCTCACGGCACCCCAAGGGCCTCAGTCCTTTGTGCACTGACAAACTCACTACATGCATAGCTTTGGGGACTGTAGGTAGAGCTGAATAAGATTGTGTTCGTTTCCTTCCTTATTTGATGGGTAAAAATAATTTTCTTCTTTTATGACCACAGTTTTGTTATTTCATTCCCATCACAGTTCAGTATTTGTTCTGAATGACTTCTTTACCAAGTAAAATTTTATAAGAAAAGGGGTGGGGGGGGGGGGGCGGGAGGAGGAAAGCAGGAAGGAGAAAGGAAGAAAGACATCCTCTTAACAATACAGTAATATTATAAATGGTTGATGGTGATAAGCCATTTTCATTAAACTCCATTCTTTCTATTACCACCATTCAAAAAGTCAGGTAGTTAACCCAGCCTCTATTGACAGTTTGGCAATTATCAGAGAATGTGAGACACAGAAAGGAATTTAGACATTACTTTACCCAATGCCAAGGGCTTCACTGGTAAAGAGTCTGCCTGCAATGCCGGGTTAAATCCCTGGGTTGGGAAGATCCCCTGGAGAAGGAAGTGGCAACCCACTCCAGTATTCTTGTCTGGAGAATCCCATGGACAGAGGAGCCTGGTGGGCTACAGTCCATGGGGTCACAAAGAGTCGGACACGAGTGACTAAAACCCCAATGCCCATTGTTTACATTTGAGATACCTGATGACCAGAGAGATGAAGTGACTTGTCCATGGATCAACTGAATTCATTTTGTTCATTATCTCTATCTCTTCTGTAACCTGAGTTCTAGTTGTGGAATATTATAACTTTTTATCATCTCCACTCAATTCTGCCATTAAAAATTAAAAGAGAAATTTAAATCTATAATATCATTATTTATAAATATGCTATTAAGGAGCAGGCATGGAAACTTATGAAGAAAATACACTTTTGTAAAGCTCCTATTGCAAAGAAGAATTAAAATTTTCCTTCAAAATTTTGACGATTACTTGGGAGGCTGATAAAATGTAGGTTTTTATTTTATTTTTAATGATTTGATGGTAGTCTTGAGTATCAGTAATTTGGCAGGCTATCCAAAGTCACGTGTGCATGTTTGCAAAAAAAAAAAAAAAGAAGTTTATTGGTCAGTGATCAGATATGAAACATGATAACAACCTATTTATTGTGTTCTTTATAACTCTCCATTTATTCAACTTAAGGACTAAGACAGTGACCTTCCTACTTCTTTGGAGTTAAAATGTCAATTTTGGCATGAAAGTGTATGGATAAATTATGTTGTTTTTTTCCCTTGATAAAATTAAAATCTGCAAGCAACCCAATCTCAACCCACCCCTATTTAAAAAAATAACTGTTAATGTTCCATGAAATCCAAAAGTCCAAGGACCACTGGGTTAGATAATGAATAACATAATGTTGAAAAATGACTGACTTAGTTCTCTTCCTTGTTTGGATGAATTGAAAGTAAAGGGGAATGACTTTTGGAATGATAAGCCAAATAGTCCAAAAGATAAAAGTCATTCTATCAAAAGGTATTTTTGGATCCCTTATTTAAACTTCATAGAGATTAATAATAACATTCGGAATAACAATACAATCTTTGACTATATTAATAGGTTCTCCAAAATTGTGCTTTGCCAAGGTCATGGCCAAAATATGTCATCGGCAATGAATTCGCCTATTTGATTACATAGTGGATTATTCGGTGGAAAATAAGAAGTTTTAAATTTATATCTTGTTTTTCTAAAAACCCAGCCAGCTCAATTTAACCATACCCATTATTAAAGAGGCATCTTTTTTTTTCCCTCTAAAAGTGAACTTTATATAACTGCGGATAAACACAAATTTCCTAAGGTGTTGATTGATTTGTAGTTTAAGGTATGCACTGTTAGGTCAAAAAGCAGTTGCTTTCTAGATTTCAGTCATGAAAATAAGCTTATCACATTTTTAGCTACAAAGCTTAAACCTCCTTTTCAGGATTAAAAAAGGGGGATTTTATTAATCAACTATCGTCCATTTTATAAAATGTTTAGAACTGCTCAATTTCACACTCAACAAAATATTTTAAGCTCTTCTTAAGAACAGGTTCTGATTTAACACTGATCAAAACTGTGTGGTCGGATTGAGTAATCATGATGAAAAATGATAAAATTCACCAAGCTTGGTATAGTACTGCTGATCCTAATTTGTATCAAGTACAGCTACTCTATCTCCCAGTAACTAACTATTTGCTAGTTACTTACTTATATAAAAGTATGTAGTTGAGATTTTGTCAGTGTTTCATAAAGAAATAAATTCTGTGAGAGAGGCCTTGTGATAAATATCGGTGCCACAGTTTTACTCTCTTTCTGACTCATATCCCTTTTTATTAAGAAAGAGATGTTCAGGGCAGATCCTTATTAAGACAACAGAATGAAGGGGTCACTTACTGGTTAGTGTCATCAAGAGGAGGTGGTTCCAAACCTCCAGATCCAGCTCTGCAATAATTTTTTAATTCAAGGAAAGTATATTTACCTGCAGGTAAAGTGCCTTTGAAATAATTGCAGGCACACCAAATACAGGTCTCGTATTTTAAAACTTTGTCTCGTGATACTTCCCTTCTTCAGTATGCTTTTAATTCTCAGATGCCACATTCCAAGATACCTTTACAAATAGCACCATGGTTTCATTTTTCAACTTCCCCAGCCTTGAGTTTAAATGTGTGTTTACTCTGTGTTCTAAAAAAACAATGCAATTAAGTTTAAGAGATTACCCAATAGAGGGAAGGACACTGCTAGATGTCAAGAGATCATGTGAAATGACTTTCTCACCAACTAGAATGCTAAATAGGACAGTTACTTATTTAAAATATGAAGCTAAAAGCTACAAAAGAGTAAAATGCTCCCAAGTGATTTAGTTTAGTCTGATGTAATGAAAGATTTTTATACAGTGGACAGAGAGGGGAGAAATTGTTGAAACCTATGCTGGGTTAACTGTGCACCAAAGAACAAGAAGTTTGCTTTGCACTGTGGATATTCTGAACTTTAATAGAGCATATGTTTGCTTCCCAATTTCTCACTACATTAAAATAAATTTTTAAATGGCTTATTTTTTTTCTCCATATGAAAATCACAGCTGTTTAGAAAAACCAATCATGAAAACAAGAGCCAAACCTGCCCTGATTTGTAATTAAGAAATAGGCAATAATATCCATGATGTTATCAAGGACTTTAAAGCAAGTGAAATTTGGGCTGCATTTTAAACTCAGTAATCCAAAGAAGTAGCTACAAGGCTCTAACTGCTCAGGAGATATTGCACTTGTCAAATACTTTCCAATTTAGTTTTCACCTGATTGACAAGTCCTCCTAAAAACAATGCCAAGACTTTGGAAATTTTCTTGATTCCCTGCACAGAAAAAAGCCCACATGATACAAACACAAGATGCCTTGTGGAATGAACAAATACAGGCTGGGGAGAAAGGAGAAAATGGCTTTAAAATATCACTTCTTTCATCTCAAGATCACAGTTTTAAGATGAAGGCATCACTAGCAAATGTAAGCATATAGTGAAGGCTCAATAAATGCTTACTGTGAAATTCTTCTCATACAAACTGCAAAAGATGCTCTTAAATAAATACTTCTCCAATTTATTTCCTTTTCAAGTTTATTCACACCAATGAAAAAATTCAAGTTTTCTATCCCATGCTATAGTGTTTAATAATTTTGACTCCTTTAAAAGAAGCCAATTTCAAAGGAAACCCTATCAATGGTGTCCTCAGAGCTAGAGAGACTAAGCATGTAAACAGAGCTGCCCAGCTTTCAAAATTGGCCACCAGACCTCTTCTTCCTCCAGGCAGATTTTTATTAAACTTGGTATTAAACAATGTTGCCTGGAGCCTGATTAACAATTTATGCCTTCCTAAGCAGATTAGCAGAAGTCTGTCATTTTGATTTTTTAATTCTTGTGTTTGGAAACAGGATGCACCTCTGAGTTTACACTTTCAATGTATGTATTTTATTTTCAGAATTCAAACTTAAACATTGTTCTTTTCTGAATTTTTTTTCTTTTACAGTTTTAGTATTCATGTGTGTTACTATATATTTTCTATGCTAAATAAAGCAATTGCTTTTTTTACTAAGTGATTTTTTTTCTCTCTCATTCAGTAAATCCTAAATGTTCTTTTAAAATATCTTAAAGATATTTTGAATCTGTTACTTTCGAGAACACAAGAAAGATTATTGGAAGTGAGTAGGATAATAATAAAAGCTAACACTTAGACAGCACTTACAATATTTCAGGCACTATTCTAAATGGTTACATGAATTTAATGTTCACAACAATGTTCTGAAGAAAACACTATTAATCTTCCAATTTTACAGACAAAACTGGGAGATAGAGCAGTTAGGCAACTTGCCCAAGGTCACACAGCTAATACATGTCAGAGCTAAGATTAAATCCTGGCAGTCTTGATAGCCCACACTCTTAAATATTAAATTCTTGTGCCTTTTGTGCTTAATATGTATGTATATATACCCAAACAGATGGTAGATAGAAGAATAGATTCAAATGTTTGTATTTCAAATTCAAAAATAATGTCAAAATTGTAAGGATATTTATACATGCATTTTTATATATGCAATATATGTAACATATACATATTTCTCAGGAATCAAAAAATATAATTTTAAAGAAAATGAGAAACATCTTTCCCTTTCAAGTCTCAGTGAATTCATCAGTATATTCCCACAACAAGTTAGATCAATTAATTATAGCCCAAAGCAGCAGATATCAGCCTCACAAAAGCCGTTTAGCTTTAGGCCTAGCTTTTCACTTTAATTTGAGTCAGTCTTACAATCAGTCTTACTGTTGGTCCCAAGGGAAGCCTGGCAAGTTTCTGGAAGGTTTAGACTCATCACTGATTAATTTATTCATTCTATAATATTTACTGAGACCCTCCTGTGCCCAATGCTGGAGAGACACTGGGATGATAACATACAGAGCACTTTGGGGAAACAGATACTTTCCTTATATTTTATACAAAATAAATCCCATAAGAATTAAAGAGTAAGAGTATAAAACAAAACTGCAACTTTACTGAAATTAGATAAATATATATTCATAATCTTGGGATAGCAATTGACTTCCTAAGCATGAAGCCAGAACTTGAAAACACAGTGAAGGAAGTCAGCAAAGTGAAGGAATGCATGCTTTAGTAATAACAGGCCAATAGTGCCAGCTTTGTATAAAAATAAATAGGACATTCACAGTTCATTTTATTCATCTTCTCCCCATACTTAGATCTTACATGAACATGGAAATTAGTCTTTCATTTCAGGTTACATTATGATCGGTTTATAGGGTCTCTATTCATTTTCAGATTTGGTATTTGACCTCCTGCCCCAACTTAGAAAGAACCCCCACATCCCTCTTCACTGCCAAAGGCTTATTACAATTTTATTTTTAATAGTATGCCTCAAAGTACGTTAGACATCCCAGGTGGTGCTAGTGGTAAAGAATCTGCCTGCCAAAGCAGGAGACCTAAGAGATGTGGTCCCTGGATTAGGAAGATCCCCTGCAGAAGGGCATGGCAACCCCCTCTAGTATTCTTGCTGGGAGAATCCCATGGACAGAGGAGCCAGGTGGGTTACAGTCCATAGGGTCACACAGAGTCGGACATGACTAAAGCAATATAGCATGCTGTACATGGAATGTTTTCATGTTTCTTTCACTGATCCTACAATTCTCCTGGTGAGTTTGTGGGACAACATTAAGTAGAAATACTTTTCATCAAGAAATCACAAGAAATTAAGATTTAAGTGATGGAGGTTTGATTTAATTCAATAACTATTTAACCAACACTTAGGTGCAAGGCATTGTGTTGGTGCCATAGATAACACCATGGCATCCAGTTGGTTACAATATGCATTAAATACAGGCCTACCTCAGATATATATAAATCCCAAAGAATGCTCAAACTACCGCACAATTGCACTCATCTCACACGCTAGTAAAGTAATGCTCAAAATTCTCCAAGCCCGGATTCAGCAATACATGAACCGAAAACTTCCAGATGTTCAAGCTGGTTTTAGAAAAGGCAGAGGAACCAGAGATCAAATTGCCAATATCCGCTGGATCATCGAAAAAGCAAGAGAGTTCCAGAAAAACATCTATTTCTGCTTTATTGACTATGCCAAAGCCTTCGACTGTGTAGATCACAACAAACTGTGGAAAATTCTGAAAGAGATGGGAATACCAGACCACCTGATCTGCCTCTTGAGAAACCTGTATGCAGGTCAGGAAGCAACAGTTAGAACTGGACATGGAACAACAGACTGGTTACAAATAGGAAAAAAGGAGTACATCAAGGCTGTATATTGTCACCCTGCTTATTTAACTTATATGCAGAGTACATCATGAGAAATGCTGGGCTGGAAGAAGCACAAGCTGGAATCAAGATTGCCGGGAGAAATATCAATAACCTCAGATATGCAGATGACACCACCCTTATGGCAGAGAGTGAAGAGGAACTGAAAAGCCTCTTAATGAAAGTGAAAGAGGAGAGTGAAAAAGTTGGCTTAAAGCTTAACATTCAGAAAACTAAGATCATGGCATCTGGTCCCATCACCTCATGGGAAACAGATGGGAAGACAGTAGAAACAGTGTCAGACTTTATTTTTTTGGGCTCCAAAATCACTGCAGATGGTGACTGCAGCCATGAAATTAAAAGATGCTTACTCCTTGGGAGGAAAGTTATGCAACCTAGATAGCATATTAAAAAGCAGAGACATTACTTTGCCAACAAAGGTCCGTCTGGTCAAGGCTATGGTTTTTCCAGTGGTCATGTATGGACGAGAGAGTTGGACTGTGAAGAAAGCTGAGTGCCGAAAAATTGATGCTTTTGAACTGTGGTGTTGGAGAAGACTCTTGAGAGTCCCTTGGACTGCAAGGAGATCCAACCAGTCCATCCTAAAGGACATCAGTCCTGGGTGTTCATGGGAAGGACTGATGTTGAAGCTGAAACTCCAGTACTTTGGCCACCTCATGCAAAGAGGACTCATTGGAAAAGACCCTGATGCTGGGAGGGATTGGGGGCAGGAGGAGAAGGGGATGACAGAGGATGAGATGGCTGGATGGCATCACCAACTTGATGGGCATGAGTTTGAGTAAACTCCGGGAGTTGATGATGGACAGGGAGGCCTGGCGTGCTGCGATTCATGGGGTCACAAAGAGTCAGACACGACTGACAGACTGAACTGAACTGAACTGAACCTCGGATATTGTAGGTTTGGTTCCAGACCATTGCAATAAAGTGAACCACATGAATTTTATGGTTTACTAGTGCATGTAAGATATATACTGCACTAAGTGTGTAACAGTATGTCTTTAAAAATGTGAAAATCTTAATTTAAAAATACTTTATTACTAAAAAACACTAACCATCACCCAAACCTTCAACAAGTTGTAATCTTTTTGCTGGCAAAAGGTTTGAAATATTGCGAGAATTACCAAAATGTGACAAAGAGACATAAAGTGAGCAAATGCTGTTGGAAAAATAGCACTAATAGACCTACCGAATGCATGGTTGCCACAAACCTTTAATTTCTCAGAAAAATACAGTAACTAGGAAGTGCAATAAAGTGACGTATAATAAAGGGAGGTATACCTATATTAAATATGACTGTTAAAAACTGCCATAAACTTATTCAATGAATACATAGATATTCTGTCAGAATTGAGCCTTTCAGTCATGAAGCAGACTAAGACCTACCATTATTAAATCTAGACTTTAATGTATTGACATCCAAGCTCGGTACCAATATTAATATTCAGCTCATGTACACCAGAACAGCTATCCAGGTTGCTTACCTCCAGTGTCCCCACTCATCTTCACTGACCAAATCTCACTGGATATTCAGGGAAATGGTCAAGAATCTGTTTGTCCAGCAAACTCTCCCTGACTTCCACTCACCTGTCCCGCCCTCAGCTTAAGATTTTTCACTGCATGATCCTATAATAGCCTCTACTTAGCCTCTAAGTGGGCTTCCCTGGGGCTCAGACGGTAAAGCGTCTGCCTACAATGCGGGAGACCCAGGTTCAATCCCTGGGTAGGGAAGATCCTCTGGAGAAGGAAATGGCAACTCACTCCAGTACTCTTGCCTGGAAAATCCCATGGATGGAGGAGCATGGTAGGCTACAGCCCATGGGGTCGCAAAGAGTCAGACACGACTGAGAAACTTCATTGCACTTAGCCTCTAAGTAAACCTGTTGTTTCAAACGTCTCTACAAGATAGTCTAGGTCTTAACCTATCACACTGTAAGCCTCGAGAGAACAAGGCCTCTGGGTCTTAAACTCTAACATCTCTAACCAAGGCCTAGCACTGTTTTTGACAAATGGCGAGAACATCTTCGATGTTTGTTGAGAGAAGAAATGGACAGTATTCATTATAAAATTGGACTACACTTATATGCTTTTACATTATTCATGTTGGTTAGTTTTTGTTTCTTGTAATCGGATTTCCTCCAAACATAGTGTAAGAGTACACTTAAGAAAGAAAGGTCAGCGCCAGCCTTCTAGACAGCCCAGACCAAAGGGGTGTACCCAACAGAAGGTGCTGTCCCCAGGACAATCTTGGTGTTGTCAGCCAAGTGTCTGACATAGGGTTATAGACCACATAACTGATGGGTCTTCCAATATAATACTTGAATTTTTTACTGGGGATGTTTTCTTATCTAAAAGTTGCAATTTCTTCAGTCACTCTCACCAAGGTGTAGAATTGTTTAGAGGTTTTATTAATGTGTTCAGGTTGAAATTTTCAGCTGCATAAATGTTTTCTCTTTAGAATAGACTAGCATTATAAACCTTGGTTATCTTTTGGTTTATTATCCACCCATAGTAGTACATCAAATGGAATCTACAAAACAATCTTATATACATGTTTTATGAGCAAAATCATTTTCCCCTAAATTCCTACCCTGGACATGTTTCTTGAGGTTCTACAGAAGTCTAACAGCAGAGTCTACATACCTTGTTATAACCTTGAACACAACTACACAAAATAGACTGAATTAAATTCAACTGATTATGTGGTCCTGTTTCATTCCTTAAGTGGCAGTCAATACATGAAATGGGATCTTCATGAATATTATTTGGCAATGAAATATGCAGTTCAGCCCAGCTCTCTGAGCATGCCAAATATTTTGTAAGGTTTGAGATGAAGAGTGGAAGAGGTTTAGATGATGTTCTTTAAACTTCCTCCATTTAATGTGATATCCGTCAGCCTGAAGTCAAAGGTACATGGAGAATTTTAAATTTACTAATCAATAGAAGGTAGTTTGTTTTACCTAAGTGGATTTCCTTGAGTAGAATAGGTACCATGGTACATTCTGGAAAGTTTGTCTCCTATCTCACCACTATGGGAAATTGTAACTTCCAAGGGAAAAGAATAGAACTATGGGTTCAGAAAAGTTAGGAAAGTGATTCCCATTCCTCTGGTTAACATTTCCTTTGGTTAACTAACACTTTCAATCAGTAACATATCACATTAACACAAGGAATCTAAACTCTGTAGAGGCAGCCTCTCCCATACTTCACATCCCAACTTTAGAATAGTAAGTAGAGAATTAAAGGATCTTCAGGAGTGATTAAGCTATTGGGGGTAGAGGAGAAGCCAATAAGAAAGCCTATTAACAGTGGAAAGGAGATCAGAAAAGTAAGCTATAATAATTCATGTTCAGCATCCTAAAGATCTGATTACTTCTTACTCTTTATTACCAAGTATTTTCAGCTTATGCAATAGGATGCTTTGGGCTATGAATGAGAAAAAAATCCTTCTAACTGGAAAGAAATAAATAAAATTATATTTTACAAAAGAGACATTCCATAGAAATGCAGGTTCCAAATGATCCATAGATGAGTAGCATGATCAAACACTCTGAATCTTTCTGTTTATCCTTCTTGTCATCTTTAGCATCAACTGCATTCAATGATTCCCCTCAAACTTTAAGATGACTGCCAGTGGCTACTGGAGCTACATCCTTCCTTATTCTTGTCTAGCAAAAGAAAGAGAAAAACCTCTCTCACTATCAAGAGTTAAGGGTAGTGTCCTTCAGTCAGGCTGAGGCGGTACAGGACATATGACCATTTACTATATTATTAATTGCTAGGAAATTCCATGTGCTAATTAGCTTTTTAGACTAAAGATCTATTCTTGGGGTCAGCTTCCCTTGATTTTAATTCCACGCGTGGATTCAGAGGGAAGAAATATATGTAGACAAAACTGGGATTCTATCAAGAAGAAAGAAGTTGGGGAATGAACGTTCCTAGTTAACAAACCCTGTCTACTACAGTTTAGCCTGAGAATCAGTATTACTCTACGTAAAAAGTCTTTTAAGTGTTTTAAGTGGGTGAGGGATTCAGTGGAATTCAGTTTCAGAAACCACAGCTTTACAGGTAATAGATAATAAGACCAAAACCCACCTATTCCATCAAGTGAGGGTTATCAGCAAAATGGCAATTAGAGTGATACTAAACCATTTTAATAACCTCCGTTCCTATCTTTTATTTTACTCTGTGCATGAAGTGGGTTTTGGTGTATTTGTTTTGGGAATATACTGACTAGAAATACATCACTGTCCAAAAAGAAAACATTTTTTTCATCTAGGGAGTTGAGGTTTAACTAGCTGGAAGGGAAGTATAACTTCATTTTGTTCTCATAGTCTCATTTAGAAAATAACCTTAAGAGATTCAAAGGACATCAAGCCATGTGAGCACTCTCCTTGCTCTCTAGGGGCTTGGCCTGGGCTTTAACTTTTCTAGCTTTTTCTGAAGTGTTTCCTTAAGCAACATTTTTGCCTTTAGCACTGTCCTAACCACTGGAGCTTTAAGAAATCTTAAAAAGTGTTGCTTAAAAATAGCCTCACAAAACAATTTTCTTTTCTCTGCCTTGCTAAAAATATCCCAAATCTTTAAGAATGGTTTTTTTTTTTCTCTTAGGTTTTATTTGAAAGGCAACTAAGCTGAAATGCAGATATTTATCTAAATCCAAGTCAAAACGGTTTGAGAAATAATTGCGAAATATAAAATGAAAACTCAACAGAGTGCTGCCTCTGCTATCTGGCTAATTTAAGGCAAAAGTGAAGTTCTAGGGTTGCTTTTTTTAACAAATGCATTTAGGTGGATGTGATATATGCCACACAACAGGATGTTCCTAAAACATCCTGTAATAAAATCTAAAGTCTAAATCTTACAATTTTTTCCTCATCTTCTGTTCCCTTAGAAGTGACTTTGCCACCATGTGAGTTCAATCACCTCTGCAAATCTTTAACTATGACAAAAATGTCTTTTTTTACCAAGCAAGTTAGGGGTAGAATTAAGGAGCCATGACCATAAAAGCTTTGAATTTAATTAGATGAGTTATGTATGAAGTTTTGAGGAAAGGGGGCACTGAGCTCTTAAACTGTCCTACTTTGCATGAAAAAGGGAGTCCCAGGTTGACTGTGTAGGTACAAATACTTTCCAGTTGGGCAGATGACCTGTTGGATGTTTCTCTTAGTGCATTTTTCTCCTATAAATGAGGATAATGGTAATTTCAACTTCAGAAAGGTGTCTGAGGAGTAACTAAGATAAGCATGTAGGAAGCACTCCCAAAATGTTGCTGTCCTCATTGTTATCAAGAAGTCTTCCAAGTATTCAATCCATTTGAGGGTCTTGGTTATTTTTAACAAGCTGCAAGGTGTTTTTTTGTTTTTTTTAATTTCACTAATTGGAATGATACACAGCATTTTTTATGTCACCAATGTAATGTGCCATGGGGGGCAACATGCCCATAATTCTACTCACTGATACGTGTTTTGGCTGACACAGTGAATGTGCCAAATGTGGCTTAAATTCAGAATTTAAGCCTCTTCAGCACCGTTCCCAGAAAATCTGCAACCCGAGAAGGGTTCCTCATTTGGGTTTGCAAAGGTGTGAACTAACTGCAGCCAAAACGAAGTAAAAAATGGTAGATACAAATTCCCTTGTAGCACGCTGTTCTCCTGAGGATCTTATTCGAATCTGACGGCCAGTTGCCCTTGTCCATGTGATAACGAGTGGGGGGAAAAACAGCAGACCACAACTATGGCATCAGAAACACATGACACTGGCAAGAGAAGGCACACATGGACATGTACACACACACGCACATGTACACACACACCAGCTCCACCACCAAAAACACCTAAGACAAAAAGGGGAAATGAGGTTTTGGTTCAAGATGGAGACGTCAGAGGGTCACGTCCTCACTTCCTCCCATGAACACTGGGAACCCACCACTAACACATGGAACTGCTTCCTCTGAGAACACCTAAAACTTGGCTGAGCAGCTCCCGCCAGAGAAAGGCCACAACTCAGCAGGTAAGAGAAAGGGGACACCATCCCCCCAAAACCAAGCCCCCCGCCAGTCAGGAGGGAACTCAAAACCGGAGGTTCTCCCTGAGGAGCAAAGGGTTTGAACCCCACCTCTCACACCGGCATCTGTGAGCCCTCAAAACGTCTTTAAAAACTAACCTAGCTCTTGCCCACCAGCCCCACAGGGCTGAAGGGTCAGAGAAACAGCCCTCACAGAGCTCCCAGTGGCAGGACTCACCTGCTGCAGGCAGGGCGCAGGTGTCGATGTCGATGAGAGACGCGGACCTCCGCTGTGGGAGTCCTCACTTGCTTGATGTTGCGGCTTAGCTTCGGCTCGAGGGCCAGGCATCTGCCTTGACACACACATTGGGGACAGCTGGGGTGCTCCGCGACTCCGCAAAAGGGAGGCTGGCAGGCGGCACCACGAAGCCGTCCCTACCCTGCCCCAGCCCTGGCGCCATCTTCCCTCTCTCTTCCAGCCTTCACACCTTCCCCTCTCCCTGGCCCCGCCCCCTCTGCGTTCACACGTGAGATTGGCGTCCCGGGCTGTAGCCCAGGGAGACACTTCTTGACAGGCTGCCCGCACGGGCACTGGGTGGACATTGCACGGAGACCCCCCCACCCCACCGCCTTCTAAGAAAGAGGCCCATTTGCTTGGCTTGGAACTTGGGCTGAGGGGTAGACGTCAGATATGGCCCAGAACTAGGGGCTCAAAGCCCTGCTCTCAGGGAACAAAGGCCAGTGCATGCCATCATCTTTGCACTTGACCTCTGCCTTTTTACAACTGGCAGTATCTCCCAGACAGGAGCTTATACCCTTCTCTGGAGCCTAGATGTCCAACCCACGGAACACTTCTGGATCGCCTGGAGGACAGCCGGGGCTTATACTTGTAGTCCCAGAGGGCTGCATCTGTGTGTATGAGCCTCCTTTATATAAAGTGTACTCTTACGTTTAAAAATATAATTATATAACTATAAAATTTGCAGCATATGCTGCTTTGTGTCATAATAATAGTAAAGTCTATTCAGAATAAAATTAGTATTAGAGACTTATAGGAAAAATGTTATTTCAAATTTCTGTTCATATACATAACTTTTGCAAAGTACATGTGATCAATATAAGACATTCAAGCATAAAAAATTACCTTTAGATTAAAATATGTGGGGGAAGTTGAATGGAATTGAGTTGATGACAAAGGACTGGTATAAAATTTCTGGCTGTTAAAATGATCTCATTCATGTATTTTTAGATGAGGCATTGTGGCTATTGAACTGCTACTGTATTAGAATTCTATTAGAAAAAATTTAGAGTGACTTGATAGTTTGTTTTAGTGTTAATATTTACAATTGGCCGGAAGTTACATTATTTTCAATAACTCAAACTTACAGTAAGATTATTTTTTTTAACTTTTTACATTATATTAAAGTATAGCCGATGAACAATGTTGTGATAGCTTCAGGTGAACGGTGAAGGGATTCAGCCATACATATTCATGGATCTATTCTCCTGGCTAACTTCCTCCCATCCAGGCTGCCACATAACATTAAGCAGAGTTTCCTGCCTTATACAGTAGGCCTTTGTTGGTTATCCATTTTAAATATAGCAGTGTGTGGTACTTTTAACCACTAACAATGTGGCAGAAATTCTTTTTAGTATCATTTTGATTAACATGCAAGCAAAAAATGTGAGGT
Source organism: Dama dama (assembly GCF_033118175.1). Lineage (NCBI taxonomy): Eukaryota > Metazoa > Chordata > Mammalia > Artiodactyla > Cervidae > Dama > Dama dama. The sequence continues at coordinate 49,353,318 of NC_083705.1, read as the reverse complement.
GCCCTACCGTAGGGTATGGAAGACTAATGTGTACATATACCACTCATACTGTAGAACTTTAACTAAAATGTTACGCTCTGAGGCTCCGGTTCATCCCTGAATTCCTCAGTTAGGGCACTTCTGCAGCTGGCGTCAGATTCCCGAGAAATCTAGTCCAGGTAGCTCTGTACCAAGCCCAGGCTGTTTTCACTGCAGTCATTCCCCTAATGTGAATGGAGAAAACGTCAGATTGGCAGGTTCCTGCCCACAGGTTTCCAGTTTCAGTATCTCCTGAAAACAATATGTTCATCAAAACTAAAACACACAGACCCAGCTGAGTCTAATTCTCTTATTTCTCTAACTCTATAATATGGTTTGGGGCTTTCCCGGGTGGCACTAGTGGTAAAGAATTTGCCTGCCAATGCAGGAGACGCAAAAGAGACCGGTTCCATCCTGGGTCAGGAAGATCCCCTGGAGAAGGGCATGGCAACCCACTCCAGTATTCTCGCCTGGAGATTCCCACGGACAGAGGAGTCTGGTGAGCCACAGTCCACAGGGTTGCAAAGAGTCGGACACTACTGAAGCACCTTAGGTCACCCGCACACATAATATGGTTTTACTATTGATACACTCAATTGACCAGACCACCTGACCTGCCTCTTGAGAAATCTGTATGCAGGTCAGGAAGCAACAGTTAGAACTGGACATGGAACAACAGACTGGTTGGTTCCAAATAGGAAAAGGAGTACATCAAGGCTGTATATTGTCACCCTGCTTATTTAATTTATATGCAGAGTACATCATGAGAAGTGTTGGGCTGTATGAAGCACAAGCTGGAATCAAGATTGCTGGGAGAAATATCAATAACCTCAGATATGCAGATAATACCACCCTTATGGCCAAAAGCAAAGAACTAAAGAGCCTCTTGATAAAAGTGAAAGAGGAGAGTGAAAAAGTTGGCTTAAAGCTTAACATTCAGAAAACTAAGATCATGGCATCTGGTTCCATCACTTCATGGCAAATAGATGGGGAAACAATGGAAACAATGACAGACTTCATTTTTTTGAGGTCCAAAATCACTGCAGATGGTGACTGGAGACATGAAATTAAAAGACACTCCTTGAAAGAAAAGTTATGACCAACCTAGACAGCATATTAAAAAGCAGAGACATTACTTTCCCAACAAAGGTCTATCTTGTCAAAGCTATGGTTTTTCCAGCAGTCATGTATGGATGTGAGAGTTGAACTATAAAGAAAGCTGAATACTGAAGAATTGATGCTTTTGAACTGTGCTATTGGAGAAGACTCTTGAGAGTCCCTTGGACTGCAAAGAGATCCAACCAGTCCATCCTAAAGGAAATCAGTCCTGAATATTCATTGGAAGGACTGATGTTAAAGCTGAAACTCCAATACTTTAGCCACCTGATGTGAAGAACTGACTCATTTGAAAAGACCCTGATGCTGGGAAAGATCGAAAGCCAGAGGAGAAGGGGTTGACAGAGGATGAGATGGTTGGATGGCATCACTGACTCAATGGACATGAGTTTGAGCAAACTCTGGGAGTTGGTGATGGACAGGGAGGCCTGGTATGCCCTCAAAGAGTCAGACACGACTGAGCGACTGAAATGAACTGAACTGAAGCATAGTAGTTATGCTAGTATTCAAATTATTAATGTAGATTTAAGTGGGATTACATTTTTCCTAAAAACAATGAGTGGCTTCATGTGGTATATTAGTACTTGGGGACTACATCTAATCACACTCATGCACCATTTCAGATCTCCTTACTTCCCCTGTCTCTCATTCCAGCCACTGCCATGACAACCAGTTTCTACACATATTCTGACCCACTTTTTGCAAGTGCACACCTTGCTTTCTGCCCTGGGGCTTCTCTGTTGACACCACAAACTGAGACACTGAAGGAATCTGTTCCATGCTAAACCCTATACAATCCAGAAGTGCAGGTGATTTGTTTCAGGAGTTGCAGCTTTGACAAATCCAGGATTGGAGCCTATGGCTAAGTGTTCCTCCCTTTCTTCCCCAGGAGAGGAGGTCCTGAGATGCATTTCATACAGTTTCCAGGATTATCTCATGAACTGGTGGCCAACTTGATAATGCTTTCTTGTAATTAATCCTCCTTCTTTCTCTCCTTGCTGCCCCCAAATTCTGCACTCAGGAAAAACACTCCCCCTCCAAAATATTTGCATATAAAACACAGGAGAAATGAATTACAATTCTAAAAATCAAGGCTGCCAGCTTGTTTTTCTAGCTCAACTATGTGCCTCCTGAACATCTCCTTTTACCATTCCCAACTCCTGTTTTGCTGATAGTCATGATTCATTCATATTCATTCATTCATTCATACATTCTTATTTCCTGCAAGGATTGATGGCTTGCCTACTATATGCTAATGACAGCGATACAATGATGAACATAACCTTGTTTCCTTACTGAAGACTTTGTCTCTAGATTCTCAAAAAAGACTGGTAGGGGCCTCTTTGAACACATTTTTCTCAAATCTGAAAGCACAGGAACAAGCTACTTCACTGGCTGGATAATGGATGATGAGAAAGAATATTAGAACTCAAACAGTGAAAGCAAAGAAAGAAGGCTACAATATACCCACTGGAAAGTGTCTCAAGCAATAGCGTGTCAGACATTCAGAGGTAAAGCAGTGTATAGTTTACTGCAGGGATGAAAGGGCTAAAATGAAAACTACATCTCTAGACCACACAGAGGAGAAGTGGATGTTGGTGTCGGCATCCTGTGTGGGGCTCAACCAGAAAACAGAGGTGCTGCTTAGCTACTGGGTAAAGGGCTTCAGAGAGTGGATGGTGGGGTGATGGGTATTGGAAAACAACACACTATTAAGTGGAAGAAGCCCAGCTTGAGCAGTAAACTGCTGCTTAAACAGGTTTACGCAGAATGTGATTGTATGTCTTTTTAACAACCTCTAAAAGTCTTTTTTTAAAGCCTTTTCGGAAGTAGTTTCCTCTTTTCCTGTTGTACTGTCAGTTGGCAGATGCCTCTGGGAAAGGGGGCTCTGCATTCTAAAAGGCTCTTAAATAATGTTGGTTAAAAATTACTTTAAAAGCTATCTGCCGGATAGCACCTTGCCCTCTTCCTCTCGCCCTCCCCAGTGACTTTCTCCTTCCTGAACCCTACCTGATTTGTCAATTACCTTCTTCAGAAACCTCTCCTTCTCTTGACACCTGTGCTGACAGAACATCCCGTCCTGGCAGGCAGCTGCCAATTCTCATTGGAAAATGATTGCTAAACATTTCAGCACAAGAAGAGTTCCCCCCCCCCCACCCCGCTCATTGGCACCATAGAAACTGCTATTATTCCTCATCCTTTTGAATCCCAGCCCTTCTCCTTGTAACTCTCTACCCCTGTGGCCTTCCTGGGTTCTGCAACAGCCATGACAGGGGAAAGGCCCATCTTCAAAAGACAGTGGCTGACTAGAGGATGCTTCAAGAGCCAGAAAGAAAGGTGCAGAGAAGGAAGCTGTGCCTTTGCAAAAACTCACAATAACTGGACACCACAGCAGGCTGGGAAAAAGCCCAATACACTGGGCAGTGCTGGTGATTTCAGAAACAGATCTTAGGGCCTGTCAAACAACTAAGCCACTTCTGATTTTAACATTTTTCCAGGATTAAATCCCGCAGGCTATTTTCATACATTTTCAGAGGAATAAAATATCATTCACATATATATATATTTTAAAGGCATTAATTAAGTTTAGCTCTGACACCCAAGAGTAGTGGTCCCTGACCTGAACCCTGACCTCCAACTAGGGATTCCGGATGAGGTTAATGGTTGTTGCACAATCAGATCAGTGTCACATATTGAATATAGGTCAAAGGATGACTGCTCCCTGCAAAAAAAAACCAAAAATAACCTTTCTAAGACACCATTTCATATTAGCATAGGACCATATGCTCAGGATCAGAAAGAAATTGTGTTGTATCTAAAAGAAATCACTTTGGGAGAAAATCACATTTGGAGCTAAGGCGTTTGGCAATGGAACTGCATTTCTGTAAGCCTTTATTTACTGATTGCAGATAAATCCTGACCTGAAATTAATGAAAACTGTGAGCGTGTCCTAGTAAAGTTTGGGATGAACTGACGACTTCAAATGATTTTATACTATGACTTTCCTCTTGCTACTTTCAAAATATCTAGCATCAAAAAGTTTGAAGCTTTGATGTAAAAAGTCTTACAGTTCATATTAGCTCATTCATGAAATCCAGAAAGGGATCAAGTCACACATATGATTGATTAAATTGTTTTTTTATCTAGTTGTGACAATTGAAACTATAATCCTGCTGCTGAGGAGACATTTTACCCAATATTGGATAGATTGGCAAAAATGAAAGCAATAAACTCCTTTCTACTATAAATCTCTCAAATATTCCCTAAAATAATGTCTATCATCAACTTTAATGTATTTTAATTATAATTACAAGAAAAATCCTTTGTTAAGCACCAATCAACTAGTTAGTGATGGTTTACATGATGCTTTACTTTTTACTGAAAATATTTAATGAATTTTTAAATCCTTTAAATAAAATATCACATAGAATTAGATATTACATTTATTGAGCTATAATAAACTGCTGTGGGTATGAATATTATTCAACCCATTCTTCAATATAGTTCTTACATTGGATCCCTATAATAATTTAAAACATTTTAACTTTATTAGTAAAAACATGCCATTAAGAATGCAGTGAAAGTGATAGGTTTGGAGGAACCATCAATATTCAGGCAATAGAAAATGTAAAACCAAATAGCTTGGGGCCAATTCAGTTCCTCCATGTAAAATAATTCTGGTTAGAGCAAATCAATGTTTTGAAGATGTAGCCTAATCAAATATAACTCTAATAAAGTTAGGTAAATTGAGAATTCCACATATGGTGTGCAGAAAACTCATTACTCATTACAAAACAAGGATTTTAATGTTTCCAGGTCTAAATGAAAGAGCGTTGCCGCAAAATAAGCAGATTCGGGGAGTGATTAAGGTTAGGAGTCAGTCTTATGTGTGTTCTTACTATCCATGTGACCTTGTGTAAATCGTTCAATCACTATCCTTTTCCCTCAATGTCCTACTTCTTTAAATTATTGGGAGGATTAAATGAGATGTATTATAAGGTGGTCACACAGTTCTTGGCTCACAATAGGTACTAAATAAGCCTTGGTCATTTTGATTAGTAGTGTTATTTTATGATACTGATGATGATGCATGCCTGCTCAGTCACTTCAGTCATGTCCGACTCTTTGAGACCCCATGGACTGTAGCCTGCCAGGCTCTTCTGACCATGGGATTCTCCAGGCAAGAATACTGGAATGGTTTGCCATGCCCTCCTCCCAGGGGATCTTTCCCACCCAGGGATCGAACCCACATCTCCTGCATCTCCTGCATTGCAGGCAGATGCTTTACCACTGAGCCACCAGGGAAGCCCAATGATGCTGATATTTGATTATCATTCTATGCAAGCATGACTCCTGAATCCTCCCAGTCACACACACACACACAGAAACCAGCCAGCTCTTTTCATAAAAATCAAATCATTGCATTTGACAAAGAAACTCCACATGGGAACCAGGAGACAAATGACCTAAAACCTGTTTTTCCTGACAATGAGTATACTGTAAAACACAGTTGCCATTGTAAAGCGAGAGGTAGGCTTTTTGATTTTTCAAAATCTTTGCCCTCCTGCACCAGAAGTATAAAGAGATTTTACATGTTTGCAAATTCTACCAGAAAACCTACCATATTATTTAAATAATTCATTTATGGAAACTTTCAATGCATTTTCAAAACTTATAGCTGACATTTTTCTGAAAACTTAAGGTTTAAAAAAAAAGAAATGAGGCAGTTTCTGGGTTTAAGAAGTTTATTTGCAATCTAATGTTTATTTTGTTGATTCAGTTGCACAAAACCATTACAGTAAATCTCTTGGGAAAAAAAATATGTTGTTGCTTTTAATGCAGGAGTCAGCAGTCTAAGGCTCTCAGGCCAAATCCAGCCACTGCCTGTTTTCCTATGACCTGCAAGCTAAGAATGGTTTTCACGTATTTAAATGGTTAAAAAAAATCAAAATAATATTTCATAACAATTATATAAAATTCAAATTTTGGTGCCCCTAAAATAAAATTTTATTGCAACAAATCATTAGCATATTATCTATGGCAGCTTTCACAGTACAAAAACAAGTTGAGTAGCTGCAGCAGAGACTGTGTGCAGAGCCTAAAATCTTTACCATCTGACTCCCTAGAGAAAAAGTCTACCAATTTCTACTTTAATATAGCAAACCCTGCTACCAAAAGCAAAAAAATAATTTGTATAAGCATCCTCCAACTTAGGAGCAGGTTTTATACAAAAAATTCATTTGGAAGTCAGTTGTCCATGAGAACCAAATGATAAATGAGTTTGATACGTAAGCCAACCCACAAATGCTGATTAACTTATAATTATTTTAACTGTAGTACTAACAGCCTGAGTTATGAAGTTTAGGAATAGGTGGCCATAAGTTGGCAAGATCCCTGGAAGAAGGAAATGGCAACCCTTCCAGTGTCCTTCCCTGGGAAATTCCATGGACAGAAGGAGCCTGGAGGGTTACAGTCCATGGGGTAGCAAAAAAGTCTGACACAACTTAGCCACTAAACAACAAGAAAGAGGAGAAAAAAATGTCCATAATTTTTTTTTTTTCCTGATTGCAAGGCCATAGCTGGATACACATAATTCTTGCCGGGTACTGTCATGTTCTTTGAGCAAAAGGAATTTATATTACATATTTTTATATTCCTCATGGTACTTAAATGAGGGCATTCATAAGTGCACAATATATAGTTGTTAAATGAAATGGTATCCATTTATTTCGATGTTACGTGTGCTGAGTAGTCAATATGGCCTTAATTTCCCCTACTTCTCTGTCTCTTACTAATAGGCATAATTTTCATAAACTTGGATCCTTATGAAAAAAATTAGTCGTTCTGATTTTAAAACCTAGACCAACTTTTGAACATTTTCCAGTGCAAAACCACATATAGTGAGAAATACATTTTACATCACAACCAAATGCACATATTCACATATACTTATAACCTAAAAGTTTCATCAAAAAAGACAACCTTTTGAAATACAAAACTGTCTTTTTCTATTATATTCTATTCATTTAATTATTTTTCAATTCTCATCAGAATTGCTAAATTGGTTTCATGAACAATTAGTGGGGTCCCAATCCACAGTTTGAAAAGCTGGGTCTGTGATATTCAGGATAAATTTCTGTATATTCACAAATGAGTTGAGTTCTTTCAGGACTATTAATTGAGCACCTTAATAAGGGCTGGTCCAGACACCATAGGGCTTCCCTGGTAGCTTGGTAAACAACCTCCCTGCCAATGCAGGAGACATGGATTCAACCTCTGGGTGGGGAAGATCCACTGGAAAAGAAAATGGCCACCCACTCCAGTATTCCTGCCTAGGAAATCCCATGGACAGGAGTGCCTAACAGGCTGAAGTCTGTAGGATCACAATGAGTCAGACATGACTTAGTGACTGAACACACACACAGCAAACACCCTGCCAGACACAGAGAGCTGATCAATACGTCACTCCCTCTCACCTGAAGGACTGATGTCTAGGTGGGAAGGTAACCAGAGTAAAAGATATGGAGGCTGTACAACACTCAACTCAGCCAGAGGAACACACAGGTTATAGTATCAAGTTCCCAGCAGCAATTAAAGAATTCCCAGTCCAAGGCACAGCTTTGCCTCTATTAAGTTAATATTTTAATTAACTTTGGGTTTAGGACATGGCTTCCTGTTCTGCTATTTAGATAGAGCTAATTATTCCCCCAAAATTTAAACCAGTTTTTGAAAGTAGGAAAACTTTAAGATATATTTAACTTAAATACAGATACAAATTGAGTGTAAGTATAGATAATACTGGAATTAGGCATTTAGAAGTTTTTTTGCTTAAGTGGAGAGTCATTTGTATTTTCCATTGTCATTAAAGTTTTTAAGTTCAGTTTAATTCATTTTTATAACCAAATTGCTAAATAATGTTGTTATTATAATACATTTGAAATTGCAGAGCATTTATAATTGTAGGAATACTAACTTGAAATATACTTGCAATATCTTTTTGAGACCAACTATTTTAAACTTAATTATAATATATTATCCAATGATGCAATTTTATAAGCAGGGAAATTCACAAAAACAAAAAAAGTACACAATACCCAATTGTTGTATTTAAAATTATAGCTAAAAGAAGACTGTACCTGAAAGAGGTTTATCTCACATGCCTTAAAGATTTATAGTTAATTAAAGTAAAACATGGTTTGGTAATTTCAAATGTACTGCAATTTCATCCATTTAACAAAGAGCCTATTTCACTGGTATAAATTACAGATATGAGAAAACACTGGGTATTTTGCATTTTAAAGATTTTATACCCACTCTGATTTATTTTGAGGGAAAATTCCAAAATATGAGGCTCCCACTCTTTCCTATCTTTGTGGGCTCTTTAGAGTTAGACCCACACTCAGTTCATCAGCGTGCAGTCACATCTGCTTCCCAGATGTGCTCAGAATCCTCTTCCTTTCCTCTCTTCCCACCTGCAGAACCTAAGTCCAAACCATCATGTCCTTTTGTCTAAACTATCAGAGAAGCCACACAACTTGTCTCCCTAATTTCTTTCTCCAGCTCCTGTGAAATCCAGGCTTTACACACAGAAAGAGTCATCTGTAAAATATAACCCAGAACATGTGACTTACACTGCTTTGAAAGCTTCAGTGCATCCCACTGCACTTTGCTACCCTTTGTCCACCACCCCGTTCCTTGTACACTGTGTTTCAGGCACATTCAACTTCTTTTTTTTTCCCAACTGTGATACTCAATTTTAGGTGTCGACTTGGCTGCGCTACCATGCCCAGACAGTTAGTCAAACATTACTATAGATGTTTCTGTGAAGGTGATTTTTTGGATGAGACTAACTTTTTAATTGGTGGATGTTAAATAAAGCTGATTACTCTTTGTAAGGTGGGTGGGCCTCATCCAAGCAGTTGAACGCCTTGTGAGAACAAAGATTAACCCCTTAGCCAAAAGGAATTTTGCCAACACACAGCCTTTGGACTGGAATGGCAGTTCTTCCCTGAGTCTCCTAGCCTACTCCATGAGAGTTTAGAGTCACCAAATCTTCACAACTGCATGAACCAATTCCTTCAAAGGAATGCAGATAGATAGGTAGGCACATATCCTGCTGGATCTGTTCCTTTGAGAAGCCTGACTCATCTACCAGACATACCAAGCCTTTTCTCACTGTAACACCTTCAATACCTAAGCCCTGAAACACCTTTGCTCTTAATGTTCTCCATCTCTGGAACTACCTCCCCGGGCTCACCATATAACTGCTTCCTTTATAATGTTCATGTTTTACCTTGGAGTAGCTTACCCAGATACTCCATCATATCTCATTTCATTTCCTTCATGGAAATTCTCATCTTAAAATGATCTTTATTCATTTGTTTGCTTGTATACTTTCTTTTTTTGGGGGGGTTTTGTCATACATTGATATGAATCAGCCATGGAAACTTGTTTTATATACTTTTAATATTGGTTGATGTTTTAAGAATGATTATGTGTCCTGAAATTAGGTTCATTTCCCTGTATACTTAAATTGTCATGTTTCTGATGTATGTGGTATACATCAACAAAGTTATTTTTTTTCTTTTTATAACATTTTATTTTATATTAGAGTATAGTTGATTAGTTGAGGCTTTCCTGGTGGCTCAGAAGGTAAAGAATCTGCCTGCAATGCAGGAGACCTGGATTTGATCCCTGGGTTGGGAAGATCCAATGGAGAAGGCAATGGCTTACCCTAGTATTCTTGCCTGGAGAATTCCATGGACAGAGGAGTCTGGAGGGCTGTAATCCATGGAGTTGCAAAGAATCAGATACAACTGAGCAATTAACACTTTCATTTACATAGTTGATTAACAATATTGTATTAGTTTCAAGTGTGCAACAAAGCAATTCAGTTATATACATACATGTATCTATTCTTTTTGAAGTTTGAGGGAAGATGCCTATCTTGTTCCCTGTTAAGTCTCCAGCATTTAGAACAATCCTGGGAAATAGTAAGCATTCAATAAGTATTTATTGAGTACATGAATGAACAAATTAATAAAGAAAACATTTTTGTTAAAGTTGAAATTACTTCCTAAATACTCTGTCCAGTTTCAGAATCTGTTTAGTCCAGGAGGTCATTCTCCACCTAGAATTCATATAATGATATAGTGCTGTGCTGTGCTTAGTCACTCAGCCATGTCTGACTCTTTGTGACCCCATGGACTTTAGCCCGCCAGGCTCCTCTGTCCTTGGAGATTCTCCAGGCAAGAATACTGGAGTGGGTTGCCATGCCCTCTTCCAGGGGATCTTCCCAACCGAGGTATCGAACCCAGGCCTCCCACATTGCAGGCAGATTCTCTACCAACTGAGCCCAAGAACACTGGAGTGGGTAGCCTATCCCTTCTCCTGGGGATCTTTCCCACCCAGGAATCGAACCAGGGTCTCCTTCATTGCAGGCGGATTCTTCACCAGCTGAGCTACCAGGGAAGCAATGCCTGGGAAATAGTAAGCATTCAGTAAGTATTTATTGAGTAAATGAATGAACAAATTAATAAAGAAAACATTTTTGTTGAAGTTCAAATTACTTCCTAAGCACTCTCTGTCAAGCCTCAGAATCTGTTTAGCCCAAGAGGTCATTCTCCACCCAGAATCCATATAATGAAATAATGAAATAGAAAGCTGGTTAAATATCTCATGAAAAAGTAGCAGCTCCCCTGTTAGTTTCCACACGTAATTGTGGTACTTAAGTCTTAAATTGGAAACCTCAGACATATGCTAAAATTGCCCTAGATCTATCTTTCTTTTTTTCATAGTGGAGTCTAATAAATCTAATTAAATCAGAGTGAGACCATTATTATTCCTTTGTAAACTTCCATGATTAAAAGGAGTTCTTTATACTTCCTATGACAAATCATTCCTATTGGAGAACACCAGAGGGACTTGTCAGGGTGTAGACCTAGTATCAAAGGTTCTACCTACTGACTGGTTTCTTTTTTCTTTTTTGAATTAATGAGAATATGTTGTCCATATTGCCAGACTTAAAGTCAGTGCTGACTTTTTTAACATGAGAACTCAGAAAGTAGGGCCACCTCCAACAGATATGCCAAATCCATTTAAAATTGTTCAGGATATTTTAACTTCATAAGTGCCTTCCAGCACAGTCTTTGGATCTCATCCTATCACAAAGAGTTAATGTAGTTAATTAACGTGAGGATGACCAAATTCCCTATTCTTTTATTTGCTCATCTGCTCGTGAATAAAAAAGAGTCCCTGTCCTTGAGAACTCTACAATATAGAGGAAGCAAAAAGGGGTAAAACAAATACATAATTCAATATATAGATAGGTTATTTAAAAACTATAGTATGTGCTATGAAGGAAATAGATCCAGGTGAAGGGACAGAGAATAACTGAGAGAACATACACTCTGATAGTGAAGTCATGAAAGTCCTCTTGAAGTAGTGATGTTTTATTCCCTAACCAGAAGGATGAAAAGGAGGAAGGCCAGAGAGAATAGGGTGAGGAGATGGAGATAGATGAGGGTACCGGGAAGAAGGTAGTCTGAAGAACTGAAGGGAGGACTGTGCCTGATCAAGTTTAAGAACTGAAGGGATCTTTTTCCAGGAAACATCATCCTTAAAATCATCTGGATTTTTTTTCTTTCTTTGTGTTAGCCTCAGGCTAAGATATGCGGCCTCGCCTGAATTCTCACCCTATCTTGGACAGGCAGTTTGCAGGGGGGAAACATTTAAATGGAAACCATGTAGTTTGTCATGCAAATTGAATCTCTTGAACAGAATTCGATTTAATAGATGTCCTGGTTGATTATTATGCAAGCACAGCCTGGCTGCACTTTGACGAAGTTCTTTGTCAACTGCCGCGACTAGTCTGTCCCCGTCACTCCTCCCTCCCTAGACAAGCTCTTTAGCTCACAGCCGGAATCCTTTAGAAAGGAAACACTTCTGACTGGATGAACTGAGCAACAGTTTTTTCCTTACATACCTATAGCGTTGATTAGGTAGGCCAAAGTCAGAAACCCACTATTGGTCTTGCACTCAGCCTGCATACATTTAGGTCATGTGAACTCAACTTTAATTCTGATGCAGGAAGGGGACCCCCTCCAGGGCCCAAGTGGGCTCCTGTCTAGCACTCAGAAATGAATTGTCCAAGGAGACACATGCACTGACAAGTCAAGAGACTTTACTGGGAAGGGGCCATGGGGAGAGCAGGGGATTACGGGAACACAGGAGAACTGCTCTGCCTCATAGCTCGAAGTTTTGGGCTTTATGGCGATGGGGTTAGTTTCCAGTTTTTACTGGCCAGTCACTTGACTTGGAGTCCTTCCTGATGACACTCACATTACTCAGCCAAGATGGATTCCAGTGAGGACTCTAGAAGGTTAGTAGGACATGTGGACTGGCATCTCCTCTTTCCTTGTGACCTTTCCCAAATCCTTCCAGTGGGTAATAGCATGTTAGTTATCAGTTCCTTAACAGGACCTCCTGTTAGAACTTATGCAAGTGGTTACTATAGTGCCTAACCAGGGTGGGAAGTTCCCCTAACAATTCTATTCTGAAAAAATGAAACTGAAACATCTCCAATGCATAGAATCTTGGAATTAAGTGGAAATAGTCCTCTAGATTTTTAACTCATTGATGAAGACTTTACCTTCTTGACTTTACCTACTATTATTGACTTGCATTAAACACACTTAAGAGAAGATGATCGTCAAAGACTGTTGACCTGTGAAAGGAACTGGAAGGAATCAGAAAGCTTGAGTGAGTCATGATAGGATTTGATGACTATGTGCCATCTTGCACTTGGTTTTATTCATCATTTGTTCATCTATAAAATAGAATAAATTCCATTTCTCTGATGAAAACCTTGAGTTAACAGATTCAGGAATGTTAATCACTTAATCAATGTGAATGTTTGTTGTTTGAGATATTGGAAGAGAGTTATTAAGGAAAGACAGCTTGATGTGGTAGGGAACACTTGGATTATAAAGATTTGTGCAACTAACCATTAAGCTTCCAACTTGGCCAGTACTAGTTATGAGTCTTTGAGACAGGTGGCTCCTCAAGTTCTTTAAACTTCAGTTTTTTCATCTATAAAAATAGAGATCACAACTGCTAGATTTTTGTGTGCATTATATGTGAAACCATATGCAAAGCCATCAAGGATGCTTTCTCTCAGTAAACTTTCAGTATATGTAATTCGCCTTTCTTTTACCTATTAGGATTTTAAAAAAAAAACTAAGAATTCTTGGGTTGGCCAAAAAGTTTGTCCAGGACTTTCTAGTCAACCCATACCTTTTCCTGTTGTATTTTTAAGAACAGAAAAGTCTTTCCAAACCAGATTTTTTATAAAACTCCTTACAAGAGAAATAAATCTTAAAATGACCCAAGTTACTTTTTTGGATAGGAATATTCACTACTTCTAAAGATGTTTTAATGTTTGAAATATATAGCTTTTGATATATACAGCAACCAGACTCTGACATCAAGTGAACTTTCTTTAAAACCAAATTTTCCTTACTCTAAGAATGTAATCCTACAATCTTATAAAAGTGATCCATATATTAATAGATATAAAACAGCCCTGCACATAAATCAGAGAGCAAGAATTAGATATGTCCCTTATTTTTTCCATTGTTATTCATGTCTAACTTGATGCATTCTTACTATGCCTGGGATAATGCTACAGAAAGTTTTTTAATTTAAAAAATTGCAAAAGAGTACATTAAATTGGGCTTAACATGAAAGTGTTTTCTTTTGATGACTCAGATAATAGTATAATAAGAATCACCTCTTGGGTGCCAAGTTCAATGCTAAGGCTTTAGTACACTTTATCTCACTTAATCTTCTCAATATTCATAAGATATAAATATATAAATATTTAGATTCATTATACAATTACCTAAAATTGAGATACAAAGAAGTTAAGAAACTCAAGGTAGGACAATTAGTTGATGATGGTTTTATAACCGAAATCAGAATAATTCCACATAGCCTCTATTCATTCATTGCACTTAGCAAAAATTAAAATTAAGCTAATCTAATATAAATTTTAGGTCATTTTCTGTTTTTATCACTTTGTACATTATCCTGATTAATGCTATTACCATTAGATATTTGAGAGACTATATTCTCTTGCAAAATCCTTATTTTTGGAGATGGTGAAGTCCTTTGTCTTTCTGCAGCACCTTCCACTCTCTTTCTCCCTCTCTCTCTCTGTCTCTCTGTCTCACATGTGTGCACACACACACACACATACACACACACAAGCTTTCTTTCTGTAGTCCATTCACTCCCTTAACCTATATAGTACGTTCAGCACCTGAAAAAATATCCCTCCTGTTTTCTTTCCCAGTTGACTTTCTGCAAGCTCAATGAGACCATCTTTATCTTTTGAGTAGCAGAGATTTGTTTAGCAGCCCTTTTGAAAATGAACCAGATTTTAAGGACATAGTTTCATAGTAGGAGATAAAAATGACTCTTAAGGCTTTCTTGATGTATTTTCATCTCCTTTTCTTTGACTGCTTTGCTCACATGAAGCTGGCTTAGTATTTATTTCTCCTTGAAGAATTTGTTGTCACAAAAATTAATTACTTTGCTGCTAATAAAATTAGGATTTTGGAAAAACGGAAGCTTTGTAACATTATCCCTCCTTTTGGGAAACATACTTGTGCTCTCTAATGTGGAACTTAGGAGTTCTATAAATCCAGTACTTTGTTTAAATAGTTTAATGAGATTCTTATTTTATTCTTTTTTGTAATTATTTGTAGAATGTGCAGCTCTCGGTGATTTAATTCTTAAAAAAACTAATTAGTGTGCTATGGAATGATTTGTCTTTCGTTAATTTCCATTAACATTACATTTTGGTTTTTGTGGTATATGTTCCATTGGGTTCCCTGTGGGCATCTCTGGATGAAATGCGTATTTAACTGTGTCCAATATAATGATTACTAATGAATGAATGAGTCCAAAGGAAAAAATAGGGGATATTTTGATGAGCCTTTCATTTAGAAGGCTGAAGTTTGAAATTCTATAAAGTTAAAATGTATTTTCTCAAACAATTCTTTTTTTAAGCTATACTCAGCTGTTGAGCAACACTGCAGTGCTGCATAGAGAAAGATCCATCAACCATGATGGTAATGATGGTGGTGGCAGGAGTGGTGATAAATAATAATGAAAGAACAATTACCAGTATTTACTAAGTGCTTCAGTGGACCCGACATCTTGACATTATCTCATTTAATCCTCACAATGACCTGTTATTATCCCCATTTCATAAGTGAGAGAACTTGAACTTTGAGAAGTAAAGAAATTATCTAAAATCACATAGAGGGCTAGAGGTAGAGTGAAATTCCAAGGTTCCAGAGACAAGCTTTTAACTATTCTCACTAGCATTTTTAGTCTTTATAAATATAGCAAGTAATCTCACGTTTATATTTTAGTCTACTTCTCTATGGGCTTCCTAGGTGGCTCAGTGACAAAGAATCTGCTTGCCAATCAGTGAAGGAGATTCAGGTTCCATCCCTGGGTCTGAAGATCCCCTGGAGTAGGAAATGGCAACTAGCCCCAGTATTCTTGCCTGGGAAATTCCATGGACAAAGGAGCCTAGTGGTCTACAGTCCATGGGGTTGGAAAGAATGGGACACATACTAGTTCTCTACGTTGTTTAGCTCATCATTTTAAGGCAGTGGTTTTCAGCCTGCAGTGATCCCTGCCCTGGGGAACATTTGGTGATGTCTGGAAGCATTTTTAGCTGTCACAACTGTGATGCGAGTGTTACTGGCATCTAGTTGGGGAGAAGCCAGGGATGCTGCTAAACATCCTACAGTTCACAGAACAGCCCCCACAACAGAGATTGTCTGGCCCAAACTCAATAGTGCTGAGGCTGTGAAACCCTGTTTTAAGGAGCTATCTGTCCAGTGATTGGTTTTCTGGTAAGCATGTCCTTATATGGCTTAATTTCTGTTCTAACTGCTCTATCTTGATGAATAAATGACTCTGAGCCTTGTGTTTATAGGAGAGACTGCATAAAACAAATGCAAGGGGCTTACATCATCCCTTAGGTTTGCAGAGGGTATAATGATGTTTCCTTTGGGCTTGATGATATTGTTACTGCTATAGACACAACATGAGCACCCACTAGACATCACTATGCCAACTATGTTACATATTCAGAAGATGCTCACAGTGATAATGCATAGTAGGCATGATTTTCTCCATATTGTGCATAAGAATCTGAAGAATACAGAGATTAAATAGCTTTCCTAAAGTTGAGTAGCTCACAAGGAGATGGACCAACATTCACATCCCAGATATGGGCTCTGTTCACCTTACCCCAGATATAATTAATTAGTAAGAGCAATTTACAGTCCTGGGTTCTGCTCTAATTTTTCATTGTACTAAAGTAGGGTTTTTCCTCAAAGTCTAACACTTTTTAACTTAGATATAATTGAATAGCTCCTTGGATATTAGAGTTTGAAAAGAAATATTCTCATTTCACAGAAAAATACACTTTAGTATCTCATAAACAGGTTATAAAAATAGATTATTTCTTAAGGATGAGATATGAGGACTATCTCTTCCTTTAAGAGGTTCCCTTCTTAAAGAAAGAGAACACAGCACAGAGATGTTGTGTGACCTGACTGTGTTCACACAGCAAGTGGCAGGATGGGGCGGGGTGGGGGGAGGCAGGGCAGTGGTCTGTGACTGTGGGCCAGTTCTCTTACTTAGAGTCCCTTTTTCTTCTGCCCACCTTTTTTACCCACTTCTCCCTTCAGGGGGCTGATAGTAGGAAAGCTATAAGTTCATCCCCCTACTGAACTGGTAGAATGCTTTTACAAACTAGGGACACAAACTCATTATCCTCATTATTTTCAAAAATTGTTTAGGACCACAAACATGTTGTGGAAAATTAGTCCTTTGAAGAAGAAAGATGAGAGTGGTAAAATATCACGATTCTCATTAGTATGCAGTCAAATCACTCTGTAAAACTAATTAAGGATTTTGCAGTATTTTATGCTCCTTGGAATCAAACGTGAAGAAACAGGATCTCATGACTTTCATAAGAAAATGGTGAGTCTGTTCATAATCTCAAAATCTGAAAACTGTTCCTCACTGGAAATTTGCCTCTTCTTCCAGCTCAGTATGTTATGTTATGCTTCCTTTAAGTAGGGCTCGTCAACTGTCAAAGGTCATGCTCTCTTAACCAAGGTCATGTGCTAAGTCAGAAGACTGAAGGTTTCATCTTACGCTTTCCCACTTCACCCCTTTCTTAAGCTAAATTGGGTAAGAGACAAGGAAAGTAAAATATGAAGGGGGGCACCCTCTACCCATCGGATCATGTTTTCCCATGCCTCCTCTATGCTCTACACTACTCCACGATGAATGTGGAAGTTAATCTGTTGGAGTTTGGGATGAAAAGTATGAACCTAAATTAATTGGTTTTTGTCACGTATACTTTCAATTATTTTTTGGCTGCTCAATCCTATGTACTGTATGTTAGTATAGAAGTACATGGATATAACTAAAAACAGATTATGTATTTGGATATAACTAAAAACAGATTATGTATTTGGAGATTACAAGCTCTGGAATTTGGGAAGGCCACTGTTCCTTATGTTCTGCAACAGAAACATTTTCTGACTCTTCTAGAATTCTAAAGTATAGACCTCCTCCCCTCCCTGGCAGTGTATCAAAGGTGATACGCTAATCCTTTCACCTTCTAAGCATCACAGGCCTAGGCTTCCTTCAGAATTTAGACCTCAATGGCCTTCAACCCCAATAATAAATCTCTCTCTTAAAAAGCAAGTGTAAATCCCATCCTAGCCACAATATGTGGTTGAGCTTCTCAGACACTTCCTGCCCATCAACTACCCAGCTTCCGAGATCCATCCACCTCCTCTACCTGAACCACCTATATCTGGACAATTAAAGCTTGAGAGCCCTGGAAAAAGGCAGGGATCCTGTATTAGTTGCCTATTGTTGCTACAACAAATTATAACAACTTAGTGGCTTAACACAACACAAATTTATTTTCTTACAGGTTCATGGGTCCAAAGTCACCCTGGGCTAAAATTATCTTGTCAGTAGGGCGTGTACCCTTTAGAGACTCTAGGGAGGATCTGTTTCTTTGCCTTTTTCAGCTTCTAGGTGTCACCAGCATGGTGTTAGCTCCTGGCCCCATCCTCTTCAAACCCAGCAGTGTAGCATCTTCAGACCTCTTTCTCTCTGATTTGTGCCCCATAATCACATCTCTTTTTTTAATTCTCCTGCCTCCCTCTTATAATCCCCTATAATTACACTGGACCCACTCAGATAATCCAGGCTAATCTCCCTATCTCAAGATTTTAACTTAATCACATCTGCAGAGTGCCTTTGCCATGTAAGGGAACATATTCCCTGGTTCTGAGGATTGGAACATGGGCACATTTAGGGGCCCAGTATTCTGCTAATCACACATCTGTGTAGGACTTGGGAGTTGAATCAGCTGAAGAAGGAAACTTCATTCACCTTGATTCCAAAATTGGAGAAATGGAAAAGAGTGTGATTCCAGGCCTAGACATACCTAGGTTCCTACCCTAACTTTACCAATAACAGTATGATCTTAGACATCATTTAACCTCTCTATGAATGTTTCCTCACCTGAAACATGAAGAAAATCAAACCTCATTTAGAGCATAAAAATGCAAAAGTACCTAGCATTACAACAGAACCTTAGCAGGTATTTGATTAAGGTTAATTATTTTCCCATTCTAATGTTTAGTCCAAGCTCATGTAATGCTAAATACGGTTGTATGGCATTTCCAAAGTGACAACTGTCCTAACCATGTTTTATTTCTTAATCTACTTTGCCATCCAATTGCCAAATTTTGAGTCTAAAGAAGAAGGTTAAGGAACTTAGTGATAGAGAAAGAAGGGACAGAACAAAGACTGCAAACCAAGTGTTTTGACTCCAACTCCTGTGTTTTTTCAGTTCTATATTACAAACCTCTTGTTCTCCACTGCTGGTCACCATACTGATTAGAAATTAAATGTTTGGCCAAAATAGATTGATATATAGGAGATGAGGCATATTGCCCATCAGCTTTTGTGAAGTTTGCAGAAAAGCAAAATAGATGAGGAACTGTGGGCTCAGGAAAATATTTTCTCTCTGGAGCTGTTAGGCATTTGAAACAAGTTGCTAAGGCAGCTTGGCTCTTATGACTGTATGGCTGGTGCCAATTTGAAAGCTTTTATAGGTCTCTGGTTCCCCTGATATTATTGGCTAAACCAAGAAATGTGGTTAATTTTTGTGTAAAAAGAATTGTAACTCTGAAAATAACTTGTGAGAACTAAAGAAACTCCAGAGTTCCACCTAAGGGTTTCTTAGTGAAAGTATTAACTATGAGAAAGAGAAATCTAATTGCCTACAATCATAGTAACTAAATAAAAATCTCCCAGTTCTTAATGTTACACAACATAAAAAGAAATTTCTATTTGTTTCTGTTGTTGTTGTTCCTAACTGGGATCATTAAGGTGCAATGTGATTATGGTCTGATGCTTCTTGTCTTTGGTGACGTCAGGTGCTTGCTCTCCAGTCTCCTGGCTGGTGATTAACAGCCCCTCAACTTGATCCTGGTATGACAATTAGGATTGAGTAGTGTCATCTGTTCCATAATTAAATCTGTCTTCCATATCCTTTGAACACCATATTGGAGTTTAATTGGCTGATGCTATCTCTGCTGCTGCTGTGGCTTGTCTGCACAGCAGAGTCAAGATAACAATGATCCCACACATTGCAGAATACCCCACTGCAGCTGGAGAGAATTCACTTTCTCTTTTGCACGGAAAGCCCTAAAGTCCCAATTTAGAAGCAGTAATTAAGAAGCCTAGGGCCTGTGTATTCCCCCAAGTACTCATTCAGGGTAGTATTCAGGGTCTACCATGGCAAATCAAAAGCTTAACTCAATATACACATGAAGAAAGCCCTCTGTGTCCAGTTGATAACTTCTCCTAAAAGACATAGAGAATCACTGAGGGCTGATGGATTCTGTGGTAACGCTCTGGGCACAGGCCTGTCTATGTAACCATCACAGACAGAGACAATCTCCAAAAAGCCTGGCTTATTTCCACTTTCTAGAGCAACAGCCTCTCTGATTATATATTAAACTGTTTATGTTCAGTTCAGTTCAGTCGCTCATTCGTGTCCAACTCTTTGCGACCCCATGAACCGCAGCACACCAGGCCTTCCTGTCCATCACCAACTCCCAGAGTTTGCTCAAACTCATGTCCATTGAGTTGGTGATGCCATCCAACCATCTCATCCTCTGTCATCCCCTTCTCCTCCTGCCCTCAATCTTTCCCAGCATCAGGGTCTTTTCCAATGAGTCAGCTCTTCGCATCAGGTGGCCAAAGTATTGGAGTTTCAGCTTCAACATCAGTCCTTCCAATGAACACCCAGGACTGATCTCCTTTAGGAAGTACTGGTTGGATATCCTTGCAGTCCAAGGGACTCTCAAGAGTCTTCTCCAACACCACAATTCAAAAGCATCAATTCTTTGGCACTCAGCTTTCTTTTTAGTGAGACTCTCACATCCATATATGACCACTGGAAAAACCATTGCCTTGACTAGATGGACCTTTCATATGATACATTCATATCAATGTATGACAAAACCCAGTGAAATGTTGTGAAGTAATTAGCCTCCAACTAATAAAAATAATAATAATAATAATAATAATAAAAAAGAAAGCAACAGAAGGCATTTCACACCATGAGGTGATGTACTAATGAAAAATGAAAGAAGAAACTTACAGCGAAAGCAAAAAGAAACAAATGCTGCATAAAAAATAGAAATGACCAAAACAAAACAAAAATGATTTAAAAACCCACCTGCAGGATAATCCTGATTCTGTTCTCAAGTAGTACAACAAATCCATTCAATTTCATCAAAATCAAGATAAGGCTTAAGGGAAATTTGAGATGTATACAATAGTAGCTTAGCAATACTGTCTGTGACCCAAGTAAAAATATTGTATGTTAATTAATAAAGAAACAATGGTAGGAGATTTCAAGAAGTGCGAATGAAAAGACTGACATGAATTTTTGTGCAAAATGCTTTAAGTTGGGTTAAAACAAACTCTTTAAAATTTAAGATCTAAGTATATAAAGAATATGCTGGAAACTTTATGTGCTGTTTTTAATTTACTTCTAATCATATGATTATATTTTGATTATGGTTTTCTTTTGTTGCAATTATATTCTAATGCAATATTTTCCTATTCTGGGTGACAAATGTATTGCCTGATTTACATATTTAGATGACTCAGCCAATAGTGATTTATAGGCTCTTCAAACTCTTTTCAACAGTTCACTCAAGTTGCAGTAAGAATTAAAATATGTGTATAAAATTGATATCCTAAGCAAATCATTATGTCTCTACATAGTGGTTTAGACATAAGAAGAGTGGTCTGGAGCCCCTAGAATTTGGGACTTTCTTTTTTGATATCCTTAATTGATGGCTGTTCTCTGAGCCAGAATTCCCATGAATCATACTTAGTGAACATATGAAGTGATCCCAGTTCACTTGGGATATTACATTTGTACTTCCTTTGTAGCTGAACCACTAACAGAGAGACAGAGGGGCTTTATCACGTCCAGTTTTAGAACTCTGCCCTAAGAGGAAAGATACTTATTTAGGAAGGAATGATAGTAAGTCTATCATAACTATGTTCATTTTTAAATCACCCTGATTTGTTTCTCTTGTTCTATGAAGATTCGTTTGTATCTTTCATTCTTGACCCTTATGTCAAATGACTCTCTCCCACTTTAGGACATTCCCATTTAGCTCCTGCTTCTGGTCTCACAGTACTTTGTATCCAACTCTTTAATTAGAAATGGTTAATTTGACTTCTTGTCTTAAGGCAAGGAAAAAATGAGTCTTAAACAGTATTAAGCCCCCATAAATATTTCACTTTATGTTAATTCCTATGCTTCCAGCTGAGCTGTTTGAAGTTCTCCAAAAAGTGTTTCTTTTCCCCTCAATTAAATACATAACTGGAAAACAGTAAAATAATTATCAGTTTTACTACCCAATACTTTTCTTTTCCAGACTTTAACTCTAGACCTTTAAATTTTTCTTTCCACAAAGTTTGAAACCCAAACCCAGTGTTGTGGCACCCAGTCCCAGGGTTGACAACGCTTAGAAGACCAGGGTTTTGGAGAAATCTTGGAGCTCCCTCAAGTGGACACATGTTTAATACACCCCTAACCCCTAGAAAACATTTTTGGCTGCACCTTCTCTCCAGGTGGGCTATAGTCCATGGGGTCGCAAATAGTCAGACACAACTGAGGAATCAACACTTTCACTAACACTCTCTCCAGGAAAGAACCATTTAATCTTCCCAATTGAGAAGCAGAAGGGTCGTCTTTAAGCTTGAAATATTCCAAAAATAAATGAGAGTTCAAAGTGGTTTTCCAAGTAAATGAATATGAGTAGCCAGTGAAAAAATATTTTCAAGCTTTTTGATTATTGGTTTTGCTTATGGCAGTGTAAATTGAAATTTAAAATTATAACATATTCTAATCACTTGGATAAAATGCTACTTGTTAGGAAAATTATAAAAATAACAGTTGCATGACTCTTAGACTTTTTGCTACATATACTATATGCCAGCCACTATTCTAAGATATATATATATATGTGCACACATATATATAAATTCATTTAATCCTCATACCATCCTTGCAAAGTAGGTACTGTACTAATTCCCATTGAACAGATGAGGAAACTGAGGCATGCGGGGCTTAAATAACCTTTCAAAAGTCAGAGCTGGGACATGAGTCAGTAGTCATACTAAGTTCCAATCCAAATTCCACTATGTTATGGTTTTAACATGCAATGTGAATACACACATACATTCACATGTATACACTATATACACATATATGCATATGCATTTATACATCCATACATATCCACACGTATATGTACACATACAAACACATGTGCACAGATATACACATGCACACACAGAGATATACACATACGTGGAGAGAGTGTATAAGGAGCATATTTTATACCCCAAAAAAATCTTTTAAAGTATAAAAGCTATGAGGAGAGAAATATGTTATAAACATTTAAATTACCAAACTTTTCTTATTCTATTTCTTTATTATCACTTAATGTTGCTAATATCAGTCTCCTGTCATCTCACCTCCTACTTCAGTTACTCTTGCCTTGCTCTATTAAGACCTTTGAAAATTTGCTTCCTCCATGGCCACAGCACTTGCTGTTTGCTTTGCTAGAAATTTCAGCATTTCTTCCCATGACTGGCTCTTCATGGTTCCAGTTTCTTCACAGAGAAGTCTTCCTTGACCTCATAAAATAGCTGCCCCTCATTCCATAACTCAGTATCCCTTTACACTGTCCATTTGTCTCCATAGTCCTCATCAGTGATCCAAAAATTTATTACTTAATTCTCCATTCACAGTCCATCTACCCCACCAGAATGCAAGCTCCAGGAGGCAAGACTTTATGTCTGGGACGTATCAGGAACACAAAAGTAATTTTCAATAAATGACTGAATTATTAATTTCCATTCTGATGGCTTTTAAGTGAATAAAACAATATAATGATAATTGATATCTCAAAATTTCTCTTTTCATAATGTTATTATTCTGTTTATAGTGTATCTTAGTATTTGATATAATATCATATTTTAAGATCTTTAAATTTATAAACCTCCAGCCTAATAGCAATTGTATTTAAGGGTATATTTTTATTCTTTATTAATAAGTTACTCTTGTCCTAGTTGTAACAAAATCTTACAATGAATTAGGTTTTTAAGAATGTGCAAATATTATGTCAAAATAATATCAGAAAAGAAAATAGGTGAGTTTATAAATTTCTATACACAGAGATAAAACTTTTTAAAAAACTTTCTGTATTTTTAATGAATTATGTTGTGACTTCAGAGTCTTGTCACATATATTGAGTGTGTGTATGTGTGATAATTAAGTCATATCTTTAAATTTAGCAAAACTATCTCAGATTGAGAATGGGAAAGTATCCATAGAGTAATGACACCAAAGGAAACTTGTCGTTGTTGTTTTTCAGTTCCTTAGTCACGTCCGACTCTTTGCCGCCCCATGGACTGCAGCTCGCCAGGCTCCTGGGCCTCCACTGTCTCCCAAAGTTGACTCAAATTCCTGTCCATTAACTCAGTGACGTTGTGTAACCAACTCATCCTCTGCTACCCTCTTCTTCTTTTGCCTTCAATGTTTCCCAGCATCAGGGTCTTTTCCAGTGAGTCAGCTCTTCACATTAGGTGCCCAAAGTATTGGAACTTCAATTTTAGCATCAGTCCTTCCAATGAATATTCAGGGTTGATTTCTTTTTACTAACAGCTAAGATGCTATTTTCCTAATATCTGCCATTCAGAATACAATACAGCTAGAAGAGAAAAAAGGTAGAAGGGGAAATAATATTTCCAGTCCACTACTGGGTTCCTTATTAACTCCAGGATTTCACTGTAAATCACTGAGTATCAGCATTCATTCCTTCCCACTCTTTGTTTCACTTATTCTGTGACACCTTCCCCCGCCCTTGTCCATGTATTTCTTTATAGTTTATAAAAGTGTCTTTATTTTCTAAGCCCAGACCTTTTTACTTAGGCTTCTAATATTATAATGATGATCAACCCAAATTACAGATACATTACATTTAACCCAAATTACATTTGTAAACAAGTCTCTATGTATATATGTGTGTGTGTGTGTGTGTATATATATATATATATATATACATACATGCACACAAATATACATACATGTGTATATACATTTGTACATATACATGTATATGAAAAGTGAAAGTAAAAGTTGCTCTGTTGTGTCCAACTCTTTGCAACTCCACAGACGGTAGCTCACCACGCTCCTCTGTCCATGGAATTCTCCAGGCAAGAATACTGGAGTGGGTTGCCATTCCCTTCTCCAAGGGATCTTCTCAACCCAGGGATTGAATCCAGATCTCCTGCAATGCAGGCAGATTCTTTACCGTCTGAGTGATTAGAGATATGTATATATATATGTGTGTGTATATATACTGTTTATGTATATTTATAACTATACATACAGTTATACATGCTCCTTGTGGTTTTGCAGCTACATAAAAATCATCTTGTTCTAAGTCAGCCGAAGCATCCTGTACCCAAGCATTCTATTATCCACAGGTGTGCAATACCAAGGCCCATTCTCAGTATCACTGGGGGATGAGGGGACTTGTCACACTGAAGTCAATGACCTATTGATTGATTGCCTGCTCGCTTTTGTAGGTTTAGACTTTGAAATACTTGAGGGAGCCACTAAGTATCAGAAGCCAGTTGAGGAGATCAGAGTGGAAGAAAATGTTCCAACCACCTAGTCAGTCCAAGAGATTGCTCCTTGTTAATCTCTTTCATAGGGTTCAAAGATGTTTTTTTACAATACTTTATTCCCTCATCTTTTTTTTAACTGTGTACGCCATTGTTTCAAGCCCAAAGTTAGAAAATTCCCACTTTTTCAGTCAAAGCAATATATCAGAGCCAACAACAACAACAAAAGGATAATTCTGTGATTTGAGTGGCTCCTCTATGCCCATATATTTGTAAGGAAATATTGTCCTGTGATTTCATTTCGAAGTCGACAGTTTTATTGCTATCTCCCGTTCTGGTACATTTAGAGTTTTCCTCTTATCTGATTTCTATGTTTCTCCCTTACTCTTCTGTCTCCAGTTTGCAGTAATGACAGAGAAAACTAACAACTCATACAATTTCTCTGTGAGCAGCTACTGGACTAAGTGGGGGGAAATAACAAATTTTATGCATGATTGTTTGCATAAACCCTTCATTTCAGAGTAACAAGCCTTAAATGAGTAATTTATTTATAGCAATGAAGATCAAATTGATAATGTCTTGTATTCAAGGAACAAATGAAAGACAATCTCATTCCCAAACATTTTCTTTTTTAACCCAAAATTAAGGGCCAAGAACTGAATATACTGTAACACATGTAAGAAACTATACTTCAGTCACATTTTAGGATATTAACTAAGAAAATTATGCAATTTCAATTTATTATAAAATATTTGTTTTACTGTTTTTGTTAACATTTGATCAGGAAAAGGAAACTGTGGACTGGGAACTTTGTATTACTTTCTGCCTCATGCTGTACTAACAGAATTGATATTTGCACTGTTTCTTGCTTTCAATTGCTAAAAATATGTTCTTTTTGACATTTATGTTTTGAAGTATGGAAAACATTTTTCAGCTGTTTTAATAAGAAGCAGATATCTAAAAATATGTAAGTCTATTATAAAGTATAAATTCTAGTAATAGTTTAAGTATAAATAGCAATTTTATACTTTGACAAACCATTTTTCTTTTCTATACTCAACTGGCTAAATGTAAGTAATTTTCTTTAATCACAGGAAAATTAGTGGGGAAATTTGAAGACATCACTACATAATGATAGCACTCATACCAATTATCCTCATTGTACTTTATAGATTACTAATAATCACCTCAATCAAGGTGTCTTTTGTGGAAACAAATCACTCAACTTTATTTCAGTTGTAGTTTGTAATGACCCATTGAAGTATCATAATATACTCCCCTAATTAAGAAGTGATGTGAACACAGTATGAATGAAGGTGACAGGACGCTTGGGGGGAAAGAGGCGAAATTTCCATCTGATCTCCTTGGTTATCAGGGATACACAGTCCTTCCCCAGCTTGGCCACCTGATAACTCTGACAGGGTTCGTGGCCCCATGGTATGCCCCACCACAAACCATTAAATCCCCTCCAACTTCTCTGGCTAGCTTTGCTGCTTTTAGTTTACTGAAACGCTTTGGCAAATAAAGCAGAAGGTTCTTTTGGAAGGGATTCCCTTCCCCCGCCCCCCCAGTCTCCTAGTGTCATGTTGTCCTCCATCTGAACTTGAGTGAACTAGCTGTGAACCTGTTTTGATCAGCAGAACTTGAAAATCTGGCCCCTCGTGCTGGGATTTCCTGTCAATATTTTTGCCCAACATCTGAATGGAGAGGAGGGTCCCATTGCACCCCTCTTTCCCCTAGCTGTGTCTCATCACAGTTAGTGCCTTATTCAATGTGATTTCTGATGCTTGGGGAGTACTGTGGAATCATGCTGATAAGATAGTAAAGAGCAAAATTTATCTCATTTTTCAAAGAAATCCACATAGATTTGTATATTTAAGACTACATTGCCACTTAGCCATCTTATATTTTTAAACATGCAGAAAAATAGCTGTTTGGCAAGATAGTATGTTTAAGAATGAATGAACCCAGTTTGTTTATTTAAAGCTTGCTTGTTCCAGAGCAGATTATAGGCAGCTGAACAAGGTGGGTAAGCAGAGGAATATGTTTAATAAATGGTTAGCAATCACAGACTGTCATTTGGAAAAGAATAAGTCAGACTTGGGATTTAGGGTCTGTGTTATCATAAGACAAAGAAAACTAGCCCTTTGTAGGCATCTAAGGATGTTATATGACCTGAGCAAATCTGTGCCTCAGAGGGATAGAGGTGTCAGCAGATGGTGATACCCACATGATCTCCACACTTGATCAGCATCCCAGAATATATAGCGTACACTATGGGCCATGCTGTCCTCTAGCTGTTCATTTATTGCCCCCAAAAGATCATACTTTACACTGTTCACCTCAAGGTCAAGGGCAGGCTGGAGGCAAAGAAATTCCAGTCTCTTTTTTATGTACAAATGTTTATTCCTCCCAAATAGTAATAAATTGAGCCTCTCTCCATATTTAATCTCCAACCCTGAACTCAGCATTTTTGATAGGTTAGCCCCCGGTCAACCTTACCCATATAATTAAAAATTGACTTTTTCATTCCTGAGACAGAGGTAAAAGAATGGATTTGACCTTTTTTTTCCCCGCTATTTCTTTGGGTGTGAAATATGTTTCAGGCCCGCCATTCTTCTCTTCCACACAGTGTTCTTCCTCTCACATTTTCTCTGGGAAACAAAGCAGGAGGAGCAGCAAGGTTAAATGGGCTTTTAAGTCACAAGATACTGAATCCATTTCTAACCTTGTATTGCTCACCATGCAAATGTGAGCGGCTGATGCAACTTCTTGGAAACCCACATATCAGTTCCCTCATCAGTCAATGGAGATGATAACGTCTGCCCCACAAGATTGTTGCAAGAGTTAAAATTCTGTAAATATTCCTTTCTTTCTTTCTTTCTGGCTCTTCCCTTCAGTGAAAAGTTGAAACCAAGGTATACTCTGAAATTAGGACCACCCAAATCTTTATTCAACTATTCCTGTATTTTATTTTTTTAAATAAGTAAGAGACTGATTTTTTTTTTTTTTTTATGGAGGCAGGATTGGTTCAATTTTTGGTCATTGGAGATGTTTTAAATTATCCTAAACTTAACATTTTGGAGAAGGAAATGGCAGCCCACTCCAGTATTCTTGCCTGGAGAATTCCATGGACAGGGGAGCCTGGTGGGCTGCCGTCTGTGGGGTCGCACAGAGTCAGACACAACAGAAGCGACTTAGCAGCAGCAGCAGCAAACTTAACATTTAAGGACTTCTCAGTCTATGATCTAGCTGTCAGATAGTGACTGCTGGCTTTAAGTTAGTTAGGTTCTATTGTACATTTTAAATATTCTAAAAGACAATCATATAGGAAAACTATATTTCTATCATAGAAATATCTCAGGCTGAGAACAGAAAGGTATCATTGCCAAGCACTTCAAAGAAAGAAAAACCATGCATAGAAATGGCCTTCACTCCCTCTCTATCCCCACACCCTCCCACCCCAAAGCTGTTCTAATTTCCTCCAACCCCAAAACAATCTCTCTTGGTCCACTTGTCCCCTTGAAAGGAGATAGGGGAAAAAAAAGAAAGTAGATAGGAAGAAGTTCTTCTTCCCCTCTTTCCCTTTTGTTTTCACTGTTGCTGGACAAAACATTTACTGTAATCCTGGCAATAAGTAAGAAAGTGTGAAAGAATTACATGTCTTAAAGAGAAGGAAAACGCTAAGTTTGAAGTGTTAATAGACAGGAAAGATTCACATCTAAATGTGCCAAAGTCTTCTGAAGGACCACTTGAAGGTTTCCATCTCCTTGTATTTCTGCTTTGGCCAGGCTTCCCTGGTGGCTCAGATGGTAACTAACCTGCCTGCAATGCAGGAGACCCAAGTTTGATCCCTGGGTGAAGAAGATCCTTGCAGAAAGGAATGGTGACCTACTCTGGCATTCTTGCCTGGAGAATGCCATGGACAGAGGAACCTGGCGAGCTACACAGTCCACGAGGTTGCAAGGCGTTGAGCACAACGGAGCAATTAACACTGAGCAGAATAAACTCAAGTCTGAATAGTTGGAACAAACACACAAGATTTATTCTTTTATTTTGTTTAATTCACATTATTTCAATAGTATTTTATTCTATTTTCATTGCTTATACATAATATTTAAGCTTTAAAGGAAAATAAGCCATTATATTGTTTTGACGTCAGAAAAATGGAGAGAGAAGCAACATAAAAATTTAGAACAGAGCCTTCTTAAAAGGTTGAAGCTACTTACATTGATTAATCTTCCTATGGGGATAAATAGAATTCAGTGTTGCTATCTGAAGTGTTCATTAACATGACAGAATCCATTAGAACAGTGGCGCTGTCCACTAGAAACATAAAAAGAGCCAAACATGTAATTTTAGATTTTCTAATAGCTATACTGTAAAAAGAAGAGAAGCAAAATTAATTTTAACAATATATTTTATGTAACCTAATATATCCAAAATGATCTAGATGGGTGGGGTAGGTGTGGGGTAGGAGGGAAATTCCTAGAGGGAGGGAAGGTATGGATACATGTAGTTGATTCACTTCATTGTACAACAGAAACTAAGATAATATTGTAAAGCAATTATATTTCAATTAAAAAATAAAGATAGGGATTTTAAAAAGAGACACACCTGAAGAGAGTATTGTTTCTGTTGTTCAGTCACTAAGTCATGTCTGACTCTGTGACCCCATGGGCTGCAGCACACCAGACTCCCCTTCCTTCACTGTCCCCCAGAGTTTGCACAGATTCATGTCCATCGAGTCTGTGATGCTATCTAAACATCTCATTCTCGGCCTCACCCTTCTGCTTTTGCCTTCAATTGTTCCCCACATCAGGGTTTTTTCCAATGAGTCAGCTCTTTGCATCAGGTGGCCAAAGTACTGGAGCTTCACCTTCAGCCTAAGTCCTCCCAGTGAATACTCAGGGGTGATTTCCTTTAGGATTAACTGGTTTGATCTCCTTGCTGTCCAAGGGACTCTCAAGAGTCTTCTCCAGCACCAGTTTGAAAGCATCAATTCTTCGGTGCTCAGCCTTGCTTATGGTCCAACTCTCACATCAGTACATGACTACTGAAAAAATCATAGCTTTGAATATATGCACCTTCGTTGACAAAATGATGTCTCTGTTTTTTAATATGTTGTCTAGGTTTGCCGTAGCTTTCCTTCCAAGGAGCAAGCATCTTTTAATTTCATGGCTGCAGCCATTGCCCTCAGTAATTTAGGAGCCCAAGAAAACAAAATCTGTCACTGCTTCCACTTTTTCCCTTTTTATTTGCCATGAATTGATGGGCCCAGAAGCCATGATCTTCATTTTTTGAATGTTGAGTTTTAAGCCAGCTTTTTCACCCTCCTCTTTCACTCTCATCAAGAGGCTCCTTAATTCCTCTTCACTTTCTGCTATTAGATGGTATCATCTGCATATCTGAGGCTGTTGATATCTCTCCCAGAAATCTTAATTCCAGCTTATGATTCATTCAGCCTGGCATTTCATGTACCCTGCATGTAAGTTAAACACGCAGGGTGACTATATACAACCTTGACGTACTCCTTTCCCAATTTGGAACCAGTCCATCTATAAATGTTGCTTATTGATGCATATACAAGTTTCTCAGGAGACAGGTAAGGTGGTCTGGTATTCCCATCTCTTTAAGAATTTTCCACAGTTTGTTGTGATCCACACAGGCAGAGGCTTTAGCATAGTCGATGAAGCAGAAGTTTTTCTGGAATTACCTTGCTTTCTTTATGATCCAGTGAATGTTGGCAGTTTAGTCTGTGATTCCTCTGCCTTTTCTAAACCCAGCTTGTACATATGGAATTTCTCAGTTCACACACTGCTGAATGATTTTAGGCATAACGTTACTAGCATGTGAAATGAGTGTAATTGTACGGTAGTTTGAATATTCTTTGGCGTTGCCCTTCTTTGGGATTGGAATGAAAACTGACCTTTTCCATTCCTGTGGCCATTGCTGAGTTTTCCAATTTTGCTGACATTGAGTGTAGCACTTTAACAGCATCATCTTTTAGGATGTGAAATAGCTCAGTTGGAATATATTATAATTTTTAGCAAGAAATCAATATTTAAAAATTGCTGATAATATATTTTACTCTTTTTTTTTTAAAACCAAGTCTTCAAAACCTTTACCGAAATTTCAATTCAGACTAGCAACATCTCAAATGCTAAGTAGACACAGAACTGGTGACTCTGTTGGATAGCACAACTCTAGAAATTTTTGCCTCTTCTCTATGCTATGAGTATATTCACTTTTTCCTAATTTTGTACTTAATCATGTTTTAGGATATATAGCAGTTAAATGTTAATCTGAATTTGGAGTTATACATTTACTTCTCTATATACATTTAAGGGAAAGAATACATGCTTAAGTAACCAAACATCCCAGCACAAATTTGACTGATGACTAAAAGAACAATGATGATTCATTCATTCTTTGCAACGGGTATGATATTGCCAGTTAGGTCATCTATTTCAGTGTATCATGGATGTGTGGTTCCAGAAATCATAACTATTCCTCTGCAGGGCATCCCAATGACAGATACATATTGAAATCTACTAAATGTGGAAATTTAGGAAAAATAGCAGTGTAAGAATCAGAGAATTTTATAGCTTCAGAGGTCCCTAGAGGATATCATCTCAAGCACTTTCATTTTACAGTTGAAGAAACTGAGGCCTAAAAAAAGTAAAGAAACTTGCCAATGGCCACAGAACTTATTAGAAATACAGAAGAAATAGAAACTTGGTTTTCTGCCTCCAAGTTCAGACTTTTTTATCCAATGAATAATGAGAATTGATTTACTTATTGCTCACATACTTTAGCTGATTACCAAATCCATATTTCTAATCCATACTGTTTCAGTGGGAGATTATTTCTCAATTTATGTTATGAATTAAAAAAAATAAAATTCAGCCCATTAAAAATCATTGACATAAAGATATGAAATGGTAAAAAGGAGAATTCCTGGAAGTATATGGAAACAAACATTTATAAATGAATGGTTAATAAACCCAACTTTAGAAGCAAGGTGAATTTAGAGTCTGCCTTGATTAGAACCAAAATGTGTGACTTGCAGGGACTGCTTCTCTTATCCACCTGGGCAGTTTAAAGGTGATGCATGAGATGAAAAGTGGAAAATCTGACAAGGCAAAGCATACTATTCATTTTAAAACTCACTTGCACGACAATTATATATTAGAAGAGTCCCAGAGGAATTCATTGCTCTCTGGCGTTGGGATGAAACATGCATTTGTGTTTCACTGGCCTCCACTTCATCAAGGAATAGTCTTCCCTGTCTCTAGTCCAGGGGGAAAAAGCACTTAATGTTAACACAGACAATTCTTCAAATGATCTTTAGATAAATGAATAGGATTTCACTGTTTCTCTTTTTATTCACATCCATTCATTACTTATGAAATTTTCTGCACAAGGGGAAATGAATTGAACCAGCAGGTCTCAAAGTATGGGCTGATGAACTCTCAGTCCTCAAAAACAATCTGGGGGAAAAGAGGGTCCATGAACTTAGAGTCTGTGAAATTCTGCTCTCTGTGTCTCTATCATGAGAACCACCACACACATTAGCATAATAAAGGCTGTGAGATCTTCTGTGATAAAGAAAAACCTGTCCCCTTTGTTTATCCAAATTTACCCATGTTATTTGATTGAAGAGTTTTTTCTCCTCTTTAGCATCTATAAATATCCCATGGAACTAGATTCCTGTGGAACACACTTTAGGAAATGCTGATTTTTGTGCATTTTTTTCTTCAATTTGTGGGAAAGAAGTAGAAGCAACCACAGCGTGCCAGACCAGACGCAGTGCTTCACAGAGGGCATAAGGGAATATTTCCACCACCATCAACACTGGAGGTATCTTGACTGTCACTTAGAGACAAAGCGTGGTGGGACACTTAGCCAGATCACTTAGGTCATTCTTGAAGCAGAAATATGAGGCTGAATAAGTGACTTCATCACCTTATATCTCAAGAGCGGCAGCTCCATTAAGAACTCCATCCTCTCTTACGAAAATCTCCATCTTCTCAGACAGCCCACCAAATGCCAAGAAGAAATACAGCAATTTTTATTAATATGAGTTGGTTTCTCCCACAATTAGAAAGCATAGTGGTAGGATTCATTCGGACTATTGTCCATGTTCATCTGGCAACACAGAGTGAAGAGTAGAGAGTGTATGATTATAGTGCAACTTAAGTCTAAGTTATGTTTAACAGAGCCTCTTTTTTCTTCAGTTGCCACATTCTTTCATGCTTTCTCCAATCTTCCTTCCCCTTCTTTTTATCTTGAGCAAATTCCATACCTTTCTGGTTGCTTTGTTATTTTTATAGTCCACTCTGTATGCATGTGTGCTAAGTCATTTCAGTCATGTCCGACTCAGCAACCCTGTGAACCACAGCCCACCAGGCTCCTCTGTCCATGGAATTCTCCAGGAAGAATACTGGAATGGGTTGCCGTGCCCCCTTGCAGGGGATCTTCCCAACCCAGGGATCGAAACCATGTCTCTTACATCTACCTGCATTGACAGATGGGTTCTTTACCACTAGCTCCACCTAGGAAGCCCATAGTCCACTCTAGTCCTGTCCAACTGGAAGTTCCAGTGTCAGATCTGAGCTAAATCTGTATCACTTCCTTGACCTCAGTCAGCCTGCAGCTCCATAAACTCCTTTGAAGACAGGGTGTTTGCCTCCAGCTCTTTCCCACCAACCTTTTAGTCATTGATACTCACCACAGGGTGCAGATAAGAGAAAGATGGACAAAGCAAGTGTCTCTTGCCTTACTGGTCGTAGTGTCCCTTGAACATCAACATTGTATGACAGGCACTCAAAATAAAGTGTCTCATGTATGAACCAAAGATGAGTTTTTCTGACATCCAACAAGGGACCCTCAACTGCACAATTTCTTAAGGTGAGAGATCCACTTCAGCCCAACCTCTTCCAACTTTTGGGCTTGGATCTCCTTGTGGTCTCTTGCTGTTTGGTTCCCCTCATCCAGAAAGCACCCCTCTTGGAAAGAATACAGACATAAAAGCCCATGGGCAGGCTGTCTTCTGAAGTGTGCCATTGACTCAAGGGAAAATTAAGCTTTTAAGCAGTTTGTAAGTAGTTTGGTAACATCTATTGCTACAAGAGATGAACTTAGGATTTTCAGCAGTCTAATCCAGGAGATGTTTATTCCTCTTTCAATAAAACCCAAAGAGGTTGTCTTCAGTCTGATGATGGCTCCTTCTATCCTATATGCTAGGCCTGCAAGTAGCATATAATGCTCCCCTCACAGTCTATTGACAGACCACAGTGTCATGCTTGCATATAGCTGCAAGGTAGGCTGGGAATTATAGTCGGTCCATGTGCCGACAAGGAAGAGGGAAATGTGTTTTGGTGACTATATCTCAGTCTGCCATAGAACTGTTCCACTCTTTTCTTAACTTTTACCACCTTACATGGCAGTATTAGGTGTCATTCAAGAGGGTCCCTGGACTCCTCTTAACTCCTATTATAAAGTGCCAACCTTATTTCACCCTTGATAAACAGGATGAATCCTAAAAGTGACTTTTTTTTTCCCTGTTGGCCCAATGGTACACAGAACTCAGTAACCAGGTGGCAGTCTCAACATTCAATTGTTATGTCCCCTAGTGGAAGTAGTTTTCCTTTGCATCATGAGATCTTTAAACCAGGAAAGCCCGAATCCATGGGGTTGAGAAATAAAATATTTACAAGTGAAATTTAGGTGTAATAATGAGAACTGCCATTTTACCCTGGGAATTCTGTTTATGGAGAAACTGTACCACATGTTATTCACTAGATCAGAGCATCATATGGGATAGTAACCTAGTCTCACAATGTTATCTTCCAACTCTTGCTGTAACTGAGTTTTCAAAAGGCCAATCCACTCTTCTTTAAGGCCAGCTCCTTCAGGGCAATACGGTACATGGTAAAAACAAAAAAATCAGAGAGTCCATGGGCATTCACCCACTGTTGTGCTTTTATTTTTTGGAAAAGTTTCTTGTTCAGAGTTGTGTGGCTTGTTGTGACAGGGAATATGGCAGTGTAAGTCTGTGGAAAATAGTAGTGGCAGAATCACGGCATTTAAGAAAAGCAAGTCTATAGCAAGAGTAAGTGTCTGTTCCAAGAGGGAAGAGATCTGATAGAATTGATCTGCAATAAGTTGCTGCCTGGTCCTCCCTAAAGACTACAAAGAATTTCTTTGGGTTTTGTAGACAATCTATACCATATTTGAACATGATGCTCTAATTCTCTGCTTAAGCTGTAAGGCTTTGAAGAAATTCCAGGCAAGTAAAAGCCTTCTAATCCTAATCAGTTTGCAGGACAACTCAATTTTACCACTCCCACTGAGAAAATAACCATAATGTGTGTTCTCACTGGGCCCATTGAGAGGTGGGCTTGACCAAAAATCCATTTTCCCCTTGACTTCCAATATCCCCCATTGTGACCAGTATAGCGCAGTAGTGTCTGGACCCAGGATTATCCTCAGCTTAGAGCCACTCTCTGTGTGCGCACTCTAGCTCAGTTACCGAGTTTGTAGTAGGAACTTTATTTCTACATGAGCTCCCTGATTCCTGAAATGTGAGCACTGTAATAGAAACAGTTAATGAAGATTCTTCTCTCTAATAAAGTAAACCAAAAACAATACCATTCCAGTCGTTTCAGAGGTAGGCCACCATCAAAACTGTAAAGAATGTGCAGTCCCTCTTTCCTTGTACATAATAACTCTGGTAGATGGCTCTGAGTCCCTTGGGAAAGGTTGGGGTCTCTAAAGGGTCTGCTGTCAAAGATTCCATACCTTCTCTTCATTCACAGCTACTAGGTCTAGGAATTGCCTCAAGTCTTAGAATTTGGTTAGTGTCTTGATCTTTATATGGGGTGACTCTTGGGGTGACTCTGCTTGCCAAATCTGAAATTTGCAGATCTACAGATCAAAGAAAACCTTAGTAGACTATTTCAGTCCTAATCCGTTAGCCACCACCAAAGACAGTCATTAGTGATCATCCATTAGCCACAACCAAAGATTTCTTCAGATCATCCCTCTTTGATGACTGTTCTGGCTGAAGTATATGTTCTAACATAGTGCCCATCTTGCCTCTTAAGGTCTCATGGTGCACATTGCCTCTGCCATCCTGGCAACCTGTAGTCACTATGGCAGCTAAGGAGCCTACTTCAATGGTAGCATCACCATATTCATCACCAGCCTGCAGAAAACAACTCTTTGGCACTTTGCAAGGCTGCTGTTATATTTTCTAAATATATTAATGAAAGGAGTGTTCTCTGGATGCACTTGGAGATGGCCAGGATACTATCTAGTTAAGGTGGCTGGTCAGTAACAAAAGGTAAGTCCACTTTAACTTCCTATCTCCCTCAACCTTTGGATTCCTTCTACTATATTATACCAGTGACTATCTGGATCTCAGCTTCATTTAACATGGGCCACTGCTGAGGCAAGTTTTGAGTTAACCAACCAAGTAAACAAAACTGAGAATATCTGATAAATACACACATGTTCAGTCCCTACCTGATGTAACACCCTTAGAATCCATTTGAACACATATTCCTCAGAATCATGCAGTGCTTTTCATGTGAGAACCTTTCTTCTGCTGGATCTGATTTTGTAATTGGCCCCACAGAGCCTGCTGGGGTCTGCTGCTGGATACAAGTCTAGAGAAAGTGAAGGAGTTAGTAATTTGGAGACATGAGTAGAATTGGCATCACCCTGCAAGGTAACTGTCCTAATATGGGGTTACTAGGCCCTCTTCAGTTCAGTTCAGTTCAATTCAGTCGCTCAGTCATGTCCAACTCTTTGCGACCCCATGAACTGCAGCACACCAGGCCTCCCTGTCCATCACCAACTCCTGGAGTCCACCCAAACCCATGCCCATCGGGTCGGTGATGCCATCCAGCCGTCTCATCCTCTTTTGTCCCCTTCTCCTCCTGTCCTCAATCTTTCCCAGCATCAGGGTCTTTTCCAGTGAGTCAGCTCTTCACATCAGGTGACCAAAGTATTGGAGTTTCAGCTTCAGCATCAGTCCTTCCAGTGAACACCCAGGACTGATCTCCTTTAGGATGGACTGGTTGGATCTCCTTGCAGTCTCCTTGCAGACTCTCAAGAGTCTTCTCCAACACCACAGTTCAAAAGCATCAATTCTTCGGCGCTCAGATTTTGTTGTAGTCCAACTCTCACATCCATACATGACTACTGGAAAAACCATAGCCTTGACTAGACAGACCTTTGTTGGCAAAATAATTTCTCTGCTTTTTAATATGCAAGACCATATCAGTCTCAACAGACAGAAAAGGAACTGCTGCTTTCAACCAGGAAGGCACAGGGAGCAGTTGGGGTTTGAGAATATTTAGGTCATCTGAATCTTCTGTGTCCCAGAAGGCTTAGTAAAAATAGCTCTTTCAGTTTCTACTTGCAGCCCTCTCCTCCCTAAGACTCAGACCTGAGTCCCTAAAGGGACATATCCAAATGGCGGCATCATACTGTGCTCAGAATTGTCCTTCCCATGTGATGGCTCAGGCTTCATTACAGGTTTAAGCTTGTCTGCTTGACACTCTCCTCCCTGAAGATGATTTCTCTCCTGGGAGGCATCATGGTGTCTCATGCTCACAGACTCTGGGCAGGCTGACCCCAAGGGTCTGCCAGGCACATCGAGACCCGCTGGAATCCCAGAGGTAGACACAGCTCATGCCCAAACCTGGAACCTAGCTTTAAAACAACAGAGTATCTTATCCCCTCTCTGGTCAAAGGCATCACATGAAAATGTGCAAAGAAAATGTTTGCCTCAGATTTTACTTACAAGGTTGGCACCAAGTCTATAAATATCACTTTTAAAGGAAGAGTTCATGATGTGAATTTGATAAGAGTTTTAAAGTTTGCTTCTTTTTATGATGGTTTCAGACTGATTTTGTGCAGACTTGTTTTTATAGTCAAATCAAACTCTAAGTGCTGGATTACCTGCCAGAAAGTTAAAATGCATTTCAGTGACTTAATTTTGGCACCATGTTCATATTTATTTTTAATTTTAGTTACCATGAGAGTTTGCTTATTTTTCCCAAGTGAATTAAACCAGATTTGTGTCAAATAAGGATGGAGATTCTTCTTAACGCTGTTCAAACTGAGTTACTAAAATAATATGGGCAACAAGGCTGTGGATTCAACTCCTGTCATATGCAGAATTTGTAAATGGCATGACGGACAACCTCCCCAGATGGAGAAGATGAAAGGGGATCAGAGTGAGGATCTTGCGATTACTGAAGGGCTCTGTCACTGCCCAGTCCCCACTCTCTTTTATAAGAAGGGCTGCTACCTTCCACTCCTAAAGCTCATGAAAGGAGGTGTCAATATTAAGGGAAATGTCAGTGGGACCACCTGAACCCTAAGAGATGTTTTTCCCAGCAGTTGGGAGACAGTTGGGAGACACAGGGGAACTAGTTCTGACTCACACTGGAGGAAGGGAAAACAGGCTGTGAACTGGGGTGTGAGAGAGGGGCTGACTCACTATGCAATGGAGCCGGGGCAGTCTACCTCACTGGGAAGGGCTGAAGTTTGTCACGACATGGATGTGTGAGTGTTGCCTGAGAACACAAGTGGGCCAAATGGGAAAGAACTAGAGGGGGTGTCTTGGGCTCTCTGTCCAGTTGGGAGGCCTGGAGGAGCACGGTGACTTCAGCAGAGAGTCTGATGAAGGTGTCCAGGTAGGTATCTTCTTAGGCCATCTTGAATAGAATCATATATGCCTGGAGGTAGGGAATTGCAGAAGAGAGGCCCAGATAGGAAAGATGTGAGGAGGCCATCAAAGTGCACAAGAGGAGAACGTTCATTTTAATCATCTAACTGTGCTCAGTTGCCTTACTCGTGTACAGTTGTTCGTGACCCCCCTGGACTGTAGCCACCAGGCTTCTCTGTCCATGGGA
Source organism: Dama dama (assembly GCF_033118175.1). Taxonomy (NCBI): domain Eukaryota; kingdom Metazoa; phylum Chordata; class Mammalia; order Artiodactyla; family Cervidae; genus Dama; species Dama dama. The sequence goes on along the minus strand of NC_083705.1, from coordinate 49,313,899 downwards.
TTCTCCAGGCAAGAATCCTGGAGTGGGTTGCCTGCCCTCCTCCAGGGGATCTTCCTGACCCAGGATCGAACCCACGTCTCCTGCACTGCAGGCTGATTGTTTATCACTGAGACACCAGGGAAGCCCTCATCATATAACTGAGCCATCCAGAAATATCAACTTGCACAATTTGACTGGCACAGAAAGTAAAAGGAACTGTCCCACTACCTGTCTCTCCCTCCCTGCCTACTAACAACTTCAGTGTTGACGGGGAGCAGAAACTGAGGGTAATGACCTGAGGCCTAGGGGCTGAGAGAGAGGGAGCAGAAGAACCATGTCCCTTTCTAGCAGGAAGCAAACCTGAGCTGAAGAGGGAAGACTCAGGCTGAGTTTAATTTGGTCATTACCTGTGTATGACACAGTCTAATCACCAGATTGACACAACAGTCCATCTATGAAGTAAGAAAGGTGTCGCATGTCATGGGCCCCAGGAACAAGTAAATATGACTTACACTGAATGAAATGTAAACAAACAGAGGGAGATAAATGTACATTTTTGCCCTCATCCTTCCTCTCTTTTCTTCCCTCTCTCCCATCTACCTTATTGGGCTTTATCCAGGATGAAATGGTACCAAATACCATCCTACCCCTGTAATGTTCTCCACCTGTGTGTCCCAGCTCATGGGTTAGAGGGCTGTTGGTGACCAGGGGATATAATGAGGTTTTACTTTTAGGTTGAATAGTTACTTAACTTAATCGGAGTAACAGAACTTTGAGGACAGACAGAAAACAATGCTTTTATTATTTATACCATGCTTTATTTATTTAGCAATGATTTACTATCTCATGGACTTTTACTTACAAGACATGTTATTGTGCCTAAGAACCCAGTTGTCTGTATAGCAAGCCACCCAAAGCATGCTTTTTCATCTTCCTTCTCATTTAATCTGAGAAGTTACCTACAAGTTTCCCATGATTCATAGAATGAGATTTAAGCTCTACATGCCACTGGAGTAGGAAATGGAAACCAACTCCAGTATTCTTGCCTGAAAAATTCCATGGACAGAGGAGCCTGGCAGGCTACAGTCCATGGGGTCACAAAAGTTGGACACAACTGAGCAACTGAGCACACACGCACACATGAGCACATGCCATAATTTCTAGAGTAGCCAATCAAAAGTCTATCTTAGTGTGTTCTTGGTGGACTCCAAAATAGGGATAGGTGAGGGGGAACCTAGAATGGCATATGTTCTACCATTTATTATCTTTTTTCACTAAGGTATAGAAATTTATTTTCAACATCCTCTTCCTCCCCATGGGGCCCCAACTGCACCCCATTTCTTAGGCCATAAGCTAAAAATTTTAAATGGTGAGAATAATCCATACAATAGAACCTGCCTATGTCTCATTTTGGAATAAGAGGGCTGGTCAGAGAGAGGGAGGCCCCCAAGCCCCACCACCTGTACAGAGGTACTAGAAAGCAGAGTTTAGGGAAGTCTAAGTTCTTCCCTAAAGTCCTGGTCTTTCTCAAATGCTGCCCAGATTGGCCATCCTTATTCCCAGCGTGGTGCCGGAGGTCAGGCGATGCCACAGAATGAAGGTAACACCAGAGCGTCAGATGTATAAGATTTAAGGAACAAAAGTGATTTGGCTAATAAAGCAATTTATATCTGTTACTGAGTAGAACACAAAGTATACATATGTGTTTAAGATAAAACTAAGATTTCAATAAATTTCACACTTTGGGTCCTGCCTTTAGACCTCTCAGAGATCCTTACGTATGAAATCTCTGCAGCAAAGACAGAGGGTTGACTAGCTACCGTTATCTGAAAAGCCATTATGACAAAGAAAAACATCTCAAAGTCATCAATGCATCAAACCTTCACCCCAAAAATGACCTAACAATAACTACTATGTATCTACTCCTTCTGCACACCCTCTTTCAGTCTCCATGTTAATAACGTGGGACCTGAACATAATCATCCCCAGTTTAAGGTGAAAAGGCTAAAACTTTAAAAGGTTATGTAACATGTCCAAAGTCACACAAGTAAATAAAATTTTCACCCTATAATCTGACTGACTCTGAAGTCCGTTCTGTTTGCCAGAATGTTCCAGCTACTTCTGTCTGGTGGCATGCTGTTTTTCTATCCTCCTGCCGACTGGAGAGTATTAAACTGAAAGTTGCTCACTTGTGTCTGACTCTTTGCAACCCCACGGACTGTAGCCTGCCAGCCTCTTCTGTCCATGGAATTCTCCAGGCCAGAATACTGAAATGGGTAGCCATCCCCTTCTCCAGGGGATTTTCCCAACCCAGAGATCAAACCCAGGTCTCCGGCGTTGCAGGCAGAGTTTTTACTGTCTGAGCCACCAGGGAAGCCCAAGAATACTGGAGTGAGTAGCCTATTCCTTCTCCAGCGGATCTACCTGACCCAGGACTCAAACCAGCATCTCCTGCATTGCAGGCAGATTCTTTACCAGCTGAGCTATCAGGGAGAGGATTGCCTTGGACAAAAAAAACAAAACAGCAGGGATGCTGTGACAGGTGGCTTGATGTCTCATAGGGCAATTGCAGTAAAAATTTCTCATCAAACAGATATAAGTGCCAAAGTCATTTCTCTTTAGTTATAAACAGCAAGAAATGTCGTGCAGACAGCAATCTGTTGAGCTCTGAAAAGTAGTGATGCGCTCAAATTTTTTTTTTTAACTTTTCATGAAAACAAATATTTTTCAGTTGTTGGGAGTATTTCAAGACATGGAAAATATCAAAGCACTTATCTCGTGGAATTTATGACCAAAGTTGCATGATGACTTCTCTATTGTTCTTAGGAGCTTTTCAGATTTATAGTGTGGTTTACTCTAATTGCATGAGCTGAATTAAAGATCCTGTAAAACTGACCTGCAGCCTAAACAGATATAATCAGTAAAAGATCTGTGAGGTTATTCACAAAAATCTTATTCTAGAGATTTTCCCATACGGTTCAATGTAGTTTAGTGTTTTAAAAGCTAAAAGTTTATCTTATATAAACAAAAATGCCTGGCCAACATACGGAAATTGTTTTAAAGGTTTTTATTAAATATGTATGCTATATATTTCTTCTTTTAAGCAATTACACTATTCACTCTGGCCTGGGAGGCTTTCTTCCTAATGATATTAAACAAGAAAAAAGATTCATTGGCATGAATACGATATTTAACTGCTCAAATTAAAAGCAGACCTCAAAGCAGTTTTTCAAAGAGAGAAGTTGAAATAACTTTTCTGTGAACTAAAGCTGGTAATGACTTGGGGGGGAAAAATACCTCTCTGTCCTTTCTCCACTCATTTCCAACTACTCTGAGCCAAGGTATTCCCTGCTAATCATACATATTTTATTTCCATCCAACTTGCTAGGCACCTTAATTTTAAAAAGAATCCCATAGCAAAGTACTTACTCAACATGATGAAAGTTCCCTTGCTTGTGCAATTTCTGTTTCATGACAGCCCTCCCTTTCTATATTTCTTTTCATCTCTTCACTTTAAGGACTTGTTTTAGACTATAATTATTCTTGAGACTCTGGGTTAACACAGCCATTAAATCTTGTATAGGTGGATGATAAACTGGGAAGCTAACAAGTTGTACTGATCTTTTTCTCAGAATTCTTCTTGTTTGAGCTCAACCACCATAAAGCAACATGAAGAAATATCTACATTTCAGAAAGCAAAATGTACACACACACACACACACACACACACACACACACAATTTTACTGCCAGAAAATCTAGATATTTTGAAAGATGGATAGTATCTTGAAAATAATTCACTTCTATAAGCCTCTTAGCAAATGATTTGGGAAAAAATTCTTTAAAAAGGTATGCCATGGTTTATAAATTTTGCATTTGGTAACTTTAGCCATCTTAAAGGATCTTAGTCTTCCCCCTCCATCTCTCCAGTGGGAAATCACTGAATTTGCATTCCTTTAAAATAGAGCTGACATGGAATGCAAAGGGTTTTTTTTTTTTTTTTTTCTATAGATACAAATCCAGATGGTGACTGCAGCCATGAAATTAAAAGATGTTTGCTCCTTGGAAGAAAAGCTATGATCAACCTAGTCAGCATATTAAAAAGCAGAGACATTACTTTGCCAACAAATGTCTGTCTAGTCAAGGCTATGGTTTTTCCAGTGGTCATGTATGGATGTGACTGTGAAGAAAACTGGACTGTGAAGAAAGCTGAGCACCAAAGAATTGATGCCTTTGAACTGTGGTGTTGGAGAAGACTCTTGGACTGCAAAGAGATCCAACCAGTCCATCCTAAAGGAAATCAGTCCTGTATATTCATTGGAAGGACTGATGCTGAAGCTGAAACTCCAATACTTTGGTCACCTGATGTGAAGAACTGACTCACTAGAAAAGACCCTGATGCTGGGAAAGATTAAAGGCAGGAGGATAAGGTGACGACAGAGGATGAGATGATTGGATGGCATCACTGACTCGATAGATATGAGTTTGAGTAAACTCCAGGAGTTGGTGATAGACAGGGAAGCCTGGGATGCTGCAGTCCGTGGGGTCACAAAGAGTCAGACACGACTGAGTGACTGAATTGAACAAATCCTGAAGTGAAAATAATCTTATTTTTATTTTCAAAAAAGACACTTAAGAATTTTATCAAAAATTCCAGAGCAAGCAAAATAAAAATTGTACCCAAAACCCTCTTTTCCCATATAGTTGAAGTGGTATTTATAGCTATTTCAGCCCATACCTATCAAAAAAAAAAAGAAATTCTGTAACAAAAATCTGTATTCAGGGCCTCTAATGCTGATCCTTTGCATCTTAATTAATGGTTGTCTATGACCTGGAGCACCAAATATTGCACTTCTGGCATTATTTGTAGTTGGCTGAGATTCAATTAATTGAAATTTTTTGCTGTTGCTGGAGAAAATGTGAAATGGAGTATTTATAACCATGGGTACCTGATTTTTATTTACAGTCATCTGAAAGAAATTTCACATCAGTGTCAGAGCTGCAGCATCTTCTAAAGTTCAGGATGTCATAAACACTTGACTCTCAGATGCTTTTAAGACATTTCAAAAAACATATGTATGATATGTACTTTTTTCCCTTCATATGGAGAAAAATGCTCATTTTACAAAACTTTTTACTGTGTTGTGGGGGAAAAAATAAAGTTACATTAAAGTCCACTAATCAATTGCTCACTAATAACAACTCCTGATGCTCCCAGTGGAACTATAGCTGAGTTGGACAGTATTTTATAGGACTAAATTATATTTTGGCTTAGTTTTAATATCCAAGGAAACTCATTTCATAATTGGTAGGTGTGTAAATGTGCTGGCACTTCAGGTTCTTTATTTTATTAGGAAAAATATATTGAGAAATTGTATTTCCCCTGCCAACTGAAATTATAGAGCAAGTCAGCATGCTCAAGTACCAAACATGTCTTTTTCTAGGTATAAAGAAAAATAATATGTGGAAGAAAAGGGTTTTGTTTTGTTTTTTAAGTAGACTGCATTTTATGATATTTTGACTTCATGTTTTTTATTAATAGTAAGTGGCCCAAAGACTATAGATGTTTTATGTACTGTTGTTGCACTGCATAAGATCAGCTCTTGGTAAGCAATAGTCTCAAAAGCAATATTGGCTGCTATTTATTGCCTGCTTACTTAGCAATGTGGTAAGTGTTTTACATACTGTATCATATTTAATTTTCATAACAAATCAGTGAGGCTTAACTCAAATGTCTGATCTGGCTTGGCCTAACCCATCAGTGGAATTTCTTCTCTTTTTTTTTTTTCGTTAAATGTTTGTTCTGGGCAAGTTTTTATTTTTTAAATTTTTAATTGCTTTACAATGTTGTATTGGTTTCTGCCATACAACAATGCAAATCAATCATAGTTATACATATATCCCCTCCCTCTAGAGCCTCCCTCCCCCACTCCCATCCCACCTCTCTTGGAATTTCAAGCAAAACACTTAAGGAAGGCCTGTTCTTAAGTCAACGTTATTTCCCAGACTTGCACAAGCTGTGGCTTCTTAGACCATTTGAGAAATTAATGATCAGCTTCAGCAATACAGGAACAAACTGTAACAGGACTGATGTAAGACATGCTGATTAAAAGAATAACTTCCTTAGTAGTGGCAGTTGCATTAATGGACTATGTGCATTTTCCTTCTCCAAAAGATTTCAAAATTATTTTGGATATTTTTCTTCCCATTTTTCATAAAGCTACTGAGATAACAGGGCGTATCCCAGAAAGATTGATTTTATCTGGGTTTTTTTATAGATTATCAGCTGTTTTTCAACATCTGTTTTACTGACACAAGCAGTATTAATAACACAAGCTTACATTAATAGATGGGGGGAAATGGGGATTTTGCAAAGATAAAGCTGAAAAGTTGGTGGCATGTTAAAATTAGAACGACAAACATCAAAATTTTTCTTTTTCTCCATATTATGCTCTTTACATTAAAAAGTATTTTTAGTAGCTTTAAATAAGTAAAAGGCCATGTTACTGACCTATTAAAAAATTACCATGTGAACATTCTGATTTTCTACCTTGGAATAATTAATAGACGAAAGAAATTGAGAAGTGCTTGATTTGATGACTGCAGAACATCAAGTAACAATGTACAATTATTTTGAACAACAACTTCCACTGAGAATTAGCTTTCTGCTGGCCTTCACTGTGTTCTGGTGCCCCATTGTTTATAATTACACATGTACACTGTGATAGAGCAGTCGTTAAACTGGAAATTGAACTTCTTTGACAACTACAGTGAAACTTGACAAAAGATGAATGTGATTTTTTTTCCTGTTTCCCTTCTTCTTCTTTCACTTATTTAAACATGTATTAATTAACTTGTTCTGGCAAGTGTTTAGTAAACATTGAGCAAGGGCATTTCTTTAGTGGTATAATTAAAATTCCCTTTAAAATGTTTTGCATGAAATTTTATGCACAATTTGACTCGAGTAAACAGAGGTTCTAATTAAAGTTTTTAAATGGAGGCAATCAAAATTGATAAAAGACCCAGCAAACAATTCAAGCACATTGTCTTCCTGTCTAGTTCAAGCCACATTTGATGGTCAGTTAACATTAGCCTGAATCAGTTAAGATGTCCCCAACTTCACAGGCCTTTTTCTACTTTAGTTAGTCTCAGGAAATAAACCTTTAAATTTTGCAGTACCTCTTGAAGTTGTTATACAATATTTATTCAATTAAATTTCTTCAGAGTTATTACACCAGGATATTATGAGAAGGATCTAATTTAGGTTATGGATCCTCTGCAAATAAAGTGTTGCATAAAACACACTGAATGAATGAAGCTATCCAAATAGCAAGTAGGGCTTCAATTATTTTTTCCCATTACAACTTGCTGTAAAAGGTTACACCTCTGTAAATAGTGCTGTTCTTCGGGGTGAGAATAGCCAGTGTAGCTTTTCAGTGTTAACAGGTAAATGTACAAAGCACATCATCACTTTTTGCATATTTCTTTATGTGTGTAGGGGGAACAGGGATGGTGGGAAAGGTGAAGAGAGATGGAAAGGAATTCACTTTTCTTGTAATACATTGATTGACCTGAAGTGAGAGATATTTTAAGGGAAGTTTTAAACTCCCAGTCTTTAAATTATTCATACTTTTTTTCCCCTTTTCATGATGCTGTAAACAACTCCAAAAAAGCAAAGCTTTAAGTACAAGAATTGTTGTTAATTGATAAGTGATTTACCAGCTCTCAGGATCACTGGTGTCTCTAATGATCTTTTTTTTTAATTCATGGGGATTAAAACAGATTCTGCCTAATCACTTCCTCCAGATCTCTGGGTTCTGAACCTGAGCCAGCCAGCGGTGGAAGCAGAAAGTGATTCCCTCTGGCTTCGAACTGCAGATTTGGAGCCTGCTGTCAGTGGGTAGCAGCCACTTCTGCTTTTGTAAAAGAAAAGAAAAATATAATGTAACCCCAACTCTAGTCGGGAGTCTGCCTAGTGCTGGGTTTGCTTAGCAAGCCCACTAGGCTTTCAAACTAATCTACCTTTCCAACTGGCTTCTTTTTTAGCAATAAAGGTGATATTTTGGTGTCTATCCAACACTCCTTTATTATGGTTGTTGTTTTCTTAATATCTTTGAAATTTGGAAGAGAAAGAGAAGTGCTGTCTATCAGGTGCCTCCTTGCACGCATGCTAAGTGGCTTCAGTCATGTCCGATTCTGTGCGACCCTGTGACTGTAGCCCACCAGGCTCCTCTGTCCATGGGATTCTCTAGCCAAGAATACTGGGATGGGTTGCCATTCCCTTCTCCAGGGGATCTTCTCCACCTAGGGATCGAACCCATGTCTCTTACATCTCCTGCATTTGCAGGTGGGTTCTTTACCATTGGTGCCACCTGGGAAGGGCCTCCACTAAAATCCTAAAACTGTACCATTCTCATTGTGAAAATGAGGAAATTGAAGCAGAGACTATCAAGCCACTTGCTCAAGTCTCAGGTCTAATAAATACTGATGCCGGGATACATGTGGGTAAACTGGCTCAGAAGGTGCTTCTAACCACAGTGATCTTCTATCAGTGGGTATCAACTCACCAGCCCTAATTTTACACGAGAAACAAAAGGCCAGAGTGGGGAAGAGCTTGCCTGAGATAAATAACACAGGGAATAAGAGAGAGAAAGACAGAGAGGCCTAACACCCAGTGTTTCCAAATACCACTGTTGGAATTCCCTCACAGTCCAGAGGTTAGGACTCTGCACTCTCACTGCCAAGGCCCCAGGTTCAGCCCTGGTCAGAGGACTAAGACCCTACATGCCATGTGGTATGGACAAATGAATGTCATTGTTGTAACGTTTGACGATCATATTGCTTGTGTTCATTCTATATATCCATGCCTTCTCAAGCCAAAAGTTCAAGAAAACTAGGAACTCTTCTTAATGATTCAAGGTCATCATCGTGAATATTCACGTGCTGGATTTCGCTCAAGTGCTGTGAGGTATTCCTAGGTCCATTCTTACGGTCATTAGTCATATCATCAATTCATGTGTTTAGTCATCCTTATATTCAGCCGATCATGCATTCACCCACACATCAACTTTATTTATGTGTATGCCTGGTGTATGTTTAGACATTGTCCTCAGCATAGGAATACAGAGTGTCGCCTGACTGCCAGGGCCAGCCCCTTACTCCATCCATTTTCTCTTTAGTTTTCTGCCTGTCTTTTGAAGCCTTTCTCTGCCTTTCTCCTACTAATGGGACTCCAGCCTCCAGTACTCGTTACGTGGTCTCTTTAATTTGCTGGGGATTTAGAAACCTGATGATAAATTTGTTCAAATCTTGTCTGAAATGAGAGTAAATAAAACCTAGATGCTGTGTCCATGAGCAAAATACAAATGAGATAGTGAATGTTGTGGTTAAGAAGGAGCCTGTAGATGAGCTGGGTTTGATCCAAGTTCTACCAGCCGCTAGCTATGCCCCCTTGGGCAAAGCATCCGGTTCCCTCCAAGCCTGTCTGTCCTGTCTCTAGAGTGAAGGATAAGAGTGACGGTCTCTATTTCAAAGAATTGTTGTTTAAGACTACATGTTTTGAAAGCATTTATCTCATTGCATGGGGCAAAGCAAACACTGTTTGCTATCCTTATTTGCTTAGACATTTTGTGACAACTATTTTTACCTCTCAGAGACCTATATTGTTGTTATATTTTTAGGGGAGTTGTGAAGATTCTGCTGTAAGGTCACAACTACACTGAGTGCTTCTCATGGGCAGCAGCCTGGAGGCCTGTGACTCGTCAGAGTGAGTTCAGAACAAGGACTCCAGAGTCATATGCCAGGGCTAGAGTCTGGCTTCCGCACGTCCCCATTACATGGACAAGTCCATGACCCTGGACAAGTCACTCAGCTTCTCTAAACTTCAGTTTCTCATCTGCAGAAGTTCTAAGCGTTTTCTCTACCCCACAGATTCTCATGAGAATTAAATGAAGACATCATATTTGTGATGTGCTAAGCACAGTGCCCAGCACATAGTTCAGGGACAGAACACAGCAAATTTTACTATGTGCTAGACTTTGTATAAGTGATAAAGGCTTAGACATTATATCAGCAAGCATAAGTACAACATCTCCACTCTTCATAGCACTTTTCATGAGTAGGAACCTTTAAAAATCATCTGTGATGTGCCAGGTTTCACAGTGACTGTATGGTAAACCCAACCATGTGACTCCTTTTATAGTTTAATAAAGTTAAATTTGTTTTGAACTCCTTACCCCACCAAGGTGGCCTTATAGCTCCCAGCCAGTACCCTCTGGCTGCCGTTTCACTGAGCTGCTGAAAGAAGACCAAACTCACTGAAATCACTCACAAGAATGTGCAAGTGGTTTTTGACATCTTGCAGTCTTATTCAAGCTCATTGTCTTAAATGGCCACGCGTCCAAAAGAATTAACAAAGCTGCAGAAGAGCCTAATGTATAAGCAGGGAGTAATAGGAAACCAAGTCATTCATACAGTTCTGCAACCTGAACATATAATTTGCTACAGAAATGTTCAAAATTCATGCCATGAATAGCTAGTTACAAGCATAAAATGCTTTCTCTTCTCCTTTGTTCACACAAGTAAATCTTTTGGGAAAAGACAGCATGCACAAGGAGCCAGGCAATACACATAAAGGACTGAAGCAAGCAGGTTTAAGAAAACTGCAGAGAACATGAGATGACAAAAGGCAATTGAGTGGCAGTTGAACACACTTTATGCGGGCATCCATAAGGGTCGTAGGCAAGTGCCAACATGATTCAGGAGGCAGCTCCCTCCACTCCAGAAATGAAGATGTCACTAGAGCTTCTCTGGTTCCAAATTAACCCAGAAATAGGCATGTGCTGATCTTTAAAGATGAGCCACTGGCCACAGTTTCTCGGTTGTAAAAGGTAAAACAAGAGATGTGCAAGAGGCAAAGTGTGTCCTCTACTAGGATATTCTTTGACCAGTTAGGTATTTGTGATCATCTTAATAGCTAAGACCTCATGGCAACTCATTCGTTTTATTCTCACAGCCGTCCTACAAGGTAGATACTGTTAATATCATTGTGTTTTATAGATTTAAAAAAAAATGTAGGCACACATTCGTCCTCTACTTTGCCCAGCCAGTGTTGGGTGAGGCTGAGTAACCCAGATATGGCCTGCCAGAATCTGTTCTTAACCATATTCTGATACTTCCTCTCATGATAAAATATTTTGGATCACCCCAACCCCCATGGAAAAAGAATTCTGTCTTTTTGATTCAAATTTTGGGGGTTTCCGGTCCCAACTGAGTATTTCAACTCAACAAATACTCCTTAAGCCTCAACTACATATAAAACACCATTTTCTGTGCTGTAACACGTTTGACTTTATCTTCATTAATGCAATGTCTGGAATATGATTTTAGAACAAGGGTAATACTGTTGAAATAGCTTCATCTGGAAACACATCAGTTTGCAAACAGATTGGCATATTATCCACAAATATAAACATTTACAAAAAATTCGGGCAGCATTTGATGACTGTTGCCATAATGATTCATTGGCACAAGAGGAATGCTATGTGATGGAAGATGCCTAGGCTGTTTGACACATTTCAGTGGAGTTCATTACACACACGAAACGGAACCAATTTTACTCAACAGTGACTTTGACATTTACAGAAAAATGAAATGGAGGTTTAGAAATGAAGACTTCATGTAAAATCTCTACCAAAAATTTTAAATTGGTTCTATCCTTATGTCACCACTTCTAGAAGATCAGCCATGTACTACAGACTTATTTTTATTCACAGCAGGTGGCAACCTATTCAAAACAAAGTTCCTTGGGTCATCCAAAAATTGATTGTGAACCAACTTAATTGGCTGTAAAACTCCTCTCAGAATAAAGAACGTGTATATATATTATTAAAGATTTACCTGTAGGAAGACGTGTCCCTTTGGCTTCACTCTGTTTAATTCATCCTGATATCACAGTCCTGTTTCTTTGATTTGCCAGGTTTTAATGGAGTAAAAACCACCCTCGTCTCCGGTGCACTCAAAGATGGTGTGGGAATGGAGAGATTTCAGGCTGAGTTGGAATACAATAGGGTCAAAAGAAATGCTAAATACTTGTAAATAACCAGCTGTTTCCTACTTAATATGGGCTTCCCTGGTGACTCAGCAGGTAAAGAATCCGCCTGCAATGCGGGAGACCTAGGTTCGATCCCTGGGTTGGGAAGATCCCCTGCGAAAGGGAACATCTACCCATTCCAGTATTAGGGCCTGGAGAATTTGATGGACTGTATAGTCCATGATGTCACAAAGAGTCGGACACTTTCTGAGCAACTTTCACTTTCACTTTCTACTTCATGGACAGCAGAATGTGAGATGTACCAAAAATTTAGTAGGAATTTATGCTGCTGGTGGTGGTTTAGTTGCTAAGTCATGTCCTACACTTTTGACCCCATGGACTGCAGCCCTCAGGGCTGCACTGTCCATGGGATTTTCAGGCAAGAAAACTGGAGTGGGTTCCCATTTCCTTCTCCAGGAGATCTTCCTGACTGAGGGATCGAAGCCACGGACCCACGTCTCCTGCACTGCAGGCAGCTTCTTTACCACTAAGCCACCGGGGAAGCCTCAGGGATTCATGGTACATATGTTAAAAGCATTACTAATGGGTTATGCCAATGGGTGAGGATGATTTATGGGTAGATGATATTTTCAGAAATATTTTCTGTGAGCAGCATCATGCAAAGTGCTATGCTACAGTATTTCTGTGCAACACCATTTATTTGAAAAAAATCATTTCATAACAGATTTTAAAAAACATTCTCTTGCTAGGGTAAATGGTTCAAGTGTATTAATAATGTTGCTTTATTGAATGTTGACTGGGCTTTTAGTGCCAAAGTTAAGGCTCTGCATACCAAAATAAATGAATGTACTTGGTTTAATTTGTAAGCCTAGATGGCATTATAGTAATATTGCACTGATTAGAATTAATCAGGAACATCAGATGTATGCTAAGTCTGAATTCTAAAACTTCCAAGTAATTATATTGCCTTTAAGTCTGTCTAATATTTACTTATTTGTTTGTCTGTAAATAGTATGATAAAATCAGTATCTCAAAACCAGATAGTTCAAACTGTTATCAAATATGAGTTGCTGGAGAAGCAATTTAATCAATAGAGATGTTTTCTAATTAACATATTATTTGCAAATAAAAGGTGATTCCAAAGTATTCCAGGGAACTTGAAGACATCGTGGTTTGTCTTCCCGTTCTATATATCCTATGAAATATTTTACATTATTAATTTGCAATAATCTAGGGGGAAAGATTTTGCTAATCAAAGGAAAACTTCAGCCAAGCTTCTGCATTAATTATTACATATTCTAAATTGGTAGAACCTGAATTAATGAGGCCCAGGTTTCTTCTAACTGGCATGCATTAAATAAAAGCTGGACTTGACTATATGCTCTTATGAAGGCTGAAATATACATCCCTACTGGCTGCCAGGCAAATAAATTTTCAAAATATGCAATTATGAATGCTATGTGGACTTTGCCCTACCATCCATAAACATCTTAATTACCTTCTACACATCACTAAAAAAGGCTTCTGCAAAGATTCAAACTATTTTTTCTAGAGCAACCCCCTTTGCATATCATATTTCAGAGCAAACAATTGCCTATAAGAAATAGAAATCTCCCCCTCCTAAAAAACAGATTCCAGCAAAAATGAAAATAAAAAGTAGAGACATGATCTATTAAGAAATCTTTAAGTTCTATTAAGAATCTATTAAGTTCATTGCTAAACTGTCATTGGGCTATAATTAGGAAGTTCAAGTTTCATTTTTACAGAGTTTTTTATATTTCTACCTAGTTTGCTCTTGATGCCATGAGGGGATGAGAGCAAAATGGTACAATATCCATTTTGCTTTAAATACTTTCCTGCCCTACGGTCTAATTTTTGTTTGCATGCTAAGTCACTACAGTCGTGTCCAACGTGTCCATAGGTCTTTGTGACCCTATGGACCATAGTCCACCAGGCTCCTCTGTCCATGGGATTCTCCAGGCAAGAATACTGGAGTGAGTTGCCATGCCCTGTTCCAGGGAATTTTCCCAACCCAAGGATCCAACCCAAGTTTCTTGTGTCTCCCATGTTGGCAGGCAGATTCTTCACCACTAGTGCTACCCATCTAATCTTTGGCTCTTTCCTAATTGAATAACCATCCCTACTATTTTGAAATTTGGTGTCTATGTATGCTCTTGCTTTTTGTCATTTTACTGTACTGCCTGACACCTACAGAATGAACGAGCACATCTGATTACTACTTGCCATGTGGTTTTCCTATGTTTTGATTGCTCAGAAGTCAGCGGCTTTTGCATCCAAGGTCATGTTTGGGCTTCCCAGGTGGCGCTAGTGGTAAAGGACCCACCTGCCAATGCAGGAGACTAAGAAACGCGGGTTTGGTCCCTGGGTGGGGAGATCCCCTGGAGAAGGGCCTGGCAACCCACTCCAGTATTATTGCCTGGAGAATCCCATGGACAGAGGAGCTGGTGGGCTACAGTCCATAGGGTCGCAAAGAATCGGACACAACTAAAGCAACTTAGCATAAGATCATGTTTGGAATATGGGGTTTTTTTCATTTCATATTTTTAGATTTTAATCTAAAATTAAATATACCTAAAAATAGGTATATCATTCATTTTGACTATATCAAATTCTCATCTGATAGAATATCAGCATGTTAAATCATAAAAGAATGTGTATCCAGTACCATTTTTGCAAGGTAAAATTACAGCATTGAAGTTAGTTCTGATTGTTTTTGCTTGAATAAAGTAAAGATGATTTCCAAAACATTAACAAAATGGAAAGGGGGAAAAGACACATAGAGTCTGTAAATGAGTCTGTCCTCTGGTGAACTTTCGTTTTTGCCCATAATCTTCTGGAGGCAGGCTGTGGGCATAAAGCTTCTGTCTTCTCTGTTTCTACACGGTTACTGTGAAACACTGAACTGAAGTCTACACAAAGGAAAATAATTAGCAAATGGACTAATTCTGATTTTTAAATGCTTCTATTCTTTAATTTTAAGAGAATTTGACTTGATTGGAAATGCCTCTTGAAAAATAAAAAAGTATTTAAGCCTAAGAAGGAACTATACTATCTTTGGCACGCTTTTGCAGGTTACTGTAGATGGATTCTAAACTTGGAATGCAAATAATAGTAACAATAACAATAGTGGTAGTAATAATGATAACAATGGCTAATACATATTAATACCTTACTAAGTGCCAGTCACTGTTTTAAGTGCATGTAATGACATTTAATCCTTATAATGCCCTCTGAGGTAGTTACCATAATAACTCCCATTTATAGACCAAGAAACTAAGGTGCAGTGAGATTAAGCATTTTCACAAATTCATAGCAATTTAAACCCAGGCAGTCTGGCTCCAACATTGATAATCTTGACGACCATGCAATCCTGACTTAAGCAGTATTAAGTAGTATTACATGAGTAGTATTATTATATGAGAATTGCTAAGTTATATATTCAACAGTGTAGAGTTTGTTGGCATTTTTTAACTATAGAGTTTTGTAGAGAAAGCTATTCCTCTGAACACCAAATATGAGTGGATCATAGTAATTTTAGTAACTTTGCATACTGAGTTTTAACAAGGACACACCCTTTCTTCCCTCCTCTCCTTCTCACTTTTGGATGTCCTGAACCCAGGAGCCATGACATGTGTCTTGTGGCAAGCCGTTCACACGTGTCTGGTCCCATTTCAGTGGATGGAGTGCAGCGAAGGGCACTGAGGGTGGTGGAAGTTGGTTATGGTGGGCAGTGGCCAAAGCACTGGATTAGGCCCCAGTTCTCTGCTCCTACTAGAATCCCTTTTGCTAGAGTAGAATCTCTTGCAGGGGGAAGTAGGGGAATTCTTCAAGGATGAACGGTATGTCCCCCAGGGTTACTGTCCCTGAGGGGACTCACAGACAAGCTGTCTACAGTTCTCTTTTGATTCCCCAAGTTGATACCAAAAGAGCTGGCTGATAACTAAATGGATGTTCTACCATACTTGGAGACACTGCTTAAATTTGTACCACTTTAAAAGCTTATTACCAGCTAAGCAGGAAAAAAAAAAAAAAGTAAAATACTTGACATTTTGGTATCTGTGATATTAAAAAGAACTAATATTTAATATTCAAGTGGCAACAGCTTGTAGAGTTTGCACACAACATCCATAGGGATCGATTTTTCTCTAAAACGGCCTTTAGGAGCCTGCATTTTAACAGCTGACACCTCCATTCTCTGCATCCCTCTTCCCTGCCAGCACCGTGGGGCACACACGGAGTGCAGCCGCAGACGAGTAACTCCTCACTGCAGGATTTGTCTAATGCAAATAACGGAGGATGTGGGAAATGAAGAAAAATGCAATTTCCACTGAATCAACCTCAGTGCCATCCGACTGCTAGAAATGAATAGATGTCTTTAGAGGGCTTTTCTCCATATGGTCTCTCAGCCCCCCTTACATCCTATCCACGAGAAGAGAGAACTGTCATTACCTAATTGGTCATCAGTCATCCCACACCTGTACCAAGGCCACATAATGACAAATATACTGGTACCTGGCATTCTTCCAGCATGACTAATTGTCACAGTACTAATTCACTCACCTGTGGAATTTTCAACTTCCCCAGACTGCTGTCAAGAAGATGCATAATAATAGAATAAAGGTTTAAAAATGCTGAACACTATGAAATATTTCACTTATATTCCACCAGAAAACTTCCATTTAAACATGTGTTGGTTGGCTATAATTATTCATTGCTGAGGTTAAAAAAAAAAAAAAACTGGTCATATATACATTTACCTAGTAGAAAATTAGGAGACAAGGACAAATCTTTCAGACATAGAGGGAAAAAAAAATACTGATTAGATTGCCTAAAACCTGTTCCTTTATCTGTGTTTATTTACCTGTATTTACCTATTTGACTGTACCGTATATTGTACCTTACAAAGCCCTTCATTTTTGTGTTAGTATTATTTAAAAAAATATTTTTTCTATTCAAACAGCAAGATAAAGGAGTAATTTGTTGGGTTTTTTTTTCCAAGAAATGTGAGAAAATTTAGGAGGGAGATATAGGCATGCATTAGTTTAATTAGGTAAAATGGTAAACCAAATTGTGATTTCTTTGCATCTTTGCCAAGCACTCTGGCATGGGGATTTTTTTTAATGCTAGGCTATGTTTTTAAAAATTAATTAATTTTTAATCAATTGATATTAATTAATATTAAAAAATAATATTTGTCATGGAAAATTATTACCCACAATTATAATAGCTGACTTTTCTAAAGATCTTGTCATCTATTGCCCTCACTGTGGTATTGAGGTACATTTGATATACCTGTGAATATTACAAAGGAACTGTCGGGCCAATTTTAATATACTTACATAGTTGCCTATGATACAAGTAAAATTTAGAGATAAAAGCCAACCAGGATTTCCTCAAAAAAATTGAAGAGAATTGTTCATTTTATTCTCTATACTATTAAATACAAATTCTGTAGCTTGTTCATTAACCCATCCTGTAGTGTTAATTGGGTCATATGAGGAAAAAAACTTTCCTGGTCAAGTTTGGAAAATACTAGATTAAATACAGGCTTATCATCATTGCTACAAAATTTCACTTCAGAAAAGTCAATACACTAATGAGCATTCTTCAGAGAAGACATAAGGTCTTTTCCAACCTTGTTTGACCCGGCTGTTCCATCACAACACATCTCAGAAGCCAAGAGTCTGCAAAACAGGCTTCTGCCTTCGCATCACAGGTGCTCAATACACTAGCGAAATTTCAACATTATCCACTTTCAATTGAATCAAAATTGTCTGTGATATTCTTTCATGAGGATAAATATGCAAATAGAATCAGAAACACAAACTCATTTCTTCTAACCAGATCTCAGCCCACATCCTCAGAGGTAAAAGAGTAGTGAAATAATCCACTCTGGCATGTTGACCTACAGCAAGCTATTACTTAAAATAGGATTTTTAAGTGATAGAAAAGGAGAGAGGAAAACAGTAGCTTCATACTCGGCAACCGCCTTCTGTTTAGCATATCTGAAAGACCGTTTTCCTCATTTCAAAATTGATAGCCAACTTATTTTTTTGTTGTTTTGCTATTCAAATTTCTGTCCTCTTTTTTCTCCAGAGCTATTTGCTGTAACACTGAATTTTAAGCATCTCTAAAAATGCTTGATATGTTATTATTCTTTCCAGATATTCTCTGACAGCCAAGCCAAGAACATTAAGGAAGAAAGGAGGAATGAGGCTGGATACAGTGCAGTGAGAAAAGACATTTCAAGGAGAGGGGTACCTGCTACTCAGAGACTGGACTGTGGCATCAGAATGAGAACTTACCGATACTTCTTGCTTCTCTTTTGGGTTGGCCAGCCCTACCCAACTTTCTCAACTCCATTATCTAAGAGGACTAGTGGTTTCCCGGCAAAGAAAAGGACCCTGGAGCTCTCTGGAAACAGCAAAAATGAGCTGAGCCGTTCGAAAAGGAGCTGGATGTGGAATCAGTTCTTTCTCCTGGAGGAATACACGGGATCCGATTATCAGTATGTGGGCAAGGTAGGATTCCGTTGGGCTCTTTGACATTCTGGTTTTAAAAGCCTGAAGAAGTTACTTTTCATAAATAGAACGGGGAGGATGTGAACTCTTCCCCCAATACAGTAAGAATTGTTGCTTATCTGGTAAGACTTTTTTTTTTTTCACTTGAGTAGTTTCAGAAAGAAGACTGTAGCAAGAAGCTGAGAAATGTTAGCACTGCAACAAAGAGAGAGAAATGCTTCAGTTGAAAATGAAACGCCCACAACCATCCGCATAGGATTATCATAAATCCTTTAATTTTTACTTTAGCTTGAAAAATGTGGTCCAGCTATTCTATAAAGTAGGATGTATTAAAAATAGGAATAGAAAGATTTAGTTGTAAGGAAAGGAAGCTTCCTTTTTTCTTATTCTGAGGAAAAAAAAAAAAAAAACATTCTGAGCTTTTGTCCTTTGGCCAGGTTCAAATTAACTATTTCTTAACTCTGCTACCTACAGAGCCGTCTATGCTCTGACCAAACGGAGATCTTTATCCTCAAAACCCACCACTGCCTTAGATTTAGTTGTGTTGCTGCTGCTTTTTTGTCTTGTCTCCAATAATTGCTAATAACCAGGCATTTCAAAAACTTATGATTTAATTGTGGCAAAGTTCACAAAAGAGGAAAATGGTTATGTAAAGGTGCCATTTCCAAATATCATCTGACCATTTTATTGACTCCAGAAAGTAAAATGAGGAGGCATAGCTTATTATAGCCCTTACAGACTACTGGAGCTGAGTCAGGGAAACAGCTTGGTTATACTGTCATCATGAATTTCACTGAAATTTTATCATCAGTCACATTCCCACTGCAGAAGATCTGCATCCTGCTAAGAAGTGAGAAAGACAGGGATACAGGTCTGTGCTTTGTAGATTCTCTGTTTCAGAACATGGTACTGATCAGGAAAATAATTGTCACACATCCTTTCTGTAAACAAACTAGGGACAAACATAATAGAGATGATAAAACATCTTCATTTATGAGTACAACTACAACTTTAGAACATCTATATTTGGATATCATGCAAATAGCATAAATTTTACAGATTCCAAGGGCTGCATGTTCACACTTCAATCTGTTATCAAATATCCCTGAATAACCAGATGCAAATATTCTTTTTAAGTATCTACCACAATAAATGAAGGAAAAGCATCCATGGTTTGGGCTGAGGTAACCAGGCATTTTTCCAATGAAGTGAATTATTAACGTGGCATAAAGTAAGGGAGGAAATATTCAGTGAAGGGGTGAACATCAACATGGATCCTTGAGAGACTAGCCTTGTATATGCTATGAAATTCACACGCTGTGTGACTGCTGAAGAAAGACAGTCCACTTACTCATACTTCACTCCATTTCCTTTGTGAAATTTGAATAGCACTACATTAATAGGGCAATTATTGTAAAAAACAAATCTTATAATCTTGAAAGCACTTTCTACAATACAAATAACATTATTGTCATTGAAGATTAAGTTTTTAAAAGTGCTTTATTTAAATAATTGACTCCCCTTTTTCTTTTCTTCTTTTTCGTCTCAAATTGTGATGCCATTTTACATTAAAAAATAGCATATATTTTTAAATACAGATATTTCGAAACACTAAAAGCAGCAATGAATAAAACCTCAGAAGAATCAGTTTTATGATTATAATTGTGAGAGGTAATATTGCCGTGGGGAAAAGTTGCGAGCTGTGGACTGAAGCAGATCTGAGGCCATTTCACTGTGCTGACAGGTGCCAGTTGTGTGGCCCACAGAGGTTGTTAACCTCTTCAGGCTTTGGTTTCTTCATCTAGAAAATGCAGAAGCAAAGCCTATGTACCTCATGGAGTTGCAATGTAAAGTGAGACAAGAACTAGTAGTTGGCACACAGTAGGTGCAGAAAGAAGTTATTGTTATCGATGAAAACTCCATTGAATACACTCTGTTAAAGCTTTAATGCATGGAAGCTGATTATTTTTATATCATTGCAAAAGTAAAATGATGTAATTAACAGATTTCTCAGTGGGTGGTAAATGGAGAGGCTTGTGGGAAAATCCCTTCACAATCACAGCTTCAATTTGATTCATTGGATTTGCATACTTTATTGGCAGCAAGAAAAATTGCCCTTCTTCCTCCCCTCATCTGCCCCTCCCCCACCTCCTTGATGTTCTAATCCATAAAGAAGAAATATCCGCTGGGGAAAAAGTCAAGCGCAATAAGTGAAGTTATCCTAGATGCCATCATTGCTCTATCAAATGTATGTAAGAGGTGTTCCTGAACTATTGATAAGGCATTTTCCTGAATCTGTCTTTATATTTTATCAACAAAGAGATAAGACTACAATTTTTTTTTACCACAATTAAAAGTGGGCCAAAAATAAATATTTAAAAAAGGAAAAACAGATTTGCTTCTCATGAGGCAACAGGTTGGTCCACTTTTTTTGCACTGCACAACTTTTCCACATTGATTTCTGCACCATATTTGCTTTTTAACATGGGCTTCCCCAGTGGCTCAGCAGTAGAAGAATCCACCTGCAATGCAAGAGACACAGGTTCGATCCCTGGATGGGAAAAATCCCCTGGAGGAAGACATGCCAACCCACTCCAGTGTTCTTGCCTGGAGAATCCCATGGACAGAGAAGCCTGGCGGCTACAGTCCATAGAGTCACAAAGAGTTAGATACGACTGAGGCAACTGAGCACACTCACGTGCATTGTGGGAAACTCAGCTTCACAAATCTTAATATATGACATCATCAAAAGGAAGGTAGCACCACCGACTGTTGAAACTGTGAACTACTCTGAGTTAGTAATTCCCAAGATGTCTGATACCTCAAGGGTTGCTGTGTTTCCCTCAATTTTTAAAAATATTTCCTGGTGCTGCAGTGAGTTCCCTGCTGCACGCCAGGGTGCCTTGATGCAAACTCTGAGAACCAAAAGACTGTGGTTAGATTGGCATATAAAGATGTACAAAAGCTAATAGAACCTTAAACTGTGCTATTGTGCTAAGTCGCTTTAGTCCTGTCGGACTCTTTGCAACCCCATGGACTGTAGCCCGCCAGGCTCCTCTGTTCGTGGGATTTTCCAGGCAAGAATACTGGAGCAGGTTGCTATTTCCTCCTCCAGGGGATCTTCTTGACCCGGGGATTGAACTCACGTCTCCTGCGTCTCCTGCATTGCAGGTGGATTCATTACCACTGCACTACGTGGGAAGCCCATAAATAATAGCTACTCAAAGCCTATTCTTAAGACCTTAAACTGAAAAGATTCATCTTTTCATGTAACAGATAGAGGCATTAACTGAGGAAAAGTAAGGCCATTGAGCAAATGCACTTAAAGTAGAAGAAAGACGTTTTTACATTGTAAGTAATGTAATATTTATATGTGTGTTCTGTTTATATTTATATATGCATTCCTTGGTTCCAGTTATTTGGGTGCAAGTCAATAGGGATGACAGTAACAATGGAGGAAAATGAGAGAATGGGTGTGGGAGCAAGAGACTACCAGGTGTAGAAGGAAAAAAAAGAAAGCCACATAAGCATCCAAGAAACAGCAGAAAATGGATCTGGAGGCTAGAGTGATAGCCAAGGGGAATTTGCTATATGGCTCAGGAAACTCAAACAGAGGCTTCTCTATCAATCTAGAGGGGTGGGATTGGGCAGGAGATGGGAGGGAGGTTCAAAAGGGAAGGGATACATGTATACCTACAGCTGATTCATGTCGAGGTTTGACAGAAAACAACAAAATTCTGTAAAGCAATTATCCTTCAGTGAAATAAATAAATAAAACCATGAAGTGAATACAAGATGAGCTTTAAAACTGAAGCACAAACAAAGGTAGCAAGACCTTCCTTCTCATGTTGTCTTAATGCGTCCTTGAGTGTGTGTGTGTGTGTGTGTGTGTGTGTGTGTTCAGTTGCTTTAGTCATGTCCGACCCTTTGCAACGCCATGGACTGTAGCCAACCAGACTTCTCTGTCCACGGGGATTCTCCAGGCAGGAATACTGGACTGGGTTGCCATGACCTCCTCCAGGGGATCTTCCTGACCCAGGGATCGAACCCATGTCTCTTACATCTCCTGCATTGACAGGCGTGTTCTTTACCACTAGCACCACGTGGGAAGCCCCACTGTCTTAATTAATGCTCCTCCGCATTTCTCTGTGGCCAGAAAGATTTACACAGAAACATGTGCATGGCACAGCTAGCAAGGGACGCACTTATTGTGTATGGAAGTGAGGAAGGGCCGGTTAATTTTCTCTCTCTGGGCCTGGTGCACTGGGAAGACCCAGAGGAATCGGATGGAGAGGGAGGTGGGAGGGGGGATCGGGATGGGGAATACATGTAAATCCATGGCTGATTCATGTCAATGTATGACAAAAACCACTACAATATTGTAAAGTAATTAGCCTCCAACTAATAAAAATAAATGAAAAAAAAAAGTGAGGAAGGCCAGTTACAGCTGAAAGATTGACAACCCAAACTCTGATTTATGAGACAATTCTCAACACCTCTACTCACCTGAAAAGGTAGTGGCAGGTCGGGGTAGAAAGAAGTGGTCCTATATTGGGTAAAAGTTTGTGAGCTTAAGATATAGGTATTGATACAGATAAGGAGTATATTGTTTTCTAAAATATATAACCATTTGGGGGGAACTTTTAGCTAATTTAGCATAAGTGGCCTCTGTGTCACCTGGGAGCTTGTTAGAAATGTAAATTCTTAGGCCCCCACCTGTGATGTATTGAATCAGAACCTGCTTTTCAACAAAAGCAGAATTTTAGGTGAATTTTATGCATATTAAGGGGCTTCCCTGGTGGATATGTGGTAAGAAATCCGCCTGCAGCACAGGAAACAAGGGCCTGCGGGTTCAATCTGCGGCTTGGGAAGATGCCCTGGAAAAGGAAATGACTACCCACTCCAGTATTCTTGCCTGGGGAATCCCAAGGACTGAGGAGCCTGGCGGGGTACAGTCCATGGGGTCACAAGAGTCAGACATGACTTAGCACCTAAGCTACCACCACCGCCGTACACGTTAACATTTGAGACGTGCTGCTTTTAAAAATATGTATGTTGGCCTGAGTCTCACTTCCCCAGAGATTCCGATTTAGTTGCTTTTTAATTAAGTATTTATGATTCTAATTTGTGGTGAAATTTGAGAACCACTGCCCTAGGAGAATATTATTGGCAATAATTATAGCAAGATGTGGCAAGCTCAGTGATAAAATGGGCATCCCCAAAGGATTGTGGAAATACAAAAGACAGGGGCTAACTGGGCTTGGGGGTTCAGCAGAGCTTCCTAGAGGAGATGATGGGATTGGGATCATGTCTTAAGGGAAGAGCATGCGTTAGCCCACACAGCAGAGGGAGAGTTACCCAGACTTCCCAATTAACTGAATGCAGAAGCCAAGAGAAAGCAGGAGGTTCCAAAAGTCAGAGATTTCAAGATAGAACAATCAGGATTGTGAAAATGTCACTGATGCCAGCACAGCAAACAGAAAGAGGTGCATGTTTTCTTGTTAATGGTTAAAGGAAAGAGTATTGGATTCTATGAAAAATCACTTAGATTATCTTTCAGTTCAGTTCAGCCGCTCAATCATGTCCAACTCTTTGCCACCCCATGGACTGCAGCACGACAGGCTTCCCTGTGCATCACCAACTCCCAGAGCCTACTCAGACTCATGTCCATTGAGTCGGTGATGCCATCCAGCCATCTCATCCTCTGTCATCCTCTTCTCCTCCTGCCTTTGATCTTTCCCAGCATCAGGGTCTTTTCAAATGAGTCAGTTCTTCGCAACAGGTGGCCAAAGTATTGAAGTTTCAGCTTCAGCATCAGTCCATCCAATGAACATTCAGTACTGATTTCCTTTAGGATAGAATGGTTGGATCGATCTCCTTGCAGTCCAAGGGACTCTCAAGAGTCTTCTCCAACACCACAATTCAAAAGCATCAATTCTTCAGTGCTCAGCTTTCTTTTTAGTCCAACTCTCACATCCATACATGACTACTGGAAAAACCATAGCTTTGAATAGATGGACCTTTGTTGGCAAAGTAATGTCTCTGCTTTTTAATATGCTGTCTAGGTTGGTCATATCTTTTCTTCCAAGGAGCAAGCATTTTTTAATTTCATGGCTACAGTCACCATCTGCAGTGATTTTGGAGCCCCCAAAAATAAAGTCAGTCACTGTTTCCATTGTTTCCCCATCTGTTTGCCATGAAGTGATCTTTGGCTATATGTAAACTGAATAGAAGAATAAGAGAGAAGCATTGTAATTTTCCATTTTCAGAAAATTCCATGTCCTTCCTTTCAGCTTTACATAATATAGCAATTCCTTGATAATTGGTATATAATCTAAAATTAAACTCAGTAAGAACATAGGTAGATATAGATTAGACTTTGAAGACATTGTTGTATTATTATGCATTAATACAAAGATGAATATATTTAAAATCTCAGAACTATGCACATTTATAGGCAAAAAATTCACATATTATCATTAAACAACACACAGCAATGATTAACTCCCTCGCCTCCTCTATTTTATCCTTCACAGTGTTCTTAATCCTCTTCTTCCACACAATGTATTGGTAAAACTAGTCTCCATTAGAAGCTCTCAAGGTGCTTCTATTTTTAGTAGCATATCAGATCCATTTCTGTGGAATTTTATAAACCGTATATTTCATAGATATTTTCTGATGTTAGCTTTTTGGAAGTTGGTAAAGATTCCCTTTGGGGGAGTTTATCCAAAAATTGATCCACTGTGCTTTTTTAAATATCATGAAAATGTGAGTTCTCTTTGAGGCTCTGACGTACAGGTCCTCCTAATATGCCTTTCTTTTGAGTCTTTAAAATTAATGTCTCCCCAATTCAACAAAGCCACTAGTCTTAGGATAATTAGACAGTAATGTTTTAATGGCCCATAGGAATAAAAGTTGTCAGACATATACACCTTTACAATTAGGAATGAAGCATCATTTGTTCCTATAATTACATGGTCCAAATTCAATAAACATGAAGCAATATTTTATTCATTCAGAAAGACCATTTAAAAGATGCCATTATTAAGAGATTGCTTTCTTATAATACTTTTTTTTTGAAGATCATAAGCTTAGGAGTAGAGACCTCCTGATACTAATTTGAAGGATGGTTTGGAGACTCATTTAACCACTGTTGCTTGAACATCAGCATCAGATTAAATCATCATCATAGCTAACAATTACTGAGTTTTGCTTTGTCTCAGACTCACTGCTAATGTCTCAGGTACACTCTTCACCAATGAGGTTCAACCTAATACCTAGAGAATATTTATATCTCTGTTTTACAGAGGAGTAAACTAAGGCTCAGATAGGTCCACTGCTTTAGCGTGAAGTCTCCTACTGCTCGAAGTTGGCGGTTGGCCTCTGTCTGACCTCACAGTTTCTGTGTTATATCCCCGACCTTGTACATCCACTACATCAGAGAGCCATTTTGAGGCTCAAATGAAGAAACAGTCCTAGAACATGAACATGCTTTAACATTCAGAGATTGCTTTCAATTCAATACCACAAATACCTACTGAGGACCTGAGGGGTGAAACCCAAGGGTAGAGAGAAAAGGGAAAAAAAAAATTAAAGACTACTTTTGAAGAGTTACACAGATGTGTTTGCATAATGATTACTTATATTCTTTCAATTTTTCTTGATTTTAATTTCCAGAACATATCAGTGTTATTCAAAATAGTTATATGTGAGCATTTTAAAATTAGATATGCTATTAGTGGTGTTTCTAGTCATCATGATGAAAAAGTGACTTTTCTTTTTATTTCCCTTGATAACCTTCTCTAAACTTCTGTTCTGGTTCAGTCACCTGCAATAATCTTTTCTCCCCATGTCAGAACAAGTGCCTTGGGCACATCTTTATTCTTCATCATTTAAATTTAATGCTCAGAAATTTTTAACATTTTCATATTTCAACTGGTTAGTGTATTTAAGAAAACTTGGCTTCACTTGCTCCTTGGACGTACTTTTAAAAAATATTTCAAAAAGCAACTACCCAACTGCCCATAACTGGCAGTAATCCTCATTTTGTTTCCACTATCCGTGAACTGATTTCACCTTCTTTATGACAAAAGCCTTAATTTCTTATTTTATACTTAAGAAAATGTCCTTGGTAACAGCAGTTCACTGAGTCCTGACCTTCCCTGTCTGCAGTCACTCACATGGAGAACAGAACACTTAGAATGTCTGACCTTGGCCATAAAGCCAAAGGCAGTGTTTGGCTGCCTGGGTCACACCAACAGAGGGAAGTATGGAAAGCCAAATAAGAGCCCAATCCCTAATCCTGCAACTTCCATGCTATTATGCCCGTGGAATCCTATATCCTTCTGCTTATAATTCAATTTGTTGAAGAAAATGGAGGGATCAAGCTGAATAAAAGAGAGTTAAAGGTTCAAATCCTTTTTGTTCCCACTGAGCTATTTTCCCCTCCATGCTTTACAAACCAAACAGAACTAGAGGTTGTCAGAAGGTTACAGAGACTCTGCATGCTCATTATAACAAATCCCTCTGAATCTAGCCTATAGACATTGTTAAGTATTTCTTTATGCACCACCTTAACTTGTTTGTACTATTATGGAACCATGTAAATATTTGATTTGCACCAGAGTTCTTCATTTTTTGTCATGTTATGGGTCCACTCCAGACACGTAGCAGAATGGTAACATAAATGTAGAGAATGTCAACATCCCAGTTTACATGTCTTTTAGAATCAGAATTGCTAATTATCATTTTGATTGACTCATTCAAAAATCAGATAAAAATCCCTGACATATTGGTAGTCAACAGTCAGCGGATTCTTAAACCACTGATTTACTTCATTTCCATTGGCTTCCCTGGGTAACTCAGCTGATGAAGAATCTGCCTGTGATGCAGGAGACCCTGGTTCAATTCCTGGGTTGGGAGGATCTGCTGGAGAAAGGATAGGCTACCCGCTCCAGTATTCTTGGGCTTCCCTGGTGACTGAACTGGTTAAGAATCTGCCTACAATGCAGGAGACCTGAGTTCAATCCCTGAGTTGAGAAGATCCCCTGGAGAAGGGAACAGCTACTCACTCCAGCTACCCACCCTGGCCTGGAGAATTCCATGGACTGTATAGTCCCTGGGGTTGCAAAGAGTCGGACACAACTGAGCAATTTTCACTAGTTCACTTCTCTCACATTGATATGAATGACAGGTTTGGTGCATTATTTTAAATATGAAAAACTAGGAATATATTGTAACCAGAAAAAAGTTATGTATAGTGTCTTCCAGTTTTCTAGTCACAGAAAGTACATATGCGCAAGAAAAAGGAGACATTTTAAAAGATTAAAATGTATACATGTGTGAAATATATGGATAAATATTTTAAGTGGATTGATGTGTTTCAGAAGATTTGAGGGCAGTAGTGAAAGCATAACAAAAACCCTGAAATATCAGTCTGGATGTGGGATTTCATGCTGACTAGAGGGAATGGAGATTGGAGTTAACAAGACTGTTGAAGAAGCTATCTCAGTTATGGCATTTTCAAATAGATTTGGAGAGAAAATGCTTTTCATTCATTCAACAGTTATTCACTGGAGACTGTGACGTTAATAGCATGGGCAGCGTGCCTATGTTTGATCCTTAGCTACACTGTGACTACTTGGGTAATATTGGGCGAGTTATTTAACTTCTCTCTGCCCTCCATTTCTTCAGCTGTTAAATGAGGGGAGTGATAAAGTTGTTGAGGTGAGGATTAATTAAGGTAATATACAGAAAGAGCTTAGAATGTGACCAGCATATCATACTCACTAGCAAGGATTTAAGGGAAGACCAGAGTAAGGAGGGAAACATCCTCTCAGTGCTATCAAGTGCATCTTCAGAGAACAGGAAAGGTGAAGAGAAGAATGGACCCAAGGTGCCCAGATGAGGGTGTCACTATTGTTTAGTCCCCTTCTCTGAAGTCAAGCATTACAGGCCAGAAGATGGGACCAGAGCAGCTAAGGCAGCCGCAAACACAACTCATCAAAAGTGATTCAGAGTTCTCTTTATTATCTCAAATAAACTAAAGAAAACATGAACAATACACTTTATGTAATTTGATGATCCTGGTGACTCTTGTAGATCCTCCTATTAAGGCTATTTCTCATTTCATTTTAAAAATCATTATTTAACACCACAGCTTGGAGTTTATATTATTTAAACTACTGTGAAATGTTATAAAACTTCAATGCATCTAACAATCAAAAATGACTATTGCACTTAGGATATAATAATGTTTTAAATTGGAATTATAGTAGCTAAGTTGTTAAGTTGGATTTAATAACATGAGATCCTTATATTATTGAACCAAAGTTTATTATTGTGGGGAAATTACTTTTGATTTAATTATTTAATTACCCTTTTTAAGAACAACAAAACTTTTTAAACTTTGACCTTTAGTATATTGAGTACTGATTTATATTGGGTTCTAGGTCTGGTCTTTCAGTTAATACTTTAGATATTGTATTTAAACCTTTGACTATCCATATCTTTATAAACTCTGCAAGACCCTAAACTACATATCTCACCCATCTTTTTATCCTTAAAGATACCTAGCACAGATTTTGCACATTGGAAACAAATATTATTTCAATTAAGCAGCAATGACCACAAAAGATAAAAATCTGCCGTATTTTCTAGAAACTTCCTACCAACTTATTGGTGTGGATGATTTGATATGGATATCGTTGATAGTGTTTTGAGTTGTTGACAACTGAAAATCTAGTCTTTAAAGTTCAAGGATATGTTAGGTAGTAAATATTTAAACCAAATTCATTGTGAAAGTCTTTCCATAGAAACTATTTCTAAAAATTTCACATCAAAATGACACAGGTATTTATACTAGAAGAAAACGCGAGCTTCCTTAGTAGAAACCAGAGACATTAAAGATAACACAATTGTCCGTACATCTAAAAGGAAAGATAAAAATGAAAATACATAACAAATAATACTGCATCATTAAAGTTGGTTCCTTTAAGACTTTTACAAATGAAAAGTCAGACATTATTTAGGATCTCACAGAAGAAAGTTTGGAACAAATTGAGAAAAAGCCGGGGTTCACCAATAGAAAAAAATATTTTCCTGAAACTCCTGAGAAGCTACACTATGCAGACGACTCAAGTGCTCAGTGAAAGAAAAATCATTTAAGACCTAAGAATGTTGAATACAGTGATTCACAAAAAATCAGCTATAGAGAAAAATGAAATAACAGAGGGAGAGAAAGATTCTGTATAATGACTAATTCTTTTTTTTTTTTACCAACTGTATATTCTTCTAATCAACATATTTTGAGTTCTCACAGGAAAAATAATCATTTCTGAAAAATAATCTCATAACTCTTTCTACTATTTATAAGTACAATTCAGAAGCAAAACATGAAAGAGAAGATGCCAAGAAAGTTCTGCTTTAAAACAGTTATGTAAAACTTTAGCATGCTTTATTGTTTTCTTTTCATTAGTTGTGAAGCTTAAGAATCTGGCTCATTTACATAATCTATATCCTAGCATTGTTTCTTTTTTGTTTTCCCAGTGAAGATAAATACGTCCAGGAAGCAAACTTTCCCTTCAGAAATCAAATTAAGCCATTTTTATACCTGCGTATTCTCTAAGTTTGAGATTACTGCCAAGTAAAAGTGTTTAAAAAAATTTTTTTAAGAAATCAATAAAGTAGAGTAGGTTATAAGAAGTTACTTTATCATCCATTTGTATCTTGAGTGTTCTATCTACTCTCCCAACTCTATATATTCTGTAAAAAGAAGAAAAGGGAGGAACCGTTTACAATTGTACAAAAGCTATGATCTTGACAATCACCAATCTACCTGCCTCTTAGGAGGAAATATGATTTCAAAATCAAATCAAGAAAATTAGGTGACTTGGGCAGACTTGAGTGGCAGTACTTTAATTTTGTCTCCTTTCCAACAGACTGGACATCATGTTACTTAAGTTTTAAAGTGATAATGAGGCAGGCACAATCTTTACCACAATTCAAACCATCAAGTAACTGCAAAGAAGCGGGGGGAGGGTGCTGGATAGGGAGTGACAGGACAGAAAACGAAACACAAGATCATCCCCTGGCAGGTGAAGAGGCATCTTAGATGGTTTTTCAGCAGAATCTTATTGCAAGAAATTTGTCATGAGACAAGAGCAATGATAATACTTTTCCACATTTTATCAAGCACTACCGTTTACGAACTACTCTATACATACAGAATTCCTCGTGATCTGAGCACGGTTCCAGTTGAGTGTGATTCAATCCTTTTGGGTGTGAGACGTTAAGAGACCACACACAGCTCCACTACCAGCAGAGTGCCAGAGGTGGGGATGGAGTTCAGATCTTTGATGTGATTTAGTCTAGTACTCTTCCCTTAAAAGACATCGTTACCTTGTTAAAGTAGTAGAGGGTATTTCAGGCATGGTGGGCAAATAGAACGGTAGCATAAGGGCTTAGGAGTTAGAGCACTGAGTTTTGTTATTCTGTTACTAACTCATGTCCAACTCTTTGGGATCCCATGGACTGCAGTACATCAGGCTCCCCTGTCTTTCACTATCTCCCAGAGCTTGCTCAAATTCATGTCCATTGAGTCAGTGATGCTATCCAACCATCTTATTCTCTGTTGCCTACTTCTCCTCCTGCCCTCAATCTTTCCCAGGACCATGGTCTTTTCCAATAAGTCAGCTCTTCCCATCAGGTAGCCAAAGTATTGGAACTGCAGCTTCAGCATCAGTCCTTCCAATGAATATTCAGGATTTCCTTTAGGATTGACTGGTTTGATCTCCTTGCAGTCCAAGGAACTCTTAAGAGTCTTCTCCAGCACCACAATTCAAAAGCATCAATCCTTTGGTCTTCAGCCTTCTTTATGGTCTAACTCTCATACCCATACTTGACTACTGGAAAACCCATAGCTTCGACTATACAGACCTTTGTCGGCAAAGTGATGTCGCTGTACTGAGTTTAGGGCACAGACATCACTGTGAGAACGCTGTTTCTAGAAAAGAACAACACAGTTCCTATGATAGTTTCTTTTGTTAGATTGTGGGAATTATCTTTCTGAACTGACTGGCCTACTTTTATGCATCTGTTTGTGAGTTATACCAGTACAGAATTGCTATTCAGTATATCATAACTTAATCTCCAAATTCAGTAAATGCACACTGCATTCATGCAAAGCTATTAAGGAAAGCAGTGAAACTGGAACCCGTCTTAGAATCTAGTTCTTAAGGAAGCAGTTGGAGGTCACTATCTATTTCCCTTGCAAATGTTCCTTGGCCTCTAGCCCACCTTACTTCTGGATGATCCTGATATGGCCATCCAGATTGGACACATTTCTTTTTCACTGATTGTTTCCTAGTTATTCCCTTAAAGCAAAAAACAGAAACAGAAAACAAAGCTATTCAAATTGTTTAAGAATTTATAAGCTGTTCCCCTGCAAGAAAAACTAACTCTAATAAATGAACTCATAATTTTTTCTCCTAGAATTGCTCACTATTATTTCTTCACTGTATGAGTGGGTTACAGAATTCAATTTAATCATCATTTATTGGACATGTACAGGATGCTTGGGAGTTATGAATTTGAATGAGAAATAATCTCTCCCTAAAGCAAACTACTTGTTTTATAAAGAGATGGCTTTAACTTTTTTAGATCCTAAGTAAGAGTCAACATAACTATATTATATCCAATATGTTTTTTACCTTTGAGGAAAAACACATTTAGGGAAAAGTCCATTAGCTAGTGAGGAATAGAATTTTTTTTTAATTTCTGCTGCTTGAATCATCATGTCTCAAATGTCTGCATTTATTAATATTTTCTTCCAAAGTCTATTTGTCAGGAAGAGAAGGTGAGGGGGGCAGGCGGAGTGTATGTATGTATGTGTGTCCTTAGATTTGACAATTACTGAAGAGAGTACACCTAAAGGCAAAAAGTTGGATTGTAACTAGTGAGTTACAATGCCTTACTAAATCAATTTTCGACTGGGTATCTGGCTCTCAGCTTGATTTACCACTGGCTTTTTGAAAATGAAAATGTTAGACTAAACAGGAGCTGAGACTAATGTCTCAGTCTGCCAAAGACCTTGGACTTCCAGAGCCAAGCAAAAGGCAGTAAACAACGCCTTTTTGGGAAAATAACTGCATGCGGTGAAGAAACCAAAATGCATTTGTTTAATTGATAAATCCCAAATGAACAACAACATCTATCACAGTTTATATCATTTGTGCCAATAGAATTTACAAATAACTTAGCCTGGGGTCTCTTATAGTAAATATAATGAATTCAATAGTGTTTATAATTATGGTAGGGGGTGCTGACTGGTAGTATGCTCTGATGTGAGTGAACAAGCAGATCTTGGTAAACTCCCTGGGTCTGCTGTTAACTTTGGATAAATTACTTAACTTCCCTGAACGAAGTTTCTCTGTAAAATAGAGAAATAAAGCTTATCTCCTGGAGTGATTATGAGTATTAATTGATTAACAAATGAAGCACTCCTGCAGTTCAGTTCAGTCTCTCAGTCGTGTCTGACTCTTTGCAACCCCATGAACTGCAGCACGCCAGGCCTCCCTGTCTGTCACCAGCTCCTGGAGTCCACCCAAACCCAGGTCCATTGAGTTGGTGATGCCATCTAACCATTTCATCCTTTGTCATCCCCGTCTGCTCCTTCCCTCAATCTTCCCAGCATCAGGGTCTTTTCCAATGAGTCAATTCTTCACATTAGGTGGCCAAAGTATTGGAGTTTCAGCTTCAACATCAGTCCTTCCAATGAGCACCCAGGACTGATCTCCTTTAGGATGAACTGGTTGGATCTCCTTGCAGTCCAAGGGACTCTCAAGAGTCTTCTACAACAACACAGTTCAAAAGCATCAATTCTCCTGCAGTATCTAACACATAGTAAGTGTTCACCAAGGATTAGTTTTCTTCCTTCTTTACTAAAATTCTTGAAGGACCACCTGCAGTTCCAGCTCACCTTGAATTTCAAAGATAGAGAACTACCTTAGTTTGCCACTGTAATGAATGATCACAAACTTAATAGCTTAAAACAGTACAAGTTTATTATCTTATAGCTTTGGAGGTCAAAAGTCTGAAATAGGTTTCAGTAGGCCACAATCAAGATGCCTGCAAGATGTCTTTCTGGAGGCTGTAGGGGAGGATCTATTATCTCCTTGCCTTTTTGAGCTTCTAGATGCTGTCTGGTCTACTTGGTTCATGGAGACCTCCTTTCCTCCATCTTCAAAGACAGCAGCATAGCATCTTCATCTCTCTCTCTCTCTCCTCCTCCTCTCCATCATCACAGTTCCTTCTCTGATCCCAACTCTTCACTGCTTCTTACCCTTATAAGGACCCTGGTAATTACACTGAACTCACCTGGATAATCCAGCCTAATCTTCCTACTTGAAAATCATCTTAATCACCCCTGTAAAGTATTTTTTGCCATGTAAGGTGACGTGACAGTCACTGGGAATTGGGACATGAACATCTTTGGGAGAGCCATTATTCTGCTTACCCTAACTATTATAGCACTAAAGTTTTGTTCATTTAATAGTTACTCTGGTACTTTTGACATTAAATTCAAGATATTGAGTGTAAAAGATAAATGTCAAGGGAGTGAATACATTTCTCCTGAGTTTAGATTTTAAATTCTTTTGCTTTTAGCACTTTTGTCAAAAATTCTCCTTCACATAACGCAAGGTCTGTCTCCGTGGTTATTAAATCTAACAAAAGATAGAAGATTGAATTGAATGGGGTCATATGGAAACTCTGCAAATGCAGAACACTTCCTGGTATTATACGAACATATTTTTAAAGTTACAGCATATGAAATGAGAAAAAATATAGAAGGATAAACAGATAGATAGATAGAAGATTCAATCAGAAGCACTTTTGTCCCCTAGGGGACATTTGGCAATGTCTGGAGACATTTTTGATGGTCACAACTTGAAAGGTGCCACAGGTATCCACTAGGGAGGGGACAAGGATGCTGCTACAATCTTGTAATGCCCAGAATGGAGTTACCCAGCCCTGAATGTGAATAGTGCAGAGGTCAAAAATCCTGAATTAGATAGATCTTTGTAACTCATCACTTAAAATATTGTTGTACAGAGTAAATCTTTAATGAATGTCATAGTTCAGTGCAGTTCAGTTCAGTTGCTCAGTTATGTCTGACTCTTTGTGATCCCATGGACTGAAGCATGGCAATCCTCCCTGTCCATCAACAAATCCCGGAGTTTACCCAAACTCATTTCCATTGAGTTGGTGACACCATCCCATCTCATCCTCTGTCGTCCCCTTCTCCTCCAGCCTTCAATCTTTCCCAGCATCAGGGTCTTTTCAAATGAGTCGGTTCTTCGCATCAGGTGGCCAAAGTATTGGAGTTTCAGCTTCAGCATTAGTCCTTCCAATGGATATTCAGGACTGATTTCCTTTAGGATGGACTGGTTGGATCTCCTTGCAGTCCAAGGGACTCTCAAGAGTCTTCTCCAACACCACAGTTCAAAAGCATCAATTCTTCAGTGCTCAGCTTTCTTTTTAGTCCAACTCTCACATCCATACATGACTACTGGAAAAACCATAGCTTTGACTAGACGGACCTTTGTTGGCAAAGTAACGTCTCTGCTTTTTAATATGCTGTCTTGGTTAGTCATAACTATTTTTCTTCCACGGACCAAGCATCTTTTAATTTCATGGCTGCAGTCACCATCTACAGTGATTTTGGAGCCCAAAAAAGTAAAGTCCATCACTGCTTCCACTGTTTCCCCATCTATTTGCCATGAAGTGATGGGACCGGATGCCATGATCTTAGTTTTCTGAATGTTGAGTTTAAGCCAACTTTTTCACTCTCTTCTTTCACTTTCATCAAGAGGTTCTTTAGTTCTTCTTTGCTTTCTGCCATAAGGGTGGTGTCATCTGCATATCTGAGGTTATTGATATTTCTCCCAGCAAGCTTGATTCCAGCTTGTGCTTCATACAGTTCAGCGTTTCTCATGATGTACCCTGCATATAAGTTAAATAAGCAGGATGACAATATACAGCCTTGACATACTCCTTTCCCGATTTGGAACCAGTCTGTTGTTCCATGTCCAGTTCTAACTGTTGCTTCCTGACCTGCATTTCTCAAGAGGCAGATCAGGTGGTCTGGTATTCCCATCTCTTTCAGAATTTTCCACAGTTTGTTGTGATCTACACAGTCGAAGGCTTTGGCATAGTCAATAAAGCAGAAGTAGATGTTTTTCTGGAACTCTCTTGCATTTTTGATGATCCAATGGATGTTGGCAATTTGATCTCTGGTTCCTCTGCTTTTTCTAAATCCAACTTGAACATCTGGAAGTTCACGGTTCACATACTTTTGAAGCCTGGCTTGGAGAATTTTGAGGATTACTTTGCTAGTGTGTGAGATGAGTGCAATTGTGCAGTAGTTTGAGCATTCTTTGGCATTGCCTTTCTTTGAGATTGGATTGAAAAGTGACATTTTCCAGTCCTGTGGCCACTGCTGAGTTTTCCAAATTTGCTGGCATATTGAGTTCAGCACTTCCACAGCATGACCTCTTAGGATTTTTAAATAGCTCAACTGGAATTCCATTCATAGAATTGAATGTAAATATCCAGAGAAAATATTTATGTTGTAGGTAACAGACTAGTCTATGGTGTCAAAGTACCCTGACTCAAATCCTTCTCCTGTTGGTTGTATAATGCTGAGAAGTCACTGACTCTTACCTTACCTCAGTTTACTCATCAGTTGAGGTGATAGGAAGATGGTCGTAATGAGTAATAAATTATATAATCTATGTAACAAGTTACAGCACATTACTTGGCCCATAGTATGGGCTTCATAAATGTTTGCTATTATTATTTTCCCAAATCCTAGATAGACCCTTACCAAATGATTAATCAGATAAGAGAAAACTTAAAGATAAAATATTTTCCACTGTTATAAAAGTCAATCAAATTACTTATATAGAAGAATAGAATTTTTTCTGATCATGATAAGAGGCAACATGGTATAATAGAAAAAGAATATGGGATATGGAGGCAACCTGATCCTAGGTTTTGTCAGAGGAAGAGAGATTGCTAGATTCTTTTAGAACCCACTTAACAGATCAAGAGATAAGCCTGGGGACTTCCTTGGTGGTCCAGTGGTTAAGAGTCTGCCTTGCAATGCAGGGGACACGGGTTCAAGCCCTGGTTGGAGAACTAAGATCCCACCTGCCTCCAAGCAACTAAGCCCATACTCCATAAGCAGAGTGTCCCTGTGCTGCAAAGAAAGATCCCATGTGACACAACTAAGACCTGATATAGCCAAATAAATAAGTATTTTTTGAAAAAGTGAGAGTAGCTAGGCCAATTTAATAGAACTTGTGAATCCCATTTATAAATGTAATTACCAAAATTATCAGTGCCAGACTCTGGGCTACAGGCCATTTGTCATTCTTCCTCCTCAGTTATCATCTCAGTTCTTATTGCGGAAATTGACACTTCCTCCCACCAAAACTTAAGTCATGGGGTATTCTTGAAACCTGACCAGTCAATCCTTTTAAAGGATCTCAATCCTGAATATTCATTGAAAAGACTGATGCTGAAGTTAAAGCTTCAGTACTTTGACCACCTGATATGAACAGCTGACTCATTGGAAAAGACCCTGAATCTGGAAAAGATTGAGGGCAGGAGGAGAAGGGGGTGACAGGGGATGAGATGGTTGGATAGCATAACCCACTTAATGAACATGAGTTTGAACAAACTCCAGGAGATAGTGAAAGACAGGGAAGTCTGGTGTGCTGCAGTCCATGAGGTCACAAAGAGTTGGACAAAACTTAGCAAGTGAACAACAATAAATTCTTGAAACTGAGGGAGGGATTTCACATTCCTGGCTACTAAACACATGAAAACTCACCCCTGTGTGTATCAAAGGTCATTTCTACTTCCCTGAGACAGTGTATCTCAAGTCCAATAAAGAAGGCAGTAGGAAGGAGTGGCAAGTTTGTGGGTAAAGGTGAAAAGAGAGCGGGTTTTTGCCTGTTTCCCTTTGAGGCAATCATGTGGTGGGAGAGAAGCTCCTTTTATCTCCTGGGCTTCTCCAGGGAAAGAAAAGGGTAGATGATCTCATTGATGATACCTACCAAGGACAAAGCAATCCTATACCTAAGGTCACATTTGCCAAAGGCAATGGACAAGTGACAGTCAGACACTAGGGGGTAT
Source organism: Dama dama (assembly GCF_033118175.1). NCBI lineage: Eukaryota > Metazoa > Chordata > Mammalia > Artiodactyla > Cervidae > Dama > Dama dama. Next base: position 49,276,127 of record NC_083705.1, on the reverse strand, counting down.
GCGATGCCAGTGAGGCAGGCAGGGTGGGTATAATCACCTCAGACCCTGGAGAGCAGACCTGTGATTTCACTGGGGAAAACCATAGATGCCCCGGAGGAAAAATGAGAGCTATTGTCTAGGAACCAATGGATCAGAGGCAGTACAGGACTGCCCTCAGTTCCAAAAGCCCCAAATTTCCCACTGATTTGGGCCATGTGGATCTCTCCTCTTCATACACTGAGACATCATCTTGGACTGAATCAGGAGCAAAGGGAGAAAGCAAAAGCCAGAAAGACTAGGATTTATTTAAAAGAGTTATCTAAAGAGACTGTATTATTGAATAAGGAGACTTTATTGGATTGCACTAAATTATTGACTGAATATTCAATCCAATATCGAGTTCCTAGTACTCAATGGGATTAGAGCTCGAGGGATAAGCTACTTAAAAAAAGAAAGAATAAGAAAGTTGCATCTTCCCATGCACATCTGAGTGCAGTGTGAGAAAATATGTGACCCTGCACCTCAAGGGAAGGGCGCTTCTATTTCATTGGACTTTACTGTTTTTATTACTCCAGGCACATACTCAAGGCCTCCTCTGATTTTCTCCCACACGGAGGCTTGAAACCATGCCACGTGCTCTTGCTGGTTGCCAAGTAATTTTTCTCCCCTCAGTGATTCAGCCTTCTCCAAGAAGTCTTTCTAAACCATCAAAGAGCTAACATATGCCCTGACATCACCCTGTTCAACTCACAAGTTCCCTCTGTGTTGCTCCGTATGTTTCCCTTACCTTGTAGCTGTTGTTCAGCTGCTAAGTCACGTTCAACTCTTTGCCACCCCGTGGACTGCAGCATGCCAGGCTTTCCTGTCCTTCACTATGTCCTGGACTTTGCTCAAACTCATATCCACTGAGTCGGTGATTATTTCTAACTAATATTATTAACAATACTAAGGTGTCTAATTTCTGCTTTTATTCACTTTCTTTTATATAGCAGTCAGTATTTCCAAGCCTAATTTGAAAATGTATATATAGAAGGTAGATAATAGATGTTTTTTATCCATTGCCTTATGTAGCTCTTCAGGTCAGTAAGTGTTTTAAAATGGTCGTGGTTGACAGTTAAATTATATTTTAGTAGAACAGTGTTTCTGTGAAATGGAGCATTTTCCATTCATTTTTCCATCAGCTTCAGCAACAGGATGATACTCGAAATATGGTTGCATAAAATCTTGAAGGTTCTTCACCCTTAACAGATGACTTCTGTCTCGGCTCTTACAATGTTTGAGGTACTCAAGGGACTACCTTTTCAACAAATCCAGTACAGGTTTGTTTTATTATTGAGGTTTAATTGGTTATTAAATAAAATATTTTATATCTAAGGTGATATAAACAAATCTGCTCTTTTCAACAAATCCTGTGCAGGTTGGTTTTATTATTGAAGTTTAATTGGTTATTAAATAAAATATTTTATATCTAAGGTGGTAACTTGAATCCTCTCTCGGATTGCTCAGATTAGATAATGTGCTTAGTGTTTGGCTGTTGTTGTTGTTTATCACTAATTATGTCCAACTCTTCTTATGACCCCATGGACTGTAGCTCACCAGGCTCCTCTGTCCATGGGATTCTCCAGGCAAGAATACTGAAGTAGGTTGCCATTTCCTTCTCCAGGGGATCTTCCTGACCCAGGGATCTCCTTCATTGGCAGGCAGATTCTTTTCCACTGAGCCATCTGGGAAACCCTAGTTGCTAATTTATCTGGCAACTTCAGGAACATATTTTCTTGATACATAGAATTATCCTAAAATCAAGTGAGAAAGCAAGTGGAAGACACTAGGATTTATTGATTATCTTCTATGTTTCATTGATTATTGATATTTTATCCAATTTTATCTTTATAAATTTCATTCTTTCTTTCTTTGTAATCATTCATTGTTGAAGATCTATAATGTGCCAATATGTCAGGTGCTGAGAACACAGACGTGAACCAGACTGGTTTGGTGTCTTTTTGCATGAAATTTGCAATCTAATTGTTTGCTGACTGAAACATGAAAATAGCTGTGAAATTCTCAAAAAAAAAAAAACAAAAAAAAATTCAAGAATGTGCTGACGGCTAACTAGGGAAGAAACTGGGAGACTCTAGGAGGAGAATATAACTTAGACTAGCCACTTAGGGAAGACTTCCCTGTGGAGATCAAGATCACAAAGACCTGATGTATGAATTGTTTAAGTTCATCTAATTGCAGAAAGGAAAAAGAGACGCACAAGATGTATGGGAGAGCCTCATTGCAATAGACCGAGGAGAAATGGTGGTGACTTGGACCAGGGCAGCACAGGTAGGAATGGAGACAAAGTAGGTGGCGAGTCCCCCAGAGGAGGAAATGGCATCCCACCCCAGTATTCCTGCCTGGGAAATCCCGTGGACAGAGGAGCCTGGCGAGTTACGGTCCACGGTGGTCACAAAAGTCAGACAACTTAGCGACTAAACCACCACCACAGGTGGTGAGTCAAGATACAGGCAAGAGGTAGGATTGGCAGGAGTTGGGGCTTCCCTGGTGGCTCAGAGGTTAAAGCATCTGCCTCCAATGCAGGAGACCCGGGTTCGATCCTTGGGTTGGGAAGATCCCCTGGAGAAGGAAATGGTAACCCACTCCAGTATTCTTGTCTGGAGAATCCCATGGACGGAGGAGCCTGGTAGGCTACAGTCCATGGGGTCAAAAAGTGTTAGACATGACTGAGCGACTTCACTTTCACTTTCAGGGGTCTAATGAATGTGTAGACAGAGACAGAAGGGAAGATTTAGGGTGACTCTGGTGGTCCTTATGATTTTGGTGTAAATGTGAAGTACTCAACAGGTGGATTTTGAAGGTGAAAAGGCTTGTGTCTGAATTCTGACTTTCCTACTGATCAACTAAATTAATTAGATTATTGTAGTAGTCATGCTGTTCATCTTTAAGACAAAACTCAAAATAACTAACTTTGCCAGGTAGTCCTCCTCTCCTTGTCCCTTAAATGTGGATATTCCTTAGGTCCTTGTCTTCCCTCATTTCACATACTCTCTCTAAAAGAGATTATCCATCTATTTTCATAGATTCAACTATTATCTATATGCCATTAATGTCCAAATCTCTATGTAACCCCAGAGCAGACATTTTCTTGAGATCCAGAGTTACGGATACAGTTAATTCCCAGGCAAGTATCTTGGACAACTTATACTCAGTACTTCCCAACTGACTTCATCATCACTCCAAAACCATTCTTCTTTATTTATTTATTTTTGAGTTTTGTCTTAAAGATGGACAGCATGACTACTACAGTAATCTGATTAATTTAGTTCATCAGTAGGAAAGTCAGAATTCAGACACAAGCCTTTTCACCTTCAAAATCCACCTGTTGAATACTTCATATTTATGATGTGAGTGGGCAGGAGGAATAGGGGACAACAGTGGACAAGATGGTTGAATAGCATCACTGACTCAATGGACATGAGTTTGAGCAAACTCCGGGAGATAGTGAAGGACAGGGAAGCCTGGCGTGCTGCAGTTCATGGGGTCACAAAAGAGCTGGACACGACTTAGCAACTGAACAACTAAATGATGTAAGAATAATTTATTAAAGCATATCTCTGAGCTAGGCCTTCTGTTAACCATTTTACATATATTGTTTTATTAATTTTCAGAGCAACCTACCTGTAATCTAAGTATCAGTATTATTCTTATGTGGATGAGAAAAAGACCTGGAGAAATTAACTAAGTTCCCAAAGTTATACAACTACTACATAGCATGACTTTATACCCATTGCTTTCCTTTGCGCAAGATCTTGCATGCTTTTAACATTAGTACTAGTGCTCAAACTTGAGCACTCATCAGAATTACCGAAGGGCTTTTTGAAACACAGACTGAGCTGCTGAGCAACACTGCTGAGCAACACCCTTTGAGTTTCTGATTCTGGTGGCAGATGAGGTCTGAGATCTTGCATAGCTAACTAGTTCCAGCAGCCCACCACAATGATACTGGGTGGCCAAAAAGTTCATTCATAACATCTTATAGAAAAACCCAAATGAAATTTTGGCCACCCAATATTCTGCCATCAGCATTTTAACTTGTAAAAGAATCATCAGATTATAAATTAGTTAACTCATACTAACCACTAACATCCTAATACAGCATTATTAAAATATGTTGATAATATAAAATTTTATTAAAAGATTATTTACCTATCTAATCCTATGGTCTCTAAAACAGAATCCACTCCTAATCCCTGTCATGGACTTCAAAAAATTACTTCCAGACATGAACTCTATCTAACAAGCTCTTCACAATTTTTACAACATTAAGTGTATTTATTAGCATTATGTATATGTGCATTATGTCAAGATATGTATGTGTATACATATACATATTGAATTCAGTTAAGCTTCAATTTGTCCTAACTTGATTTGTAAATTTATTTTCCCAATTTAAAATATCATTCAGTCTGTTTAGCACAAAGGTGGTCTCCCCGCTGCAAATCCAGTTTCTACACTTCAGTCCCAATCAGACATCTTTTAACCATGGCTGTTCTCTAATTCTTGTATATCTCAGATTAGCACTCATTCCATCTCTTAAAGGGCCACATTACTTTCTATGAGCATATTAGTCATAACCCAGTTTTTTATTTTAGCAAAAAAAAAAAAAGATCACACAATTCCTTCCCCTGTTAAGGTATTTTCAGATGTGTCATGTAGGTATGCTTCTGTTTAAACTATTCTTTCTTGTCTCAGTGATGCTTAGAAAATTCAGTTTAGTTACGGACTTAGACAAGTGACTCAGTGACACATAGGTAATGGGAGGGAGGGAGCAGCATTAACTAGCTCCATAAACCACTAAAAATCTGTAGAATTAGTGTCACACCTTTGAATTAGAGTCAAAATCAAGTTGGAGGTAGTGCGTATAGCAGGTAAAAAGATCCTGGCACTGCTTTGGTAATGCCTGCCATGGGGTCACATCTGTAACACCAAATTCCTGTATTTACTTATTAAGGTACTACACTTAAAAAAATGACAGAGCTTCCCTGGTGGTCCGGTGGTTAAGAATCCACCTGCCAATGCAGGGACACCAGTTCGATCCCTGGTCCAGGAAGATTCCTCATGCTGCGAGGCAATGAAGCCCCCTTGCCACAACTACTGAATTCTGAACACCTAGGGCCCGTGCTCCACAAGAGAAGCCACTGCAATGAGAAGCCTGCTCGAAGGTAGCCCCCACTCACCGCAACTAGAAAACTAGCAGTGAAGACCCAGGGCAAACAAAAAGTTAAATAAATAAATAATTTTTTAAAAAACGTTATTATTTTTAAAACTACTGATGATGATAAATCAACAGAAAAACAAGCAGAGACCAAGAGCTCCTCCTGAAACAAAGTGCTCCAGGTACAGTAGTAAAAAGTCCTGAGAGCCCCAGATGAAATGTGACTTTCTGAGGAAAGTGGATAATTTTTACTTGATGGTGAATCGTTAAAAGTGAACCAGATGATTAAACTTAATGGAACAGCCACATTAAACTGAAATTAGTAAAAAACATGCCTCAGGCAACCTACAACCTTTTATTTGTTGTTGTTTAACTTCTGCCTTTTACAGTGGCCATGATGAATGACATCACAAAAGAAAAAAATCCAATTAAATTCTAAGAGCTCAATAAACCCCTAATGTCTGCTTGTCACCACCACTTTCACTTGCACTGATGTCTTATGTTTCCTCTTCTCCCCAAGAAGAGAAAAAAAGAACTGGCCCCAGGGGGGTTCAACAGAAGCAGAGCTGAGTAGAGAAAGAGCACACTAAAGCTTCCGGAAGTTTCTGTTCTGTGCACTTCATCAGATGTAGACACTGTGCTGGAAGGAGGGTGAAGTTAAATTGTTTTATTATCATATATAAAGATATATGTGTGAAGAGGTGCATTTTCCCACTAGTTTTCAAATATTGATAAATCAGAAGTGGAATCTGCCAAGCAATCCCTGTTCACACTCTTAGTTGGCATCTCCGCTGCCCTTTTATAGTGTCCTGGTGTTTGTTCTATAAGTCATCAAAATGGTGTCTCCTGACAGCTAAAAATAAGTTTCTGATTACTTTTACCTGATAAATCTTGTGACCAGATATGGTATTCACCTACTAAGTGTGCAGCGATTACATATTGAAAGTGATGAAAGAACCAGTCGAGGGGAGTCTATAATCTAGCGGAATGCAGAATATAATAAATCACATGGAAAGATAACAGTTGCCACTTGGTAGAAGAATACTGGCTTTTGATAACAGATTTTACCTGAGCGATACCGTATGTTTGTTAAATGGGGTTTTCAAAGTCCTCAGAAAAAGTTCTCAAAGTCAAAATAAAAGCAAAAACCTGTTTATTATTAACTAAGAGCCAATAATAGTAACAGTGTCTTAAATTTGGAAGACACTTTATAAACACATGTTTTTATCCCATGTTTATGTAGGAATTAACATAGTATTTGTATATAGTCTCTAAATAGTGCTTCATGACAGCCTTGTCCTGTAGCTCCATTATCTTCATTTTCTGATAAGGATCCTGGTGCTGGGAGGTTAACTGACTCTTGTATGATCTCACATTTGCTGAGTGAGAGGATGAGCAAGAGCCACACATGGTTCTCCTGGTGTGGTGCTCCCTGCACTGTGCCAGGCTGCTGACCATGGCTGCCCCAGAGCCAGATCCAATGAGCAATGACATTGGTTTCATTACTCATGAGATAATGAAATAGCTTTTTAAGAGCGCTCTTCAGTCATTAGAATTTGACGATGGAGAGTTAAAACTTTCCCCAGTGGCTCTTTCTGTGTAATCAGGGTTTCAACGTTTTCTTAGCATGTCACATTACACAAATCATGGTGTTCACTTGTTTTACATTTCTTATTGCGTTTGTCTCACTTCTAAGCAATTTCCTCCCCATTCGCATTTATCTTGCATTATTTCTGTCAAATTGCTTTCAGGGCTACAAATTGCATGAATAATATTCTCTTCCTCAAACTTTGCTGTTAACTAGCAGTAGCTGTGTGGTGTTGGACACAGTTTATCTCTCAAAATGAGGTGGTTGCACAGAATAATCTATAAGTCTCTTCTTGCACTCAAAGTCTAATCTGACTCTCCAACAATCTGTGTGATTTGGGAAACTCTATGTACTCTAGAGCCTCAGTTTCTTGACTCTGCAATGATGCATTAAATTAGCTCATGTTTCCCAAAATGAGTTTCTTGGAAATCTGTTTTGGGAAACATCAGTATGGATCACACCCAAAAAGGATTCATAAACAGAGAAAGTTCAGGAAAACCAGGTCAAATAATGTTTAGTACAGTTTGGGACTGTAGGTACTTATAGCCTTTCTTAAGTTAATGGGCAGTGGGAGATTCTAAGAAAGAGGCAAAATATGAAGTATTTCCCAAAATTATTGGGCTACAGAACCTTTTTTTCTCAGCATTTTGTATAAATGATTTTCCATGGGACATACTTATATAAAGTCTGGGTTACATGTTTTTAAGTCCCCCTTTTGCCCTGAGATTCTATTTTCAAATATGTTTGTAGAAGTTACTCTGAATATTCCATACAGTGTTAATCAAGAGAACACAGAGTTGGTTTCCTTGTTGCTGTTGTTGTCATTACTATTGTAACATAGCTGGTGCTCCACTCAGACAGAGTTGAAATAAGGTAGAGATTGTTACCAAACAGAATTTGGGTCTGCTCAACTGCTGAATGGCAAAGCCAGTCTACTGACTCCAGGTTGTAATGAAGGAAAGTACAGCATGTATTGTAGGCACCAAGCAAGGAGAATGGGTAGCTCATGCTCAAAAGACCCAGCCTCACTGATAGCTTTTAGGAAAGGGTTTTTAAAGGCAACATTTGGCATGAGAATTGCTGCTTATGGACCTTCTTCTGACTGGTTGATGGTAAGGTAACAGGGTAATGTTTCAGGAATCATAATCATCAACCTTCTGGTTTCAAACAATCTGGGGTCTACATGCTTGTGGTAGCATGTAAATCACCATCCTCCACCTTATGTGGGGGGCTTAGTTTCTGCAGAACTCAAAATATTTGTCAGATTGTTATGTATATCTCTTAGGACTGTGTATAACTATCTTATACACAGAGTGATAAGACTATCTTATCACTGAATGATTTGCTTTTCCTTTGTTTGTGCATTCCCTCACGTCCCTAATTAGTAACTGCTTGAGTCTGCTCTTTGGAACTCAGGCAAGGCCCAGGAGACTAAAGCCTTTTTCTACAAACAAGAAAGAACAAACACAGAAGGGCTTTTATACCCAGGAGGACCTCACAGGGTCCTCACAGGTTTCAAGATTAGCAGCCTTCCTATGAACGCTAACCTTTCTGTATGTGTACTTACAACTGAGGTCTGAAAAAAGTTCTTGATAAAAAGCACTTTTTGAAAAAATTTGTGAATAGCCTTAGATTATCAGAAGACCTGTGAGATACTGCCCAAAGTCTTGCTGAGGTGGGAAAAAGGGAACTAAAGAAACAGCAGGGAAGTCAATACAGTGGAAATGAAATTCAGAATAAGTAACATGGGCTACAGTTTCAAGTTAAAATCATCCTCTTCACTTTAGTTGTGTCTTTATGTTCATTAGCTCAACCCTTTACCCAGACCCATGTCACTGGCTGTTTATCTTATCAGAGCTTCTGCTTGATTGCCTTCAGGGGCAGAGAACCCACTACTTCATAAGGCAGATTATTCAATTTTAGGCTGACTCTAATTTTTAGAAGGTCCTTTCCCATATTAAACTAAAATACACTGAAGTGTCCTTGGGCATTTTTCTATTGTTCTGGCCTATAGTTTTTGATTCTTCAAAATGAAGATTACTAAACTTTACACGAATTCCAATTCTGGAAATTTCTGTGATTATAAGGAAACATGCTCATTAACAAATGGCATTTACTATAGAGGATTTCAATAAACAGTAAAAGAAAAAAAATCTGCAACCCTTAGAAAGACTTGAATGAAAGTTAACATTGCATTGCATCATAAAGACAAACAGTTTAGGATCACATGCTTGACTTTTACTTTCTTTAATTTTTTTTTTCTACACTAGTTACATTCAGACCAAGATAGAGGAGATGGATCACTTAAATATATCCTTTCAGGAGATGGAGCAGGAGATCTCTTCATTATCAATGAAAACACAGGGGACATACAGGCCACAAAGAGGCTGGACAGGGAAGAAAAACCTGTTTACATACTTCGAGCTCAGGCTATAAACAGAAAAACAGGGAGACCCGTGGAGCCCGAGTCTGAATTCATCATCAAGATCCATGACATCAATGACAATGAACCAATATTCACCAAGGAGGTTTACACGGCCACTGTTCCCGAAATGTCTGATGTCGGTAAGTGAGATGTGATTCAATTGTTTCCTATAGTAGTACATCAACTGAATCAGGAATCCTATGAGTGAAATTTGCTGAAGTGAATGAACTTGGCTGCTACATTCTAGATGCATTGTGTTTCAAACAATCCATTTAGGTCCTTTTTGGAAGTGGACCAGTGTCTCCTGAGATTAATCTTATTATTTTTAAGAAAACAACATTTCCTCTAGTAATTAGGGAATGAAAAGTGGCAGAGTGAGAAGGGCAGGGAGAAGGAGAGATCATTTCATCTGTTTCCTCTCCCACTTTAAATGTCCACTTTATTTCTTGATAGTCCTCTCTATTTCTTTTAGCCCATAGTAGAATTGGGCATTAGGTAAGGATCTCCCCAGTGGAAAACAAAAGCCCTGAGTTTACAGTTCAGACTGAAGAGTAATTATATTTGAGAAAGAGACTCAAAGAAAACTTTTTTAAAAATCCATCAAAAATACGCAGATGATGTCTATGGGATATATTCTTTACTAAGTGGTGAAAATTAAGACTTTCATGACATTAATATGGTTAGTTAATACTCTGTGCAGAATTCTACTACCAATTTTAATGTGTGCATTTAGTTTACTTAGATTGGGAAAATGTGAATTTTTCTTAAATTAAGAAAAAAATCCTACGGACATCATTGTTAACCACATTAAAACACTTCAGGAGAGACAGTGACAAATTTTCAACTACTTGTGTAAAGGGTTATTTTAAGTTTCACTCAGTGTCAAGTTCAAAAGGGCTAGGTTACATAATGAAAACATTTCCATCATTCTGTGAGTCAGATATCAAGGATATTTCAGTTCACAGTTCCAAGACTTGAACAATAGCTAATCTACAGAAATGATTATAAAACATCCAAATTTTTCTCATGAAGAAGTTGCTCATCTCATTACTTGAAGTCACTTTATTTTGTTAGAAAAATCACAAATCATCACCAAAGTGGAGGATTAGAATTCTTTTAAACAGAAGATTTGTTAGGAAAAAAATATTTTTCCTCTGTGTGGTAAAGGGCAAAAAGAATTAATGAAAGGCTGTCTGATGATCAGCACCAGGCAGAGCAGCTATATAGGCAGATGTGAAAAGTGTGACTGTGCAATCTAAGGGGCACCATTTGCTTCTGAAGCCATTATAGAGTCAAATATGCTTTGTAAATATTTGGGGGGTACCTGGCAATAACAGGTCCTGAGGAAAAGAAGGCTTTTTCCAATTTGCACACAGGCACATTTATGTTGATATTCATCATTACCATAAATTAACATGTCATTATTGTGATAATAAAGGGATCCTAAAGAAATCACATAAAGGTAGTGGGACAGCAACAAGGTGGTATAAATGGACTTTGATATCAAATAGACCAGAGTTTGAAACTATCACTACTAATAAGCCACTATGTGGCCTTATGTGAATAAACAACTTGATGTCTCTGACCCTCCAGGTTCATATCTATAAAAAATAAACAATAAACATCAACTCCTAAATCCCTATTATAAGAATGAAAGGAAAAAACAAGTGCACAACCCCAAGTACCACACCAGCAACTAATAGGCATTCAAAATATCCAGATAATCATATTCTAAAATCAATCAAATTGTGCATTGATGTCAAGTAAGAACATAGGTGTTTGTTGACTTCTACTATTAATTCTCACTCTAAAATCTTATGCTTTCTGGGCTTCTCTGGTGGCTCAGTGGTAAAGAATCTGCCTGACAATGCAAGACACTCAAGTTCGATCCCTTACCCAGGAAGATCCCACATGCCAGAAAAAATAAATAAATAAACAAAATCTTATGCTTTCATTCTTCCCTCATTCCTTGCTAAATTACAAGGATGGATGCTCTATCTCATGCATCAAACATGCTCCATCCAAGAGTATGCCACCCTAAGACAGTATAGTGTATTAGTTCAATAAGTAGAATTGGTTAGATATTATAAGAGCAAGGTGAAAATTCCAGTATTCCTTAACTGTGACTTCCCTACCCTGTCCATGGACAGGAGAATTCTATCAGTATATTTACTCTAATATGAATACCAAAATTCATCCATAAAATGATCATAATCAGAGGGTCTTACCTTTTTAGGAAGTCACAGACCCCTTTCAGAATCAGATAAAATCTATGACACTTCTCTACTGTGTCATATCCATTTAGGCATACACATAAAAATTTGCATGGAATTTCATGGGGATTAGGGGTACTTTGAATGGTATTATTAATTATGGTCTCTAAAATAAGAATGCCAATCTGAAACAACATAGCTTTCTTTGTACACTTAATTATAATCATCTCTGGGGATTATAAATTCCAGATGTGTATTCTCCACTATTCCAAATAATTCTTTACTTAATCCAAAACTACTTCTCTTAAGGTTCAAGACAAGGTCTTTCAACCTCTTAGAATTATCAGATAGATTTATCGCCTAGGATGCTTTTATTTATAAGTAACAGAAAACCCAATTCAAATTACTTTAAACAATGAAAGTGTTCAATGGTCACATTAAGTCTAAAAGCAAAGTGGACTTTGAACATAGTTTGATTTGGACTCTAGCTATTTCTCTGTAATTTTGTCCTATTCAGCTTTGTCCTCAGACTGGCACTGCCAAGATCACAAAATAGCTGCTGCATTTTCAGGCTCCACATCAGCACGTTACATTCAGGGAGCAGAAGCACCTATGACACGACAAACTTTCAGCAAAATCACAAATGGCCCTCCAACTGAACAATACCTAAACTAATCCTTGTAGAAAAAGTAGTACAAGATGCCAATATATTTAGGCCTAGACAACTTGAAAGAATCACTGTAGCAAAAACCCAATCAAATCTCACCCTTGGAGATGGACTGGAATCAGTTCCACCCGAAGTCATGATCATTCCCATGCTCCCCTTTAATTTAATCCTTGTTGTTTTTAGTCACTAATGGGAAGTGAATGTTGCTCAATCGTGTCTGACTCTTTGCAACCTCATGGACTGTAACCCACCAGGCTCCTCTGTTCATGGGGATTCTACAGGCAAGAATACAGCAGATGGGTAGCCTTTCCCTTCTCCAGGGGATCTTCCCAACCCAGGGATCAAACCCAGGTCTCCTGCGTTGCGAGCAAATTCTTTAGCAGCTGAGCGACCATATCCAGTTCTTTTGCAGTCCCATGAACTGTAGCCTGCCAGTCTGTCCATGGGATTTCCTAGGCAAGAATACTGGAGTGGGTTGCCATTTCCTTCTCCGGAGAATGATCCCAACCCAGATATGGAACCTATGTTTCCTGAATTGCAGCCGGATTCTTTACCACTGAGTCATCTGGGAAGCCCAATTTAATCCTTTCAATATTTATGAACATTGCTCACATTCCTTCAGAATAAGAAATCCAAGGCTTTTTAGCCTAGATTCCTACTGTGGTTCTCCACTCCCTTGCCATGATAGTTTTGTATAGAAGTATGATTGTGCTTTTTCCCAGTGTGTGGGTATCAAGGATCCATAATGAACCCTTAATTTATTTTCAATTCATGTTTCTTTCATTACAGGCACATTTGTTGTCCAAGTCACTGCAACTGATGCTGATGATCCAACCTACGGGAACAGTGCTAAAGTTGTCTATAGCATCCTACAGGGGCAGCCCTATTTTTCAGTTGAATCAGAAACAGGTTAGAATTCCTCTTGCATCTTCTTTTTAAGATATGTAATTTTAATTGACATGCTCAACTGAGCTAGCATATTTTTAATAAAAACAATCAGTGTGATTGAATTTTCTTAGATTCATCTCCAAGCACCAGTGACATATTTGTAAACATGACATCCAGATCATTTTAATCAAGAAATCTGACAATGGATCTTTCATCTACTGTGTTTATACAAGGGAGATTTGGAAAAATTACACATTGCATTATTATTTCTTCCAGTTTGAGATAAAACTAAAAGGCCAACCCCTTTTGATAGCCAAGAGGGTTGTTTACACATATTCTGATTCTTCTTTTTCTAGTCACTTAGTAGGATTGCATCTCTCTACCTTACTGGAAAGCTAGATATAGCCATGTGATTTATTTGGGGCAATGAAATGTGGTAGTCATATGAGTCATTTCCAAGCAAAACTTTTAGACCTGGTGCATAATCCACCATTTTCCCTCCCACTTGCCACAGTGATCATCTTCAGCCTGAATATCTAAAGGTTATCATGAGCAGATTTTCTTTCTGGCCTACCCAGAACACTTTAGTTTTGTTAAACCACTGAGATTTTACTTTGTTTGTTGTCACATTGTCTAGCTTATCTTAACTGATACTGCCCTAAAAAAAAAAAAAAAAATGGATTGCCTTAACTTTTTTCCACATCTCAGTTTTCTGCACTTTCTCCACAAAGTAGCATACTATCTATGACGAATTATATTTTAATATATACCACTTGTATTGTATGGTAACTTTGGCTTAAAACTCAGCATTCAGAAAACTAAGATCATGGCATCCGGTCCTGTCACTTCATGGCAAATAGATGGGAAAATAATAGAAACAGTGACAGACTTTATTTTCTTGGGCTCCAAAATCACTGCAGATGGTGACTGCAGCCATGAAATTAAAAGATGCTTGCTCCTTGGAAGAAAAACTATGGCCAACCTAGACAGCATATTAAAAAGCAGAGACATTACTTTACCAACAAAGGTTCATCTAGTCAAAGCTATGGTTTTTCCAGTAGTCGTGTATGGATGTGAGAGTTGGACTATAACAAAAGCTGAGTGCTGAAGAATTGATGCTTTTGAACTGTGGTGTTGGAGAAGACTCTTGAGATTCTCTTGGACTGCAAGGAGATCCAACCAGTCTATCCTAAAGGAAATCAGTCCTGAATATTCATTGGAAGGACTGATGCTGAAGCTGAAACTCCAATACTTTGGCCACTTGATGTGAAGAACTGACTCATTTGAAAAGACCCTGAGGCTGGGAAAGATTGAAGGTGGGAGGAGAAGGGGATGACCAAGGATGAGATGGTTGGATGGCATCACTGACTCGATGGACGTGAGTTTGAGTAAGCTCCAGGAGTTGGTGATGGACATGGGTGGCCTGGTGTGCTGCAGTCCATGGGGTCACAAAGAGTCGGTCACAATGAAGCAATTAAACTGAACTGAACTTGTACTGTATAGTAAATTCCACATGTATTGTTGCTATCATGTTAGGAGTCAAGTTCCTTTTACACAATTTTCAAGCTTCCATTATTGTTTGGATATCAAAACCTTTCTAAGTTACTATATCTAGTTGGAAATCAATGTAAGAGATGCAATGAACTTGGAAAGAATCCCAAGGAGAAAGAAAATGTTGAGTTTAGAGACAATGAGGATGAAAAATTAGAATTATTCAACTTAAAGGACAAAAGGCTAAGGTGATCTCCTGTATTTAAATAGAGAAGTACTATTATTTGGAGAATAGAAAGCAGTTTCACTTTCACTGGAGCCAGCACTATAGGAATAAAATTGACCTGTTGTCTGAGATATTCTGTTAATAGTAAAGAAAGATATTTTCAGTTTCATTAGTCATTAAGCACTGGAATGTGCCACCAGAGAAGGTTATAAAGACTTCATCAGTGAGTTTTGAAGACTGTGGTTAATTTAAGCCTAAGCCTTACACAGAAAGTAGACGAAATTTTAGAAGTTCTTTAAGTATTTTATAACTATCTAACAATAGAGATAATTTTTATCTAGCTGAAGAGTGTTGGTCACTGCTAGGACCTGTTGAACTAAAGTTCACCTCAGCTTTAGGGAAAAGATTCTCTAGGATCATACAAGATGATTATTATGAGAGAACCGATACTGTTTTCATAAGACCATAGTTCTGTGGTTTAGAAGATCTTCAGAACATTCGTTATGGTGGGTATATTTGATGAGGAATCAGTGAATTCAATAAAGTGAAACTCAAGAGTCTGTGCAAGTATATGCACATACATATGCATGCTCAGTCATGTCCAACTCTTCTTGACCCCATGGACTGCAGCCCGCCAGACTCCCCAGTCCTTAGAATTTCCCAGGCAAGAATACTAGAATGAGTTGCTGCTTCCTCCTCCAGTGGGTCTACCTATCGAGGGATTGAACCCACGTCTCATGCATCAGCAGGCAGATTCTTTACCCCCCAAGCCATTAGGGAAGTCTTTTCAAGCATATATGACTTTCTTAACAATTTCCTCATAATACACCTAATTGTCTTTTATTCTACTGTGGCATGGTAGTATATCACTGTGCCACATGCCAAGTTATGTTTTGCTGTGTCATCTTATAACACTTAACAGTTATACAACTTACAGTCTGCATTACTGAAGGATGTAATTTACATTCATTTTCATTCTTCTTGCATTATAGGTGAATGAGTTTGTGTGTGTGTATGTGTGTTTCAATGTATCTACCTCCCCTATGTGGTTTTAATTTCCTTCAGTACAAAGGTTATCTATAATCAATCATCTTTATGGTCAACCATGACATCTGCATAGTGTTAGGCACATTGTGGGTGATAATCTATATTTGTTTGCATAAATTAATAATTTTGGAAAGTAATTTTTACTACATCCCTTTCCATTTCTGAATTTCATACCCACAGGTATCATCAAGACAGCCTTGCTCAACATGGATCGAGAAAACAGGGAGCAGTACCAAGTAGTGATTCAAGCCAAGGATATGGGCGGCCAGATGGGCGGATTATCTGGGACTACCACGGTGAACATCACGCTGACTGACGTCAATGACAACCCTCCTCGGTTTCCCCAGAGTAGGAACATTTGATTGAATGACTTTCTTCAGGGAACTTTTGTAAAACTGTAACTTTAAGAATGATATTTATTTTTTCTTTATTGTTATTAATTGCCAAAGTTAGTGAACTTAGTAAGAACTTGCGCATTTATTAAAAATGAACTGACAGTACTGATGCTCAGTAGATGTAAATGTTTATCAGTAATTAGCTGAGCACTTGCCTGATATGTCTGTTATTATAAAGGCAATATCATTGTTTTATTTTTCTTTATTAATAAGACTACCACAAACATAAATATGCTTGTGCAGAACATATGTTTACAAGCATGCTGCTATTTGTTAGGAAAAAATCAACTGTATATTTTGTGAATTTAATCAGGCATGTAATCTCCTTTAAGTCTTTGCAAGGGGAGGATTTATCATTTTACTGTTTCTAAAAATAAAACTGTAGAAATAACTATGCACTTAAACCATTTGTACTCATAAATAGTTTTCCACACTATGGTTAACTGAGATACCAAAAGTCATCTCTGAAATCTTTAACAATCATGATTAGATAAGAAAGAAGATGAAGGAAGATAAGTGCCCACTCTGAAGCAATACACTTGACCTTTTCACTTATAGACCTCAGTAGGTACTGGTTTTCATGTCATTTTTCTTCCAACATCAAAATCCCTTTCTGACCATGATTTCCTAAGTGAAAGTCACTCCGTCATATCCGACTCTTTGCGACCCCATGGACGACACAGTCCATGGGATCCTTCAGGCCAGAACACTGGAGTGGGTGCTGTCCCCTTCTCCAGGGGATCTTCCCAACCCAGGGATCGAATCCGTGTCTCCTGCATTGCAGGCAGATTCTTTACTGTCTGAGCCACTGGAGAAAACTATTTAATAACTGAATCCCTTCTTCTAGGAGAAAATAGTTGCCCATCAGTAAGTACAAAACCCACTTATTCAAATGTGGCTGTTTTTTTAAAGCCAATCAACTGATTAAGAGCTTCTTTTATAATGGAGATACACACGGACCAATAAGAACTTTTTTAAAAATTATTTTTTATTGAAGGATAATTGCTTTACAGAATTTTGCTGTTTTCTGTCAAACCTCAACATGAATCAGCCACAGGTTTACATACATCCCCTCCCTTTTGAACCTCCCTCCCAGCTCCCTCCCCATCCCACCCCTCTAGGTTGATACAGAGCCTCCATTTGCGTTTCCTGAGCCAGACAGCAAATTCCCATTGGCTATCTATTTTACATATGGTAATGGCAGTTTCCATGTTACTCTCTCCACACATCTCACCCTCTCCTCCCCTCTCCCCAGGTCCATAAGTCTATTCTCTATGTCTGTTTCTCCATTGCTGCCCTGTAAATAAATTCTTCAGTACCATTTTTCTAGATCCCATATACATGCGTTAGAATATGATATTTATCTTTCTCTTTCTGACTTACTTCACTCTGTATAACAGGTTCTAGGTTCATCCACCTCATTAGAACTGACTCAAATGTGTTCCATTTTATGGCTGAGTAATATTCCATTGTGTATATGTACCACAACTTCTTTATCCATTCAACTGTCCATGGACAGCTGATGTCTGTTGATGGACATCTAGGTTGCTTCCATGTTCTAGCTATTATAAATAGTGCTGCAGTGAACAATGGGATACATGTGTCTTTTTCAGTTTTGGTTTCCCCAAGGTATATGCCTAGGAGTGGGATTGCTGGGTCATATGGTGGTTTTATTCCTAGTTTTTTAAGGAATTTCCATACTGTCTACTTTTTTCAAGTATTTAATCATAGTTAGCTAAATGCAAAAACAGAATAGCTAACTGATTTCTGATTTAACGGGCAGAAGAAAGTTTTTATGAACCTTAAAACATCCATTCAGGAACCTGACATGAAAAAATCAGAATCACCAACACTTTCTCCCAAGACCTCTTTTCTATGTGGGAATGGCTTGGGGAAGGATAGCAGGAGGATTTACCCATACCTTGTTACCAGGGGACTTCCCCCTCTCCACTCTCTCCTAGAAGAGACTGTGATCATTTCTGCATAATGTCCCAAGGAGAGGGATAGGAGAATACAGGAAGGGATTGGAGGCACCCAAGTACACTTCCCTCATGATAAAACTGGCCTCTTTTATCATTGTATCAAGAATGAGCTCTATACTTAGTGAAGTAAATATTATTAAAGTATTCTACCTTAGTGGGCTTCCCTGATAGCTCGGTTGGTAAAGAATCCGCTTGCAATGTGGGAGACCTGGGTTTGATCCCTGTGTTGGGAAGATCCTCTGCAGAAGGGAAAGGCTACCCACTCCAGTATTCTGGCCTGGAGAATTCCATGGGGTCACAAAGAGTCAGACACGACTGAGCGACTTTCACAGTTCAGTAGTGGCAGTGTAAATTTTCTTTCCAAGGCAATTTGTGTAAATGGTGAGTAAAATGGAATGGGCGAAAGTAGGATAACTTTTGTTTCTGCTATTTTGGGGTGGAGGGGTAGTGCTAAGGACATGCTAGCCTGGCATATCTAAATTGAAACTCACATGTAGTCTCCTTTGACTAATTTTCCAACATGAAGATGTAAGAAAAGTGTATGTCTACATAATAGAGTTTTTAATTAGTAGTATAAATACAAGAATGGGAGAGATCCATGTATAAAAAAGACACAAATATTTAAAGGAAAAAAATCTAGTCAAAACTAGAAAACTTTCAGAGCTTTATTCCTCAATATATTTATATATCCTAACTGCAACTAAACCAGCTCCACATATGAGTGAAAGGAATCTCATCTCTACTTGGATACATTCTCTGAAGTGCTGTAATTTGTTTTCACCTTCAGTTACTATTAGCAATGACAGGAAGAACTCTTAAAGAATACCTAGTAACTGGCTTAAAGTCACAGTTCAAGTTAAAATTCTTTTCTGTTCTTTCTGCTAGATTACATTAACAGGAGGCTTCGAAAACTGCACCCTCCTCTAACAGTTCAGGCTTTCTCACAATCACACCGTAAACTTGGAAGCCTACTTACAGGACAAGAAAAGTGTTTTCCCTTTGCCAAGAGACAAGTCATGAAATAGAAGAAATATTCTTAACAACCATGAAAGTGAAAACATTAAAGAGACAAGGGCACCATTAATTATTTTAAGGAAAGCCCAAATCTGCCTGCATCCATAGTACTATCTGAACAAACTGCTAGAAAATGGGTTTTGTTTTTATTATGATGGGGTGTAATTAGTCTGTGTTTGACTTATATCTGTCTGCTAATTAATAGGTACATATCAGTTTAAGACCCCTGAATCCTCTCCACCGGGTACACCAATTGGCAGGATCAAAGCCAGCGATGCCGACGTGGGAGAAAATGCTGAAATCGAGTACAGCATTACAGAGGGAGAGGGGCTGGACATGTTTGATGTCATCACCGATCAGGAAACTCAGGAAGGGATTATAACTGTCAAAAAGGTAATGCATTTTTAAAAATACTGTGCAAATGAAAGCATTTATTTTTCTCTGGTCCCCAAGTAACTGGGGGCAATTACATCTCACATGAACGTTCCTCTCAAGTCTTGTTTATTCATTTTTTTAAGAGTGTTGCATGCATTGCACACATACCAAGATGCTTCAGTCATGTCCTATTCTTTGTGACCCCATGGACTGTAGCCCACCAGGCTCCTCTGTCCATGGGATTTTCCAGGCAAGAATACTGGAGTGGGTTACCATTCCCATCTCCAGGGAATCTTCCCAACCCAGTGATTGAACCCATGTCTCTTATATCACCTGTGTTGACAGACGGGTACTTTACCACTTGCACCACTGGGAAGCTGAATTTTTTTTAAGACCTAGTCTAATTACATTGAGAGTTCTTTGGTTGGCTTTCAGGGGTTCTCAATAATCTTATGCATTCATTAATTCTATACTTTTTAATAAATTTGCATTTAAAAGTTCCTAAGTAAATAGCATAAACAAATGAAACACATAAAAATACATGAATAAATAATATAAGTGAAGAATAAATTTTAAAACAGTGCCAGACACCGTTTCAATGCTGGAGATGCAGTAGTACATTCAACAAGATGGTCTCTGCTCTCATGGAACCACTCTTATGGACAAGAAAGCAAATGAACAAAGAAACACATATAACTACAAATTCCACTACATGATGTGAAGGAAAGGAGTAATACAAGCAGTGACAAAGATGGTTTGAATTAGAGAGAGAAGATATAGAAAGACCACAAAAATAAAGTAACAAAATTTCCTGCAAGCTCTTTAGCTACTTTTTGAAATGCAGTAATTAAGATTTTATATTCTGAATTTCTATTTTTCTCTTACATAGTTAATCACTACTTTGGAACACGCACACAAAAACTTTATGTTCTGAATTCTTATTTGTCCCCTATGTACTTATTTACCCCCAAAACTGTCATGGAGCAGTGTACTAAAATATGGCAAAAATTAAAAATCAATAAACTGTGTGCTTCAAAGCTAAAAATAATATTAATTTTGGTTACTGTGTTTAATGAGTTCACTTTTATCATGTATCGTGTCATATTTTCTCTCTCCTTTGGTGTAATGTTTTATTTGCTGGTAAATATAAGCATAGGTGGACGTAAATAAGAAGAAAAATTTTCCTCTTAAGCTTTGGATTGTATGTCTTAATATCTGGAAACACAATAAAACATGTTTCAGTGACATTCAGATCAATGTTTTATACTATAATATAATTAGGAAGCCCATTAGTGTGCATTAACCTTTTTAATTTTCTTGGTGCCTTATCAGATTCATGCTGAAATTTTGCCTAGCCAACTAAATCACATTCACTAACATCTTGATTAATTGTGTTTCTAGTGAGCCTTGTCATATTATCATCTAAAACTAAAAGTCAGCAATAAGCATTTGGGTTCACTATGTCTCCAGAAGCAGAGATACTTCTCCTACAGACCTCTGACAACAATGATCATTACTTTCCTTGGCAAATAATTAGCCAGATGCCCTTATCTGGATATCACTTGGAATATTTTAACACCTCATGCCAAAAACAAAAACAAAAAACAAAAAACAAATTTTATTTTATCTGAACAAGGAATAGGAAATTAGGCTGCAAACCAGCGACGCTCCATCCTAGCTATGATCTTAGTTCCTCCACCAGGGACTGAACCCATGCCCCCTACATTGGAAGCACAGAGTCTTAACCACTGGACCACCAGGGAAGTTCTCTGACAAATTTTAAACACTCAGTGACTGTTCAGTTAAAGCCAAATGTGACAACATCTGACACAGAATGCTCTATCTACCACATATTTGCCAACCTGCCCCTGGTGTGGCTCCTGATAGTCAAATATAACGACTTTTATAAAAGGGGCCTGTTTAGGTTCTCTCCTGCTTCTAGTGCCCTCTCCTGCCCATCATAAACTTTCATTCCTGGTGCATGACTTCTGCCCACAATTTCATCAGGATTGTGTGGCATCTGAACTCCCATGAACATTATGCTGTGTAGTAATGTCTCAAAGCAATATGATCACATTCATTTGTCAGTGGTTTGCATTAAAAATGGCTCATGTCTTGACTTTCTGTGTCTTGACTGCTTTAAATATGTCATTTCTTCCTCCCCTCACTTCCCACAAGCTCTTGGACTTTGAAAAGAAGAAAGTGTACACCCTTAAAGTGGAAGCCTCCAATCCTCACGTAGAATCCCGCTTTCTCTACCTGGGTCCATTCAAAGACTCAGCCACGGTGAGAATTATGGTGGAAGATGTAGATGAGCCCCCTGTCTTCAGCAAACTGGCCTACATCCTGCAAATAAGAGAAGATGCTCAGATAAATACGACAATAGGCTCGGTCACAGCCCAAGACCCAGATGCTGCCAGGAACCCTGTCAAGTAAGCACACTTCTGTGACATGTCTCTTCCATAAGTTTGTTGATTTAAATTCAAATATTTTCTTCTAAATTGGAAAAGATGAATCCTTTTTTCCAATTAGTTGTATCTTCCTTAAAATATTACTTTACTTCTACTACCTTTACACTTCTTGTGCAATATAAAATATTATTTTAGCAACTAAATAAACCTTAAAAACTCAACATTTGGGGATTTCTCTGGTGGTTCAGTGGCTAAGATTCTGCCCTCCCACTGCAGAGGGAATGGGTTCAATTTCTGGTTAGGAAACTAAGATCCTGTATGCCTTCAGTCAGCCCCCAAAATTATTTTTTTAATTTGGGGGGAAGACATAAAATGAGCTATAAGGAGTTTATTGCTTACATGGGAGTGGTACAAGGTAATGCAGTTGAATGGGCTGGGATTTCTTTTCAGGTCTTAGATTTGTCGAAGCTGGCGGAGGAAGTACTTTTAACAAACAAGGCACTGGGCTTGAAAGTCTGTTTTTCAAGTGTGGAAGAACCTACCATATAACACTTACAGGCAGAATTATGCTCCATTTGGATGCATAATTTTTTTCTTTTGCAGACATGGATAAAAACAAGCACAGTTTCATGATATATGTCTGGGAAATCATGGGGAAATTAATAGAGTTGAGTCCAAATATATACCAAGTAAGCAAGCTCTATTTTCCCTGTACACCTTCACTGTAAATTACGTTGTAAGAAAGCCTCATGGCTCTTTGAGACCATCATTGCTTAAGTATGCTAGAATCTTATCACAAAAGCACTGGAGTCCACAGCTTCAAGCCTTTACCCATAGCTTAGTTGACTCGCTGAGAAAAGTGCTAAACCAGAATATTATTGTGTCAATTACACCCCATGAAGAAAGTAAGCAGACTGAGAAATTATGCCAGTGAGTCCAAAAATCTCTGCTCAGGGCACTTGCCATGTACCAGGCCTGTTGCTAGGCGCTGGGGATATGAGTGAGAACAGTACCCAGTCCTGAATGCAGGGAGCTTGCGTTCTAAATGGGGATGACAGAAATGAGCAAACAATGAATATGTGGGCGTGTTAGTTGCTCAGTTGTGTCCAACTGTAGCCCGTCAGGCTCCTCTGTCTCTGGAATTCTCAAGGCAAGAACACTGGAGTGGGTTGCCATTCTCTTCTCCGGGGGATCTCCCCGACCCAAGGACTGAACCTGGGTCTCTTGAATTGCAGGCAGATTCTTTACTGTCTGAGCCACCAGGGAAGCCCTGTGATGTGTCAAGTGACACCAAAGTGTAAGCAGCGAAATAAGATGGAGAAGACAAAGGGTGGGACTTCCCTGGCGGTCCAGTGGTTAAGACTTCACACTTCCAATGCAGTGGGCTTGGGTTCAATCCCTGGTCAGGAAGCTAAGATCCCCCATGCTGTGTGGCACAGCCAGAGGAAAGAAAGAACTCAAAAGCATCTGGATATTGTCTTAGATAGTGCAGTCAGGCCTGGCCTTGTTGGAAATCATTTGAGTAAAGATTTGAATGAAATGAAGGGATGAACCACATTGATATCTGGGGAAAGAAGGTGCCAAGAAGAGGGAAAAGCAAGGGGACGACCTGATATCAGAGCTTGCCTGGCATATGGGAGGAGAGGCCGGCCAAGCTGAGAGCAGTCGCAGACGAAGAGAAGTTACGGTATCAAGCATCAGGCAACAGAGAGGTTCGGTAGGTGGTAAGCAAGGCAGGTCCTACTGGGATTTGTGGGTCCTTGTAACCACTGGATTTTATTCTGATTGAGGTAAGAAGCCACTGGCAAGCTTTGAGCAGAGTTAACTAATCCAAAACTACTCTCTAAAAGGATCACATTGGTTGTTGCGTGAAGAATATTTTTTTTGCAGATGAAAGACTGAGGTTCTAAGGCAATTGTTTCCTAACTTTTCAGCCATTGAGTCCTTTGTTCAAATGAAACCTCATGGCAAGTCCCACATCTAAAACACAGAAATGCCTGGCTTATTTTCAGAGAATAATTTTAAATCTCTGGGGAAAGAGACTTTGCTGTTTTATCATTCTACTGGAATATCTCCTTGAATTGCGTGACAGGCAACCCAGAGTGGCCACATGAGAGATCCATGGGTCAAGGGTTCTGCCATATACATTTAACATTATTAATAAGGAAAATGGGCTTCCCAGGGGGCACTCATGGTAAATAACCCACCCGCCAATGCAGGAGACGTACCAGACATGGGTTCGATTGCTGGGTCCAGAAGATCTGGAGGAGGGCATGGCGACCCACTCCAGTATTCTTGCCTGGAGAATCCCATGATCAGAGGAGCCTGGAGGGCTACAGTCCATGGGGTCTCAAGGAGTGGGACACAAGAGAAGCGACCTAGTATGAAGCACGTAGCACACAGGCAACAAGGAATTTAAATGATGGCCTTTGCTTATACAACATGAATAACTTTAAGTACTTTCACAACGTGCTTTTACTCGAAGTTTGTATATTGCATAAGAAAACAATCTTAGCAAGTCAATATCAAGACCAATTTAAATGTGCTAATGCTTGAAATTTATAAATACGAACTTTGATTACCTCTTTGATCGGTCAAAATATTTCTAATGAAAGAGATAATGTCTTCTGGGAATTTAGGCTGCATTTTTATATCTGTTTTACTTTTATACCACATACCACTTTTACCCATCGTATTTATTTTGTTTTATCATAGGAAGTAGTTAGCTTGTCAGAAGCTAGGTTGGCTGTCAACTAATTTTAAAATTTTTTCTGCCAGTCTTTCTTTGGTACATATGGATTTCATGTATAGACATAAAGATAAAAACATACATAGATACATTGGTACATAGATGTATGTTCCAGTGGTTTCTTTTATAGGAGAATTATAACTGATTCTTATATTTAGAAAGTACAACCACATATAGTTTTTGGTTATTCAAGACATAAATATAGAACAATTAAGTGTTAGATGCCATCTTAAGTGTATAATTAATACTAGAGAATTCTTCCCCAAGCATTAATTTATCATTATTTTAGCACAAATCTTTACTTCTTTAGTCACATAAAATAATTTTCTTTCAACTACTTTATGCCACAAGTGTCCTTTGATTTACATGGAAGTCTTATGAAATGTCACTCTGAATACTTATTATGAAAATTTTACATGCAAATACATTGTCTTTTCCTGACCCACAAAGCTCCCTTCAGGATACATGAGAAGACAAATTACTGAATCACAGAATACAATAAAGTTTGAGGGGAAAAAAGGAGATACCGAGCAGAATGATCCATTTTAATCATGATGAATTGATTACCATTTTCCTTATCAATTATTATTACAATTAATGTGACTGACAGTAAATTTCTGGATATAAGTAGAAATTACTTTGGAAAGAAAAACAGCAAATAAATGAGGCTTTGTGTGCCTCAAGTGAGACATCTTTCCTAAACAATGTAGACATTTTAGGTCTTCTAATGATTTTAAATCCCCCAATCAAGGAAAGAAACTAATATAGAATTATTATATTTCCTAAATTGTCCTCTCTCTTTAAAATCAAAAGCCACCTTTAGGACTTCCCTGGCAGTTCAGTGGTTAAGACTCCATACTTCTACTGAAGGGGTCATGGGTTTGATCCCTGGTTGGGGAACTAAGATCTTGCATGCAACACTCATGGCCAAAAACATTAAACAAGTAAATAAATAAAATGAAAAGCCACCTTCAACTAAAAATTCCTCACCCTTTATTTCAAAGCTTGATTGGAAAATATGAGTACTTTTAAAACTTAAAACCATAGCGGGAAGGAAAGAGTCAAAGAACAAGAAAAGATTACTGCTGTGTATAATTGTTATAGCTTATAAAAGCAATAAGCAGCATGTCTTAAGCTTGACATTTTTCATGAAAGAAAAATATACATTTGTAGAAAATTATTAAATTCTTTACAAAGGCTATGAATACTGAGATTTCCTTTTTGGTAATCATGTCCTATAAGTATTTATCATCCTCAAATTAAAAATGAAGAAAGGTGATCAAACAAGTTCAATACAATTGGTTAAATTCTTAATAAATGTTGATTCATGACATAAATGACAAAACAATAGCTCTTTTATCTGTTTCAATACTTTTGACAATAAAACACTAGATTTATATAAACTGAAACTAAAATTCCAGGTTGATATATATGTATTCATTGTGAACTTAATTAATTCTCTTTAAAATCGGGTTTAAATACCCTACAATAATTGAATATCTATTTTTTAGACGTCTGCTAGATGATAAAAAGAGATTTTATTAAGATAACATATATTGTTTATTATAAGTCAACAGAAGTACTTTAAAACAAAATAATTGAAATAGAATCTTAGAATATAGTACACTATTTGCAAGTTAGTGACAAGTTTTTTTTTAAATGTGTAATTCCACACATGTATGACTAGGTAAGACATTTACTTAAAATATATTTCTATTGAGCTGACATTTTAAAATCTCCTATCATGATGTACATTTTGAGAATGCAGCTGAAATGAGCAACTTTTTTGTTCCTAATAACCTTCACCTATCAACTTTCTTCTGAGTTTTCTCTTTAGGAATCCTCTATAAAACAGGGTGTATTACATATTTTCCTCTTACTTATGGCTATTCCAGAAACTAGTGATAAATTTATAAAGAAGATAGCATTTCTCAAAGTCTACTTGCCTTCCATGAATTTCATTCAGTGTTGAAGACTTTGTCCCTTTTTGGTTTCTAAAACACCTCTTGGTTTTCCTTGAATTCTCCAAAGCCTCCTTTTTAAATATGTATCAAATTCTTACTCTGCTCTAGGCAGTGTTCTAGTCCCTGTGGGTCTCTGTTCCTGTTCATCCTGTAAGCAACTCAGTTCCTCGCATTTTTCCCTCTTCTCTTCTTAGACAATTGACTCGAAAATCCAGATTGTTAGTCCAAATGTTTATCTTGAGCTTCCTGGACTTTCCTAAGGCACCTCGGCCTCGACATATCAAAATTGATCTTCCCCAAATCCTGTTCTTCACTCCTATCGTTTGTAATATCACCATCCAACCATTCTCCTAATCCAGCCAGTGATCTTTATTAAGCATGAGTTGGACAGTGACACTCCTCTGCATAAAATCCATTGGAAGATCTACATCAAGTTCAAATAAACTCCAACTCCTCCGCATGGCCAGCCCATCCCTCTACAGTCCCAACTATGAATCTCTTTCCAAGCCTATCTCCTACCTCTCCAGCCTCACTAACCTTAGCCACATTTACCACCTTTTGCTTTTTCAACAAAATGATTTTTAAAATAAAAATGAGTAATAGAAAAATAACCAATAATCCTACTTATGCACACACACACATTTTAAAATTCTAAAGATCTAAAAAGTTAAAACATAACAATTAGTATATAAACTCAATCCAAATTACATTTTAAAAAAATTGGTGATGATACTCAAAAATCATACAACTTGTCTAGTGGGTTCTATTACGACCTCAACTGTAAAGCAATAATTTCTCAGAATATCTTGCTTAATGTTCAGTTCAGTTCAGTTCAGTCACTCAGTTGTGTCCAACTCTTTGTGATTCCATGGACTGCAGCACACCAGGCTTCCTTGTCCATCACCAACTCCTGGAGCTTGCTCAAACTCATGTCCATCGAGTTGGTGATGCCATCCAACCATCTCATCCTCTGTCGTCCCCTTCTCCTCCCTCCTTCAATCTTTCCCAGCATCAGGGTCTTTTCCAGTGAGTCAGTTCTTCGCATTACATGGCCAAAGTATTGGAGTTTCAGCTTCAGCATCAGTCCTTCCAATGAATATTAAGGACTGATTTCCTTTAGGATGGACTAGTTGGATCTCCTTGCAGTCCAAGGGGCACTCAAGAGCCTTCTCCAACACCATAGTTCAAGCATCAATGTTAAGTTACAGATTTTCAAATATGCGCTAAAGGTAGAAAAAATTTCATGTAACCAATATTCTGGAATAGTTTTTAAGATGTAAAAATAACAAATAGAAAACCTTCCTAAATTCTACTCTGCATTTTCAGGTATTCTGTTGATCGACACACAGATATGGACAGAATATTCAACATCGATTCTGGAAATGGTTCAATCTTTACATCGAAACTTCTTGACCGAGAAACACTACTGTGGCACAACATTACAGTGATAGCAACAGAGATCAGTAAGTCCACCCTTTTGCCACTTCCATCCCTGATTGACAGAGAGCATCTCAGCAAGGGCTAGTGAAGCATGGCTGAAACTCATCACTGTGTATTGATGATCCTGCTCAATACATATTGAATGAAAGAGCTCTGTAATGATTTGTACTAAATGCTTCTTCTAAACACGTGTTGATTCAGTCATAAATGCAGAAGCAACTGTGGAAGTTCTGCAGTTTGGGAACAATAAAACGGGAATGCATCTCTCAGTCTAGTTTGAATTGGTACATGTTGGATTTGATTCCAAAATGCTTGTAAATCAGAGTGTCACACAAGCTACTGAAAGAAATGGGCTCCCAGTTAGACACTGTATGTGTGTGGCAGTAGTGGGGGAATGGGGATCAAGTAGAACCTAAAATGTAGGCATTGCTTAGAAATAGTTCTTTTAATTTCAGCAACATAACCAGTATTATTTTAGCGACATAATTATATGAGAAGAAAGAAAATGATGAATTTAGACAACAAATATTTGTAAACCTTCTGTCAGCTCTCACTATGTGCATTTTTAAAAAGAATTGCTATATATAAGCTTTCATTGCACTTCATCAATTAATATATATCCAACACAATATTTATTAATATTTGTTTATCAAGGAGGACTCAGTATAGAAATCTTTTGGCTATTCGCCCTTTAGCTTTCTGTAGAATGCCTGTCTCAAAATTGTTACAGAATTTTTTTTTTTTGAGTCGCTCAGTCGTGTCTGACTCTTTGTGACCCCATGGACTCTACTGTCCATGGAATTCTCCAGGCCAGAATAGTGGAGTGAGTACCCTTTCCCTTCTCCAGGGGATCTTCCCAACCCAGGAATCGAACCGGGATCTCCTGAATTGCAGGTGGATTCTTTACCAGCTGAGCTATCAGGGAAGCCCTGTTACAGAATTAAGAGATATTAAGTTTGACTTTTCCATGGAACACCAAAGTGAGCGATACTAACCACCAAGTAATCCATAGAGTATTTAGAATGAATTTTATTGCAGTCTCCATTAAATGTAAGGCAAATAAAAACACTGCCAAAGGAATACTTCAAATAAAATAATTATACACAGTGAAACCTGTGTAATATAAACACAATGTGTAGACTTAAGTAAATGAAAGAAAGAGGATTTTTTAAATAGCATTTAAATGTTTAAAAATAGGCTTCTAAGTTATAGCTCACTTTTTAGTTTTTGATTTTAGAAGTTCAAATGATTTTAGCACAGGTATCTAGTGTAAAATAGTCCATATCAAATGGTTCAATACAATAATACTCTTTGTCAGTATAACTCATGAGATTTGAAGTGGCTGAACGATATTGAGTAGAATAATAAATAACCAATATGGACAAAATGAAACACTGCTTTTGTGTAGTGGTACGAATTTCTCATTATATATTTGCTAGGTAAGATCTTCAGGATTTGATCTTCAGGATTTATGTGGAGGGACTACTGTGGATACCAATGACAGAGCATACTTAGAGCGTTAAAATTACAAAATTATTTACCACTTGAAAAGGATCATTTTTATAACATGAGATTTTATTTTTTTACTGAGGTAGTCATCTTAAGTATGTTTTAAGCTTTGCACCTAAAAATTTGTTTTTAATATTTACTGTTTCTATGATATATTTGAAAGTCCTAGTGATAAAGACCTTTTAAAACTCACCTTTGAAGCTCTGACTTTGGAAGAATAAATGTGAGCAAAATTTTAGATGCAAAGGAAGCTAAGAATCTTATTGTCCAAACTTTTTCAGTACCTTTTATGCCAAGAGTCAAGAGCTTGTATTAAGCCAGCTCTCTCTCTCACTCCAGGCCACTGTACTTGCCATTTCCTTGACCTCGAGAGCCAGAAACACTCACATGGCTTAATCCATCTCTTCATTCATGTCTCTATGCAAATGGCATCTCATCAGAGAAGCCAGTCCTTGTCATCCCACACAAAGCTGCATCTCCGTCTCTCTCCAGTCCGTTTTACCTGTTTAATTTCTCCATAGCATTTGCCATCTGGCACATTATATATTTATGTGTTTACGGTTTGCCTTCCTCCTTTAGAACAAAGCTCCGGGAAGCAGGATCTTTGTTATAGTCCCAATGTGTCCCAGCACCCCAAATAGTGGCTGGCACAAGTTAGTATTAGATGCTCACTAAATATTTATGATGAGAACAAACAAATAGACATATGAGTGAATGAATGAAGAAACCTGAGGTGAGAGACTCCAGCCCCTGATTCTTAGAACAGGAATCTATCTTCCATACTTCCCAGGAGATTATCAGAAATGACAGCCAAAACACTCCATTTACTGCAGGTCTTCAAACACTGATTAAGCTCTTTCATTATGAGATGAACAGCCTCAGATTTGTGGTCAGACAGACCCAAGTTTGAATCTAGGATCCACTCTTTACTATTAATTTCTCTGTGAATGTGGACAAATTACCTAACTCCTCCATGCCTCATCTATAATATAATGAGTTTCCTCATCTATAATATGGGGGCAATAATTATATCTATCTCAGAAGTTTATAAGGATTAAATAAAATAATATAACAAAATGCTTAGCACAATGTCTAGCTCTGAAGCTAAAAAACTAAGACCCTTCACAATCATTACTGCCCCATTCTTTTTTCCTTCTGTCCACAGAAAAGTCTACTTCCCTGGCTTCGCTTCCTTTAAAATTTGCCTCTAAAATTCCTTTTCTGGATAGCTCTTCTTTATTTTGTGTTAATCTGGGATTTATTATATGGTTGCACTGTATGGGCTTCCCCGGTAGCCCAACTGATAAAGAAACTGCCTGCAATGTAGGAGAATCCAGTTTGATTCCTGGGTTGGGAAGATCCCCTGGAGAAGGAATAGGCTACCCACTCCAGTATTTTGGGGCTTGCCTGGGGGCTCAGATCTCACCTGCAATGTGGGAGATCTGGGTTCAATCCCTGGGTTGGGAAGATCCCCTGGAGGAAGGCATGGTAACCCGCTCCAATACTCTTGCCTGGAGAATCCCCATGGACAGAGGAGCCTGGTGGGCTCCAGTCCATGGGGTCAGAGAGAGTCATATACAACTAAGTGACTAAGCACAGTACACACAGCCTTTACGTAAAGGTAGCTTTGTCCCCTATATATTTCCTTCAGGTGTATCCTAGTCCGGAAGTACCAAAGAATTGAATTCTACTTTTTTGTGACTATGATGATACATAATGCCCTGTGGTACTCATAGGAGCCTTGGGGAAACTATATATGAATGAAAAAGGAGTGAGTAACCATCATCTAAAGGGGATCACCCATTAACATATAAATGCCTGTTCCTTTCTTTTGGGCATTTTGCAGATAATCCAAAGCAGAGCAGCCGAGTACCTCTATATATTAAAGTCCTAGATGTCAATGACAACCCCCCAGAATTTGCTGAATTCTATGAAACCTTTGTCTGTGAAAAAGCAAAAGCAGATCAGGTGAGTTTCATAAGAAAGCAAATTAATTAACTCAGACAAATTTAGATCTTCTAATAATTCAGATGATACACAGAGCTGAGGGCAAGTTTTGAATTATCTATGAAATAAATGCCAACAAAATTAATACTATAAATAAGAACCATGATGAATGTTTAACTTGCATAAGAGAACAAACAGTTTTTAAAAAACAGGAAGTTCGTTAGTCTCACAGACTGATGCTGATCCCAAATTAGTCTTAAGTTTTCATGAAAATATATCAGTCACTGCTTTATTGGAAAAATCTTTATTGGTGAGAAGATATTTTTAATTACCATATATACTGAAAAGTACTAGCTAGAACATATTTTACAATTGCCTATAATTCATCGTTTCACTTATTTACATTGCCCATCTGTACAAGTAATACAAATTCATGAATGTTTTACTGTTTTACACATTTGTCCCCACCTGAAATCAGTCTTTTCTGCCAGTGATATAAAAATTATGTTAGTTTGTCAAAATAGAAGTGCACTGTTAAAATACATGTTAAAATGGGACTCCAAAGTTGTGGGTTTTATACTCAAACTAGCTCTTTAGCAAGTTGTGTATGCCAAGCTTGCATTTCTAAGCAAGCTGTCCAAAGAGTGCCTCCCTTTACTTAAGTTGCAATGTTGTCATAAATCACTGTGATATTTTAAGCTTGTTATCACTCTAGGGCTATGTTTCTCAACCCAGGTGATTTTGCCCCGCACCCCCCTGCCCCCCGCCACCCCCACCAGGGACATTTGGCAATATCTGGGGACATTTCTGGTTGTCACAAGGAAGAGGGTACTACTGGTTTCAACAGAAGAATTTAGATTTGCTGCAAAAAATACTGTTGTAGGGCTGTCCCTTGCTCTATTTCCAGCCAATCAGTTCTCTGCATAGGGTAGATTCATTGTAAGTTTTCTAGAGGCTATCATTTTAAAATTAAAATTAGATATCGTTGAATTAGCAATTTACTGCAAAGCTGTAAGAAACTCTTTTGAGTGAGTAAAACTTGATGACAGCTTTATGGTTTTGATTTTAGTTGATTCAGACCCTACGCGCCATTGACAAGGATGACCCTTACAGCGGGCACCAATTCTCGTTCTCTTTGGCCCCCGAAGCAGCCAGTGGCTCAAACTTTACCATTCAAGACAACAAAGGTAAATGAGCCCAAGCTGCCTGTCTACCTATATATTTATGTCTGTATTTATATCTATCTAGTCTCATCAGAATTGATCCCATACATAACATGATTTCCACTTCCATTCACCACTTTGCTTTCCGGTTCCAGACAACACGGCGGGAATCTTTACTCGGAAAAATGGCTATAACAGACACGAGATGAGCATCTATCTCCTGCCTGTGGTCATATCAGACAACGACTACCCAGTCCAAAGCAGCACTGGGACAGTGACTGTCCGGGTCTGTGCATGTGACCACCAAGGGAACATGCAGTCCTGCCATGCGGAGGCCCTCGTCCACCCCACGGGACTGAGCACGGGGGCTCTGATTGCCATCCTTCTGTGCATCGTGACCCTACTAGGTAAACTGCTTCTCCCTGCATCCTATCTCCCCATGCTGAGGGGCACACACTGTTACTGTGGCTCTCTAGATTTATCCGCCTCCCCCATTAAGGCATACAGCCTGATCTAGGTGAGTAGAGTTATGTGCTGGGAATCTTATGTGTGTTCACCCATGAACTAGTCTTTGCTTGAAAAGTGGCTTTGGAGAATGAACAGTTGTGAAACTTGCCCATGTCTTTCCCCACTGAGGCAGTCGTTCCACCAAAAGATCTCTTGTCTATCAGGCTGGGAATGAGTTGCAGGGGGATTTGAGGGCAATATATAAATATGCCCTTTCCATTTCATTTGTTTTTTAATATTTAACCTGGTGAACATTCAGTTTTCAAAGAACAAAAGTTGTTGGGCGTGGAGTGTATATGATGAAAGCCATTTCCATCAAGGTAAAGTTTAAAGACCAATGAGAAACTGGAAAGAGAAATGCAATGACTTTTTTTCTCTCATACAGGAAAATAAATAGTGGTGAATTTTCTTGAACTCAGCAAACTTACTTGGATCTACCCACTTGAATAACTATCTTCTTAGCATTGCTTTCTGATTACCACATACACAATGTCTATTATTTCTCAGACTCTCAATAAATAACTTCTGTGAGTAAGGAAATAAATCTGGGGTCTAAAAGAAATGAATGTAATCAAACGTCTAACAGTGATTTGAAGGAAACATTTTTATTCCCAACCAACTAATTAAGCACACAGGTTGAGCTCAGAATACTCAAAAGTCCCTTGATTGTTATGAAGTAAGAGATCAGATATTAGCTATTACACCCCTTCAAAAAATAAAAGTTAAAATTTGTAAAACTTGCCTACACCATGGGGGGGCTGGGGCGGGGCCGGGGAGGGGGGCAAGTAAGTCAGAGTTAACCTGGATTTCACAGAAGCAGACCAGGGAATCATTTTTTTTTAAATGACAGTGTAGTGACTTTGAGAAGAAGGAAGGAAGACTTCCATTTCTCCAAGAAGAGAAAGCCTAGGGATCCCTGCTCAAGAGTTTCATATCCCAGTTTGACTCTGCTAATTATCACAGAGCCTTGAAACCTGGCTACAGAACTGTGATTCTCTTCATCAACTAAGAGTTGGAGGAATATTTTAAGATATGAGGATAAATAAAAACTGACAGTATGCAAAGACAAAACAGTGTTCTAATGGTGTGAGTCTGTAAATATTGTTTTACAAAAGAAAGATACAAATATTCTTTTTTGGTTTAAAAGAAAAAGAGGTTTTTTTATTCATTTATTTTCACTTTTTAGTTTTACTTTTTATTTTGTATTGGGGTATCACTGATTAACAATGTTGTGATAGTTTCAGGGGAACAGCAAAGGGACTTAGCTATACACATACCCATTCTCCCTCAAAATCCCCTCCCATCCAGGCTGCCACATAACATTGAGCAGAGTTCCCTGTGTTATACAGGTCCTTGTTGGTTATCCATTTTAAATATACCAGTGTGTACATGTCGATATCAAACTCCCTAACTATCCCTTACCCCCACCATCTCCCCTGGTAAAAGCAGGTATTTTTAGGAGGGCTAGTCTGGAGACTGTATCAAATAGAATTCCATGGATCCCTGGTCTATGAAGAAAGAACCAGTCTTCATCTCACAGAGGTCATACTTCCCTTCTCTCATCATCTATCCACTTTCTCCACCCTCTTATTTTCCTTCTAACCAGCTCCCTATGACCTCTCTTTTCATCTCCTTCCTCCAATGAATTTGCCATCTCCTCATTACTCCTAATTTGCCTCTGTGTTTCCCACATCTTGTCTAGTCCCTTTGTAATTCTGTACCTAATTAAAAAGGAGAAAATGGGATTTAACCTTTATTAGACTCACATCATGGGCTAGATACGGGACAGGAGGCTTTACAAACA
This sequence comes from Dama dama, assembly GCF_033118175.1. Taxonomy (NCBI): domain Eukaryota; kingdom Metazoa; phylum Chordata; class Mammalia; order Artiodactyla; family Cervidae; genus Dama; species Dama dama. The sequence goes on along the minus strand of NC_083705.1, from coordinate 49,241,125 downwards.
TTTTTCTCACTCAATCCTCAGAACTCTCTGGTCTATATTTATCTGCATCTTACATATGAAAGCTGAGGTTCCAGGATGTGAAGCCAAGTCACACAGCTAACAGGTGATAGAACAAAGTTCCAAACCCAGGTTTTTGCCCCCCAAGCCCTGGTGCTTCCACACTGTACCCTACTTTCTTTACAAGCTTACAGAATGCAGTGCAACTTCCACGCTGAAAGAGAGCTTGAACTAAAAATGAGATGATTGAACAAATCTGGGAGTCTGTAAGAGGAAGAAAGCGGCGTTGACATAGGAGGAAATCTGCCATCAAGAAAGTGGATCGTGTGGCATCTGTTGTTTTTGTCAATAAAGCAACAGTAAAAACAACTACTACATCTTGTGCCTCTTTGGTGCTTTCAAGTTGGCATAACTTTCACATTGGGCACCGTGTTATTGCTTCTCTTTTACAGAGAAAAAACTGACTTAGAAAGGTCAGATTGTTTAATTGAATCTAGATCTGCTTATCTTAGATACCTGGCTACCTTCTAGTTTTATGACGGGATTTGAACACAAATTGGTCCAAGTACTCCAGCCCCAAAATTTCACTGTGGTCCTCTGGCCTCAAGCGGGTAGAGAAAAGGAAAGGGTCAGTTACTGGGAAGACAGCATATTACTTTCTCAGAGTGTTTTTATTCCAAGTGCTTAGAACTCACACTTTCAATTTATAAAAGTTAGCTTTGAAAAAAAGACCTTCCTTTTAGATGATTATGCTCTCAAGAAATTCTGTTAGATGTACATTGGGCCAGTAAGAAAAGACAGGCAGTTGTAGCAGTAGGAGAATTAGGCAGTGCACAGATGCCTTTGAATTACTGAACATGCCCTCTGTCTTCTAGACAATTGCGCTTTCAGGTGTGCATAGGACTAAAAGACAAGATACAGGTAACTTAAGCTAGGGAACAATTAGGAAGTGATAAGTGCCTGCTATCTTGCCTTAAATGATGGGATGAACCTGTGTCCGTCAGAATTTATTTCTCTGAGAGACATTTAGCTTGATTCTATTCTCTATTCTAAAGACTGGCCTTACTTACAGACCTCTGTTTTGCAAATCTGTGTCACACTGGAAACTAGCATAAAAGATAGATTAAGGGGCTTCCCTATAGCTCAGCTGGTAAAGAATCTGCCTGCAATGCAGGAAATCCCGATTCAACTCCTGGGTTGGAAGATCCGCTGGAGAAGGGATCAGCTACCCACTCCAGTATTCTTGGGTTTCCCTTGTAGCTCAGCTGGTAAAGAATCCACCTGCAATGCAGGAGACCTGGGTTCGATCCCTGGGTTGGGAAGAGTCTCTGGAGAAGGAAAAGGCTATCCACGCCAGTATTCTGGCCTGGAGAATTCCATGGACTGTATGGTCCATGGGGTCGCAAAGAGTTGAACACGACTGAGCAACTTTCACTTTCACAGATTTCCTTGGACACAAGGGACCTCCTTGGTGGTCTAGTGGCTAAGACTCCATGCTCCCAATGCAGGGAACCCAGGATTCAATCCCTGGTCAGGGAACTAGACTCCACATGCCGCAACTAAGAGTGTGCAAGCCACAAGTAAAGATTCTGCAACTAAAGATACCCCATGCCACAATGAAGACTGAAGATCCCGCATGCTGCAACTAAGCCCTGGCATAACCAAATAAAAATTTTTTTACAAAAAGGTAGATGAAGAGCATCTTTCCACCCAAAACCCTGCAGTTTTCCAACCACCTGGACTCCAGGGTAAAGCGGAGGTATATGGAGCATCCACAGCCCCACATGTCATGGCCCTTCCTCCTCCTCTTTCTCCACCGACCCTACACCTCACACTCTCCAAACACACCCCAGGCCATGGCCTTGCTCCTAGCTCTGCCTCTCCCCCAGATAGTGCCCTGGATAACTCCTCATCTATTTGCTCAAATGTTACTTCCTTAATGATGCACTCTCCCCCCATACACACACAAAAATATATGCAGTCCCTCAAACATATACAGAAGTCCTTCCCATCCTCCTTACTCTGCCTTACTTTTTCTTATTTATATTGCACTTATCATCTTCTAATAATTTCCTTATTTACTATACACATTGCTTTTTTCTGTCTCCATCCATCCACCACCACCACCACCACCACCACCTCTGCCTACCTTATCCAGACAAGACTCTTGATCAATTTTTTTCTGTCTAGAACTCTACCTAGCACAGAGTTGGCAATAAATAAATACTTCTTGAACAAACAAAAAATATGTACCATGAATGAAAGGGATACATGAGGCACCAGGATACTCTCTGGCAGCAAAAGAGAGTGTTTGCATTTATACAACCACATGCTTGAAAACAGCAGAACTGCATATCCTTGTGAAATAGTCTATAACCCAAACATGCTTCAAAGCATGGTAATCAAGTGCACAAGCTTTTTAGTCTGTCTGACCTGGATTTCAATTATTTGCACACATCACATCTCTAAACCACAATTTCCTCTTATGTAAAATGGAGTTATAATGGTGGTACCTACTTTGTCAAGCCTATTATGATAATTCAATTAGATTCCGAATGTAAAGCACTTAGCACAGTGCTTGACACATAGAACTGTCTCAACAGGTAACCAATTATTAATATCATTGACATCTGAAATGTTAAATATATAGACACCTGGGTGTGCATATATCCATTATTATATAGGTAGATATCCACATCTACCAAAGGCCATTATTCTGTAATTGTTATTGTGATAATTCAGTTTTCATGGCTCATAAAAACTGGACCATGTTATGGATGAAAGAGTAAAGAGATACAACTGGCACTAATCTCCCCTGGACAAACCCAGGTTAACAATGCGTTTTCTGCCCCAGATGACTGTTTTCGCTCTAAGCTGTCACTATGTTTTTACTTTCTCATCCATATGTTCATTCGTAGATGTGTCTCTTTACAGGTAGCCAGGTGTGTGCTACCCAACCAGCTGTGAAGAAACATCGGGAGCTATTTAAATACAGTTCTTGCTTTGCCTCTAATTTGAATTAGGAAAAATCAAAAGAACAAACATTCCGGTCAACAAACTTACAGAACGTGAAACTCTGAAAGATTTTCTGTTTTAAGTCCCCACAGAAATGTTTGTTTTGTTTAGCCTAAGCACAAATAATCTGGCACGAGTATTATTACCTGTTCCCTTGAAACTGGCTGATCTAAGTTCAAAATGGCTTTCTGAATTGTATCTGGGTCTTTCCAGGTATTATCTGTGCTTATATGTAAGAAAGGTATGCAAACATTCACATCTCTACTTTGGGCTTTAAACGAACTTTACACTTTTCTCGGGGAAAAAAAAAGAAGGCATCAGTGCAAAAGTTATTTTAGAAGTGGAGTTATGCAAACCCTTCAACACATCCCCGAAGGTGCCAGCCTTGTGCTTATAAGCAGTTTCAGAGCATTTCAGGTGTTCAGCATAATTTTCGCTCTTTTTGCAGTACTCTCACTGCGGCTGAGCTCTTTTTTATTATTATTTTTTTCCCCTTACCTTGAAACTAATCTGCCATTTCAAAGCAAAAAGGAACTACTGACAAAACATGAAGGTGTTTTATCCTCTAGTTAAATTCTTAAAAACTTTCTTTCAAATATTATATAGTTACTCCGTTGAGGGGGTGGGGGAGGGCCCTGATTTGATCATGTGCGGAGGCAAGTGCAACCTTAAGCAAGAGTAGTTTCGTGGAGAACTTTGAAAACTTCACTTTGTGTTTCTTCCTGATGTTAATTGGGCGGCAAATTAACTTTCCCTTCCCTTGCTGTTTTGTTTCTGCTTCCAGTGACAGTGGTGTTGTTCGCAGCTCTCAGGCGGCAGCGGAAAAAAGAACCTTTGATCATTTCCAAAGAGGACATCAGAGACAACATTGTCAGTTACAACGACGAAGGAGGTGGAGAGGAGGACACCCAGGCCTTTGATATCGGCACCCTGAGAAATCCCGAAGCCATAGAGGACAGCAAATTGCGCAGGGACATTGTGCCCGAAGCCCTTTTCCTACCCCGACGGACTCCAGCAGCCCGTGATAACACCGACGTCCGCGATTTCATTAACCAAAGGTTAAAGGAGAACGACACGGACCCCACCGCCCCGCCCTACGACTCGCTGGCCACCTACGCCTACGAGGGCGCCGGCTCGGTGGCCGATTCGCTCAGCTCGCTCGAGTCGGTGACCACGGATGGAGACCAAGACTACGATTACCTTAGTGACTGGGGGCCTCGGTTCAAAAAGCTCGCGGATATGTACGGAGGGGTGGACAGTGACAAGGACTCCTAATATGATATGTTGCCTTTTTTTCATTTTTCAATACGACACTGAAAGATGTGAAGTGGCTATTTCTTTCTATTTATCCACTGCTCCGTGAAGGGTTCTCTGTTCTATCCGTTCCAAAAGTAAATGGCTGCAGTCCGTGTGGATCCAACGTTAGAGACTTTTTTCTAGTACACTTTTATGAGCTTCTAAGAGGCAAATGTTTATTTTTTAGTGCATCCTGTTAACCATATCTGCCCAACAGACGCTGGGCTGCAGGAGAGGATGGTCGTCATCTTTTCCCCTGTACTCTTAGGGCAAGTCTGAAACACAGCTCAATGCCACTGGCCTGGTCTCTTACTACATTGCACTGACTCAAGGTCAGCTGACTGCTCTGTACATTTCACACGCTAATGGGATGAGGGATTGTGCTTTAATGATTAAAAAAAAATACAGTTTTAGTAAAAGAAATGAGGGAGGAGCCACTGTTCTTGGTGTATCAGCTCACAAGGAGCTGATGAACTATATATGGGTGTGTATTTCTGTCACAAAGAATTTAAAATGATATTTGCCCATCCTGTTTGTCCTTCATGATCTTTTTCTGGCACCAATGACTATTCAAAACATCAGATTCACCAGTGTTTTGAGATTCTCCTTCCTCTTTAGGAAATGATGCCAATTAAACGGTAATGTTCAAAAAGAACAACCAAAAAAAAAAATCTTAATACGACCTCATTCCTTGCCACTGGTTCATAAGACATGCGAAAGTTTGCTGTTGCATCATATAAAGGGAAAGGAAAAATAGCTAATAGATGTTAACAAAGGAAATATTTAGCATAGTTTAAAGTTTGGGCCACCAAATGTATCATGGATCACTTGGAATTATTTCAGCCATCAGTAGGCTAATTACAAATAAGTCTAATCCTTTAAAAAGTTCTTGAAGGAACTTTTCTGAGACAAAGTTTAACTCCTTGTCTGTAGTTGTCAGTATTATTCTAATATACTTGAAAGTAGCAGCGTGAAGTACAATAACTCATATGCTTCAGATACTTCTTACACAATTAAGTTGCATTAGTAAAAGTAGATTAAACAAAACTCAGATCCCTCTCTCAGAGTTAAATGGGGAGGTAAGAGCCAGTCACACTTGAACTTGACACCCTATCCTTCACATTCAAAAATATCCATATATTTATATAATGTGATATAGATGAACATTGAAATCATGGTGAAAACCTACATATTATATGTTTGGAAGACGCTCACAAAGGGAAAACTTGGATTCCCTACAAGGGTATTTAGGATTGTAATTAAAATGATAGCTGACTTTCAAAAGCATTAAAATTTTTTCATTGTTTTTAGCTTTGTTTCCATGGCAACACTGCCATCCTTGTCTTTGAACTAATGATAAAGTAATGGTCTCAAACTACAAACAGAAAAGTAATGTACAATCCATCGAATCCATTATTTCTCTAATTATGCAATTAGCGTCATAGTTATTATCCAGAGGACCCAACTGAACTGAACTAATCCTTTTGGCAGGTTCAAATCATTTATTTCATATGCTGTTCTAATGATTTTTGTCATTAGAATCTTACATTGTGCAGTCATCAGAAATTTCCAAAGTACTGTAATGAAAACATCCTTGTTTTGAAAACTTAAAAAAAAAAAAACAGGTTCTGTATGTATATAATATGTACTTAAGAATATGCTGACTTCAATTAGTAGTCTTAGGAATTTATTTTCATTTAATGTTAATTTTCTGCAGGTAATCTTAGTGTCATTTCCATTTGAGGATAATGTCATATCAACACATATTTTCTATTTGAAAATACACTGTTGTTTCATTAAGTTTTTAAATAGATGTATTACCCAGGAAGTAAAGACAACATCTTTAAAAAAAGAGAAATATAGTATTTGGGGCTACCCAATTAGAATGAAAAATTGTTACAACCATATTATTCCTTGTGTTTCCTGAATGGATGGACTTCCCTGTATACTAACAAGTATTTTATGCTTGGACTGTTTCTTGCTTACAAGGTTCTCTTTTCTAGTTCTTCATACACACACACACACACACACACACAGAAGAATGCAAACAAAATCCTACAGGAGGGCTTCACTGTAAAGAGTCAGTATATATCATAGTCACAGGTAAGTGTTGGAAAAAGATAGCTTAGTAAAGTTAATTAATATGAACTAGTTACTTATAGCAATAGAACAGCACCTTAATCACACAACTTACTGTAAAAAAGAGCTCTCTATCCTCATGTTTCATGTTATGTAATAAATTATATCAAGAGAGATAGTCCTGTAAAAAGAAAAGTATCATCAAAAGTCTTCCTTTTGAACTTTTGGCATTAATTGGAATGTCTGCGGGTTGATGCCAGCAACTTCAAAGTTTAGGAGTAAAATTTACATTCTCTTCTTATAAGTAAAAGTAAGAAGTTCTGTAGTGGAATTTCTGAGGTGTGATTGAAAGGTATCTTATATCACCCTGAAGATGGAATAGTTATACCAAGAACAGGTTAATATGACTAAATATTTAAATAACTGTTAAATCTCTTACCACAAAACCTGATGATGAGGTGAATCTCTAAGAAAGAGAATAAATTGAGACTGGGGCTGAATATTTTGCACTAGGGCCCTAAAAATGTCAAGGATATTTGAATGATATCTTCCTAAAATGAAGGCTGTCTGACATTATGGAAACAATAAGAGCCATAATTTCATCATTCTGTGCTGGTTGCACTTCCTTCCACTAAGCTGTCAGGTCGAGGATCCAGGTCAGACATGAACGATTACTGGAGAAACCATTAGTTTTCAGTTCAATTTTCACATTGTCTCTGTCCCGGTATTAGCTATTTGCCATGAGAAAGATAGAAGGAGATTGGGGAGAGGTAAAGTTTTAGTATTTGCTTTAATCACAAAGAACCTAAAGTTCATTAAATATAGGGAGATTGCTTTTGTGGGTTATTTCAAGGACTTTGAGGCCCTTCTCACATTATTTTTCACCCTCTGATTCAAAAGGGAAAGTTTCTTCAAATCACTGAGATATTCCCTAGAATAAGCTGAAATTTTAAAAACATGAATCTATTGTGCATAAATTTAAAGCCCCTCCACTTCATGGCATGTTCTTCGAAAGACCTGGAAAATATTCATTCCCAAATAAAAACTAAATCGAAAATGAGAGGGAGAATCGAAAATGTTTCCATAGAGCCATGAGAGAGGGGATCTGGACCCAGAAAATGTATGCTTTTGTAAGAACTTTCTTAGCTTTACAGTTTAGATGCATAAAGATTTGGTACAAATTTGATACAAATTTGGATACAAATTGACTCCCTTTTCAGATGAAATAAAACCTGCTGATTCAATTCTAACTCAGTATAAAAATTTTGGTTTGATATTCATTTTCAGCTCCCAAAAAGTTGTACAAGAGCTTTTATAAGTTGAATCTCTACCTTAGAAGCAGCCAGATTTTACAGATCCAAATTAACTGTAGAATGCTTTCATTACTTTCATTTTAGGTAATTTTTAAATTTAGATATTTAAGTAATACATAGATTTGAGATGTTTGATTTGCTGAGCAATACCTTATATCAAATGCTTTGCCTTGAAATTATTATTTCATTGGCAATAATCATGTATAAACTAGAATTGGGCGTTCCCCAATTTTATATACTTGAGAACCATTTAAAAGAGTCAAAGAGTCGGACACGACTGAGCGACTGAACTGAACTGATGCAGTTGAAAGGAAAGAGAAAGCTAATTTCTGAGCCCAAACTAAATATTTAAAGCAGGTACAACTAAACTCATTTTCCCCAGGAACTGAACTAACCAAAAAATTATTTTGTCATAGTCACTAGTGTTGAAGTAGTGTAATTACTTTGGAAAAACACTAGAAAGTCATGATCTCCACTATTTTGAAAGGTATCCTCTGAAAAGAATCATTTCAGTGTAATTTTATTCTTTTTTTGTTTTTATCTAGACAAAATCTTTTTTAATTATGACAGGAGATTAAAACTCTAAGCTGTCTACTATGTTTACATTAACACTACAACCAAGACTCCTGTATCAGATTATAAGAGTGGAAAGATTAAGAGTTAGTATGTGGGTCTTCAGGAAAATGAACTATTTCCTAAGGTCTGACAAGCAGCTTTCTTTTGTAGAGGATACAAAATTACAGTATGGTCTCCTTAAAAGTTCAATGATTCTTACGGTTGCAGCATTTTTAATATCCCTTTGGCATCTTTATGGAACAATTTTCTAAAGGGATAATTCTCTACTAAAAAATATTAGACCCTGACCATATTTAACACGCAGAGCAATGCCTTGACTCACATACTTGTTAAAAGTTAATAAAGAAATAGTTCATTTTTAAAGCCAGGAGTTTATGGTCTCTGCATCGTCAATTTAATTTAAGCATTGCTGAGACAATCTTTAATCTCCTCCCCATTTGGTAATACCTTATTTATGATGCATTTTCAGTTTTTAATTTGGGGGGAACGTTTGCCCGACAGAGCCAGCAGATGAAAGTGCCGAAAGGAGGTCAAATGGAAACAAAGCCTATTACCCACTGTATTTCAGACAGGACCAGGCACTTAGCCGAAGAGCCACTGGGTTATTAGATTAATTTCGAAAGAGCTTTTACAAGTTGCTTAATTCCATTTTTTTAAAAACCCATGGACCACAAACTCAAATTTCTCCTCAAATGGGGTTAATTTGACAAATGAGGCATGGACCCAGCGTTGTGGAAAAAGCATTCCACTATAATGAGATCTTGGTCTTTCTTGTGAGACTACACTATTTATGTAAATATGTCTAGAGGCACCTACTATAAGCTTTTAGTTTTCTATGATCTATTAGTTTAGTGTTTATTAAGGAATCATATGTATAGAATTACTAGGCATTCAAGAGGAATGCTGTGTAGCAAAAGTAAAAATGATCTGTTTGGGAGAAACATAGGAGCGCTTTCAAACTACTGTACTATTTTGTGATTATTTTCCTTGCTTTGAAAGTAAACTGCGTAAGAATAGGATTTATAATAAATGCTACGGGCATCTTCAGTAGTACCAAGCTAAGGCAATTTGGCAGTCTCCTACTGTGATGTGTGATTTAAAATCCCCCAAATAAAAGCTTTTTGGTATTGATTGTTTTTAATTAAAAATACTCCCAAGTATAAATTGAAGCTGATGCCACCCTCGAAGATTTACTGCCTGGAGTCCTCAGTTCATATGGTTTTTCTCGGTGTCGCTCGTGTCTCTGGCAACGAGAACACCTCGTGGAAACAATCACTGCTCAGCTTTCATCCACATTTCCAGCTAGGGAGATTTTTCATAACTTCACAGATTACATGAGAAACTTTTCTGTATTAGAAGAATGGGGTTGAGACAATTACCTTTTTAGCTCAGTGTGGCGGGACCATTCGTTGTAGTCAAATGGCAAATACACGCTCCTTGAAATGGCTTCTTTTATTTTCCTTTGTTTTCTTGGAAGTATAAATTTAAAAAGAATGCAATTTAAAAAGTGATTTCTCACAAAGAGTAAATATGCCTTTTGCAAATCAATTTTTGTAACAAGTTATTTATATGATATTACTTAATAAACTGGTTTTTTTTTTCTAACTTGTTTTTTTTTTCAATTCTCTCAAACTATTGTTTGTAATCAGAGATCTTTTAAATGTACATACTGATACACACTTTATCCTTTCAAATCTGCTGCTTTAACCTCCGAGAGAGCCAACTAAAGCCAACTTACTCTATGATAATTAGCTTGTAAACAATAGTTTCTCCCAACCAGCTACATGTATCATTGGCACAGTCCTGCAGACTTCTTACTGCTGGGACATCAAGATTCTACTATTACTTATAAAATTACTGTCTTACAAAGAAACTCGTTCATCTTCATGGAAATTGCTTTAGATAAAAAAGACAGTTCTATATTTTTGCCCATCCCATATCTTCATCCTTTATTTCACTCACATAAAAACAATTGTCTACAGATTTCTGATTTAAAAAAGAAACAGCAAGAGTCACACCAGAGGGGACTAAGAATAAAATCCTTCCAGCATTCTGATACCATGAGTAAATAAAATGTTTTTAGCATATTCAGAAGTATAATATTTTACATGCTTGTTCTTTTTTAAGCTGCCTCCTATTTCTACAGAGGCAGTTTCATAATTTTTTAATGGGGAGAATTGAATTCATAGCTTTGCAAAGGAAACTTCCATGTATTCATTCATTTGCTCTATATAGAGTAGGCATGCCACTGTGTGCTATGGAATATTCAACAATAAGCCAAATATAAAATTTTTCCTGTCTTTCCAGAAGCTCATGGTCTAGGAAGAAGGGCTGCCATAAATTCATCACTAGGGTACCTACGAGAAGGTGCCATGGAGACATCTTCAGAGAGGTATATATGAAAATCTTCATAGGATGGAGAAACTCTTTCTGCCCAGGTAGAGAAGTCAGGGGGAGGTTTAGGAGTTAGTGAGATTGAGATCATGGGAGATAAGAAATCAGAAAGAATAGCAGGAAAAAGAGAGAAAAGAGAGGGATGTCTAAGCAATGTCATTGATCTCAGCTGAGGTTTCCTGAAGGAAACTGCTGCTGCTGCTGCTGCTGCTGCTAAGTCACTTCAGTCCTGTCCGACTCTGCGCGACCCCATAGACGGCAGCCCACCAGGCTCCCCCGTCCCTGGGATTCTCCAGGCAAGAACACTGGAGTGGGTTGCCATTTCCTTCTCCAATGCGTGCACGCATGCTAAGTGGCTACAGTCATGTCCGACTCTGTGCGACCTCTGTGGACAGCAGCCCACCAGGCTCCTCCGTCCATAGGATTTTCTAGGCAAGAATACTGGAGTGGGTTGCCATTTCCTTCTGCATCTGAATAAAACTAGGTTTGGAAGATTCACATGTCACCAGAACACAGAGGATCACAAGTGTCATAGCAGCTGGCTTTTGTTGTTTCTTTACATTTTTGTTTATTGCCATTTGGTTTAATGATGACTTGGTGGGAAACAGAAAACCATGGAAAGGAATGATGCTGTCAGAAATACACTTGTTGAAGGATATGCACACTACACAGTAGCATGCATGGTAGACTAAAGCCAAGCCACTCCCACCCCTCCACAGCTCTGGGCCACCCAAAGGCAAGCATCGTCTGCAGCATCTAGGAAAATCTCCTGACCTAACAATAACAGGCAGGAAGGGCAATGTGCTTTCTCAAGGAAGCAGCTGAGGAAGCAGACTGCTGCAAATGTTCAGCGGGACTAAGCCCTAACCCATCGTCTTAGCAAACTACTTCCCATAATGATATTTATAGTAATTTATTCTGGCTGCTACAATAGACAAACTCCAGCACCTCCAGAAAATGTGTGTCTCGCTCTTGTAGCGACGCCATCTGGAGCATGCTGCCTCCAAGGTCTAACGTGGTGGGGAAGAGAGCAAGCTAGATCGTATGAGCTGCTCCTAAGGGCGGGGCCTACTGTCTTAGACTGCTTCTGCTCACATCTCAATCACATAGCCCCAGACTCACTGGACAGAGGCTGGGAGGTGTAGAAAGATGAGCACATGTGAATGTGGTCAGCACATTTACATATATCTGCCACATTTAAAGTCAGTCTCTGTCAAGCTTGTGGTATCTTTCCCAATCTCTGCCCCAATTATGTTGTTATTCAGTTGTGAAGTCATGTCCAACTCTTCCAGACACCATGGACCGCAGCACATCAGGCTTCCCTGTCCCTCACCATCTCCTGGAGTTTGCCCAAGTTCATATCCATCACATCAGTTTCATCCTCAGTCATATCCATAATAATCTTGAGTGTGTTATCAGAAAAGCAGGTAGGAAGTCATTTATAGGGAATTATTTGGCAATCCAGTGGTTAGGACTCAGTGCTCTCACTGTTATGGTTCAATCCCTAGTCAGAGAACTAAATCATTTTTAAATTCAACCTTCAAGTTGAAAAACATTGTAAGAGGTGTTTGTCTGTCATCCTTGAGTCTAATACCCATGGTAGGCATTGCTAATGAATTGACTTATGGATTTCTAGCCTTAAGCATCTCTAACAGAAATGCCCCAGCAGCTATCAACAACAGAACAATGTTGACCTATTTGCTATCACAAACCTTAGAAATTAAGCTGTCTAGTAAAAGACTTGCTTTATTTGTTATAGTTCTAAGTTTTGTTAACTACTCACCACTGACATTTAGGAAGAGCTTTCTGGTCTTGAAGTTGTAAAAAATTCAGAATAATTAAGGAAGCCGAAAGGGCTCAGCTTGCCATTATAATTAGCTCACATCTTTATTTCATAAATCTGACCCACCAAGTATGTATCTTTTTCAACAATTCAGATGTTAATTTCAGTCTTGTTGATGCATCTCTCTATAGTGATACTGTGTGTGCATGCTCAGTCATGTCCAACTCTTTTGCAACCGCATGGACTATATACCCTGCCAGGCTCCTCTGTCCATGGGATTTTTCAGGCAAGAATACTGGAGTGGGTAGCCATTTTCTTCAGGGGATTTTCCTGACCCAGCGATCGAACCCACGTCTCCTGCATTGGCAGGTGGATTCTTTACCAACTGCACCACCTGGGAAGCCTATATGGTGATACTCATGAGTTTTTACATTCATTCTGCAAAACTTATTTGAGAATCTACAATGGGCCAGGCAGGCTTCTCTGGTGGGTCAGATGGTAAAGAATCTGCCTGCAATGCAGGAGACCTGGGTTTGATCCCTGGGTTGGAAGGATCCCCTGGAGAAGGAAGTGGCTACTCACTCCAGTATTCTTGCCTGGAGAATCCCAGGGTCAGGGGAGCCTGGAAATCTACAACCCACGAGATCACAAAGAGCAACTGAGCAACTAAGACACAAACACTCACACACAGCGGGCCAGGAATTGATCAAGGTGATAGGAACACAAGAATAAAAAAGACACACACCCTGCTCTGTGCACACCCTTCCTTCAAGGACTGCCATGATTTAATCTTCCATTATTAATCTTGGTTTGCTTGACTAAACATTTTGCATGGAATGACACCCTGATTCTTTAGATCACTTTTCTGGGTCTAATATTCCTGAATTCAATACTTTTCTAAATATGCTATGAATAGATATGGTTCTTTAAAAGAAGTAGATTGTCTCCTACTTCTGTCTATAAAATACTTATTTCTTTTTCAAAATGACTCCCTTGACATATTAGATCATCTTTATTGCTTCCTGAACCATTTAGTCTCAAAAACTTAACTTTTAACAGTGAATGTCTTGTTTGCACATTGGTAAGAAAATGTCTTCTTATAGTCAGTAAAGGATAGGTTTTATTAAAGCTTTTAAGTTTGCTTAGCTGCCTGATAATACTGCCTTACTTTTATGTAGCACTTTAGAAATAACTACTATATATATGACTTAATATAATTCTCACAAAAGCCCTGTACGCTAGGCTGTATCATCCCCATTTCACAACAAAGTGGGGCTATTTGTCCTTAGGTCACATCACAGGAATTAGAATTAAACTTAATTCTTTATAAACTCAGGCTCTGCAATCACACCAATGAATCACCCATTTCCTCCTTTTTATGGATAGTCCAATCCCATCCATTTGAGATAAATACTTACTGGAAGAAAAGAAAAGGCTTCCTTTTTCCTTTATATAAATTCAGATGAGGTTGGAATCCACTGGTCGCTTCAAACTTAGAGACATTCCTCTCTATAACATCAACCCCAGTGCTCCACGAAGGAAAGAAGAACTTGAAAAGCAAAATTCTGCCTGCTGACCCAGTTACTCAATTGATTCCTACCATAAAACACCACTGGGTCAGTGTTTCCAAAGAACAATTGTCCCAATAAATATAAATTCCACCCAAGGCCGCCAAAGCTCTAGTTGTTTATATAATAACCATCTTTACAACAGTGATAATTCACACAATGAAATTGTGGTTAACCTTCTTTAGGGTAGCCATGTCCTTCAAGAGCTGGGAGAGAAGGAAAAGAATTAGGACTTCCTGTTGCAATTCAGATTTCATGAGTTTAGAGGAACAAAGGAGACTTGCTCTAGCCAGAAGCATCCATTAGATCCAAGTACCCACCCCAGTGGGCTTCCCGGGAGGTGCTAGTGGTAAAGAACCTGCCTGCCAATACAGGAGACATGAGACGGGTTCGATCCCTGGGTTAGGAAGATCTCTTGAAGGAGGGCATGACAACCCACTCCAGTATTCTTGCCTGGAGAATCTCATGGACAGAGGAGGCTGGTGGGCTACAGCCCATGGGGTCGCAAAGAGTCGGACGTGACTGAAATGATTTAGCACACACAGACATACACCCACCCCAGTAGTCTGGTGTCTGCTTTATCTCTGGAAAATCCACCTACCCAGTTAGGTGGTATCCATGTACTATGGATGGTATCAGATACCAGATACCATGGTGATATCTGGTACCATGTACCAGAGTAGTAGCTACAAATCTTTGTCTACAAACTAAAAGTAAAGTACTTTTCATATTTTCTGTAACTGAACAAGAGTCAGACATGACTTAGAGACTAAACAATAACTGAACTTCACCTCTATTTTGAACCTTGATTCCTGTGAGCAACAGAAGCTCAACTTTTAGTCATTTAGGTTTCTTTCCATACTGTAATTCTGATACTATAATATCAGTAATTTTCCATACTGTAATAATGCAGCCAAGTTCTAAGGGGTCAAGGTAACCTTCAAGAGTGGGGGTCAGGAGAAAGATGAGGCATAGTCAAAGCTTAAAGCTCATCTGCTAAGGGAGTTAGGGGGAGTAGATGGATTCCAGAAAAAATATGATAATTCTCTTAACCCTCCCTGTCTGTTCGCCTACCTATCACAAAATGGGGAAGCTGAAGTTTATTGATCAGAACTGCTTTTTATGTTATTGTCATTTCTTATCCTCAAAAGGTCAGGATCAAAAGCTTAAGAAAGACACCTGATTCTTTCCTGACTTATGGCTTTGGCCAAGGTTCAGAAAGCGCTGAAAGTTACCTCTGAATGTCACTGTGTCAAACTGAATGCTAATTTACAACAGTGTTTTTCCTATGCTTTACTATCTATCACAAGCATTATAAAAAGTATTCATGATAGTATTAAAATATAATAGTATATTAAAATTGAGCCAGTCTTCAATGATTTCTGAACATCTCTTATGTGATGAGAACTTTACTACCTGCTTTATTTATAAAATATATTTTTCCTTTATCATAAATCAAAGACTAAGTGTTTTCTGATTTGTGAAAACATTATACAAAAATACCTTGCAAAATTACAAAAATCGGATCACAATCAAATATATATTTAACAAATAACTTGTACTGAAAAAACAATAACATATGATTCAGACTGGTTTCCTTTGGATCCAAAGATCTGTATCTACCTTAAAAGAATTTGGCCAAATGACACCAAGATTCAAATGATATCTCAAGTGAGAAAAGGTTGAGGGGCAGATTGATTTTGGCATTAAGACCTGAGCTGGGCCCCAGTAGGAATGCTAGAATCTACAACTGTCACTGGAATCCAGTTGCTCTGAAGTGCAAGTTCACAGGTCCCACTCCGGGAATAACCAGAGCTGTTTTATGTACTCCATAGGCTACAGGCATTCCAAAGTTCCCATTATATTAAACATTAAATTATACCCACACTAAAAAATTATATTGAGGAATAGTTGATTTACAATGCTATATTAGTTTCAGGTGTGTAGCAAAGTAAATCACTTATATGAATTTGAATACATATATCCACTGGGCTTCCCAGATGGCCCAGTGGTAAAGATTCTGCCTGCCAATGCAGGAGACTCAAGAGATGTAGGTTTGGTCCCTGGGTTGGGAAGATCACCTGGAGTAAGAAATGGCAACTGCCAGGCTCCACTGTCCATGGGATTCTCCAGGCAAGAATACTGGAGTGGACTGCTGTGCCCTCCTCCAGGGGATCTTCCCAAACCAGCGATTGAACCCACGTCTTGTGTCTCCTGTATTTCCAATATTCTTACCTGGAAAATTCCATGGACAGAGGAGCCTGGTGGGCTACAGTCCATGAGGTTGCAGAGTCAGACACAACTTAATGCCCATGTGTGTGCACATACACACACAATATTCTATTGCATATATTTACCACATCCTTTTTATCTGTTCATCCTTTGTTGGACATTTAATTTCATCCCAGGCCCGAGGTTTCTCCCATGCCCTAGCTATTGCAAATAGACCTGCAATGCAATCCCACTCCTGGGCATACACCCGGAGAAAAACATGGCCCTAAAGGATACATGCACCCCAATGTTCATTGCAGCACTGTTTACAATAGTAAAGACATGTAGTTTTGATTTAAATTTCTCTAATAATTAGCAATGTTGAGCATCTCTTCAGGTGTTTCTAGGCAATCTGCATGTCTTCGTTGGAGAAATGTCTATTTAGGTTCCTTGTCCATTTTTTGGATTGACTTGTTTGTTTTTAAATTATACCCGCACTTAACGTTGAAGATGTGACCACCAGGGAAGCCCTTGAAGATGTGAATCAAGTTGTAATTCACTAGTTTACATGACATTGTTATATATACTATTAGACTTTCATTGATTCTATTTTTCCAAATTCCTTCTCTATCTTAAAGCCCTTTTTAACAAAAATTTAGGCTTTTTTGGGCTGCAGCTCATCTGAGAGCATAAATAGTGTACTATGGGTAACATATTAAAAGATGTCATGGAGAAACTAAAGACAGGACTAGGAATCTTCATTTATAGCAAATTACCCAGTGATTTTTATGCGCAGCAGAGTTTGAGACAGAGCAACACTGATGAGGTAACAAAAGCAAGGCATGCTCAAGGAACTTTGGGTAAATCTCTTTGACTAGCAAAGCAGGTTCTAAAAAGAGTGAGAAAGGATGGAAGTTGTAATAGTTTCACACGTGCCTTTCAACTTTCCTTTGCTTATTGACTGCAATGAATGCACTTGTCTAACAAATGATAAAAGGATTAAAACAGGTGTCCTCCCTAGAAAAGTTTGCAAGTTTCCAATTAAAATACCAGGAGTCATTCATACACGTTCGTTTAAAACCTCAGGTGTAGCTCTTCACTCTTCCATCTTTTTTTTTTCCAGAACTTTTCTGGCTACTTTCCCTGCATGTGTCAGTCAATAAGTAAATAATTGAAATCCCTATAGAGTCAATTCTCTGGTCTTCCTAAGCATTAGCTTGTATTTCTCTTTTTAAAGTCAGCTGTTATTCTGTGAGCCTCAGCTGGGGAACTCCTCCTCTCCCAGGGCCCAATCCAAGTTCCACTTCAATTAGCTTAATTGGAAGAAGACACAACCACATTTCCAATTAAAGTTCTAAATGAGCTATTAGAACAGACTATTTTTGTCTTTTCAGAGAAAGCTCTCCTAATAGTTATTTTTTAAAAGGTAAAAATCCTTAACGGAGAAAGGGTGAGCACAGTCAGATCAATTAATGCTGTTAATCATTCTTCCTTGTAAAATGGGGTCTTTTCACTTAGATAATTTAGAAGTAAGCCACTTATTCATCCCTTTATTAATTTTAATTTTTATTAAGTCAATGTATGTATGTAATCTAGAATGCCTAATATTGATAGTTCTATAAACTTATGGCAAAAACTCCCCACTCAACCCTCACTCACTCACCCAGAGGTAATACCCTTCAACTCTTTCAGATAGCTGTACTTATTTCCATATTTCTTTGTTGTTGTTCAGTCACTCAGTTGAGTCTGACTCTTTGCGACCCCATGGACTGCAGCATGCCAGGTTTCCCTGTCCTTCACTATCTCCCAGAGTTTGCTAAAACTCATGTCCATTGAGTCGAAGATGCCATCCAACCATCTCATCCTCTGTAACCCTCTTCTCCTCCTGCCCTCAATCTTACCCAGCATCAGGGTACTTTCCAGTGAGTCTGCTTTTGGCATCAGGTGGCCAAAGTGTTGGAGTTTCCCTTTCAGCATCAGTCCTTCCAATGAATATTCAGGGTTGATTTCCTTTAGGATTGACTGGTTTGATCTCCTTGCAGTCCAAGGGACTCTCAAGAGTCTTCTCCAACACCACAGTTTGAAAACATCAATTCTTGGGCACTTAGTTTTCTTTATGGTCCAACTCTCACATCCATACATGACTATTGGAAAAATCATAGCTTTGACTATACAGACCTTTGTTGGCAAAGTGATGTCTCTGCTTTTTAATACACTGTCTAGGTTTGTCATAGCCTTTCTTCCAAGGAGCATTTTCTAAACAATTCTTACATTACGTTGAATCATAACAACTTGCTATTTTTTTAGGGGGAAAGTGGTTAACATCAGCAATTTCAGATAGTTCAACTTCATACTGCTATTTCTTGGGTTTAAGATTCTGAACATTGTTAATTGGCTTCCCATTATGGAGAGAAAGGATTAGATTTACTACAACACCCCCACGTGCACATACATGCAAACACACACACACACACACACACACATGCTCACTTCTCTCACATTTTTCCCATATAGTTATAGCACAGTTAGTGATGAAGAGTTTACCTTATTACTCTGTATAAATATTACTCACAGTTGAGTCTTACACTGTACTGTGATTTCACTTCCTTTCTTACTCAACTTTGCTTTTGCCTGAAGTTAATAATTGCCTCTTTTTAAAATTTGCTTAGCTTTCTATATACCTGTCATAATTCAGCCACAATCTTCCTGATGTGAATTTTAAATTCCTCTCAATTCTGTAAGGAAATCTGTCAATTCTCTTTTGCTTAGAGTATCTGTCTATAAACCATCCATCTCTCTGATGTCATGAATGGATTTTTTAAAACTTTTTCTTCTATTCCTGATTGTTCATCTCTATTTTTTTCTGAATTTATGTTCTTACTTTAGTCTTTGTCTTCCACATTAGACGTCTTCCTCAAATGTCTATCAATCCTTAGTCATCTGTTCCTAGTTAATAGTGAGGTACTGAAAAGCTAGTTCAGTAGTAAAGTAGCTGCCTGCCAATGGAGGAGATGCGGGTTTGATCCCTGGGTCAGGAAGATCCCCTGGAGAAGAAAATGGCAACTCAGTCCAGTATTCTTGCCTGGGAAATCCCAGGGACAGAGGAGTCTAGTGGGCTACAGTCCATGGGCTTGCTAGAGTGGGACACATCTTAGCGACTAAACAACAACAACTTAAAAGCTGATTAGAAGGTCTAAGTGTCAATTGGTGGTCTTCCCTATTTCATGCTTGAAGGAAACTGATGATTTCACTGGTATCCTCAAATGATAGCATTCATGAATATTTGGTCTTGAGTCAGTCCGTTTCCACTGAGAAGGATCCTCCAGTTTCCTCCCTGGAAGTCCAGTCCTGGCTGTCAGTGTTTAGAAACCTTTATGCAAGGAAGGATCTGGAGGAATTTCAGTGTTCGGAATACAGATTTTCATGTAATTTACCTTTAAGGTACAGCTCTTACCCCTGCCCTCAGTTGTCTTCTTCTTCCTGAGCACAGGATCTCTCTGATTCAGCATTTCTAGAGAGTAAACCTCTTACCTTCTGCTGGGGTGGAGGAAGAGTAGTGAAAAAAACCAGCTGGATGTGTAGAGTAGGAAAGAAGATCTGGAGACTAACTGCTCCTGATGCAGATTTACAGTCAAATCTTCTTCCAGCCACCCCCACCCCTGGTAATCAAGTTCCTGGCAGCTCCATGCCTTGACCTTGCCTGAGTGTTGCGTTATGAATCAGCTTGCTTCTTATTGCATTCCCACTCCACGCTAGAAATTAGGCTTGAGTCTCTCCATTCTGCTAAGTAAGTTGCTACTCATTTATCCTTCTTTCACCTTCTAAATTCACCCATCAGTGAATATGAAAAAATATTTACGGTGATAGATGTTTGAGATTACAACTTTAAACATGACAGACACTTGGGGTTTATAGTCTAGCAGAAAAAAACACCAAATAATTAAATAAGCCATTATAATAAAGTGCTATGATAAAAGTATGGAGGGAGGAGGAATGTGGATACAAATCATGTCTTCTGAGAGGAATAAATGGTTATGTTAAACAGTGAAAAATTGTCAGGCATGAGATGAGAGAAAGAACACCCAAACAAAATGAAGAGTCAATGAGAAAACTTAAAAGTGGCAGAGACCGTAGTCTATTTAGAGAACACTAAAAGTTTGGTGTGATTGAAGCATAGTAGAGTGGGGTGGGCAGGGGATATGTGTTGTTTTTTGATCAGTTGCTAAGTCCTTTGAGACCCCATGGATGGCAGCATGCCACACGTCCCTGTCCTTCACTATCTCCCAGAGTTTGCTAAAACTCATGTCCATTGAGTCGAAGATGCCATCCAACCATCTCATCCTCTGTCACCCCTTTCTCCTCCTGTCCTCTATCTTTCCCAGCATCAGGGTCTTTTTTAGCGAGTTGGCTCTTGGCATCAAGTGGCCAAAGTATTAGAGCTTCAGCTTCAGCATCAGTCCTTCCAATGAATATCCAAGGTTGATTTGACTGGTTTGATCTCCTTGCAGTCCAAGGGATTCTCAAGAATCTTCTTCAGGACCACAATTTGAAAGGATATGGTGAGATATAAAAGAGGAGAGTGTAGACAAGGTGGTGATGAGTTATGTAAGACATTTTAAAGGGTTGGATTTTATTCTAAAATGGAAGCCAGGGACTTCCCTGGTGGTCCAGTGGTTGAGAGTCTGCCTGCCAATGCAGCATTCATGGGTTCAATCTCTGGTCCAGGAAGATTCCACATGCTGAGGGGCAACTGAGCCCACAAGCCACAATTGAAGCCCATGCACCTAGAGCCCATGTTCTGCAACAAGAGAAGCCGCTGCAATGAGAAACCTGTGCACTGCAACTAGAGAGTAGCCCCTGCTAATCCCAACTATAGAAAACCCAAGAAGCAAGAAAAACCCAGCACAGCCAAAAATAAATAAAATAAAATGGAAGCCATTGTAAGATTTAAAGAAGGTGAATGACATGATAAGATTTTCTTTTGAAAGATAACTCTGACTCTAACATGGAAAAAGGCTTGGAACAAGACGGAATTACAAGCAAAGGAATACAACTGGAGGCTAATTTGGTTACTCAGAAAACAAAAAAAAAGGTGAAAATAGCCAGTACTATCACAGTCTGAGCAGTGATTTTATTTTTATGGCCACAGATTCATGAGAGATTTAAAATGATTTCCCCCCTTGACTGGACTGTGGACCATCGCTACATGTTTCTGGACTGAAGCATTTATGTAGCTTGATGTGCTATCATAGACAGAGGGCAGGAAAAGGAAAGGATTCGAAAGAAAGATAATCTGTTCAGTTTGAGCTTGCTAAATGGGAGGCATTTGTGTGTCACTGAAGAGAAGTCAGGCAGCAGTTGAAATATATGGGTCTGAAGTTTAAGGTGAACAATTTGGGATGTAGATGTAGCTTTGAGAACCAGCAACATATAGATAGCAATTTCAGGCATAGGAATGGATGAGATTGTACAGCAAGAGTCTGTAGAGTGTGAAGAGGTCAAGACACAACCTACCTGAACACCAGTATTTAAGGAATAAACAAAAATAAAAGCGTCTGCGAAGCAGACTGAGAAAGATTTTTCTCAAGAACTGGGAGAAAAGCAGAGGAGTTGTTTCCAATTTAGGGCAAGAGATATAATAAGAATGGAAGGGTTAACAGTACCAAACATTACCCAGGGGTCAACTGAGGTAACGATTGGAAAGCTTCCAGTGGCCATAGAGAAGAGGAAGTAGCAGATGACCTTGACGATAGCAATTTCAGTAGAGATGGGACATTAGCCAAGGTGTAATGGGTAAGGAGGTGAAGTCAGTGAACTTTGCCAACTTTCTGTGGAAGCTCGGAAGTGGTGAGAGGGTATGATGACAAGGATGTGAGGCACTGATAAGATAATAGATTCGAGGTCAGGAGGTTTTGTAGTTTCTGTGGAGAAGCAGGCATAGCTACTTGTGTGAAGAGTAGGAGAGAGATGACTGAAAAGAGAAGGCTTTCCAGGCATTATAGCACAACGCTCCAAGTTAGTGCTCAGGACCATGAATTTATAGTAGCTCTAGTCTCTAGCCTGATGTGATTAAAGTTTGAATCATCTCCTTTTCCCCCAAAGCCAGAAAGATATAATGTGATATAAAGTCATTCACCTTTCCATCAAACTTTGTAAGATGTGTAGAAAATTTAGGGAAATAGTTGTACTTTATTTTATAGAACAGTTCAACAACATATTCAGCAATGTTAAAATTGCAGTCTCTTGACGATCTAGTTCACAGTTTGGAAGATCATGTTTCTTCGTAGAAAAAGCCTTTAAATAAACAACCTATTTGATTATTCTTCCTCCTTTAGTTTCAAAGGCTGTTCATCAGATCCTTAGAGAATGAGCAACTTCCTATTCATGCCCCCCAAAAAAATCCTTCTAATCATGGGATTCTAATGTTGCATCCCATTGCCACTTTTGTTTTAAACTGTGTGATTATCTCAGAAAACAGATGACCTCTATAATCAGGTCAGACTCATCTCACTTCACTTGAAAATTTTTTAAAGCATTGTGCTCGTATTATCTATTCTTAATCAAATTTGGTCTAGGTCTACTTCCTCCATAGAAAAGTCATTTTAAATTCTCCTTGATTATTGATGAGCAATATATAATGGATCTTTGGAGAGACAAGGTTGTTAAAGGTATGCTGGTCTTGTTACTACTGTACATAAAGAATAACTTTCAACACCATTTACAGTAATCAGTCCTCCTCATTTCTGCTTTGTTGGCAAAGCCCTCTAGGAAATGATATACACATGGTCAATATGGTGTTATACATCCTTGCTATCCATCAATGTATCTGCCGCTTTATGTATACAGTGGGCTCCCAATGAATATTTATTGACTACCTGAATAAGTGAGTTTTTATATCATTGAAAAGGAGTTACTCTTTAACATCTACTCTTCAAGAATGTCAAGCTGTGTCTAAAAGCAATCATGTGACAATTGCTATATTTTTCTAAGCTTCTATACCTTAAGTTACATGCTTTCACATTTGCTTTCAGATGGCGAGTGCATAAAGCATTGTTTTCATATTTGCAGTGTTCCCACACAGTCAAGATTCTCAGTGACGCTATGACACGTTGACCTTGAAATCCACATGTTACAACACTGGATGGTGGCTCAGGAAAATACAGCTGTGTGTGTGTGTGTGTGTTGTGTTGTGTTGTTTTAGTGTTGAATATTGTAGCTGGGCTTCTTAATAAGGAGACAAGAGGTTGAATACCTGGGGGACAAATGCTATACATGCACTGAAAGGCTATGTTCATCTCTTCTGAATACTTAATAATGGAGAGGAAACTGGTGCTGAGCAAGCAGAATATTCAGGATATTAGTGTGGGCCATGGAAAACTGCTGCACAGTCAAAACTGATGGAAACAGTCTCATTGAGCTGCTTTGAAAATATACTTTTTATTTCAAAAACTAGGTAATTTTTCTAAAGATTTGGGATTAAGATTGCTTCCTGAGTTTTTGAATCCCAGGTGGCTCAGTGATAAAGAATCTGCCTGCCATTGCAGGAGACACAGGGTTTGATCCCTGGGTCAGGAAGATCCCCTGGA
Organism: Dama dama; assembly: GCF_033118175.1. Classification (NCBI taxonomy): domain Eukaryota; kingdom Metazoa; phylum Chordata; class Mammalia; order Artiodactyla; family Cervidae; genus Dama; species Dama dama. Next base: position 49,217,307 of record NC_083705.1, on the reverse strand, counting down.
GTAGAAAATAGCAACCCACTCCAGTATTCTTGCCTGGGAAATCCCATGAACAGAGGAGCCTGGCAGGCTACAGTCCATGGGTTCACAAAGAATTGACAGGACTTAGCTAAACAACAACAACGAGAAAGGAAGCATTGTTTTCTAAATTTGGCTGTTTATGTCTATTGGTCTATTATCGGGGTGAAGTGTGACAAAAAGAGATCATTGAAGCAGAGCACCAGAAAGTTTGAGCCAGAGAAAAAACTTTTAATCACTGCTTTAAGATAAAAATGATCATTTTCATGAAATGGATAACCGTTTACATGTAAAAACTATTTTGTTCTGTTTACTCTCAGTATCCCAAACATCGAAGACATTTAATGTGGGTTTTGCTTTAAGCATAGTCTTGTATCAACTTCTCTTTGTTTCAGCATTCCATTTTTCCAATTGTTTCTGAAAGCATTTGTCATGCACCTAGTTCTATGCAAAGTTCTTTGCAAAGTCATGCCAGAGATAAAAAGAGAGTAGGATTCTTGTTTATCCTGGAAAAGTTGTTAAATATTTTCATGCTGGGAATGGTTCAGCACTGTTCATTAAAAATGCCTGTATATACCCTCAGCAGTTAGAAGAAAACATTACTTGATTCCTCTAGCTATTTCACTCATAATGGATGCTCTTCTAACTAGTCTGTTATGTGGTTTGAGTTGATAAACTCCCAAGGAGAAATTAATAGGCTACCGTTCCATTTGCAGAATTGGATACATTAAATCATGCTTCTAAGTTTTTCAAACTCTTTTACTTTGCACTATCTTGCAAAGAATGAGAAAAGAAAAGACAGGATTATGGTAAGAATTTTTCTACTTGTAGTAAAATTTAAAATAGTACAAATTCTGAATGTCCTTCATATAAATTAATTTCTTTCATGAAATTAGAAGGATAATTATTTTAAAATTAAGTATTTAAGCATTTTTATTGATGTAAAATAGTATTTGAGGTAGCTAAATGCTTCCCTCAAAGTTCACTTGGTAGAGAATCCGCCTGCAATGCAGGAGACCCCGGTTCGATTCCTGGGTCGGGAAGATCCACAGAAGAAGGGATAGGCTACCCACTCCAGTATTCTTGGGCTTCCCTTGTGGCTCAGCTGGTAAACAATCTGCCTGCAATACTGGAGACCTGGGTTCAATCCCTCGGTTGGGAAGATCCCCTGGAGAAGGAAAAGACTACCCACTCCAGTATTCTGGCCTGGAGAATTCCGTGGACTGTGTAGAGTTGGACATGACTGAGCAACTTTCACTTTCACTTCAAATGTGTATAATAATTTGATATGTATTTTTTTATTATTTTCTTGTCTCTATATTTTCTATGGAGGAAAGATTTGTATTTCTTTCTGATAATTTTCAAATTTGGAGGAAAAGAGTATACCTTAAGTGTGTTGACAGAGCAGTGCTTTTATTACAACTTTCACAGTATTCCATTTGATTAGGCAAAATTATGTTACCAATGAAACTGCATCAAATATTTTTCCCAAGTACCCAAATAACCTGTAATTAAGGACCATACTTAATTATCAGAGTTCATCATCCTTTGAGAATGCATGTTATATCTGCAAAAACCAAATATGATAATAATTCATATGAACAAAAATGCAGGATATAAAACCCTGCATTTAATAATGCTAAACCAATATTAGAATTGGGTTAACATCATTGAATTGCCTATGGGAAGTGAGATACTCACTAGAAATAGAAAAAAGATGAAGGACTTTCATATGTTTATAAGCTGGTTGAGAAACAAATGGGTAAACCAATGAATAGTTCAATCGACACCTGTAGAGGCCTGTGATCAGCCTTGATTACCTGAGGGCGGATAATCCCACCCCAGCCTGATTGGGGTCTCCTGGCCACAGCTGATTAGACAAATTCTTTAGGGCTCCCTGGTAGCTCAGCTGGTAAAGAATCTGCCTGCAATGCAGGAGACCCTGGTGCGATTCCTGGGTCAGGAAGATCTGTTGGAGAAGGGATAGGCTACCCACTCCAGTATTCTTGGGCTTCCCTTGTGGCTCAGCTGGTAAAGAATCTGCTTGCAATGCGGGAGACCTGGGTTCAATCTCTGGGTTGGGAAGATCCCCTGGAGAAGGGAACTGCTACCCACTCCAGTATTCTGGCCTGGCAAATTCCATGGACTACAGTCCATGGAGTTCCAAAGAGTCAGACAGAACTGAGCGGCTTTCACTTCACTTTAGGTAGCTCAAGTTTTGTTTCTATTGCTTATAGAGTTGCTTAAATAGTTTGCTTGCATTATTTTGCAGAGAGCAAGGAAAGAAATAATGTTACTTTTGCTTCTGTTAGTCACCCAAACAAATGTTACTTAGAAAACTATGAAAGTGGTAGTTTGGTGTACAAACAATAGGCAGTGGTCAAACCCCAGAAAACTCTGCTCAAACACCAATAGACTGGTAGCCCAAGGAAGTCCATTTTATCACCCCAGCTCCAACATGGAGGAGAAGCTCTGACTTCTGACATGGAGCAGAAGCTGGCTGTGGCTGAGCATCTAAAGCACTGTAAGTGGAAAAAAGACTCTGTGCTGCTAGCCACCAAAGCAAAAATAGCTCCATGAGGTTGTTACCTCAGTACAAAGGAAACTAACCAAGGTCTTTGCATCAGATCTCTTTCCATTCTCTCCGTCAGACACTCAGGGGCAGGTGGAACAAATTCTAGTGTCTGTCACCTCACAGCCCATGGCTGTTGTTCAGTCTCCTAGTCGTGTCCAACTCTTTGTGGCCCCATGGACTGCAGCACGCCGGGCCTCCCCGTCCCTCACCATCTCCCAGAGCTTGCCCAAGTTCTTGGTCCTTGCCTCAGTGATGCCATCCAGCCATCTCATCCTCTGACACTGTCTTCTCCTTCTGCCCTCAATCTTTCCCAGCATCATGGACTTTTCCAATGAGTCATCTGTTCACATCAGATGACCAAAATACTGGAACTTCAGCTTCAGCATCAGTCCTTCTGGTGAATATTCAGGATTGATCTCTGTTAAGATTGACTGTTTTGATCTCCTTGCTGTCCAACGGACTTTCAGGAGTCTTTTCCAGCACCATAGTTCAAAGGCATCAATTCTTTGGCATTCTGCCTTCTTTATGGGCCAGCTCTCACAACCATACATGAACACTGGGAAGACCACAGCCTTGACTATATGGACTTTTGTCGGCAGAGTGATGTCTCTGCTTTTCAACACACTGTCTAGGTTTGTCATCACTTTCCTGCCAAGAAGCAATCATCTGATTTCATGGCTGCAGTCACCGTCCTCAGTGATTTTAGAGCTCATGAAGAGGAAATCTGTCACTACTTTCACCGTTTTCCCCTTCTATTTGCCATGTAGTAATGGAGCTGGATGCCATGTTCTTAGTTTTTTTAATATTTAGTCTTAAGCCAGCTCTTTCACTCTCCTCCTTCACCCTCATCAAGAGGCTCTTTAGTTTCTCTTTGCTTTCTGCCATTAGAGTGGTATCACAGCCTGCAGATGGCAGATATTTCAGCAGCAGTGGAAATTAAATGCTTCAGGAAGAAGGACCACTGCTGAAGTGAAAATGCAAGGAACGGCTGTAGCAGCTGACTGTCTTGTCCCATACTGAGTGCCTGGCTCTGTGGTGCTTGTGAGGATGTCCTTCGAGAGAAGATGGTCCATTCCATCCACAAACGTGGACCATGCCTGGCTGAACTTGAGTTACCAGCCCCTTCCGTTCTCATGGAACCACTTCTTAGGGCAAAACCAGGCCCCATGTGAACCTGTTCAAGGCCATTTCAGCAGCACCTAAAGTCCAGCCTGTCACAGCTCTCTCAGGACTCAAATTAGCACTATGCGAAAAGACTTGCTGTCCTCCCCTGTCATAGGACATTCATCAGGTCAAGCCTGTAAACCTCAAGGTCTCTACAAACTCAAATTTCAGTAAAAAGAGATAGAAGAGTGATTAGACCATCTCTCCCAGACAACTCTGAGTTGCCTATGCAAAATGCCTCATTCACCACTCCTAAGCTAGCCTTACCCTAAGACAAGGATAAAGATCAAATTACACCTCTGGACTTAAACTAGACCTTGTCTAATGCAATGCGTATCTGCCTGAGCCCGGTCTAAATCCAGAGTCTCTTTGCATATTGGGAGAGCGGTAGTCAGAATCTGTCTGTATGAAGGAAAGAGAGCCCCTATTAAGGTACCCCATTATCTAATGAACAGGAACCCACAAGAGAAGTGTCTATATCTAACTCACAAAACACCTCCTGGAAAGGGATGAGGAGTTTTAAGGATGAACAGCAATTTTCCAGACAGAATTGGCAGTCGTCTTCAAGCACAAAGTACTGCAAATATATGCTTCCCTGTAGCAAAGGCAAGCAATTTAGTATGACTAATGCTAATGTGGGAGAAATTTGAGCTGGAAATACTATGCTAGGGAGTCTGGATTTTCTCCTGAAGGCTATAAGATGTCCTCAAAGGAGTTAAGCAGAAGAGTGACATAATCAAATTAGGGATTCAGAAACCTCAAAACAAGAGCAATGCAGATAATTGAGTAAAGCCCTAAATTAGGAGGTTTTGTACTTATCATCAATAAATAATGAAGGCTAAAAGAGTAGATCTTAAAAGTTCTCATTACATACATACACAAAAACCAACATGTGAGAATATGTGGTGATGGATGTTAGCTAGACTTATTGTGATGGTCATTTTGAAAAATACATAAATACTAAATCACTATGTTATACACTTGAACTAATATAATGTTATATAGTTTATGCACCTATATAATGTTATATAGATATATCTTAATAGATAACGGAGAAGGCAATGGCACCCCACTCCAGTACTCTTGCCTGGAAAATCCCGTGGACGGAGAAGCCTGGTAGGCTGCAGTCCATGGGGTCGCTGATTGGACACGACTGAGCAACTTCACTTTCACTTTTCACTTTCATTCATTGGAGAAGGAAATGGCAACCCACTCCAGTATTCTTGCCTGGAGAATCCCAGGGAGGGGGGAGCCTGGTGGGCTGCCGTCTATGGGGTCGCACAGAGTCGGACACGACTGAAGTGACTTAGCAGCAGCAGCAGCAATAGATAAATTGAGATGGGGAGGCATGGGTAAAAGAGTTAAGACTATATTTTGGTTTAGCCTCTCTTTGCAAAAGGATTGCAATATTGCTTCACTTCTTCCCATTCAGAATTTATCATCAGATTTTTCTCCAGAACATATGAAGTTAGTGATGATGTTTATATATTAGTTTTCCATTGTTGTGGAAAAATTATCACAGACTCAGTGACTTTAAACACCCAATTATTAACTCAGAGTTCTATAGTTCAGAAATCTGGCATGGCATGCCTACCTTCTCTGCTCAGGGTCTCATAAGGCTGTAATCAGATGTCAGCTGGGCTGGGCTCTTGTATGGAAGCTCTGGGGAAGAACCCGCTTCCAAGTTTATTTAGTTTGTTGGCAGAATCCAGTTCCTTGCAGCTGTAGGACTGAAGTCCCCAATTACTTGCTAGCTGTCAGCCAGGGGCTCCTGTCAGCTTCTAGAGAGAGGCCACTTGCATTCCTTGACATATGGCCCCTTCCGTCTCCAAAGCTAGCAATGGTATGCGGTTCTTTGCTTAAGGCTTTTGTTTTTTTCCTTTTTGGCCATGAGGCATGTGTGATCTTAGTTCCCTGACCATGGATCGAACTCTTGCTTCCTACAGTGGAAGCCAGGCATCTAACCACTAGACCATCAGAGAATTCCTGAGTCCTCATTCGTTGAATCTCTGTGACTTTCTCTCCTGCCACTAACCAGGAAAACTTGCTTTTAGAGGGTTCGTGTGATTAGATCAGGCATACTTAGATACTCTCCCTTTTGCCATAATATCGTGGGAGTGATACAAGAGGACAGTGATCATGGGTACCATCTTAAAATCCTGCTTACAACACCCGAGGATGGAGCTAAAAGAAGTGATTCTCCTCCAAAACCAGGGTAGTGTGAAGAGGGATATTAAGATCAGAGTAGAGAGTTGACTACGTGGGAAAAGGCTAGGGTGGAATGATATGAAATAACAGCACTGAAACCTGTATATTACCATATGTAAAATAGATGACCACTGAAAGTTTGATGTATGAAGCAGGGCACTCAAAGCCGGTGCTCTGAGACAACCCAGAGGGATGGGGTGGGGAAAGAGGTGGGAGGGGGTGTTCAGGATAGGGGGACAGATGTGCACCTATGGCTGATTCATGTGGATATATGGCAAAAACCACCACAATATTGTAAAGTAATTATCTTCCAATTAAAATAAATAAATTAATGTTTTTTAATAAAGAGAGAGTTGAATAAAAAGCCAGGCTCAGAGAGCCAAAAGGAGAAGTCCACAGGTCTCCAAAGAGAATGTCCAAAAGCAGACACTGAAACAACGATATGGACCCAGAGGAATAAGAGCCAGGAATACAAGAGTCTTATGAGTCAAGACAAAATGGAAAAAAGAAACTTTATCTAAAATGGTGACTTGAGCAAAAGTATCTAACCTTCTTCCCAGGCCCTCGTTATAGTGACACAATGATTTTGAAAGAGCAAACAAGCTGTCTCAACATTTGAACTAGGAAAAAATTTCCTCCACATGCCATGGCTTCAACGAGAAAGATACATATGGAACTAGATGAAAATAATTAGAGGAGGTCTTGGGAAATCCCAGCAACATCCTTCGAGTCTGAAGACTGAAGAAAAGAACAAATCCTGGGGCAAGCAGGAAGTGTGTCACAAGAGAACCACAATCGTTTAGAAGCAACTGTGCTGTGAGCCCATGAGTGTGCACCAACCTGCCGAGCAGAGAATTGGATGGAGGTTGAGCTTCTTGACAAGATGGGTAGTAAAAATTGGACAGGCACAACTCCGTGGCTTGTGCCTAAAGTAAAGGTTGAACCACACAAAAACCAAAATACAGATATTTGGTGCCTGGAAGACAATTAGCAGAGATTCAACATATAGATAAGTGGGATTTCTGAAAGAAACCAGAACAAATGGAACAGAAGCAGCACTCAAATGGTAGCTAGCATTCATTGAGAACTTATGATCGTCTGTGTGCTATGCTAAGCAAAGAACATATATTGCCTCTAGTGGTACTCCCTCAGTTGCTCTTGGGAGCAATCACAAGCTTGTTGATAACTCATCCAACACTCTGCCTTCACAGTTCTTAACTAGTTCACTTTCCTGAGTTGTCATTACAACTTACCTTGGATGGTACCAACATGGCAACTCCTGCTTCCTTTTTGCTTGCATTAGCCTTGATTAGTTGTGGGGTGTTTGGGGGCAGGAAGGGAGAATGGAGGGGTTGCCACATACCTTTAATTTTCAAATTTACTGTGTTATTTTGTTCAGATGTGTCTCTTTTAGACTTCCTCTTGTGGAATTACGTTTTTAAGCAATATGAGATATGAGTTCTTTTTGTCTTTCTCTCAACAGATTGTTTACTTCATTTACATTTATTAATCAGATGCTATCTTTTGTCTTAATTCTTTATGTTATGTATTAAATATTTCCATTGTTTTCTCTATTTTCCTCTGTGATCTGGGTTTCTCTATTTTGTTTTTGTGTGGTTTTGTGTTTATAATGAATTTTTAGTTTTTAGATTTTTGAATAATTTTATATTTTTGAATAATACATCCAAATAACTTTAAAACTTATTCATCCACCTTAAATAGTATCCACCAACTTCCCCTAGGGAAGATGAGGAAATTATCATACATACCTCACCTCCCAAATTTACACACCCTCTGCATACATCACTTGGTTATATTGCCATTTTAATTTATTCTGGTGTTATCTTTATGCATTAAAAAAACACACTCAAACCTTCATAATTTAAATTACCAGCATTTGTTAGAATTTCTCATGCTCCATAATGAAATAAGTGGAAACAAACATTTCCTCCCGTCTCTATTTTCTTCTGACCTCCTGATTATTGTACTGAGATCATTATTTCTATGTTGTTACAATTTATAACCTTTGCATTCTCTTCTAATACCATAATTTCCAGGTGTTTAGTCCTGGTGCTATATCTAAATAGCATCAGTATTCTCATTTTTCTATAACTGAACCCTTTATTTTTAACTCTTATCTTGATTGGCTGGACATCCTAATCAAATAGGTTTTTTCCTCCCCCCCCAAAAACTAATGAGTGCCATGTTGCCTGAGCTCTTTGGTATGTCAAAATAACCTGTTTGTGTTCTATAGATGTGAATGACATTCAGCTAAGTAAAAAAAAAATCTCAGAATACACTTTCATCCCCTGAATACTTTATAATAATTGCCCCTGCAGTTTCTAGCATTTTTACTAGGAAGTTTAATGTTGACTTGGTTTTCCCTTAGTATAGGGAATTTCATTTTCTGGCTTAGTTTTACTCACTAATTCTATGAGTATCAGTTGAGTGTCTGTTGTTTTCTAAATGCTAGGTCCACATCAGGTTCTTTATTCTTGATGTCCAGCAACTTTACCACTGTCAGTTGTCCTACAGCAGTGATTTTTTTCCTTTTACCTTTAAATTATTATGGGATTCCCATGAATTCAGTTCTCTTTTTGTTGAAAAGTGTTTGAAATTTTATTCACTTTATAATTTAATTCCTTTCCTTTTGTGTTTTTCCACTTACCCTTTTAAGTGTGTGTGTGTGTGTGTGTGTGTGTGTTTTGTTTTTTTTTTCTCCTTCTGGTCACTCTACTTGCTATTTTGTTTTGTTTTTCTTGTTTTTTATATCTTTCAAATATCTATGCATTAGCCTATGCTAGTTTCTTTCTAACTCTGATGCATAATTAAATGAGGGCAGTTCCATCTTGGTCAACTCTATGCACGGAGTCTTATCAGCAAGAAATGGGGCAGAGGGAAGGAGAACCAAAATCACAGAGCCTCAAGGAAGCGGTGTCTTCTCAGAAGACTTTTTCATCATCTCTGCTGTGCCCTTGCTCCAAGCACACACCTCCTCCCCATCACCTGCATTCCTTTTGGAAGGAAACAGAAAGCCTCGAGACCTACAGGGAAACCCCACGAGGCTCAAGTTCTCTTGTGGCGACTTAGCCTTTATTTTCATTCTCCTTCAGCTGACCTTGAGCCACTGATCAAAGCTGATTCCATGCACACCATAAAATTCAGGGGTGTGGAGGTTAAGAGGACAGGCTCTCTAACTGACTAGTAAAACCAGATCGTGATCATACCCTCAGCATAAGGCTACTGTGAGGATAACCCAACTTGGTGGATATAAACCATTTAAAGCAGGGTCTGGAGCATTTCCTGCCCGCATGCTAAGTCACTTCACTCGTGCCTGACTCTTTGTGACCTTATGCACCATAGCCTGCCAGGCTCCACTGTCCATGGGACTCTCCAAGCAAGAATACTAGAGTGGATTGCCATGCCCTCCTCCAGGGATCTTCCCAACCCAGGGATCCACCTCGCATGTCTTCTGTCTCCTGCACTGGCAGGCAGGTTCTTCACCACTAGTGCCACCTGGGAAGCCCGCCTAGAACATAGTGAGCACTTGATACCAGTCGGCCATTGTCATTACTGATATTGCTGTTAGTGGTACTGCAATTTCCATTGTATGCCTCCAGGATGCTTCCTGCAAAGTTAATGGGTTTTTCTCCTTCAAGTCCCACCGGGTCTGCAGTTCCTCAGTGTAGGATGTGGAATGAATGTTTTCCAGCAAGGGGTAACCGGTGAAGTGGTTCCAAGCAATGCCAGTTCTGTTGGAAAACTCTGCAGTGTGCAAAGAGTGTCAAGTGTGAACCTACTTTTGGCATCCTTTTGGAAATGAGGCCAAATGTCCCTATATTTAGAAGCAATTCTTCATAGTTTGGGGTTGTATCTGTCTCCTGGTTTCATTAAAGATGGACTCTTTTTTAGAATTTGTGTTGCTTTCAGTTGATATTAGAGAGTAGAGCTTAACACAATTATCTTTATGCTGCCATCTTCAAGCAGAAGCTCTTAATGTTTTTAAATCCAGGAATATTTTTAAATAAGTGACAGAATGGTTAGCTCCTCTTTTTCTCCACTGAAGCTTAAATATGAAGACATTATAAGAAGGATTTAAGAGTTAATGCAGTTTAAAAGGACAACTTAAACCTTAAAATCAGTTCCTAAGGGAGGTTATTAAATCTTATTCCAATTTTATACTTGTGACTAAATATTTTTTATTTAGAAAATGGCTTTGCATTCCAAATGGAAGTATAGTTATAAAATCTTGGTAAATACATTTCAAGTTGTTATTTAAAGCTTCTGTGAAATTTCATCTGTGTATAAATAGATTTATTTTTACATTTCTGTATAAATATTAATATCTATGTATGTGTCTGTGCATATATATGTGCATATGTATGTATGAATACAGATATTCAAAAGATACATTTCAAGTTACATCAATCCAGTTTCAATCCATTTTACCCAGGACAGAGTTTGGATTTTATGGACTTTACTTTCCTTTGAGTCTATGTCTTACTTCATATATTAAGGAAAGAAAATAAAGCAGCTGATGGTTCTTCATTATTTTCATGATGGGGATGATGATAATCTCACACTACATTTGTAAACTATCTCATTTCTTTTTCAAACAACCACAGGAGAAAAAGCAATCCTTATGTCTACTTCACAGATGAGGAAAATTAGGCTTAGGAGACAAGTCACATGCTCCGAATCATCCAACCAGCAAGTCGCAAATTTATCAAGCCAAACTGGCTCAAAACCTACACTCCTTAATAAGTAATGTGCTAAACTACCACCCCTCTTTCTCCAGTCCTACCTTCTTATGTCACAATACTTACTTTACAAGGGGAAAAAGGTAAATTTCAGGTCAATAATTGTCCAAGGTCACCCAATGCAAAAGAGAAAGAGAAAGATGCTTCTTTCACTACGGCTCTCAAAAATTAGAAAATTGAGGCTATGTGTCTCAGAATAAAGAGCAAATGAGAAGCTTTTAATCAATATTTTAAACCTTATTTATAACATTTTAAGACCTATTTTTTTATACTAAGGCAGGGCGGGGGAAAATGCTCTCAAGAAAGTTCTTTTCCATCTATGGCCAAAGCTTAGAAAAATATGAATGCATCTCCAAAACAAAGGCCCACTAGGCTATTAGACACAGGGGAAAAGAAATTGCTCTGAACAGTGGTGCATATAAACTGAATTTTTGAGGTATAATAAATATGATTCTCCTTGAAGGTGATTTTTTTAAAAATTCAGGTTGGTGAAGTAAGTTGAAAGAGACAAATACAGCTCTGCACTTCTATATGCCGAGGTTAATCATAAAATGCATCTTTGCTTTAAAATCCCATGAATGTCACAATAGGAAACCATCCAGAGTCACTTCATAAATGGACCATTCTGCTTGAAACGTTGACAAATGACTCCCTGGCTTTGCTTCTCTTTGCTGAGGAGGGAAGCAGTGGCCTTCCGGGGCAGCTCCTTAAAGATATTTCTATGAGATTTATATGGCAAAGAGCACTCTCAAAGGCAAATCAATATATCCAGGTTGAGCATTCTGATATAATCACACTGATCAAGAAAAGTGTTTCATTGCCACAGATCTGTCATTTCTTCCCCTCATTGTGTGGAGATGCCTAAAGATCGTATGTCCCTGAAACAAAGCTCTGAATGACTGTCCTCAGTCATGTAGGATATTAACAGAATTCCATAAAATCAGCCATCACTCTGGCTGCAGAATTTATTTCTCTTGGGAAAACCATTCAAACTCAAACATGGCGGGAGAAGTACATATCAGAGGGCAAAACTAATGAAGAAAGACAGGCCCAGATCATGGCTGTGAATCTAAATATACATAAAACCATTAACCTTGGATATTTTGCATGTGTCTCTTTAGTCACTTCTGACTCTTCGCAACCCCGTGGACTGTAGCCCACCAGGCTCCTCTCCATGGGATTCTCCAGGCAAGAACACTGCAGTGAGTTGCCATGACCTCCTCTCCAGGGGACCTTCCCCACTCAGAGATCAAACCCACATCTCTTATGTCTCCTGCATTCACAGGCAGTTCTTTACCAATAGTATCACCTGTAAATCCCATAGGTTGTGAAAATGCTGGTCTCATGGCTCCACACTGTTTCTGAGGGGAAGAAGTAGAGCCGTCTTGATTACCAGGCGGTCAGGTTCTCACTAGGCTCTGTCTTAAACTCTCTCCAGTTCCCAGAGGTGCACAGTCCAGCAACCCTCCTAATGGGATCCAGTCTCTGAGCCTCACTGACCTACTTTTTCTTTAATGAAACTCAACAGTGCCCTGATTAAAATTTTCCTAGTTCTTGGCATTGAAACAAAAAGAGTGAGAGAGGAGAAAATTTGGTCTCAAAATTGTGTGTAAGAATGTCTTTGGGACTTCCCTGGTGGTCCAGTGGTTAAGAATCCGCCTGCCGATGCAGGGGACATGGGTTTGATCCCTGGTTGGAGACAATTCCACATGCTGCGGGGCTACTGACCCCGTGTACCACAACTACTGAAGCTGGTGTCCTGGAGCCTGTGCTCCGCAACGAGAGAAGCCACTGGGATGGGAAACCCAGGCAGGCAATGAGAAAAAGCCCTGGCACAGCAACTAAGACCCAGCGCAGCCAAAAATAAGTAAATAAATATAATTTTTAAAAAGAGAGAGAGAATGAATTTAAGAAAAGAAACAAAAAAGAGAGAGAGAAAAGGAACAGGATAGGGTCTGTGGATGAAGTTTTAGAGGATGAACAAACACCCCATTCTTTCCCTGTTATGGGCTGAATAGTGACCTCTCCTCCTGTTCATATGTTGAAGCCTTAACCTCAGGACTGAAGAATGGGACTGTATTTGGAGAGAGGTCCTTTAATGAGGGGATTAAGCAAAAACTGGGTCCTTGGAGCAGGCCCTAATCTACTATAATTAGGGTCCTCATAGGAAGGAAATTTGGACACAGGCAGCTCTAGAAGGATGATCATGTGAGGACATGGGAAAACAGCTATCTACAAGCCAAGGAGAGAAACAGAAGAAATTAACCCTGCTGACAACCTGACCTTGGATTATTAGCCTTGAGAACTGTAAGAAAATAATTTTTTATTGGGCAAGCCACCTGGTCGTTGATACTTTGTTACAGCAGCATTAGCAAGCCCAAACACTCTCCTCTGGAGCTCTGAATCAACTGATAAATAAGAGATGAGAAATAGAGAGATGGGAGCAAAGGGTCAGCCATATTTTTTATTTGGGAAAGTGACTTTGCATCAGCAGTTAATAAGGTGTGCATTAAAGTCAAAACAGCAGGCCTGGGACTTTGCTGGCTATCCAGTGGTTAAGACTTCCCCTTCCAGTAAGAGGGATAAGTATGCAAGTAAGAGGGATAAGTATGCAAGTTTGATCTCTAGGCAGGGAGCTAAGACAGGCAGGCATGCCTCAATGCCAAAAAAACAAAAAACATAAAACAGAAGAAATATTGTAACAAATTCAATAAAGGCTTTAAAAATGGTCCTCATCAAAACAAACAAACAAACAAACAGCAGGCCTTCTCTGGAAACTGTATGGAGGAACCTAGGAGGCACTCTGGGTAGGAGGATAGATCTGAAAGAAAGGGGACCAGAGCCAGTATGGAAGAAAGAGAATATGAAGGAGTGAGTGAAGGGCAGAGAGAGGTTGGGAGTGTTCTTCCCTGACCTTTCTTCTCTAGGTGCATGCTTAGTCATGTCCCACTCTTTGTGACCCTATGGACTGAATAGTGACCTCTCCTCCTGTTCATATAGTCTCCAGGCTCCTCTGTCCATGGATTCTCCAGGCAAGAATACTGGAGTGGGTTGCCATGTCCTCCTCCAGGGGATCTTCCCAAACCAGGGATCGAACCTGCATCTCGTGTATCTCCTGCATTGGCAGGCGGATTCTTTACCAGCTGAGCCACCAGAGGAGCCCTCTTCTCTGGGTGACAGTGTGTAATTCCCTCCCTCGATGGAAATGTGAGGAGTGGGAAATGAGCGTCTCCAAGCCCCGACCCTCAGCTGATCTCATGCTTTATTTTGCCCCATGCTTTGCAAAGCTGAGGGTATCTCTGCTCATATTCACCTGGAAATGCCACATGCGACTGAAATGCCCCAAAAGAAATCTCACTTCACACCCTTCAACATGCTCATTTTCCTATAATTCTTCCCTTAAGGAATGACTTCAATGTCGAACCAAGGGCCAGAGGCAGTCTCTGGGGATTATCCAGTTTTCTCTTTCTGTGCACTTTCAGCCTCATGGATTCTTCCTCTTAGTGGTTCACAGACCTGCTCCAGCCCATGGCCTATCCACGTGCCATTCTGCGCACTGTCATCAGAGTGAATCTTCTAAAACTCCATCTGACCATAGCACATCAATTCAGATCTTTCAAACTGCTTATGTAAGTGCTAGGAAATCTATCTGATCAGACGACCTCTAGTTTTCTGTCTAAAAGAGCCAGGGGAGCCAGATTTCAGAGGCCACCAGGAGTCAGGGACTTTGGGCGTTGACAAAGAAAAAAGGGAAGACAGCTCTGCAGGAACTCATGGGGAACCCCCACTGTCAGTGAGGGAGCAGACCCGAGGACTGTCCCCTGTGCTCCTCTCACCCATTCCTCCCCAGGGAAGAGGAAAGACCTATTGGTGAATGAAAGAAATGTACCGGTATGTCCCTCTTCTCTCTGGGGACTGCCTGCCCACAGAGATTGTGCCATTCTCTTAGGACACAGTGTAGGTTTTCATTCAGAGGCTCCATCCCTGCAGGAACAATCCTGCCTCCCCAAAACGGATACTAAACCAATGAGTCTAAATTCTTACTTGGGGGCAATCTAAGGAAGTCAGTCTGAGCCTCGCATTAAGTCACTTTCTCCAACAGCTTTATCAGCATTAAAGAGACTACTTTGCTTGCCATCCACCTGACTCTAGAGTTTCAATGCTGAAGCCACTTAGGGACCCCTATTGTTTGCTCGTGATCCTGCCACTGGGTAATGGCTCTGCGATGTTAAGAGCCACTGAAATGACACAGTGAAAAAAAAAAGGGGGGGGGGGTCACAGTTAACTATTTTAGCTCATAAAAGAGGTGAATTATAGCAGAGGGGTCCCTTTGCTTTTCAAGCACTTGAGATCAGTTGCCACGGGGGCAGGCAGTCTTTACTGCCCCCTTGTGGAGCTTGCTGCTTTGCAGTACACCTGAGCCTTTGAGGGCTCATCTTCATGAATGCTAGTTCCCACTTTCTTGCTCATCGCAGTGACATCAGAGCTTCCATCATTACTGCTCCATATTTAACTCTTTACAATGAATTTATTAGTGGGCTGTGAAGATTCTGGATTTCCCAGGTGGCTCGGGGGTAAATAATCTGCCTGTCAGTGTAGGGGATAAAGGAAACTAAAGTCCAATCCCTGGGTTGGGAAGATCCCCTGCAGGAGGGCATGGCAACCCACTCCAGTATTCTTGCCTGGAGAAACCCATGGACAGAGGAGTCTGGTGGGCTACAGTCCATGGGGTCACGAAGAGTCAGCCATGACTGAGCAACTGAGCATGCGCGTTCGCGCACATGCACACATACACACGAAGATTCCACTGTCTGAAGTCTCTCATGCCCAACATCTCCTTCTACCCCTTAGCTACCAGCTGACTTCATGGCTTTTCCTCTGAAAGTGACAATAGCCTCCTTACCCATCTCACTGAGTTGTGTCTGTCTGCTGCAGTTCATCCAATTGATTGCTGACAGATTCATATTTCCAGCAGGCATATTTAGTTACATCTTTCCCCTATTCAAAACCTGTCAATGGCTCCCCACTGGTTTCTAAATTAAATAAGACTCTTCCTGCTGAAATTCAAGGAAAGACCTTCACAATAAGGCTCCAATTTTCCTTTTCAGCTCTGTCTCCCAGCATTTTGTGTTGGAGTCGTGGAGTTAGTGTCACCGTAATACAACTCAACAGTTTTCTGCTTCCTTGTTTTTACTGCCATGTTGCTACTTCCAAGGATGTCTCTTTGCCCCTCCAAGATAGGCCTTTAAGGATAAGCAGAAACCAATACACAACTATTCAATGAAATCTTTTCTTATCTCCCCAATTTTGAGAAAAGTTTGACCTTTCTCTTTTGACACCACAACATAAGTGCTTTTCCTCCTGCATTTATTGTATTTTACTATTGTATTGACTCACATCTTTCCTCCAACAGGGCTTCCCCAGTGGCGGCTCAGATGTAATGAATCTGCCTACAGTGCAAGAGACCCAGGTTCCATCCCTGGGTCAGGAAGATCCCTTGGAGAAGGGAATGGGCTACTCACTCCAGTATTCTTGCCTGGAGGATTCCATGGACAAAGGAGCCTGGTGAGCTACAGTCCATGGGGTCGCAAAGAGTTGGACACAGCTGAGTGACTAGCAGTTTCACTTTTTCCTCCAACCGGACACAAACCTTTCTTTGGACGGATGCTCCTTTCCTATTTTCAGCCATGAGATTTGGGTGGAATTTACTCCTCCTTTGTTTTCATAGGAAGAACATAATCCAATCCACTCACTCCATCTCTTCTCCTCCCCCATCCCTGAGTCTTGATATTTTGTTTACGGATGAAGATATGATCCAATTAACACCATGAGGGATAAGAGATATTTACTGGAGCTTTTACAATAGAAGTTTCCCTTGTCTTCCAAAGACAGTACATTCAAGAAGACATTTTCTCTCAGATGGTGGTTGAGGATATGAGGTCTAGAATTACAGAAGCCTTCTTACTAACATGAGGGGAACCAGCCTGAAGATAAATCTGGCACAAAGAGGAAGAGGACAACTAAAACAATCATGAAGGAAATGTGATATTTTAAACTTCTGTGTGAGACAGTACTTGGAACCAGGCCTAGTTTTAGACTTTTCAGTTAAAAAACCCCTGTAGGTAATAATACCATAGTATTTCATTGAGTTGAGTAGATCTTAAAAAATTTTCATCGCAAGAAAAAAAATGTTTGATGGATGTTAACTAACACTGTGGTGATCATTTTGCAGTATATATACATATATCAAATCATTTTATTAGTTTACTTAAAACTAATACAATGTTACATGTCAGTTATATCTCAGTTAAAAATAAAATAAAACAAAATATTCATTGAACCACAAAACCAAATGATGACTGCTGATGTCAGCCATTGATGAAGAAAATGTATATGAACATAAAAAATATTAATCTTGACATGCTATTATGTGTCTTACCACATGTATGAGAATAAAAAAAATTCCTAAATTTGTTTGAGCCAATCTAAGTTTGGTATTCTGACTCCGGCAACAATTTTTTCTTCCTCATACTAGACATATGGTATCTCTTTAAAGTTTAAAGCTACTGGAGAGCTCGTAGTAACTTACATTGCAGGCTTATAATAGACATCCTTTAACAAGATTGATTTTTGCAGTGGGAAAAAAACATTCCCATGAATTCACTGAGACAAATTTTTAAAAAGAAAATAGAATAAATATTCATTAAATGCTTGCTGAATTGGACGGGATACACTGATACTGACTAAAGGCACATTTTACAAGCAGATTGATTATGGAAAATAGCTTTCAAAACTATTTTCTAAATTTCTGGTTGTTTAGGAAAGTAATCAACAGTCTCCTTCTGTTAAACTAGGTGTATAAATACATATATACATATATACATATATATATATATATATACACACACACATACATACATACACACACACACACACACATATATATTTCTCAAAACCCCCAGTATATTAACAACAAAATTATAAGGACTCTGAGGACAT
Source organism: Dama dama (assembly GCF_033118175.1). Lineage (NCBI taxonomy): Eukaryota > Metazoa > Chordata > Mammalia > Artiodactyla > Cervidae > Dama > Dama dama. The sequence continues at coordinate 49,199,586 of NC_083705.1, read as the reverse complement.
ATGCTAACTTCAGAAAAGCGAGTCTTTCATAAAGTTCAAAGTCCCCAAGGGTAATTCCTAGGAGTTTCAAAATTTGTCCTATTCATGGCTCATCTCAGAGGGTGGGCAGAGCTCTCATGCATATGTGGCTCCAAGTAAGAGTTTCACAGTTTAATTGAGTCTCACTCTTGTAAAAGCTGGAGCCCCTGTGCCCAGAGTTGGCAAAACTGCAACAGCAGCTCAGACTGCTGTATCCGTTCCCGACTGCTGTGTAACAAATTACCATAAATGTAGTGTCTTAAGACAACACCCCTTTATTAGGCCATAGCTCTATAGTAAGAGGTCTGGCATGGCATGGTTGTCTTCTGTGCTCAGGTTACCAAAGGCTGACAGCAAAGTGTTGTCTAGGTTGAGTTTTTATCTGGAGACTTAAAGAAAAAAATCTGCTCCCAAATCAGGCATGTTGTTGGCAGAATTCTGTTCCTTGTGGTTATACATCTTCGGTCCCTGTTTCCTGGTTGGCTGGGACCACTCTCAGCAGCTCAAGGCCACCCATATTCCTTGGCGTGTGGTCTTCTCCACCCTCCAGGCAACAGTTGTGCTTCGAATCCCTCTTGTGCTTTGAATCACTGACTTCCTCTGTCTCTGACCTCTAGACCCAGATTTGAAGGGCTCGGGTGATTAGATCAGGTCCACCCAGGTCACCCTATCTAGTGCCAACTGATATGAGACCTTAATTACCTCTGCAAAAATCCCACCATAGCAGCATCTAGATTATTGTTTGACTGAATAACTTGGAGAAGGTGTGTGTGCACCAGGAACCAAGAACCTTGGGGTCACCTTGAACTCTGCCTGCTACACCAGTAGAGATAATTAAATGCCAGCCCCTCTTACCAGGATTCATCAGGATCTCTTGGGCAGTAACAACTCCTGTGAACCTTGGGTGTTTCTGCTCATTTTTGACTGGCTTGATCTCTTACTGCCCTTAAACCAGGTTGACAAGAAAAATCAAGCTTTACATTCCTTCTCTTTATTTCCTTTCAGTATCTTAGTCTGCTCAGGCTACCATAACAAAACACTGTAAACTGGGTGGCTTGAACAACAGAAATCAATTTTCTCATAGTTCTAGAGGCTGGAAGTCCAAGATCAGGACGCCAGCATGGGAGGGTTCTGGTGAAACTCTCTTCTTGGCTCTCCGATAGCCACTTCTTGCTGTTTTCTCACCTAGTTGAAAGGGAGAAAGAGAGGAAACTTGCTGGTGTCTCTTATAAGGACAACAATCACATCATGGGGTTCCACCATCATGACCTCATCAAAACCTAATTAGCCATGCAGAAACCTCATCTCCAAATGCCACTGCATTGGAAGTTGAGGCTTCAACATGTGAATCTGGGGGCACAACAGTGCAGTTCACAGCAGTATCAAAAAAAAAAAAAAATGACAGTAAAAATTCCACCCATCACTCAGGGATGATCAGCACTTTAGACACAATGCCATTCCAACTCATAGAGAGCAAAAACAGAAATATCTTCCCACCACGACCCCATCTACCCCATTCCACCACTTCGCACTATTGCCTAGAGACACATTTCCATCTAGGCTGAATGCAGGAAGGTCAGCTTCCCCGGTGGCTCAGTGGTTAAGAATCCGCCTGCCAAGCAGGAGACCCAGGTTCAACCCCTGGGTCAGGAAGATCCCCTGGAGAAGGAATGGGCAACTCACTCCAGTATTCTTGCCTGGAGAAGTCCATGGACAAGAGGAGCCTGGTGGGCTGCAGTTCACGGGGTCGCAAACGAGTCGGGCATGACTGAGTGACTGTGTGTGTGTGTTAGTCACTCAGTTGTGTTCAACTCTATGTGACCTCATGGACTTCCCTGGTGTCTCAGAGGGTAAAGAATCTGCCTGCAATGCAGGATTCAATCGGGTTCAATCCCTGGGTTGGGAAGATCCCCTAAAAAAGGGCATGGCAATGCACTCCACTATTCCTGCCTGGAGAGTCCCCATGGACAGAGGAGCCTGGCTGGCTAAGTCCATGAGATCACAGAGTCGGACACGACTGAGCAACTAAGCACTGTGCTCCTTCTAGAGGCTCTAGGGGAGAATCCATTTCCCTGTTCTCCAGCCTGTTCCAGCCTCTAGAGGCTATCTGTGTGATGGTGCTCTAGCGGTCCCTTCCTTGTATCAATTTGACCTCTGCTTCCATCATCACATGGCTTCTTTGACCTCCTGACTCCCTCTTATAAAGACCCTTGCAATTACCTTGGGCCTACCCCGATAATCCAGAATAATCTTCCCATCTCAAGATCCAATCACATCACATTTTCAAAGTCTCTTGTGTCATGTAAGGTAACATAGTCACACATTTGGAGGTATAGGACGTGGACATCTTTGCGGGGACCATTATTCTGCCAACCACACTCCAACCACACTCCATTTCCATTATACAAAAGTATAATGACTTTTGTATCACAAAGCAGACTAAATAAATGTGCTATAAGAAGTGATATTCTGAAATTATACTTCCAGGCAAGACAAATCAATTTTTAGGCCAACAGTTTCTAGTTAGAGAATATCATCTGGAACCAATTTGAATTGCGTGTGTCTTTGGATGTTCTGCTTTGTGGACCTAAACTGAGCAAGAGAAATGAAGAGGTGGTATCGTCTACTAACCTTCAGTCTGTTGTACCTATACTATTTCCATGTCTTTGGAAGCTCTCTCACTTAGCCTTTATTTTCCCCTAAAGAATTTTATCTGTGCTTAAATTTATTTTTAAAGGCAGTCTGAGTGCCAGATAACCATAAGCCCTAAAATAGTTAAAAATTGGTGAAGAAAATAGTGCAGAGACTGTAAAAGTGTAGTAAGCCTCCATTACACTTCATTTGCAAATTCTGTTTATGTATATTCTAGTTGTTGTTTATTAAATGATTGTTTTCATTATCCAATTGATACATTGCTCTCTCTGAAAACATTGTTTGAGAACCTTGATTGAAAACAGAACCCCTCACAACTAATGGAAATATGTTTCATGTGGCAGCTTTTCACTTAATGGCACGAATTTCAGGAAAGAATTCACAGTGATAGAAGAGGGTTAGGTGTATTTCCGTGTAGTTGACTAAGCAGCCTAGGGTTGAATTTCAACAAAGGCACCCTGTTGTAGGTATAAAATATGTGTATGGAGCCTGATTTTTTTTATTAAACCTCTTTCTGTATTGTCAGCTGTGAATAAGGCCTCCCCTAGGTGGCCAGACCAGTAGCCAGAAAGCCATGGCCAGGTTTCAGGTATTGCATTCTAGGGAAAGCAATCTACCCTCAGTGCTTCCAGAATGCTGTTATTGAGAAAGCAAAATTGCACTGTTAGAGGTCAGAAGCTTCCATTCACCTCTCTGTGGCCACACAAATAGAATTGTTCTTTGATGGATCCATAATATAGTTGTGGAATAGCCTGATTATAGCCTTGGTGTCATGGGTCAAAATCAATTTTTAAAAATAAACCTAGTTCATGCTCTGATTTTCAAGAGTTGCTTCAAATAATTTGAGAAAGTTTTTCAGGCTGAAAAGCTTGAATAATCCTACTAATTGCTGTTACCAATCAATAAACCAACTTGAATTGATTGGGAATCTAGAACATAGACTTGCCTTGAGAGTGAAGTTGGTAGCATGTTGAAAATGCTACTTGGCATCCACTGCCTGAAGAAGACCTGCACGATTTTTATGTCTTTCAAGGTGCTCTCATGGTTAGCCTCTATTTTTCTCTAAAGACATCTATCTGCACTTGCATTTATTTCTAAATGATCTCTAAGTACAAGTTAACCATGAGTCCTAAAACAGTTGAAAAACCGATGAAGAACACAATGCAGGTAGATATTCCTTGGTGGTCCAGTGATTAGAACTCCACACTTTCACTGCAGGGGGCACAGGTTCCATCTCTGGTCAGGGAACTAAGATCCTGCATGCCGTATGGCCAAAAAATTAACAGTGCAGGGGAAAGTGTAATTTGCATCCATTACAATACATTTTATTTGCAAATTCTGTGTTTTACAACTGTTGTTTTGTCGTTCAGTCACTCACTCATGTCCAATTCTTTGTGACCCCATGGACTGCAGGACAGCAGGCTTCCGTGTCCTTCAATATCTCTGAGTCTGCTCAAACTCATGTCCGCTGAGTCGATGATGATATCCAACCATCTCATCCTCTGTTGTCCCCTTCTCCTCCTTCCCAGCATCAGGGTCTTTTTCCAGTGAGTTGGTTCTTTGTATCTGATGGCCAAAATATTGGAGCTTCAGCTTCAGTATCAGTCCTTCTAATGAATATTCAGGGTTGATTTCCTTTAGGATTGACTGGTTTGAAGCAATTGCTGTTTGTTAACTATTTAATTTTGTTTCCATTATCCAATTGGAATATTTCTCTCTCTGAGAAAATTGTTTGAGAATGTATTTCTACTCCAGGGTTCCATCAGCCCAAGAGATAATGAAGGTTGTTGGTCAGAGTTATTGATACAGAAATCATTCAGACTTAAAAACAAAAAAGTGGTCTTAATGTTTATTACACAGGGATGATGTGCTAGACAATACTACAAGGATTTGCAGGCTGTTTCCTAGACCCCTGTCAAGTCATAGCCTTTTGCTCCAGGGACCTTATGTTTTGGCATGGGTTAAATGACCACTGATTTCAGGCATAACTCCCTCTCAGCCCTCTGCCTCTGAGAGGACAAGGGCAAGACTGGGGGATCAGAGTGTCACAGATTTGTTTCTGGGGGCTTTAATTGAGCTCTCAAGACCCAAGGGCTATGTGAGAAGAAGACGATGATTAGTGGGCAAGAGCACAAGCTAAACCCACTGTATGTGTGAGTGTGTGTGTGTGTGTGTGTGTGTGTCTGTGTGTGCGTAAGCCTTAAAAGTCATGCCAGTGCATTTCACAAAAGACAGTCCAGCGGTTACGTGTACCTTCCCACAGCTCCAACTGCTTTGACACCATGTGATCTGTCTCCAAATCACTGTTTGTCCTTCTCTTATTCTTTTGCCTCTTAATAGTCATCCTTTTGGTCTGGTGGTTGCTGTATTTGCCCATCATGCTCGCATGCTTAGTTGTTCAGTCGTGTCCAACTCTTTGCAATTCCATGGACTATAGTCCACCAGGCTCCTCTGTCCATGGGATTCTCCAGGCAAGAATACTAGAGTGGGTTGCCATTTCCTCCTCCAGGAGATTTTCCCAACCAGGCATAGAACTTTCGTCTCCTTCGTCTCTTGCATTGGCAGGAGGATTCTTTACCACTGAGTCACTTGGGAAGCCCTGTATTTGTCTATTGTTTTGTTTAGCACTAAGTTGTGGTCAATTCCTTTGGAACTCCATTGGCTGTAGCCTGCAAAGCTCCTCTGTCCATGGGATTTCCCAGGCAAGAATATTGGAGTGGGTTGCCACTCGCCCATAGAATCTAGGAATTCCTACAGAATTCTTGCAAAGCCACTTTGCAATGTATGGTAGTCCCTATTCTCAGAACACTTAGGTATACTTTCATCTTTACTGTGAGTATTCTGTTAGCCTAACATATATTGTGAGTATTATGTTAGCCTACAACATAAAACACAAATGCACTCAGGCTCATAAATAATTCTTTTCTAGTCTATATCACAGTAACACAAGTATGTTGTAAGAAAAACTCAAATAGCAAAGAACAATTTATGATGGAAAGAAAAGAGTCTCCTACCTCCCTTTAGTCCCTTTTTCAAGAAAAACCTCTTAACTATTTTTTAATTCTTATATTTGTTACTTTCAAAATACTAAATAACATGAATATGAGATTTGTGGATGTATCAAATTTATATTTAGCCTATTGTCTTCCAGGAATGAAAGATGAGGATTAATTAACTTTTTCTTTCTTTTTTTTTTTTTTTGCTTGTTTTTTTTTTTTTTATTATTATTATTTTTTTTTCCCAGTGGGTTTTGTCATACATTGATATGAATCAGCCATGGATTTACATGTATTCCCAATCCCGATCCCCCCTCCCACCTCCCTCTCCACCCGATTCCTCTGGGTCTTCCCAGTGCACCATGCTCTTTCTTTCTTTTTATACTATGTGATGTATTATCATCTTTATTTCTTTGCTTGTTTATCTTTAATTACCTTAAATAATATACTTATGCCTCAATTTCTTATGTAACAGGTTCAATTTTCTAAAGCCATGTTCTTGGTCGTAAAAAGGATTAACTTTATTTTCTCTAACTGAAAGACCCTATTGTGCTAGCTGGCAGAAACCTCAATCATTATTAATTTCATTCAAACTCGTTATTTTACATTTAAACTCTGCAAGGTCAGATTTAATTCCTCCCTTCCCACTCACGGTTCACGGGAGGGTAGGTCATTTCCAGAGGGTTGCTGTGGTGCTATAACACTGACACTAGGTCAGTAGGTTGGCTTCTATTGGTGATTATAACCCCCAACCTCTTTGGAGAGTCCTTATCTTTGGTCACTGACATCTGTGCTGGCGTCCACTGTACTGATCCAGGCACCACCATGATCTCTGGTTACTAGCCGACACGGTTTGTATCATCCAAGTTCTGACAAAAGTTCCCATCATATCCACTCACCATCTTTTTAAAAAACTATATATATATACATATATATATGTATATATATTTTCCACTTTCTGCTTTAAGGAGACAGGGGCAGCAGAGGATGAGATGGTTAGATAGCATCACTGACTCAATGGATGTGAATCTGAGCAAACTCCAGGAGACAGTGAAGGACTGGGCAGCCTGGCTTGCTGCAGTCCATGGGGTCGCAAAGAATTGGGCAAGACTCAGTGACTAAACAACAACAATATATTTTTCCGACATAATTTCTTTCTTTTTTAAAAAATTATTTTTGGCTGCATTGGGTCTTCATTGCTGTGTGCCATCTTTCTCGAGTTGTGGCACATGAGCTTCTCTTGTTGTGGAGCACGGGCTCTAGAACGCGTGAGCTCAGCAGTTGTGGTCCATAGGATTAGTTGTCCCTCAATTGTGGGATCTTAGTTCCCTGACCAGGGATTGAACCCATGTCCCCTGCATTGGAAGGTGAATTCTTAACCACTGGACCAGCAGGGAAATCTCTCCACTAGCCATCTTAACCCTACTGTGATCTCTTCTCACTCATGAAGAGTTTTCTGGTTCTCTTCTGTTACTGTGGGTAAAAAGGAAACTCAGCAATGCTGTCTTAGGCCCCCTTGGCCTTGACTGGCCCCCACCGTAACTCCCAATTTATGGCTAAGGGACCCTTCTCTTGAGCATTGAGAGGGCTTCTGTGAGGGTAGCTTGCTGCCTCCCAGTTTAGCTGAATGCAGACAAGCATGCACTGCCCCCCTCCACTCCCACTTCCTCTTACTCAAACCTGTCTCCTCTCACCCAGGACTGGGGTGGAGGGTGGTGGGCAGAGTATAAGCCCAAGTACTTGCTTACTCTCTAAACCTCTAGTCTCCTTCCTCACTTCAGGCAGACCCGCTTTTAGGCCCTGATACCTTCAGAGATTTTTCCCTTTGGATATGCAAAGGCAATCTTTTAGAATTCAATACTTCTTCTTTCTCAAAAATCCTGGCTCTTGCAAGCTGGGGAAAATCTTTGGCTTTCTAGACAGTGAATTTCAAATGCAAACTCAGAATCTCAAAAGCCAATAACTTGATTTGTGCATGTGGCTATGTCAGCCCTCCTCTACTAATAAGCCCAGAATGTCTCAGTCTAATATATGATATTTAATACAGAGAAGATCTTGGGGTTAAAAGCAAAAAATAGTGAGGGTAGGCAGGTAATTACCAAATTGCACCATAGACTGGGGTTCCAAAGACAGCATCAGTCAATGTCACTGCACCTACAGTGAGTCTATTTGCATCCTTGTCTTTCATTTCTGTCTTCCTCTTTCACTCTATTAATCCTTTGCCATTCAGTTTCAAATGGTAAAATACCTGACTTATAATGACTCAAATATATTTGACATAAATTACTTGAATATTGATAATTTGAGAGATAGTCAATTCAGAAGTGATAAAATTGGATGATGATGATATGGAAGACCTAGACTCTGTTCATCCACTGTACCGTCCTTAGGATATTGACTTGTTGTTTTAAGGCTGCAAGATCATTGGTTCCAGGAATCACCTTCATGAACCAGGTGGGAGGAAGTGGAGACAGAAAGAAAGGGCTGGGACCAGTTGCATCTATTTCTTTAATCAATAAAGCAAATGTTTCCCTAGAGTTGTTCTCTCCCTGAACTTCTGTTTATGTCTTATTGGTCAGAGCTGTGTTGTGTGGCTCCCAT